>NC_136065.1:1233922812-1235369721 GCF_964261635.1 Lissotriton helveticus | reverse complement strand
GGGTGAGGAGCTTGAAGGTTATCCTCTTGTTGACCGGGAGCCAGTGCACAGGTCTCTAAGGTGGGGTTTGATGTGGCTGCAGAGAGGGATGTCGAGGATCAGGCATGCAGAGGCGTTTTGGATGCATTGGACCCGTCTCAGGAGTTTGGCCGAGGCTCCTGCGTAGAGGGCGTTTCCATAGTCCAACCTGCTGCTGACAAGGGCCTGGGTGACTGTTCTTCTCGTTTCAGTGGGGATCCACTTGTACATCCTACGGAGCATGCGGAGGGTGCTGAAGCAGGAGGAGGAGACGGCGTTGACCTGTTTAGTCATAGAGAGGGTGAGTCGAGGATGACCCTATGTTGCGTGCATGGTCGGTGGGGTTAGAGCAGGTCCCCAGTGCGGTCGGCCACCAGGAGTCATCCCAGGCCGAAGGGTTGGATCCGAGGATGAGGACCTCAGTCTTGTCCGAGTTCAGCATCAGTCGGTTATTCCTCATCAATTCAGCAACGGCCTTCATTCCTTTGTGGAGGTTGGTTTTGGCGGTGTGGGGGTCCTTGGTGAGGGAGAGTATCAGCTGGGTGTCATCGGCGTAGGAGAGGATGTTGAGGTTATGCCGACGGGCGACCTGGGCGAGCGGTGCCATGTAGATGTTAAACAGGGTTGGGCTGAGGGATGAGCCCTGAAGTATGCTGCAGATGATCTCGGGGGTTTCGGAGCGGAAGGGGGGAAGGCAGACGATCTGTGTTCTGCCGGAGAGGAAGGAGGTGGTCCAGTCCAGGGTCTTCTCTTGGATCCCAGCGTTGTGGAGGCGTGTTCGTAGTGTGTGGTGACAGACCGTGTTGAAGGCGGCTGACAGGTCCAGGAGGATGAGGGCCGCCGTTTCTCCGTTGTCCAGCAGGGACTTGATGTCATCGGTGGCAGCGATGAGGGTAGTCTCGGTGCTGTGGTTGCTGTGGAACCAAGACTGGGAAGGGTCCAGGTTGTTGTTCTCCTCGAGGTGGCGAGTCAGTTGTTCGTTGACTGTCTTCTCGACGACCTTTGCCGGGAACGGGAGCAGGGAGATGGGCCGGAAGTTCTTGAGGTCCTTGGGGTCCGCCTTGGGTTTCTTGAGTAAGGCGTTGATCTCGGCGTGCTTCCAGCTCACCGGGAAGGTTGCTGTCTCGAAGGAGGTGTTGATGACTTTCCGGAGATGGGGCAAGATGGATGTGCTGGCTTTGTTGAAGATGTGGTGTGGGCATGGATCTGACGGAGATCCGGAGTGGATGGTGTTCATGATCTTGATGGTGTCATCGTCGTTGATGTTGGTCCAGTAGAGCAGGCGGTTGGTGTGGATGGTGGTCGTGGGGGCGGAGGTCTCAGTGGTTGTCGGGCGGTCGTGGCATTGAACCTGTCGTGAATGTCTGTGATCTTGCACTGGAAGAAGGTGGCCAGCGAGTCGCACAGGTCTTGCGAGGGTGGGACGTCGTTGGTGTTGGAGCTGGGGTTGGAGAGTTCCTTCACGATGTTGAAGAGCTCTTTGCTGTTGTGCGCGTTGTTGTCTAGGCGGTCTTTGAAGGAGGCCCTTTTGGCGGATTTAAGGAGGTGAGGGTGTCTGCGGGTGGCATTCTTGTGGGCGACGTGGCTGTCCGGTGTTCGTTCACGGAGCCAGATCTTCTCCAGCTTTCAGCAGGTTTGCTTGGAGGCCCGGAGGTCTTCAGCGAACCAGCTGACTTTCTTGTTGGTATGATTGTTGGAGGGTTTCTTGATCAGGCGAGGGTGTTGGCGCAGTCATTCATCCACTGTCTGAGGTTGCGGGCAGCGGTGTCGGGGTCGGTATGGTCGGCGGGTGGGCTCTGGGTGAGGGTGGTGCTTAGCTGGTCTTCGGTGACATTGCTCCAGCAGCGGTGAGGCATCTGTTGGGTGCGGTGGTGCATGGTGAGTTTCTTGAAGGTGAAGTGGATGCAGCAGTGGTTGGTCCAGTGGAGTTCGGTGGTATGGTTAAAGGAGACGTGAGGGCTTGCGGAGCAGATGGGGTCAAACGTGTGACCGGTGGAGTGGGTGGGTGTTGTGACGAGTTGTCTGTGTCTGAGGTTGGCTAGGTTGTTGATCAGGGTGGTGGAGTTGGTGTCGTCATTGTTCTCGAGGTGGAAGTTCAGGTCCCCGAGGAGGATGTAGTCCGTGGAGGCGAGGGCGTGTGTGCTGACGAAGTCAGCGATGGAGTCGCTGAACTGTAGTCGGTGTCCGGGCGGTATGTAGATGAGGGTTCCTCTGAGGCTGGTGTTGGGGTCGGTGTGGATCTGGAAGTGCAGGTGTTTGGTGGTGCTGAGGGTGTCGTCGGTGTTGGTCAAGACTCTGAGAGTGTTCCTGTGGATGATGGCGATTCCTCCTCCCGCTCTGCTGGTGCCGTCCTTGCGGGTGATCTTGTATCCTTCCGGGACGGCTATGGCTATGTCGGGTGCTGAGGTGGGGTTCAGCCAGGTCTCCATCAGGAAGGCGACGTCTGGGGAGGTTGAGTCGAGTAGGTCCCAGAGTTCAACGGCATGTTTTCGGGCGGAGCGGGTGTTGAGAAGGATGCATCTGAAGTGGTTGGGTTCTTTTCTGGTCGGCAGCATGGTGGGGCGGATGCTTGTGAAGCTGCAGTTCCAGCAGGTGAAAGCTCCGCGGGTGCGCTTCGGGGCGGCCAGGAAGCAGGTGTGTGATCGTCCGGTGTTGAGTGCGTGGAGGGTTCTGGCATCGTAAGGTTGTCGGGCGTCGTGGCGTTCGTGGTGTCCAGGGGTCCTGGTGCCGGGCGCCGTCCAGGCACGGACGGGCACAGACGGGCTTGCCTTAGGTGCGCCAGCGGCGCACCAGTGGCTTCCATATGAGGGGATGTGGGAGGGAGAAGCAGCTGGGAGGTGGGAGCGTGGCGGCAAATGGGATTGCAGGTGGGCAGGGATGCAGTGGTGGGAAAAACAGACGGGGGCAGCGGGAGAACTGGGCACAGGAAGGAAAAACAAGTTTAGGCAAGAAAACAAATACAGGCACAGAGGAATAAAAACAAGTCTGGTCAAGAAAGCAAGTTAGGCACAGGGGAATAAAAACAAGTCTGGGCAAGAAAGCAAGTACAGGCCCAGGGGAATAAAAACAAGTCTGGGCAAGAAAGCAAGTACAGGCACAGGGGAAAAAACAAGTCTGGGCAAGAAAGCAAGTACAGGCACAGGGGAATAAAAACACGTCTGAACAAGAAAGCAAGTTAGGTTCAGGGGGAAAATACAAGATTAGGTAAAAACAATGCAGGCAGAGCCGTGCAGCAGCGTGGGGAGCGACCTGCCTGCGAGCAGGGTCTTAGGTCGCAACTGCCTTTGCTATCCTAAGTCAAGAGCATCCTTCCTTCTCATTCTGTCAGCAGACAACGGAAAATATTGCCACATCAATGTTGATGGAGTTGTATCAGGCTATGATGGACGGGGAGACTGATGACAGAGGAGTGAGCTTCCACTGATGGATAATTCTTCAGCATGGCAGACAGCGGTGCTTCAGTCCAAACGCTAAATACAGCAGACTAACATTCTTTAGCCTGAGTGACAAATGACAAACTGGTCCCTCTGGGTTGGAGAAACAATGATCTATCTCCCAAACTTGGGACTGTCCTTTAAGAGTTTATTTTCAAAACATTTTTCCAACCAAAAGTTGGTGGACTTTTTTTAATGTGCCACAAATATGAATGTATTTAATGTCTCACAATGAATACAGTGTCTTTTGCCACCATTCGTTTACCAGCACCAGTAACGCCATCCTTCTTATCATAGCCACTAAACTACGCTTTTAGCTGTGTAATGTGAAACATTTTTTCTATTTACTCCATTTCAGATTGAAATGGTCCTGCTACTATTCTTTAAAGTAAATAAATAAATGAATAAAGATACAATACAGAACTGTTAGGTCTTACCTACCAGTATTAACCAGTGGTTATATCTCCTATATATACCTTCAACTACATACCCTTTAAATATCCTGCCAAAACTGTACTTGTAGAGCTCCAAAGTACTTAGAACCCGTCCTGTCAAATCATACCTCCATCATGCCCATTTCCCACGAATGTAAATGACCAAATGTGCTTTAAAACTCAACATTTCCCATAAATGCACATTAAACGACCTTAAACCATAGCACATATAAATCCAGAACTACTACCAATTGTGAAACCAAAAAACTCTCCATTAAAAGAGTTTCTGATGGATTTGGAGCATCAACCGGAAGGGGAGGATATGAGTCATTTTTCCACTTCATGTACCCTTATGTCATCTGAGATAAGTGAACTTATGCACAGATTTGCCTGGTGTTGCAGACAAGGAAGTGGTCATGATTCCAATCCATCTGCCCTTATACACATTAGGATGTTTGTTCCTCAGCAAGGGACGAACATGAATTATAGATAGACTTTTCAGATAATGTACAGAGTAGAACGAAAAAGTAGTACATACCCTTTTTTAATTAACGTGTAGGCCTGCGAATTAAAATCTTGTGGATCTGGAGACGCCACACATGTATCCAAAAATAACTCCAGGTCTGAGTCTGAACTGATGAGTGTAACCTGCAGGTACAATTCCTGGTTGAGGTCGACATAGTAAGGCGATTTGATGATGGGATTCAAGAACGACTTGGAGTCATAGAAAGAGAATCTCATGTTGAAGTCCGCATTTTGCCTTCTATTAATCCTAATTGTGTCGTTGGCATCATACATAACTTCCACAAACATATAGAGAGGAATGTGGCAAGAGACCACTATGTTCAGTTTCCTTTGGTGGATGATAACATTGCCCGGTGGGAATGCATTGATCATGTTGCTGTAGATAATTGTGTTATTGTCCACCTGAAAAAACACATAAAGGGGATTGAATGCTCCCAACAGTTTCAATGATAGAGCAAAAGCTGAACATTATATGGATAATGGTTCCCAGAATCAGAGGCACCAACAGAACTCACAGTACTAACACAATGAATATTCTCAAAGAGATAACCCTTCACAAAAAAAACAGTTGTAACAACATAAAGAATTAACTAAAAGTAAAGATTAAGGATGCATACTTTACAGTATTTCACTTTTTTTGGTTGCATTTGACTTTCTGTTCATAATTGATAATGGTTAACGCATATGTATACGAAAATGTATTTTGCATCGGGCACTTCTAATAAAAGCACTTGAGGGTGACCCTGCAGAGCGAGCCAAGTCCAACAGGATGCTACTATGTCATCGAAAAATCCGGTCTGGGAAAGATATGGCTGTTGTAGTTCGGACTGGACTGTTCCCATGGGGCAACAGGGTCAGAGCTGATTTGCATAAAGCCATTATCTGACCCAGGGTGGTGTGGAGTGCAAAAAAACGATGGATTTGGGCCCAGATCTTTTGACTGGGGGAGTGTGTGACATTGATCCACATTCAGTCCATCACTTGTTGTTTTTTGCAATTGCCGCCCTAAGTGCGCTGGGGATGCCCAGACGTGGGTCCCAGGCACTCCACACCACTTGGAGTCAAGCTAGCCGGGCTGAAGAGAGGTGTTACCTCGAAACCGGTCCGGTCCTCGGATGCTTGATTCCGGTCTGGGAAAGATATGGCTGTTGTAGTTCGGACTGGACTGTTCCCATGGGGCAACAGGGTCAGAGCTGATTTGCATAAAGCCATTATCTGACCCAGGGTGGTGTGGAGTGCAAAAAAACGATGGATTTGGGCCCAGATCTTTTGACTGGGGGAGTGTGTGACATTGATCCACATTCAGTCCATCACTTGTTGTTTTTTGCAATTGCCGCCCTAAGTGCGCTGGGGATGCCCAGACGTGGGTCCCAGGCACTCCACACCACTTGGAGTCAAGCTAGCCGGGCTGAAGAGAGGTGTTACCTCGAAACCGGTCCGGTCCTCGGATGCTTGATTCCGGTCTGGGAAAGATATGGCTGTTGTAGTTCGGACTGGACTGTTCCCATGGGGCAACAGGGTCAGAGCTGATTTGCATAAAGCCATTATCTGACCCAGGGTGGTGTGGAGTGCAAAAAAACGATGGATTTGGGCCCAGATCTTTTGACTGGGGGAGTGTGTGACATTGATCCACATTCAGTCCATCACTTGTTGTTTTTTGCAATTGCCGCCCTAAGTGCGCTGGGGATGCCCAGACGTGGGTCCCAGGCACTCCACACCACTTGGAGTCAAGCTAGCCGGGCTGAAGAGAGGTGTTACCTCGAAACCGGTCCGGTCCTCGGATGCTTGATTCCGGTCTGGGAAAGATATGGCTGTTGTAGTTCGGACTGGACTGTTCCCATGGGGCAACAGGGTCAGAGCTGATTTGCATAAAGCCATTATCTGACCCAGGGTGGTGTGGAGTGCAAAAAAACGATGGATTTGGGCCCAGATCTTTTTACTGGGGGAGTGTGTGACATTGATCCACATTCAGTCCATCACTTGTTGTTTTTTGCAATTGCCGCCCTAAGTGCGCTGGGGATGCCCAGACGTGGGTCCCAGGCACTCCACACCACTTGGAGTCAAGCTAGCCGGGCTGAAGAGAGGTGTTACCTCGAAACCGGTCCGGTCCTCGGATGCTTGATTCCGGTCTGGGAAAGATATGGCTGTTGTAGTTCGGACTGGACTGTTCCCATGGGGCAACAGGGTCAGAGCTGATTTGCATAAAGCCATTATCTGACCCAGGGTGGTGTGGAGTGCAAAAAAACGATGGATTTGGGCCCAGATCTTTTGACTGGGGGAGTGTGTGACATTGATCCACATTCAGTCCATCACTTGTTGTTTTTTGCGACTATGTCATCGAAGGCAACTTCAATGGTCTAATATGACTTTGCTAATAAAAGAACAGGGATGTGTCCATTTTTAGGTCATTTTGATAGGAAAAGAACACCGTAAATTTCACTGCTGCATTTTCCAACCTAACTACAGTGATATCTGCACCAAACTAGTTCGAAGTTAGAATAAATGTAATGAGATGTGCTGTAATTTGTATGTATTCTGTCAGCAATATTCCTCTACTGATTATTGTTCAGGGCTTGGCTGCAAACTGCTTTTAGCCATCAGATGAAGCCCTATTGTTTCTTATACATGACATTGAATTATAGAGGACTTTGGGTCATGATTTGATGGCTTTGTTTTCCCACACTGCAGTGCTCCTGATTCAATGGCATTCCTCCTCAATGCTGTGCTTGACCCACCCATGAGCATTTTGGCCTAACAGTGTTTTGACTGAATGATGAATCCTTCCTCAGCTGACATGAGATGGGCATAGAAGGGAATATTTTCCCTCACGACCTCTCTCAATGTTCAGCCTATTCCCAATCCCTCACTTTTGCAGTCAATCTTTCTAACCAATCACCAGTGTCTTCTTGCCTCCCCAATCCTATTGCTTATTTTTCTCTGCCTACCATCATCATTTTCTTATAGAAGGCAATATTTTGTGGTGTAAGACAGCTATTCCCTCCAAATATCCAGGCTCATGGCATAAGATGTGCTCCATGAGTTGGCATTGAGCTAACAAGCCTCCTGACTAAATGGCCGGAGCTGATCTTTCTCTGTAAGCGCCTACAAACCAGTCGCAAAATGAAATATACTAATGTATCTCAGACACATTTAGTGATTCTCAATGGGTTCGCAAATTAGCTGCCTGAGCAATATTCATGAGGCCAGTTGCCATGTGTGACCTATTGGTAATTGGCTTTTAATAATTCAACTTATTTTTTTATGAAGCCAATTTTCTTTAAAGAAAAGTGGGATGCATTTCAAAAAGAAAAATGTAACATTACTTTTTCATTTTTTAGAGTAAGCACTGGTCCATGGGACCAGTGCATGCTCTTAACGTTTTCACTGTCACTCATAGAGGGAAAGAGATCCCCTCTGCACCCCCTTCCGTTTGCGACTGGCTTACCACCTACTTGAAGTAGGCGGTAAACTTATTCTGGTCGCAAAACAATTGTACATGCCTTGTGACTCGCTATTAGGAAAGGACGCCCTTGGCATGCCCCTTCCTAATAGCAACTCACAAACCCTATTTTGCAAGTCAGTAATATGTTACTGGCTCGCAAAATAGGATTAGTACATGTCAGAAACCATTTTAGCAGTCTAAAATGGACCGATTCTCCATTTGCGACCACTAAAAACAGTCATCCATCGGCCCTTGGTTCACAAATTGGATATTCTAGTTTGCAAATGAAAATAGTTCATCAGACTCTTAATGTGTTCAGTATATTAATAAAATAAGGGTCCAAATATGAGTGCCCTAGTATCATATCGTCATTTAATGCAGCTGACAATGCTACTCTGGGATTCTTATTGCTCAGCTTAGTTAAATTACTTCAATTTCGAGTTTCACTGCAAAAATGTCACATGCATATACATTATGTTTCTTACTACACCAAAATCCGAATGTGTCTATGTTTTTAGGCATTTCCCACTGCAATAATTGTCAGGTTTAACCTGCTGATATTTAGCTGTGCGCAACTGCTGGGGTATTGATGTTGCCAATATTCTCCTAATTGTAATATGGATGGTAATGGCAGTTGACACACACATATTGCAATTAAACAGGGCAATTGTAATCCTGGCCCATGATGAGAAGAACATGACAGCTAGCAATCATTTGGATAATCAAAACTTAAGGTAAAGCGTATCTAGGACAACTCCTTGAAAGAGGAATCCTTTTTCAGATCCTTACAAGAGAGAAGTAAAATAAAAAAATATGACATAATAGAGATGTTTTGGTGGATCTCTTATGGGAGGCTATTTTCTAGCCTGATAAGTCAAAGAGGATTTCTTTTTTTACTTAAGTGATGCTTTGTGTACTGTCATTAAAGTGAGCTCAGGTGGATCATAAGGACAATCACCAGTCATGCAGTCACAACCAACCATTTAGCAGTAAAAATACAATCAGCTGTGTTAAAGAGTGATGGTGTTGGGCTGTATGAATTGTCAAGGATTCACCTGGGAGTCGTCTTTGTTTTTAATAGCTGTTTTTTCTAGGGGACTGTATAATGGCTTGGAACTGTTGCCTTGAAGTATGTGGTTCAGATCAAAATTTACTGTCTGACCTGTAACTCTCCGTGAACCATGGCCCATTTTACACATCACTAGTTTTTTCTTTTTTTCACAGCTGTCACTGATTTCATTTTCTGGTCTTGAAAGTCAACAATGATGATAAAATGTGAGCAGACTGCTGAGAACCTACCAGCAGCTCCCTTGGTGGTGCTTACGTGAGGTACTTTCAGACCTCTCACACATTTTTTCCATGTACACTTACATATGGGGATATAAGCAAGGGTGTTTGACAAACATTTTAATTTGGACACTGAGGCTTGGTTATGAGTAGCATTTTTTAGAAGCTATTCTTTGGGAGGAGAGTTTTCTAACTTGCCCGTGGGTCCTTGGAAAGATTATTGGTCCATGTCCAGAGTAGGTCTTTATTGATATATTGTCAACCAGCAGAAAAGCAGGTTTAATAAATCGTCATGTCCTATCCATACACAAAAAATATCACCAATGAACCATGATGCTGAAAAGGATTCTTTTGATGGACAAAGCGTTCCTCCATCCTGGCTGTGTACAACACAGCCAGCTCTTGAGCAAAGGGATAACCGATGGCAGTCCCTTTCACTTGCACAAATAAATCTTCACCAAATTTGGCGTCAGTTGTTTTCAATGCAAATTGGACTAGCTCAATGATTAAACTAGTTGGAACTTGATAGGGTCTCGGTCTTGCATCCAAAAGCGCTTCTACGACTTTGAGTCCATCCTCTTGAGGTAATTGAGGATAAAGAGGTGCAACATTTAGGGTAACCAATTGCTGGGCTCTGGAACAGTACTCCAAACCTTCTATGTTAGTTATGACTTCCGTGGTAACACTCAAATACAATGGAACTTGTTGCACAAAAGGCTTTAGAAACACATCTACGTATTTCGCAATAGGGTCTAAAATTGATTCACATCCGGAAACTGGAGGGCGACTTGGAGGGACTGCTTGATGTTTATGCAACTTAGGAAGTAGATAGAGAACTGGTATTTGTGGATTTGCTTTCTTTAATAAATCATATTCTTTAGGTCCTATAAGACCCTCATCAAATTCCTATTTCAGTAGTAGGCCAATCTCTTCTTGAATCTCTTTTGTGAGATCACCTTTGACTTGTCGATAAAATTCCTCATCCAGCAATTGTCTCTTGCCTTCTCTTCTATAGTCCTCAGCCGACCAAATCACAGTAGTACTCCCTTTATCTGCCTGCTTAGTTGCAATTGAAGTGTCATGTTCAGTCCTCCCAAGATGTACAACATAGGCGTTTGCAATCAGTGAGGATGTAAGGATGGCAAGGAGGAGACTACGGCGAGGAGGAGTGCAGCCCGGATATGCCAGAGCAGGTAAGTGATTATTTCCTGTTCTGTTGGGTGTGGGCGCAGGGGCTAACTACGCTATGCTGTGGATTTTGAGTATTTCCCTGAACTCTGCGTTTCCAATGGTACGCGGGGATGGCAAAACTCTGCAAGCACAGCTGGCGGAGCAGAGTTCACCACCCAGGCTTAGTCCTAACTATAACGACCTACTGGCGAATATATATATATATATATATATATATATATATATATATATATATATCCGAGAAAGGATCATGCGCCAGAAAGAATCCAAACATATAATATCCTTCAGGACATTGGATCCGTTTCCAATGTTACGCGGGGATGGCAAAACTCTGCAAGCACAGCTGGCGGAGCAGAGTTCACCACCCAGGCTTAGTCCTAACTATAACTACCTACTGGCGAATATATATATATATATATATATATATATATATATATATATATATATATATATATCCGAGAAAGGATCATGCGCCAGAAAGAATCCAAACATATAATAACCTTCAGGACATTAGATCCGAGAGGTCTAAACTAGAATGAAGAACTCTATGTACATATCCGAGGAAAAGATAAGAATTAACATCATTGGATCCAACAGAATCAGAATAAGAACTTTGTCCACTAGAGAATTGAACCTCAAACAACTGGAACTTTGTGAATAAACAGCAACAGAAGGATACCGGAATCAGCTAAAAATAAGTTCACTAGAGAGCATGAAAACAAAAACTGAAAATTGCAAAATAAAAAATTAAAATTAAAATTGCAAACTAAAATAAATCTGCAAATGGTTAAACACTGCCTCTACAACAGTAAAAGAAATGTTTTACTGGTTTTAACTTGTCACAGAGACATCCATTGTACAACTCACGAATCACATTCCTTTGTAAAAACTACACTAACCACAAAGCACTTCACATAAAAACAGGAAGTAACTGTTTACTGTAGAAATAAAAGAGGACTTTTCTCTTTGTGCCACTATCCCATGATCAAGGTCAAGGTCATTGACCGAAACGCTTAGGGCATGGCAAAAAAGTTAAAAAAATTGCCAAACCTTCCTGAAGAAATGAGAGAGTGCGTCCTTATTGTGCCAACTTTGGCACGTCATTGTAACAAAGAATACCGGCTTGGCTCTGCCAGAAAGGAAACGCACCGCCTGTACTGAAGCGCGCCAGCGTCCTAAACCTTGGCTGGAAACTTTACACACAATAGACGTCTTCGAAGAAGCAGTCAAATTAGACTTATCAACGATGAGAAGGACACCGACATTAATTATGAAACACAATCTGACAAAGGGACAACAACAAGCATTGCAGAAATTACAGAGTGATCCAGATATAATATGTAAACCCTCCGACAAAGGAGGTAATATAGTTTCGATGACTCGAGAATTCTATACTAAAGAAGCGATGCGACAACTAATGGACACAGAGTGCTACCAAAAGATTTCGAAAGAGGAGTATGTTACGAGTATCCAATTATATCATGACCTGATCCAGAAATGGGCAGACAGAAATATGATAAATAAAGATGAACATAATTTCCTCAAATGCCCATACCCTGTGACTGCAACTTTTTATCATTTGCCTAAAATCCATAAGGCCCCAAGAAGGCCACCAGGGCGGCCGAATGTTTCTTCTGTTGGTTGTCTGACTGAAGCAATGTCCCAGTTTGAAGATTATTTCTTAACGGATTTCGTTAAGACTTTGCCATCATACACCGAGACACTACCCACTTTATCAGAAATATAATGGACATTTCATGGGAACAGGACATGTTAATGATTGTACTGGACATCACGAGTCTATACACAGTGATAGAGCATGACAAAGGCCTACAAGCTTTACGGTATTTTCTTAAAGAGCGAGCATTGCAATATTCAGAACACAATGAAATGCTTTTAGAATTTGCCAATTTTTGCTTGACAAATAATATCTTCCTCTTCGATAAGCAACATTATCGACAAATAAGGGGGACCGCGATGGGCACCTGCTTCGCCCCAGCTATGCGAATTTATTCGTAGGCTGGTGGGAGAAGCAGGTGGCCTGAGTGGACAAATACAGTGAGTGGGTCAGCAGCATTGTATCCTGGTACAGAAACATTGATGATCTGTTCATCTTATGGAAAGGGCCTCAACAGGAAGCAGAACACTATATCAGTGAACTAAATAAAAATTCTTTAAATCTCCAATTTAGTGGCCATATGAGCAAACAGGAGGTTTCCATTCTAGACTTGGGAGTGTTTATCAAAGAGGGCAAGATGTGTACAGCACTCTTTAGAAAAGAGACAGCAGGCAACTCTATCTTAGAAGCCACAAGTAGCCATCCAAAGAATCTAAAAAATAGCATACCTTACGGTGAGCTATTACGCATCAAAAGAAATAGTACCACTAATGAAGATTTCCAAACTGCTGCATTGGAATCAATTGATAGATTCAAAATAAGAGGATATAACCTAGAGCTACTGACAAAAACATGGAATAAGGTAGATAAGATTCCAAGAAGCTACCTACTAAAAGATAAGGAGAGAAAGAGAGATCAAGATGATGAAACTTGTAGATTCCCAACCACCTTTTCAGGAGAAGCAGGGGAACTACGTAATATCTTATGCCGTAATTGGCATATTTTGAAGACTGACTCAGTAATAGGGAAGACTTTACCTAAATATCCCCAAATTACGTTTAGACGTAGCAGATCCCTGAAAGACTCTTTGACTAAAAGTCACTATACCTCTATCCCGTTTGTGCCAAGAGTTAGTGCCATTACTGGGTTTTTTCCCTGCTCAAAATGCAAAGCTTGCAGGAACAGTTCAAAAGTCCTGACCTATAAAATCCCAGGTACGAACAAAGAAAGGAGAATTAATAAGTTCCTAACATGTAATACCCCATACTGTGTGTACTGCTTAGTATGCCCATGTATGAAATGGTATATAGGCAGCACAATCCATCAAACAAAACGCAGAATCTTAGAACATGCCAGGGCTATTGAAAATCTAGATGGTTCATACCCAGTAGCGAGACACTTCATCTTATACCACAACAGTGATAGGAGTTTATTGAAATTTTACTGTATTGATCACATCCCTGCTGACGAAAGAGGTGGTAATTGAGAGCTGAAATTGCGAAGACTTGAATCTCGCTATATCATCGATTTACAACCTTTAAGACCTTTTGGGCTTAAGCCTGGAAGAGGAACTTTCCATTCATTTAGGCTAGATGAATTTGCATATTCCAAAAATTAGATTAAGCTGTAAGTGAGGTGGCAATGATAAATAGCGTAAGACATTTTTGTTATTAAGAGTATGAAATTAACTTCGATTGAAATCCATTTGAACCCATTATTGTAGACTATGAGGTAGTTCACCTATAATATTAGTTGATATATATAAAATATAGGCGCAATTTTGATGTGTATATAAATGACAGATAATGTATACAAGCAATAGAAAGCAGGTACAAAGCCGATACATGGCTTCATAATGTGTCATTGCATTTTTGATAAATTCTCTGAGGAATTAGTATATCGGAGAATTTTGAAATTTTGTGGAGTATGATTTTTTTTAATCTACGTAATTTACTAAATTATTTTCTTTAGCCTCAGAGTAAGCCTATTCATGGCTCAATTATGTTATGAATTTGTTTGATAATTACAAATGGCAACGTGCATAATGATGAATAATCCTGTAAATATTATAATGATTGCAAGTTTCATCATGGCGCCGCATTTTTAAAAGCACTTTGAGGCGAAGTCCTCTTTCTATGATGATGGACGGGCTGGAAACGCTGAGGAAACTTGTAAATAAAATGGCGTATTTTGTTTTGCACATTTATCACAGCGAGAGGAAGGCGTTCACTCCGAAACGCGTTCTGTGTAAATAAATATGTGATTTTACCTTACCCTGCGAGTGCGACCATCCTTTCCGTGACTGGGGAGGAAGTTGGAGCTAATATATTTATATATATATATATATATATGTATATATATATATATATATATATATCCCCACACCATTCCTCCAGCTGGAAGAACAAATCGGGTCGCACTCCACAGGTCCTTTTTGCAATTTTTTCTTTTATTTTTCACATTCTCTAAGAATCCAACAAGGGCAGCTGTTAAGATCTACGCGTTTCGGTATTCCAAATACCTTGCTCACGATCAACTGACCACTTGGCTCCCCCTTCTTGGTATACTTAATTACCTTCCACATCACTTCCTGTTTGGGGTTTGGCAGCGCCTCTATGCTTTCTGGGAGATGTAGTTTTTATGTTACATATATAATCCTTTACATTTCTTTTACTCATTATTATGCTTGTTACCATTATTTCACATCCAATCAAACATATGTGTGCAGATAAATTACACAATTTTTTTTCCCCTCCCTCAAATTGGTTCCCCCTAATGGATTTACTATGTGTTGTTAACATCGTTAAATCAATTATTTACAACATTATACCTGCCCTCCAGTGGGCAAACTATATCTCTGCTTATTTGGATCATGGGTGACCCCTAATACCTGCCAGCAGACACTCTAATCTTTTCAAATATAGAGTAAAGGTTATTTCTGTTGTAAAACTGATGAAAAATATGTTAGGTAATAAAGCATAATCCTTAACACATCTGTTTCTGAGTGCGAAGCACGTTCGAGCTACCATTCATCAAGACAGAGCAAACGCGGTAGCCAAGCACATGGAACAATACCATCAAAGTGATTGGAACCAACTGAAATTCTTTGGAATTGAAAGTGTCCCCAAAAAAGAACGAGGGGGGGGCAGAGAAAAACTTTTAAGGCGGAAGGAGTCACGCCACATCCTGAACCTAAGAACCCTGAGCCCACATGGGCTAAATCAGTCGGAAGAGTTGTATATACACTTATAATGACTTCGCACTCAGAAACAGATGTGTTAAGGATTATGCTTTATTACCTAACATATTTTTCATCAGTTTTACAACAGAAATAACCTTTACTCTATATTTGAAAAGATTAGAGTGTCTGCTGGCAGGTATTAGGGGTCACCCATGATCCAAATAAGCAGAGATATAGTTTGCCCATTGGAGGGCAGGTATAATGTTGTAAATAATTGATTTAACGATGTTAACAACACATAGTAAAGTAATCCCATTAGAGGGAACCAATTTGAGGGAGGACAAAAAAATTGTGTAATTTATCTGCACACATATGTTTGATTGGATGTGAAATAATGGTAACAAGCATAATAATGAGTAAAAGAAATGCAAAGGATTATATATGTAACATAAAAACTACATCTCCCAGAAAGCATAGAGGCGCTGGCAAACCCCAAACAGGAAGTGATGTGGAAGGTAATTAAGTATCGCAAGAAGGGGGAGCCAAGTGGTCAGTTGATCGTGAGCAAGGTATTTGGAATACCAAAACGCGTAGATCTTAACAGCTGCCCTTGTTGGATTCTTAGAGAATGTGAAAAATAAAAGAAAAAATTGCAAAAAGGACCTGTGGAGTGCGACCCGATTTGTTCTTCCAGCTGGAGGAATGGTGTGGGGATTGTGAGCAGCGTGGTTCAGCTGCAGGGCGCCGCACCCGTTTTGAGCGCTGCAATCACGACAAATGGAACCGGAGTGGAGGAAATATATATATATATATTCACTGAAAAAACCATAGGTTATAGACCATATATAGTTAGGAATTAGCATTTAAAAAACCTTATTTTACTCACACAAAACCATTGAAATTCCATATATAGTTAGTTGCACTAACTATATATCGCGCACCCGCAATCCACTGCTGATCATGTCACATATTACATCATTCATGACATGGTCAGTGACATCACTGATGACATCACTGATGACATCTCAAATGACATCACTGATGACATCACTGATGACAACATCCAGTGACTGTATGTTTCTGTAAAGTTAAAATATGTCTTACATATTGAAGAATGAGTGGATGTATAAGTGTCTGGATGAAGGATTTAGTAGGTGCGTGACTGACTGTATGAGTGAGTGATTAAATGTGTCTCACTGAATGCATGGGTTAGTGACTAAACTGTCTTAATTTGTGCATCATTATGTCTGTTGTTCTGTAAACTGCTGCATGTGTTGATCATTAGCTATACGAGAGGCTATATGTGTTATTAATTGGTTGCCCAAGTATTTCTATGGGAGATTGAGTTTGTGTGGGGGTGGCTGGAAGGTGTGTGACTCTATGCATAGATGTGTGAGCAGTTTATTCACTAGGTGTATGAGTTCAAGAGTGCATGTGGAAACAGCTACATGGGCAGTTGACTGTGTGCATGAGTGTATTGATGAGTGAATGGATATCTCAATGCTACATGTCATAGTAAGTACATATGTAAAACACAGTACATGTGAGAGTTGGCATATATAAATAACTGTGCATGAGAGACACTGAATGAGTGAGTGGTTGTATCGATCATTGTGAACTTGTATCAGGGATTGTATAAGAGAGTAAATATGTGTTAGTATATGTTTCAATAAGTAAGGTGTGTTTAACTGTATAGTTGAAGAAATGGAGGTGAGATTGTTTCTTTGCATGACTGACTGGGTGTGTGAGTAACTCCATGGATGAGTGGCAGTGTGTGAGTGTCTGTATACACTGAGTGTATCTAAGGTTATATTAGAGTCTGAAGAGGTTTATCGTATTAGCACAAGAATGATGTCAAATGAGATGTCATCAGTGATGTCATTTGAGATGTCATCAGTGATGTCATCAGTGATGTCACTGACCATGTCATGAATGATGTAATATGTGACATGATCAGCAGTGGATTGCGGGTGCGCGATATATAGTTAGTGCAACTAACTATATATGGAATTTCAATGGTTTTGTGTGAGTAAAATAAGGTTTTTTAAATGCTAATTCCTAACTATATATGGTCTATAACCTATGGTTTTTTCAGTGAATTTTCAAGGTTTTGTAAATGCTAATTCCTAACTATATATGGTCTATAACCTATGGTTTTTTCAGTGAATTTCAATGGTTTTTTAATACCAAATATCATAAGCTGTCGAATGTCAAGTACGTGGTAAGTGAAAACATTTTCGTGTTTATGCACACTGATCTGCTTTGAATGGTGCCCCCCCCCCTCATTTCTATTAGGAGTACTCTCTCTTTGCAGATAGTGAAAGGTAGTTAACGCAGGCGTTTGCCCCCGTTGTAATCCGTCGTGCCTGCTTCTCTCTCCATTTGATGATTGTTATCCAAGTATTTACTGTTTTAGAATTAGTTCTCTTTGGTTCATTCTCTATTTACAAACAAACACAGAGTCGCAATACTCTGTTTAGTCTTTGCAGATAACGAAAAATCGTGTAAAAAAAAAGAAAAGGAATCGAGCAAAATCAGTAGGCCACTAATGGGATCTCTTTTTGACCTCGCTAAAATAGAAACATTAGGAACAACCCCTCATGACAAATACAAAACTAGTGAGATGAACTGAACTCCACACAATGATGGCTGCAAAACAGCTCGGCTCCGCCACCCACCCCGCCCAAAATAACGATAAAGAACGGCTGCCATGATTGGTTGCGGAATGACCACGACGGAGCTACGAAATGGTGCTGCTCTCATGCTAACCCCAGCTTCAGTCTGAAACATCCAGAAACACTGTAGACTACCAATTCGATCAGTTCCGGTAGCGCCCCAATGTAACCCGGTAGAGAAGAACTAGCCCTCCCCTCTTTGACTGATGGTTCTTGTTGCCTGTCCCTTCTGTTGCCATTTAACAGAACTATTTAGCCTGCTGAAAGGGGTTGTGTTCCGACCGCTGGTTGGTGGAGACATTTTGACTATATTCTGTACCTGCGTTGTCGCGTAATGCGTCATATGACGCGCCGCGTTAGCGCATCCGGAAGTCATCCGGGGCGCGCAGCGCGTAACGTAAGCATAACAAGTCATGTGACTTGTTAATAAAACTTTTCATTGGTTCATTTTACTTTTCTTATTGTAATGATTTAAGGCTTGGTCATATGACCTAAAAATTACGCTTTTCATTACTTCCGAACATTATTTTTTCTTAAATATATGTTATAATGTTCCAGGCTAATGTACTTTCCCGGAAATTTTACAACTGTCCTGCAAGTAAAATATATTCTTTTTTCGAGAAAAAGAGCGTTTCTTCGTCCCATGACGGAGCCGTTGAGCAAAAGAGGGTCGACCTGCTGTCTTAGTCGCCGATACGCCTGAATATGAGATTCTTATCGATCACTTTATGTTGCAGGAATAGAAAACACAACAGCCCTTGACCATTTATCTTTACTGCGTTCCTTCGTATTATACCTTTTACCCTTCATGTAATTGGTCTGCTTTATTTCACTTGCCTTTTAATGATTCTAAAACAGTCACTATTATTAAAAACTTTACCAATGTATATACTACTACCATGTTTTCTTTTAAAAACCTTTATTGTGAAAATGTCATTATACAAATACGAGCCTATAACCACGTGGGCCTGCCACAGAGCAAACTGTAATCGTATATGATGAATAGACATTTACACTGTAGAGGAACGTAACGGGCGGGCCATTAGGTTGCAAGAACTAAGGTGTCTAACAGTTACGGAATCGGTGGACGTACATTTTATAATTAAAATACGACAGGGCCAGTTACAATAAAATTATCTAGATATACATTTGCGGGCAAGTACCATGGGTGACGTTAATTCGAACTTTCAACAGTACAGTAATCAATAACACATCAGAACTTAATATCAATAGGGATGTCGAAATAGTCAATCAATTCTCGTCCCCGCCCGCCATGTGCTTCAAAACTGCATACGTATCTCGTGATTTCAAGGTTCTGCAACCAGTACACAACAAGGAGTTACGAGTCCCATTTATTCCGGCGCCATTTTGGGCGAGGACGGGCAGGTCCAGGATATAGTCAAAATGTCTCTACCAACCATCGACTATGATGATGTTCATATGCTGTATTTATTAGAGTAACACTCATCTGTCCACATGAAATTAATTTGCCACAATCTAAACATGTCATTTTAATCTTTCAAAAAGTTCTTCTAAATATTTGGGACCGTTTCCCTTGCCTCTGAAGCTCTCAGTGCCACTTCTTTGATGAATGTACTAGCAGGTCAGGGGTTCTCCTCCAAATCTCTCTTTTATGCAGCACTATAATTAATTGGTGCCACCTCTCCATATGACGATGCATGGTATAGTTACCACAACTATATTTTTTTTCGGTTCCTCTGGAGAGTTCATCGTGGCAGATGAAGCGTGTAACGTACCGGGCATTTACCTTTTTTTGCATGTACAGGAAAGGAAAAAAAAATCGAGCGTCCGAGTTCTAAGGTGTCCCAGGGCCATTTTAGTGGACCAGGCCCAAATCCAAACAACAGGCCGCCATTTTGAGAGTCCTCTTGCAGCCGCCTGTCGCTGTAGCATCAAGAGCAGCCGAAACTCAGCTGAATGGCAACTGAAACGGTAAAGGGGCGCCCCACTACAGCAGACGAGCCTCCACCTAGGAAGGCCCATTCACGCACGCTCCCGCCCCCTTCGGGCACCCCACGCCGTTATTCGGAGCAGTATTGTAGGATGGCCACACCAGTGCGGCAACTTGCTAGACATCACCTCGGTGGTAACCGAATCTCAACGCCTTGTGGTGTCTTCTATTAAAAAAACATTGTTATGCTGCCTTCGACCTATTCGCCGCAAGTGCGCACACAACTCAACTGCATAGCTTGCTAGACACCACCTCGGTGCCATCCGGATCTTGGAATGTCAGCACCTTTTGGTGTCTTCTCTTCAGAAAATATTGTTGCGCTGCCTTTGGCCCCATTCGCACATCAGTCCGCTACTGACGCCATCTCACAGGCTAATGGGGCGCCCCACGCCGACTTTCAGCATTGTAGAATGACCACACCAGTACAGCAACTTGCTAGACATCACCTCGGTGCCATCCGGATCTCGGCGCCCCACTGCAGATGAAGTGCCTCTCAACTATGAAACCACCACGGTGACATCCGGATCTTGGCGCGTTGTGCTGCCTTCGGCCTATTCGCACATCGGTCCGCTACTGACGCCATCTCACAGGCTAATGGGGCGACCCACGCCGAGTTTCAGCATTGTAGGATGACCACACCAGTACAGCAACTTGCTAGACATCACCTCGGTGCCATCCGAATCTTGGCATCTCAACGCCTAGTGGTATCTTCCATACAAAAAATATTGTTACGCTGCCTTTGGCCCCATTCGCACATCAGTCCGCAACTTAGACATCACCTCGGTGCCATCCGGATCTTGGCATCTCAGCGCCTTGTGGTGTCAGTCAGAAAATATTGTTGCGCTGCCTTTGGCCCCATTCGCACATCGGTCCGCTACTGACGCCATCTCACAGGCCAACGGGGCGCCCCACGCCGACTTTCAACATTGTAGGATGGCCACAGAAGTGCGACAACTTACTAGACACCACCTCGGTGCCATCCGGATCTTGGCGCGTTGTGCTGCCTTCGGCCTATTCGCACATCGGTCCGCTACTGACGCCATCTCACAGGCCCCACGCCCACTTTCAGCATTGTTGGATGGCCACACCAGTGCGGCAACTTACTAGACACCACCTCAGTGCCATCCGGATCTTGGCGCGTTGTGCTGCCTTCGGCCTATTCGCACATCGGTCCGCTACTGACGCAAACTCACAGGCCAACGGGGCGCCCCACGCCGACTTTCAGCATTGTAGGATGGCCACACCAGTGCTGCAACTTGCTGGACACCACCTCGGTGCCATCCGGATCTTGGCGCGTTGTATTGCCTTCGGCCTATTCGCACATCGGTCCGCTACTGACGCCGCCTCACGTGCCAACGTATTTTCTACGCATTTTATACCCTATGCCGCATAACAGGTCATGTGACTTGTTTATAAAACTTTTCATTGGTTCATTTTACTTTTGGTTTCCTAATGATGGAAGGCTTGATCATATGACCTAAAAACAACACTTTTCATTGGATGAAAACTTTTTTTTTTTCCCAAACGATGAAAGCCCCACCTTGTTTCTGGATGTTTCAGACTAAACTGGCGTCAGCATAAAAGCACCACCATCTCGTAGCTCCGTCGTGGTCATTCCGCGAGCAATCATGGCAGCCGCTCCCCACCAGAAGCCTGCAGGAGTCGGGGCCCCCAAAACTTTTGATGAATTCTCAAGGCGGAGGGGACGCTTTCGAGAATGGGGTCCAAGACCTAGCAGACAAGCGTCCGATTTCCAAGGTGTCCCAGGGCCATTTCAGTGGACCAGGCCCAAAAAGGAAAGAGCCTGCCGCCATTTTGAGAGTCCTGTGACAGCCGCCTATCGCTGCACCGCAAGAGTGGGCGCAACTCAGCTGAATTGCGGCTTTTGACACAGTGGACCAAAAACGGACGGAATGGCAACTGAAACGGTAAAGGGGCGCCCCACTACAACAGATGACACTCCACCTGGAGAGGCCCGTTCACGCCGCCTCCCCCGGGGCGCCCCACGCCGTTATTCGGAGCAGCATTGTAGGATACCAAAACCAGTGCGGCAACTTACTGGACATCACCTTGGTGCCATCGTTCTGCTGCCTTGGAACTATTCGCACAACAGTTTGCTACTGATGACCCACCCCCCGCGACGCCCCACGCCGTTATTTGCTGGGTGGCAACTTACTAGACATCACTTTCGTGTCATCTAGATTTCGGCGCGTTCTGCTGCCTTGGAACTATTCGCACAACAGTTTGCTACTGATGACCCACCCCCCGCGACGCCCCACGCCGGAAATCTGGACGTTGTGCTGCGTTGGGACTATTCGCACAGCCGACCGCTACTTCGTTGTTTTTCCCTAAAAATGTTTATATGTTATTACTATTTTTGTTTTCTTGTATATATTTATAAATTATTAAAGTTTTATAATCTTACTACTTTGTCGGAGTGCTATATATTTTTAATGTGACACATAATTGTAAAAACTTTCATGTACAAAGAGTCATCCCTGGAATCTTCCGCTTCACGCTAGGTCCCCTCTCCAATCACAATACAGGATGGTTTTCAGATAATAGCAACGCTTCTGCTGTGACGGATCTCATCGAGTGTGGGCCTTGATCTACTATAACTCCTTTGAAGAGGTGTGATTCTTTACAGCTGTGGCCATAAACTACATCTGCAGGGCTAGCTGATAGCCTAGGACCGGCCTGGACAATCGGACACAGAGGAAAAGAAGTGTCAGAGGCTGCGGTAGTGAATAGGGCGAAAGGGAGGTGTCGGGCGGGCACAGGGTGTGATTCTCAGGGAAGAGCAGCGCAGATGGGGGGAGGTTTATTACCCATGCATAAGACGGAGAGCGGGGGTGACCACTGCCTGGGTGAGATGCTTGCGAGGGTGGGGAGCCATGCTAAGGATCGACAGCGTGCACAGAGTGGGTCTGGTCAAGGCATCTAAAATGGCTGCCGTGCACGACAAAAGTGTGGCATTTGAAAAAAGACAAGATGGCGCAGACAATGTTTTTCAACACTTCCTGATTTCCTTCGAATCGAATGTTAACAGACGTTGGGGCATATTACCAAAGTTAAGCGATATTTATCCCTAACGATGCATTGCAAAGATTTTTTTACCGTCAGAAATTATCGCAGATAAACCTTGCTATTATCAAGGTTTATCGCAAATACGATAAAAAACGACCGCAATGCATTAATATCGCTGAAAACTCAGCGATATTCATGCATTACCGAGCTAATGCTCTTAGCCATGTTATCCACCTCCCATTGGATAACATGGCTAAGAACTGCTCAGGGCAGCTGTTACTTTTTGGAGATATTCGCGCTTATCTCGAATATTTCCAAAAGTTGATAATAGGAGATAGCGATGTTAGCGACTGTTTCCAGTCGCTAACATCTTGGCATGCCCACTTTGCATGTCATTAGTGATAAATATCACTCACATGCAAAGTGGGGCCCAAGATGGTCGCTATCTCCTACTAGCCGTTGCTAACTGGTGTTAGCAACAGCTAGGTAATACAGATATAATTTTATCTCCGCGAAGCGGAGCGCTGTTACAGATATATATCTTGTTTTTGAACGTTAATTTCTCAAAATGCACTGAAGCACATATATTGAGACCTAGCAAAGGCACATCGGGCTACCAGTCCCTAATATTTTACCAAGTTTCGTGCAAATCCATTCAGCCGTTCGATTATTATTATTATTTTTTTTTTTTGCCCCGCAGGGCCCTTTTAAAACCTCCACATCAAACCTAGGGGGTCAGCGAGGATCTACTATGCCCCCTTATGGTCATTTGCCCCTTCGCTTTGGCCTCCTCTTGTCTCTCGATCCTACCGAGAGACAAGATGGCGGCCGCTACGTACTGTTTGGAATGTTTACAGACACCGGAGAGCCAATCAGCTTTGCTTCGTAAAGCTCCGTAACGCGAAAAGTACGCGAAGCGGTGCGCTGTTACAGATATATATCTTTTTTTGAACGTTAATTTCTCAAAATCCACTGAAGCACATATATTGAGACCTAGCAAAGGCACATCGGGCTACCAGTCCCTACAATTTTGCCAAGTTTCGTGCAAATCCATTCAGCCGTTCGATTATTATTATTATTTTTTTTTTTTTGCCCCGCGGGGCCCTTTTAAAACCTCCACATCAAACCTAGGGGGTCAGCGAGGATCTACTATTCCCCCTTATGGTCATTTGCCCCTTCGCTTTGGCCTCCTCTTGTCTCTCGATCCTACCGAGAGACAAGATGGCGGCCGCTACGGACTGTTTGGAATGTTGACAGACGCCGGAGAACCAATCAGCTTCGCTTCACAAAGCTCCGTTGCGCAAAAAGTACGCGTCCTGGAGCGCTGCCCGGTCCGCTGTTACAGATATATATCTTTTTTTAAACGTTAATTTCTCAAAATCCACTGTAGCACATATATTGAGACCTACAAAAGGCACATCGGGCTACCAGTCCCTACAATTTTGCCAAGTTTCGTGCAAATCCATTCAGCCGTTCGGGCTAAAAGTGAGGCCAACCGCCCTATGGAAAACTCAATGTTAAAAACACGTTTTGGGACCCCCCTTTTTTCTCGACCCCCCCTGGACGAACCCCCCCCCAATTTTCAGGGGCTGCTCAGAAACAAAATGTGCCATTTTCCTGAAAATTTCAGCCAATTCCGTCCACAAACGCCAAAGTTATTAGACATAGAATTTTCAAAAAACCCATAGAGAAAAAATCCTAACTATACATACCTACTGGCGACCGCCAGTAGGTAATATATATATATATATATATATATATATATATATATACACGCACACACACACACACACACTCAGACAAATACATACACGCCTACTACCCTAAATACACTTACCTTGCATTGTAAAGGCATGCATGGTAAAGGCATGCCTTGTGAAGGCATTTCATTGTAAAGGCAATGCATGGTGAATGATGCTTGATAAAGTCATTGTGTGGTAATTCCTGCGTTGTAAAGGCTGTTTCCCTCCTTAGTTCTTTCATGGGATACGAACGGTGAATGATGTGGTGCCTACTTGTGCCACACCATTAGGAGCTTCATGGCTCTCTCCCAGGTTGCCTGACCGACAATTGGTACAGCCCTGGAGTCGTGATCCAACCCCAAACACCGTAGAGAGATCAATGGGGATCAGAAGCAGATATCTGTCTGCCCCCATTTCCCACAAAGCTTAAAACTGGTGAGTTTGCTGTGGGACATGTTCTTTATCTCTTTGGGAGCATATTGCCCAAAAGAATAGACAATAAGTTGAAAAGATGGTAAAAAAGTGATGAGAATAGCTATCTGAATCAGTGCTATTGATGCGAAGTAACTGATGCCATCGTGCCAGGGTGATTCCTATATAGGCACCACCTACATCACTTCCAATGTGGACAACTTTGATGTGGGGCTAATTGACACCACCTAAAGGCATGCAGGAGTACTGCTCAAGATTTCATGATCCATTCTGATTGTTTGGGGAATATTCTAAGGTGAGGAATCTGCAGATAGTAATCTTTATCAGAAACCTTTTGTGCCAAGAAAGGCATCTACTCATTCCCTTCAGAGTATGTGAGTGTTCAGATTGGGAATGCTCTCCTAGCCCTTAACTCCCACCAACTTAATTTCTGGGCCGGATTTACAGAGGTGAGGTATTGGGACTGAAATAAACCATTCTGTTCATTATCTCCCCCCAGAGATGGGTTCATGATTAGTCAAAGTCCCTGGAATGGGAAATAACCAGTTAGAATGAGAATTACCAGGTCAAGAATTGCAGATATCGCCAGATTATGAGGACTTTTTAAAATACATTTACCTCCTGCTTTAAGCAGATAGTAAAGGGGAGAAGAGGGGCCACAGCAAGTTGCTGTGGAAAGACCATGGTGTGCAGAAAGAAGCTGACATCAGGGCAAGTTCCAAAACGTCTCAAATAAGTCCTATATGACGCTGGGGTTCTGGTGGGGATTGGGCAGAGATATGCCTTCGGTATACCCTGGAACTCCAGTGGTTTTACCAGAGTTTGTTTCACACACTGTAAAACAGCCCTCGTTTTCGTACACCCAATAAATCTGAGCGTGGGATCATCAGCCTTCTTGTAGCCAGTAAGAGTGGTATCCTGACCAGAGGTATTGCTCTAGTGTACTCAGAATTGACCACTTTGTGGTGGTAAAGGATGGTTTTATAGTATGTATATCATTGCAGAATCAAATCTTGGTGGAACTTGGGGATTAAATAAATGGTCCTTGGTAAGCCTTTCAAAGGTAAATATTACAAGTTTGGTGGTAACACCAGTTATTTAAACACTACTACACAACAAATATGTGGTAGTAGACATTATATCGAACATGGTGAGAAACACCGATGCAGAATCTAACTTGTTGCCATTAGATGTTTCCATCTGACACTTTACTGTATTGCGTGATTGATTCAGGCACCCTTTACTTGTTCTTTCTTTTGGATATATGGCGTACTAAAGTAGATGATAAGCATATTTCAGATTAAATCAAATGTTTTTCAATGAATGCATCCACCACTAGTTAATCTTTTCTATTTCTTTATTACTTTACACTCTGAACAGTCCACATGTATGCCTTATCATTAAAAGCATCTAAGGCAAGTCACTTCATCTTCCGTTACCTCAGTTCTATTATTTTCTTCAGATGTGGACCCTGGGTAACAAATAGGCATTTTCGTGGTTATTTAGAGTATAGTGGAAGAGTGCATCTGCTACACAACAGAATTACTGTTGGGAAAGCATGTGCCCCCCTCCAAGCCAAATTAGAGATAAAAAACCCACTGAGGGATTCTTCAGTAAGCAATGGCATCAGTCCCATCCAATTTACGGTGGTGCAACGTCATTTGTTTTCCATACCCGGGACTCGATCGTGAGTGGGGAGCATGCAGTATGGTCCCCTAGGTAGGGAGAATGCTCTCTAAATGTCAGCACGATTGTTTTTACTTTTCTGAAAACTAACTTCAGCTTTGGAAATTTGTTTAATAAAAATAATGCCAAGTAAGCCTAACAAATAAGGCTACTGCTTTTCAAGGGAGCATTGACAACATGGGAGTTTCATACGTGTATGTAGTATTAAGCAGCTGTGTCCTAGATGACTGCACTACCAAGGCTAGTCACAGATTTGGTAAAGTATATTGCCCACCTCAGATGGCCTGCTGCTAATAGACCACAGAAAATATCATAAGCTAGTTGTATGAGAGGCAGCATATACGAAGCAAAACAATGTGTAAAACATTCAACAAGACGATAGAATCAAGGGCAGTTATTCGACTTTTATTTTGGGCTGTTCAGAGCATGCAGATGTTGAAACCAGCCAACGCGTTTTACCCAAACATGGGCTTCTTCAGGGCAAATAATTAAAATAGTTTTTCGCAACGAAAATGATTCTTCAAGTGCAGTCAGGAATACAATGATAATTATGAATTCAAAGAATTGAATAAGTATTTCGAAACGAAAGTAATGCTTCAGGTGCAGTCAGGAATACAATGATAATTGTCAATTCTAATTTAAGAATCAAGAAGCTCTCGGGTGAGAAGGGGATTCTCTCTATGTGAGCCCGAATCCCGTGTGAGCAGCAAGGTAATGAGAGAGCGCAAACTGACTTAAATGTATGAGTACATCACACTTACCTGTAGTAAGCACAAATCATGAAGAGAAATGCCATGGGTGCTAATAGTATCTGCAATTATATTCTAAATGTATAGCTAATGTAGAGATTTAAGTAGAAGTGGAACTAATACAGAAATGTGTGACATTATATGATTTTAGTAGACGTGATTATTCCTGAATCCATGTCGTGTAGCTGTTAAAATGTAAGATGGTATTTGGTTAAATGCAGAATGTGGTAGGCCTCAGGGCCAGAGCTGGAGCTAAAAGGGAAGGTGGTTCTTTTCACGACACAGATTGTATTAATGTTTTGGTCATTGCATTAAATAGGCCATGATTTATAGAAATGTTTATTGATTAATAGAATAAGAATATTAACATGCTTTAATTAAATGAAGAAGTTGAATGCTATAATCATAATGAGAAATATTGTAGGCCTGAAATGTTTTAGCATTGATTTACACGTACATGTCTGGGCTGAGAAATGTTGCAAGCCTTTTTAGAAGTCTATGAGAGTTGGGTTCTTGGCTGCAGATATCTGTCTGCAAAGGATAAGGGGGGATCCAATTATAAATGAATGAATAGAGGTCTGTTCAGTAGACGGCCCAGACATGGAGGAGGGTTCCGGAATGTTTGAGGGGTATCAGCGGGCCGGAGAAGAGTCTGAGAAGCAAGGTCAACTCTAACGTCTGAGGCCCAATACAAAGCATCATGGAAAAAGCCAGGAGCTACACCACGTGAGGGGCGTCTCGCAGGGGGCGTCTCAAATGTTGTTGACTGTTTTGTATTAGGGACAGCACCCCTGGGTGGAGTTAGAGCAGAGACCTGAGGACCCTTTAGAGAGCGGATGGGTAGGCAGAGAGGGGTCATGACTGGAGAACTATAGGTTTCCACCAAGAGACTTAGAGTGAGTGACTTCCCTTGGGGGTCATTCACTGCTGACACCTTTGTTAGGTTGGGGCTTGGTTAAGTAGGGATACCATCCAGAGCAGGGTAGGGACAGCCTAACCTTTGCGTTTTCCTCCAACCTAAATGAAGGAGAGATATGCGTCTATGCTGATAGCTTTATTATTCTTAGAACTTGTGTTAGTGATTTCTGTTGCTCGTCTGAGGGCTTTCCGAGAGCACATGTATGTAATTGGACCTGTGTATCTCGTGAATCTCATTCTGAGATGCCTGTATTTGCAGCTTATCATATCTTTACAATAAACTTTTGAAAGCTAGAAGTTGTTTGTGATCTTTGGGAGCAGAGTCCTTTATTGGGTGAACTAACTTGCAGATGGGTGTACTGTTTTCCTCCAAGACAGGCAACAAAGGTTCAGTCGACCAGATCGAGGTTTAGATCAATAGATATAAGGTATCGATCAAAATATCGCCCTTTCAGTTGGTAGCTATAGAGGATGGTTGCCTTCTTGAGGACGGTGACCTAGGCCAGGTTAGCTTACCCCAAGGCCCCTAGAGATCGATGATCGGAAGAACAGCCCGCTGAAGAAGACCCGGATGACGTGAGACAGAAAAAGCAGCAGTATCGGTCGAGAGTGAGTATAAAGGGTTATGCGTGTTAGATTGCGGTGTTTTTGTATTGTATCTATGTTGTAATGTCTGGCGGAGTTGAATGTCTGTAGAGTGACTGTGGAACAGGTTGTGAGCGCGCGCAACCGATGGAAATCTTAAGTTCAAGGAGAGCTTAAGTGGTTCGGGTGTATCGGACACCCAGAGTAATTGTCAACTAGTGTGAAGGGGGTCATGAGGTACCATTGATCACCCGAAAGACCGAGATAGGGGGAACGTAAGAGTGAGTGCGTGAGTAACGGACGCTGGTCGGAAGTTACTGTGTGTGCAAGCAACCTATCAGAGAGACGATAGACATTTCGTCAGTTGTGTTGACAATTACAGATAGACTGTGGACGTACAGTCGAGAGAAGTGACCGCTTGGTCGGAAGTAGTCATTTTTCGGTGTATGAATGGGACGCATGCATAACCGGGAGACGAGTTGAGAAAGGAGGGGTGCTGCTGCGAAGCGGAGAAAAGTGACGTCAGAAAGTGTCGCGCAGTGATTGGCCGACCGGAGAAAGACCGCGCTGTGATAGGCCAGCTAGCAAAGACGTCAGACAGGGTCGCGACGTGATTGGCCGACTGGAGAAAGACCGCGCTGCGATAGGCCAAGCTAGCAAAGCCGCGACAGGATTGGTGGATTGTCATCAGGAAGTAAACAGAGTAGCGAGGCTGGATTTTGTGCGCATAATTATGAAGTGTTTTAAATGGTTGAAAGCGGTGTTTAAAAAAGAGAAGCGGGGATCGTATGAAGGGGAAGAAGCCCCGCCGGAGGGTACGCCAGCTCGTTATATGGCAGTGAATGTTGGGCTGCATACGATCCTTTGGATATCAGAGTGGAGTAAGATTACTGAAGGAAATGAGGAACTGACGTTCCCGAAGTACGGGACGTTCAGATTAGAGGTGTTACATCGATTAAAATCAGTCATGACCTCAATGAGACCCTTGCCTAGACCGACCCAGTTTGAAGCTCTTGATGCATGGATTAGGGCAGCGCATGAAAAGAATATGAACAGACGACAAGAAAGGGTGAAACGATCGGTAAGGGCAGTGCAGGATGCCAGGTGGGATGCGGATGCTAAAAGATGGAGAGTGCATAACATGGAAGTAAATAAACTGTACCCAGTGTTAGAGGCGCCAGTAAATAAAAGTCCCCTGGAAGAAGATGATGAGAGCGAAACAGAGGACAGCCTGATAAACAGATTATTGACAGACAGGCCACCCCCGTATAATAGAGCAGGGGGAGAGGTCGAGAATACAGAAGGAGAAAAGGGGGGCAATGCAGGAGAGCATAGACCGCTTCCCAGTTCAGAGTGGGATCCTGAGCCAAAGAAAGAGCTGTCCCAGCCTAGTCAGGTGCAACAGGTAGTCGGTAGGTTTGTGGTCCAAAGAGCGCCGGAAACGGAGAGCGCCACATCCTACCCATTACCAGATGCACTACAGGTACCTGTTACCATAGGTCCTATAATATCGATATATGACCAAGAGAGAGCAAGAGGGGAAGAACGGAAACAGAAGGAAAGAGAAAGAGCAGGGACGGCAAGGGGGAACGATACGATTAATTCCCCAAGTCAGATGCCGATACCCAGAGAGTGGAGCACCCCGATGCACACAGCAGGGGACCCAGGAGGAGATCCTGGGGGCCCTAGATGGCCAATGGATCTGAGGGGATCTGGACGAAAATCCTTTCAAGAGCTAAATGAGTACATGAAGCAGTGGGATGAGGCAGTGAAGGCTCAAAAGTGCATCATAGCTGCGGAAGCTGAAAGGGAAAGTCAGGACAGCAGAGCACGGACTCACTGCGGGGCTGGGGAGAGCAGCCCGGAGTGGGACTGTAGAGAGAGAGAGAGTAGGGGAGTCACCCATTGGGCCCGGAGTAGAGATAGAACAGACCTGGAAAACGGGGGCTCCGGGAATGGGAGGGTGGCGCGCCCAATAATCAGTGAAGAGGAGAGGAGAGCGCAAGAGTACAGAAACAGCTTTAAGTGTCCACACTGTGTGCCCGGCACCAGAGAACTGAATGGGAGTTGTGAGAGGACGCACCATAGTCCCTGTGATGACAGAAATGAGCGCAGCCCAGGGAATATGGGGAACCAGGAAGGATCGTATCAGATACTGAGCGATACTAGGCAAAGAGAGAGTAGAGAGCAGAGGGAAAATAACAGAGAGGTGTGCGGTGAGAGGAGAGAAGAAGAAGAGAGTGGGCAGAGAAAGAGTGGGGGTAACAGGCCCGTGTTTCATCTCCTTCCAAGATCAGATGGCCGAGCATGGGACCTGGAGAGATGGGAGCAAGGGAGGGCACCCATTAACTCTCCCGAGCCCAAACGTAGAGCTCGAAGTTGGGATGGTAGGGAGACCAGTGAGCCCCCTTCGAAAGACATATTGCGAGCTGAGATAAAAGCCAAGAGACTTGATGTCGCCAGCTTAAGGTCAGATCTGGATGACATGGTAGATGGTACCCTGCCTTTAGAAAGAATGGAAATGTATGAACAGGATGAAATACTGTATATGGCAAAGGACATTACTCGAAAAGCGAGAGCAGTCCATGAGAAGTTAGTCGAACTAGCAGGCAAATATATGGTGGACTTGTCAAGAACCAAAGCATTACAGGGTAACCACAGGCTACATTATACAGATCGAGACCTAGATGAGAGGAGAACGATTGGGCTGAAAACGCACATAAGGGAACTGATTACTGGAATAAGGACATGGAGGGCACTAGATAAGTGGGAAGAGAGGTGGTCCAAGAAAGGGACCGGCAGGAGAAGCATGATTGGTATGACACCAGGACAGCAGGGAATAGAAGCTTACCCTTTGCGTGAAGTTGCAAATGGGAACTATGTACATGTCCCTTGGAGTAGGGGAGATTTAGCTGCTTTTACCACCTCTTTCCCCAAATTACGAGAAAACCCAGTGGAGTGGTACAAGCAAGTGGAGAGATTTGTAAAAATCTCAAAGGTCCTTTGGATAGATCTGAACACGCTGTTTGACATTGTAGTACCAGGCGACCTGTGGACAGCATGCAAGGTTAGCGCTGAGTGGCCCACAACGGAGCCAGAGAGAGATGCCAAGACTAATGGGCCGTCCGAGATTGTGATGGCAAAATTCGAGAGAGTGATGACTTGGCTGAAAGAGAAGGTGCCAATGCAAGACATAGATTGGGTCAGAATAGACCGAACAAGACAGGAACCCAAAGAGACAGTCCACGAATATTACGAGAGATTGCTGAAGGCGTTTAAACAGTATAGCGGCTTGGATGTAATGGATCCAAAAGACATAGGGCAATTTGTGTCCAAGTTCGTCCTGGGACTGAGACCGGATATTAGTTTAATGATTCAGCAACACTCGATTTGTTGGCAAACTAAACCCCTAGATGAAATACTGAGATATGCCAGGTACTGCTGTGATGAGATAGACTCCAAGGCTAAGAAACTAAAAGAAAAGTTGATGGTGGTACAGATGCAGGCAGCAGGAAAGGGGGGACAACAGCAACAGCAGCAAGGGACAGGTACAGGAGGAAAGAAGCAGTACAGTCAGAACAAGGGTAATGAGGAGAGTTCCACCTTTAGACCCAGAATAGACATAGCTACCTTGAAGAAAACGACTAGGTGCCACCAGTGTAACGAGCTGGGGCATTGGAAACGCGAGTGCCCCTACAATGTAGAGATAGGAGAGCAAGAGATAGAGGAGGAAGAGGTTCAGAGCGCGCCTACAAGAGGGGTAACGCCATACCAAGGAAAGGTGCTCAAAGGGGGGGGGCTCCTCCCCGAGCCCAGTTCCCGCAACCTCCTCGAGTAGGGAGTATGGGTAAGACCTATAGACAAATGCCCCTGTTTGTAGAAGGGGAAGAGTGCTATTATGTGGACCCATTAACCGGACAGAGAGTGGAAAGAGAAGACTGCACCCTCGGGGCAGCCTTAGAGGTGGATCAGAGGGGACCCTATGTGGAAGCAGAAGTAGCAGGGTGCCCTACGACATTTCTGGTGGACACAGGAGCCACTAGATCCACGATCAGATCAGCTGCAGTTCCAGACCTGCCCATGTCTGGAGAGACCATACAGGTGGTAGGGGTCGCAAACAGGAGAATAACCAGCCAATTGACAGAACCGGTACAGGTGAAAATAGGGAAGTACAGCGATGAGCACCAGTTTGTGGTTTGCGATTCAAGCCCTGTGTGTCTGCTAGGAAGAGACCTGTTGTGTAAATTGAATTGTACTATATACTGTACACCTCAGGGAGTGGAGGTATTGACCAATGATGATGATGCAGATTTCAAAGTTGCAAACTCAAGAATATGCGTGGAGCTGTACCCTACTTTGACAGTAGATGAGCTCCCCTGGGACTTGAGAGAGACAGTGGCATCAGAAGTATGGGATTTCACTGGGGAAGAGATTGGATTGGTCAAAGGGGTGGACCCAGTGAAAATTATAGTAAAACCGCATGCTGAGTTCCCAAGAACACCCCAATATAAATTGACTCCAGAAACGATTGCAGGCATAAAACCCGTGATCGAGTCCATGATTAAACAGGGAATACTGAAGGAAATCGTGGGTAGTCCATGCAACTCCCCGATTATGGGTCTGCAGAAACCAAATGGGAAATTTCGGATAGTGCAGGACCTTCGAAAGATTAATAACATAGTCGTTTCGTGTTGTCCAGTGGTACCGAATCCATCAGTGATACTGTTTCAGATTCCATTCCAAGCTGAGTGGTTCACTGTGATCGATCTTTGCCAGGCTTTCTTTTCGATCCCTCTGGACGAAGAAAGCCATTTTCTTTTCGCATTTAAGCTGGAAAATCGCGTCCTAACATGGTGTCGTATCCCTCAAGGGTATACAGAGAGCCCATCGATCTTTAACCAGCTTTTGAAGAAAAATCTTGAAAGTCTAGTGCTGCCCCAGAAGTCAGTTCTGGTCCAGTACATAGACGACCTCCTTGTGGCGTCAGAAACAGAAGAAGCTTGCAGGGAGGACTCCATTGCTTTGTTAAATCACCTAGCTGCCAATGGGCACAAGGTGTCCCCGGGAAAATTGCAGTACTGCCTGACAGAAGTGCAGTACTTAGGACACAGAATAGAGAAAGGCAAACGAAAAGTGTCACCAGACAGGATAGAGGCGATCATGAAAATGAATGCGCCTAAGACACAGAGAGAGGTCAGGATGTTCCTAGGGATGGTGGGTTATTGCCGACAGTGGATCGTGAACTTTTCACTGAAAGCAAAGCCCTTGCAAAAACTGACGCACAAGGAGGTGAGTGATCCGGTACCATGGGACAAAGACTGTTTGATGGCATTCTTACAGCTGCGAGAGGACCTGTGTCGTGCTCCGGCATTGGGAATGCCTGATTACAATAAACAATTTTTTCTTTACTGTTGTGAGAGAGAAGGTTGTGCGTTGTCTGTGTTGGTCCAAATCCATGGGAATGCCCGTAGACCAGTTGCTTATTTCTCGGCTACTTTAGACCCAGTAGCCGCAGCGTTGCCCGGATGTCTCAAATCCGTTGCTGCAACGGGTGTCAGCATTGAGAGATGTGAAAATATCGTCATGGGGCACCCGTTAGAGGTGTGCGTGCCCCATTCTGTTGAACTGTTGATGACCAGGACCAAAACACAGCATCTGACCAACAGCAGGCTCACGCGCTATGAGCAAGTTATTCTTGCTGCAGAGAACGTGACCCTCAAAAGATGCTCTGTTTTGAACCCTGCCACCTTGATGCCACTTCCAAATGATATCGATGATGATGATGAATATACAGACCATGACTGCCTTGATGTGACTGAACTATGCACCAAACCCAGACCCGACATCGTAGATGAGCCACTGACTGACCCAGATGAAATTTTCTTTGTCGATGGCTCATGTGTAAGAGACGAAGTTGGGCAGTTGAGAGCAGCTTATGCAGTTTGTACAATTACTGGAGTTGTGGAAGCTGGGTGCCTGGAAGGAGTACACTCCGCTCAGGTAGCCGAGATTATTGCCCTGACACGTGCTTGCTTGGCAAGCAATCAAATTCGAGTCACCATATACACCGACAGCCAATATGGCTATGGGGTAGTTCATGATTACGGGCAGTTATGGTCTCAAAGAGGGTTCATGACCTCTTCAGGCTCTCCCATTCGCAATGGAGAGTTTGTGCGCTTGTTGTTAGAGGCGCTGCAATGCCCAGCAAGTATCGCAGTTGTAAAGTGCACCGCACATACCAGAAATGAGGACTTTGTTTCGAAAGGCAATAGATATGCTGATGAAGTTGCGCGGTATTGCGCGGAACAAGGTTACTCTTTCACAGAGGTGGAAGTGGGTGGAATAAATGTAAGAACTGAATTAGCCATGATACTGGAAACTGTTGATACTTGGGATGAACTGTCAACCATGCAAGAAAATGCTCCTGATTCTGAAAAAGAAACATGGGAAAAGGCAGGATGTGTAATGGGTGAGACCCATTTTTGGGTCTCAGCAGACGGCAGAGCAGTGTTGCCCAATGAGATGGTGAGTCCAATGGCTAGACTCATACATGGTCCCGTACACTTAGGGAGAGATGCTATGCTGAGAGTGTTTAGACAGACTTGGTACAATCCTAAGTTTAGAATAGCAGCAGAAGCAGTGTGCCAGCGTTGTGTGACCTGCCAGCAGCTGAACGTAGGAAAAAGAACACCAGTTGCACTAAGTCACATAGGAAGGTCTGGAGGTCCATTCAACCGAATGCAGATAGATTTCATTGAAATGCCAAGGTGCAACCGCCTCCGCTATGTCCTGGTGGTTGTTTGTGTGTTCTCCAGATGGGTTGAGGCATACCCTACACGTAGGTGCGACACCCTCACAGTGGCCAAGTTACTGCTTAGAGAACTCATTCCTCGCTTCGGGGTGCCGGCCTTTTTGGAATCAGATAGGGGAACACATTTTAACAGCGAGCTTGTGAAGATGATTTGTGTAGCGCTAAATATCGACCAAAAGTTGCATTGCAGTTACCGACCAGAAGCCTCAGGGATTGTGGAGCAGATCAATGGCACGATCAAGAGCAGGATAGCAAAAGTGTGCTCCTCAACGACCCTGAGTTGGCCTGATGCCCTGCCATTGGTCCTCATGAGCCTTCGTAGTACCCCAGACAGAAGAACAGGGTTGTCACCACATGAGGTGTTAATGGGGAGAGCAATGAGGCTGCCATCTATCCCAGCTACTGCACTGTTAAATATCACAGATGATATGATCCTGGACTATTGTAAGGGGCTGTCTGACGCCATGCGTTCTGTGTCCCTTCAGGTGCAGGCTGCCGAGGTTCCAGCGTGCCAGGGCCCGTGCCATGACCTGTACCCTGGGGACTGGGTCCTGGTGAAGAAACATGTGAGAAGAAGCTGCTTGGATATTCGTTGGCGTGGGCCCTTCCAGATCATCCTGATCACAAACACAGCTGTAAAGGTGGGAGGCCTGCCCAATTGGATCCACGCGTCACATACGCGAAGGGTTCCAGCACCTCTGGAAGAAACAGCTCCTCTCTCGGATAGACGTCCAGCAGAGGACCGAGAAGCCATAGAGGGGGCTAGCCAAGCTGTAGAGGTGCCAGCGGAAGCAGGGAACGAGTCTGACCAAGCTGAGGACGGTCAGTACAACAGCGAAACGGAAGACGCTACAGAAGGAGAAAGTAGCTGGGAGTACGACTCAGACCCTGACAGGTCTGAGAGAGAGCGAGAACAGACAAGAAGGAGAAGGAGTAGAAGGGCACGTGGAGAAGCTAATTGGCCGCAAAGAAGGAGCTCTAGCCTGAGGTCAACTCCAGAGTTAACCCTTCCTCCGATATCAGAAGACTCAGACCCAGAAGAAGGTGCTCAGGGCGCTGAAGCACCCGACCGAAGAAGGTCAAGAAGAGTGCGTGTGCCTAACAGAAGATACTCCACACCTGAGTGGACATATCTGGCGACAAATGTCTGTGAAACCGGAGACAGGGAGGATCCGAGCGGTGGTGGTGTCCAGTTCTGAGCCCATTATCACCGTGGAAATACGACTGTTGGTACCCGGTGTCGAACAAGAAGGGTCACTAACATTCATGCTCCCCAGACCTCCCCGCCTCAGCAAGTTAAAACACATGTTTCTTACAGAATTGCAATTCCCCGACTTTGGTACAACGATAACAGCACATGAAGAGCACAATCTTCGTTTGGAAATACTGAACTATGCTATTGAAGCTGCAACCACAAATCTGATAGTAGACTGTTAAAGGACTTTGTAAATAAAGCAAGCAGAAAAAAGAAGATTACCTAGCGCCCAGGAAGCAGAGAATTTTAGGGAACTTCCCTTGAGTTGATGGAGAAGGGCTAGGGTTGTCTTTTTGAACTGTTAAAGGACTTTTTGCGAAGAAGGTTGTCAGCCTCCAGTTGTGTGGATTCTAAAGACAAAAGGATTAAAAGGAGACTGTAAAGGAACGAGAGGAAAAGAACTTTTTGCCAAGATAAGAGAGAGCCATATTGTCTGACGAAATGGAGGCCGGCACCCCGAACCGCAGAGCTAAATGTATAATAGGTACACTAATAGTAGGAGTGATAATATTAATAGCTTTAGTGGTAACAATTTCTTATGTAAAGGGACATGAGGAAGAGGTAAAGGTAACTGATGTGAATTCTGTAGTAACACTTACACCTACTGTTGCTGGTGAGAAAAGGGAAAACACTCAAGAGAAAGCGTTATTGGCTGCAGAAGCCCGCAGGTTACACGTAGATGAGTCCCAAGGAGACTTTAGGTCAAATGCTTATGCTAAACTTTTATATGAATACGTGGATGCCATGGAGGTTAAGGATTGCTACGTCTGCATGCAGTTGCCGGCGTCTGTAGATGAGGGAATACGATATCATCACCTCCCGCTGACATATGGCATTACATGTAGCTTATTGCTTAGTATATTTTATGAGAGAGATAGTTTTGAATACTATTTCTCCAATTATGATTCAGTGTTGCCAGAAGTCCCAAATTATAAGCAGATGAACAAATGGGATTACTGGAAGAGTGAAGACAGATTGGCCAAGTTCTTCATTCCTTGGATTACCTTAGATACTTCACATGCCCGTAGAAATAACCTGACATGCAAGGTGTCAGAAGTCGAGAAGAAGTTCATAGGGCAGGTGGATGATCGTTACAGAAGACAAAAGATTTTGAAAAAATCAGGACAAGGGAAAACAGATTGGACCGAGGAAGAGAAGTCACACCAGAGAAAGGGTAGTAGTGGTCCAATAGCTTTAGATAAAGCGCAGAGAGGAAAGCTATGTCTTCACAGAGCCAAAACGTATTATGAAAATGTATACGTTGGAGAAGTTGACTGTGAACATGCTTTCAATCTAGAGTACTATACTAAAGATTTCCTGAAGGGAATGCAAGTGATTCCAAATGTGTATTTTGTATGTGGAAGAAATGCCTACGTGAGACTACCTGACAACTGGTATGGATCATGTTACTTGGCAATTGTCTTCCCCAAAATATATCATGCACAAGACTTAGTGATCATTGAGGGCAAGACATCATCGAGGGGAAGGAGAGATGTAGGCGATGCAGAAATGGTTGGAGATGTCTTTGGAGCTATGTTCCCTCTTTTGGGAATAATCCTTAATGATGTTAAAATTAGACGACTGGCAACAGTTGTCGACAGGTTGTCTGCCAGCACTGCTCAGTCCTTAATGCTGGTAGAAGGAGAGATGCAATCGATAAGGGCTATGGTTCTTCAAAATCGTCTTGCATTAGATGTCCTACTAGCAAAAGAGGGCGGAGTCTGTAAGGCTTTGAAGGTCCAGGAATGTTGCACTTACATTCCAGACAATTCGAAGCCCCTTGAGAAGGTTATTAGGAACATAACTAGTATTCACAAGGAGATCGAAGACTTGAGTAGAGAAAATGTCTGGGAAAAGGTGGGCCACGGAATGAGTACAGTTGGAGGGTGGTTTTCCACCTTAGGCAAAAGCTTTGTTTGGTATATTCTAAAGCCTATCATCATAATATTGATCTGTGGGATTATATTGTGGGGATTGGTGAGGGTATTCAAATGGTACAGAGCAAGAAGGTCAGAAAGGGCCCAAAGGGAACAGCTGCGGAGATTGGCTGCCATACAAGATAATCAGTACAGGAGCCTGAGAGCTCTGGAAGCGCAGAGAATGCCAGCAATAACGTCAGTTTAAATGTTAGTGATGACCCCGAGAGGTCATCAAAGGGGGGAACTGAGAGAGCGCAAACTGACTTAAATGTATGAGTACATCACACTTACCTGTAGTAAGCACAAATCATGAAGAGAAATGCCATGGGTGCTAATAGTATCTGCAATTATATTCTAAATGTATAGCTAATGTAGAGATTTAAGTAGAAGTGGAACTAATACAGAAATGTGTGACATTATATGATTTTAGTAGACGTGATTATTCCTGAATCCATGTCGTGTAGCTGTTAAAATGTAAGATGGTATTTGGTTAAATGCAGAATGTGGTAGGCCTCAGGGCCAGAGCTGGAGCTAAAAGGGAAGGTGGTTCTTTTCACGACACAGATTGTATTAATGTTTTGGTCATTGCATTAAATAGGCCATGATTTATAGAAATGTTTATTGATTAATAGAATAAGAATATTAACATGCTTTAATTAAATGAAGAAGTTGAATGCTATAATCATAATGAGAAATATTGTAGGCCTGAAATGTTTTAGCATTGATTTACACGTACATGTCTGGGCTGAGAAATGTTGCAAGCCTTTTTAGAAGTCTATGAGAGTTGGGTTCTTGGCTGCAGATATCTGTCTGCAAAGGATAAGGGGGGATCCAATTATAAATGAATGAATAGAGGTCTGTTCAGTAGACGGCCCAGACATGGAGGAGGGTTCCGGAATGTTTGAGGGGTATCAGCGGGCCGGAGAAGAGTCTGAGAAGCAAGGTCAACTCTAACGTCTGAGGCCCAATACAAAGCATCATGGAAAAAGCCAGGAGCTACACCACGTGAGGGGCGTCTCGCAGGGGGCGTCTCAAATGTTGTTGACTGTTTTGTATTAGGGACAGCACCCCTGGGTGGAGTTAGAGCAGAGACCTGAGGACCCTTTAGAGAGCGGATGGGTAGGCAGAGAGGGGTCATGACTGGAGAACTATAGGTTTCCACCAAGAGACTTAGAGTGAGTGACTTCCCTTGGGGGTCATTCACTGCTGACACCTTTGTTAGGTTGGGGCTTGGTTAAGTAGGGATACCATCCAGAGCAGGGTAGGGACAGCCTAACCTTTGCGTTTTCCTCCAACCTAAATGAAGGAGAGATATGCGTCTATGCTGATAGCTTTATTATTCTTAGAACTTGTGTTAGTGATTTCTGTTGCTCGTCTGAGGGCTTTCCGAGAGCACATGTATGTAATTGGACCTGTGTATCTCGTGAATCTCATTCTGAGATGCCTGTATTTGCAGCTTATCATATCTTTACAATAAACTTTTGAAAGCTAGAAGTTGTTTGTGATCTTTGGGAGCAGAGTCCTTTATTGGGTGAACTAACTTGCAGATGGGTGTACTGTTTTCCTCCAAGACAGGCAACAAAGGTTCAGTCGACCAGATCGAGGTTTAGATCAATAGATATAAGGTATCGATCAAAATCTCGCCCTTTCAGTAACAAAGGAGCAGTGTCCGGTGGCCGTCTTTCAAAGTAGCGCGACGATGAAATTACCACATTTGAAGAAGGGGATACATTCATTAAACAGGATTGCTCATAGTGAGGTCCTTTAAGCAGGCCAAAGTAGAAGCATATAAAGGAACAACTGTATCAGAATACATGGGATATTTTACCTCCTTCTGTACATTAATTAAGCATACCCAATAGGTGGTAATTTATTGCAAATGCATGTTAAAATCGTGTTAATGAAAGTCATTCTTTAAGAGTTCACTTAAATGTAAATTAACACCTTTAATTCATGTGTTAAATCATTTTGTGGTTAGGCTTGGATGATAATATTGGATCTTCTCTTCTTCTCTAGAAAACATGATCAACTGTCATCCTAAATTGTTAGATGAAAGAATTTACACATACATGTGTATATTTTTACTTACAGTTTGTAGTAAATATACTTCTTTTGGCTATTCACCATTTCTGAGTGTAAATGTACTACAGTGTGGTGACTTACATGTACCTGCCCCCTGAAACCAGAGTATGGAGCCACATTTATGTGAGCAAGGTCCCATACTTGACTTGCAACCCAGAGGGAAGCACCAAGCATGCCCTCATTATGCAAACAGTGTGATATACAATGTTTTGTGAATCCATAATTGTACCTAGACCGTTATATCTGTGTCACTGGATTGGAGGCCTGCTGGCCCACTCATGTAATTCCTGCTCAACGCACCTGCCCATACTCTTTCGATAACACCCCACATTTATATTATGTGTGTAATGTATATGGCCAATGTGGTACATGCACTATGTGTATGAGTGAACCAGAGTAATGGAGGCATGTGGGTCCATTTTAGATGCTCCTGGCCTTGTCTTGTGCACACAATGGAGTTGAAATTGTTTAACCAGAGAGTTAAAGTGTATAGCTGACATTCCTGATGCTGGATGTAGGAGATTTAGGAACTGATATGAGGAGAGAGGAGACCAGGTTTCTTTGGAAATTAGTCCTTTTGCTGAGAGTAGCTTCTATTAGGCTTCCTGGAGCACTGTAATTTAGTAGATGGTGAGGGTGAGGAGTGGGGCTATCACCTGTTTTGAGTTCCTAGGTACCAGCTTGCTTGCCTTTAGAGGGAAGACGGCTTACTAATAAGGGTGGATAGAGTTTGTATAGTTCTACAAAAAACTCAATGGAATTCCTCGGTGTTTCGTGTGCTGACAGAGTCTGCCACCCCTAGTCGTGATCTGCTTTGCCTGTTATTATTCAACATACCACTATTGTTAATTCTTTCTTTCTTTAGGACAAGCCTGTTATATGCAAATTATCGAACTATACATGGCCCTTTGCATCTTCTAATCAATCCTCCAGTGCACACTCTGGGGCATATTATCAAGGACAGGCAATACATTATTGCCGCTTTTATCGGCAGGAAACTGCCGATAAAGTGGCGATAATGGCCTTGATAATATGCTCCATGAATTCCAATCGAAGCCCATGTTAGATGTGAACACATCTAACATGGGCTTCGGTTGGAATTCATAGAGCATATTATCAAGGCCATTATCACCGCTTTATCTGCAGTTTCCTGCCGATAAAAGCGGCGATAATGTATCGCCTGTCCTTGATAATATGCCCCTCAATCTTTAATTCCTCATAGCTGTTTAGTAAAGTGCGCGGATTGAGGCAGCAGCTCCGCCTATTGTTGAACACCGTTGCCAAGCATCCGCTGGTCATCTTTGAGAGAATGTAGCTTCACCTCAACTGCTTCAATTTTAGATCTACTATCTCCAAGTTTCTGACCATTTCTCCAGTATTTGACCACTCAGTGCGGGGTAAATAATGCCGGTTTCTACCTCCACAGCCTTCTAACCTTCCCAGCTGATGCAGCATGTGTGGAGTGATACTGTGCTCAGGCTCCCTTCCGCTCCTCTGAAGAGGCCTGTCAACACTCGAGCCGGTGCCAGCTGCTCCTTACACACAGCAGCAATTTCTGGGTGCCTTATCTCGAGAAGGTCGACAGAGCCTGGGCAGAGTCAATTATATGTCACTGAATTGTAATCTATGGTTAGGACTTCAAAGGCAAGTATGGCGTGCCAGGGTGGTCTGACATTTCGAAAAATACAGATGCGTTTAGGAGTAAAACAAACGTCCTGTGGATAAGTGGAATGTTGTCTGCCCTGTCTGCCTCTCTATGGTACTTGATATACCAGAAGGAGCCCCAATGTTTCCAGGCTAAACATCAAGACATGGAGGCGAAAACACAAGAGGCTGTGTAGTGATTGTAGGTGGGCAGAAATCTCTCATCTATGTCTATGTCCACTAACCCTCAACATCATTATGTGGCCGCAAAAGCTCAAACATTAATAGCGAACACAGGTTATGCATCCTTTTCAACATTTGTCCACATGCACACATTGGGTACTTTTTGTGAGAAGGTGCATGCCCTCTGGCGCTGGAGCTCAGTAATGCAGAGTGGCGACCACAAGCCAGATTCTTAGCTGTGGTGGCTGCTGCTCTTGCACTTGTAGTTTTGACAAATTATTATACGTGCAGTAGACCCAAATATTCATTGAAAAAGGTGCAAAACTCCTTACAGGACTTCTATGCAGTTTGTTTTACAGATTTATGACTCAGTTCCCATCTCATCACTTTGTAGCAAAATGCCTTAAGGCATCATGTGAGCACTACAAAACAAATAACTGTTCAGCACTGTGGTGATAAGATTGTAGTTTACAGTGGACTGAAGCCAATCGCAGTTCTTGTAAGAGAGCTTGGCTTATTGTGTACCCAGCCACGTTTCTTCTGTTTTCTAACTGCCAACAAGAAATGTAAACCAGAACTTTCCAAGTTGTTCATAATCCATTACCTTCTGCAGCCAGAAAGAGTGTGCTTCCAATCTGAAGCACACGCAGTGCGCTTCTCCCCACCCACTCCGCTTCCACAGCAGACTTCTTCCGCAGCACAATGGAGTAAATGTTGCTCCTTCATACTTGCACCCACTCGGTGCACTTCAAAACGATCCCACTCTGGTTTCATGGGGAGAACCCTTCCTTACTGCACACTACAGACTGCACAAGGGAGGGCTGTGTCACGGCCGCTGGAATGCTAGGTTCAGGCAAGCATTGCAGTAAAACTTCACTACGTGATGCAGGCAGAGTTTTTAGCCGACCTTCACATCTTAAGCATAGAATCTAGTGACACACACCCTGTGAACTACTTCCGCGGGGCGGGGTTCACCGCCCACCCCTACAATACCCTGAAGGTAGAATGGATGTCCAGGAATGGGGTGAAGTTTGATTCCAGTGTGGTGGGCAGGAACGGAGGACTACTGAGAGCAATCTATACGCCTCGGTTTTAGAGGGTTGCAGAATCTCCTGATATTCACGGTTGGAATCGAGAAGGTGTGGATGGTAAGTTGTGCACTGTGGTACAACTGGAGCTGTGCAAAGTGACTGAGCCATTGTGCCAAAGAGCAGAGTGAAACATGACCCAAGCAGCTGGGCCTAGGGATCAAGTGCCACATAACTGCTGCACCAAGAAGTCACCAACCATAGTGTTACATGAGCTGCAGATACTATACCCAGCCAGTGAGGCCACCCATGTCACACTTGCTGCCAAGGATCTAACTGACTCATGCTGCAACCTTCAAGAACTACGCAGCCCGATGTAACTATAGTGTGCACTGCAGCGACCCAGTGTTCTATTGAAATACCTTCAACTAAGTGACCAGCCTCAGAAGCAATGCAAGGAAGGCCTAACCCTGATGACTGGCTCATGCTCAGCCCCAGAAGCAGGGCAGTGCTGAAGCCAGAAGGGAACAGGGCATCCACCAGAACTCTGCCTGATCAGCAGTCTTGCATCTATTCTTGGGTGAGTAACTGTTTACATATCAGTAAACTGTGCAATATTAAAAGTACTCATGAACTAATTATATCTACATCATGCTTCAATGGGAAGATCTAGCCGAGTTAGAGGATGTGACCAGGGACATAGTGGAGAGAGGCATTAATGGACTCTAGCTCCTGCATTCTACTGTGAACTCTGAATATAGCGGTGTGGGATTTAGCCCTAGTTTGTAATAAACATACTTTTCTTTTTGAGAGTTAGGTACTTGTTGGACAATCCTTTTGTTGTACATATCTCTGTATGTTGTGAGCTGAGCTTTATCACCCCACACTACTTTTCTGAGAAGCCTGAGACTTCTCTCCATCATTAACACTGAGATACAAGTACTGAAGGGGTTGTACAGCTCCTGCCTTCAGGAACACAGCTTCAGTTTGCAGAGCCATAGTAGGACGCACCCTGAGACATCAGAGGGAAACCTACCTCAATCCCTTTGGTTGAGTCCCAGTAGACCCTTGTTGCCCAGTGAGCCCTAAAGTGAAGTGAGGGGATAGATTACCTCAACTTGGAGACTGAAACCTTGTATCAACGTACTTTATTGTCAAGCTCTGGTCATAAAATTTCAAATACTAGTATTTGATGCATCCTTAAGGCACTAGTCTCTCTAGCACTAAAAGGAGAGCCCATTTGCATTTAGTCATAATGACATGTTATGTTATATTATGTTAGATTCCACTTATAGCGCGCATGGCTACTCGGAAGTGTCCCGGCGCGAATGCCACAAGGTGATAGGAAGGAAAAGAAGGATAGCCTGATGTATAATTACTTAAACAGCAGAGTTTTCAGCTGGTTTTTAAACAGCCTAAAGCTCTCAGTGTTCCGAAGACTGAAAGGCAGAGCATTCCAGGCCATGGTTGCTTTAACCGACAGGGAACTGCCGCACAATCTAGACAGGCGATACCTAGGGACAACAGCAAGGCACTGGCCAGTAGATCGCAAATGTCATGACGGTACGTAAAATGAAAAACGTCTCCTGAGATAGTGAGGCCCTGTCTTATAGAGGGCACCATGAACAAGTGTGAGAACCTTAAACAGAACCCGCTGCTCAACGGGGAGCCATTGAAGATCACGAAGGCTCTGGCTAGCGCTAGATCTACCAGGCAAACCCAACAATGCTCTCGCTGTCACATTCTGCACGATCTGTAGCTTTTTTAGCTGGTAAGCCGGGAGGCCAATGTACAAGGCATTGGCGTAATCTAGCCTTAACAAAATAGGAGCACGAGTCACCATCTCCTTGGCCATCTGAGGCAGCAACGGCAGGAACTTCTTTAAGCATTTCAAAGTGCCAAAGCACGCACCTGCCAGCTTATTAATCTGGAAGGAACATTTCAAGTCCTCACCAAACCAAACACCCAGATTTTATGCCGGACACCCCGAGGAGCTGGGCATAGGATAGCCCACAGGCCATATGTCCTCCCTAAAATGCGGGGGGAAGGAGCCATACGTGAGAACCTCAGACTTCTCCTCATTGCATTTCAATTGGGCATTAGCTAGCCACTTAAACACTTCAGCAAGACAGTTGTTAGTTATTAATGGAGAGGAGTCAGCTTTGTTCCAAGGGAAGAGGAGCTGGGTATCATCGGCGTACGCTATGATTTTAGAACCCAGCTCCTCTGCCAGGTAAACTAATGGTGTCATATAAATGTTGAACAAAATAGGGCTCAGCGTAGAGCCCTGAGGGACTCGTGTATTTAAACTTCTAGGCCTAGAAGAGAACGGAGGCAGCCATACTTGTTGGGATCTATTAGCTAAAAAGGATTCAATCCACTTCCATACCAGCCCCGTGTTGCCGATATGGGACAACCGTGCCATAAGTAGTTGATGAGGCACGGTGTCAAACGCAGCAGAGAGATCTAAAAGCACAAGCACTGCTCTGCCGCCGGCATCCAGACACTCTCTGATGGCCTATGCCATCTCAACCAATGCCGTCTCGGTGCTATGGAAGGCTCTAAAGCCCGACTGGTCGGGGTGGAGGGTGCCAGATGTCTCAACAAACTCCGAGAGTTGCTTAAAGGCAACCTTCTCACACACCTTTGCTACAGCCGGGCAGAGTGGGATTGGGCGGTAGCTTGTCGGGGTGGTAGGATTGAGTGAAGACTTTTTCAACAGGGGGAGGAGTTTAGCCTATTTCCACAACAGAGGTATTGTAGCAGTCAGGAGGGACATGTTAACAATTTTATTAACTTCTGAGTTGACTACGTCCGCAACTGCTGCCGGTAGCCTTGCGCGGCAGGGGCCAGTTGGAGAACCTGTTTTTAATGCTTTAAGAATAGTCAGGGTATCGGACAATGCACGGGGAGGAACGTCCCCAAAGACAAGTGTCCTACTTCCGGTGCGACAGCTCTATGATGGGGAAGGATCTAGTGAAGCTGCTTAAGAGGCCCAAAACTATTCTGAATATCTTTGATTTTATCAATAAAAAAATACGACAGCTGCTCACACCACACCTTAGATACCGACAGGGTCCTCTGTTCGGCACCGGATCCATGAAACTTTGGACAATAGAAAACATTTCTTTTTAATTATTTTTCGATGAAGCAATACGTTCAGCGAAAAAATTACCCTTGGCCACCTTCACCATAGAATAATAAATATTTTGAGATTTCCTAAGAGCTATCTTGGCAAGAGGGAAATAGTCTAGTCTACATTGCCGCTCACGCTTCTTGCATGCCGATTTTGGTTTCTTAAGCTTCTTAGAAAACCAGGGTTGGGAAGGGGCCATTCGCATTCTTTTAAGGCCTGGTGGAACCGAAACACTCTTCACCGCGTCGGTCAGCCAATTTTTGAAGCTACCCACTGCTTCCAAAAGATTCCCTGCAATATCAGGCCGTGTGTCTGCCAAGGCCCTACCAAACACCACTGGCTCAATGTGTGGAGAAGGTCTGGCCCCAGTCTTAATCATAGGAGGGGTAAATGGTTTAATGGACCAAGAAAACTGAATTAAAAAATGGTCCCACCAGGTGACCGGAAGGGGAGCCCCAACAGTTAGCGGAAAATTAGAGCAAATTCCATCAATCATATGGCCTCCTCTATGGGTAGGCATGCTAATCAACTGTGTCAATTGGGCAAGCTCCAAAGACTCATTGAGGGTACGTGTAACAGCAGATTCCCTACAATCCAAATGGATGTTGAAATCGCCGAGGCATAGATAATTGGTATAATCTAGAGCTCGCAGCACAATTAGTTCACCCAGCAATTTACGAAAAGAGTTAGAGGGTCCAGGGGGGCGACATAAAAGTGTGATGCCCAAAAGAAAATGAGGCGAAATGGTAAGTGAAAGATCTATCACTTCACCCTCCATAAACTCAGTGAAAAGTCCCTGTGTAAAGGTCCAGTGTTCCCTAAGAACTACTGCAACCCCTCCCCCTCTCCCAATTTTACGGTTCACTCTGGCGATTTTAAAACCAGTTGGAATAGCCAAGGCAATGACCGGGCCGGAGCAATCATTCAACTGCGTCTCTGTTATAAATAAGAGGTCAAGCTGTTCATCGACAAGAAGCTCAAAAATATATATGACACATGTTTGGTCATAGAATGAGCATTGATCAGGGAGGCTTTGATGCTTTGCTCACCCCCAGGACTAGTAGACAAACGATTGGGGGTAGGCCCCCTCAAATGAATGAATTTAAAGTTACAGCTAGGACAAATGCTGTCAGTATTTTCTTTTTTTTTTTGTCCTCATATATGCCACCATGACTCTAGATAGGATCTCTCAAAGCCGCCAGCACAAATCATTACTATGCGCCCTGGGATTTTATGCATAGCGTTTGAAGATCACCCAGAGGTAGGCTGTCTACTAGTCCAACTCCCGTTTTCCATATCGATAAACCTTGCCCCATGGGAGGACCAGACCACAAACCCCTGGCATAATCATTGGACTTTTCATCGTTTATCTGTCCGACCATTTTACCAACGGAGCCCATACCTTAGCCGCACCCTCTCCACTGCACAACAGATCTGATTTACTTATAGCCATGATGTTTCTTAGACAGTCAGCAAACCTTGGGGGGGGTCAAAGATTTCCATTCTCTACACACCTCCCTCCTTGCAATGACAATAACATAAAATATAAACTGAAAAATACTGTCTCTGATATCATATTCGTGTGACAGACCAAAAAGAACCAATCTTGGGCTGCAGATTACTGGTCTCAACAATACATCCTCTAAAAAACTGCAGACCTGCTGCCAATAGTTTTTCATTTCTGGGCAGACCGCAAAAATATGTAAGTCATCTGCTGCTAAAAGCTTACATCTTAGACAGTAATAAGATTCTCCAGAGATTTTTGTCAGTTTTGAAGGAGTCCAGTAAACCCTGTGTGCTGTGTAGAGATTGTTCCTTCTAAGATTGGCAGGCTTTATTGTCTTTTGAGATATTATAAATGAATCTGTCCAAACCTCCAGCTTCCTTTCCGGGCTATCTGCCAGAAGGTCGCCCCAAAGTTTAGAGATTTCTCCCTCCTGCCGATCTTTTGCCCCAGTTAGTAAAATATACCAAGAAGAGACCTCCCCCTTCCAGCCTTCCTGTCTGCTGGCTAGTTCCAGAAACCCATTTCCCTCTTCTTCCAGCGCCCAATATTGGCTTCCCCACCAAGATGATAATGGGTAATATTTGAACCATGTAAGGGACCCTGCTGTTATATTGAATAGGGATGTTCAATCGAGGAGCCCTAGATTGTTATTCAGGTCTCCCCATCTTACAAGGCCTGCATCCCTCAAAGGGAGCGATAAGCGTTCTAATAAGCATTCAGGTGTTCCCGGGGAGTCCCAGATTGGGGCTAGGGGATTATAATAGGGAATTCTCCATGTTTTACAGACTACTTGCCACAACTTAAGTGCTGTAAGTAGGATTTTTAAACAAACTTTCTTGTAAAACTTCTGGGCACCAAATTTGAACAAGAAAAATTCAAGGCCCTGGGGTAGGTAGGATAACATCGCCTGGAACAAACGGCCGTGCGAGGATGAGTCCAACTTGTTAGCCAGGAGTCTAAAATTCTTTAACTGAAACGCGTAACAGTACAAAAGTAAATCAGGGAGGGCCAGGCCGCCTATTTTTAAACCCCTTCTCAACTTCCTCCAAGCAATTCTAGGTGACTTAGTAGCCCACATAAAAGAGCCTATCTTGCCCTGGAGGCTGGAGATATCTTTGTTGTGGAAAGTCAATGGGATACTGTTAAATAAAAAAGTTACTTTAGGCAATACCACCATTTTTATTAGATTGACTCTGCCATATATACTAAGAGGTAGACCAGCCCATCTGAGTAAAAGTTTACTTATTTCTTTAACCACTATTTGCCAGCTTATTCTGGGGACATCAGTTAGCTTTTGCGTAAAGTAAATACCCAAGTACCTGATCTTGCTTTTGGCCCCTGGTATAGGGACAGGAATGTTCCAACTCATTATATCTGTTTTGCTCTTGTTAATGCTATATCCTGAGACTACACTGTATTCCTCCGCTAATTGATATAACTTTGGAATAGCCTCTAGAGAATTGATGGTATAAAGCAATAAGTCATCCGCATATAATGCGGTCTTAAGCTCCAGGCCTCCCATTTTAAAAGGAATAATTGTTGGATCCAATCTCAGCAAAGAAACAAAGGGCTCGATATAAAGATCGAAAAGGAGAGGAGTCAGGGGACAACCCTGTCTCGTCCCCCTTGAAATCATAAACCAATCAGTCAGGCAACCATTAATCAGTACTTTCGCCCGTGGGTTCCCGTACAGTTTTTTAACACCTTGAATAAAAAGAAGTGGAAAGCCAAACCTAGTCAGAGTGTCCCAAAGGAACGGCCAATTAACCTGATGAAAGGCCTTCGCGGCATCAATGCTGTCAGTATTTTCGAGCACCTCCCAAACATGAGTGCACCTACTTATGGACTCCCCAATTAATCCCAATTGCTTCCTACTCCAAGCCCTACGTTCAGAATGGCCATCAGAGGAAAACCGAGCAGCGAGCCTGACGCTGGACGCTTCCGGGCCGCGGACGGGAGCGCCAGCGGCCGTGCATTGCGCTTGCTTTATAGAGCCTTCCTCCAGCTGCTTGAGCGCGCCCTTCACAGAGTGGCGGCCAAGCAGGAAGTGTTCCTCCCCACTTCCGGTGTCTGCGTGAATAGAGGTGCAAGTTAGTGATCGTTTTTTATACCACAGTGTAAAATAGCAGCTAGAACAAGTTAATTAAAACTAACAGTAACAAGTTTAATTATAAAAACAGACAATCAGTGTTCCAAATTTCAGGCAGACACGAGTGGCAGAGATTGAAGCACACACCATACAAATCAGAAATCCAGCCTGGGTGGAGAGCAACAACCTTTCCTCCTCACCTAGCCATTCAGAAATCCTTACCCTCGCTTCAGTTAGATCTCAATTCTTCTAAATTGAGTTTGTGTTTCTAATTTGTCATTGAAGATCCCAGTTTATGTGACCCTCCTCACTCTTGGTCATCTACTTGTGCCCAAATAAGATCTAACTTTCAAACTCATCCAACAATTATGCATTCGCTAATTGCAGCACAATTTGGCTCCACCTGAGTTCCTTCGGCATTACCATGTGATAAGTGGACTCATTGGCATCAGTGAATTCTATGGGCATATTGTTTACAGAAAGAGTCAACCTTAAGCATGCTTGTCTCACCTCTTTAATGGTTCCACAATCATTGAATGATATGTTAAATATGACAACTGTAGATGTAATCTGTGGGAGACAGCTCTGGTCATTCAGGAACACATCTTCAGTATAGCCCAAGGATTCCAGATAGTGCCTTTTAATTGTGATAGACATCCGGTCTTTAGAACATTCCAGACCAACTATAGATAAAGAAAGGGCATGAAGAAATATACAAACATAAACCTTTATCTTAATTGTTTGAAACAATTTCTGGGATTTTAATGTAACACTGATTCCTATAAATCCAACTACTATTCTAACACTTGCTGAATAGTCTTTTGCAAAACAGCTCACTGTCCTTAAACACTAGGCTACTTTGAAAACTGTAGTATTTATTAAAATAATGTCCACATCACTAGAGTGCGCACCCTTTAAATACATTTGGAAAATGGACTATGGACTATTGTGTTAAATAAGTACCAATACATTCATACATAAATACATGATATTTTTGTAATCAGCGTCCATCAAAAATTTGTAATAGTTGTCTAGGAAAACCAAAAAGTAGAATATTAGATTTATAGATTCCATTGCAAATGAAGCATGCATGTGTTGGAAACAGGAAATCAAACAAACTTCAAACTGTGAGGTTGTACTGGTGCAGCAAATTCTCACTCAACACATTTAAAATCAAAAATTGGGAAAGCTAATGGGTTTGGGCATTCTAGCAGAATAATGTATTTGTTGTTATGGCAGTAATGGTTGGATTAGGGATAAATTACTTTTAATTGCACTGCAGGTAACAGAAACCCCCAGACCCTTTTTAGTAAATGTGGCACGCAACAAAGAAAACAAATTGCAAGCCTTTAAATCACAGTATGAGAAGGGAAAGGGACATGGCAAGGCTAAATCTAATGTTCTCTGGGTGTGCAATAGGTAGGGAAAAAATCCAACTATACCGGAGTTTCAGTCAAAAGGCTATAAATCTGGTAAAGGTACAGATCTGATTGAGCATGGATAAGTAGGATCAAAGCAGAGCGAAACAGAGGATACTTCATAGTCCAATTGAACCAATCCCTTGGCACTCTCATTTGTATCCATCACAAATAAAGTGGCTTCAAGATATGCACCAAAACTGCCACATGTCAGGAGCAACACTTCATTTACCAATGGTCTCCGATTATAATTTGGCAGTAAATTGTAGCTGATGAGGGGGTGACCTTTTTCCCAGCAGAGGTTCATCCTTCAGGGTGGAAGGGTCATGCCCCCCCCCCACCTTTTCCCCGACATAAATAGTGTCTGTCAGGCTGAAGAGAGATCAGCGTAATAAACACTCTTTATATTTTGGTCAGGCTGTCTGGTTCTATACATGCGTAAATGCGCAGGCCCCTGGCTGCCTGACCTGAACATTGCCAGGTTCCTATGGGCATGACCTCTTTGGAGTAGCAATGCACCTTAAGGCCCTCTCCCTCATGATGAGGGGGAGCATCATTGATAATCTCGGGTGTGGGTGCTTCAGTTTTAAGCCTTGAAGTGTCCAGTGCTAAGTGTCTCTAGCTGACACTTCGTCATAGAGTGGAGTGGGTTCAGAAAATGTCACTGATTCCATCCCACTCTGTGCTGAGGTAGGGGCTGCCACTTCCTCTCATTGGCTAACTGAAGGAGACGACAGTCACAACCTTGCTGGAAGCTCCGAGGCTTCCCTCCAGAGATCCTGCAGAAGGTAACTGTTATGTTTTTAAAAAATGTTTGTTGTGGGGAAATAGCCTTTACAATGTGGGCATTACCACACAATGCCTTTACCACACATCATTTACTGCGCATTGACTTTACAACACAATGCCTTAACATCACATGCCTTTACCACACATATACCTTTATCACGCATGCCTTTATAATGCAAGTTAAGTGTATTTAAGGTTAGTAGGTAAGTATGTGTGCATATATAAATACATATATGTATGTGTGTATATATATATATATATATATATATATATATATATATATATATATATATATATATATGTGTGTGTGTGTGTGTGTGTGTGTGTGTGTGTGTATGAGAGAGAGTTCCTGCAGCAGCCCATTCGTATCCACTATGCGGGCTCAGTGCGAGTTTTGAATATCCAAAAGGTTGGAATCATAGTATGTGACAAAGTATGTGACACTGAAAAGACTTACACACATCTGTTTTGGATTTCAATGAAGTTTAATGAGGCAATGAATTTCACCCACTCAGGGGCTTCGTCATGCCCAGTATGAAAAAACACCATCACCTTAAGATCGAGGGATGTCATGTGACCTTCATAGACATGGTAAATTTGGAAACAAACAGTAAAAGTGCCTGTCATGTTAAAGAAATACAACATAAATTATAATTGTCTAATTTTGTTTCTGCAAGCATCTGAAAATGAAATCGTCTATAATACATAATAAAATATATTCCTTGTTACTTCATCACAAAGTGAAGCCGTTGTCATTGCCTCAAAGTAAACATTACTTTTCCCTTATACGAAACATACATTCAACAATGTTGCCAGGCAGGTTATATTCTAATACATGTAGCAAAACAAATGCTGTAAATACATGTACATCGTAATTTGTTAAGATGCACAGCTCCCCTTTCTTTAATTAAATTGCAAGAGCACCCAGAGCTGGTCCTAAGCAGGATAGGAAAAAGGGGGGAACCTTCTACATGAAAGCCAAGTGGCTGGCAGAGCCTAAACTCTCTATCATTGTGATGCACATAGGACCTGTCCCGGTTAGTATGTCATACCTCACAATAGTAATTGCGGACTCTAATGGTCAAATGGCAACGTAAATAATAGACTGGGGATAACGGTGTTGTATCACAAAACCCAATCGGGGGAAGGGAAAGACGTCCTATTCATCCCATATAGGATAGTGACAGCAATATGGCTCACTGGGATCCAATTCTGGAGGAAAAAACAAAATGCACTTGAAGAAATAGAAGTAAAATTTTAAAAAGGAACAACATATTTTCAATATTTAGAAGCATGTGCTTGTGCCACAGCCATATGGCACTTGCTAAGGCCACGGCACTAAATACTGTAGACCAAAATATCTTTCACAAATGTATCCCTCTAAATAAACTTACACCACACACAGAGAAATCTATCAAAAGTATTTTGTCTCCACTACCAGGACAGCCAAAAATAAAATTGAAAATAGAGCATGTAACTTAATCAGATGAAAGGATAGGATATCAGGTGTGAGACCAATGGGGGAAACTCAGAAAGACCACAGGACTCAAGCCAGAAATCTATATCAGCCGATATGGACAGGTAATTCTTCGTCCTCATTGAGTCCTCCCAGGGATTTATCCCAAGTAGAAATATGTACTCTGACTCCAACAGCCTGAGTCTCTTCTCCCTGTCCCCTTCTCGTGCACTCTTCATGACCCTGTCAATGCCAAAATAAGACACAAGATCAGAATTTTGATTATGTACTCTTGCCCAGTGCCTTGCCACTGGGAAATTCACATCAACAGTCATAATGGCTCTATAGTGTTCCAACACTCTTTCTTCACTGGACAGAGGGCAGTGCCCACATATTTATAACAACATGAGCATAGCAAAACATACACGACAAAATCACTTCCACATGTGATGAATTTGTTAATGCAGCATTTTTGCCTGTAGGAAGTAGATAATCCCTTTTGTTGCTGCTCCCTTTATAGGCCTTGCACCGTCTACATTTGTACAAACTATTCTGTTCATGTAGCTAACCACTTTATGTCTCCTGTGCGTCTGTGTAACTGTGTACCAGAAAATCCCGCAATGACTTAGATTTGCGGTATGTGGCTAATGTGACTCATTGCGGGGCATGGAGCTTCCAATTTCCTTGCCAGATTTGACCATATGCCAGTGTCTATTCAGTACTTTTCTGAGGTATCCGATTCACTGTTAAAAGTAGTAATCAGTCTAGCAGTGTAGGGGTCTTGATTTTTTTTCTGTCCCTCAGTTAGAAGGCCCTCTCTTGTGACATTTGCAGCTTTTTTACTAGCTGCCATTAAGACCTTGTAGGGCTAGCCACTTGCTCTGACTCTATATATTGTGCGTCCTTCCTTTTCTTTATAAGCCTGCCCAGTGCTGCAATTGTGCCTGGCCCTGAGCAGTTCTCCGTAAGGGATGCTTCTTTTAAGCATGTTTAGATGATGACTACCAGTGTGAAGAATGTTGTTACCTGCCTTGCTCTTACAGAGAAGGATGATCTGTATTTTGTTGTCAATTACCTTGACAGAAACATCAAGGAAATCCATTTCCGTATCATGAATTCTGTGTGTGAACTTCAGCTTGAGTTCATTGCGATAAAAGTGCAGCAGAAATTCATGCAAAGTGACTTTTGTGCCTTCCCATTTAATGAACAAGTCATCTATGAATCTAGCCCAGAAAGCAATGTGTTTGGTCCATCTCTTATTAGTGTTTACCCATACATGTTGCTCCTCTCACAATCCCATAAAGATGCAGGCTTAACTTAGAGCAAAGCAACTTCCCAACCCAACCAATTGGCAATACCAAATTTAATTGAAAATGAAGGAGTTGCTCTCGAAACAAAATCGTAACATTTCAAGTAGCATCATGGAATGATCAAATCTGTGTAAAGATTTATCACAGAAAAAATGTCTGCAAGCTTGTATTCCCACATTATGATCAATACATATATTGAGGGATACAACATCCAAAGTGCCCATGGTGTAATCTCTTTGCCGGGTAAGTCTGAAATTCTACAGATAACGTCAGTGCTGTCCCTGCAATATGAGGGTAAAGCTAAAAAGTAGGGCAGGGGAAAAAGGCGAAGTAAATGGAGGTTTGTTCCAATAAATTACTGTAGGCAGAAATGCTAGGTCCTCCCTTTTTTTGTGACATGATAGGTCCTCCCTGTTTTTGTGCACTTAGGGCACATGTAAATCAGGGTACCACAGGGTTATTTACATGTAGAAATTGATGTTCCTCTGTGCTAAGAAGGCCCTTCTCCTTCCACTTCCTGAAAGGTGTGTAGTATGTGTCAAAGAAAGTGCTCTATTTGCAGTCACTGGTATTGGGGAGCTGCCACTGTGCCTCCTTCAGATATTTGTTCACATCCCATTGTACCACATTTAACCCTTTGTCAGAGGGTTTAACAATGATATTGTGGTCGTTGGACAAAGTGTCTAGGGCTTGTTTATGTCCCTTTGTGAGATTGGATGCAAAACTGTTACTGGACTTCTTTCATATTCTCATCAGATCCCTTGTGACCTCCTCATGAAATGTATCGATGGAGTCATGGGATGTTTCAGGATTACATGTTGATCAAGGTTTAAAGTAATTTAGGCTTTTTCTGTCCTATTCCAGATTGAGTGATATAAAAAAAGTCCCTTCTGAGATTCATTCAGTGTTTCCCACCTCTAAATCTAGCAGTGCGGCTAAACTAGGAATATCTCCTATGCTCAGTGCTTCAAAAGTAGTATCTCGAACCGGGGCAATTGCAGACACCGTTGAGTTAATATTTTTTGGAATTATTTCATAAATATCTTCTTAAATTTTAGTTTGGGTACAAAAAGAAAAATATCAATGTGTGTTCTGCAATAGTCCTGGTTTGTTGTGGGACAGAAAGAAACGCCAAGTTCTGGGAATGATTGCTCTTCTTCAGTGAGAACATGTGAAGTTAAATTGACAATGGTTAAATGGTTCTCACCCATTATTGTTTCCTTATCTGTGTTGCGTTCTTCCCATGAGGCATGTTGTCCTTTGTTGTAGAGATTTCTGCCACCTCTTCTGATTTTTTTGCTCTTGGATTGTTTCCTCCTCTTCCTCTTGGTGATCTTCACCTCGTTGTTGGGTTTGATTGTTAAAAATAATATTCGTCCATGGTTGAAAAGGGGTGAATTCCCCTGGAGGAATTCTGTTATGATGTAACAAATTCGAAAACTGGTCCTCCAAGTCTGAGGAGAAATGATCAAATTCTGATTCAGAGGTAATCAATTCCTGCTGTCTTAGGCCTCCTTCTTGCATGAACTTCCTTATTGCACCATCAACTTTTCTGGCAAAGGATAGGATACAGCCGTTTGTGTAGTCCTGATTGTTTCTGAGGAACTTCCTCCTTTTCTTAAGTTTAATTTCCTCCTCCTATTTTTCTTGTCTTCCTTCCATTTGAGGAAGAAAACTGTGAACCTCATCTTGTTCAGGATGCTTATCCTGTAGTTCCTTCAATTTGCCAAGTTCTTGCATCACCTGTGCTAACTCCAAGCCGTTGTATTTGGAGAGGAGCCCCATCATTTCTTTGCACATTATAGCTATCAACCTTGACCATCCCACCGAAGGTTGTGGATTTGGGTTGTAATAAATTGAGGTAATTAGTATTCTCAGGCCATGGGATACCCTGCCTACTTCGCTATAATTGTCCAGAGACATCTCTTCCCAGCACCTATTGATTTCTTTCTTAAGCAGTATCTCGTTTTCAAACGAAATCTGTTTAATTATTTTTGTGGTCTCCGGTTCTTCATGCCTTCCAGTAGCTGGGCATGGCTCCTGCCAGTCATCATGGTCATTAAAAGCGTGTGTGCTGCCTCTGTTCTTTTCTTTTGTAATTCACCCATGGTGTTATCAAATAGGAGCAGTCTTTCCAACGTTCTCAAATTTGTATTTATTCCGCCTGACTTTTGTACAGTCATTTCACCGGCAACAGTTTCCCATCAGTGGAGAGACAAAGATACAAATATCCAGGTTTGGAAACAGTGCTCTTTGCAGGACAATACCCCTGGAGTATCCCTGCCTCTTCTTAAATCATGGTTGTTGCTGGCGTGTAATGTGAAGGTGCACACAGCAAAGACAGGCGGGCCAACGGGCATACACCCCACGCCCTCCAGCGTAATTCTGGCCCAAACTCTTGCTGATCCACCTGTTTGCCAGCAGATTCCTCTAAGTAAGGCGATCCACGGCAGGCATTTCTTGACAGTCAGAAGACGTCGACATCAGAAGCTGCTGCAGAGACTGGGCACATTTTCACCTGTGAGCGAGTTCTGGCAACATGCCAGTTGCATCCACCAAGCGGAATCAGTGTGAGTTTACAGGTGCAGGAACCGTTTTGAATATCCAAAAGGTCAGAATCAAGATATGTGATAAAGTATGTGACACCAAAAAGACTTGCACACCTCTGTTTCAGATTCCAATTAAGTTTAATGAGGCAACGCGTTTCAACCACTCAGGGGCTTCATCACGGCCAGTATGAAAAACTACTGTGCAACATCACCGTGAAAACGAAGGATGTCATGTGACCTTCATAGACATGGTAAAGTTGAAAACAGACAGTAAAAGTTCCTGTGATGTTACATAAATTATACATTTTAATTGTTGTATTTTGTTTTTGCAAGCAACTGAATATAAAATTGAATACAATATGCATAAGTAATTATATTTCTTCTTACTGTATCACAAAGAGAAATAATCACATTGCCACCAAGTAAACATTACATTTCCCTGGTACAAATAATAAAGGAAACACTGTTGCCAGACAGGTTATATTCTAAAGCATAAAGCAAAATACATGCTGCGATCAGAGGAAAAAAGTAACTACATCGTAACTTGTTAATATGCATGGTACCCCTTTCTTTAATTAAAAAGCAAGTGTTCTGCTTCATGTATTAGAATGTAACCTGCCTGGCAACATTGTTCATTGTTTCATTGATTTTGTGTGTGTGTGTGTGTGTGTGTGTGTATGTATATATATATATATTCACTGAAAAAACCATAGGTTATAGACCATATATAGTTAGGAATTTGCATTTACAAAACCTTGAAAATTCACTGAAAAAACCATAGGTTAGAGACCATATATAGTTAGCTGGACATTTTATTGACATAAAACCAATGAAATTCCATATATAGTTAGTTGCACTAACTATATATCGCGCACCCGCAATCCACTGCTGATGATGTCACATATTACATCATTCATGACATGGTCAGTGACATCACTGATGACATCACTGATGACATCTCAAATGACATCACTGATGACATCATCTAGTGTCTGTGTGTTTTTGTAAAGTTTAAATATGTTTTACATATTGAAGAATGAGTGGATGTATGGAAGACTGAGTGTGTGTGTGGCTGGCTGGGAGGTGTGTGACTCTGTGCATATCAATGTGTACTTGTATCAGTGATTGTATAAGAGAGTAAGTATGTGTTAGTATATGTGTGAAAAGTATGGTGTTCTGTGTTTAACTGTATAGATGAGGAAATCGAAGTGTGATTGATTCTTCACAGGACTGACTAGGTGTATGAGTGCATATGATAGTGTTGTAATAATGAGTGACTGTATGTATGAGTGATTGTATGGGTGAATGAGTGAATGTGTGTGTAGACGTAGGAATCAGTGAGTGCGTATGTAGTAACTGGTATTGGTGTGTCATGATGTCATCAGTGATGTCATTTGAGATGTCATCAGTGATGTCATTTGAGATGTCATCAGTGATGTCATCAGTGATGTCACTGAAGTATGGTGTTCTGTGTTTAACTGTATAGATGAGGAAATGGAAGTGTGATTGATTCTTTACAGGACTGACTAGGTGTGTGAGTAACTCCATGGATGAGTGGCAGTGTGTGAGTGTCTGCATAGGTGTATGAGTGCATATGATAGTGTTGTAATAATGAGTGACTGTATGTATGAGTGATTGTATGGGTGAATGAGTGAATGTGTGTGTAGACGTAGGAATCAGTGAGTGCGTATGTAGTAACTGGTATTGGTGTGTCATGATGTCATCAGTGATGTCATTTGAGATGTCATCAGTGATGTCATCAGTGATGTCATTTGAGATGTCATCAGTGATGTCATCAGTGATGTCACTGACCATGTCATGAATGATGTAATATGTGACATCATCAGCAGTGGATTGCGGGTGCGCGATATATAGTTAGTGCAACTAACTATATATGGAATTTCATTGGTTTTATGTCAATAAAATGTCCAGCTAACTATATATGGTCTCTAACCTATGGTTTTTTCAGTGAATTTTCAAGGTTTTGTAAATGCAAATTCCTAACTATATATGGTCTATAACCTATGGTTTTTTCAGTGAATTTCATTGGTTTTTTAAAAGCTAATATCTATAGCTGTAAAATATATTCTTTATTACGTGACGTATCATGTAGCCACGTGAGACGCCTCATGACGCGTCGCATAACCGTGACGTATCGGCTCTGCAGCGCAAACAAAACCGGTAACGTAAGCGTGCCGGAGCACGCTTACAGATATATATATTTTTTTTAACCTTAATTAGACAAAATCCACACGTGCACATATCTTGAGGCCTTGCAAAGGCACATCAAACAAACAGTCCCTACAATTTTGCCAAGTTTGCTGGAAATCTATTCCCTTAATTTTTTTTTTACTGTTTCTCTTGGTTTTCCCCTTGTTACGCTTACCGGGACGCTACCCGGTACGCGAACCGGACGCTCCAAAAACACAAGATGGCGGACTCCCTTTACGCTGCCGGTTAGCTGCCCGGTTCGCGTACCGGGAAGCGCCTCTACCGCGAAAAATCGCGGGGGACTTTAATATCCCCCTCATCAATCCTAGGGGGTCAGGAGGGGTTTACCTTGCCCCCTTTCCTTCATTTCCCCCTTCTTTTTTCACCACATCTTGTCTCTCGAACCTACCGAGAGACAAGATGGCGGCCGCTCCGGACTGTTTACAATGTTGACAGCTACGCTGCCGGTTAGCTGCCCGGTTAGCTGCCCGGTGAGCTGCCCGGTGAGCTGCCCGGTTCGCGTACCGGGACGCGCCTCTACGGCGTAAAATCACACAAAAAAAAGATTTTTTTATTTTTTGCCCCGCGGGGCACTTTAATATCCCCCTCATCAATCCTAGGGGGTCAGGAGTGGTCTACCTTGCCCCCTTTCCTTCATTTCCCCCTTCGTTTTTCACCACATCTTGTCTCTCGATCGTACCGAGAGACAAGATGGCGGCCGCTCCGGACTGTTTAGAATGTTGACAGACACCGGAGAGCCAATCAGCTTCGCTTCGCGAAGTTCCGTTACGCGTCAGGTACGCGAACCGGGGCGCTAACCGGAGCGCTGTCACAGATATATATATTTTTTTAAACGTTAATTTCTCAAAATCCACTGGAGCACATATATTGAGACATAGCAAAGGCACGTCGGGCAAACCATATCTACAATTTTGCCAAGTTTCATGTAAATCTATTCAGACATTCGAGCTAAAAGTGAGTCCAACCGCCCTATGGAAAAATGAATGGGAAAAACGCGTTTTGGGACCCCCCTTTTTTCTCGGCCCCCCCTTGACGAAACCCCCCCAAATTTTCAGGGGCTGCTCAGAAACAAAATGTGCCATTTTCCTGAATATTTCAGCAATTCCGTCCACAAACGCCAAAGTTATTAGACATAGAATTTTCAGAAATCCCATAGAGAAAAAATCCTAACTATATATACCCACTGGCTATCGCCAGTAGGTAATATACATATATAAACATATATAATCTGCATATCTATATAAATATAAATGCATGCATACATATACATATATGCATACATATGCATGTTATTTACATGAAAGTTTTAAAAACACTAATAAAAGCAAAGCTAAAAAGCCACCTCATTACAAACAGAATGGCTTTAACTTAAACGAGGGCGAGATCTATTGCATTTTCAATGCTTGTTTACTTTGGTTCTATCAAGAAGGCATTCAGATGTGTCACACATTTGCCATAAATTCTGAATGTTAGCACTCTAGTTGCTCATTAGATCACTGTAGTAAAGCTAGTGCTCACCAGGGAAGTCTGCTGCTAATCATGGTTTGCAGCCATTTTCCCGCATTTTTTATCCCGCAGACTTTCAGTCCGCATACCATTATCCCGCAGGGTCATTGACCTCGCATACCATTATCCCGCATTTTTTCAAAACGCATGTGCATTTATCGCGCATGCCTTTACAAAGAATTACGTTTTAAAGGCATGTATGGTAAATGCATTTGCGTTGTGAAAACCACGATGACGAGAGAGGTAAGTGGGTTTGTGTAAATTTTTTCGTGGGTTAGTGATTGTGTAGTGTAGTGTAGTGTTGTGTAGTGTAGTGTTGTGTTAGTGTAGTGTAGAGTTGTGGTGGTTGTTTAGTGTAGGGTCATGCTGGGGGTAGTGTTTTAGGGTTTAGGGTTGTGTTGTAGTGTTTGCGTAGTGTAGGGTCATGCTGGGGGTAGTGTTTTAGGGTTTAGGGTAGTGTTGTAGTGTTTGCGTAGTGTAGGGTCATGCTGGGGGTAGTGTTTTAGGGTTTAGGGTTGTGTTGTAGTGTTTGCGTAGTGTAGGGTCATGCTGGAGCTAGTGTTTTAGGGTTTAGGGTAGTGTTGTAGTGTTTGCGTAGTGTAGGGTCATGCTGGGCGTAGTGTTTTAGGGTTTAGGATAGTGATGTAGTGTTTGCGTAGTGTAGGGTCATGCTGGGGGTAGTGTTTTAGGGTTTTGGGTAGTGTTGTAGTGTTTGCGTAGTGTAGGGTCATGCTGGGGGTAGTGTTTTAGGGTTTTGGGTAGTGTTGTAGTGTTTGCGTAGTGTAGGGTCATGCTGGGGGTAGTGTTTTAGGGTTTTGGGTAGTGTTGTAGTGTTTGCGTAGTGTAGGGTCATGCTGGGGGGTAGTGTTTTAGGGTTTTGGGTAGTGTTGTAGTGTTTGCGTAGTGTAGGGTCATGCTGGGGGTAGTGTTTTAGGGTTTTGGGTAGTGTTGTAGTGTTTGCGTAGTGTAGGGTCATGCTGGGGGTAGTGTTTTAGGGTTTAGGGTAGTGTTGTAGTGTTTGCGTAGTGTAGGGTCATGCTGGGGGTAGTGTTTTAGGGTTTAGGGTAGTGTTGTAGTGTTTGCGTAGTGTAGGGTCATGCTGGGGGTAGTGTTTTAGGGTTTAGGATAGTGTTGTAGTGTTTGCGTAGTGTAGGGTCATGCTGGGGGTAGTGTTTTAGGGTTTTGGGTAGTGTTGTAGTGTTTGCGTAGTGTAGGGTCATGCTGGGGGTAGTGTTTTAGGGTTTAGGGTAGTGTTGTAGTGTTTGCGTAGTGTAGGGTCATGCTGGGGTGTAGTGTTTTAGGGTTTTGGGTAGTGTTGTAGTGTTTGCGTAGTGTAGGGTCATGCTGGGGGTAGTGTTTTAGGGTTTAGGGTAGTGTTGTAGTGTTTGCGTAGTGTAGGGTCATGCTGGGGGTAGTGTTTTAGGGTTTAGGGTTGTGTTGTAGTGTTTGCGTAGTGTAGGGTCATGCTGGGGGTAGTGTTTTAGGGTTTAGGGTTGTGTTGTAGTGTTTGTGTAGTGTAGGGTCATGCTGGGGGTAGTGTTTTAGGGTTTAGGGTAGTGTTGCAGTGTTTGCGTAGTGTAGGGTCATGCTGGGGTGTAGTGTTTTAGGGTTTTGGGTAGTGTTGTAGTGTTTGCGTAGTGTAGGGTCATGCTGGGGGTAGTGTTTTAGGGTTTAGGGTAGTTTTGTAGTGTTTGTGTAGTGTAGGGTCATGCTGGGGGTAGTGTTTTAGGGTTTAGGGTAGTGTTGTACTGTTTGTGTAGTGTAGGGTCATGCTGGGGGTAGTGTTTTAGGGTTTAGGGTAGTTTAGTTGTTTAGTGTATGCTAAAGGCATATTCATTCTAAAAGTTTTCGTTATTTTAATTTGCGGCCTAATAGTACATGCGGGATTTTTTTTGCGGACTGATGGTATGCGGGATTTCGTCATATATTCGCTAATCATACTTTCTATGGCAAAATGAACCCCCTCATTTTGTTCCTTTTTAAATTAAATGTTTTAAGAGTTACCACTTTATTCCAATCAAGATGGCTTCAGGTGTGCCATACCTTTGTAATAAGTAGGACTGTTAGCACTCTAGTTGTTCTTTAGAACACTCTGGGACATTCTGTCATTGGGCTATAGTTGGGCTACATCTGGCTGATATTTGGGCTACATTTGTTTTTTTTTGTCTCTGGTGGCCATCTTTGGGCTACATTGGGCTACATTGGGCTACATTGGGCTACATTTGGGCTCCAACATATATATAGCCCAATGTAGCCCAATATATATTTTTCAAAGTTAATTTTCGTAAAAACCACTGGAGCCTATATCTTGAGACATAGCAAAGGCACATCGGGCTACCAGTCCCTACAATTTTGCCAAGTTTGGTGTAAATCCATTCAGCCGTTCAGGCTAAAAGTGAGGCCAACCGCCCTATGGAAAATTGCTTGGGAAAAACACGTTTTGGGACCCCCCTTTTTTCTCGGCCCCCCCTTGACGAAACCCCCCCAAATTTTCAGGGGCTGCTCAGAAACAAAATGTTCCATTTTCCTGAAAATTTCAGCCAATTCTGTCCTCAACCGCCAAAGTTATTCGACATAGAATGTTCAAAAATCCCATAGGAAAAAAATCCTAACTATATATATATATATCAACAAAAAGAAGAATATGTGACTTTAGAAAAAGTATATTGCAAAATAAGCCCATACAGGGCGTGATTTTATGATTTGCATTTCTTTGCTTTGAGTATGGTGTTTAATTCAATTTATTCAATTAGATATACTGTGGTATGATTTACATATTACGATATACACCACTCTAAGATGGCGGCCGCCACTTGAATGATTTAGAGTCCTATCTTTATGTTGATTACCCGAGCAACGCGGGTGTTTAAATACATGATGTGGTAGATGGTCAGCGTCTCATCACTGACGAAGGCCGAGTGCCGAAAGCGCTTTGTGAGAAGCTAATAAATTTGATTTTTTGTACCTTCCTTTGGAGTGCTGCCTCCTGGTTCCCGTGGATTACGGGGAGGGATTGTTGGAGCAAAATATTGTGTCGGGTGCACCCCCGACTGGCAGGCACCCGCCTCTGAGTGCAACAGGCTGGTGCGAGTGGAGCGGTTGTTTATATTTCCAGTTGCACCGCGGACCCAACGTTTGGATATACTGGCGGTTTCACCCCATGCAGGACGCTGTTCTCTGAGAGGAACATTGATAATCGTCCCTGGATCAGACCGGGTAAGAGACTTAACCGCTTGTAACCCATATATCAATAGTTGGGATATCGCTGGCGAGGGAGGTACACATTGCGTGGTCACGGCTGTAACCACGAGGAATAAAAATGTTCTGTGAAACAGAGAGACGCAAGGCTGAGGAAGGCATGTTCAAAAACAAGAAAAAAGCGGATGGGGCACAAGGAGAGGCGGTAGAGACTATAGATAAAAACGTAACTGATTTGAATGCAAAGTTAATTACGCTGGAACGCCTCTACGAAAGAGAATGTAGAAAATGGTGGGAAGCTACGTCGCTTCAGAACTACATTGATGTTAATCGAGTGCCTAGGGGGCTAAGGATATATACTATCCCCGCGTATGAAAACCCCGACCCACAGCTATTGGACGCATGGGCAGAGCATACCGCCCAGTCATGTAAGGGCAGTCTAATGATCTTGGTACGCTTTGCCTGGTCTGATAGAGAGAAAGCATTAGCGGAGATCAAAGATATTGAACATGACCTTTCAAAGGAGCAGGATCAATCTAAACTGGAAGAAAAACGTGAAGCAATGAAGAAAAGATTGAAAAAATATGAGGAGAAGATTAAGCTTAGAAAGGAAGAGAAATTTGAGAGGGATGAGAAGGATTATCGGATGGGAAGAGTGCTCACTTTCTCAAAAAAGTATGACCAATCGCGCAAAGAATTAAAATTGAGGAAAAAAAAGCAATCCGGGACAAGTATTCCCGTACCGGAAACCTCGGAATCATCACTAACTGGAGACGAGGTTTCGAGCGAGGATGGCCATGAAGATGTAACTGAGCCCTCGGGTTTTCAGGAGGAGTACGAAGTGATGCGCGCAAAACAGTATCCAGGGGGCAAAGGCAAACCCCCGGAAAGAAGAACACAAAGAGGAAGACGAGGAGGGGGGGCTGGAGCCGCAAAAATCGTAGGCTCACCACCCGTAACAAGGAGCATGAGGAAGGCCTTCAAGAAGAATACATAGGCACCGATGATAATCTTACAATTGTAAATTTGACACCGAAAATCCTGACCACCGAGGAACAAAATATCTTGAAATTGGGACTCACCTTTTGTCCTGAAAAAACCTTCGAGTTTACGCAAACACGAATAGACCTATTTAAGTACACCCGTAAATTAAAGCTGTACAAATATTTCAAACAGAAACCTCCCTTACCTAAACCGGCGGCGGCCGGTGACAAAGAGGAAAGCATGTTGCTATGCAAAGACCTAGTGGGTATTCGATCTCTAGAAGAATTGAGAAGGGAGATAGATGAAGATGACACAGCTGATATAAGCAATACACAGATGGTGACACATATGGAAGTACAGCAAAGAGGGGGTGCTACTAATTTCAAACCAGGTTCCACCTTCATGCCTATGATGGCAGCGGATGCTATAGACACATTTTCTGAAGCAGTTATTCAGGATTTAAAAACTCTCAGATGTAAACCTGTTACCGACTATGGAAGATCTAATTTCACTTATAAGCAAAGAACAGCTCTAAAGAAGCTCTGTGATGATTCGTCTCTGGTGTGCAAACCCTCGGATAAAGGAGGAAATATTGTGCTGCTAACCAAAATGCAATATGAGCAAGAAGCACTGCGGCAATTGAATGATCCCAAAACATATGCAAGAGTGAACGAATCTACATATAATAAGAGCATCAAAGACTACCACGATATGATATTAAAGTGGTACAACAGCAACATGCTTAATGGTAATGAACATTTGTTTCTGAGATGCCTAAATCCAACAACTCCGACCTTTTATTATCTACCTAAGATACATAAGGATCCGGTAAATCCCCCTGGGCGGCCTATTGTAGCCTCGCAGGGCAGCTTGACAGAAAATCTGTCTATATATGTGGACTCTTTTCTTTCACCTCATGTTGTCAATTTGAAATCCTATCTGAAGGATACAAAACACTTCTTGAACAATATTCAAAAGATGGTTTGGCTAGATGGATATACTATGATGGTCGTTGACATTGCTAGCTTGTACACATGCATTGAGCATGAAGAAGGGATACAAGCTATTTCCTGGTTTCTGGAGAGGAGGCCAGTGAAGTATTACGAACATAATAAAATGTTGATTGAATTTCTAAGATTTTGCCTCGAGAATAATATCTTCCTTTTTGGAACCAACCTCTACAAGCAGCTAACAGGCGTGGCAATGGGCACTTGCTCGGCACCGAGCTTTGCGAATTTATTCGTGGGGCATTGGGAGGAGCGGGTAGCCTGGTCCAATACCAACACCAAATGGAACAACCTGGTGAAATGTTGGTACCGGTATATCGATGACCTGTTTATTATCATCGAAGGAACAGTGGAGATGGCTGAGGAATATCTGGAGGTTTTGAATAACAATGAGAATAATCTAAGATTTACTGGAGAAATCAGCCAAAAGGAAGTACATTATTTGGATCTGACTATTTTCATAGAAGGAGGCAATCTGCACACCAAACTTTTCAGAAAAGCCACCGCAGGAAACTCAACACTATATGCCACCAGCGGGCATCCAAAAAGTTTGGTGAATAGTATACCCTATGGTGAGCTCCTAAGGATAAGGAGGAATAACACTAAAGACACTGAGTTCAAAAAAGCAGCAATTAACTGTATACAAAGGTTCAAGGAAAGAGGATACAATGAAATCATACTCAAACAAGCACTGAATAAAGTTGAGAACCTTGACAGGAACAAACTGCTGCAAGATAAAACTCATGAAGATAACAAATCCGAAACCGGACAATTCCGATTAATAACCACTTATTCACGGAATTCGGGAGACATCAAACGCATCCTGCGTAAACATTGGAATATCCTGATGACGGACAATGTTATCAAGCAAGATCTGCCCTCCCATCCACTGATCACATTCAGAAAAGCAAGAGCACTAAAAGACTATTTGGTCCATAGCCACCATGATGAACTGAAGCCAAAACCTAAAATTGAACCTATGAAAGGTTTCTTTCCATGTGGACGATGTAAGGCGTGCAAGGGAAGCAAGCGTGTAACTCAGTATAGCATCCCGGGTGTCAAGGACCCTAAGAGAATTTCCAAATTCCTCACATGTACCACGCCTTATGTAGTATACTGTCTCACATGTCCTTGTGGCAGAAGGTATGTGGGAAGCACTACCAATCCGGTGAAATTACGGATCCTGGAACACCAGAGAGCGATCCAGAATGCAGATGCAAGTTATCCTGTTGCGAGACATTTTGATAAAGAGCATGCACGCAACAGAGAATTGCTCACTTTCTTTTGCCTGGATTCTATCCCTGTGAGCGTCAGGGGGGGTGACAGACTCCTAAAGTTAAGAAGGCTGGAATCACGGTACATTATAGACCTGTTGAGCAAAATACCAACAGGACTGAATATGCATGAGGACCTAGCTGTACACCTGGGATGAGTTGTTTTGAATTGACAGTTACATTGCTTCACGTTCTTTATTTGTTTAATTATGAGGAACAAATTCTTATTGAACTTTTTTCCAGGAGGATTGTGTTATGTTGTATATAGAATGATAAATGTATGCCCATCCAGGGCTTTATCAACAAAAAGAAGAATATGTGACTTTAGAAAAAGTATATTGCAAAATAAGCCCATACAGGGCGTGATTTTATGATTTGCATTTCTTTGCTTTGAGTATGGTGTTTAATTCAATTTATTCAATTAGATATACTGTGGTATGATTTACATATTACGATATACACCACTCTAAGATGGCGGCCGCCACTTGAATGATTTAGAGTCCTATCTTTATGTTGATTACCCGAGCAACGCGGGTGTTTAAATACATGATGTGGTAGATGGTCAGCGTCTCATCACTGACGAAGGCCGAGTGCCGAAAGCGCTTTGTGAGAAGCTAATAAATTTGATTTTTTGTACCTTCCTTTGGAGTGCTGCCTCCTGGTTCCCGTGGATTACGGGGAGGGATTGTTGGAGCAAAATATTGTGTCGGGTGCACCCCCGACTGGCAGGCACCCGCCTCTGAGTGCAACAGGCTGGTGCGAGTGGAGCGGTTGTTATATATATATATATATATATATATATATATATATATATATATATATATATATATATATATATACCAGCCAACTTCAACAAGAAGAGGCACATACTCAGGTAAGTAGGGATAAGGCTCATTTATTATAGTTCAGGTCTCCCTCGACCCCGCATCAAAAGAGAGACGCATTTCGCCTGCACAGCAGGCTTTATCAAGCTACTTGGCGCCAAGAAGTGCATGTTTAAATAGTCCTCCCCTCCCATTTAGGTATACATGGACATAAAGAATGGACTAAGCAATTGATAACTCAACTGGTAAAACATGCTATTGACGACATAAATATAAAGTGCAAAGTGCATAAAGTTAATAGATACAAGTTAACAGCTTAGTGCACAATCTGCATGTTTTACCCCAGATAAACCAGAATTCTTTAGTCAATTCAAGCACAGGAATTATGTGTACATGTAGTCTACCCTGGGAGTAAGCATGTCATAATGACAAGACACAGAGCTTTAATGTTCATCAGATAAATGGTGCCAAGACTGTCAGGACATGCTGCCCACCCAAAATTAATTCATGAAATAAAAGAGTAATCAAAAGAGATATTGTAAGTAAAAAATCATGTTATAAATAACAATCACATTCTTTAGTAGACACAACACTGCCTCGTTGCTAACTCAGAACATAGTTCCTCAAGTTAAGAGTGCAGCCATGGCCTACAGAGCAAGATTGATCTGAATACATGAATATATGTGCATACTTGAACAAACAAACTAAGAGACAAAAGGCTCGTAGCAATCCAATTACACCAGCTGTGTTCACTTTCAATCATCATACTGGCATCCGGGTAGGAACTACTTCTCACTATGGATCTACAAAGTCCATAATCTCCTGTAAGCGGCCTTGCAAATACAAAGTCTATTAATCAATATCAATGTGTGAGTTCAAAAATACAAGTATGTGTTCCGTAGGCTCTGCTAAAGACCGAATAAGTGTTGCTTAAAGAGGATCGCAAGGCAGCAGTTGCAGAAAAATATCTTTAGTGTCAACAAGTGCGAATAGCACGAAAACGAACAAAGTCATCGGCACATCTACGGGGTCGGAGAGGAGACCGATAAAAATAAATTCAATATGCCGAAACCTTCCGCGTCTGCATCCACGGTGCCCAGTCACCAAAGGGCGCCAGTATAATGGGCAAGGCATTTCTGGATGCAGGATGCAGACATACGTGCTGGCAGTCTGCGAGACCGCCCCGCTCCGTAATCTGGAAACCCCACAGCCGTCATCCTCAGTCCTCTTTCCGACGCGTACTCGGGGGCCTCCACTGTATAGCATATATAGGACCATGTTTCCACAGAAAAAGCATTTTTTGACTTACCTATATCTTTAACGAAGGTTAACAAATCTTTGCAAAGATGACATATTGAGCCTGGTTGCACATTGAAAGTAACGGGGTGATCCGTCAAGTGGGGGCAGAGAAAAAGGGTGTGTAAAAAAAAGTTTGTTTTCCCATGTTAATTCCCATGGGGCCTTTGAACACGACTGCAGCCTGAACCACAGAACGGAATGACACCAAATTTGGCAGAAAGCTAGCCTTTGAACCACAGGTTGCACTTTTTGTTATTTGGTGTAAATCCGTTCGGTAGTTGTTGAGAAATTTAAGAAAATAAAGCTAGTGATATCTGCTGGCATGTTTATTTCGCAACAATTTTGTGATTAATCACAGAAGCGCATGCCAACATGAATACTGTGATTGGCTGGTCGCAATTTGTAGAGAAAGTTGTGGGGGAACGGTTCTTGGGGCAGAAAATTCAAGACAAAGCTGACCTGACATCGTCAGAGACGGTCGCTCCACCCGCCGCGTGTCTCCTCCTTGAGATGACCCGGTCTCAATGCTCCCTCCGCTCGCCGCCGCTCCTGAAGGCGTGACCCCTGTGCCTCTACCTGCTTTTGCGCTGTTGTGCTATTTCCCCTCTGCCCTTCTCTGGTATTACTGCTGTTGTACTATCAGCCCCTGTGCCTCTCTGCTTTGTCCTCTGCCTGTTGTGGTATTTTCTGTTGTGCCTTTCTCAGCTTTCCTTCTGTGCCTGTTGTTTTCCTCCCGTGTAGTGACCCTGCACTGCCGCCGTTTTTTCCTGCCTTTCTGCCGTCGCACCCCGCTCCTCGCTCCCTGCCTCTGCTCCCCTGCGGCCCCGCCCCCTTCTCTCGTTAGACCTCTTCCCTTCCCATTCGCCACCCCGCTCCCGCCTCCCAGCTGCTCCTCCCTCGCTCCGCCCCCCACTACGCCATTTATGGCAGAGTCCACGCGTACGTGCAGCGTTCACGCGCAGCGGATGCGCCACTGGTGCGCCGAAGGCGTGCCAAAGGCAAGCCCGTCTGCGCCCGTCCGCGCCTGGACCGTGCCCAGTGCCAGGACCCCTGGCCCCCGACGCTGCCAAACCACACGACGGACCTACAACGACGCCACCCTCATCGCACTCAAACCCGACCGGACCCGAGCCTGCTACCAAGCCGCCCCGATACGCACCCACGGACCCTTCACCTGCCAAGCCTGCAAGTACACCTGCCTCCGGACCAGCACCGCACCCGCCAAACTGAGCACCAGCAACAATCACCTCAAGTGCATCCTGCTCAACACCCGATCCGTCCACAGACACGCCATCGAACTCTGGAACCTGATCAACACAACTTCACCAGACGTCGCCTTTCTCACAGAAACATGGATGAACGCCTCCTCTGCGCCCAACATCGCCATCGCCATCCCGGACGGATACAAGATCACCCAGAGGGACCGCGTCAACCAGACTGGAGGAGGCATCGCCATCGTACACAAGAACACCATCCGCATCACGACCGACTCCAACGACACCTTCTCCGCAGCCGAGCACCTCCACTTCCAGATACACACCGACCCAAAGACGACCCTCAGAGGCACCCTCATCTACAGACCCCCGGGACCACGCACACAATTCAGCGAAGACATCGCGGACTTCATCAGCCCGCACGCCCTCCCCTCCGCCGACTACATCCTCCTAGGGGACCTCTACTTCCACCTGGAGAACAACAAGGATCGCAACACCGCCACCCTGCTGGACAACCTCGCCAACCTCGGACTCAAGCAACTGGTCAACACCCCCACCCACTATGCCGGCCACACGCTTGACCCCGTCTTCTCTTCCAGCAGGCACATCACCTTCAGCCACTCCACCAGACTTCACTGGACCGACCACAGCTGCGTCCACTTCAGCTTCAGAAGAACCACGACCCACCACCACCCGCAACAGGCCCCTCGCAGGAGCTGGAGCAAGATCACCGCAGAGCAGCTCACCGCCTCCCTCAGCCAGAACGCTCCCGCCAGCACAACAGACCCCAACGAGGCAGCCCGCAACTTCACGCAGTGCTGACCGCCTGCGCCGACGACCTCGCACCACTGAAGAACCCCCCCAGCAGACCCAGAAGCAAGAAAGCCTCCTGCTTCACCGACGAACTCAAGGACTCCAACAAGCACTGCCGCACCCTCGAGAAAGCCTGGCGCCTCGACCAGACCACAGACAACATGACCGCCCTCAAACACGCCACCCGCAAATACCACCAGCTTATTCGCACCACCAAGAAGACTGCACTGAAGGAACGACTGGACAACAACGCCCACGACAGCAAGGAACTCTTCAGCATCGTCAAGGAGTTCTCCAACCCCAGCACCGGCAACAACGACATCACTCCCTCACAAGAACTCTGCGACTCTCTCGCCTCGTTCTTCCACCGCAAGATCGCCGACATCCACAACAGCTTCGGCGCACCATCCACGCACCCAACCGTCGAACCAACAACCCCCACTGCCACCCTCTGCACCTGGACCACGGTAACCACCGAAGACACAGCCCGCGCGATGAACACCATCCACTCCGGATCTCCAACCGACCCCTGCCCCCACCACATCTTCAACAAGGCCAACTCCACCATCGCACCCCAACTCCGGGACATCATCAACACCTCCTTCAACACCGCCACCTTCCCGGAGATCTGGAAGCATGCCGAGCTCAGCGCCCTACTGAAGAAACCAACGGCGGACCCCACCAACCTCAAGAACTTCCGACCCATCTGGCTCCTCCCTTTTCCTGCCAAAGTCATCGAGAAGACCGTCAACAGTCAGCTTGCCGCCTTCTTTGAAACGAACGGATCCCTCGACCCATCGCAGTCCGGTTTCCGAGCCAACCACAGCACCGAGACCGCCCTCATCGCGGCCACCGATGACATCAGAACCCTGCTCGACAACGGGGATACAGCGGCCCTCATCCTCCTGGACCTCTCCGCAGCGTTCAACACTGTCTGCCACCGCACCCTAGTGCAGCGCCTCAGCAACATCGGTATCCAAGAGAAGGCACTGGAGTGGATCATCTCGTTCCTCGCCGGAAGAACCCAGAGAGTCCGCCTCCCCCCGTTTCGATCCGATGCCACCGAAGTCATCTGCGGCGTCCCACAGGGATCTTCACTCAGCCCCACCCTCTTCAACGTCTACATGAGACCACTCGCAGCCATCGCACGCCAACACAACCTCAACATCATCTCCTACGCCGACGACACCCAACTGATCCTCTCCCTCACCTAAGACCCCGCCACCGCCAGAACCAGCCTACACGAAGGAATGAAAGACGTCGCCGAGTGGATGAAGAACAGCCGCTTTAAACTGAACTCAGACAAGACGGAAATCCATATCCTGGGACCCTCGCCCTCCACCTGGGACAACTCCTGGTGGCCTCCCGCCCTGGGCACCGCTCCCAAGCCAACAGACCACGCATGCAACCTGGGCTTCATCCTGGACTCTTCCCTCTCGATGACCAGACAAGTCAACGCCGTCACCTCATCGTGCTTCAACACCCTACGCATGCTCCGCAAGATCTTCCGATTGATCCCGACCGAAACCAGGAAGACGGTCACCCAGCCACTCGTCACCAGCCGACTGGACTACGGAAACACCCTCTACGCCGGAACCACAGCCAAGCTACAGAAAAGACTCCAACGCATCCAGAACGCCTCCGCCCGACTCATCCTGGACATCCCTCGACGCAGCCACATCTCCGGCCACCTGAGGGACCTGCACTGGCTCCCCGTCAGCAAGAGGATCACGTTCAGGCTCCTTACCCACGCACACAAGTCTCTGCACGACGTGGGCCCCAAGTACCTCAACGACCGCCTGACCTTCTACATGCCCACCCGCCAGCTACGTTCTACAAGCCTCGCCCTCGCCGCCGTACCACGCATCCGAAGAGCCACCACCGGAGGAAGATCCTTCTCCTACCTGGCAGCCAAGACATGGAACTCCCTCCCCATCCACCTCCGGCTGACACAGGACCATCTCGCCTTCAGGAGACAACTCAAAACCTGGCTATTCAAGCAGTAGCGGACCCCTCCCCCAAGCGCCTTGAGACCCTTCCGGGTGAGTAGCGCGCTATACAAATGCTATGATTGATTGATTGATATAAGGAGTCAGAGTAGAGGTACTCTGACCCCAGGTGTGACATATGGGGGTGGTAATGACACAAGTATGTGTCCAAAATAGTTCTTCAAACACACACAATATTCGCAAATACGCCATGACCACCAGTGCAGCTTCCCATGTAACATTGGGTCAACATCGTGAATATTGCGATGTCATACTGAATATATTGTGAGGAAATATATATACACATATATCCACTCTCAGTTTTACTTAGACACTCACACATCCACTTACAAACACTCACGCAGCCGGTGACAGACCCATTTAGAGACACATACTCCCTGTCCCACTCCGAAACTAGGACACCAACTGACAGATCCACTCTGAGACGTCTGCACCCACTCACAGATCTACTTAATGTCTCATGCAACCACTGACAGATCCACTTACATACTCTCTCACAAACCCACTCAGACACTGATGTACTACCCACTGAGTGCATCCACGCACCTACCCACTCAGAGACTCATGCACCAACTCAGTGACCCACTCCGACACTGACACAGACACTGAGAGACCCACTCAGACACTGATGCACCACTGATAGACCAACTCAGAGACTCAGACACCCACTTAAAGACCCACTCAGACAGTTGTGAATCCACTGACAGACCCACTCAGACACTGATGCACCCACTCAAATACTTAGACACTCACTAACAGACCCACTGAGAGACTCAGACACCCACTGAGAGACCCACTCAGACACTCATGCACCCAGTCACAAGCCCACTCAAAGACTCACACACACACACTCATAGAATTATTCAGAGAGTCATGCACTTGGTCAAACACGTAGTCAAACATGACTGCACCCAGTCACAGACACACTCATATTCTTATCCAGTCACTCAGACACATACAGATATTTATGCACTCAGTCATAGACTAAGTGATATTGTCACGTAGTGACTGACACACCCCACTCAGACACTCATGAATGCACTCGCAGATATACTCACAGATTGATAGAGCTTGTGACCAACCCACTCCGATTCTAACACGCCCACTCAGAGAGCCACTCACTGACTAATACACCCAATCAGATACTTACTAACGCACCCAGTCACAGTTGCCAGTCAAAGTGTCATAAACACTGTGACAGCCCATTTGAGACCATCTTGCAAGTTTTCTTAGAGTTATTTAGATATTAATGTATGTAGAATGTGTTTTTGGTAATTGAAATCTGCTTTTGTTTTGCGTTTTCACAACATGCTTGCGGTCTTCTTTAGAGAATTGTAAAAAAAGATTATTTATAAAGAAACTTAATATTTAGGGCACCAGGGTGGCCCTGACAAGAGCCTTTTTTGTTGATTGTGTATATATGACAGCTACACATAAGACCAAATGTAGAGTTTCAGGTTGCTTAGAAACACTCTATTGCCTTCATCTGTATAGTGCACTCCATCACTTCTATAGATTCCATGCATGTCAAAACATAGGTTGTTGTTGTAGGTAGAGCCCATATTATGGGCTCTGAGGAATGCAGAAACTGTTTTATTAACATGTTTCCAAACGTTGTCAATTTATGAACTGAATTTATTAGACAACTTCCATATCTGTCTCTGGCCTGTTAGAGCACACCAAGACAGTGTGAGGGAAAAGAGTCATTAATTCTGTAAAGGTATCCTTCATTAATATTTCCAGTCCTACCCCAATCAGTGTACCTTGGTCATTGTCACAACAATGCACAATCATAAGGTTAGGAGGTTGGCAATCCATAATGTTTCAACCAAAGGCAGCAATTGATGACACTATAAGCCTCTCTAGCCAATCCATTTAATGTCCACATTAGGCTCTGACAATACCACTCTTCCTACCAACCTTTCTAGCCCAAAAGAAATAACTATGGGTCACAATCCACACTTAAATCATTTTGAAGTGAAGCAGCAGTAGCAGACAGGAGAAGCCTAGAGCTAAATGAGGCAGTTTTCCAAATGAAAGGTCAGTTAAAATTGAATTCATCTTCTGGTTTAAAAAGCACAAATTTGAGTGGATGTTGTGAATAAGTAGGTGTTTAAAATTAGGTAGCATCTTAATATGATTTTGTAACTACACCTATGATTGGCCCTGATAAACATAAAATGTAAAACAGTCATGGACATGTTTTTTAATGTGTGCAGTAAACCATACCTGCTGCAGCTCATTTTGGTCCTTCTAGAATGTGGTGTGAACTTGTGACCTACTGATTCTAGTGGGTTGATATGGAGACTGTGCTACGAGCATTTTAGGGGGTAAGGGGGTTAAACGCACAGGTCATTATTTATTTAAAAAAGGGGTTAATTTCCAAGTGAGGCCTTGCTAAAATAAAAGTGTACTGTACTTGTGTACTCATACAATTATGAAGGTAAGTATGTTTTTGGACTAGTGCTTTTTCGTGAATTTATCACAATCATCGCAAACAAGCCACAGGTAACTACAAATAGGCATCCATTTTGGTGTTTTTTTGTAAAAGAGAGTGAAAAGGTTGACACATACTAATCATTGAAATGTGCACTTAATATACTAAAATATGAAAGGGATGTTTTTATTTGCTGCCTTCTGCAGTATCAGACAGTGCAAAATTGAAAATATTGCCATTTACGGTTGCTTTGTATGAGAGTGGCGTGCCATTCTTATTCTTAGTTTTTACAATAACTGAGACTATTGCGTCTATCTAATAACAGCAAAAAAACTATTTGATCAACAAACTCAATCTTCTAGAATTTGAATTGCATTTTTTAAGCAGAAAAATGATTAAGAAGGTATGTGTAAGTAAAATTGTAAAAAAGATTCTGAAATATATATAAAAGTATTTAAAGTATATGAAATGGTTTATGATTGGTAGCATCTGTGCTCTAATGTGTGTTTTAATTGGAGACTATGACACAGTTTGTGTGAGGTGCAAAGTAGGTGTCTGTGAAGTTAGTTCACAATGTGTTTCCATGGAGCTCCCGGTAGGAGCAAGATGGAGTCAGCGTGAGTGCTCGCGCTGCTCGGCTGCTCACGCAAGACGCGTGCATGATTGGCTAGCTGCCCTGCGCCACGGAGAGATACCGGTCTGCCGAACATACAGAACACATTGGACACTGAGGCTGAAGAGAACGCTGCGGACATTCCCGTGGGGCCACGATTCTCCTCGAACACACTCTGGGCTTGTTATCGACAACGAGGCATCCCGCAAGGCTCTCTTTTATTTAACCTTAATCCTGCTTCCTTGGGGTCACGGCTTTCTCCGACCCTATTCAAAACGAGTAAATGTACACGAGGCTCTACACAAAGCTTCTCTACCCTCGGCTCTGACCTCGCTGGATCCACAGGTCTGGACCTTTCTGCTGTGAACCGCAGCTGTGATATTGGCTTTCCCACATCGGCCACTGGTCCCTTTGGCCCCCAGCCCTCCTGTTACCTCAGCACTACTCCTCACTTCAGCCCCCAGATCTAGTCCAGGCATGAGTGCTCGAGGACTACGAAAAGGGGGTAAACCAAAGACACCTTCAGACAACAAGGACTCTGCCGTGAACGAAGGAACTGCCAGCTTAAAGCAAGAGGTTAGTGCCAGCAAAAAACAAACTTGGGTAAAACAGGGGGGGGGAAGAGTCGGTAAAGATAGTAAGGACAGCAAAGACCCTGGCTGCACGCACCCCCCCCTGGCTAAAATGTTTATGGGAGCTAAGAGACAGTCTTCTAACGTTAGCTCCAACCTTAAACCTATCGCTGGGAAACCTCCTTCCGACACTCATAGACTAAGCTCGCAGCAGGAGGGCTCCACGGTGGAAGACCTTGTGGCAGTTAATTTTAGAGAAACTCTATCTACTAGTATTGACACTAGAAATAACATGAGTCTTAATGACCTCTCTACCGCAGTACCTGAACCTGTTCCTACTCAAGACACTCTCCCCCGCGCACCTGAAAATGACCAAACTAAGGGGGACGTTGGGAACACAGCGCTTCAAGGCACGTCTACCCGGTCGCTACCCGCCACCCAACAACCTGATCCGAACAAAGAACCCATCAATGGCAGCGTTGGCATTCCTCTCGCTTCCTCTGAATTTGAAATGGCAGGTACAAAGGATGTCATTTAAGGTCTAGTGGTTCCCCTTGGCGCAAAGAATCCTTGGACCCCCGAGGCAGGGAGGGTGGGACCGAAGACAACACCAGCGAAGGAGACAGTGAAGCCTCCCGCAATACATCTGGCAATAACACTGGCGCAGTTCTGCGCTCCAAGAAACCCAAAAGTAAGAGTAAACGGCGCAGTCAGCTGAAATGGGATTACTCTGACTCCCATTTGTGTTACCCGCTGGAAGAGGACGATGCCAACTTAACGCAGTGGGGTAGCTCAAAATGCCTGCAGGCAGACACTACTGAACCCTCCCTAGCCTCTATATTAGCCTCCATCAAAAAATTCCAGGAGGAGGTGCGGGCTGACAATCGCACTGCCAAAAATGCAGCCAGGAAACTGCAGGGCAGGCTAAGACGGCTGAATAAAACATGTACGGACATCAACAACCGGGTAAGTATGGTGGAAGCGCAAACCGAGCACCTTGAAACCGAAGCTGGTGCTTCTAAACAACAGACCGAGTCCAACACCGCCTGCCTTGTTGACCTAATGTCCAAGATGGAGGACCAGGAAAATCGTCAACGCAGGAACAACCTCCGCCTGCTCGGTATCCCTGAGGGGAAAGAGGGGGGACGACCCCAGACGCTTCATCGTCAAACTGCTACAGGACTCCTTTCCGGAACACCTGGGCTGGGATTGGGACCGAGAGGTGCAGAGGGCGCACCGTTTCCCATTCCACCAGAAACGGCATCACAGCAGCGGTAGCGCAACGGGAGGACATCCGAGAGTGTTTCTGGTGTACCTTGGAAAATTTCTTCTCCGGCAGCTAATATATGATCAGGCCCGTCCTAACACCAAGAAAGGTGCCAACAGGATAACGTTCTTCGCCAAGCCAAATTTTTGCCACCAGACAGTGGAACGGAGGTGGCGCTTGAGGCAACTGATTTCTCCCTTCCAGCAACAGGGTGCTGAAGTTTATCTAATGAATCCTGCCAGACTCAAAGTAATTATCAACGGGGCTAGCAAGGTCTTTCTCTCTGAGATAAAAGCTGGCGAATACCTGGAAGAGGTGAAAAATAAGAAGAACAGCCGCTAACTATGGAAGAAGATGGTCTAATACTTTCTCATCAGAAGCCCCACAACACCACCGGATGGGGCAATGGCTGAAACATGGCAGATTTTTTCCCCTTTTTTCTTCTAGGATTTTGTTATTGATTTTTTGGGGGGGGGGATTTAACTTATCACTGATTGAATATTTATGCCCTTTTCTCTATTTCTTTGCACATATGGTTATCTCCCCCCTGTTTCTCATGAGACAACCAAGACTTTGAAACTTTAAGACTCTGAGACTCTGAGAATCGAGTTAACTTTAACTATGCTGCTTTTTGTTTTTTGGGGCTGTCTTCTTATCCAACAGGGTCACTAGCCGATATTAATATCTATTTGAATATTCTATTGCGTGGATGACAGCCGGGGCTCATGCTCTGACTTCCATCATTCATGCTTTTCCTGATTGCTCAAATATTTTGGGATAGATATTTTAAGAAACAACTCGGGCGCAGAAGCTCTAAGGGCACTTTGTCTAAATTCAAACACATGGGCATTTACCAATACGATTTTTTCTTCTCTATCTTAGATGACTAGTATAGATTCACTACGAATAGTCTCTGTAAACATCTGTGGGCTGAATGAACTCCCAAAAAGGCAAAATGTGGTCCAAGGACTACGGTCCCTTGGGGGAAATATCAATTGCTTACAAGAAACCCATATCGAAGGCTCACAAAAACACTTGTTAGATACACTTGGGTTTAAATCAGTCGGGCCACTACACAGGGTGCCAAAAGTAAAGGGGTCGGAATTTTTATGGACAGAAGACTCCCTATTAACACTCCCCGGTCCAAATCTGACTCACTGGGTAGATGCGTCATCACTGAGTGTCAGCTTCCTAACAATTTTTCCTTTACTCTCTGCTCCATATATGGAAGTAAAGCTGACGATCCAGGGGTTTTTAACTTGGTTTCAGGCGCATTAGCACACTGGTCTACTCCCATCATTCTATGTGGGGATCCTAATGTTCATCTACCTGGTAACTGGGAGGCTAACAAGAAATGGAGATACAAAGGTAGGAAGCCAACCTTGCTCAGATCCATGGACTGAGCGATATCTGGGCCAGCTTAAACCCACCCAAACCGGCTACACGTTCTTTTCGGCACTGCATCAATCACTAGTTAGACTAGACTACTTTTTTGTTTCATCTTCATTTACTAATAACTGCACAATTGACATTGCACCTCGCTTCATGTCTGACCATAACCCTCTTATTCTCAATATTAAGGGTTTTGGGAAATGGAAGGAGGCGCCTGAATGGAGCTTTGAGAAAGCACTTTTATATGACATCAACTACCAAACACACATGCAGGGATGGCTTCCGGAATTCCAAAAAATAAATGTGGGCTCCGCATCCTTAAGGATTGTCTGGGACACTTTAAAAGCAGGGATCAGGGGCGAAACTCTTAGGTTCTCTGTTTGCAAGAACAAAAAAGATAAGCTTTTAATTGGTGAGCTACAGGGTAAACTTAGGGTAGCAGAAACCAAACTTACCCAACTGATTCAAGCAGGACAAGGTAACAAAGCTGTCCAAAATGAAGTAGTCCTTGCTAAAGCTAAAATAGGGGCAGTTTTTGCCAAAAAACAGCTGCTAAGTGGGCAAGTGCATGGTAGAACTACAAATGTAGTGATAGTATTGGACATCACCTGGTCGTCAGGACCAGACAACAAACAACCAGTAGTGAAATCCTCACAATAAAACTCCCCTCTGGGTCTGAGATCAATGACCCTAATTCCATACGGAAGGGATTCCAGGAATTTTACACCAAGTTATACACAGAAGAAAATCCCCAAGCCACTGCAGCAACTGAGAGCGAGATTACTACCTATCTCAGTGAGATCGATCTTAATCGACTCAGCCCCGACAACAGCGAGCTATTAGACCTTCCCCCAACTTGGGAGGAAATCCTGAAATCCCTATTAAGTCTCCCAGATTGGAAAGCTTCAGGCCTGGATGGTATCCCTGTGGAGTTCTACAAGATCTTTGCACCCCAAATTAAAACAACCTTTTTGGGGGTAGTAACTTCTATCTTCAACGGGGACCCCCTCCTGCTTCTTGGTCGAACGCCAGAATAGCCATATTCCCAAAAAAAGATAAGTCTCCATTAGAGATGAGCTCCAACAGGCCTATTACCCTTATCAACTGTGACTCCAAAATCTTCTCCAAAATACTGGCATCCGGATATTTCCCTTGTAGTTGAGTCATTAGTATCGGAATGGCAACATGGCTTTATTCCAAAGAAGGGGGCAACAGAACACGTTAGGAGGGCCATCACTCTGTTCGACGCCACTCAAGCGGCCTGAGACCCGATGTCACTAACATTGCTTGATGCTGAAAACGCATTTGACCGGGTCTCCTGGCAATTTCAGTGGGCCGTTATGAGCAGGATGGGATTTGGGACAAAGCTCACACAAGTGGTGCAGGCGCTCTATCATGAACCCACGGCCTGTGTACCTATAAATGCGGCAACTCACCGGCCAGTTTAACATCTCTCGGGGTACCAGGTAGGGTTCCCCTTGATCCCCTCTGCTGTTCGCTCTTTACCTAGACCATTTCATCAAACAAATTGAAAGAAACACTGACATCTTACCGGTCAGCTTCCAGGGTACCACCATTAAAATCTTGGCCTATGCGGATGACTTGGCCATTACCTCCCCCAACCCCGCGAATACCATACAGGCCCTAGAAAGGGAGGCTCAAAAATTTGGGAGATTATCCGGATATGCCCTGAACAAAAACAAAACACAAATTGTAATAAACAACCAAATTACCTGGGAAGACAATAGGGTAGTACCAAAGGCTAAATACCTTGGGGTTTGCATTTCATCTAATTTGGACAAAATTGTGACAGATAATCTAACACCTCTTGCTGCTCACACCAAGAAGGCACTAAAACAAATTGACAATCTACATTTAACTCTCGTGGGCAGATGCAATGTCATAAAAATGACATACTTTCCTAAACTTCTTTACTTGTTCCGCACCATTCCAACAGATTTTCACACAATTTATCTGGGCCTACTCCCAACCAAGGCGGGCACTAAAGCACCTATCACTTCTGAAGGAACGAGGAGGCTGGTCCTTTTAATTACAACAAGGCGTCTTGCTGACATAAAGACTACCAGCGCTTCCGGTCTATATATTAACAAAACCGAGCATCCTGATTACAAACGTCGTTTTTGGTAGTTAAGTTATCCATAGATCGGGTGAGTTTTGGAACCCTTCAGTTACCTATCAAGTTTTACCTTCATTTATAATAGTTGTCAATACTATATCAATCATTGGACATAATAGTCGCTGTAGACTTCAGCAAAGTGTAATCCTCACTCTTTATAGAGATCGCATAATATCAAGTTGCAACTAACCAAAGATAAGCGCCCAGCTTCTATTTATCAACGTCGATTTGTCAGCAAGCCTCCCAAGAAACGCATAAATAATAATCACAAGATAATAAGTAATGGAAATGATAACCCCTAACTGAACAGTCTAGTTCGAATATCACCACGAAAATAGTGTGCCTTCACATTTCTATTGTTGTGTCTAAATGTCCCACTGCAAATGACGGACTCCTGAAGAAGGCAAATGCCGAAATGCGCGTAGAGTTCCATCCACCGCTTTGCTAACTCCACTAGCCCCATTTAACATCGGAGTAATTTGTGTTGTTCACTTTTCATTTCTCTAACTTTTATTTTTGAAAACAAATATGTTTATCACAGACTTTTAAACCAATATATGTATATTTATATAGAAAATATGTTCAACAAAAATGATAAATAAGATTGAAATAAAACAAAAAAAATCAATTTATACGATAACAATAAGTGTTGTTTTTATTAGTTCTCACTACATGTCACAATAATTATGTAGTTAGTTAGACATTGTCCTTGGGTTGATTGGCTTATTAATATAGCTCACTACATACTGTTTTGCAAAAAAGTTCTTATATGTTTCCCTACAAGTAGTGAATGCATCATTAGTAGGGGTCCCCCTTCTTTACAAATTGGGCTGGTCCTTTCCCAACATCATACTATATTACTGAGCTTCAGTGTTGCAGTACAGCTCTGAACTAGTGAGGGAACCACCCCTTCTTCCTACACACAGAACTGCTCGCCCTTTCAACTTCTGCTGGGCGAAGAGCACTGGGGATGCCTGCCCCGAGAGATGTCCTTTGGATATTATAAGTGTGTGCGGTTCAAGACCCTGACAAATTCCTATAAAGTCTTCCGTAACATCCTTCGGGCTGGGCAGATTTAATTATTATTCTCCCACTCTTAATAACAACAATCTACCAGCCATCTTTGGAAAATCCTACATTTCTGATTGGTATAAGGCTGGCATTACAAAACTAGGGGACCTGATCACCAATGAGGGAGTTAAACCTTTTTCTACCCTACAAGCTATGTTTAGCTTATAAAACCAAGACGCCTTCAAGTATTTCTTTCTAGGAAAGTCTGGGGGCTATTGGGTTTAAGGAAGAAGAGCTTCTTAACAAACTGCGTAACACGCCGAACCCCCAGATTGGTCTTATATATAACCTCCTTAATTGGCAAACTCCAGACGATCTACATATCATTGCAGAAAAATGGCCCATTAAATTGAATTCTCCACATAGCATTTTCTATACCTCTTTAGCCCTCTCACAAAAAATCTTACTATCAACCAAACTGCAGACACAACACTTTAATTAAAACAATCTTTTCTCTTTATATCACCCCTAGTAAGATCGCCAAGTGGGGAGTAGGCAAAGGGACCCTATGCTCTCGTTGCTGACTTCGGCTCCGATTCAACCCATATCTTTGCAACTTGCCCGAAACTTGCCCCAACACTTTTCCACATACAGGAACTGTTAAGCGAAATCACTAATCAGCCTATCTCATTGAACACTACTGTTATCTTGCTGGGGACTCAGTCTGAATCCCTTAGGATTAAAAGTGACGGGCTAGTTTTTATTTCCATGGCAGTTTGGAGGATATGTGTTGTCTCCGCTTGGCTGGATTCTGATCCCCCTACTTTTTCTCAGTGACTGGCCAGATTAGTGGCCACATATCATTTGGAAAAAGCTGTTTATGCCAAAAAAGGACGTAAAAGCCAGAAAAAGGGTATGGCGGTGTGGGAAAAACTATCCTCCTGGCTGGAGTAATCAGGGCACTAAGTCAAACTCCTTTCTCTTTTGTTTCTCTCTTTTGTTTTTTTCTTCACAGAGCCTCCCTTTTCTTTCTTTTCTTCTCCCCTTCTTCTAGCCCGACAGTTATGTGTCATCTAGATTTCTCTCTTCTCTACTCTTGCCCTTCCTTTTTTTACCTTTCTTTCTTTCCTTCTCTCTCTCTCTTTCTCTCTCTTGGTATGCACCCGTCACATCGACTCAACACGCTGTTGTTTCTCCTGTCCCGGTGGGTGGGGGGATCGAAATTGTCATATCTATGTATTTTTCTTTCTTGCTACTTAAAAAAAAAAAAAGCTCCATATTCCCTTGTGCTGCTTTGCTCTATTTTGTAAAATAGTAGAATAAAACAGTGTACTCCAATGGTTAAAGTTATATGTAAAAGTGTATTTGAGGATGTGAAAGTGTTACATGTATATACATGATGTGCTGGTCGTAGATAATGTTTTCGTTGCATTCTGGGACTTGTAGTTCTATTTATTGAAAGAGGACAACATGCACTGTAGGTCTATTTGAATCATGAACATGTGAAAGTTCCCAACTACATATTATATATTGTTAAGTGTAGCTCTTTCTAAATTATTAGCAAGATTTGCATATGCTTAGATGGAGAGATATATTTTTTAAGCTTTTACTAAGTGACATGTGTAGTATACAGCTGCTAGGTATAGTTAAACATGCACTGTTTAAACATGGATCAGGTTTACTAGTGCAGACTGCCTCTGTGGAGTCTCACTGCCAGCTTGACTTTGATTGTAACATCTCCTTGTGGAGTGTTGAATGCGTGTTTTGCAACAGATAACTGATTGGTGTGATATGCCATAAAGCATAGTCTTTTGTGCTTAAAAATGTTAAAGTTGTTGTTGTGAGTTTTATTATCTTAGTTATGCATACACACACTCTTATTGCAAGCACCACATATTCAACCATATACAAGGTAGTTGTAGGGATACGTATATAGATGCATATATATGTTTGTACTTCTTAATACAGATAGTGAGGTATTCATTGAGATAAATATTACAGATTGAAAGAGGTGTATAAGTTTCATGACCGAGACTCATATACTGGCTCATTTTCTGAAAAATCTCACAAGAGTGCTACCTAGCCCAAAGGGAAGGTGGTATGTGTTTAAAAGGTAACATACGTACCTATGTGCTAAAGAACTGACACTGTGAAGACTGCCTCCCAGAGACGTAGCCCTTGTATTATATCTCAGGACTGCTATACTTGAGCTTGTGCATGCAATGTTACTGCAAAGACTGTCTTGTCACTTTAGACTCCTACACAAGGTGTAAACTCCGGATGTATGACATTACAACACATGCTTTTACATCACCATTGGAGCCATTTGCACATATACTTAAAGAACCCAACACTCACTAATATAACCAGGAGGCAATCCATGCAGCCTCTAACACACACACATATAGAGAAGCTTATATCTCACAAACAGAGGCTTTGGTTTATTCACAAACCTATATACACATGCAACCACAGCCCCAGATAGGGACTGAGACACTCTTTCAGATATCAGCTAAAAACTCACACTTTCAAGTCTGTGATCCAGAGAAGTAGCTATTGCATTATATCTCGGACCTGCTACACATTAGAGTTTCTGCATTCAGTTTTACTGCAAGGGCTATCTTGTTACTTAACAGTCCTACACAAGGTGTAAACCCTTCTTTTAGCACATATAAGTGACCACTAAGGTAGGCTGTATCTAGGCCATAGGGCAGAGTGCTATGTGCATGAAAGTTAGCACATGTACTCTCAAGGCTGAGTGAGTTATATGCACTTCTAGATGCTTACATGCCCAATTATACATTCACCCTGCCACCCAGACTTCAATTAGTCATACCTAAGTAGAAAAGCATGCAGACACTAAAACACCCAGTGAGATAGTGAGAGAAGCAACTAATCACTCACTCACACAGAAACAGCAGAATTCATATGTATCTAGTGCTAAATGAGCAGCTGCACAGCCACTTAAACAACCCAATACTCCCTAAGACACCAAGGAGGCAATCCATACAGCCTCTGACACACCATATAAAGAAGTATACATGTCAGAAAGAGAGGTAATGGTTCACAAATAAACTTACATACACATGCAATCACACCCCCAGTTACATACTGAGATGCTCATTCAGATATCTGCTAAAGAACTGACACTTCCAAATCCACGAACCATAGATGTAGTACCTTATATTCTGTCTTGGGCCTGCTGAAATTGAGCTTGTGCATGCAGTTTTATTGCTAGAGCTGTCTTGTCATTTAAAACTCCAAAACGAGGTGAGGAACCCTACCTGTGCCTGAGGTGCCCTCTTCAGTCTTGAGCCTCAGAAGTTGGGCTGTGCAGCTGTTTTCTTAAAAAAATGATGCAGTTACACCTTGGGGCGATCGCAACCGAAAGATGCCATCTGATGCCAATCCACAGCGATGTCAGTCCCAACTGCGAGGTTCAAGGATGACGCAGTACAAATCCTTTGAAAAAGACTGCTAGGCTTGAAGTCATTGCAGCACTGATCTTTCAACACCAACTGCGAGGCTCAACATGACTGCGTAGATCGGAAGCAATGCAGTGAAGCATTCTATGCCGAATCTTGCTCCGTACAAAGTACTTTTTCAGGGAACCCTCCATGTGTCTTGTAGCTAGCCTGCCCTCCATCAAGGTTGGCCTGAACTTTGAATGTGAACCTGTCCCTCATGACCTCAAGTAACCTTTTGACCACTAGGGACTTCTAAGCACTGTTTTTTGCATTTAAATATAAAAAAATCATATCTCAAGTTCTACTTATTGGATGTTTGTCATTTTGGTATTGTTCTCTTCAAATAAATATTCTCTATCTTTCTAAACTAGTGTGGAGTTTTCTGTGTGGTGTTCTCACTGTGTTACTGTAATCTAAGCATTGCACACATTCTCTAAACATTGCTTCTCAATTTAAGCCTGACTGCTGTGGGCCAAGCTTCCAGAGGGTGAACACAGGTTAATTTAGGTTGTGTATCTGACTTACCATAACTAGGATTGTGACCCCCTAACTGGGAGTGGAAGAGAATTGCCATATTTCTGACTTGAGACTTGCAGTGGAAAACTGATATTAACAGATATTAACATAAAGGTTGGACAGCAGCAAAGAGATTTTACAGGTACATGAATTAGGTTGTACTATAAAAAAGTATCTTAAAACAAAACTGTGAGTGTATACAAGAAAATATTTAGCTTCTTGACAGAAAAAGGCAAAATAGAAAGGAGATTAGATGAGAACATTAACTAAAAATATAGTGAGCAGCAAAGGAGGCACATGACTTGTTATATTGAAAATACATGTATGTTATTGAGCCAGTAAGAATGAATGTGTTTGAAATAAGTTGTTGGACGTTGCTTATAGTCTGTTATTTATTAGTATTTAATAGTAGGTTATTTTCACCCACTCACATGGCCAGGCAGGCACTTACACATCCAGTTACACTCTCAAAAAACACTTATGTACCCACCACTCATATAGCCAGACAGTGACTGAGACGCTCAGTCACACACCCATAAAACCATTCACACATCCATTTACTACATACAAAAACTCACATAGTTGTTCATACACCCATACAGACACTGTCACAGCTACTCACATAGCCTATACAGCCATTCATGTACCCAGCACTCAGACAGTCAGTTACACACACACAGTTATGGACCCAGCTGCCCACCAATACAGCCACTCACATACCTATTTACAAACCACACAGCCAATCACAAACTGAGTCAGACAGTGACAGCAGCATTTACACATCTACTCACACACCCACAGAGCACTTACATATCTACTGGCACACACAGTTACACACCTAAACACCCACTAACCAGACAGGTATCAATCCTTACAGCTACTTACAACCCCAATTAGACACCAATACAGGCACTAACACGCCCAGTCACACACCCACACAGCTACTTGCATCTGAGGAACTCATACACTCATGCACATATCCACTCAACCACTCACACACCCAGTCACCCACCCATACAGCTACTCACAAACCCATTTATACACCCATACTCAGACACTTAAATAGCCTCTTACACACTGACATAACCACATCTGTAGCTACTTGCTTGCATATAGTATGTGATGTAATGTAAAGTTAAATATATTCCATATCTGCTTTTCAGATATCTGCTTGTGTTTAAAAAGTAATGGTAGATGGAATGGTGAAGTGAAGGAAAAATTAACAACTATGCTTTTTAATAGCATCCATAGGCTGGGCAACATAATCTATTTTAGTGCAATGGGCATACAGAATCTGCCACAATGTGTCAACATGTCTTGCAGTTTTAGTGAAACAGAGGGAATGGTATGTGATTTGAGGGGAGAGGATGTAGCCTTACGGCTAGAGCTGTTGACTTCGAAGCTGGCGAACCGGGTTTGAGTCTAGGCAACAACCCTCAACATCCTGTGATTCTGGGGAAATCACTTAATCTCCCCGTGCCTAACAAAAACGAATGTGTCCTTGTGTAATGAAACTGGTGCCATGTAAAGCGCTCTGATACCCGATATTTTCGGGTGTAGTTTTTGCTATATAAAGCTCTAAAAAAAAAACATTGGCAAACTGAAATGTTATTCACCTCCCTTTCCTCTTTACTCTATTTTTGCATTTTTACTGAGTACGGTTGTTCCACACTCTTGATGTGGTTACTGCTATTTTTTTTCTCACAATACCTAACAGTATTTCTATAATTATATGGTGTTTTCATTGCAAACTGGCCTTAAGTATCTATTAAATAACTTCTTTGGAACAGTGCATGTATTCAATGTGCACATTCTAAGTTGACTGGCGATGGTTTGCAGTCCATGTGATGATGAGAACTTTGTGTTTTTCTGTTTGTGTTTATGCCTTTATTTACACCGTCGCTTGTTACCCTCCACGATGTGATCAAGACCTAAAGTCAGTCCAAATGCATAATTCAGTTCCGAGCAGTAAAACCTTCAACTACTGACTTGTGCTTTGAGTGAGCATTTATTTTGTGACAGTGGATATTTACCCCCCCAGCACAATCTGCTAGCACCATGCTCCACCCCTCATGGGTCCTGGGCTCCAGGAGGAGATTCTTCGCTTGTGGATATATATGTATGATGTCGGACAATGTAAAATAAAGGAACTTAGAACTGAAGATTACTGGTGTCGGCACCTGGTCTTTTTGGATATATATATTTATAAATATATATATATATATATGTTGAGAGGCTGTATGGGTGAGAGGGTGTTTGAGAGGCTCTATAGGCAAATACGTGGGTGTGTACTAGCTGTATGGCTGAGTTTGTGGCTGTGTCAGTTGTTGTATGGGTGAGTGACTAGTTGTATTATTAGCTGAATGGGTGACTGAGTGGTTGTGTGAGTGCTGTATAAGTGAGTGGCTGTGTGTGTGAGTGGCTCTATGGAGAAATGAGTGGTTGTGTGAGCACTTCTATGGGTGTGTGAATGGTTGTATGGGTACCTAATTGAGCATACTAGAGGCTGTATGGGGGTATGAATGGGTGTTTAACCCCTTCCATGCTGGTGACGAACCCCAGCCGTCACGCTCCACGGTGCTCGTGTGCTGATGACGGCTGGGCTTCGTCACAACCCCGCCCTGTTTGTTTGTTTATCGCACAGCGGCGGAAACGGGCCAGCATCGAAGGGGTTAAAGTGAATCTATGGAGGATGTCATCAGTGATGTCATCAGTGATATCACTGACCATGCCGTGAGTGATGTAATATGTGAGGTCACAAACTGTGCATTGTGGGGGCACTAGGTATAGTTAACGCAGGTAACTGTAACTTTTGAATTTCTACAGAGTGAAATCTGAGCCTAGCTATTACGCTATAAACGTTGTTTTTGTGTGAATTTCTAAGGTGTTTTTTAATTCTATTCCCTAACTATAAATTCCCTGTACCCTTTGGTTTTTTAAGTGAATTTGTACGTTTCTTAAAATTGTATTTCCTAACTGTTACCACTAACTTTTGACAGTAAGTGTGTGAGAGAGTACATTAGTGTCTCAGTGGGTGTAAAAATATCTGAGTAGATTTGTAAGTGGGTGTGAGAGAGTATGAGTGTGGCAGTAAGTGGGTGTCTGAGTGTTTGAGCCAGTCAGTTAGTGGGTGTGTGAGTCTCTGATAGGGGTGGTTGGTAAACTCACCTCTGCCGGCAGAGCAGTTTATAAGCGAGGTCTCCCCTAGACTTCATTCCCCAACCACTAGTGCACCAGGAGGCCCCTGTGCAGAGTGGTTGTAAAAGGGGGTTCGGCTTCTAATAACATCTCAGTAAATCAGCTCTGGGGAACTTATTAGCTTTGACAATAGCCGTTCTTGACCCCCAATGCAACTCAGCAGCCAAGGGAACTTCATCACCCAACCACTAGTACAGCAGGAGGCCCCTGTGCCCAGTGGTAGAGAAAGGGATGGGTGTCTGACCACGTCTCAGCAATCCGTCTGTGGGGTCTTACTTGGACCAACCATGGGGGTTCTTGGACCCCAACAACAGCAGCCAAGGGGACTTCATCACCCAACCAGTTGTTCTCCAGAGGCCCCTGTGCAGAGTGGTTGAGAATGGGGGCTCCTTTGACATCTCACTAACTTGGCTGTTTGAGATATACTTGTGGCAACAATAGGAGTTCTTGGCCCCAAACAACCCTCAGCAGCTAAGGGGACTTCATCACCCAACTAGTAATGCATCAGGGAGACCCTTGGAGAGTGGTTGAGAAAGGGGACAGGGCCTCCGGCGATGTTTTAGCAATCTATCAGTATGGGACTTATCTTTGGCAACAATAGGGGTTCTTGGCCCCCAACGACCATCAGCAGACAAGGGGACTTCATCCTCCAACCAGTAGTGCACCAGGAGGCCTCTGTGCAGAGTGGTTGAGGAATGGGGCGGGGCCTCCGAATACATCTAACCAATCCCACTGTTGTGGACTTACTTGTTGCAACAATAGGGCTCTTGACCCCCAACGGCCCTCTGCAATAAAGGGGACTTTATCTCCCAAGCAGTCTCAGTTATCCCGCTGTGGGGGGACTTACTTGCTGTGACAATAGCGGTTCTTGACCCCCAACGACCCTCAGCAGCCAAGGGGACTTCATCACCCATTCAGTAGTACACTAGAAGTCCCCTGTGGTTGAAAAAGGGGTGGGTCTCTGACCATGTCTCCACAATCCTTCTGTGGAGGACTTTCTTGTAGCAACAATAGGGGTTCTTTGCCCCCCCAAGACCTCAGGAGCCAAGGGGACTTCATACCCCAACCAGTAGTATACCAGGAGCCCCCTGTAGAGAGTGGTTGAGAAAGAGGGCGTGCCGCCAATAGCGTCTCAGCAATCCAGCTGTAAGGAACTTACTTGTGACAATGATAGGGGTTCTTCACCCCCAACTACCCTCAGCAGCCAATGGGACTTCATCCGTCAACCAGTAGTGCACCAAGAGGCCCCTGTGCAGAGTGGTTGAGAAAGGAGGTAGGGCCTCCAACTACATCTCAGCAATCCTGCTGTAAGGGTCTTCCTTGACACAGTAATAGCGGTTCATAGCCCCCAATGACAGTCAGCAGCCAAGGGTCTTCACCTGCCAACCAGTAGTGCACCAGGAGGCCCCTGTGCAGAGTTTTTGAGAAAGGCGCAGGGCCTCTAAAGTAATTCTAATCAAGCTCATTTCTGAACTTTATTTTGCCTCATTCTGCCATTTCTACATTTAATCTGCCTCTTTCTGCTCATTTCCCCTTTTTATCTTCGCTAATTTCTGACCTTTATTTTGCCTCTTTCTGCTCATTTCTCACCTTTATATTGCCTTTTTCTGTTTATTTCACACCTTTATTTAACTTCCTTCTGCACGTTTCTCATCTTTTTTGCCTCTTTCTCCTCATTGCTGATCTTTATTTTGGCCCTTTCTACTTGTGTCTCACCTTTATCATCTCTCATTCTGCTAATATCCGACCTCTTTTCTGCCTCTTTTTTCTCGTTCCTCACCTTCACCTTGACTCTTTCTGCTCATTTCTGAACTTTATTTTGCCTCTTTGTGCACTTTCACATCTTTATTTTGCCTCCTTCTGGTCATTTCTCACAACTATTTTGCCTCTTTCTGCTCATTGCTGACCTTTATTTTGCCTCTTTCTGCTCGTTTTTCACCTTTATCATCCCTCCTTCTGCTTGTTTTTGACCTCTATTTTTCCTCTTTCTGCTCGTTTCTCACCATTATCTTGCCTCTTTCTGCTTGTTGCAGACCTTTATTTTTCTTGTTTCTGCCAGCTTCAGACCATTATTCTGCCTCTTGCAGCTACTTTCGGACTCTATTTTGCCTCCTTCTGCTCGTTTCTGAACTTTAATCTGCCTGTTCTGCTCATTTCTCACCTTTTTTCTACCTCTTTCTGGTCTTTCCTACTCCAAGTAAGTAAAGTAAATCTTTATTGTTCGGTTAATTAAAACCATTACAATTGATAACATTCTACAAAATTTAAAACAAACTTTTAAGACTATGACTAGGAAATAAATAAGAAAAGGGGAAGGGAGAGGAAATAAAAGAAAAGTGTGAGGACTATGTTACGGAGAGTCTAACCAATTTCAGTGAGTTTTTCTAGAGCACAGGATTATCTTTCAACAATGTTCTAAGTTTCGATGGGCATTCGGCAAGTAGCAGCATGCCTTGTTTTTTCCGCGAAACTGGCCAGGAATTTTACTAATCTACAGATCAGTTGGGCGTCCGCTGAACATAAGGTCTGGACTATCGCGGATCGGCAAGTGCGAACTCCTAGCTCATTGAGTTTGTCCTTGAGCCAGTGCCGCCGTCCATGGTACATGGCTGGACAAATACAGACTATATGTATAAAGTCTTGTTCACCTGCACCGCAAAGGTCACATTCCATTGTTGCTTGTGGTCTCCATCTAGGTTGGTCTAGTTTTGTAGGTAAAATACCCAGCCTTAAGTGGAGAAATTTGCGTTTAAGGTTCAGCGAGAATGCCGTGTCTAAATAAAGTGCTGGTGCAGGCCTTGTGTATGATTTAATAGTCATCCAAGCATGAGTCCGGTTGCTAAAAATTATTTTGTCGTTGAGGAACTAATGTTTCTTGGCAATCCTTTTAACTACCTGGTTAAACGAAGGAACTGGCAGTTTTGTTTCCCACAATGCCCCAAGCTCAGTTGCCTCTAATGAGGACTTTAGGAATTTTGAGTACTCAGAGTTCGGGCTTGTCTGGATCGCTCCCCAGAGTACACCATTCATCTTGTTCTCTTTGTTCCTCCAGAAATTGTACCAAAATTTAATGGCCTCATATTTTTTCAGTAAAACTTGAGATTGTAATCCAAATTCAAGTCTAACTTGCGCTGGGGAAGAGTTATTTGATAACAAGAAGACCCGTTTATAGACTTTAGTTTGTATTTTGTCCAAGAGGGTGGCGCTTTTCCCGTGATGCAAAATACTCCCGTATGTAATTGTAGGCAATAATTTTGCTTTCATAGTAATTAACAGAGGGGAGACAAGAGGGCCCTTTAACTCAACTGTCAAGCTGGTGAAGGCGTGCAGTAATGTGGCCCCCTTTCTTTCCATAGCTTTGAGGTGCGCTAAGAAATTTAGGCACTTATCTAAGTATACCCCCAAGTATTTGTAGTTATTGACGGATTCCAGCTGATCGTTGTCTTTTCGGAAGGTTGGCGGATTTTTCCGTCGTCGTGATTTGAGCATTGTCTTTGTTTTCTTGATGTTTATTGTTAACAGGTTCCTTTTTGTGTAGCCGGACAGGTCGTCTAGCAGACGTTGAAGACCAATTCTTGTCTGGCTCAGTAGTACCACATCGTCCGCGTACGATAAGTGCGTTAGGCGAAGGGTGCCTAACCTGGGAGGATGTGTGTTAACCTTATCAAGGCTTTCTGCCAGGTCGCTCATAAATAAATTAAATAGATGTGGGGCAAGGACGCATCCTTGCTTTAGACCGTCAACAGTGTAGATCCTCCTGGTCAAACGACGCCCATTTGTCGACTTTTACCTGCATCCAGGTTTCGGTGTAGAGGTTAATAATGGGCAGGAGAATGATGTTTTAATTTTGCCCATAGCTTTTGCCTGTTGACGCGGTCAAAGGCCGCTTTAAAGTCTACGAAACAGGTGTAAAGGTCATGGGAGTTCTGTAGACTTTTCTCGGCGATGAGGCATAGAACCATGGCATTCGTTGTTGTACCCATGCCGCGCCGAAAGCCAGTCTGATTCAGTCATATTTTGCTGTTAGTTTCTGACCATTCGGCCAGGTCTGCTAGAATCAGTGACGCCTAGTATTTTGATTCAGCATCAAGAAGGGCAATCAGGCAGTAGTTGTTCGGATCCTTGCGCTTTCCGCCTTTATAGATTGGGGATATAATAGCTGCCCTCCAGCTCTCGGGAATGCCACCTGTGTTAGTTACCGTTCGAAACAGTAAGTTGAATTTTCTAGCCCAGTACTGTGGGTCCATCTTGTAGATGGCTTGTGGAACGCCATTTGGGCCTGGGGCGCTGTCTTGTCTACTTTTCCCAATTATTTTTAGAATACTTTGCTCATCATCATGCCTGGGCCATGATACTGTTGGTCCATTAACCTTTGCGCTCTTCCCTTGAAGGACTGGGGCAGTGGCTTCCCGTACTGGGTTATCTGTTGCTTCGAAGGGCAGGATGGTAGCCGTGCTCTGGTTGTTAATTGAGAATGTGTCCGTTAGGTGTTGAGACCATTCTGATTCAGTTATGCAGGCCATGTTTATTGGTTGGGCTGTCCGGTTTACAGAGTTAACTTGCAGCCAGAAAGCCCGCAGTCCGCTATCTTGATGTTGTGCAGTAATTTGGACCAGAACTCATTTTGGAGGTTTTGTTTTTCAGTCCATATTAATTTCTTATATTGAGACCTGCCCTTGCGTACTGCTAACCAGACACTGGCATTGTGGGTCTGTCCACGTGGCTGGTGTATACGTTTTTTCAAGTGCCTCTTTAATGGTAGTACTGATCTGTTAAATGCGTTCTTAAATTTAAAAGAGGATCTTGTTATGTTGCTTGAGTTGGCCCTTGGGAGTTGCTTCAAGTAATTATTCCAAGTGGCTGGACTCAAGACATTCTCAGTCAGGAGCTCTTCTAGTAGGTGTTTAGCGTCATTGGCTATTCGCGGGAGGGATTCACTTGTCCACTTGAGCCGCTTCAGATTGATGGTCATAAGATTACCTGGTAACATGGGAGCTGGTTCGAGTTTGGGTGTTTCCGTCGCGATCTCGAGGTGTTGTTTAGAGTGATCGCTGTCCAAGGAACAGATGATGTGGAAGTCTTGTATTTGACTGAGCAGAGGTAATGTGACAAATGTATAGTCCAGTACCGAACAGAAATTGTGGCCTATGTAGGTCATTGAGGGAGGGTTATCTTGATTAGTTCTTCCATTTAGTGCTCTGAGACCAAGGTTTTCGAGGTCCCACATGAGTTGTTTACCCTCCTTATCCTTCTTCACTGCCTGAGGGACTGCGTGCGGCAAGACGTTCCAGATTTCGTTTGCAGCATTGATGTTGGCTTCATCCTCCGGTACTTGTAGGAGATTTGAGTTGAAGTCGCCCGTGAGGATTATCTCCCAATCTGGGTGTTCCAAGCGTATGTTGGTGATCACCGAGGTAATACGTTGGAATCCTATTTTTTTGGGAGATTTTTTGGGATTTGCGTATATGTTCATTAAAATTAGGGTACTGGTTATGGCCGTAGTTGTACTCTCTAATTTTAAGATTTGCATGTCCGCAGTTGAATCAGGAGATTGTGTTGTTCTGGTCTTTAAAGATGTTGATATGTAAACAGAAAGGCCCCCACAGGCTCGCCCAAAGCGCTGGAGGCGAGTCGCGCTTACGTGGTAGCCCAAGCGGCCGGGTATGTCAATTGGGTCGGTTTGCCTCGTTTCCTGTAAGGCTATAGTTGCATATGGATCCCAACTTGCGGCTTTGCCGTTTTTACTCGTGATGTCTTTAGCTCCCGCAATGTTCCAGGAAAGGATTTTTATGGCGTGACTTACAGTGTTAGTTGGCTTACCGGGCGTTCAATTTGAGAATAATGGTTGAGACTGAAAATGCTCGTGGTCTGCTACTTCGGCTCCCCTTGCTCCTTGGAGGACCGAGTGCGTTAGTCGATTCCTCGGTGCTAGGTTTGCACTCTTGGTCTGCCTTCTTAGGAGTGGAGATGGATACGCTGCCTTGGCCAGTTCCTTCAAGAGGATTCCCCATTCCTTAAATTTGGCAGTTTCAGAGAGAATGTGGGTTACTGTTTCAGCCTCCCTCCATATCGTGACTGTGATCTCTTTTTTTGGGTCATCCTCCGATGTTATAAACTCAACCGACAGGAGGTCTGCTGAAGTAAGGTGACTGAGACTAGGGATAGCTGATGTTAAGCGAAGTATATTTCCACAATTTAAATGATCTTGCGGACCTTGCTGTTCAAATTCAGGAACAAAAAGGAGTTTTCCAGCATTGGAAACTCCCTCCTTTACCGTTGGTGGGTTGTCGCGAGTTTTGACAATTTGGCGATGGTACGTTTAGTTACAAGACCCTGAAACTTTCATTTTATCAGAGTGGCAGTTTCCAAAGGGGGAGTGAACGCTGTGCAGGAGTCGCTTATGAGGTACGCTTGATGGGTTCTCTTCTCGTGCTTTGCTTGTTACTTGCTTCGTTGCTAGTGGGCGCTCATTTGCGTCAAACAAGTTTTCCGGCCAGCGTATGCCCCCTGCTTTCCTGCTGGTTTCGGGGTTGGTGCCCTTGCTGTCAATTGGGAGGGTTACTCTAATGAGGTCAGGATTTTCCCTAGTCGCGTTTTTTACCAAGCGTCTGCCAGGTTCTGTGGCCGCGCTGGAGATGGTAATTAGGAGTGCAGATGCTGTGTCGTTGGTGGCTGATTTTTCCACAACCTGGCTGTTAGGTCTGTCTTTTCCAGACTTTTCATTTGTTGGTTCTTTCTCGAAATTGATTCCACTACCCTTAGACAACTAGTAATATCTACCAAATCAGGTTCCCCCGCCGATCCCTGCCCTCCCGATATTTTTCGATTGGCAATTCCGATTTTAGAGGACCAGATCTTAGACCTCCTAAATAATTCATTAGCTACTGGATCACTACCAACTACTTTTAAAGAGGCACGCGTCAGACCCCTGATAAAAAAACCTGGGGCAGATCCAACTAGCCTGAAGAACTACAGGCCAATTTCCCAGCTGCCATTTCTATCGAAAGTACTACAACAGCATGTGTTAAAATCATTGTCATCCCTTCTGGAATCTCACCATCTTCTCCAGGAGCGGCAAGCTGGTTTTCGTGCCCACCATAGCACGGAACTAGTAATGCTATCAGTACTGGATGAGCTCAGATGCATGTCTGACAGTAAAAAGCCAAGCGCCCTGATATTATTAGACCTTTCAGCGGTGTTTGATACTGTCAGCCATGCACTGCTTCTGGACAGATTAGCCAGGTCTGGGATAAGAGAACTAGCTCTCCAATGGCTAACGGCCTTCTTATCGGGGAGGACGCAGAGGATCCAGCTAGCAGATCAGGTCTCCGACGTGGGCGCCTTAGTCTGTGGAGTCCCGCAAGGGTCCGCGCTTTCTCCACTTTTATTTAATATGTACTTACAGCCTTTGATAGAATCCCTGGCAAAAATGGGCTGTAAAGTTTTTAACTATGCCGATGATACTCAGCTGCTGCTGAGTATCGACAACACAACATCGGCTCAGTCCATGGCCCAAAATATACTACGGTTCACAGTAAATTGGATGTCGTCCAACTTATTAAAAATCAATCCAGACAAAACGGAAGTCCTCGTAGTCGCAACCTCCACTCCCCCCTGGAACGATCTGTTCTGGCCACAGGAACTTGGACCTACCCCAAAACCGTGCCCTAGTGTAAAGAGCCTCGGTATGAAAATCGATCAGGAACTCTCGATGACCAACCAAGTGTCCGCTGTGGTTGGCTCCTGTACCAACCTGATCAGGCAGCTACGTAAGCTTGTCCCCCTACTCTTAATGAATATGCTCCGAACTATTGTTTCAGCCACAATAGTGTCCAGAATCGACTACGGAAACGCGTTATACCTAGGTCTCCCAAAAAATTTCATAAATCGTCTTCAAGTTATCTTGAATGATGCAGCCCGCCTAATATTCGGAGTTCCTAGGCGGACCCATGCCTCCCCCCTGCTTTATAGATTACATTGGCTCCCTATGAAGCAGAGAGTCGAATTTAAGAGCATGTGCATTTGTCACAAAGCAATTCATGGACAGGCCCCAGCCTATATAAAAGATAGGCTGGAAGTGTATGAACCTAGACGCGCCCTGCGATCCTCCAACTCCTTTCTGCTATCCTGCCCACGCTTTAAACTGGCAACTAAAGGAGGTAGATCCTTTTCAGTCCAAGCTCCCTCCATCTGGAACAAACTGCCGGAGGTGCTTCGTAGAGAACCCAATCTTCTCCGCTTTAGGAAATCCCTGAAGACCTTACTTTTCAAGGACGCGTTCACATCCCCGTAAGATTGGCCGATATTCCATATTTTCCCTCTTGTTTCTTGTTGCTGTACTTGGTCAGAAGCGCTTTGAGACCTGTCGGTGAGTTGGCGCGATATAAAACCCGGATACAAATACAAAATACAAATACAGATTGTCGTGTGCGGCTTGTTCTGGTTCTGCGAGCTAAGGATCTGTTTAGCTGGAAGTTCGGGTTTTCCCGATGTGGATTGAGTAATTACTAATGGCTTGTTTGACTGATCGTCTATGGAGTCTCCTTGATCAGAGGAGACATTTGATCCCGTCCGGTCGCGGAGCTCTGTGCCCGAAGAGTTCCCTGTGCGCAAGGCTTTTGTAGGGGTAGCCTCTGCTGGGTTGGGTGGTTTGATCGGCGAAAGTTTGCGATGTTGCTTATTAGATGGATCTATTCTCACGACTTGAGCCTTGATTTTTGTGTCTTTAGGTATCGTCGTATGGGATGGGTCGGTGGTTGTAGCACTCTTGCTTTTCACTTTGGCTTGTTCGAAGATAGGGAAGAGTGATGACGTCTGCTTGTGCTCAAGTTCGCTGCTTGGACGTTGATTTCTGTTTTTTCTAGCCCTTTTTTTCTGACGTTTGGTTAGTTTTGTTCCACTGTCGACTTCTAGTGGTTGGTCCATGATAGCAGGTTTAACGCTGCTCTGTTGGTTGGTCAAGGGGTTGTCAGATTTTAGGTTTGATTTTCTGATCTATTGATTGCAGTAATGCTCAGGTTGTTGTGTTTGTCATTACCTTCTGCCGTCTGATGATTGGGTACGACTATGTTAGCTGCCTCCAGGACCTTGGGCTTGCGGGCATTACTTATTTGAATCGCGTTGTCATCAAAGGAGATGAAATCGTCGTTCAGTTGAATGCTAGTGGCGGTTAGATTAGCCTGCTTACATTCCTGCAGTATGTCTTTCAAAATAAATGGCAGATCCTGGAGTTTTTCCAGTATTGGGTGACAGGTGCAGGAGTGTGTTAATAGACTTGAGCAGACTTGTTCTGTTAAAATGTTGAATGAACCAGCCATTAGGTCAAGTTTATTATTTATACCGGCTATGTGCTCGGCTATTGAGCCCATTAAGTATATTTGTACGTCAAGCTTATCCGACTGCATGTTTAGAGTTTTTATCGATGTTTCCAATATGCGTCCCAATGCCTTGTGTAATGTGAATATGGATTCTAAGTTGATTTTAGTGTGCGGTTCGACTTCTGGTTGTGTGCTGTGGTCATTGTTATTGTTAGGAGCAGTAGCCGGCCCCAGAGCGATCTGGTCGCATGGTGGAATCATTTGTATCTGTTCTTGGATTGATTTTAGTTTGATATTGGGATTTCTTTCGGTAGGTACTATGTCTGGTATCAGGGAGCTTGAGATCTCTAATATGGACACATCCTTTGAGTTGCCTTTCTCCTTGCCACAGTTGATTGCTTGTGTAAGTGGTTTGTTTCCTTGTGCAGGTTTCGTTACACTGCGGGTCTCCACCTGGCTATTGGTCAGTGGACCTGTGATTGGGGAGATAGGCAAGATTTCTGACTGTGAATCATGAATTGTTATTACTAAGTCCTCCAGCGCAGCAAGTAATATTTTATCGCTTGTGTTGGGTTGGTCTGTGTCACATCGAGGTGTGTTAATGGACAGGCAATCCCTGAGGCTTATGGGCTTATCATTAGTAGCTGTTATTGTAGTTTCCGGTTTCTGTGCCAGGTGGGAGTCTTTTGATTTCGCTATCTTCAAATTTAGGCTTTTGTTTGAACGTTGAACCGGTCCAGGAGTTGAATGGTTATTTAGATAAGCTCTGTCCAGTGGGGCACCTTGGTTGTTATTAGAGGGACTGTCCCTTTTGCTGTCTGGTCGCTGGTTGCTGGACGTGATTAAGAACAATTCGCTATTGTTTGGTAATACATTGCTTATAAAGCCTGCAGACGTAATGTCTGGAGCTGTGCTTGAGGCTCGTATTGTTGGTGTATTTTCATCTACATCGGTTCGTGCTACAGGTTCATGCGTGTTGTTATCCTTGTGGACTTGGGCTTGACATTGCAAAATGCATTTCGTTGGACCATTAGCTTGTTCCACGCGATTATAGTGCGTCTCAATTCCGTTTGGCGTTGTGGGTGTGACTGGTTGGACTATTTGAACTGCCGACGTGTCCTTTGTCTCCGTCTTTGTGCTACAGATGTTCGGAGTCATTGGCTTCTGTAGGCCGGTTAGGGTTGTCGGCGTTGAGTAAATTACTGACATCGGGTCCTTCATAAATGTAAACTTCCAGGAGGGTTTCGCTGCTCCAAAGATCGAATAGAAGGGAGATATTAAACTGGGAGGATCAATTCGCTATTGTTTGGTAATACATTGCTTATAAAGCCTGCAGACGTAATGTCTGGAGCTGTGCTTGAGGCTCGTATTGTTGGTGTATTTTCATCTACATCGGTTCATGCTACAGGTTCATGCGTGTTGTTATCCTTGTGGACTTGGGCTTGACATTGCAAAATGCGTTTCGTTGGACCATTAGCTTGTTCCACGCGATTATAGTGCGTCTCAATTCCGTTTGGCGTTGTGGGTGTGACTGGTTGGACTATTTGAACTGCCGACGTGTCCTTTGTCTCCGTCTTTGTGCTACAGATGTTCGGAGTCATTGGCTTCTGTAGGCCGGTTAGGGTTGTCGGCGTTGAGTAAATTACTGACATCGGGTCCTTCATAAATGTAAACTTCCCGGAGGGTTTCGCTGCTCCAAAGATCGAATAGATGGGAGATATTAAACTGGGAGGTTGATCGGCGAGCTGGGTGTGAGCTGGCGATTTGGTCTTGGCCTTGGCCTTCTTCCTAATATTCCTTGGTGGGTTCACTCTCGGATCTCATCTTACCCCTCCGGTGGTCCCAGATGGTTTGCTTTGTTACTCAGAGGGTTGGGGCTGTTATCCGAGTTTTCGTATTCTCCTGCCGCTAGTGCGGGTGCTGGTGTGGATACTTGTAGGGTGTTGCGACTGTCTGCGCACTAGCCGGCGCTTGCGTCCTTGAGGGGGTCCGTACCTGTCCCGCTTTTCCTTACTCCGAATCAAGCGCGGGTCAGGTGCAGTATGAGCCTCCACCTTACAAGTACTCGCTTTTGCTCGCTTTGATCCTTCTTTTTTTTTTTTTATGGCCGTTTAAGGTTTGTCAATGCTGTCATTTATGGTATTTTGTGTGGTGGTGGTAGTGACGGCATAAACGACACTGGGATCATGTGCAGGAGTGTTGTTATCACAGCGCTTCCTATTGCTTCCTGTTGCGTCCAGCGCTCACACTACCTGCTGCCGCGGCTGACAGAACAGCAGTTGAAGATGCGTACAGGAGTGTATGCAGGAGTGTTGTTGTCGCAGCGCTATCCCTTGGTGTCCATAGGTCTCCAGCGCTCACACTTCCTGCGGCCGCTGGTCCACTGGCCCGCTCACTCACAGTGTCAGGGACAGATTGTTTGTCTGTGATTAGCTGGGTGGTTGAATAGATGTTGAATAATGATAGCAGAAGCCACGGTGGGGATCGATGCTGTTGATCCTGCAATTATTGGCCGCCATTGGTGCTTAGCTGATCAATCAATGTGCTGCTTGTCTGCTGGCCGGCAACTGGGGCGCAAACTCCCAGTGGCGCACTGCCCCAGGGCCTCTTCCACAAGCTGCTGGCTGAGCCTAGCCACTGCCTGGCCTCCGCACGGGGCGCTGCTGGTCTATGCTGGTCTAAGCTGCCCCCCTCTCAGCTGGGCAGAGTCGGCAGACTTAAGGGCAGACTTAGGGGCAAGGGGGGCCAGGGGGCCAGGGAGCCGGGGGGCCAAGTCCGTGCATGCGCCCTTATCCGCGCCCTTGTCCGCGCCCACTTCCTTGTCAAACCCAAGCCCGGACCCAGACCAACGGGCGTCGGATGGGCGAACGGGCAGAAGGGGTGAGACGGGCGAGGAGCAGCGGCAACGCGGAGTGACGGGTAGGCGTAGCATTCACTGCCTTTCCGGCAATCTCCTACCTCCTTATCGGGGGCTTGTCAGGGGGTCCATGGTGCCTCGGTCCCTCGAATCAGTCAGTCCTTGTTGGCCTTTCGAACGGGTCTCTCTCTCGCAGCACGGCACGGCGGGCTAGCGTCCTCTGACCGTTGGCCCGCCTCGCTCGGCTCTTGGCTCTTTCTCTCGCACAGCTCCGTGCTTACTGCTCGCTACTGGCCTCTGCCGGCCTACAGAGAATATACTTGAAGCCACGACCACTCATTGCTGACCTTTAGTCTTCCTCTTTCTGCTAATTTCTGACCTTTATTCTGCTTCTTTCTTGTTTACTGACCTCTTTTTCCCTTTTCTGCTTGTTACTGACCTTTATTCACCTACTTTATGCTCTTTTCCCATCTTTCTCTTGCCTCTTTCTGCTCGTTCCTCACCTTTTTACACCCTCTTTCTGCTCCCTTCTCACCTTCCCCAGGACCGCGGGGAAGCCTGAACCCCACAGTCCCTGAAGATCCCCATCTCCTGCTCTCACATACACGGAGCTGCTATGCATTCAGCCCTCTGTGAGAGTAATGCTTAACTCTGACAGACGAAAGCGAGAACATTTTCTTAGCTCTCGCTTTCTGGAAGGGGAGTGTGTGCTCTGATTTGCTGGGACCAGGCAAAGCTCCTACCAAGTTACAGCAAACAGCTATGTACTGGGGGTGGGTATCCCGAGACATAGCAGGAGCCGGCCCTGAGGGATGGTAGTCCACAGGGCCATGGACAGCTCCAGGAAGGAGGGCTGCATGGCCCCCCTCCTTCTCTTTGCATGGGCTGCCCCGGGTAGGTGGGACAGCACAGCCCTCTTCCGTAAAACAAAAAAATCCTCGGGGAGGTGGTGGTGTCAGGTGCGCCGGGAGGGTCCCCGCAGCCTGTTCCATAATTAAGTTAGCCCCAGGGTGGTTTTGGTCCCTGGAACTCGAGAGGGCTTTTACAGCCCCCTAAGCATGTTTTTTAAAACCCCCAAGGAGGTAGTGGCTCCCAGGGTTCACTGGGGTCTGTGAGGCCCCCCACAAATCATTTAGTTAGAACCCCCGGGAAGGTGGTGGTCCCCGGGAAATTTTCAATTCCATGGAGGGGAGCCCGTGTGCCCACCTCCTTTTTTTTTATTAAACCTTTGATGCTCCCTCGGCCACTTGCCCACGTGGAGCCTATTATTAAAGCAAGTTCTTGAGCGTGATGGGATTTGTGATATCCTTTGAGATATCATCAGTGAAGTCACTGACCTTGTCATGAGTGATGTTATATGTGAGGTCATGTGCAGTGCATTGTGGGGGCATAAGTTAGAGTTAACATGGGAAAAACGTGTTTTGGGTTTCCATTTTTTCTCAATCCCCGCTTAAGGGATCACCCCATTTTTAACACAGCAACTGAACCGACTAAAGTATAGATTTAGAAAATATCATGAAGCTTTGTCAAGCAGCACAAACGTTATTGGCAAAACAATAAACCCTCTTACTATGGAAATTTCTCTGTAACAATCCCCTTATTCAAGGAAAATTTTGGAGCTCTCACGGTTTCAAGTCTTCATTTATTTTCTAAACAGACAGATTTCACCTTTCTTCAATGTCAGAAACCACTGAGAGTCTCACATTGTAAGTTCTTTATACACTGAAACACATTCCCAGTGGTCAAACCATTAAAGTCACTGATAAAGAACCTCTAGTAGCCTGGGTTGCATGACTCCAGACACTTTGAATGCTTTGAACATGGTGTGATGGTAGCTAGCACTCCCCATTTTCAAATAAATGTCCGTTTACTCCTAAAGGGATTTGCGTCATGGTTTGCAGGTATCCTAGGAAAGGGAGGGCAATGGGGCATGCTCAGTCTCTGTCATGAATGACAAGGAGTTATGCTCGAAGAGCACTATCTGCAGCACAGGCTAGCAGTGAAATGGCATTGGGTTACTCTGGAGAGGGTTGACACCGGAATGTACGTCCATGTGTAGAGTAATGCCAGTAGAAGGGAAAGTCTGCAATTTTTCAGGCAAAAAAACAGGGAAAGAACAAAAAATCTGCAGTCACAAGGGTTAGTAGAACCCCTGCCTGGAACTGCGGGGAACAGTAAGGAGTGAATAGCAGCTGAAAAGTAGAAAGGCTCCACCAACAGAGTGAAAAATGCTTGAGCCTGCTGCACCATCGCAATGCAGCAGATCACCATCATAGATGACAGATAGTAGTCTGATCTGTATGGAACAGCTTCCTCATAGTTACAGAGAGCTGGATATGTTCTGAGTAGTAACTGACCTCTTTATCATTGTGGTGATTGTAGAGCCCAAGACAAATCATCGTTTCAATCGATTTCCAATGGATTTACATGTAGACGCCCAGTGCAGTACTCAAACATCCCATGCGGCTCCCTGACAAAGATAACGGAGGTGGAGGGTTGTATGCATTGCCACCAATGTGTTCATAGGCATGTCTTAAAAAACATAAGATGCCAATGTAATTCAAACAGACTTTAAACATGAATGGAAGTATTGAGAGGTGACATTTATGTGCTTGCAGGGAGTGGAGTGAGTTCGGAAGATTTGATTTGATTTGATATTTAAAAAGCGCAACAGTCATCCAAAGGAATCAAGGCACTAGACACCAGCCACAACTACCAAAGCAAGTGGAAAAAAGATGAGAACTCCAACTAGCAGCTAGACTGTAAATACCCAAGTTTTAAGGGTCTTCCTGAAGGGAAGAAGAAGGGGGATAGATCTGAGAGCAAGGGGAAGAGAATTCCAAAGTTTGCTTGCTGCCACAGAGAATGCCCTGTCCCCCCACTTCCTCCTTTTGGTTCTTGGTACAGCCAGCTGCAATTGAACTGTAGAACATATTGGTCTGCTAGAGGAATGCCAATTGAACATAATCTTCAACCTTGAGGGGTAGAAAGCATACATTGATTTATGAACCATGCAAAGAGATTTAAAAACAATGTTCTGTTCATTGGGGAGCCAGTGCAGGCGCTCTAGCCCCTTCCTGGCCGATTGTCTTTTGGGAATATTCAGAATGAGTCTTGCCAAAGCGTTCTGCAGTACCTAGAGCTTGTGCTGCAGGCAGTTATTAGCAGCCAGGTACAAGGCATACAGTTATCAAGTCTGGACATTACCAAGGCCAGTGCTACCTGTATCCGAGCTAGTCGTTTGATAAAAGGAAAGATTTTTTTTTTACATCCTTATGAGCCAGGAGCATGCAGAGTTGGTGCGATTCACTTGAATACTAAAGCTAAGTTCAATATCCATCAAGACACCAAGATTCTTAGCCTTTTCACTAGGGACAGGACAACATCCCAGGGATTGAGGCCAGCAGCTACTGTTCCACTTGGACGTCCCAGGTCCAAATATCTTCACTTCGGTTTTATCCGCATTAAGTTTCAAAAAGTTAGCAGACATCCAGTCTGCCACTCTGGTCATGCATCTAGAAACATTTTATGACAGTGAGCAAGGCCCTTTAGGGATAGAAACCATAATCTTTGTATCAGCCGTATATGACACCACCTACAGTCCAAAAGAATGGATCACAGTTGCAAGATGTGCCACATACAGATTGAAGAGTCTCAGGCTCAGAGATGATCCCTGTGGAACTCCACAGGGTAGAACATAGGAGTCTGAGTGAAAGGATTTTAAATTCACCCGTTGGGATCTCACTTTCAGAAATGAGGACAGGAGGGCTAGTGCTTGATGTGAGATGCCAAGACTCTGTAGTCCGTCCAGCAGCAAGGTAGGAGAGATGGTGTCAAATGCTGCTGACAGATCCAGGAGGATTAGCACCATGCCCTGTCCTTCATCCACCGTGCGCCTGATGTGAACAGTGGCTGATATTAAAGCCGTTTCTGTTCCATGATGCTTCATAAATCCAAACTGCAAATCATTTAACCATGATTGATGTTCTGCAGTTTCCATGGGCTACCTATTAAGATGCAGTTCCAAGATCTTTGCAGGAGCAGGAATCAAGGAGGTAGAACGGTAGTTTTTACTATCCCTAGGATCAAGATTGGTTTTTTTTCAAAAGAGGTTTGATAGCCTGTTTCCAGATTTGTGGATAAATTCTGGATCGAATGATGTAATTCCTGAATTTACAGAGAGGTTCTGCTATAGTGTCAGCCACCATGTGGAGGATTGCAGGTGGACACGCCTTCATTGGAGAGCCCGAGTGCATTCTCTTAAGACATTGTATGAGAAGAGGTGGTGTGAGGTCAGAGAATTTAGTGAGACCTCTGTTATCGCAATCTGACAGCAGAGGGGCCTCTATGATAGGGCTACTGACTGCCGGAGTTATAGTGGATGTTTCGGGGTGAGAATGACGACTCTCCAATTTTATGCAGAGAGAATCTTGATTTCCTTAAAGACATACGGAGGCTAATTATGCAAATACTTTTATTTGCTGCCTGAACATGCAGCCCTTTAAAGAATGTAAGTACATCACAATAAATAGAACATTATCATCATAATAAGGAGACAGGGAACACTCTCCACGTCCTCTTGGGCTGCGATGACACAGATGTACAATGTGGTATTCCAGCTACTCTTAAACATTGTTATCTGAGAAAAAAAGAAAAAAAACACTGTATAGTGAAAGAGATAAGAACAGGCTAAAATTGAATAGAAAATTATAGCAATGCACAATACATTAAAATGTATAGAAATATAATATGACTATATTAAAACTGAGCAAAACACACAAGATGATGGACGGAATGTTGCACAATGGCAAAACATTCACCCCCAGTCACAGATCTGGGTTTAATCCATCATTATTTTGCTTACCAAGCCACCCCAGTTCAGACATGGCCATATGCAAATCAGTCTTGACCCTGTGCCTCATGGGAACAGTCCAGCCCAAACTGCCAAGCCACGTCTTCCCTGCAAATTTCCGTCCATCATCTTGTGTGTTTTGCTGATATTAAAGCTGAAGAATATCATACCCAAACCTCTCAGGGAGAGGGGAGTGGGATAATGTTAGCCTCCGTACGTCTTTAATGAAATCAAGATTCTCTCTGCATAAAATTGGAGAATCGTCATTTCATTACAAGACCGAGGCTACCATTATGCATGTTTAAATCCATGTAGAGCTACACTACTAACATGCTCTACTGGTCTCAAATAGAACTTTGAGAAGGTGTCAGCTTTAGACCTATCTGCAACTTTAGACCTATCTGCAACTTTAAGTATTTCAGGCAGGGAACCGCCGGCTTGAAAATACTTTGCTAGCCATTGCTCCTCGAGAAGAGTGAGCTCCCAATCTAAAGAGATCCACACCAGTTTCATGCATATTCAGGCGGAACGGCTAGCTAATGTACCTGAAGAGACAGGTCTGAAAGGTCTAACATAAGACAGAAGAAGTTGATCAGTGTCAACAGGCCTACAACTAGAAATTTTGCTTTCATAGCACTTCATACAATTCACAACACATAGTTTTTCACACTTGTGAAAAAAGGGATAGACAACAGATTCAGACATTGTTTTAGTTCTTCTCCAGATATCAAAATAAACACCTTCCAAAGAATAAAACCTATCAGAAAGTTCCAAGGCCTTAATGTCTGAGACCCTTCTAAAAGAAATCAGACATAAAAGAGTCGCCAGTTTCATAGAGATCCTTTTAAGGGAGAGTAATTTGTTTACAGGCCAGAAAAAGAAGAGATTAAAGATAAGGTTAACGTCCCAAAGGGATTCATAACGAGCCTTGGGAGGTCTCTTTAGTCTAACACCCTTCATAACTCTTATAATTAAGGGGTTACTACCAATATCAAGGTTATTAATCAAAGCATGGCCTGAAGAAATTGCTGATCTGTAACACTTGATATTTCTATATGAAAGAACTGACTGAAAAAGATAGGCAAGGTAGTTGGCTACTTGTTGTAGAGAGTCCTGTACGGGATTCAGATCCCTTTCCAGGCACCAACAAGACCACTTTCTCCAAACACCTGTGAACCTCTTCCTGGTTCCTGTGCCCATGAATCTCCCAAACGGCTCTTAGCCTCTCTTGGAAGCTCAGAATATCTGCCTGAACTCCAGAGATCCTCCAGACAAGAAGGTTCATCTTCCCTTCTAGAACCAAAGAATGTTCTTCTCCGTCCAGATGCTGGAGGAGGCCTAGGGAAGGGTATCAACCGCAGAAGGTCCACTGCTAAGTCCATTACCAAGGGGAACCAAACCCGGGATATCCAGAAGGATGTTACAAGGATGACGGAGCAGGACTCGAGTCTCACTTTCCACAGCAACCTCTGAATCATTGAGAAGTGGAGAAAGGAGTAACCCTTGATTACTCCCCAAGATTGGAGCAAAACATCTATCCCTGACACACCAGGTCTGGTCTCCAGCTGAAGTAACTCTGAACTTGGTGAATTAGTCTGCTGGCGAGCAGGTCTATTTGAAATAGATACCATTAGTACTGAATCAGGGAAAAAATCTCGGGATTCATTTTTCAATCGCTGCAATCGTGGAGACAATGAGAATTCCAGTCTGCCCTCAAATTCTCCCTGAGAGAAATGTTTTGATACTAACAAAAATACCGGATCCGTTTGGCTATATCTGAAAGATTCTTGGATCTCGCGCCCCCAGGTGATTTATATAGAAGACAGCTGATAAATTGTCTCAGCGGATTAGGGTATTGGAGTTCTTTGAAATTTCTTTGAAGCTAATAAGTGCATTCAGAGCTGCCAACATCTCCAACGAGTTTATATGAAGGGTTTGTTCCTCTAAGGACCACCACCCACCGGTCTCTAAGTTGTTTAGGCGAGCACCCCAACCGTGGCTGCTTGCATCCGATTCTAGAGTAAAATCCAGAAGATTTCTGAAAATAGGTTTCCGTTTCCAAGCTTGAAGGTTTTTCAACCACCATTGAAGATCCTCTCAAGCGTCCTCAGAGAGGGGAACTCAGTCTTCGTACCACAGGCGGTACTTCAAACCGAATGCTTTAAATCTTTGTAAGCCTCTGTAATGAAGGGGACCGGGGAGATAGCATGGATGGAGGATGATAGGAGACCTAGAATCCTGGCTAGAACTTTCAGGCAGATTAGATCTTTTCAAAGGATAAAGGAGACATGTAATTTTATCTTGGTAACCTTTTACTGTGGAAGGATTAGGGTGGAAAGAAGGGTATTTACCTGGAAACCGAGAAATTCTATCTCCTGAGTGGGGATCATGATAGATTTGTCTATATTTATGATGAAGCCCAGGTTCTGAAGGAGGTCTAAGGTCATATGTAAATGTTCTTGAATTACCAATCTGTCTTGAGACATAATGAGGATATTGTCTAGGTAAATTATTAGACCAAACCCCCTTTCTCTTAGATAAGAGACCACTGGTCACAGGACCTTGGTGAAACACTAAGGTGCTGAGGAGAGGCTGAAGGGGAGACATTGGAACTGATAAAGGGTCCCTTTCCAGGTAAAACAAAGGTACTTGTGACAGTCCTTGTCCATGGTTATCGTTAAATAGGCATCCTTGAGGTCAAGTTGTACCAGCCAATCCTTGGCTTGCAAAATGTACCTCAAAAGATGGATACCCTCCCTCTTGAAGTGTCTGTATGTACGGAAGTTGTTCATATATTTTAGATTTATGACGGGATGCCAGCCTTTGTCCTTCTTTTTGCCTAGAAAGATGGTACTTAGAAAGCCCTTCAAAATCTCTGAAATAGGGATCCTTATAATGGCTCCTTTTACTAACATTTGGGAATTCTCCAATTCTATCAGATTAGAATTTTCCTTGTCTGAAGTCATCTCCCTTGGAATCTTCTTTTGAAATGGCTTTTTCCAAAAATCTATTGTTAGAAACGGAATCTCTGGCTGGCCAAGGCTTGCGCCAAAGTCAGTCAGAGACCACCACTTCCACGTCAGGGCAAGGGAGTCACACACCAAGATAACCTCTGCTCACCCTCTAGGTAACGTGACGCGAGCAGCCAGGCTAAACTTGGAGGCTATGTAGGTTAAGTGTTTGCGCGCGCACCCAGCAACAACATCCAAGGCCCACCACAAAGGAAACTCCACACAAGGTTATATAAAAATAGCCTTTGTATTATACCAAAACACATTAGATAAGAACACACATTTTACAACGTGCCAACAGGCACGGGCAGAATTTACACGGGATATGTACAAGACAGGGCCACCTGGACCACTGTCAGGAATATGCACTTTTAAACTTAGTACTTGTAGGAATAGTAATTAGCACATAGAACACATTTAGATCAGGAATAGAAGATGTAGCACACAACCAGTGATTCCTGGTAAAGGGTAAGTACCTCCTACGCAACCCTAACCACCTTAGGAATATATTGCGCAGGGAACCAAGACCTCACTCGCAACACCTGCACTAGGAGAAAAACAACCACCTAAGTATCACCAACATTTAGGGGTAGAAGCATAGGAACATTACACATGATGCATTAATATTCAGAGGTGTAGGAAAGAAAAACACATGATGCATCAAAACACATTCAGAGGTGTAAGGAAGGAAAACACATGATGCATCAAAACACATTCAGAGGTGTAAGGAAGGAAAACACATGATGCATCAAAACACATTCAGAGGTGTAAGGACAAGCAATTGTGCAAAACTAACATGAGCCACAACCTGTGGCAGTCCCTAGGCCCTCTGGCCTTGTTGGGGCTAGGACACCCTGTGTCCCAATGTCAGGGGCCTAAACGTGGCAGCTGCCCACTACGTGCTGGGCAGCTGTAGATAAAAGGATGGGGCCACGTGGGAGCCTAACAGGCTCTGAACAAGCAATGCCCCTGAGCCCTTCGGGGCTCTTAAACAACAACTGAGGCCCCCTTAGAGCTTCGTGGCTCTCACAACAAAAAGTGCTGCCTTGATAGAGTCCCCCCCTCTGGGGACTCGCAAATGCACCAGTTCTTCCTGAGCCTCTCGGGGCTGCACACACAATGCCCCCGTGGCCCTTGTGGACCTCTGGACTTTTAAAACCAATGGCGCCTCCTCGAGCCTCTCGGGGCTCTGACAAAACTGTGGCTCCTTCTTGAGCCTCGTGGGCTCTTAGCTAACAAAGTGCCCCCAAGATACTGGAGCCTTGACAGGCTCAAAATCGATAGAAATGCCCCCGGAGCCTTTCACTAGGCTCAAAAACAGGTAAGGCCCCCACGAGCCTTTCACTAGAGGGGAGGGGCAGGCACCGGCAATGTGCCCCAACGCCCCCCCTCCTTTCACCGGTCTCGCGGCGGCTGGGGGGAGGAGAGCTCCCGCTCCTCGGGGCTCTCTGGTGCTGCGGCCTGGACTCTGCTTTCGGTGTGGGGCTCCCCTCTCCTCCCAGGAGCCCTGCACTATCTCTGGCGGTACTTCTTTCTTTTCGGGCTGCTCCTGCGAGGGCAGGACTTCCGGTCCTGGCCCCTAGAGCTTCCAAGTCACCGCGGGCAGCGCCGCGGCCCTTCTCAGGCAGGCAGGCAGGCGATGACTCAACCGAGGGGTGGGCTCCCTCTCTAAATCAATAATAAAGCGAGGTGGGCACTCGCTGGAGATCGCGAAAATCGGAAAAATAGCGGAGTGGGCTCCTGTGCCGCTCCTCACGCAAAATGCGGGCCAAAGAAATGCCGGGTGGGCACCGGCGAAAGCACACGAAGCGCTCCCAAGTGCTACGGACAGGTACAGCGCTCCCAGGCACTTTAAAGCAGGAATCAAGCGCTCCCAGCGCTTAAGGGAACAAAAAGTTCAGCAAAGTTCCTAGGTAGGCAGGGGGGGGCAAGGCTGGGCCCAGAGCCAGCTCACTGGGCCTCCAGGCAGGGAGGCAATCCAAGTGGCGGTCCTCCTGCCCAGCAACAGCAGCAGCCCCCTCAGGATCCTGGAAGAGAACAACATTCATGGGGACACAGCCCCTTCTTATACTGTAAAACCCTTTGTCTGTAGGTGCAGGGTGGGGGAGAAACCAGTCGCAGCTCGTTTTGGAGCACCCTTGATGTGCTTAACCCCCCTTTCTATTCACTAGGGAGGCTAGGGTCGTTAGACGCACCACCGGGGGCGGAGCCAGCATTGTGTGGGGAAAGCCCAGCCCTATTCAGGAACCAGGTGCAGCCCTCCCTCACATCACTCATGCTAATCTCTCCACTCACCACTGGGCAGAGCCATCCAGACTTCCTGGAGCCAGGCTTGCCAGCCAGCTCCAGCCAATCACACGCCAGCACCCTCACTGCACACACACACCAATGTCTAGAAGTGGCACTTCTCCACTAGACACATACATGCCGCATACATCATCACGCAGCATTTAATCTCACGAGTTCGCACATACCAAACTCGAGCCTGCACTCCCCACACATCAGGAACTACCAGGGACCCAGATATTCCCCATGCATTCCTATGGGAGGGCAGGCCAACCTTACTCCACGCACGCACTTTACCCTGGGACCCAGGGAAAAAGTGTGCCAAGCCAGAAATCATGAATGCCAGGTCGCCATTAAAAGCAAAAAGTTCAGGGGTGAACCAGCCCCAAAGGCCCGGGTCCAACACAACCCCCTTCCAGCCAAAATGCAGGGTAGACCGATCACCACCGTGATGGGCTTCCCTGCTTTGGGCGATAGAACACGGACACGGGCCCGCCACTGCCGGGACACCGTCCTGTTCCACGCCACTGTGAACCCCTGGGATTCCTTCTAAAACCACCATCTGGAACAACTGGGCTACCCCACTGGTACTCCCAAGCTGTCCACGGCCACCACCAGGCCCTGGGCCACCCAGGTGTCACCGGTCCTTGCCTATCCACAGAGTGGGGGGTAGTAACCCCTGGCACATAGTAGCCATGCTCCACTCTTCCTGTCTGTAAGACAGGGCTAGACTGCCACTGGTTCTCCAGCCTAGGGTCTACACCCTCAGGCGGACCAGGAGTCTCAGGGAAGGCTCTCCTCCCCCTACCTCTTCTTCCGGGGTTCCTCCACCTCCAACGAGAGGTACACCTAGAACGCCATTCCAACCCGGGGTTTAACCCCTCAGGTTACACCGGGGTCAGAGGCGGGCTCTCCCACCCTCTGCACCCCCTTCCAGAGTTCTGTACCCTCCCAACTGGAGAGGTACCCCTGGAAGAAGCACTGGCTAGGACTCTGGTTACAGACGTCCCACCCTTCAAGTTAGGCCAATCCTGAACCTGGCCTCCCAACCTTCGGTCTAAACCCCTTGGTGGGATAATTGCCTGGCACTCCAGGACTTCTGGGGACACACTCACCATCCCCCTGAGGCTAACACATGACTCATGTGCTGTGTGACTGTCTGTCTGGCGCAGATCTCCCGTCCCCTGTCCACCTGACCATGTGGGAGGATCCCCAGAACAGAAGTGGTGTCACGCTGGTCACTCCAAGGGAACGTAGCCCAACTGGCTAGTCCCTGACCCACTGGTTCTCCCACTGGGGAACACATCCCCCATTCACTCCTCACTTTGGACTTCGGTGCCCCCCCAACTGGAGTGGCAATGCCGGACACTAGAATAACTAAAACACTATTTAAAGACACTCCAGGTTCTCTAGACACTAGGAGATCCCCCTCAAGGGGTCTAACAGGACAGCCTAGGTCCCCAACCTGGTGTTCCCTCAAGAAACCATCCAGGTTCTGAGACTGGGTTTCGGGCACCTGGGGACACTCAGTCCCCCTCTCACTCTTACTCCACTGAGACAAGACGTGAGCCCCTACACCCCTCTCGCTACACTGGGACCTAGCTGGGCTACTCTGAGCCTCTTCCACCACACTGGGCTGGAAGTTACCTGACCCACAACTCTCGGGTTCACTCACCCATGACGTGTCAGAACCTCTGGCACATTCCCAGCGGTCTGCTTCCTTCGCAATGTCCCAAGGACAAAAGTAGTCATACCACGAAAGGTGCCGGCGCAACTCTGGCGCAAAACAATTGAGCAGGTGCTCTCTGATAACCAGGTTGAGCAATGCCTCAAACTCAGGTTCCTCGTGAACCTCTATCCTATCAAGCAGTGCATCACGACAATCATCCGCAAAATCCCTCCAATCCTGGTGAGGCAGTCTCCTACTGCCCCTGAACTTCAACCGGTACTTGTCCTCTCTGGAACAAGGTACTATTCTTTGGAGAAGGGGACTGGGACCTCCTGCACTGAACTCTCTATTGCTGCCACCACTGGATCCAACCCTCCCTGGGGAATCCAGAAAACTATAATTGCGGTCAGGGGATACCCTACCCTCTAGGGCTATCCTCTCCCTGGCCAAGGCCCTCTCAGCCTCTGCAATCCTCTCCTGCACACCTAGCTGCGCTGTCTCCTTGGCATGCTCTAACCTGAGCTTCTCCAAAGCCAGCTGGTGCTCCCTCTATTCCCTCCTATCCAACCACTCATCTGGGGACAGGGAAAGGAATGGGGTGCTGCATCTGACACTGGACCCAGCAAGGGACTCCCTATCTATGGGGTCCTCACTATCTGCTGGTGCCCATTCACTGTCATCCTCATCCTCCTCTTCAGACTCTTCAGGGCTCCCCTCAGACCCACCACCCTCATGGTGCGAAGCCCGGGCCCTCTCCTTCTCACTGTGCTCACGTTCCCAGTCATCCTTCTGCCATAGGATCAGGTTATCCCTAATCTTGGACTGGGTGTCTGACTCATTCACTGTGATGTCTCTCTCCTCACAAAACTGTACCAACTCATGCATACTGTACTTAAACAGACCACAGAGGTTAAAAGAAGATTCCATCTTGGCAGGATGCTCACAGACACGTGCAACACAGGGGACCTAACAGTCTGAGCTGAAGCAAGAGTACACAGTTCAAAGTATTTCAGCAAGCTCCCTACCCCAGAGAACTCACACTCATTTGTCCAGGCGACACACCACACACACCCCCCTGGAACCGGTAAGGCAGTTTTTACCACCCCTGATTTCTCAACCTGACCACACGTGACACAGGTACCAAACTCTGGAAGCAGGATTGGGAACAAATGTACTGGACACTCTTTGGAAAAGAAATACTAGAACTTCAAAGAACAATAATCCCCAACATGTAATTATCTAAAATGCAGAGTTTTGTAGTGTGGCCCGTTGCCACTGCGGTACAACGCAAACACAAATCCGGATCCTCACCGCCTGCCACCAATGTTAGAAACGGGATCTCTGGCTGGCTAAGGCTTGCACCAAAGTCAGTCAGAGACCACCACTTCCATGTCAGGGCAAGGGAGTCACACACCAAGATAACCCCTGCTCACCCTCTAGGTAACGTGACGCGAGCAGCCAGGCTAAACTTGGAGGCTATGTAGGTTAAGTGTTTGCGCGCGTACCCAGCAACAACACCCAAGGCCCACCACAAAGGAAACTCCACACAAGGTTATATAAAAATATCCTTTGTATTATACCAAAACACATTAGATAAGAACACACATTTTACAATGTGCCAACAGGCACGGGCAGAATTTACAGGGGATATGTACAAGACAGGGCCACCTGGACCACTGTCAGGAATATGCACTTTTAAACTTAGCACTTGTAGGAATAGTAATTAGCACATAGAACACTTTTAGAACAAGAATAGAAGATGTAGCACACAACCAGTGATTCCTGGTAAAGGGTAAGTACCTCCTACGCAACCCTAACCACCTTAGGAATATATTACGCAGGGACCCAAGACCTCACTAGCAACACCTGCACTAGGAGAAAAACAACCACCTAAGTATCACCAACATTTAGGGGTAGAAGCATAGGAACATTACACATGATGCATTAATATTCAGAGGTGTAGGAAAGAAAAACACATGATGCATCAAAACACATTCAGAGGTGTAAGGAAGGAAAACACATGATGCATCAAAACACATTCAGAGGTGTAAGGAAGGAAAACACATGATGCATCAAAACACATTCAGAGGTGTAAGGACAAGCAATTGCGCAAAACTCACATGAGCCATTTTTAAAATTAAGCAAGGCTCTGCCCCTAAATACCTTCAGGGCCTTATTCAGGCCTATAAACCTAATCGTGTCCTCAGATCTTCAGGGAATGGTGACTTCTCCATCCCCAGATTTAGGCTAGCTAAAATGGGAGGCCGCTCTTTTGCCTATCTGGGTCCTAAATTCTGGAATGTTCTTCCCATGACCCTGAAGACAGAAACCAATCTTTTTCGCTTCCGTAAAGGGCTTAAAACTTGGCTCTTCCAACAGTAAATTGCAGCTTCCTTTTGGCACACTCTGCATACAAATTCTTCTTTAGTCTGTCCCTTAGCGCCGGGAAACCCACTGCGGGTAGCTGTGTGCTTTATAAGCTTAAATAAATAAATAAAAAATAAAAATGAGCCACAACCTGTGGCAGTCCCTAGGCCCTCTGGCCTTGTTGGGGCTAGGACGCCCTGTGTCCTAATGTCAGAGGCCTAAACGTGGCAGCTGCCCACTACGTGCTGGGCAGCTGTAGATAAAAGGATGGGGCCACGTGGGAGCCTCACAGGCTCTGAACAAGCAATGCCCCTGAGCCATTCGGGGCTCTTCAACAACAACTGTGGCCCCATTAGAGCTTCGTGGCTCTCACAACAAAAATGCCGCCTTGATAGAGTCCCCCCCTCTGGGGACTCGCAAACGCACCGGTTCTTCCTGAGCCTCTCGGAGCTGCACACACAATGCCCCTGTGACCCTTGTGGTCCTGTGGACTTTTAAAACCAATGGCGCCTCCTCGAGCCTCTCGGGGCTCTGACAAAACTGTGGCTCCTTCTTGAGCCTCGTGGGCTCTTAGCCAACAAAGTGCCCCCAAGATACTGGAGCCTTGACAGGCTCAAAATCGATAGAAATGCCCCCGGAGCCTTTCACTAGGCTCAAAAACAGGTAAGGCCCCCACGAGCCTTTCACTAGAGGGGAGGGGCGGGCACCGGCAATGTGCCCCGATGCACCCCTCCTTTCACGGGCACTCACTGGTCTCGCGGCGGCTGGGGGGAGGAGAGCTCCCGCTCCTTGGGGCTCTCCGGTGCTGCGCCTTGACTCTGCTTTCGGTGTGGGGCTCCCCTCTCCTCACAGGAGCCCAGCGCTATCTCCGGCCGTACTTCTTTCTCTTCGGGCTGCTCCTGCGAGGGCGGGACTTCCGGTCCTGGCCCCTAGAGCTTGCGGGTCGCGGCGGGCAGCGCGGCGGCCCTTCTCAAGCAGGCAGGCAGGCGATGACTTAACCGAGGGGTGGGCTCCCTCTCTAAATCAATAATAAAGCAAGGTGGGCACTCGCTGGAGATCGCGAAAATCGGAAAAATAGCGGAGTGGGCTCCTGCGCTGCTCCTCACCCAAAATGCTGGCCAAAGAAATGCCGGGTGGGCACCGGCCAAAGCACACGAAGCGCTCCCAAGCGCTACGGACAGGTACAGCGCTCCCAGGTGCTTTAAAGCAGGAATCAAGCGCTCCCAGCGCTTAAGGGAACAAAAAGTCCAGCAAAGTTCCTAGGTAGGGAGAGGGGGCAAGGCTGGGCCCAGAGCCAGCTCACTGGGCCTCCAGGCAGGGAGGCAATCCAAGTGGCAGTCCTCCTGCCCAGCAACAGCAGCAGCCCCCTCAGGATCCTGGAAGAGAACAACATTCATGGGGACACAGCCCCTTCTTATACTTTGTCTGTAGGTGCAGGGTCGGGGAGAAACCAGTCGTAGCTGGTTTTGGAGCACCCTTGATGTGCTCGACCACCCTTTCTATTCACTAGGGAGGCTAGGGTCGTTAGACGCACCACAGGGGGCGGAGCCAGCATTGTGTGGGGAAAGCCCAGCCCTATTCAGGAACCAGGTGCACCCTCCCTCACATCACTCATGCTAATCTCTCCACTCACCACTGGGCAGAGCCATCCAGACTTCCTGGAGCCAGGCTTGCCAGCCAGCTCCAGCCAATCACACGCCAGCACCCTCACTGCAAACACACACCAATGTCTAGAAGTGGCACTTCCCCACTAGACACATACATGCCGCATACATCATCACGCAGCATTCAATCTCACGAGTTCGCACATACCAAACTCAAGCCTGCACTCCCCACACATCAGGAACTACCAGGGACCCAGATATTCCCCATGCATTCCTATGGGAGGGCAGGCCAACCTTACTCCACGCACGCACTTTACCCTGGGACCCAGGGAAAAAGTGCGCCAAGCCAGAAATCATGAACGGCAGGTCACCATTAAAAGCAAAAAGTTCAGGGGTGAACCAGCCCAAAAGGCCCGGGTCCAACATGTCTCTTAAACTCCACTACTGTTCCCAAATCCCATGGATCTTGAGTAATTTTTGACCAATTCTGTCCAAAAAATGTCAGTCTTCTTGCCACCTTTAAGGGAGAGGAAGTCTTCTGGCTTACCTTGGTAGGATTGATTGGTGGATCTGAATCTTCTCCCGTTAGATCTGGAACCCCTTCCTCTTTGAGTTGGAGCGGTAGCCTCTATTAAAACGGTGTGAGCCACTTTCATCTTGTGGGTAAAAATGGGACCTGTAAAAGGTACAGCGGACAGACTGGGCCCTTCTGTCAGCCCTTCCAAAAACTGTGCGGCTTCCAAAACTCCGCGCCGGCTTGATAGGGGTCTACTGAAGACGTTGATGGAGGACAAATACTTGCTCAGGGATTGGACAAAATAGTCCACAACAATAAGCCCTTTGCGTCGCACATATCCTCTCTTGCGAAAAGATCGGCGAGCTTCAGGTTCATTCTTTAAAGAACTGCCTTTCTGCTCTCGTTAATGAAATTGGCACCAACGAAGCAAATTGCTTGCTGTGACCAACTTCTTAAAAGTTCAATATCGATTGTGGTACCATTGGTCCTTGCCTCTTCACTCATATTGAGAATCTTGGACAATGGGCAGAGAACGTCGAGCAGTTTTTCCTGGCACTGCTTCAGACATTTTTTGATCCTTTGTCTGGGATCTCTCCCAGATTTAAAGAGAAAGGTGATCAGTTCAGGATCTAAATTAGGGGTGTTGCAGATCTTGTCCTCTGAGGAGGGACGAGGGCACTTGTTTCACATAAAGTTGCGCTTACCCTAATCCAAGGGATTTCTCACTCTCAGAGATAGATATTTCCCAACATGGTCCATTGGCCACCATTCGGAGCTGCGAGGGTGGCGAATAGCAGTCAGATTAAACATGTCTCCACCAAGGGGGTCTTTTACAATGGAGGATGAGGTGAAAGGTTGATTAAGATCCTCATCAAGATCCTCCAAGGTATCCTGAGAATCAAAAAGAAACTCATCCATTGCTAAATCCTCATAGTCTGTAATGAATCATCATATATATAATTTGTACCATAAAGGTTACCTTGATTTGCCATGCCGCTATGGACAACTCATCTCCCTGTCCAAAGATATTGGGATCTTTCCTTTGTGCTGCCAAGAGGACCAACATCCATTCTTGCCCGGTGCCCGCAACGGCCAGTCCGGGCCTGAGCGTGAGGGCTACCATCATCAAATGCCCGGGTAAGTGCCTCATTCATATGTTACCTTTTCTCAGGAACTTTTCCTTTTTTTAGTGCCTGATGTAGAGGGAGAGTCTCTGCCTGAAAGAGAGAAATAAATCTCGACAGGGGACGTTTTCTTTCTTTTAGAAAAAAGCAGCATCAACCGCTTCCCTGACGGAAGTCTTAAGTTGTTCCCCAATTAATCTCTTTAGGTTATCACCAAGTAGTTCCTTAGGGGACTGTGGTGGGTTGATAGTGTCAGGATTCATTTTAATCTCAGTCAATCAGAGATATAGTCAAATATAAGAGTGAAATTCCCTTTCACTCACAATGGTGGATGATTCACACTTGAAAACATCAGTTCACTTGCTTAAAAATTAATATACTATTCGTCACAATGAGGATAAAACGTCCAAGCTAAAAATTAAGTATACTGAATGCCAACTCGATGGCATTTGTGCTATTTGCAAGCAATATTGCTTAGAAAGAGGCTCCAAAGCTCCGTCTTGAATAGCTACCGTTACGTGCTCGTGGAGAGAGCTGTAACCAAGGTAACTAGACGCCAAGCCAGAGGAAAGCGTTGCAATATTGAGGCATGGTGGCACACTCTCACCTCTCCAAGCAGGTTGCTAGGAGACACAAGGGTCAAAAACACGCAAGCTCTGATTGCGTCTCTTTCTTTCTTTTTTTTTACCGCTAAAACAAACAAAGCAAACAAAGCCAAATAGTGCTGTAGAGCCTTAGGCGCGCATAAAGCTGCAAGTTAGACGGAGCGATCAGAGTGCTCCTGTAAATGCTCTTGTAAATACCGGATACCAAATTACTTATTTTATATATATATATATATATATATATACAAAATACTATTCTTTCCCACGATCATTGAAGTGATCGGAAGGGAAAGTAATTCAAGCCATTCCCCGCCATGAATTGGACAAGGGGAGATTGACCAGCTGAAAAGAAAATGTTATAAACACAAGCCTAATACGAGACAAGGTAGGACAAAGGTCCTTTCTTATATTAAGCAAATACAGCTTACCAACTAATGTAATACATTTATAAGAAGTATCAAGGCATAAATAATTACAGTTAAGGAATTCCACAAATAAGAAAGGTGTACTTATCTGTGTCAGAGCAGCGAACAAAAGAGGAAGATGAGAGTGTTCACTGTCTCCTTGTTATGTTGATAATGTTCTATTTATTGTGATGTACTTACATTCTTTAAAGGGCTGCATGTTCGGGCAGCAAATAAAAGTATTTGCATAATGGTAGCCTCCGGTCTTGTAATGAAATCAAATCCAGTATATATGTCTGTGATTTTAGTTTGAAAGAAGGTGGCCAATTGGTTACAGGATATTTGTGATATTTCGGGTTCTGCCATAGATTGGGAAGATGAGAGCTGTTGTACCAGCCTGAACAGTTCTTTAGTGGAAGTTGCATTATCAATTAAACGCATACAGTATGTGATTTATCTTCCACTAATGCATGTTTATATTCCCTGACACTAGCTTTGTATAGTTTTCTGTCCTGTTCCTCTAGAGTTAATCTCCAAGCTCGTTCAGTGTGATGACAAACTTGTTTTAATTGTTTAAGTCTGTCGTAGTACCGTGGAGCCGAGGGGCGAAATTATTTCTGGGTAAACGATTTAAGGGGTGCTACTATATTAGCTGCAGATTCAGCCATGTAGCAAAGGCCTCCGCCTCAAGGTTAGAGTCCTCTTGAATAGTGCATTGAATATTTTCTAAGATGTTAATCAGAGTGGCTGCAGAAATACCTTTCCATATTCCAAATTTACTAGAACAATGAGGGGGTCTCTGTACCCTACTCAATGCTGGAGGAAGGAAGTTGAACCTAACAGCACAATGATCCAACCAACAAATAGGTATTGTATGATGGAAGGCAATTTGTGGATCATTGGAAAAAATACCATCTCATGTGTGTCCAGTTTTGTGCATTAGGGCTGTTACTAGTTGGGCAAACACCTTCCTATCAAGTGTTAGAATCTGAGTTGTCCCTCTCTTCTAGATAGAAATTAAAGTTCCCTAGGACAATTCACAAATTCTCCACTAAAACTGACTCTAGAAGCTGCGTAATCTGCTTAAAAAATGGCATCTTCGGCCCTAGAGGTCTCTAAATCAATACTCCTCTAAATGCACTGAGAGAATGAGTTTAAAATTAGCAGCATCACACGTATGTGTATTCTGGTCTTACTTGATAATATATTTATATTGGGATTTGAAAACATTAGCTAATCCCCCTCCTATTCGGCCCACCCTATCTACCCTTTGGATAGAATAGTTATCCGGGATAGCGTGAATTAGGTCGGGTCCTGAGGCAGCGTTTGCCCAAGTTTCAGTTATGAAGACTCAGTCAGGTTCCATGTCCTCAATTAGCGTTGCAAACTCGAGTCTGTTTTTGATGAGAGACTGTGCATTAAGCAGCAGCCCCTTGGAACCCTCTATGTTTTCTGGGATAGTAACCAATGGAGTTATATAATTTTCCTTTCCATGGGCAACCACAGCGTTTGTTTGGGGGAGAAGGAGTAGTTACATATCATGCAAGCTTAACCAGAATAATCCTGTCCACTCTCTGAAGGAAATAAAATGCATGTGCATTGATTATGGTTCACAGTCTTTCGGATTTCTAGCAAAGTATTTGTAGAATATGTGATGGCTTTAAGACTTACCATGCCACAACAGTCAGCATGCCAGGCGCCGGATGCAGTCCAGACGCGGACGGGCACAGACGGGCTCGCCTTAGGTGTGCCTTAGGCGTGCCAGCAGCGCGTCCGCGTCGGCATGCACATTTAAAGCGGTACTAGCCAAAACACTGCACCGCAAGCTGACCCTTAAACTCCTCCCAACTTGGCAAGTGGAAGTGAGTTAAGCACACCCAATGGCAACTGCCTCCCTCTGCAAACAATCGAGCTGAAAGCACTCGCGGAGGAATGAAGAGGCAGCACTATTCCCCACGTGGCAGCAACTACGCCAATAAGGTGAAATCGCTGAGTGCAAATGAGAAAATAGACTGAATTCAAAACGAATTGAAACCATTTGCAATAAAATTACAAGCGCTAGACAGTGTAACCGCTTTTCAAGAGCCCCACAGTATAATGCGGACATCAGTGAAGGACAGAAAAAAGGAGCAGGAACAACTCTTAGGGAATCTCACAACCCTTAATGAGCATAAAAGGAGAAATGGAAGGACCTAGAAAATGTCTCGCAGTGCAATAGCATCTGCATCGGGATCCAACTCAACATGGAAGGAGACAATATCCAATAACACAGTGCCAAGAGCAGACGATGTGCACATGTTTCGCGAATGCCTGGCGCTGAAAACCTTCTGGAATGTAAAAAATAGAATCATCAATCTGGACCTCCAGGGTTTCTACTCGCACTCTTGAATTGCGCAAGCAGAATGGAAGCAAACTACTAATACATTTGGATCTGTTGGCTAACCACTTGATTTGCATGAAATGGATAGATCTGATCCCCCGGTTGGTGGAAGGGATGGTTAATTTGGTTATGAGATTTAGCCCATAGGATCCGGCTTGCCTCAGCAAAAAGAAAACTCATTTTTGGCAACCTTCAATAGAATGGTTAAAATCAAAGAATTTGGTCCAAAGATTTGTCCACTTGGCTGCCTCAAACTTGGGTAAATGTAGGTGTAGGTCCTCTTGTCTTGGGAGTACCCTTGTTTTGCAGCCTGGAGAGACTTGGACAGCAATGACATTGCAGCAGATGGTATGGCCAATTAGGGGTTGGTACAGTTAGAGAGCAATGAGTAGTGCATGAACTGATGATGAGGTCTATATCCAATGATAGGTCATAACTACATTTACACTAGACCAGAGGCATTCCTCCATCTGGACAGACCGCAGGAATTCATTTAAGGGCCACTCAGCCATTTCACCTGGACATCATCATATGAGACCACTTTATGCAGGTCAAGATGCTATTTCTTTTTCTTGTGTCAGGAGCAGTTGTCCTACATCTCATGACAACGGATCCACCAAGGCTAGTGCACCATAACACAGTGAACCCACAGAGGTTTCTTATAATTGCAGAACCCCTTGATTTAATCTTCAGTATGCTGACAAGATGGCTCAGTTAATTAAGTGTTGACTGATCAGTGTTTCATTTTTTAGAAATCAATAAACTGCGTACCAATAAATTGTCTGCCATTTATGATACATAAAGGCAACAATGCTGCTAGATTACATGATTAATAAAACCAAAGTATTTTTATTATTGCCTTCAATGCCAAATTGTTCACTGTATTATTGATGTTACTATTCATTAACCGTACGGCATGGTGGTCATACCTGGATCTTACAAATCCGTTGAGCTCACATATTTCTACTCCTATATTTCTATTTTGGCAGCTCTAATTTCTCAAAAGTTAAGCTTTAATGAGAAGAAATATTATCTCGTTCTGAAAATGATGAATGCTCTACTACCGCTTATAAAAATCGAATTCAAGGCCATTATATTACCCTCTCATAAAGAAAGAAACGGTTCTTTACTCTGTGTTTACTATATTGTTCAGTGTTATTGCTGAGCCAGAGGCGAAATGTTGGAACTTTGTTAATTTATATATCCCCTTTGTCAATACTAGTAAGATGTCAGCAAAAGCCATTCCGCATAATATCACAACACTTTGCACCTCTGAATTCTCTCCTCACCTCTTGAACATTTCCTCTCTTTCTCTAAAGCTCTAGGGATTTCCTATCAATGCTATACAAACAACACTGATATCTATTGTGCATCCAACACATCTAACATAATTGAATCATAGTTACCATTCTCTGGCTCAATTGGTGTGTTTGTTGTACCTGTAATGAGAAGATGTCCAATGTTATCAAAGCAAAGGAGATCAGAGTGCCATATACAGGTGTCTTTAATCACATGATTTTAATTAATGAAGCACTTCTATGCATCCAATCCATTGGAATTAAAACCAGTCAATCACTAGAAGCTGTTAAATAAAAAAAGGCATTTCTAATCCTAAATCATTTATGAGACAGTAGAGCAGCCAGAAATAGTGTTTAAAATCAGTTGTATTTTCCCAGTTCTTCAGTGGTATTAGCCATCAGAATTGAATGTTTTTCACTTTCTGTGTGTTTGGGTATGAGATTTTCCAATCTGGGAGTCATAGATAAAATGAATTTTCATACATACAGTAACACGAGGGATGTAAGAAGGAACCATTTCATCTAGTTTGACACTCTTGGGGCCACACACCTTGGGGAGAATCTGCTCATGAGCAAAGAAAGACTAAGGGCCTGATTTAACAGTTGGTGGATGGCCCGTCCTCTGCCATGGCAACATAGTAAATTATTCCTTTGTCCTGATAGAGTTGCTGCCTGCCCAGTTTTGAAATGTCCACTGGCTCACCAGACATTTCAAGCATTGACAGGCACTGCAGTCTCAGCAGTTCATGCCTATGCATTGTAAATTTACGGACAGCTCAGTCAACATGAAAGAGCCATACGTCAAATCTAATTTTTTTATTTTAATAAAGAAAATCCCAAAGCATTTTTTTTTTAAATAAAAAAATGGTCTCCTATCCATCGGAGTTTTCTGCCAGGTTTTTCCTGCTCTGAAAGAGAGCAGTATGTCTGCCCATCTAAATTAGATGGGAGGACACACAGCCAAAACTCTGGCACGCCTTACTCCATTGAGCTGATAGAGGAATCTGACCACAGCGGAAATGGAGTAGTCTCTAACTTCATCAAACAATGGTCTGCCCAAATTTAAATTGGGTGGGCTGACCATTATTTTGGTGGGGAGGGGACTCCATTGTCAATGTAACAGAGTTTGTTATGTGCCAGCATGAAAATTAGACATAAGTGTCAGTCTAGAGTGCCATCAGTTAAAATGAGACAAAGGTGAATTATTATTGAGGCAGGAAAGGATATCCCTTGCAAGGGTCATCTTTATTCACAAGATTATATTTAACAGAGCTGCCAAGTTTTCCATCTTGAACACCAACTGACCATGTTTCCTTATTGCTTTTATTGCTGTCCGTTAAAAATCCACCTGTTAGAAAACCTGGAATTTTAAACGGATAACAAGAAATTGCTCTTCAACCTTTCATTGAAACCCATTTAACAAATGGATTCCAATGCCTATCATAATAAGAAATGTTGTTTCATTACGTTTCTGTTGAATGCATTCTGCTACTTCTCTTGTACAACCCAACCCAACTGTTGTAAATCTAGCCTTTCAGTTTCCAAAACACTAAATGCAGTATTATTAGAGTAACACTGGGAAGGTATGGTGACAGAAGCACACTTGAAGATATTAGAATATTAATTGCTGGAATCACAGATAATTAGAGTGACAAATGAATCCATTGCCCGTATGTCAGAGCACCCTGTCCTCCTGAAAAATCTTCTTGAGCACCTTCTGGAGGAGGGTATTTGGATGAAAATCAGATAGTTCCTTCAGCCAGTAGAAGTGTCCACCACCAAGCCTGCTTGGTAATGATTTAAAGTGCAAAACCTCAGCAGGAAATCATCCACGTGGGACGAAATCAGAAATGACTACATTATCCCTCTTGATGTGTTATGCCTAGTGATGCCTTCAGCTTCATATAGCATTTGTATGATCATCTTTCCGATTGCAGTTCTAAAGACCATTGACAGAGGGATCTTGATCCGTCTCTAAATCTTGCTTTTTAACTAGGAAATTGCTTTGCTGTAGTTTGTCCTCAATAGTGTCAAGATCACGGTTGACTCAAAGGCTGAGATATTTCATGGGGTCTGTGTTCTGTTCCAGGGGAATGCCTCCAAAAGTTATGAACTCTCTCTGGATCGGATTAAGACTTGTCAGTGAACTGCACATATAGAGGGTGATACTGTCTGTATATAGGGACACCAACAACCTGCAAAAAGTATATCGAAGGGCATAATCAGCATAGTGTTGTTTGAGTTTAACTGCCAAAAGCTCAAGCACCAGCACAAATAAAATGGGGGATAAGGAGAATCCTTGACGCTAACCTCTTTGTCATGTCAAAATACTTTATTTCCAATAAATACATTCTTAAGAAATATTGCACACTGCCCAATTCATTAATATCAACGATCACAAGTGTCATAAAAACCGTTGTGCACAGCACACATTTGAATCAATTTAACCAACACATTATTTTGGATTATATCAATATAACCATTTCAAATATCCCAGTACTACAACTCAATAGAAGGTCAACAACCCAAAATCCAAGATATGTAAAAAATAAAGGAAATGCTAAATGAACGAGCAGCATGCACCTCATTATAAAGTGCCGTATGCATAGCAGCTTATTATAATCACATGGGGATCTCTTTATCAACCTTATTGACTGCTTCAAAAAGTAAGGCTTTTCGTTGTAGCCTTATAGCCATCATCACCAAATCGTTTGTGTACATAAGGCAGCTGATATGCCTACCCCTAAGCTTTGGTGAGTAACTATGCATGCTACTTAGACTCCAAGGGAGGTCTGTAATGAACAGACTAAACAGCATGGGTACTGGCATTTTACTTGACACTCTACCAAGCACATCCAGGTCGAAGTGGACCCAATTGTCACTATGAAGCTTCATTACAAGGCTTAGCACCACTGCTGGAGTTTTCACCATAGTGTACCTCTTTCGACCCTATTGAATGCCGAGTTGCAAAGGCCACCTACCGACTCTATTGATTTTCTTGCGACTCATCATAGGGTGAGAAAGTGGTCCATCATTTGAATTATTTGGTCTGAAACCTCCTTGCTCTACAGGGATCAGTCCAGTGTCAAATGAGCAGGTAGCTAGGTGTTTTAAGAATGTTTGAACAAAAAAGAATAGAGTGAATATTGAGGAGGGAAATCAGATGTTAGCTAGCAGGCTTGTCCATTTTGCCCTTTTTATAAGTGGGTTTCACTATGGCTCAATTCCATGAATCTGGAAGGATACCTGTTAATGTTACCATTGAAAGAACCCACTCAGAATTAGTTGGAAGACCCATTACTAAAATAGTAAACAGGTGAGGTCAATTTTATTGAATTGAAGGCCTGTGTGGTGTCTGCACTTCTCAGCTTTCCTGTCTCTAATATGATATTACAAATGGGGGTGGGGTCGCACACTACTCACACACCAGCGGGATCGCCCCTAATGACTGTGGTAAGTGTAGTTCGTGTTCCGCGATGCATCTTCTTTCGATTCTCTGCTATCTTCGCCATCCATGGACACGTGTTTCGGGGTATTTACCCCTCATCAGCAGGGATTAGGCCGTGTTCTGGGGTTGCCCGTGGCTGCCAAATATTGCCAGGTTTAGTACCACTCAGGCGCGCAGGTGTGGGGTCCCAGGCTCGTCAGCCAACTGCTCAAGGGAGCTTTAACATTACTAATATGATATGACGAATAGGGTAAACAAGTTGAGGGATATGACGCAGCCTGATATAAAGCCTGCCTGATTGAGGAGAGAAAGCTCCAGGAGCGGAGAAAGCAGAGTATTGGCTAGAAGTTTAGCCAATATTTTGACATCACAGTTCAGAAGGGTGAGAAGAGTGTCCTACATAGTGGGAGGAAGGATTTTATTGTTGTGAGATTCTTTGAAAAGGGGTAATAGATGGGGGAACAATATATCAGAGTATTCCTTGTAAAATCCTGCCGGCAGGCCATGCATTCCAGGAGCCTTTCCTGCAGGGAGACAGCTGATCACTAATTGTATATCCTCAAACGAGAAGGGTTGGTTCAGGTATTCAATCCCTCAGCCAGGCAATAGCCATGTCATGGAAGTAATAAGTAAGCCAGGTGGTGGGCTGATTTAAATGTGAGGCACAAAGAGTTGAACAAAAGGATCAGGATCCTTATGTAATTGCATCTGCTTTCCAGTAGAGGCGCCTGATTAATCAAGAATACATGTAATGTCATTACTAGCCTACAGTTTTCTCAACCTATTAGTTTTTGTTCTGATGCAACACTCTTTTCCATATTTCCATGCCAATGCATATAGTCCTAGATATTCCACTTCACTGAAAGTCACTTCATTAATTGTTTACTGAATCTTCACCAGAGTCATAGACTCCTGCGATTGGAGCCTACCATTTTCCATGTCTTTGATTTCATATTCGAGGGGGCATTTTGATTTGAGAATCCACCCTGTTTAGCAGTGTAAAGGCCTAGCAGCTCTGCATGAAGGCCTCCCATACTGTGCCAATCTCAGATACTGATCAGTTAATAGTTTGAAAGTGTTCCCTTATTTCCTGTCTTTCGACAGAGCACATTGTCTCTTAAAGCATATGGTGAGGGTCTCCATATTTTAACAACCCTATTAAAAACCCCAAAATATAAAATTCGAAATACAAAAATTAAATGTATTTTTTTAAATAACATTATTATTACACATTGCAATAATCTTTATCAATTAACACAAATAGTATTATTATAATTAATATACCACACGACATGTCCACAAAAATAGCAGCCAAAAATATTAACATAAATATTACAAACTGTAATAATTATTATCAATAATGTTAGACCTGGCACCATTGGCGTGGGTCTCCCTTCCATTTTTGCTGTTGCCTTATGTATTTTTGCTGGTGTTAGATGCTTTGAGCACTGTGCCACTGCTATTCAGTGCCACAGTGCAAGTGCTCCCTATTGTAAATTGATGTAGTAATCAGTGTTTCCATGTTTGGCTATTTGGTTTACTTGTCAGACCCTAGTACAGTGCACTGAGTGTGCCCAGGGCATGTAAATCCAAATGCTGCAGGTGGGCTTGCCGCACTGGTTGTGCCACCCACAGAAGCAGCCTTGTAAAATGTGTGTAAGGTCTGCCATTGCAGAGCATGCGTGCAGTCTGGTACTGTCATGCTGACTGGGCAGGTGCACCCACTTGCCAGTCCCTAAACCTTCCCTTTTCTTCATATCAGTCACCACTATGGTAGGCCCAAGGGCAGAGTGCATTGTAAGTATAAGGTAGGACAAGCCCTGATGTGTGTGGCATGTCCTAATAGTGAATAACAGCTATTTTAGTTTTTCACTATTACAAGGTGACCTTTTCTCCAAAGGCCAGAATGGGCTGTTAGAATTATTACATGTTATAATCCTAACTGACTCAGAGAACATGGTAGAAATTTGAGATTAGTATGCCTGAACTCAAAATGATAAAATACATCTTTTAGTGAAGTTGGTTTTAAAATTCTGTGTTTGCAAACACGACTTTTAGAAAGTAGGTAATTGCTTGTCTAACCTTTCAAGACTGCCTCTGCTAGGTTGTGTATTTCTTTGTCTGGTTGTGTGAGTGACAGGGTTGGGGATTCCAAGAAGCAGGATGAGCCAGCTCAGTGGTGAATAGAGAGATCTGCATCTAGATGGGAGGGAGGAGTTGCACCTGAACCTTGAATAGGGCTGTGCCTGCCTTCAACAATGCTGACTCCACCTCCTGGGGAGTGGCTGATGTCTCTGCCCTGCACACTGAAAGAAGAGAAGGAGTCCTGTAAACAAAGTACTCCAGGACTGTACTTGCCTTCCACAATGCTGGCTCCACCTCCTGTGGGGCGTCTGATTTTTCTGCCCTGCATTGTGAAAGGAAAGGAGAAGTCTGGTAAACAGAGTGCTTCAGAACTGGTTTGGACTGGGCAAAGGCCCCTGTCCCCCAGAGAACAAAGGATTTTGGGATATAAATATTGGGATCCTGATCCGATGAAATTAGATCACTTTGGACTACAAGAAGAAACCTGTACTGAGGAGGGGAACCTGAATAAACTGAGGAGAGGCTATTCCCAAGCTGAAGTGCTGCTTAGGGGATTGGCCTGCAGTGGTTGCCTTACTGCCAAAGGAAGGAGAAAGGAACTTTGCGTACTTTGCTTTCAACTTGTGAAGGATCTCCAAGGGCTTGGAAAATAGCTTGCATCCTGCTGAAGTCTCAGGGACAACAGACTTCAACCCCCAGCTCCCCAGATTTCTTTTGGAAGGGCCTGCTGCTGTTTTGGGCCTTCTGAAGAACTGCGCGTCGCAAGGAGCTGGAAGCGCAACTCATCGAGGAAGAAGCGTGTCTCGCAGTCACTGTGCCTGCCGTACCAACTCCGAAGGAGGGTGTCGCCACTGGAACTGTCACACTGCACCGCATCGAGAGAAGCGTGCCACAACGAAGAGGAAGCGTGTTGCCTTCGCTGCTGCTGCCGTCGCAACTCCGAAGGAGGGTGTCACTGCTGTAGATGTTGCATTGCACTGCATTGAGAGAAGAGTCTCGCAAAGAGGTTGGAGCGTGTCGCCGTCGCTGTGCCTGCCGTCGCAACTCCGAAGGACGTTGTCGCCGGTGGAACTGTCGCACTGCACTGCATCGCCGCCATCGGAGCTACTGCCGTCGCATTGTGGATGTCACCGATGTAGTTGTCGCATTGTGCGGAAGCTTCATGCAATGTGGTGGAAGAGTGTAGCAGTTGGAGCTGTTGCCTTTGTATCGCTGAATCAGGGTGTCGCCGCTGCCGTCCATGCATCGTACCGAGAACTTCTCACATCCCCCGAGAAGCGTGCCGCATCTGGAAAGTTCTCCACCTTTTTATTTCTTTGTACTTGAACTTTGCCGCATTTCCCTCGCTGAGACATTACTTGTAGTGGAAGCGCAATGCAACCTAAGGTACATTGATGCAAAGTGTTGCATCTTAAGAACTGAACTTAACTAAGCTAAAGCTACCATCTTAAAGTAACAGTATTGTGTATTTTTGTTGTTTATGGTCTTGTGGGAACTCTATATAAAGTATACTTATTTTTTATATAAAAACCTTATATGGTGTCCATCTGTAGTGTTGCCACTGGGTTACTGTATGTGGTCACAAATGCTTCACACACTGCCTCTGAGATAGGCCTGTCTGCTCATGCCAAGCTACCAAGGGCGTGAACAGGGGTTATTTAAGGAGTGTAATCCCCTTATTCTGACTAGAGGCAAGGGTCCCTATTTGTCACAAGTACCTACCTATGCCAACTAGAGACCCACGAATCTAACAAATAACCACACATATTATCATTATTAAAATATCACACTATAAGCCCATAAACATAACAGCCATGAATTAAAATGTAATAGAAATAAACAGTTTATCATATGAAATAATATCTTTTTGAATCAATTAATATTTTTTTTTTATTTATGGTTACTTAAATACCCCCCCTTTACTCTACAAACTAAACAACACACACCTAAAATATAACTTAACAAATATTAGTTCACAATTAACATAATTATCAATTAGGTTATTAATAATAAAGTAATGTTTCATTATCAATACATTATTTTTAAATTAATTCCCACTCTGTGACCCCCAAACACCACAACCCAAACATAAAACTTAACTTAAAACATAAATGTACTACACAATATCAATAATTAGTTTTTGATTAAATAATAAAAACTTACAGAAAGTACATGTGCTGGGTACAAGATGCTACCTAGTTACCTGGTTAAGCAAATTCCTGAGAAGCACACCCCCACTTATCATATGAAAAGTCTGGGAGGATTAACATTGGGAAGGGCCTATTTGAGTCAGATGCATCTTTGGCCCTGTAATATCCTCCTTTATTGTCCATAAAAGGTTGTTTAAAAAAATGTCCAGTTCTCTATCCTTTATGGGGCTTACTTTACCTGAGTTAGACAGAACAGAATTTCCCTGACAGCCCATCTTTAGTGCCCTTGCTGTCACTGGGAAGACGTGGAATTGAATGACATCCTATGGGACTGTCTCTCACTGAATTGCTCCTGGTGAATGGTCCTAACAACAATAAATGTATCACCAACTATGATGGATGAGATTTGTGGCAGGCTGTAGCTCTTGGCATGTACATGCTTTCCAACTGAAATAGAGTGACAGCCTGCTTTGCAAATCTTGCTCTACTGCTATTCAAGAGGACACTCACATTATAGAGGAACACACAATTACCCTCTCTGGATCCATCATGGCTCTGCATGCTAGCTGGATGGATGGAAGCTTAAAGTATGGCAATCAGCAGCGAGGAATCAAGAGGAATAACCAAGCACTACATCTCAATGGAATGAGATGCTTGGCTGGTTCAGCTTCAAACCCGTATAGGAGATGACAAATAGGGAAATTCCGTTGAGTTACAAACAAAACTCAGCAAGATTCCACAGTGTTTCACCCACCAGTAGTTTCCAATCTCTAAATGTACAGCTCACGTTCCTCGCACCAGTCCTCTGACAAAAGTATGCACCTCGTCATCAACAAGAGAATGGCATAACCCAACGGCAAGGAATTCTGGGCTAAAGTTCATCAGAGGAGGGAGCCGAGCAGTATCCAAAGGTAATCTCCCTGTGGGGGCCACGTACAATACATGTGATGATGAATAATTGTTAACGCTGAGCAGAATGATGGCTTGGAAATTGCGCTCCCCTGAACCCGGCAAATTGAATGGATTCTACCTAACAAATGCCACTCTCCTTCAGTTCTTACTGTGCATCTCTGGGGGGATGTCTAAGCGCCGTACTACCACCTGTTGCTGTCCACACCTGTGCACTGTCAAAGTGAGCAGACTGGGAGCCCTCACTAGCACTGCCTCTTGAATGAGGGCAAGCTCAGGGGCTCTCTGAGGCTCGGCATAGTGCCATCACTCACCGGCAGAGGAGGGAGCGAACAGGCCCAGGTGGGTGGTGAGGCTACCTGTGGGTTCAATCACCATGCATGGCAAGCCACCCAAGACAGTGACCCGATAGCCACTTAATGGAACCCACCAGTAGGCCACAGCCTAGTATCACTGCTTCCACTCCTTGCCTTTGGCCTCACTGCTGCCGGCAAACCCTGTCAGCCATTTATTGGGAGTGTCCACTTCTGCTGATGTCATCAGGTCTCCAAGGCATACCCAAACCTAATGGTCTTCTCTCTCCCATCTCTACTGCCTCAGTTACACTACTCTCAAAATACCACAGCACCATCAGGGATTTCTCCTAACTTGAGCTGTTGATTACAGCCATGCAATTAGCACTACCCGGCCCCATTAGACATCGACCCATTCACAATTCCCTAATGTGCCATCTGCCCCTTACATATTCACTTTAAAACCTCATGTATAGCACTGAGAACATTTAATGACAAGGGCCCAAGATTGATGCACAAAATACTACAACCTTTTAGACCAGGTAGATCCTTGAGATTGGCCTCATCACATCAGGCTGTGGTCTCCAGAGTTCGTAAAACCCAGTGTGGCAACTGCCCCTTTTCTTTTATGGCATCCAAACTTTGGAATATTGAGAAAGCTGCCACTCGAGTAAAAATCCTCTTGAGCGGCAGAAAAGGAAAGCCTGCCCTGTGCATGGAGCCGTTCGCGATGAACGCACAGTGCAGACAAGCATCCAGCACTGCACAATCACAGCAAACAGCATTTTTATATCAAACTCTACCGCTCGAGGAGATCTGCGTAGTGCAGCAGAGTTTTTTTTCGACGCGAAACTCCGCAAACTCTTCCCAGGGATAGCCTTAAACAGGTAAATTAATTTGTACATTTATATATAATTTTAAAACTATGAAAAAAATTACAATTAATGGTTTATTATTTTTTTAGAGGTAATATAGCTTCATTATTATGTATGTGTTTAACCTTTTTGAGTAAAGTTTATTTGTTATAGTTTTTAAAATGTATATTACATTAACTTTCATAAAATTCATATTTATTATTTCATTATATATTTATATAATTGATATCTTTACAACTATATTTTTGACATCGATATTTGTTTCTGATATTTTTGTACTTACCTGTTTAAGTATAGGGAGTCAGTATTTTTGCATTCTATATTTCTACATCTATATGTTTTACATTGATATTCTGTCAGTGAACCCCCCTGCAATTTATGTATGTGTATATATATATATATATATTTATATCCAACATGAAGAGTTGCCTGCTGTAGAAAACGCCACTCACACAGGTAAACTTGCCAATCTTTGTGAAACCTCTTACAAAGACCAAGGAGCCACGTGGTGGCCACGCCCATGGGGGCGGGACATACTCATATAAGGATGGTTAAAAAAACTGCCGTGACTGCTGTCAAACAAATGCCCATAGCCCATGAGGAATTGCGAGATGCACGAAACGCGTCGGGCTGGGCTGTGATTATGGCGAGGCATTACACTGCTGACATCTTGCTGTTCCTTCATTAAAGAATTGTGGCTAAATACTGGTTACCAATGCGGGTCCTTTCTTAAGCAGGATATATATATATATATATATATATATATATATATATATATATATATATATATATATATATATATATATATCCTACAAGATGCCCCAGATCGTAGAAAACGCCACTCCACCAGGGATGATTTTCACAAATCTTTATTTTCAGCGCCACAAAACACAGCCCCAACTGGTATGAGTCCCAACGCGTTTCGGTGCCTCTGCACCTTAATCATGGGAGAGGGAGACAGGTAAAATCCGGATTTGAACATCACGCCATTAACCCAATTAGCATACACTCTCCAGTGAGTGGTATGCCGGGAAATGAAGTCCATAATTAAACCTTCCGGTAGGTTCCGTGATTTTTGCCCCAATGTTTTAACTCCCGATATATTTACAATGTTCCAAGCCCTCCAGTGGGCTTCAGGGCTATTTTTGTGGTTCCATTAGCAATCCCTTGGAGTGGGAAAAGTTGTGCAAACTCTGCCAGTGGAGCGGAGTTTACAGCTGACCTCTAATGTCAGCCTATTGACAAGCTTTGGGATAATAATTTCTATTACAATAAAAAATTACCCACACTGTAGAAGCAAGCATTGCTTCTGAAGATAACTACATGAAATTAAGCTGTGACCTGTGGTGCGCATGATCCCATTCTCTGCTTCAGTATGGTTACAGCTTTAATGATTATTTGGTACTTTAACACTGATGTGTAATGTCCCGTCATATCTCAAAGTTGTTTTTCAAAGGCAGCTTGTGAGAATATTAGCCGTGGTCGGTAGTGGGTGTACCTGCAGGGCGGTGACGTGGGGAGGGGGGGTGGTAATCTATGGATTACGGAGCTTTACAGGTAAGTAAACATATAAATAAATAAAATGAATTTCGTTGCACGCACTGCATCCCCAAATGCAATGCAGTGCACGCAACGAAATTCGTTTCTCTCCTCCTCGATGTTTCTTGACTGTATTTTACTACACTATAGTAACTGATGTAATTTGTAACGCAATGTTCCTCTTGTATAGCGCTCTAATACCTTCGGGTCTAGCCAGAGCTATTCAAACCTTTTTAGATATACCTTGTAATATAACAATCCTTTGGTTTTGCGCTCTGATACCTCCGGGTCTAGACAGCGCTATATAACCTTTCTCAAATCAAATAAACTAAAATCTGGTTTTCCTGAATGCTGAGACCTGAGCAACATGGCTGAAACCTGGTGGAGCTGCCTAGACAGCTAATAAGGAGATTGGCCCTGGTGTCCCCCTTGCCCGTCACCTACCCAGCCGGACATCGGACACAGTTCTTCCTCGTCTTCCTGATATGGCTCCTTCCTCCCCTCCTTTCCTACAAATTCTCTCATCCTCATGTTTGTTGACTGTACCATACTACGCTATTGTAACTGATGTAATTTGTAACGCAGTGTTCCTCTTGTATAGCGCACTGATACCTCCGGGTCTAGCCAGAGCTATTCAAACCTTTTTAGATATACCTTGTAATATAACAATCCTTTGGTTTTGCGCTCTGATACCTCCGGGTCTAGACAGCGCTATATAACCTTTCTCAAATCAAATAAACTAAAATCTGTTTTTCCTGAATGCTGAGACCAGAGGAACATGGCTGATGCCCAGTGGAGCTGCTAGACAGCTAATGAGGAGATTGGCCTTGGTTTCCCCCTTGATTGTCACCTACCCAGCCGGACATTGGGTACAGTTCCTCGTAGTCTCCCTGCTATTACTCCTTCCTCCCCTCCCTCCTACAAATTCGTGAATCATTGTTTATGTGTACTGTATCTTACTGTGCTCTTGTATCTGATGTAACTCTTAACGCAGCAATCCTAAATGTAAAACGCTCTTATACCCTCTTGGGTCTGGTTTGCGCTATGTAAAACTTTATAAATAAATAAATGAAATATTTGTTGATGGAACACAGATCCTCACTATGTTTGGATTGCGATTCTTTGAGGCCGTATTGCATACTCTGTTGGATCATCAGGCAGGTCATGCAGGCCAAGAGGTAGTGACTACACTTATCGTGTACCTCCTCCCAGACGCAAGGGTTCAATCTCGCATGCCCAGACCCGGTATCAGTGTCTAGAGCACATAGATTCAGACTGGTTGGTCCCTTAGATAATTCACTCGAGGTTCCCAGATATCTTTCTACCTATTATGCAAAACTCTATCACACATGTACAAAAGACCCTTCTGATTTAGCTGCCTATTTTGAAGACACTGGCCTTGGGTGGATCAGTGATTCACGCAGAGAACTCCTATCTGCCCTTCTTGAAGAGGACAAGATCCGGGCCGCAGTAATGGGTCTGCGATCCCGAAAAGCCCGAGGACCTGATGGTCTGCCGGTGGACTTTTATAAATGCTATATAGACGAAGTAGATCTATTTCTTTTTTTGTTTTTGTCCTCATTAGCCACTTAATCGTTCCAGGGACGCTCCAGCTGCAGAAACACCATCGCCTCTGTACCATCAAGAAACCAGAGAATGGTTTCATAACCTCCAGAAAGGCGGGCCTGATGTCTCAGCGAGAAAGAGCCCCACGCATACTATCTCCATTCGAGCCCATTATCGGCTGATAGTCCAGTAACATTATGGCATGGGGTGCCTCTCATTGGACATGGATACTTAGGCTTAATCATCGGACCCGGGGAAGAAAATAAAAAAAAAAACCCGGGTACTCTAGCTGTCCCGTCTCCACTCAACTAAGAAGTTCCAGAATCTCGCAGTACGGGGGCTACAGGCTCTGGCTAAATCTACTTTCGATGTTGCATAAAGTGAAGACAACCACTCTGCATGGGTCGGCGAATTAATGTTAACCCAATTTTTGCATATTTGTCTTCTTGCTAGTAGAATAGCATAATATAGAAATTCTCTTTCTAGCCCCTTGATGTTATTATTTAGCCCAAAGATGATTAAAGACCATGAGAAAGGGATAGAGATTCTGAGAATTGATTCAAGTGATATCTTGATTTCTTGCCAGTATGTAGTGATGTTCGGACACTCCCAAAACATATGTAAATCTGAGGCTGCTGGGAGGAGGCATTTACTACAACACTTCCCTGGTTGGAACTTAGAGAGCTTTTTTGGGGAATAATACGCTCGATGTAATGTAAATAGTTGGTTGCGCCTCAACCAGGCAGGTTTTATAATTTTGTAGAGAAGGCTAAAGGATTCTATGCATTTCTCTTCTGCCTGTGGTTCTCCCTCTCCTCCCCATAGTTTTAACGGAAGGTTAAATTCGCCCTCTACTTCTTTGATGATGTTCCAATAGTAAAAAGCCACCTCTTTACCTCCATATGGTTTCTCAACTAGGTTTTTTTCTAGAGAGCTATATCCTCCAATTTTGACCTTTTTCTTTATTTGAGTTCACAATCAACTGGACAGTTGTATAAAAATAAACCAGGATAGTGGTGAGGTTACCCTGTCTGAGAATAATTCCCATTCCATTAAGGATCCTCCTGCCACTAACTCTCCCCATCATTTTATTCCTGCTTCCAATAACACGGTTTTGACAGTCTCACTATGTTGCGAGGAGAATCTTGTAAAATGCCAGATCGGTGCGTGATTGGAAAAGTATGCTATCCCAGCCTTAGATTTAATTTGAATCCATTCTTTCAGGGAGCTATGTAATGTCTTTAGCCTAACTTTTTTGAAGAATCTCTGATGGCCAAACTTAAATAAGAATCCGTCCAATGGAAGATCGGAGCCCAGTAGCATTGCTTTGAACATACAGCCATTTGAGTTATCTAGCGGGTTCTTTAATAGCATCCTAGAGTGGGTCAGATGAAAAGCCCAAGCATAGTATTCTAGGCGAGACCACCCTTTTCTCTCCTCCTTCTCAGCTTCTTCCATGCCAGCCTGGTTGACTTATAGCACCAAATAAATGAATTGATGTTTTGTTGGCATTTAAAGAGTTGCTTGTTATCGAATATTAATGGGATAGTATTAAAGATAAATTTGTATTTGGGGAGGATGGTCATTTTCACTAAGCTAGTTCTCCCATAAATGGTAAAAGGGAGAAAAGACCAAGATTTCATCAATGCCTTGGATTCACGGGAAATCCGATCCAGATTAGTCTGGGTCAAAAGGTTTAAGTCTTTTGTGATTTTGATCCCCAGATAGCGGATTGAAGGTTTCACTGGACGTTGAAGATTTATGACGTTCCAAGCCATTATATCTGTTTTTCCAGCATTTATTTCATAGCCTGAAAATTTTCCAAATTCCTCAGCTCTTTTAATTACCGTAGGAAATGCCTGGGCCTGGTCCGTTGTGTAAATGAGAATGTCATTGGCATATAATCCGACTTTCTTCTCCCATCCAGAAAAGGAAAAAGGCAGAATATTAATGTCCTCTCTTATAATCTGAGCAAATTGTTCAACATAAATGTTAAATAAAAGAGGGGAAAGAGGACACCCCTGTCTTCTCCCTCTGCTAATTTCAAAGGAATTTGTGCGAGTACCATTAATTAACAGGCTGGCTCTCGGGATTTTATATAATAAACCTACCGCTCTACAGAATTTAGGGCCAAATTGAAACTTTTCCATGACTGCAGTTAGATAGGACCAATTGACCCTATTGAATGCTTTTGTTGCATCGAGTGTCATAATAGCGAGAGGCAAAGCAAAGGTTGAGGCAATATCTATCGCTCCGACTAAATCGTAAGTTAAGTCAGCCAATTGTCGGCCTCTGATAAACCTCTTTTGATCTTGATGGATAATTGTTCCAATCTCGCTTCCCAAACGTGCAGCCAAAACTGTTGAAAAGATCTTATAGTCGTTGTTGAGAAGCGAGATTGGACGGTATGATCCACAATCTATTTCTTAAACAGCTATTTGATGAAGCCAGAAATAGTGGGACTTTACCTATAACCATGAGACAGGCATGATCATATCCTTACACAAGCCGAACAAAGAAGCCAGTAGCTAGTTCTGAGTCCTACAGGCCTCTATTGCTCATCAACTGTGACACCAAAATCCTAGCCAAAGTTGTTACTGACTGGTTGACATTGCTGATGGAGGGACTGGTCCTCCTGGATCCGGCAGGTTTCATCACTGGCAGGGCCACATCCCATAACTTGCGCACAACACTTGTGTTGCTCCATGACATAGATCCAGAGATCAGAGAAGCAGGTATATTCCTGGATGCCACAAAAGCTTTTGATTCCCTGGAATGGGATTACATGTTTGCAATTCTGGGTAGGATGGGACTCCCCCAGCCCTTCCTGGCATGGATAGGGCTGCTATACGCCCAACCTGAAGCTATTATACAGATTAATGGCTTATACTCCCGTCCGATCATCATTATGTGATCAACACAACAAGGATGCCCTTTAGCCCCACTGCTATTTGCCCTCGTCATAGAACCGCTTGTGGCCAAAATACAACAACAGTACAGAGAGTATGCCATACCATATCCCACACAACAGAGACTTCAATCGCTGTACGCAGATGATGTCACTCTTTATTTACGGAAACCACAGACTAGCATTAGCCCGATTCTGCAGGAGTTCATCAGATTCGGTGCATTCTCCGTGATAGGAATTAACTGGAGCAAAACGCAAAAGTGTCCACTCATGCCTAACACGGTTCAATTCACCTCCGGTGCGAAACCGAAAACAATATTTAGGCGTGACAATAACCTGAACTAAGGAAGAAATGCTCTGTGTGAACTATGGCACTGCCATTGACACCATTACTAACTGGGTGACCTGTTGGATCACAATGCCATTTTCTCTGGCTGCAAGGGTAGCCCTAATGAAAATTATTATACTACCTAAATTGCTATATTTATTTATTAATATTCCCTATAACCCAGGGCGCCATTTTTTCGACACCCTCGGGTCACTTCTCATCAGGCTAACATGAGGGGATGGCGCACCATGAAATGAAAAACATATTTAAAAGGAGTTCGAAAAAACAGCCATTTGTGACAACATTTTTATTTGTAACTTCTTATCACAATGGCTGATTTACAAAAGTAATATACCATTACACCCACTAACCATTCTGGTTATGGGGCTATATAGGATTTTCAGGTTCCCCAAGAACCCAAAGTACCCAGAGCCAACTACTGAACTGCAACCTACAATTGGATTTTATTGTGTACCGGGTGTAGAGCAGTTTATATGGTAAAATGAAAAGAGTGAAAACTGGGCTTTAAAGAAAACTATGTATTTCTGAAATAGGCACCAGATACAGAGTTTATGAGCAGTGTTTATTCACACATCTCTCAATTTGTGCTACTACCATGTGATTCAGAGGGCATTTATCAAAATGTCTTCTTTCTTACACATTACCTTACAGTTCAAAGCCACAAATGCCAAGAAATACATTTGGTAATAACAAATGTTCTACTATTCCGAATTTTTAAATTTCTCCTGGAAAATCTGGCATCCTACTTGTGCGGTTAGGCCTAGAGTTCATAAAAGAAAAGGGCCCTAAACACAACATGGACACAGCACATTTTTTACACTAAAAACGATCCCCTTTTCAATATCAGCAGCTGTGAATTTTGAGCCCTAGCTCAGTAGGCACCAATGGAAACCTAGCAAACCTGTACGTTTTTGAAAACTCCCACTAGGTTTTATACCCTGAAACCTTTGCACACCTCAATTGTTGACTAAAAAATCCAAATGTTCCTCATATTTCTGTGAAGAAATCTTCTGGAATCTGTGGAAGACACACTTTTTCTTCCACCGTGTATTTGCCGAAGTGTCCAGATAAAGATGGCACCTGAAGATAGAGATAGTGCCCGCAACAGAAAAGGCCTCAAAAACACAGCCTGGACACATTACATTTTCTAATTGAGAACAAAACCTTTTTTTGCAATCAGCTAGCTGGGGATTTTTGGCACTAGCTCAGCTGGCACCTAAGTAAACCTAGCAAACCTGTATTTTTCTTTTTTAACTAGACACCTGGGGCTGAGCATATTACAAGTTTTCTCACCACCAGCGGACTCATGTCAGGTCTCATGCCATGAAACTGCTGGTGGTGAGGAAACCAAGGGGGCCCTGCCTCTTGCCTTGTGCATGGGCTTCATGTGTGCATGCACCCCTATTCCTGCATGTCATAGACTGCACAGCCCATACCATGCAGGAATGTCTATTGGTGGTCCCACGCCTGTGCAGTTCTAATGCTCACATATGAGCCTCTGACTGCACTGACATGGTACCATCCCAGTTGCCTTCTCTTTTCTAAGTATGTTTACTGGTATTGTGTGTTAGTAAAAGTTGAATAAAATACTTTATTGCCATAAGAAGGCCAAAATTAAATTAAATGTCAGTGCAGGCTTTTGAGAGTGTTCCATTTGTTGTTGCTGCTGGTGTAGCAGTATGCTTTAAGACGTGAGCATAACTTATCTACCTGTTTATAGGAGAGTGAAGTAGCATGATAAACATAAACAGCAAGAGCAAAAATGTATTATTTATTGTATTTTCTGTCCAACTATGTTCCTACTTTTAATATTCTCCAAATATTTCAGTTCTCTTTGCAGTACCAGTGCTCCATTTAGTCTGCTCTATTTGATACTAATCTTCACTTTCTGTGAAAGGCTCTTTGGGATAAAGATTGAATTTAGCCATTCATTTAAACGTTTCATATGTCAGGCCATGTTTTTCTAGCATTCATTCATCTTCGTGTCTGCCACATCATCTCTTTCTAATTCTGCCAAGGAGGAGTTTTGTATTGGCTTTAAATGAAGAACAGAAACACATTTCCGGTCTGTTTCCATATGGTTCAATAGCTGTCATTCCGATTGGCTTATGTGTTGGAGGCATCTATTTAGTTTACTCAGTTCCAAAATACTCACCTATTTGTTCCTGTCCCGTTGGCATCATTTCAGTAGTTTGTTCTGGAGGGATAAAGTCAATAAAAAGAGAATTGTCATGGTATGGAAATATGATCTTACTATACAAGTGAAAACACACCTGTATGATATTACATTTAATTCATATCGTTTTACACATACATAAAGTGCACTGAGAAGAGTTGCAATCAGCATGCAAGGTTCATAAAAACAATCATTATGTTGAGTGACAGAAAAAGGAAGACTGAAAGCCACTGCTGTCGATCTTTAGAGTGTGTTGTTACTTCTGCTCTAGCACAAAAGAATACACTCCTTTTTATCAATGATATCCTCAGTTAATAATGGATCATCAATGAGAGACTCTATCAATTTCTGAATTGTAGCCTATCACTTTTATTTTCAAAGTTGTTTCATTGAGAATAGTAAAAGGGAGCCCACAAGTTCCTACACTTCATTTTGATTCTTCTTACTACTGTAGTTAATTGATTCATGGGACAAAAATGTAGTTGGAATCTCCCCATTGTTATTTAACCCATTTCACGCTTATGATGAGCTGAGCTCGTCATGAGGCACAGTGGAGCTGTGCTCATGACAAGCTGAGCTCGTCATAACTGCCGCAGAACGCCCACGTGGGGCTAATTCTCCTCCTGTGCGGGTGTTCCATGGGAGTGGGCCGAGTCGTGACGAGCTCAGCTCGTCATGAGCACAGCTCCACGGTGCAGCATGACGAGGGCTCGTCACGAGCACCACGGTGCCGCGCGCGGCCCTCCCTCCCCCCAGCACCGCCTGGGAATTAGCCCCGCATGGAAGGTAGTAATCATACTGTAAAGCTCCCCTCAAATGCACTCCCTTTGGAGTGTTTTCTTTAAGTGGGAGTGTTTTAGGAAGGAGAAATTAACCACACAGGAGTCTGTCAACAATGTGAAATTAGCTTTTTGCTATTAGTCACAGTATTGGCATATTACCATTAGATTTCTACAGTCCCTAATTTCAATACTATGCAACATAACTTGTGAGCTACATTGAGGTGGCTTATTAATATTTAAAAATAAGCCTTTAACCTGTTGAAGGGTTTATTTTGACATGTTGATTAGGGGTTTTTACACTGTTACAGTCAAGCTACAATGGTAGGTCTGAGGTTATGTTTGATCTGCTTTTGTCCTGATTGCACCATAGATGGTGCAATCAACTCATGGAATTTCACTTCCAGAACTGGGTCTATGGTGTACCATTTGCCACTGCCATAAACACAAATTACATATGACCTTTGAGTACACTAATTCAGCCATTGTATAATATGCAGCAGAGTGACTTTACAGCTGTTTAGCAGGGGTCTTGCACACAGCCCGAAAGACAGAAAAGGCAAACATCTGGTGGTAAACCACACAAAATATGGTCCTTTCTACAATAAGTATGCTTTTCTCTGCTGTCAGAAATTCCTCAGCTCCATATTCTTGCCTAATTTTTATTTCATTGTGATTACACTTACCTTTTTCATAAATTATGTTAAAACATTTTAAGTAGTCTCCATGTGATCCTTTTTTTCTAAGTTTAACATTATAAAGAGTTTTTATATGTCTGCACAATAGCATTCTGCAATATTTGAAAAGCTTCCATATTATATATTGGTTCCCAATCCTAATTTTAACACTATGGCCCTAATTACTAGTGTCCCAGTGCATATGAGGTAATTATTACACCCAATTATATCCCATATTCTGAGGTTCAGATTTTCCATGATTATAAAATATTACTAGAAAAAAGGGCCTGATGTTGATCTTGGAGGATGAGCGACTCCATCACAATGGTGATGGATATCCCTTTTGCTAAAATATAAATTCTATAGAATATAATGGGATTCATATTTAGGTGGAATGGATATCTGTCACCATTGTGACGGAGTAATCCATCCACCGAGATCTGATTCAAGCACTAAATCCCCATCCAAATAGGAATTTTTATGTTGATTTTAGTAATTTGTACACAAATATCATATAGTGTGGTATTTAGAGAGACTTTTTCCCCATCAAATTTTGGAAGGCGAGACGTACCTAAACATAAGGAGTGAATCCTTTAGGAATGCCGATTTTATGATACTCTGTAATTACTGGGTGTGGAAAACTGTGCCCTTGATATACAACTAACCACTTTAACCCTTTAAGTGCGGCGCCAGTTCAGCGGACGTCGCGTGTACTACCTCGCTAGTGCTGCGCACGTCCGCTGAACGTTCCGGCCCCGCCCGCTCAATAGAACGTTCCGCACCAGCGCAGAACGTTCAGCGCAGCGAAGGCGTTAAAACAACTGTTTGTACTGGGGTATCTTAATCTGGGTTACCGATAAACATGCCCAATATTTTCCATTCAAATGATTATAATTACAGTACATTTGATTTAATTAATTTTTAATCATCTACATTTGTAGAAAAAAAATCATTGTCTTACAAAATGTTAACTACTGTCAAATGCAAAACCTAAACCAAAAGTTCCTCTAGTCATTATAATTTGGTAATTATTTCACTTAAAATAACTTGAATTTAATCACAAATTATGTGTTGCATTTTTCTCTTTGTATATTCTTTAAATTGCCAGAATATCATTTTTAAAATACATTTATTAAATACAATTTTTGTAAATAATATAAATCCATGCCCTAATATAGGATGGTAAACCCATCTCTCATGTTTTCTTGTGATGGTAATAGAAAAGTATCACGTACCGTTAAAACTATGTTTAGAGACTCAAAGGTGCATGTGCAGAGCAGTAAGTAGCGGGTGCCACAGCAGACATGCTGCATGTCCCTCATCAGTGACAGATTTGGATCAAGGGCTGCATGGGCAATGTAACTGTAGAACACACATCTAATTTGAACTAGGCCAAGCAAAGGTAGACATGCACTGGGGAAGGCATGTACATGCATCATGAGGCATATAAGTGAAAATAGTGACTGCTGGACTTGGCACTTTTTGCAGGGTCATCTCTAAACCTTTTGCCTTTCTCCTAGCCTTTTCTCTGACATGGGGGTTTTAGGCCTCTGGGCACTTCAGCACTGCTGTCCTGTGTAAAGTGCGTGCGCTCTCTGTGTTACATATGGTAAGATTTGTCTACACCTGTTTGGTTTTAATTTACCTGTCAGTCCCTTGTAAAGTGGTATCTCATATACCCATGGTTGGTTATTTAAATGCTACAGGTGGGCTTGCAGCGCTGATTGCGCCCACCCACCAAAGTAGCTTTGCAAACCTATCTCAGGCCTCTGCCACTGCAGGGCTTGTGTGCGCAGTATTACTGCCGCTATGACGTGTCACCTAAAGTGTGTGCCATGTCTGTGACCCCCCTTTTACTGCATGCCAGTTACCCCTAAGGTAGGCCCTAGCTAGCCCTACAGGCAGGGTGCATTGTAGGTCAAAGTTAGGACATGTACCTTAAGTGTCTGACATGTCCTGGTAGTGACAAACAGTCATTTTGGATTCTCACTACTGTGGTGCTGCCCTCCCATAGGAATGCTTTGGGCATTCCCTGATATGTGTTTCAGTGGTAATTCTGGATATGAGAGGAGCAGCGACTTGACCTAACTTGATCCGGAAGTCAGGCAGCCTTGCCTGGTTGTGGGTGGGGCCTCGCGCAATGCAGGAAGCACTAAGGAATCTTGGAGGCAGAGCTCCCGCAGCTAAAGTGTGAGCCCTGTGTGTCGTGCCTATCGAAATGGGACTCCCATGAGTATGGGAGAGCCCCACGGTGTACCTGGAGGGGACCGGAGTGCAGGACCAGCCGCGAGAGAAGATGGAGCCTCCATGTGTATCCAGGTGAGTGGGGCTTGACATTGCCTAGCATAGGTTCCACCCCCTGCAAAAGGGGGGCACCAGAAGAGTCATGTTGGGGTTTCCTGAGGCAAATTGTCAGTGTCTGGAGCCCGGATGTGCCATGCTGAGTTCTTTTGGGAGGGGAACTTGACATTTAAGGGCCCCAGTGGGGGCTCAGTAGGCACAATGGTACCAGCACCTTTTTTGCCTCAGGGTACAGTGAGTGCCTGTGCCTACCTTTATTTTCACATGTAAAAGCAACAGTTGATGGACAGAATGCAGAACAATGTCATACATTCACCCCAGTACAGAGATCTGCGCCTAAATCCATTGTTATTTTGCTCACAATGCCATTCCAGTTTGACCCCAGCCACATGCAAATCAGTCTTGACCCTGTGTCCCATGGGAACAGTCCAGCCTGAACTGCCAAGCCAGGTTCTCCCTGGACTGGAAACAAGCATCCTCGGACCGGTTTCGGGCTTTAAGGCCTAATCAGCCAGGATAGCTTGATTCCAGTGGCATGGAGAGCACAGGACTCACGTACATCTGAGCATACCCGTCCCAAAAGGGGTGACAATTGCAAAAACCACAGTTGATGGACAGAATGCAGAACAATGTCCTACATTCACCTCAGTACAGAGATCTGGGCCTAAATCCATCATTTTTTTGCTCACAATGCCATTCCAGTTTGAACTAGGCCATATGCAAATCAGTCTTGACCCTGTGCACCATGGGAACAGTCCAGCCCAAACTGCAAAGCCAGGTCATCCCTGGACTGTAAACAAGTATCCTAGGAGCGGTTTCGATCCTTCAGTCTTCATCAGCCAGGATAGCTTAAATCCAGTGGCATGGAGAGCACGGGACTCACGTCTGAGCATACCCGTTCCATTCGGAGTGACGATTTCAAAAACAAAAGTTGATGGACAGAATGCAGAACAATGTCATACATTCACCCCAGAGATATGCGCCTAAATCCATAGTTTTTTTGCTCACCCTGCCATTCCAGTTTGAACCCAGCCATATGCAAATAAGTCTTGATCCTGTGCCCCATGGGAACAGTCCAGCCCGAACTGCCAGGCCAGGTCCTCCCTGGACTGGAAACAAGCATCCTAGGACCGGTTTCGTGCTTTCAACCCTCATCAGCCAGGATTGCTTGGTTCGAGTGGCTTGGAGAGCACGGGACTCACAACTGTGCATCCCCGTCCCACTCGGGGTGACAATTGCAAAAACAACAGATGATGGACAGAATGCAGAACAATGTCATACATTCACCCCAGTACAGAGATCTGGGCCTAAATCAATAGTTTATTTGCTCACCATGCCATTCCAGTTTGAACCCAGCCATATGCAAATCAGTCATGACCCTGTGCCCCATGGGAACAGTCAAGCCCGAACTGCCAAGCCAAGTCTACCCTGGACTGGAAACAAGCATCCTAGGACCGTTTTTGGGATTTCAGCCCTCATCAGCCAGGATAGCTTGATTCCAGTGGCATGAAGAGCACAGGACTCAGGTACGTTTGAGCATAACCGTCCCACTAGGGGTGACAATTGCAAAAACAACAGTTGATGGACAGAATGCAGAACAATGTCATACATTCTCCCCAGTACAGAGATCTGGGCCTAAATCAATAGTTTTTTTGCTCACCATGCCATTCCAGTTTGAACCCAGCCATATGCAAATCAGTCATGACCCTGTGCCCCATGGGAACAGTCAAGCCCGAACTGCCAAGCCAAGTCCTCCCTGGACTGGAAACAAGCATCCTAGGACCGTTTTTGGGATTTCAGCCCTCATCAGCCAGGATAGCTTGATTCCAGTGGCATGAAGAGCACAGGACTCAGGTACGTTTGAGCATAACCGTCCCACTATGGGTGACAATTGCAAATACCACAGTTGATGGACAGAATGCAGAACAATGTCATACATTCACCCAGTACAGAGATCTGGGCCTAAATCAATCATTTTTTTGCTCGCCATTCCAGTTTGAACCAGGCCATATGCAAATCAGTCTTGACCCTGTGCACCATGAGAACAGTCCCGCCCAAACTGCCAAGCCAGGTCATCCCTGGACAGGAAACAAGTATCCTAGGACCGGTTTTGATCCTTCAGTCCTCATCAGCCACGATAGCTTAATTCCAGTGGCATGGAGAGCACGGGACTCACGTCTGAGCATACCCGTCCCATTCGGAGTGACAATTGCAAAAACAACAGTTGATGGACAGAATGCAGACCAATGTCATACATTCACCCCAGTACAGAGATCTGGGCCTAAATCCATCGTTTTTTTGCTCACCGTGCCATTCCAGTTTGAACCCAGCCATATGCAAACTAGTCTTGATCCTGTGCCCCATGGGAACAGTCCAGCCCAAACTGCCAGGCCAGGTCCTCCCTGGACTGGAAACAAGCATCCTAGGACCGGTTTCATGCTTTCAACCCTCATCAGCCAGGATTGCTTGGTTCGAGAGGCTTGGAGAGCACGGGACTCACAACGGTGCATACCCGTCCCACTCGGGGTGACAATTGCAAAAACAACAGTTAATGGACAGAATGCTGAACAATGTCATACATTCACCCCAGTACAGAGATCTGGGCCTAAATCCATTGTATTTTTTGCTCTCCATGCCATTCCAGTTTGAACCATGCCATATGCAAATCAGTCTTGACCCTGTGCTCCATGGGAACAGTCCAGGCCGAACTGCCAAGCCAGGTCCTCCCTGGACTGGAAATAAGCATCCTAGGACCGGTTTCGGGCTTTCAGCCCTCATCAGCCAGGATAGCTTGGTTCCAGTGGCATGGAGAGCACGGGACTCACGACTGAGCATACCCGTCCCACTCGGGGTGACAATTGCAAAAACAACAGTTGATGGACAGAATGCAGAACAATGTCATACATTCACCTCAGTACAGAGATCTGGGCCTAAATCCATCGTTTCTTTGCTCACCATGCCATTCCAGTTTGAACCAAGCCATATGCAAATTAGTCTTGACCATGTGCCCCATGGGAACAGTCCAGCCCGAACTGCAAAGCCAGGTTCTCCCTGGACAGAAAACAAGCATCCTAGGACCAGTTTCAGTTTTTCAGCCCTCATCAGCCAGGATAGTTTAATTCCAGTGGCATGGCGAGCATGGACTCATGTCTGAGCATATCCGTCCCACTCGGCGTGACAATTGCAAAAACAACAGTTGATGGACAGAATGCAGAACAATGTCATACATTCTCCCCAGTACAGAGATCTGGGTCTAAACCCATTGTTTTTTTGCTCACCGTTCCATTCTAGTTTGAACCCAGCCATATGCAAATTAGTGTTGATCCTGAGCCCCATGGGAACAGTCCAGCATGAACTGCCAGACGAGGTCCTCCCTGGACTGGAAGCAAGCATCCTAGGACCGGTTTCGAGCTTTCAACCCTCATCAGCCAGGATTGCTTGGTTCCAGTGGCATGGAGAGCACGGGACCCATGACTGTGCATAACCGTCCCACTCGGGGTGACAATTGCAAAAACAACAGTTGATGGACAGAATGCAGAACAAGGTCATACATGCACCCCAGTACAGAGATCTGGGCCTCAATCCATTGTTTTTTTGCTCACCATGTCATTCTAGTTTGAACCCGGCCATATGCAAGTTAGTCTTGTCCCTGTGCCCCATGGGAACAGTCCAGCCCGAACTGCAAAGCCAGGTCCACCCTGGACTGGAAACAAGCATCCTAGGCTCGTTTTTGGGATTTCAGCCTTCATCAGCCAGGATAGCTTGATTCCAGTGTCATGAAGAGCACAGGACTCATGTACGTTTGACCATAACCGTCCCATTAGGGGTGACAATTGCAAAAATAACAGTTTAAGGACAGCTTGCAGAACAATGTTATACATTCACCCCAGTACAGAGATCTGGGCCTAAATCCATTGTTTTTTTGCTCACCATGCCATTCCAGTTTGAACCAAGCCATATGCAAATCAGTCTTGACCCTGTGCCCCATGGGAACAGTCCAGCCCGAACTGCAAAGCCATGTCCTCCCTGGATTGGAAACAAGCATCCTAGGACCAGTTTCGGTCTTTCAGCCCTTATCAGCCAGGATAGCTTAATTCCAGTGGCATGGAGAGCAAGGAACTCACGTCTGAGCATACCCGTCTCACTCAGGTTGACAATTGCGAAACAACAGTTGATGGACAGAATGCAGAACAATGTCATACATTCACCCCAGTACAGAGATCTGGGCCTAAATCCATCGTTTTTTTGCTCACCGTGCCATTCCAGTTTGAACTCAGCCATCTGCAAATTAGTCTTGATCTAGTGCCCCATGGGAACAGTCCAGCCCGAACTGCTAGGTCAGGTCCTCCCTGGACTGGAAACAAGCATCCTATGACCGGTTTCGTGCTTTCAACCCTCATCAGCCAGAATTGCCAGGATTGCTTGGTTCCAGTGGCATGGAGAGCACGGGACTCACAACTGTGTATACCCGTCCCACTCGGGGTGAATTTTGCAAAAACAACAGTTGATGGACAGAATGCAGAACAATGTCATACATTCACCCCAGTACAGAAATCTGGGCCTAAATCCATTGTTTATTTGCTCACCATGCCATTCCAGTTTGAACCCAGCCATATGCAAATCAGTCTTGACCCTGTGCCCAATGGGAACAGTCTAGGCCGAACTTCCAAGCCAGGTCCTCCCTGGATTGGAAATAAGCATCCCATGACCGGTTTCGTGCTTTTAACCCTCATCAGCCAGGATTGCCAGGATTGCTTGGTTCCAGTGGCATGGAGAGCACGGGACTCACAACTGTGTATACCCGTCCCACTCGGGGTGAATATTGCAAAAACAACAGTTCATGGACAAAATGCAGAACAATGTCATATATTCACCCCAGTACAGACATCTGGGCCTAAATCAATCGTTTTTTTGCTCAGAATGCCATTCCAGTTTGAGCCAAGCCATATGCAAATCCGTCTTGACCCTGTGCCCCATGGGAAAAGTCCAGCCCGAACTTCCAAGCCAGGTCCTCCCTGGACTAGAAGCAAGCATCCTAGGACTGGTTTCGGGCTTTCAGACTTCATCAGCCATGATAGCTTGTTTCCAGTGGCATGGAGAGTACGGAACTCACATCTGAGCATACCCGTCCCACTCAGGGTGACAATTGCGAAACAACAGTTGATGGACAGAATGCAGAACAATGTCATACATTCACCCCAGTACAGAGATCTGGGCCTAAATCCATCGTTTTTTTGCTCACCGTGCCATTCCAGTTTGAACTCAGCCATCTGCAAATTAGTCTTGATCTAGTGCCCCATGGGAACAGTCCAGCCCGAACTGCTAGGTCAGGTCCTCCCTGGACTGGAAACAAGCATCCTATGACCGGTTTCGTGCTTTCAACCCTCATCAGCCAGAATTGCCAGGATTGCTTGGTTCCAGTGGCATGGAGAGCACGGGACTCACAACTGTGTATACCCGTCCCACTCGGGGTGAATATTGCAAAAATAACAGTTGATGGACAGAATGCAGAACAATGTCATACATTCACCCCAGTACAGAAATCTGGGCCTAAATCCATTGTTTATTTGCTCACCATGCCATTCCAGTTTGAATCCAGCCATATGCAAATCAGTCTTGACCCTGTGCCCAATGGGAACAGTCTAGGCCGAACTTCCAAGCCAGGTCCTCCCTGGATTGGAAATAAGCATCCTATGACCAGCTTAGTGCTTTCAACCCTCATCAGCCAGGATTGCCAGGATTGCTTGGTTCCAGTGGCATGGAGAGCACGGGACTCACAACTGTGTATACCCGTCCCACTCGGGGTGAATATTGCAAAAACAACAGTTCATGGACAAAATGCAGAAAAATGTCATATATTCACCCCAGTACAGACATCTGGGCCTAAATCAATCGTTTTTTGCACAAAATGCCATTCCAGTTTGAACCAAGCCATATGCAAATCCGTCTTGACCCTGTGCCCCATGGGAAAAGTCCAGCCCGAACTTCCAACCAGGTCCTCCCTGGACTAGAAGCAAGCATCCTAGGACTTGTTTCGGGCTTTCAGACCTCATCAGCCATGATAGCTTGTTTCCAGTGGCATGGAGAGCACGGAACTCACATCTGAGCATACCCGTCCCACTCAGGTAGACAATTGCGAAAACAACAGTTGATGGACAGAATGCAGAACAATGTCATACATTCACCTCAGTACAGAGATCTGGGCCTAAATGCATAGTTTTGTTGATCATCCTGTTATTCCAGCTTGAACCCAGCCATATGCAAATCAGCTTGACCCTGTGCCCATGGGAACAGTCTAGCCCAAACTGCGAAGCCAGGTCCTCCCTGGACTGGAAACAAGCATCCTAGGACTGGTTATGGGCTTTAAGGCCTCATCAGCCAGGATAGCTTGATGCCAGTGGCTTGGAGAGCACAGGACTCACGTACGTCTGAGCATACCCCTCCCACTATGGGTGACAATTGCAAATACCACAGTTGATGGACAGAATGCAGAACAATGTCATACATTCACCCAGTACAGGGATCTGGGCCTAAATCCATCATTTTTTTGCTCGCCATTCCAGTTTGAACCAGGCCATATGCAAATCAGTCTTGACCCTGTGCACCATGAGAACAGTCCAGCCCAAACTGCCAAGCCAGGTCATCCCTGGACAGGAAACAAGTATCCTAGGACCGGTTTCGATCCTTCAGTCCTCATCAGCCAGGATAGCTTAAATCCAGTGGCATGGAGAGCACGGGACTCACGTCTGAGCATACCCGTCCCATTCGGAGTGACAATTGCAAAAACAACAGTTGATGGACAGAATGCAGAACAATGTCATACATTCACCCCAGTACAGAGATCTGGGCCTAAATCCATCGTTTTTTTGCTCACCGTGCCATTCCAGTTTGAACCCAGCCATATGTAAACTAGTCTTGATCCTGTGCCCCATGGGAACAGTCCAGCCCAAGCTGCCAGGCCAGGTCCTCCCTGGACTGGAAACAAGCATCCTAGGACCGGTTTCGTGCTTTCAACCCTCATCAGCCAGGATTGCTTGGTTCGAGTGGCTTGGAGAGCACGGGACTCACAACTGTGCATACCCGTCCCACTCGGGGTGACAATTGCAAAAACAACAGTTAATGGACAGAATGCTGAACAATGTCATACATTCACCCCAGTACAGAGATCTGGGCCTAAATCCATTGTTTTTTTGCTCTCCATTTTATTTATTTATTTAATGGTTTTATAAAGCGCGTAGTAACTCAACGAGCATCCCAGCGCTGACCTGTATCTCCTGGGGCTTCCAGCCATCTGACTGGGGTTATGATTGCGGGAAAAGGAGGGTCTTTAAGGATTTCCTGAACTGGAGATGGTTTGAGTCTGTCCTCAGACTACGTGGTAAGCAGTTCCAGTGTTTGGCCATGTGGACCGAAAAACGGCGGCCACCGGTTTTGGCTTTTTTGACCCTGGGCACTGAGATGAGATTTTCTCCATTGGACCGAAGGTCTCTTTTCGCTTTATAGGGGATTAAAAGTTCTTTGAGAAGGGGGGGACCGTTATTATTGAGGGTCTTATGGGCCAGGCAGAGGGCCTTGAAGATAATTCTTTCTCTGACTGGCAGCCAATGCAGAGACCTGAGGGCTGGCTTGGCAGAGGATCTTGCAGGTGTGCCCGTGAGTAGGCGGGCAGCGGCGTTTTGAACTTTCTGCAGCGCATTTAGGGTAGCTTCAGGAGCTCCCAAGTAGATGGCGTTACAGTAGTCTAATCTCGCCAGGATTAGGCCCTGTATAAGGAGCTTCCTCGCGGTGGCCGGGAGCAGAGGGAAGATCTTCCTGCAGGCTCGGAGGAGACCGAAGCATGTCCCTGCTGTTTTTTTTGCCTGGGTTTTGAAGCTCGTGTCCTTGTCAATCCATACACCCAAGCTTTTAACCTCGTCCTTAGGTGCGGGGGGGTCGCCCAGGCAGCTGGGCCAGAGGTGAAGTGGAAGGGCAGGGCCGTATGACCTAACAGTAGTATCTCATGCCATTCCAGTTTGAACCATGCCATATGCAAATCAGTCTTGACCCTGTGCCCCATGGGAACAGTCCAGGCCGAACTGCCAAGCCAGGTCCTCCCTGGACTGGAAACAAGCATCCTAGGACCGGTTTCGGGCTTTCAGCCCTCATCAGCCAGGATAGCTTGGTTCCAGTGGCATGGAGAGCACGGGACTCACGACTGAGCATACCCGTCCCACTCGGGGTGACAATTGCAAAAACAACAGTTGATGGACAGAATGCAGAACAATGTCATACATTCACCTCAGTACAGAGATCTGGGCCTAAATCCATTGTTTCTTTGCTCACCATGCCATTCCAGTTTGAACCAAGCCATATGCAAATTAGTCTTGACCATGTGCCCCATGGGAACAGTCCAGCCCGAACTGCAAAGCCAGGTCCTCCCTGGATTGGAAACAAGCCTCCTAGGACCAGTTTCGGTCTTTCAGCCCTCATCAGCCAGGATAGCTTAATTCCAGTGGCATGGAGAGCATGGACTCACGTCTGAGCATATCCGTCCCACTCGGCGTGACAATTGCAAAAACAACAGTTGATGGACAGAATGCAGAACAATGTCATACATTCACCTCAGTAGAGAGATCTGGGCCTAAATCCATCGTTTTTTTGCTCACCATGCCATTCCAGTTTGAACCAAGCCATATGCAAATCATTCTTGACCCTGTGCCCCCTGGCAACAGTCCAGCCCGAACTGCAAAGCCAGGTCCTCCCTGGACTGGAAACAAGCATCCTAGGACCGGTTTCGGTCTTTCAGCCCTCATCAGCCAGGATAGCTTAATTCCAGTGGCATGGAGAGCACGGGACTCACGTCTGAGCATATCCGTCCCATTCGGAGTGACAATTGCAAAAACAACAGTTGATGGACAGAATGCAGAACAATGTCATACATTCACCTCAGTACAGAGATCTGGGCCTACATCCATCGTTTTTTTGCTCACCGTGCCATTCCAGTTTGAACCCAGCCATATGCAAACTAGTCTTGATCCTGTGCCCCATGGGAACAGTCCAGCCCAAACTGCCAGGCCAGGTCCTCCCTGGACTGGAAACAAGCATCCTAGGACCGGTTTCGTGCTTTCAACCCTCATCAGCCAGGATTGCTTGGTTCGAGTGGCTTGGAGAGCACGGGACTCACAACTGTGCATACCCGTCCCACTCGGGGTGACAATTGCAAAAACAACAGTTAATGGACAGAATGCTGAACAATGTCATACATTCACCCCAGTACAGAGATCTGGGCCTAAATCCATTGTTTTTTTGCTCTCCATGCCATTCCAGTTTGAACCATGCCATATGCAAATCAGTCTTGACCCTGTGCCCCATGGGAACAGTCCAGGCCGAACTGCCAAGCCAGGTCCTCCCTGGACTGGAAACAAGCATCCTAGGACCAGTTTCGGTCTTTCAGCCCTCATCAGCCAGGATAGCTTAATTCCAGTGGCATGGAGAGCATGGACTCACGTCTGAGCATATCCGTCCCACTCGGCGTGACAATTGCAAAAACAACAGTTGATGGACAGAATGCAGAACAATGTCATACATTCACCTCAGTACAGAGATCTGGGCCTAAATCCATTGTTTCTTTGCTCACCATGCCATTCCAGTTTGAACCAAGCCATATGCAAATTAGTATTGACCATGTGCCCCATGGGAACAGTCCAGCCCGAACTGCAAAGCCAGGTCCTCCCTGGATTGGAAACAAGCATCCTAGGACCAGTTTCGGTCTTTCAGCCCTCATCAGCCAGGATAGCTTAATTCCAGTGGCATGGAGAGCATGGACTCACGTCTGAGCATATCCGTCCCACTCGGCGTGACAATTGCAAAAACAACAGTTGATGGACAGAATGCAGAACAATGTCATACATTCACCTCAGTAGAGAGATCTGGGCCTAAATCCATCGTTTTTTTGCTCACCATGCCATTCCAGTTTGAACCAAGCCATATGCAAATCATTCTTGACCCTGTGCCCCCTGGCAACAGTCCAGCCCGAACTGCTAAGCCAGGTCCTCCCTGGACTGGAAACAAGCATCCTAGGACCGGTTTCGGTCTTTCAGCCCTCATCAGCCAGGATAGCTTAATTCCAGTGGCATGGAGAGCACGGGACTCACGTCTGAGCATATCCGTCCCACTCGGGGTGACAATTGCAAAACAACAGTTGATGGACAGAATGCAGAACAATGTCATACATACACCTCAGTACAGAGATCTGGGCCTAAATCCTTTGTTTCTTTGCTCACCTTGCCATTCCAGTTTGAACCAAGCCATATGCAACTCAGTCTTGACCTTGTGCCCAATGGGAACAGTCCAGCCCGAACTGCCAAGCCAGGTCCTCCCTTGACTGGAAAAAAGCATCCTAGGACCAGTCGGTCCATCAGCCCTCATCAGCCAGGATAGCTTAATTCCAGTGGCATGGAGAGCATGGGACTCACTTCTGAGCATACCCGTCCCACTCGGGGTGACAATTGCAAAAACAACAGTTGATGGACAGAATGCAGAACAATTTCATACATTCACCCCAGTGCAGAGATTTGGGCCTAAATCCATCATTTGTTTGCTCGCCATGCCATTTCAGTTTACACCCAGCCATATGCAAATCAGTCTTGACCCTGTGCCGCATGGGAACAGTCCAGCCCGAACTGCCAAGCCAGGGCCTCCCTGGAGTGGAAACAAGCATCCCAGGTCCGGTTTAGGGCTTTCAGCCCTCGTCAGCCAGGATAGCTTGGTTCCAGTGGCATGGAGAGCACGGGACTCACGTCTGAGCATACCCGCCCCACTAAGGGTGACAATTGCAAAAACAACAGTTGATGGACAGAATGCAGAACAATGTCATACATTCACCTCAGTACAGAGATCTGGGCCTAAATCCATAGTTTTGTTGATCATCATGCCATTCCAGTTTGAACCCAGCCATATCCAAATCAGTCTTGACCCAGTGCCCCATGGGAACAGTCTAGCCCAAACTGCGAAGCCAGGTCCTCCCTAGACTGGAAACAAGCATCCTAGGACCGGTTACGGGCTTTAAGGCCTCATCAGCCAGGATAGCTTGATTCCAGTGGCATGGAGACCACAGGACTCACGTACGTCTGAGCATACCCGCCCCACTAGGGGTGACAATTGCAAAAACCACAGTTGATGGACAGAATGCAGAACAATGTCATACATTCACCCCAGTACAGAGATCTGGGCCTAAATCCATCATTTTTTTGCTCACCATGCCATTTCAGTGTGAACCAGGCCATATGCAAATCAGTCTTGACCCTGTGCCCCATGGGAACAGTCCAGGCCGAACTGCCAAGCCAGGTCCTCCCTGGACTGGAACCAAGCATCCTAGGTCTGGTTTCGGGCTTTCAGCCCTCATCAGCCAGGATAGCTTGGTTCCAGTGGCATGGAGAGCACAGGACTCATGTCTGAGCATACCCGTCACACTCGGGGTGAAAATTGTAAAAACGAAAGTTGATGGACAGAATGCAGAACAATGTCAAACATTCACCCCAGAACAGAGATCCGGGCCTAAATCAATAGTTTTTTTGCTCACCATGTCATTCCAGTTTGAACCCAGCCATATGCAAATCAGTCTTGACCCAGTGCCCCATGGGAAAAGTCCAGCCCGAACTTCCAAGCCAGGTCCTCCCAGGACTGGAAACAAGCATCCTAGGACCATTTTTGGGATTTCAGCCCTCATCAGCCAGGATAGCTTGAATCCAGTGGCATGAAGAGCACAGGAGTCACGTACGTTTGAGCATAACCGCACCACTAGGGGTGACAATTGCAAAAACAACAGTTGAAGGACAGATTGCAGAACAATATCATACATTCACCCCAGTACAGAGATCTGGGCCTAAATCCATCGTTTTTTTGCTCACCGTGTCATTCCAGTTTGAACCAAGCCATATGCAAATCAGTCTTGACCCTGTGCCCCATGGGAACAGTCCAGCCCGAACTGCAAAGCCAGGTCCTCCCTGGACTGGAAACAAGCATCCTAGGACCGGTTTCGGTCTTTCAGCCCTCATCAGCCAGGATAGCTTAATTCCAGTGGCATGGAGAGCACGGGACTCACGTCTGAGCATATCGGTCCCACTCGGGGTGACAATTGCAAAAAACAACAGTTGATGGACAGAATGCAGAACAATGTCATACATTCACCTCAGTACAGAGATCTGGGCCTAAATCCATTGTTTCTTTGCTCACCATGCCATTCGAGTTTGAACCAAGCCATATGCAAATTAGTCTTGACCATGTGCCCCATGGGAACAGTCCAGCCCGAACTGCAAAGCCAGGTACTCCCTGGATTGGAAACAAGCATCCTAGGACCAGTTTCGGTCTTTCAGCCCTCATCAGCCAGGATAGCTTAATTCCAGTGGCATGGAGAGCATGGACTCACGTCTGAGCATATCCGTCCCACTCGGCGTGACAATTGCAAAAACAACAGTTGATAGACAGAATGCAGAACAATGTCATACATTCACCTCAGTAGAGAGATCTGGGCCTAAATCCATCGTTTTTTTGCTCACCATGCCATTCCAGTTTGAACCAAGCCATATGCAAATCATTCTTGACCCTGTGCCCCCTGGCAACAGTCCAGCCCGAACTGCAAAGCCAGGTCCACCCTGGACTGGAAACAAGCATCCTAGGACCGGTTTCGGTCTTTCAGCCCTCATCAGCCAGGATAGCTTAATTCCAGTGGCATGGAGAGCACGGGACTCACGTCTGAGCATATCCGTCCCACTCGGGGTGACAATTGCAAAACAACAGTTGATGGACAGAATGCAGAACAATGTCATACATACACCTCAGTACAGAGATCTGGGCCTAAATCCTTTGTTTCTTTGCTCACCTTGCCATTCCAGTTTGAACCAAGCCATATGCAACTCAGTCTTGACCTTGTGCCCAATGGGAACAGTCCAGGCCGAACTGCCAAGCCAGGTCCTCCCTTGACTGGAAAAAAGCATCCTAGGACCAGTCGGTCCATCAGCCCTCATCAGCCAGGATAGCTTAATTCCAGTGGCATGGAGAGCACGGGACTCACTTCTGAGCATACCCGTCCCACTCGGGGTGAAAATTGCAAAAACAACAGTTGATGGACAGAATGCAGAACACTTTCATACATTCACCCCAGTGCAGAGATTTGGGCCTAAATCCATCATTTGTTTGCTCGCCATGCCATTTCAGTTTACACCCAGCCATATGCAAATCAGTCTTGACCCTGTGCCGCATGGGAACAGTCCAGCCCGAACTGCCAAGCCAGGGCCTCCCTGGAGTGGAAACAAGCATCCCAGGTCCGGTTTAGGGCTTTCAGCCCTCATCAGCCAGGATAGCTTGGTTCCAGTGGCATGGAGAGCACGGGACTCACGTCTGAGCATACCCGCCCCACTAAGGGTGACAATTGCAAAAACAACAGTTGATGGACAGAATGCAGAACAATGTCATACATTCACCTCAGTACAGAGATCTGGGCCTAAATCCATAGTTTTGTTGATCATCATGCCATTCCAGTTTGAACCCAGCCATATGCAAATCAGTCTTGACCCTGTGCCCCATGGGAACAGTCTAGCCCAAACTGCGAAGCCAGGTCCTCCCTAGACTGGAAACAAGCATCCTAGGACCGGTTACGGGCTTTAAGGCCTCATCAGCCAGGATAGCTTAATTCCAGTGGCATGGAGACCACAGGACTCACGTACGTCTGAGCATACCCGCCCCACTAGGGGTGACAATTGCAAAAACCACAGTTGATGGACAGAATGCAGAACAATGTCATGCATTCACCCCAGTACAGAGATCTGGGCCTAAATCCATCATTTTTTTTCTCACCTTGCCATTTCAGTGTGAACCAGGCCATATGCAAATCAGTCTTGACCCTGTGCACCATGAGAACAGTCCAGCCCAAACTGCCAAGTCAGGTCATCCCTGGAGCGGAAACAAGTATCCTAGGACCGGTTTCGATCCTTCAGTCCTCATCAGCCACGATAGCTTAATTCCAGTGGCATGGAGAGCACGGGACTCACGTCTGAGCATACCCGTCCCATTCGGAGTGACAATTGCAAAAACAACAGTTGATGGACAGAATGCAGAACAATGTCATACATTCACCCCAGTACAGAGATCTGGGCCTAAATCCATCGTTTTTTTGCTCACCGTGCCATTCCAGTTTGAACCCAACCATATGCAAATCAGTCTTGACCCTGTGCCCCATGGGAACAGTCCAGGCCGAACTGCCAAGCCAGGTCCTCCCTGGACTGGAAACAAGCATCCTAGGACCGGTTTCGGGCTTTCAGCCCTCATCAGCCAGGATAGCTTGGTTTCAGTGGCATGGAGAGCACGAGACTCACAACTGAGCATACCCTTCTCACTCGGGAGGAAAATTGCAAAAACAACAGTTGATGGACAGAATGCAGAACAAGGTCATACGTTCAGCCCAGTACAGAGATCTGGGCCTAAATCCATAGTTTTTTTGCTCACCATGTCATTCCAGTTTGAACCCAGCCATATGCAAATCAGTCATGACCCTGTGCCCCATGGGAACAGTCTAGCCCAAACTGCGAAGCCAGGTCCTCCCTAGACTGGAAACAAACATCCTAGGACCGGTTTCGGTCCTTCAGTCCTCATCAGCCAGGATAGGTTAATTCCAGTGGCATGGAGAGCACGGGACTCACGTCTGACCATACCCGTCCCACTCGGGGTGACAATTGCAAAAACAACAGTTGATGGACAGAATGCAGAACAATGTCATACATTCACCCCAGTACAGAGATCTGGGCCTAAATCCATTGTTTTTTTGCTCACCGTGCCATTCCAGTTTGAACCCAGCCATATGCAAATTAGTCTTGATCCTGAGCCCCATGGGAACAGTCCAGCACAAACTGCCAGGCCAGGTCCTCCCTGGACTGGAAACAAGCATCCTAGGACCGGTTTCGGGCTTTCAACCCTCATCAGCCTGGATTGCTTGGTTCCAGTGGCATGGTGAGCACGGGACTCACAACTGTGCATAACCGTCCCACTCGAGGTGACAATTGCAAAAACGACAGCTGATGGACAGAATGCAGAACAAGGTCATACATTCACCCCAGTACAGAGATCTGGGCCTAAATCTTTTGTTTTTTTGCTCACCATGCCATTCCAGTTTGAACCAAGCCATATGCAAATCAGTCTTGACCCTGTGCCCATGGGAATAGTTCAGCCCGAACTGCAAAGCCAGGTCCTCCTGGATTGGAAACAAGCATCCTAGGACCGGTTTCGGTTTTTCAGCCCTAATCAGCCAAGATAGCTTAATTCCAGTGGCATGGAGAGCACTGGACTCACGTCTGAGCATATCCGTCCCACTCGGGGTGACAATTGCAAAAACAACAGTTGATGGACAGAATGCAGAACAATGTCATACATTCACCTCAGTACAGAGATCTGGGCCTAAATCCATCGTTTTTTTGCTCACCATGCCATTCCAGTTTGAACCAAGCCATATGCAAATCAGTCTTTATCCGGTGCCCCATGGGAACAGTCCAGCCCAAACTGCTAGGCCAGGTCCTCCCTGGACTGGAAACAAGCATCCTAGGACCGGTTTCGGGCTTTCAACCCTCATTAGCCAGGATTGCCTGGATTGCTTGGTTCAAGTGGCATGGAGAGCACGGGACTCACAACTGTGCATACCCGTCCCACTTGGGGTGAATATTGCAAAAACAACAGTTGAAGGACAGAATGCAGAACAATGCCATACATTCACATCAGTACAGAGATCTGGGCCTAAATCCATCGTATTTTTGCTAACCATGCCATTACAATTTGAACCAAGCCATATGCAAATCAGTCTTGATCCTATGCCCCATGGGAACAGTCCAGCCCGAACTGCAAACCCAGGTCCTCCCTGGACTGGAAACAAGCATCCTAGGACCGGTTTCGGACTTTCAGACCTCATCTGCCATGATAGCTTGATTCCAGTGGCATGGAGAGCACAGAACTCACGTCTGAGCATACCCGTCTCACTCGGGGTGACAATTGCGAAAACAACAGTTGATGGACAGAATGCAGAACAATGTCATACATTCACCCCAGCACAGGATTTTGGGCCTAAATCCATTGTTTCTTTGCTCACCGTGCCATTCCAGTTTGACCTCAGCCATGTGCGAATTAGTCTTGATCCTGTGCCCCATGGAAACAGTCCAGCCCGAATTGCTTGGCCAGGTCCTCCCTGGACCGGAAACAAGCATCCTAGGACCGGTTTCGGGCTTTCAACCCTAATCAGCCAGGATTGCCAGGATTGCTTGATTCCAGTGGCATGGAGAGCACGGTACTCAAAACTGTGCATACCCGTCCCACTCGGGTGAATATTGCAAAAACAACAGTTGATGGACAGAATGCAGAACAATGTCATACATTCACCCCAGTACAGAAATCTGGGCCTAAATCCATCGTTTTTTTGCTCAGGATGCCATTCCAGTTTGAATCCAGCCATATGCAAATCAGTCTTGACCCTGTGCCCCGTGGGAAGAGTGCAGCCTGAACTGCCAAGCCAGGTCCTCTCTGGACTGGAATCAAGCATCATAAGACCGGTTTCTGGCTTTCAGCCCTCAAAAGCCAGGATAACTTGATTCCAGTGGCATGGAGAGCACGGGACTCACGTCTGAGCGTACCCATCCCACTCTGGGTGACAAAAGCAAAAACAACTGTTGATGGACAGAATGCAGAACAATGTCATACATTCACCCCAGTACAGAGATCTGGGCCTAAATCCATCGTTTTTTTGCTCACCATGCATTCCAGTTTGAACCCCGTCATAAGCAATTTAGTCTTGACCCTGTGCCCCATGGGAACAGTCCAGCCCGTACTGCCAAGCCAGGTCCTCCCTGGACTGGAAAAAAGCATCTCAGACCGGTTGAGGGCTTTCAGCCCTCATCAGCCAGGATAATTTGATTCCAGTGGCACGGAGAGCACAGGACTTTACCTTTATTTTCACAGCTGCGCTGCACCATAGCGGGCAGCTGCAACAAGGGGAGTACTTTTCATTGTTAGAGAGCCCCAGTGAGGGGATCTGGCGGCACAGTGGTGCCAGGGCGGATTTATTTTTCACAGCTGCGCCACACCAGAGGGGGCAGCTGCAATGTTTGCCACATTTGTTTTAGAGAGTCCCAGTGGGTGCTCCAGAGGGCACAGTGAGCACCAGTGACTACAGCTTTCTTTAAAGTTGCATCGTACTTAGAGGCAGCTGAAACATTTAGGTCAGCGCAACGGCGCACTTTTGATGGTGCTGCATTGGCAGCCCAAGCCCTGACATTATGTACATAGGACATTTGAGCCTTCTGAGTAGGCCAGTTGGTCTGGGGGCCAGTGTTAGGTTGATAGGGTGCCAGGCTCTAATGTGATTCATGTGGTGCCTAAGAAATGTGATGTATGTGCCCTGATTTAAGCCTCTGATATTTATATTTAGGAGGTTATTCCCTAATCTGAGGTTTATGTGTAATAGGTCGTTGCTTAATGTGATTTATGATTAAGAGGTTTTTGCATACTGATGTTTATGTTTAGGAGGTTATTCCTTAATATGAGGTTTAGGAGTATGAGGTTATTGCCGAATGTGATTTCTGCTTATGAGGTCATTGCATAATGTGGTTTATGCTTGTGAGGTTATTGTCTAATGTATTTAGGCTCATGAAGTTGGCGCAAACTGTTTTTACGCCTTATTTGAAACTAATTGCATAATATGATTTATGTTGCAGAATTTAATGCTGAGTACAGTGTTTTGCCAGCAATTACTGGTTGTCTTCTACATTTACTATTTGTGCTTGTGATGGTTCTGACAGTGGTCCAATTTGCCCTGTCTTGTGTATATATTCCCTTGTAAATATTGCCTAGTGCCAGTTGGCACAGCGTATATTGTGTGATTACTATTCTTATGTGTTTATTACAATACAAAGGCTATTTTTATATATAACCTTGTGTGGGGTTCCATTTGTGGTGTGCCTAGTGTGTTGCTGCTGTGTGTGTGTTGCGCAAATCAAATCAAATCAGGTGTTTGTTAAGCGCGACTACTCATCTGTAAGGGTCTCAAGGCGCTGGGGGTTTGAGGGGGGGGTTGCAAGTTCTAGTCCATCAAGAAGGGGGTTTGTCGATGAGACAGGTTTTAAGGTTTCTTGCGAAGATCGGGAGCGATTTTATCTGTCTGAGGTGGAACGGAAGGTCGTTCCAGGCACTGGCCGCATGGAAGGAGGAGCGACCTCCCGATCTGATCTTTATAGTGCAGGGTACCACGGCGTAGGAGAGCTGGGCTGATTGTAGGGTCTTTTGGGGTGCATGGAATTTGAGTTGGCTGTTCAGGTATGCCGGACCGGTGTGATGTAGGGCCTTGTAAGCGTGGGTTAGCATTGTGAAGGTGACTCTTGATTCGATGGGGAGCCATTGGAGTGTGCGTAGGTGCTGCAAGATGTGGCAGTGGCTTGGCAGGTTAAAAAACAGACTTGCGGCAGCGTTTTGGATGTTCTGCAGCTTGTGGGTGAGGTTTTTGCTTATTCCGGCACAGAGGGCGATGCCGTGGTCGAGCCTGCTGGTGACCATTGCGTGAGTGACGTTCTTTCTGTCTTCGAGGGGGATCCATTTGAAGGTCTTACATAGGAGGCGGAGGGTGTGGAAGCACCAGGTGTTGTTCCAGGCAACTGGGTTTGGGCCCATGAAGAGTACTTCTGGTTTGTTTGTGTTTAGTTGTAGGCAGCAGTTTTTTATCTATTTGGTGACGGCTTCCATGCCTTCTGTGTAAAGCGCAAACACTTTACACATTGCCTCTGAGATAAGCCTGCCTACTTGTGCCAAGCTACCAAGGGGGTGAGCAGGAGATACCTTCAACGTGTAACTCCCTTGCCCTGACTAGAGTGGTGGTGTCTGCCTGGCTTAGGCTTAAGCATTAGACAACCAGAAATCCCATGTCTAACAGTGACTTTATCAACTGAACTGTCTTCAGGTGCTGATCAGAAATGAACATTTATAACTAATCGTATGCAGTGCTAGAATGATGCATGGTCGCGATGCATGAACTAAAAAAGCCAAATATGTACAATATGCATCGATAGATGAACATGTATGTATGGCATATGTAATGCACAGTCACAGCTAGAAGTGAATTTACACTGTTAGCCATATAGGGTTGGCACTAGATGTGCCATGCACCACTAAACACCCACAGTGTGTACAATCTGATTGCATAAGGTGGGGGGTAAACTCCACCATGCTGCGGTTGACAACGTTTTTGCTGAACTCTGCTCTCCAAGGGAAGCACGGAGTGGGCAAAACTGGGCAAACTCTGTTGTTGGAGCAGAGTTTACAGCCTATTTCCAATGTCAGCCTTTTGACAAGCTTTGGGATATTAACTTATGTTTACAATAATAATTACCCACACTGTAGAACAAAGCATTGCTTCTGAAGATAACCACATTAAATTAAGCTGTGACCTATGGTGCGCATGATCCCATTCTTGTATACAGCTTTAATGATTTTCTGGATCTTTAACACAGATGTGTAATGTCTCGTCACATTTCAAAGTTGTTTTTCAAAGACAGCTTGTGAAAATATATATTTTCTCAATATGGTAAATAAATATACCTTAAATGAAAATGTGTTGATGATCTGCTGCATAATCCTCATTTAAATTCCCCTGAGGCATATAAGGTAAATCTGGATGTTTTGTTTTATCAAAGGAATCTTGTGATACCTAATCCAAAGTTATTTATGCACCTTGACGTGCTGGACTTGGCTGAAATGACTGGATAAGATATTTGGTTGAAACTGAAAAACATTTATTTTGCTTATCTGAGATGTGCAAAGTAAATGTTTACTGCATCAGACTTTCATTACTCCATTATCTACATGTATATGTGATATGGCTACCACATAGATATCCTAAATAAAATGCTTTTCACGCCTGCTGATGTACTCTGATTGTTTCATCAACTCTTTCTCTTTAGGTCCTCCTATGTTGAACACTTTTTTTGTTATTTTAGTTAGTTCAAGCTTAGGCCTCCATATCATTTTCTACATACCTTATCCCCACCAAATTTGTGTCCTTTTTATACATCATCCTAGGAATCCCAAAGGTAGCCACAATTTGTGGATTCTTATGGAGGTGGCTTTGAAAATACCAAAATATAGCAACATTTTGGGGGGGTTGGGAAAAATAGAAAACAAGTGCTTAACAGAAAAACTTCAGTTTTTTCCCTAAAAATTGCATCAAAGAAAGTTTGTGCTTGTGTTAAAATCACAGTTTTCCATTATCCTGACAACCATGAACATGCAGATCTGAGTCCCAAAAAATACATTTACCTACAGTTTTGAAAACTGCACACACAGAGGAATCCAGGTGGAGTGACTTGTGTGGCTTCCACTAGGTTTTATACTCAGAAACCTATGCAATCCACAAACTGTATCTAAAAAACACATATTTTCCTAATATTTCTGTGACTAAATCTTCTGGAATCTGTGGGAAGACACAAATTTCCTACCACCCAGTATTCCCCGAAGTGTCCCGATAAAGATGCCACCTGTAGCTAGAGATAGTGCCAGCAGTAGGAAAGGCCTCAAAACACAACATGGACATATTACATTTTCCAAGTGAAAACTGACCCTTTTTTTGCAATGCGGCTAGTTGAGGATGTACATTTATTTAAACTAGGCATCTGGACTCAAGCATATTACAAGTTGTCTCACCACCAGAGGGCTCATGTCAGTTATCATGCCATGAAATTGCTGGAGGTGAGGAAATCAATGCCTTGTGCTTGGCGTTGCATGCAGTGCCCTCCATGTGTGCATTCACCCCTGTTCCTGCATGGCATAGATTGCATAGTCCCTACCATGAGGAACATGCATTGGCTGTCCCAGAGCTGTGCATTTCTAAGGCTCCCATAATAGCCTTTGTGCTGCACTACTGTGGGACCAGCATTGTTGCCTTCTCTTTTGTAAGTATATTTACTGGTGTTGTGTGTTAGTACATTTTGGATCAAAAACTATTTTGCCATAAGAAAGCCAAAATGAAACAAAAATGTCAGTTCTTGCTTTTGAGAGTGTTCCATTTGTTGTTGCTGCTGGTGTAGAAGTATGCTTTAAGATATGAGTATACCTTATCTACCTGTTCATAAGAGTGTGAAGTAGCATGATAAACAGCAAGAGCACAAATCAATCATTGATTATATTCTCTGTCCAAATATGTTCCAACTTTCAATATTCTCCAAATGTTTCAGTTATCTATGCAGCACCAGTGCTCCATTTAGTCTTTTCTATTTAACCCCATGCGTGCTGCGGGTTTTCCCGCTGTGCGCTAACATTTGCGAAAAGCGGCGTTACATGAGGAGCTCAGCTCGTCATGAGCGTACGACAGGCGTAACTCATGACGAGCTGAGCTCGTCATGAGCGTGGAAGGGGTTAATACTAATCTTCACTTTCTGTGTCAAGCGCTTAACTATAAACATTGAATTTAGCCATTCATTCAAACAACATTTCATATGTCAGGCCATTTCTTTTGCATTAATTCATCTTCGTGTCTGTCACATTATCTATTTCTAATTCTACCCAGGAGTTGTTTCGGAATTGTCTTTAAATGAAAAAACAAAAACACATTTCCGGTCTGTTTCCACTTGGCCAAATAGCTGTCATTTCAGTTGGCTTATGTTTTGGAGGCAGCTATTGAGTTTACTCAGTTCCAAAATACTCACTAATTTTTTCTGGCCCCGTTGGCATATTTTCAGTAGTTTGTTCTGGAGAGATAAAGTCAATAAAAAGAGAATTGTCATGGATTGGGAATTATGATCTTGTTACTATAAAAGGGAAACACACATTTATGTTATTACATTTAATTCAGATAGTTTTACGCATAGAGAAAGAAAACAGAGAAGAGTTGCAATCAGCATGCACGGTTCATAGAAAACAATCATTATGTTGAGTGACAGAAAAAGGAAGACTGAAAGCCACAGCTACAAAGCTTTACAGAGTGTGTTGTTGCTTCTGCTCTAGCACAAAATAATCCACTCCATTTTATCAATCAGGTCCTCAGTTAATACTGAATGAGCAAGGAGAGACTACATGTATTTCTTATTGTAGCCTATCACTTTCCTTTTCAAAGTTTGTCATTGAGAATAGTGAAAGAGAGCCAACAAGTTCCTACATTTCATTTTGATTGTTCTTACTACTGTAGTTAATGGACTCATGAGACAACATGTCACTGGATGCTCCCTATGTTTAAATCATTATAATGTAAGGTCAGTGCAATCTCTTTGGAGTGTTTCTATAAGTGGGAGTGTTTTTGAAAGGGAGAAATGAGCCACATGTATTTGCTAGTTACATCTCCTGTTTGCTGCTGTGCTATGCAGTGATATTTAATATTGCTTTCTAGTGTTTCTCTGTGGGTCAGCCAGCCTTCCTACAGTGACATTAGCTTTTGGGTACTAGTCACAGTATAAGCATGACAATATTAAATTTATACTTGCCCAAATTTCAATACTTTGCAACCTACCTAGTGGGCGACATAGACGTGACCTAATTATATTTAAAAATAAGCCTTTAACCTGTCTAAGGATTTACTTTGACTTGTTGAATAGGGTTTTTTACACTGTTACAATGGTAGGTCTGAGTCTATGTTTGCTCTACCATTGGACTCAATTGCACAATAGGTGGTGTCGTCAACTCGTGGTATCGCACTTCCAGAACTGGGTCTATGGTGTATCATATGCCATTGACCAAAACAAATGACATATGACTTTAAGAGTATACTAATTCAACCCAGCTATAATGCGGAACAGAGTCACTTTACAGCTGGTTAGCAGGCATCATGAGCACTGCGTTCTACAGCTCTGAAAGACAGAAAAGGCAAACATCTGGTTGTACACCACACAAAATATGGTCCTTTCTACAATAAGTATGCTTTTCTGTGCTGGCAGAATTTTCATCATCTCCATATGCTTGCCTTTTTTTGTTTCCTTGTGATTATTCTTACCTTTTTTGTAAATTATTTTTGACAATTTAAAGTAGTCTTCATGTGATCCTTTGTCACTAAATGTAACAGTTACACACATTTTTTTTATATTTCTGCACAACAGCATTCTACAATATTTAAAAAACGCTTCTGTATTATATATTGGTTCGCAACACACATTTTAACACTATGGTCCACATTTCTTGTGTCCCAGTGCTTGTGAGGTAATTAGTACATGCAGCAAAATCCCATATTCTGAGGTTCAGACTTTTCAGGATTATTAGATATTACTAGAAAAAAAGGGCCTGATGTAGATGTCGGCAGATGGGCTACTCTGACACAACGGTGATGGATATCCCATTTGTCAAAATATACATCTGATAGAATATAATGGGATTTATATTTTGGTAGAATACATTATGCCAGAGTAACCCATCCACTGAGATCTAAATCAGGCCCTAAATCCCCATCTAAATAGGAATTCTTATGTTGGTTTTAGTGCTTTGTACACCAAAATTCATATAGTGTGGTATTTACAGGGACTTTTTCCCCATTAACATTTTGGAAGCAGAGACGTGCCAACATATATTGGGTGAATCCTTTGAGAATGCTGATTTTATGATACATTGTAATTACTGGGTGTGGGAAAACTCTGCCTGTGATATGCAACTGACCGCTTTGAAAACAACTGTACTGGGCTAACTTAGTCTTGGTCACTGATAAGCAAGCCCAATGTCTTCCATTCAAATTTATGTAATTACTGTTCATTTGATTTAATACATTTTTAATCATCTACATTTTGTGGGAAAACTCTGCCTGTGATATGCAACTGACCGCTTTGAAAACAAATGTACTGGGCTCACTTAGTCTTGGTCACTGATAGGCAAGCCCAATGTCTTCCATTCAAATTTATGTAATTACTGTTCATTTGATTTAATACATTTTTAATCATCTACATTTTGTAGAATTGTATTTTTTATTATTGTCTTCCAAAATGTTAACTACTGCCAAATACAAATCCTAAACCAAAAATTCCTCTGGTCATTATAATTAGTTCACTTATATCAACGAAAAGACATTTATTAAATACATTTTTTCTAAATAATAGAAATCCATGTTTTAATATGGTAAGTGAAACCGTTCTCTCACGTTTTCTTGTGTTTGAATATAAAGCATCACATATCGTTAGATAATGAAAGTTAAACACATTCATTTCTTTCCTTTTATAATGTGTCTATCGTGAAACTAATGGAATATTTGTTTGTTATTTTTATGAAAATCATCGGCATATTCATAGCTCTGAATCATATTTCTAAAAACTTTCTCCACAACTGTTATTTTTATTAATATAGAAGCACCTTTTCAAATTGTTGATATTATAGAAATAATACACACAAACATACACTCCCCCATCACACACACACATACGCTCCACTGAATGTATTGTTGTATATTTTGCAACTAAGTACTAAGGGCCTGATTATGACTTTGGTGGTCTAGGAGCTGGCTGCCACTCCAGCGCCCCGCTCCCAGACCGCCAAAGTTGACCACCGACTGAGCGCCCACCTGCCAGCCAGATTATGAATTTCTTTGATGTCTGATGGGTGTGGCACAGCTATTCCATTGCTGTGCACTGCAATAGGAGAGATTAAGGCCGTTCCTGCACGGCATGAACTGTACAGTTCATGCCATGCAGGAAAGGGGGTGCATACAGACAGGGAGGCACAACATGAGCCCCCTGCATGTATCCCCGCTGCAGACGGAAAACAGGGGGTCCTGTAGCGCTCTCTTTGTTTCCCCACCACCAGCCTTTTCAAGGTGGGGGCACGCCAATCATATTGCTTCCCCAGACCACCGCAAGACGGCCAGGGATCACAGATCTCCGGCGGTTGCAGCGGTCCCCTGGAGGTCTGACCGCCATAGTCATTATTGCTGGTGTGGCGTGCCCCGACTACAACCGCACCTCCCCGCAAGTAATTAGGCCCTAAGACACTGGAAAAGCCTGAGATTCAAATCTAATCAGCATTCCTTTCTGAGAAGTTTAGAGGTGTCTGTTCAGACTTAATCTTAAAATCTAAGCATTCTTATCTTGCAGCTCTTCGTCACGTCCATCAATGTTAGGACTTCTACGTTGCTCCAATTTCACAAAACCTTCAACTAAAATGTGCCATGAACTCTCATGCTAATTGTACAAATTCCCCTTTTATTGCATTTAACTTAATGCTACAATCTATTATTATCTGACAAGCTCTGTTGCCTCTGCGTCTAGATCTGCGTTAAAAAAAATGTATGATCCCCACAGGATCTACAAAAATGGTTACCCATGGGCTCATCACTACCAGACTCGACTAAGGAAATGCCGTCTATGCCAGCGCTAACCAGAAACAGTTCAAGAAACTACAGAACGTCCAAAACAGTGCAGCCAGACCGGTCATCGACATCCAACACCACAGTCACATCACGCAACACCTCTGACAATTCCACAGGCTCCCAGTCAACTAGAGAATCATCATCTTCAAGCTCTTCACACAGTTTCGGGGTTTCACCCCTCTTCAGCCAGAATAGCTTGACTCCAGTAGCACAGTTCGCCTGGGACCCATGTCTGGGCATACCCGGCGCAATTAGGGCGAGAAAGCAAAAGACACACAATTGATGGACGGAATGCAGAACAAATCAAAACATTCACCCCCAGTCAAGGGATCTGGGTTAAATCCATAATTCTTTTGCTCACCATGCCAACCCAGTTTAGACCGTGAGTCACGTGCTCTCGATGCCACCGGACTCAAGCTATCCTGGCTGATGAGGGCTTAAAGCCCGAAACCGATCCTAGGATGCTTGTTTCTAGTCCAGGGAGGACCTGGCTTGGTAGTGCGGGCTGGGCTGTTCCCATGGGGTACAGAGTCAAGACTGATTTGCATATGGCTGGGTTCAAACTGGAATGGCATGGTGAGCAAAAAAACGATGGATTTAGGCCCAGATCACTGTACTGGGGTGAATGTATGACATTGTTCTGCATTCTGTCCAACAACTGTTGTTTTTGCATTTGTCACCCCAAGTGGGACGGGTATGCTCAGAGGTGAGTCCCGGTCCGTGTCCTAATTACTTTTTCATTTGCCTTGGAGCCTCTGGTCAGCCCGCTATATGAGGTACACAGTGACAGAAGCTTTCAATTTGGGATATGTAAGATATTGGTGTTCTTTTATACCAATGACATCCTTCTCCTAATGAAAGACCAATTTGAATCCAATTACTACTTTCCATCAATGGTGAGGATTCACCATTCGCTAATGATGCCACTCACTGAAATAATAATTGAACCCCTCCTGGAAAGGTAAGTAGACCTGATTTTTTTTTTTTTTTTTTGAAAACCTTTATTTGCATCAACAGGATAGACATGCGTGGGCCCACAACCAATCCGGCCGGCCACAATTAAATTATCAAAAGTCAAAATAAGCAACACAAGGCCAGCTGGCAGGCAGGCAAACATATTTAAAACAATGCTATGGAAAGGACAAGCGACATTAACGGCCCAATATCAGGATCAATGAGGTCCATTTTATAATAGGGGACAAGGCTCATGGCAGATTCATAAAATACGGAAAAAACAATAAACAAAAATACACCCTCGCCAATATGGGAAGAGGAGGGGGAATGGAGGGGGGACGTGAAGACACGAGTCGGTCGTAGCACAAAACAAACGCAAAATATAGTAGATAAGCATACAAGTACTACCAGCATCTCACACACCCCACCCAATAACACGCTAACGAAGGCAAGGGGAGCAGATAAACTGCACGATCGAAACCTACTCGCCATACGAGCCTGGGGAAAAAGGGGGGGGGGAGAGGGAAGGGGAGGGGGGAGGGAAAGGGGAAAAATAGGGGGGAAACACAGGGGAGGAAACCAATAAGGGCAAGAACAGGGAAAGGGGAAGAAGGAGGAACAGAGAAAAAGAAATATAAAAGGAGAAACACAATCGTGCAAGATGGGCGCCACCCCGGGCCAGGCATCCCGCGGCTAATAATACAGAAGAAAGTAGAGAACTGGCGAAAAGAAGGGTATGGCAGTCGCGACGGAGCATCGAAACAGATAAAAGTGGCATAGCGACAGACCCCAACCCACTCATGCCAGAGAAGCGAGGACAGAAGCGGCACCGTTATAAAGGGATAGAAAAGGGCCATAGAACCGAAAAAGAAACATCTGAAAGACCCCGCCCACCCGTCCCACCCCGCACCCCTGCAGAAGGCTACGGCCTACCCTCCAAACAGCGTGCCTGTCGCCCTAATCCGAAACCCGAAATATAGTAAAGAAAGAAAGTAGAATAAGGAGACAAAAAAAAGGAGGAAAGGGAATATGAAACAAAAATAAGATGTGAGGGAGGAGCCAGAGGATATGAACAAACACACTCGGCTACGACCCTCCCCCGACCAGCAAATGAATAATTATCAAATCAGTGCTTCACCTTCACATACAGCAAAAACCCGCAGGGGGGGGGGAGGGGGGAAATTTTAACGTTTCACAATGTCGAGAGTACAAGCATCAGTGCAACAGACAGGTAAACCAGCAGTCTATCAGTGTCTTGCAACTTACCCCCAGCCCTTCCTAATCACGAAACCAACCCAATAAAGGATAACATGAAGCGGACCACCCAGCACAGAATAATCGTAATGTTGACCAGGGTTACGGCAGTGATGTAGAGTAGGGAGAGCCACCATACTAATGGAATACAAAAAGTCAATGAAGCAAGTCAATTGTAGCAGCAACGACAGGGCAAGCCGGAGTCCAGTTTAGCAGTTCGACAATGCAAAGGTACCCCACCAGGACAAAAGCTCGAATCCATCGAAGCGGGAGCAAACAGCGGTCCACCGTAGTTCCCAATTGTCCGGGAAGGAGCAGATCTCCGCGTCGTGTGCAAGTCCTCGAAGTCCGGGCGGTGAGAAAGCGGAGGTTCAAAAGCCACTGGCCCATCAAGCGGCCGAAGAACAGCGACAGCAACTCCTGGCGCAGCCGAAGGGGGCAAAGCAATGGAGGCATCAGGACGACAGGGGTGCATGAAAGAGCGACGACCCAAAATGGCGGCGGGCCGCATGGGGTCGGGAGAAGCACCGGGGGCCAAAACAGCGTACAAGGACATCAAGGCGTCCAGGACATCTCCGAGCGTGGGCGCTCGAGCACACGCCCAGGCCTCCGCGCAATCCGGCAAGCAAGGTTCGTCGGTGCAGAGCGGATCACCCCGCACGTTGTTGGTAGTCATTTTGTGAGTTTCGCCGCCCCGCACTCCACCGTGGGCCCCCAAACAGTTCCCAAATGTAGGACTTTACAGACTTCCGGAGGTTCCCAACAATGGCCTTACCGGCACAGAACGGGCAGGTGCTCAATGGGGGGGGGGCCCCCTCCGAACAGTGGTGGGCCCCACAAGCGAGAGCCAGGCGCGGGGTCCAGGGCTGCCGGACAGAACAAAGGCGAAGGGACCCCTTCACACAGTCAGCCCCCGACACATCTCGTCCCCCTCCAGCCGCACGGTCCACAAATCGGGGCCGGTTCAGGATCGCCGGGGCATACACACAACGGCTCCCACCAGTGGCTCACTCTCGCGGCCGGGGCCGGCAATCTCAGCACCGCCGGTCGGGTCCCACAGGCGAGGTCCCGGTCTCGAGCGCACGGAGGCCCCAATCCCACCGAGGGCACAGCTGCGGACCCACAGTACGCAGGAGCCTCCGGACCAGACGGTGAGTAAGAGTGGGTCGTTAAATTCCAAAATCTGTAGTGAAGTATCGTCGCAGTACAGGATATATTGCAGGATATTCGAGGTTGGCCGGAGGGCCGACGGAGCCGAGCTAAAAAGCGGCCATTACGCTCTCGAGCTAGGCTCCTCCCCAAGTAGACCTGATTTGATATCTTGGTATACACATCCATAGGGATAAGGTAGTGATCCCAAGGGAAAACGATGGAAAACTCATGGACAAGTTAGAAACTGCAATTGAGAAATGTATCCAATTGCTCATAACACTGGCAGGTCTTTTTGACCATATAAAAATGGTGATACTCCCACAGCTACTTTATTTATTTCAAAATATGATACCATTCCTCAACCAATTGCAGTCGTCACTTATCAAATAAACACAGCCAGACAAACAGCCACAAATTAGTTGGAAATTTCTACAGGGGCTATATGAACATGAAGGTTTTGCTGCATCATATGTTGAGGTTGACTACTATATTGAGCAAACGTAGTTCACTTCACACTAGTTTCATAATAATAGACAGGTACTACACCAGGACTCAAAACTGGGCTTAGCAGCACCACATAGACTCTTTGGTTTTATCTTTAAGACTCTGACATGGCTATGATCTGATGTACATTTAGTAACTTGTGCAATATTGGCATGGCCCCAACTTGCTTGGATCTCGGATGTAGACTCTGTGTACTCTCCACATATAAAACTGAAACAGAGCACCAAGCTACCCATCACCAGTGCACCGCTAATGATACAGAATCTATGGTATAGACATCTTTCACACTGAGTGATCTATATTTGGGGGGGGGAGTAGATTGCTATGAATATTTACGAAAGTACTGTTCAGATTTAAGGAGTCAGGTGAAGGATGCTTTACCTTCATATTTACCTTCATATTCACAGGTACCAAAGGATTGGTGACTATTAAGTCTTGATGCGAATGACTAAGTGGTCAGGAAAGCAATTACCATATTGTATGCCATGATCTTGAGGGATATGCAGAGGGTTGGGACCTGTTCAAAGATAACCGGTTTAGAGATTATGGGCTGCAACTAATGATGCACAGAGGGAATATTACTGTTGGCACACTAGAGAGGTGTCCATGGCTTGCAGACATGTATTAATACATTATAAATTCCTACATCATGTTCACTATACTGCTGTTAAAATGTATAAATAAGGTAGGAGGGACAACGATAATTGTGAAAGGTGCACTAGTCCTCAGCAAATTTTATCCCTCTAGCATGAGAATGTTCTTCAGCTGCATACTATTGGAGAAGGCTGTTTCAGACATTGAATTAAACTGTGGGTTTGATGCTGCAGACGAAGACCCTCTGTGTCCTATTGGGAATTGTAAAAATGGTACCGAAACATAGTAGAAAATTTGATGTTCTAGCCCTGCCGTTGGGTGTATGTGGTGCGGAATGTATGAACCACCCTGCGTTGGATAAACAGCAGAGGCATCCTAAAATTTGAACTCAAACTTATACAGCACATTACTGCCTGGGATGTCACAACCCATGGACATTTTGGGACCCTTGAGAAGCTATCTTGCTGAACAGACCCCTGAGACGACAAAAGAAGAGGATTGTACATAATTGTATGTAAAGAATGTCTCAGAAATGCTGTGGTGAATGGGCAGCTATTGTCATGCAATAAACAGTTCAGCAAGAGGGGGAGGGCTTAGAGACATTTGCATGGTTTATGAGAGGATAGCTAATTGTGATTCTTGCTATCGCATTGATCGAAGTCACATATTCCTGATGTTGGGGCTGGTATTACTGCATTGCACATTGCTTGAAAAAAGAACTCTCAATCATGGTAAAGATCCAAGGATGTGCAAGAATTACTGATATATTGAATCTCTGGCTTCCGGAGTTTGTCTTCTGGCTCTTGTCTCCTTCCCAGCACAGACATGCAGTGGGTGCCTCTGTTCATCCACCCGCTGTTGCCTGCCGAATCCACAGGTGTACCATTAATTAAAGTCTTCTGACCCAGTGGAGCTTCCTCAGTGAAGTATGGCCTCAAATATAGGTAGGACATGGAAGCCAGACCTCCTGATCTGCTGTTGTAGAGCAGCGGTGGAAGAGCGTGTTTCTAATGTGCATCCAATTCTAGGGAGAGACGTGCTTCATAGCACACTGAGCAAGCTGCAGACCCATACTACAACGACCAGGCTTACATCTCCCATTCTACCCTGCCTTGCGTGCCTGCCTGCTTTTCTCCAGTGGATGAAAGGCTCACGAGAGAGCCAGAGAAGGCTTCAGCAGGATCTATCTAAGAGGGAATGCTTAAATAGGAGTTGATGCACAATAAGTGCAACACTTCCAGGTCGAGGGTTACGGTGCATAGAGGCGATCACCCCAGTTGTTGGTGTGGTTTGCTACTCGGGTGGCCCTCCCCAACCTTCACCCTACCTCTAAAGATCATCTGCCTCTACTGGTGCCTGAATCAGTAGCCTTCCGGAACCTCACCGGTTGGGACACTAGCCCTACACCACAGGATCACAAGGCCATGACTGTGCTCCAAGTTCTTCAATGCAATGAATCCTGTGCATGCAATACTGCCTGGAGGTGTAAACCAGATGCCTCATCATACTACCTGGCAAAGAGCAACATTATTTATGGGGAACTGCCAGTCTTCCTCTGTGTTATGTTGGTGGGCAGATCCACTGGACCCCCGAATAGGAGGGGTGTCCTTGTGAACCCTCTTGCCACGGACGCAATTATTCATGCCGGGGGAAGAAAAGTGAATTAAGTGCCCGGGGGACATACCTTGTGGTGCAGTATAACCGAGCCAGTATACGAGTCATGATTTGCTGACATACACTGGTACCTTTGAGACTTGCTAGGTTCTGAAACGTAACAACCAGCGGATAGAGAAGCGGTCGAGCTCTGGTACCCCACCAAGTCCTCTTACCTTGTCCACCAGTCCTTTGGCTGTCTTCGCCACAATGCAGCAGTTCCTGGGGATGGCCTTCCTTGATGCCTTGCCTGATAACTGGTCTGCCTCCTGTGTGCTGTGCCCCTTGGCACCGGTTTGTTGGCAGTTTCTGGCCCTGACTTCTACAGTCTGCCCTTCCAACGGAGAGGACACTGCCTCTTGCCCATTGCCGTCTCAAGCGGCCCCCTGTGTCTGTCGGCACTCGGGCAGTGAAGGCATGGCCTTGGCCTGCTGCGGCATTTATAGAGCCCCTCCTGCTGATGTCTGGAAACCACAAGGAGGCACTCTCCCACCCGAGGCCACATCGGCTGCCTGGGAGGTAATCCCCTTTGCTGACTTGGAGCCCACATTGCTGTGACGGCAAGATGATCGATTCCCTCTGCAGATGATCCCTCTATCCTACTTGGGAGGTCGCAGTGTAAAACTATTTCCACGCATTGCCCCTTGCTGTTTGATGCCCGCATTGTCTGGATAACAAGGAGTTTAATTCTGTATGAGGAATCTCCCTGTATGCCATGTGGAAGGTCCTAATGAGACACCATTTCTATCTCTTCCGGCTTTCTCAGCACGTGGTTGCCCTGAATCAGCATTCTGCTCCTGGAGTGCTGCCTCCCTGAGGCTGGTATTTGTCTCCTCTCTTCCCAACGAGTTGGCTGACTTTTTGGAGGTGGACAGCAGGCACAGAGTTCCCCAGTTGTTATCATTAGACTGCCTCCACCTTCCGCCAAAAGAAAAAAAAGTAAACTCCTGCCACATATGTGGTTCAAATAAGACACTCGCCACCTTCAGGTGAAAACTGTGCCTGATATCCATTAGGTCTACCGTATGTCCCATTGAGCCATTCATACTTGACGGGCCTCCCTCTGCTCCAGCAGCTAAGAGGAAAGAATGGGTGGAGCGCCTAGAAACATACTTCGCAGCGGTGGCCTAACATAATGACAGAAGGCGCCCTATGCTTCTGCACTTAGGGGATGCAACCCTACACAGGCCAGGAAAATCTGTTATGGAGGCTGGACCTCAGTACATCTGTGGCATTTTGAATCAAGCCCTAACAGCTCATTTCAAGCCACTGGCAAACCCAGAATATGAATGTTTCCTACTGAGACAAGCAAGGCGACTGCCCGACAAACCGGTAGATGTTTTCTATGCCCGCCTCAAAGATCTGGCTAGCACCTACATGTTACCAGACGGAAACAAAGAAATACGGGCATCATTCATCCAGGGGTGTGTCTATATGTTCAAAGTGTGAGAAGCGCACATGAATGCCGCGTTACAACACAAAATAAAGACAGAACCTGTCTACGCTGTCCCTCCTGGAATCCCTGACAAGAGGAAAACACGTACCAAGCTTTAACCCTTGCCCAAAACATGTTATGGGTGTGGTGAGCCTCACCAAGGACCACGCCCAGCCCAAGGGAAGAGGTGCCCGGCCTGCAATAAACCAAACCACTATGCAAAAGTGTGCCGCTCCACCGCCCAAAAGGGAGAAAGGATCAAGGCCGTCAATACCCTGCATGCCCCTAAAGTCACTGTAGATGAGGAAGACATAGATGATGACGATGTAGAAAGAGCAGGCCATGTCATACATGCCATGCAACCAGATGGATGTTCTAGAAAACGGATACTGAGATGCAGTGTGTGCTCATTGTAGGACACCAGGTAAAAGCATTGATTGACACCCGGGCATCCATTAATATTATAGTACAATCAGCAATGCAACACTTCCCATGCGACCAATCTTATGCACCATATCTACATACATTTAAACATATGGGTCCACAGTTCCACTTCCACTGGCTGGAGTATTCACCACCGAAATCACTCACAAAACCCATTCCACTCGTGCCAAGGTCTATGTCACAAAAGGTGGATCAAGGATGCTCTTGAGCTGTAGGACTGCAGAGTGACAGCAATTTGTTGCTTTTGCCATCAGCGTGCATCAAGAAAGTGTGGAGAGCATGTTGACAGAATTTGTACCTCTGTTTGAGGGAATAGGATGCCTCAAAAATCATATCATACATCTTAATGTCGATAACTCAGTTCAACCCATTGGGCTGAAGCACTGAAGCACTGAAGGGTGGCCTTCCATCTGAGTCCAAAGGTGGAGAAAGAGTTCACAAAATTGGAACAGCCCGACATCATTGAGCAGGTGGGTATCCCAACTCAATGAGTATCCCCCATTGTGGTAGCATGAAAACCCAAACTGCCTGGGGAAGTGAAGGTATGTGTTGACATAAGCCTACCGTACCAAGCCATCAAGACGGAATGTCATTTGATGCCCAGTGTAGACAACATTGTGTCACAGGTGAGCGTCTCCCAGTGGTTCTCTAAAATGTACCAGCTACTGTTGGATCCAGAATCGAGAGCCATTATGACATTCTCCACTCATGCAGGTCTCAGGAGGTACAAGTGTCTTAGCTTCGGAGTGTTGATCGCAGCCGAGATCTTTCAAGACACCATAAGGTTTGTATTGGCTGGACTTCATTGTCAGTGATGACATTTTAGTACATGCACCCACGCTTGATAGCCTGAGAGCCATGTTTCAGAGCCTGGGAGAAAAATGTGCATTCCTCCAGAAGAAAACAGCATTTTTTGGATACCGATTTTCCCAGCATGGATTATTACCTGATTCATCTAAAGAACACAACATCCAGTAGCCCCGGATTCCATTACTGTCACAGGCATGAGGAGTTTCTTAGGTATGTTCACATACTGTGGACATTTCATTCAGAATCTGACTGACCTCACCGCCTCCTTGAGAGAGCTGACAAAGATCAACACCCGCTGGAAGTGCGGGACTGATCAGGAAGAGGTTTAACAAGCTACCAAACAAGCAATATCATCTGACACCACTCTGTTGTACTTTGATCCTGCCCGGGAATCTGAATTGTGGGTGGATGCTAGTCCCATCGGCCTTGGAGCTGTACTTTCATAGAGGCACAGAAACGGAGACTGAAACTTAACAATCTGTACAGTTTTACTTTAGCTACCTACAATTCATAACCTCTGCACACACGTTATTCCCTGGCTTCCTTGCCAATTTATTTTTTATTTACACCCAGTGGGGTGTAACAGAAGAGTGAGGCATCAAATATCAGCCAAGCCAAGGAACAGCAGAGTTCCCACCACCCTTCGACCTCCCCCATTCCTGAAGCTGTTTTTTTCCCACTACCACCACTCTTGTGGGATTTTTCAGTGCCAACCACAAGAAGTGGACAGGGAAGGGTTGAACTTTCATTCCTATTAATAGCACCACTGATTCACTTGGCAGTGGCTCTCTGACTGAAAATAAATAATACATTAAATAAAAAAAATAAGTTAAATAGAATGAGGTCTGCAAAACAAGAACAACCCTCACTAATAGAAAGAAGGGATGACAAGAACTCCTACAGAAAGCCAGTTCAACAGATACAACGACTCAAACAAAAGTACAGGACAAGGAGCCAACTGTTTGATTTCAACTTTAGTAAAAAATGTTTAAGAGGAGCCCAAAAATTCCATCCAAATTCATATTCCTCAAAGATTCAAGCCTGCAAATGTTTTCCAGAACCGATGGCCTACCAGGTCTTTCAGAGCCTTCGACTCCATTAATAATGAACGAGGGCCATGGTCCAAACTCAAACTCAAAATCGTAGCAACCAACACATCGGGAGACTTTGTTTGACTGTATTGTGGCTGATCAAAGAGCCGATAGTGCTGATGTATCCCATGCCAGACCACGACCATCATATACTCAGGCAACTTCCCCTGCAAGGTTAAACAACAACTACAGCAATAAAGACTTCTGCATAACCTATGACCCTATCAATGTGGCAAATCATTGCGGAGTCAACTTCTGTTCTGCAGCAACTGCAATTAATGGCCCCATTCTTGTCTTTCAGACTGGGAATAATAACCCTGCTGGCTCTACCCAGGTTTCCAAAAGAATAGCAACTGCTACAAAAGCACTTGAAACTACTTAGTCAGGTACTATTTTCCACCGGCTTAGAGAAACAAAGACAGTCTTGAATATAGAATTCAAATGGAGGGGCTGTCAAGATTCCTTAAACTGGGATAACATCTTAAAACGTCTTAAGACTTTACCACGTTGTCTCAGAGGATATAAAGTCAGTTGAATTTTTTCTGGAGGATAGGCACTCCTTAAAATATTCCACTGTGGTTACCAGGTTGTCACCAGGCACAGTGACCTTTGTTCTAAAAGAAAAGGAGAATTTTCGAGATTGTGGCATAAAAATCATGACCTACATACCACCTCAATACCCTGCCCAAATAGCACTATTTTCACTGCCTAAGAAAACTACTGATAGACCATCAATCTTTGACAGCACATGACAACGCCTCAGTAAACCAACTAGTGCTAAAAACAAAAACAAGCCTTTTTACGGCTCCATACTAGAAATGACTCTCTGGAATCCTAAATGTGAGGAATTGACAATGAACTCTCAAGCCCAAGAAACAGACATGCAACACTAGCCTAAAACTCTGCTCTTGGAACATTACGAGCTTGGAAAGTAAAATGTAGAGTGACGAAAATCTATCGTTTTGGAAACAATTTCACATAGTCACCTTCCTAGAGACATGGACAGTCATCCAACCCTCAATTCCAGGCTATTCATATCATCATAAGCCTGTGGAAAAAAACAAAAAAATATGGCTGTCCCTCTGGGGGAATGGGGGAGAATGACTACTTGTGTCTTACTATCCTTAGCAGAACAGATCAAGAGGCTACCAAAACCGGATCCTGGCATTCTGATCTCCTCCATAACTAAATTAATATAGAAGTGGCCCTTAATCATTCTCAACTATACATCAACCCAACTCCTCGTTCAAAACTCAAAGTCACCAAGAAAATCTTATAAATGATTCTGAACTTTATGAATCATTTTCCGGCACCCACATTTTTCATCAAGGGTGATTTCAATATGAAACCTATTCATACAGTAGACCATGATCATTTTCTTAATGGACAGAACATCCACTGGGACATGCAGCCTCAACGTTTCTAATCAAGGAAAACCAAAGGACAAACTCAGGGAAAACTTTGTATTAGACGTTGAATACCTCGGGATGAGGGTGCTTAATGGCAGACTATCTGACGACTTTCCAGCAAATTCAACATACTTTGGCCTGCAGTCTGAGTCCATTCTAGTTTACACATTCGTATCTCTTAGTCTCTTCCCCACCATCTACTCCTTCCAAATTATGGAACGCTCAGACAGCGAGCATCAGTGGTCTTAGCCCCTCTGTATAGAGTGCCAGCATCGAAATGCTCAACTGCCCCAGACATGGCTGCTCACAAAGCTGTGCTGTCAGATGAAGACTGCTCTTTCACTATGGCTATGCAGCACTCCTGACCCTTCACAGAGGTCCAACCCTCAAGAGTAAATATTCCTCAGGCACAGCCTCTTACATTGTTCTACTTAGTCAACGACTGTCCTCTTGAACAAGAAATCATAAGGATGATCGAAATGTGAAGGAAAGAGGGTGCTGCCAGGGCCAATGGAATACCCCAGGCAATTTACAAAACAGACCCACAGTACTGGGGCAGAAAACTGGCACCTTCTTATTCAAGCTCAAGTTCGACTGGAAGTATACCAGACTCGCAGCTGGGCTCAGTCATTTCCCCAGTTTTCACATGGGGACCAGACCCCTACCAGAGAGCTACTGCCTCATTACCCTACTAGATAATAAAGCAAAATATTTTGCCACTCTTGTACTCCAGGTCTTGACTGCCTGGGCATAATCTAACAGGATAATACCAACAACTCAAACTGGTTTTAGAAGAGGCTTCAGCTTCAGTATGGCCCTGTCAATCAGGTCTAAAGCAGAGGTGTGTACGTACACTATGTGGGATCTATACAAAGAAGTGAAGCATTAGCTGAACACCTCACTCTGCCACTTCAGAAACACAAGGCTGCACCATCATAAAAAGGATATGGTGCAGCCTTGCGTTTCCCCCTGCGCTCGCGCTACACTTAGCACTATAGTGCCAATGCAGGATACCTTCCACTATAGTGCAAGGGTGTGTAAGTACAGGAATATGTACAGGAAGGTCCTCCTTCCTTCACAAAAAAAATATTGAAATGTCATTTTGTCACTTCAATGAGCTACAAACCCTGCAGCATAAGCCTAAAAATCAGTAGGTAAATAATCATGTTATTTTTTGGTATAGTTATAATTGTACAATAAATGCAAAAAAAACATAAAATGCATGCGTGCAAACATGATAACTTCTTCGTGAGCATGATTTAAAATAAGTCAACATAATCATAGGGGCAAATAGTTAAAACACAGGAGCAGTTATGATTGATACCCACTTTTGTGACCCTTCCAACATATACAGAAATTTGTGCACTAGGAAGTGCAGATATCTTAAAGTGCCTTTGCTGAGTCCCAGGGTGCACAGAAATCATGCCAGATATCAGAGAAGATGCAAACTGCTGGTGCGGCAACTTCAAAGATTCTTTTAAAAGAGAAAAAAAAAAAAAGGAAACTGGAGGCAGTCCCAGAGGAGTTAGCCCATTTAAAAGTATATCGATCTGTTCACTGCCAGCCAATTACTGACAACTTGGTTAGATTCATTACAGTAGAATTGTGTTTTGCGTTTGTCCATGTGAATGAAGAATTGAATAAATCAGCAACAGAGTTGAATGTTAGAGCACTCCACACTGATAATCATGGCCTGCCGACTGGTTCTTTGTTTGCAAGTTGTTGAATAATGGCTTTAACGAGCAGATTCTCTCCTTTCTATACTATGAACGCGTGCACAAAAGATGCACTTCCGACGGGTGATGGTATTCCCAGTATCTGAAGGTCTGAGCTGGCTTCGGCCACTCCCAAGAAGGACCATCACCCTTTGAAGGCAGGAGAGCGAATCTATCTATGTAGCAACAGCCTCGTCTCTGAGATTAGTTGTCGTAAATACTATTGGGGGCATAAAGATTTATGTTATGTTATGTTATGTTATACCACTCTTTTAGAGCGCACGACTACCCAAAGGGGTGTCCCGGCGCTTTGACAAAGGGGGTCTGAAAACCAAGAAACACAGTAACAGCGAATCACAACGGTCCTACAACTTATGCAGAAAAGAGCATAGTCTTTAGCTCCTTTCTAAAAGAGAGGAGACTATTGGCTTTGCGGAGAGTGATAGGAAGCTCATTCCAACGGCATGCCGCCACATATTGGAAGGACCGACCTCCCATCCGGGCACGTCTGATAGGCGGTACATCCACTTTAACCAACGCAGCTGACCGCAACATCCTCCGCGGCGCATAAAAAGCCACACACTTCCTGATGTAATTCGGACCCACAGAGTGAAGGGCCTTAAAAGCCAGCGTAAGGATTTTAAAAACAATTCTTTTAGAGATAGGTAGCCAATGCAACCTATTTAGCAGCTCTGAAGCTCTTGCTCTCCTTGGCAGGCCAAAAATGGCTCTTGCCGCTGAGTTCTGCACTATTTGCAATCTAGCCAGCAAATATTTGGGTAGTCCTGAGTATAATGCATTGGCGTAGTCGAGTCGAGACCCTACTAACGCCTGGACAATAATTTTTTTATATTGCAGAGAGAGGAGTGGCAGAAATTTTCTAAGCATCTTCAGGATACCGAAACATTTCCCTGATAGCCCCATAATATGGGGTCTAAAAGAGAGGTCGTCGTCACACACTACCCCCAGGTTCTTAACTTGGGAAGACGCCTTCTCTGGTGGGAACATGTCCTGAGGCCACCACGATTTCCAACAGGGGTCAGGGGCACAACCAAAGTTTAAGCAACTCAGACTTATCTGAGTTGCATTTCAGGCTGTGCCGCTGGAACCATGCAAAGACCGCACTCAGACAGCCTTTGATCCTGTCGCCGTACAAAAACCTCTCCCTTCCTGCAGGTAAACAGGAGCTGGGTGTCATCAGCGTAAGATATGATCTGGGCACCGAAAGCCTCCGCTACCTCCGCCAGAGGGGCCATATAGATATTAAAAAGGGTGGGGCTCAGAATGGACCCTTGAGGAACCCCCACCTCTAGCGGGGGCATTTCGGCGGAGAACGGTGGTGCCCAGATCACCTGTCGACGGCCCGATAAAAAGGATTGAAACCAGTCCAACACCGTCCCACGCAACCCGATCTCCCAGAGTCTTAAAAGGAGACCGTTATGTGGGACGGTGTCGAAAGCCGCCGACAGGTCAAGCAAGACTAACATAGCCTTCCCTCCGCGATCGAGGGTATCTCTGATAGCTTCGGTCACCTCCAAGAGGGCTGTCTCCGTGCTGTAATTCGCACGGAAACCGGATTGAGAATCATGGAGAATGTTGTTACTCTCGATATAGTTGGTAAGTGTGTGCTGTACATGTTTCTCAACCACCTTAGCCAGAGCAGGAAGCAGGGAGATAGGTCTATAGTTAGCCTGCATCAGGGGATCTAATAAAGGTTTTTTGAGTAGCGGCAGAATCAATGCGTGCTTCCATTCCTGTGGCACCACTCCCGAAATCAGGGAGAGATTGAGCAGGGGATTCAGCAAGATGTTAACTGCCGAAGCCACTCTACCCAAACATTTAGCTGGACATACATCCAGGGGTGAGCCAGACTGAAGCCGAGACATCAAGTCGTGGGAAGTGGTACAGGACATTGATGGAAAGACCGATAGTATGGGCCCTATCTCTGCCCCTGCTGACGATACAGAGCTCGGCATACAAGCCACTGCATCCGCATCAGCAGAGGGAAAGGATTCCTGAATAGCTTTAATTTTTGATACAAAAAAGTCAGCAAGCTGCCTGATCCATTCTTCTGTGTGAGAGTGAGTGGGAGCACATGCAGCAGGATCAGTAAACTCCTTTACTATTCTAAAAAGTTCCCCACTCATATTATCCGCTTGATCTATTCTCCGCTCAAGATAATCTTTTTTCCCTTCGGAGATATAATTATGGTAGAGTTTTATGGCATCGCGATATTTTCTTTTCTCATCTGGCTCATATTTGCGCCGCCACAGTCTTTCAGCCTTTTTACAGTCTTGGCGCATTTTCCGTAATGCAGGAGTAAACCAAGGGGCGGACTTATGGCTAGGGGCTGATCTGGCTGACTTAACTGGAACTAGCTCCTCAAATCTTGTTTTCAGCCATTTCTGAACCGAATCCAGGTCGGAATCTAAATTACCTGTAAGTTTACATGGATGTCGGCAAAGGGCGTCCGACAGCATTTCTGCCGTGACTAGGTGAAACGATCTTGACTGTTGGATCACACCCTTCTGTGCTCTCTGGCCGATCCTGGTCTCATATGGGATATTAAAATGTATTAGAAAATTATCCGACCATAAAACAGGGAGCGGCGGGGACACCACAATCTGCGTCGTAGAGAAAATTAGGTCAAGAGTATGGCCTTTGAGATGGGTGGGTCTATCAATGAAAGGGACAAGCCCGAGCAATGCAGTTATATCCCGCAATTTAGACGCATCGGGGTCCGCTATCATGTCCATATGCAAGTTCAGATCCCCTAACAAAACACAGTGCGCTGATCGCATACAGGGTGTGGAAAGTGCAGCCTGCAGATCATCAAAGAACGAGCCAATAGGCCCGGGTGGTCTATAAACAAGGATCCCCGTGCACGTCTGAGACGCAGAAAGGCCAAGTGTAAAGCATAAGGCTTCGCAGCCTGCGATATTCTCCACAGGAAAAGAAGTGCACACGAGGGCCTTGTCCACAATAAGGGCCACTCCACCTCCCCTGCCCCCGACTCTGTCCTTTCTTAGGATAGTGAAGTTCGGAGGTAAGGCACAGGCCAGATCCGGTCCTGAGCCTTCCCCTAACCAAGTTTCTGTTAAGAACAGGCAGGATATATTGGAGTCAGCAAGAAGATTCCAAATATCCGTGGAGTGTCTGACAAGGGATCTAGTATTCAGAAGAGCACAATGACAGTGCTGAATAGGAGGTGGCAGAACTGTTATCAGTGATACCACTGGGCGCCATCCACAAGCAGGGCAGCCTTTCCTCAAAAGGCGTCCTCCAGGAAAAATACAGTGGCAGAATGGGGAATGGTTGCGCAAGGCCTACAACACAGCGGCACTGTACACAATCATCACAGAGTCAAACTAAGGAGCGAAGACACAAGGAAAGGAATACCTACGATAATAATTTTTTAAAACCTGAAAGAAGGCCAGAGTCCCACCTCCTACGCCTCCGAGATGCTGACGAGCGCAGACGGGCAGGACTCTGGCACGACTCAGGCGCAGGGAAGGCGCAACCGCTGCGCGTCACCGCTGCGCGCAGCAGGCGAGCATTAAATAGCGTCCTCTCGGCGTCCCAGATCACCTGGACGCTCCAAAATGGCGCTCACGCTTCCCTTCCCAAGCCAAGATGTCACTGGCAGCCACAACCTCCCGGGAACCCGGACCCGCCGAACAGCGGTGGTTTTTCCAGAAATTATGGTGCAAGGTAAGGGGCAGGAGCGTGCTAAAAACAGGGGAAAAGCGAAAAAAATAGAATTAAATGAAATCCAAAACGGGCTATTTAAAAACTTTCAATGCAATGGGGAGAGCGCGGCCAGCGCGACCAGCAGCGAGGCGCCGATGTGAATCTCAGCCTCAGGAACCTTAGCAGGTTCTCACCTCGAAATGCTCGCCCTAAATAGCGTCCTCTCGGCGTCCCAGATCACCTGGACGCTCCAAAATGGCGCTCACGCTTCCCTTCCCAAGCCAAGATGTCACTGGCAGCCACAACCTCCCGGGAACCCGGACCCGCCAAACAGCGGTGTTTTTTCCAGAAATTATGGTGCAAGGTAAGGGGCAGGAGCGTGCTAAAAACAGGGGAAAAGCAAAAAAAATAGAATTAAATGAAATCCAAAACGGCTATTTAAAAACTTTCAATGCAATGGGGAGAGTGCGGCCAGCGCGACCAGCAGCGAGGCGCCGATGTGAATCTCGGCCTCAGGAACCTTAGCAGGTTCTCACCTCGAAATGCTCGCCCTAAATAGCGTCCTCTCGGCGTCCCAGATCACCTGGACGCTCCAAAATGGCGCTCACGCTTCCCTTCCCAAGCCAAGATGTCACTGGCAGCCACAACCTCCCGGGAACCCGGACCCGCCAAACAGAGGTGGTTTTTCCAGAAATTATGGTGCAAGGTAAGGGGCAGGAGCGTGCTAAAAACAGGGGAAAAGCGAAAAAAATAGAATTAAATGAAATCCAAAACGGGCTATTTAAAAACTTTCAATGCAATGGGGAGAGCGCGGCCAGCGCGACCAGCAGCGAGGCGCCGATGTGAATCTCGGCCTCAGGAACCTTAGCAGGTTCTCACCTCGAAATGCTCGCCCTAAATAGCGTCCTCTCTTTATATGAATTACTCTCAAACAATGCTTGGGATCGAGTGCTAAAAGCAGTTTAATCCTCTAAAAATGATGAATGTTTTATTGTGTCATTCTCAGCGGGAAACGGCCACTACAACGCGGCCGTTTCCACGAAATCCTTTACCACGCATGCATTACAACGCATGCGTGGTTACAACGAGAGGTTTTACCACCCATACCTTTACTACGAAATACGTAGTAAAGGCATGTGTGGTAAATGAAAAGAAGAAAAAAAAGGGGGTTTGGGGGTCTCCCCCATAAAAAAATAAAATAAAGAGTTGGAATAAAAAGGGGGGCTGGGGGAGTCTCCCCCCCAAAAACAAAACTAACCTGAAGAGCTGAAGCTGATGCAATCAACGTCTTTAGAGAGGAAACGGAAAGTAACTTCCGCTTCCTCTTAACGACGTACGACGGACGTAACCAAAGAAGATGGAGAGAAGGCGAGTTAAAAGGTAAGGGGCATTTTAGTAAAAAAGAATATATATATTAAGGGTTAAGGGAAGGGGTAAATATAAGGAGTGGAAGCTAGGGGCATGTAAGGGGAGAGTTTTAACCTTTAACAAGAGTATGCCCTCACCATGCATACATTTACAACGAAAAACGTTGTAAATTATTGCGTGGTAAAGGAATATTCGAGGTAAAGGTTATGCGTGGAAAACGAATTCTGTTGTATTGCATGCGTGGTAAAGGCATGCGTTGCAACGGAATTCGTTGTAACGTCAAAAATACAATACAAAAAGATTGAATGTCTTGTGGAGGCTTGCCAGAACTGTTGTGGCCCTAGGCGATTAATTAATCATATTAGGCGATCCAGCCATTGACTTTATTCATACAAAGGATTATTTTAAACTTTCTTCTAGATGTAAAAGCTTAGCATATCTTGATTTGCAGTGTTTATTTTATGCATTAGTATGCCAAAAGTTAGTTCGAAGTAATGGCTACGGAACCCAAATTTCACCCTAAACTGACTCTGAGCTTAATTCATTGGTGTAGAGACACTTTTCGTATAGACTTTTGCTTTAACTGTATCTATAAAGCTTGCTATTTTGGTTAGAAGTGCTGCAATGCCATATGTTAGTACCACGACTAGCTTGCTGTTGATTATTTTCAGCCATGGTTCTAATGACGGACCCTGTAGTTTTCCTTAGAGTTATTTGAAAGCATTTGTTAATGCCACAGGTTTTGTTTATAAGGAAACGTTGTGGTCATTGAAAGTTGCACAATCGTCAAACAAAATACTCAAGCAGTTACAAGAGTTGCCAAAATCATGGTGGCCCACTATCAGTATTTCTGTTTGGTTGATGTCTAGGTTGTTTATATTGCAGTAGGATCCGAAGATGTCCAGTATACATTGCAGTCCTACAGGAGAATAACTCATCAAGAGTATATAGTCCGTATACTGTAGGATAAGGAGATGTATCCTACCAGGTACCTGGTGTGGGCTACAACTCTCCAACAGAGAGCAGCTGAGGGGTTTTATAGTTGAGGATTACTACTAGGTATGAATGAGAGGCAGAGTGCTATGTATATAAAGTCTAGTACATCTAAAATTATCTCCTGGTAGGCTAAATGTAAAGTTTAGTCTGGTGCCCCAGTGGATAGGATTAAAAGAAACGTGAAGGGGAATGTGGTGACGGTCTAGCTTACCTAGCCGGAACCGGAAGGTAGTAACAGGAAGCGGAAGGCGGCCATTTTGATTATCGGCGCCGACCGCGTACAAAGCAGCGGTTTATCCCGGCGCTCCGGGGAATAAATATAACTAAAGAAACGCTCGGCTCCTGTGATCATTAAGCAAAGAGGGCTTCTACAATGGCGACGAGGTGTCCTTGCCCGCAGTGTGCCCAATAGAAAGCAGACACGCACGGCGGCTCCCCAGTCCGAAGAGCCGGTTCCCGCCGAAGGGAGAGACACGCCCACCACCCGGAGCGTGGCAGAGGACAGAGCGCGCTGCGCTTGCGACACTTTCCGACCACTACCACGCCACAGGTGCCAGCGGGTAGTGGGAGCAGCTGCATCCTGGTGATACTGCCTAACTACTGTTGCATGAGGTGGCGGCAAATGAACAACGTTACCGAGCAGCGCTCACCAAAGAGGGAGTTGAGCCCGGCTAGGACAGATGCACAGTACGCCTCTCCGGCCACAGGGGCCATGGGGTAGAGAAGTTTGAACCTGTGTTCGTTAGTCAGGAGGGAAGCAAGGACTGCGCGGCGCAGTTCCCGCGCCAAGCTGGCGGAGGAGGCAAACCAAGGCGGTAAATCGGCGGCGGTTGGCAGAGAGGGACAGCGTTCCCTACACACCACGGCAGCGACATCGAGTGGGGCGACAGGGGGCAGTGGCAGCGTAGCGGACACCAGCACCAGACAGACTCCTGGCAGCCCTCCCAACCATGACGTGGCAGCTCCTGCTAATTCCACCGTCGTCAGGAGGATGGCGGCGCAATCCACAACACTCACGCAAATGGTGCCTTTTCTCCCGACCAGGGGTGAACCGGTGATGCCCTGGGAGGATTGGAAGAGGTACTTCCAGAATTATCTAGAGGCGTTAGAAGAAGAGAGTGGGGCGGCATATTCCAGCAAGAGGAGATTGAAGATCTTGCTGCACAATTTGGGCCCCGAAGGCATCAGAGTGTTCGACACCATTGTGAAAGGTCAACGGGATGGCACTGATGACGACGTGTTCAGCCATGCCATTGCTAATCTCGATGCGCACTACTGACCCGTGGTATGCGTGGCTATTGATAGACACAGTTTCTTCCACAGAAAACAAGCAGGAAGCGAGACAGTTGATGAATATGTGTCTGCACTTCAAAAACTGGCCCTCACATGCAAGTTCGGTCCTCTACACGATGACCTCATCCGTGATCAAATAATTATGCACACTACGAGTACGCACGTCCAGGAGAAATTGTGGGTCAACGGCGATGCCTCCTTGAAAGAGGTGTGGGCCATGGTGAAGAAGGCGGAGATGTCAAAGAGGTGTGCGCAAGCAGCCAGGAAGGACACGGGAAACACTCAGCCGGTCTGCAGAGTCATGACGAATTACAAAGGTGAGAAGAACAAACAGAAAGAATCAACGAGAAACGCGGATGCCAGAAAAGGCCCGCAACAGGCAGGAGCCACAGCCCAAAGGACAAGCAGAGGAGGTAAACCGAGTTGTTACAGGTGTGGAAGCACAACACACTTGGGAAACGACAAGGTATGTCCGGCGTTCTGGGCGAAGTGTGCATATTGCAACATTTTCGGACACTATGAGAAGGTGTGTCGTCGCAAACCCAGAGGTGCCACCGTCAGATACGTGGACCAGGAACAATATGAGGAGGAAGAGAATCCCGCAGAAGAAGAGGATCTGCAAGAGTTCCTATACATTGATGTACAGATATTGGATGTGGGGTGCACGGAATCGGACAAGCCAAGGTTGGACATGCACATTGGAGGCGTACCCATAGAAATGATAGCGGACAGCGGAGGTCCCATCACCATAATTCAGAAGCAGGTATGGGAGAGAGAGTTTGAGACAAGGATAAAGGAGAAGCTACATCCGATGGACGTACGACCTGTCACATATACAGGACAGAGGATACCCATGCTGGGTTACTGTCCACTCCTGTTTGAATTTCGAGGACGACAAGCCAGGTGCAAACTATACATTGCCGAGAAAGGCCCATCGGTACTCAGCTGGAAGGACCAAGGTGCCCTTGGCATACAATTGAACCCGGGAGGAGTTGAGAAAATCCTATTGATGGACATGGAATGTGTCGACGACACCGAGGCTTGGCGCAGAGAGTACCCCAAGGTGTTCAATGGACAAATAGGTGAGCTGGTTAAATACCAACACCTCATCAAGTTAAAGGAGGGTGCTCAACCAGTGGTACACAAAGTAAGGAATATCCCTCTCAGATGCAGAGAGGCGGTCCAGGCTGAACTGGATAGGCTGGAGAAGAGTGGGGTAATACAGGCCATTGACAGCTCTGAATGGTTATCGCCATTGGTGGTGGCGCAGAAGCCCAACGGGAAGGTGAGGCTATGTGTCGACCTTAGAGAACTGAACAAAAATATCCTGGTGGACAAATTCCCCCTTCCCCGCATCAACGAGATGTTAGCCAAGACGAAAGGTGTGAAGTGGTTCTCCACGTTGGATCTGTCCTCCGCATACCATCAGGTGAAGCTCCATCACTCTTGCAGCCATCTCACGTCGTTTATTACGCCGTTTGGGTGTTACAAATTTGTCAGGATGCCTTTCGGATTGGCCTCGGCAGCTGCCGTATTCCAGAACCTCATGCACAGACTCTTCAGGAAGATGGAGGGGGTTCAGTTCTTCCAAGATGACATCATGGTCATGGGGGCATCCAGACAGGAACACAACGAAAAGCTGCACCAGGTACTACGCACGTTGCAGACCAATGGATTGACGGCCGAGTGGTCCAAGTGCAAGTTTGGAGTTCAGTCCGTGACTTACCTAGGGCATGAAGTGAGTGAGAGAGGAATAGAGCCAAAGAGAGCCAACATGCAAGCTATTTTGGATGCGCCCACCCGAGGGAAAAAGGAAGACGTCAGGTCGTTCCTGGGGATGGCAGAGTACTATAGCAAATTTATTCCCAACTTTGCTACTAAAACACATTGCATGCGACAACTACTTAAGGAGAAGAACGGATTCCAATGGCAAGAGAAAGAACAGGACGAATTTGCCATGCTAAAACAGGAACTAGGCGCGACGATACCTTTGAAAGGATTCGACCCGGTGTAGTGTAGCTCCTATTTTCCCAATAGGCTCTGCGCATTGGAATAATACCTACAGCAGTAAAGGCCTAGACCAGACGTTAACTAGGTCTACTACTGTCGATACTAGACTTAATTTTTGGGTTTGCCAGCGTAGCTCAGAGTTCGCTAGAAACTTTCTCGAATGTTCAAGGAGGAATTAACTTCCCTGATTAGACAAGAAGGGATTTAGTTTCTGACAACCATAGAACATGACAACTTTGCTCTCCCCTAATCAAGAGTCAATCTCGAGAGTCGTGTGAGCACAAGGCAATTATTTTACTCAGTCAGTACGTGCATTCTTAGTCTCATCAGATTGTAGAGAAAAGGAAGAGACGGGCGTGTTCAATAAAAAGGTGTTATTTATTGATCAGTCTCTTTTCTCATACATGAGAAATGGATCGATATTATTGCAATACTTATAGTCAAGTAAAGTGCATACATTAAAAGCAATAGTATAAAATAATACTGTAAAAACATTGATATGGTTTCTGAGCCATATGATGTTTAAAATGATTAAAATATATTTACATACACATATACATTTGACTAAACGTACTCAACTGGTGTTTCTAAATACGCCTACCCCGTGTACCTGACCTAAGTCTAATGCGTGGGCGGGAATAGAAAGTTACAGTTTAAGTTAAGTTTGTTTTTGCCAAGTGAATAACTAAAGAATTCTCTGTGAGGGGTTATTCAGTTCTGTACCTGGAAGTTAGGATGAATGAGGAATGGTATCTCTTTCTCTGCTCTCGATATTCCAGGCTGCCTGCGAGGGCTGCCCAGAAACGCCGGTGCTGGGTCTCTCGGCTTGAGATAGCAGCGCGTCTCTCAGCGCGTCAGGAAGGCGGGGCTGCTGCCAGCGGGGTCTGCTTCTGCTCTCGGCTTCGGCAAGTGTGGCTGCTCCGTCTTGTCACCACGCGTGTGTTTGCATAGGGCAAGATCGGCAATATTTATACCTTAAAGGTGCCGAGATTGACGTAAGGATGGACATAGATACGTCAATAAAGATGTCATACGACTTGCTCGTTAGCACATTCTTTACTAAAGTTCTCTGTGAAATCAAAACAATGGCCGCACGGATTTTCCAGGTTGTCATAGGTTTGATTTGTTATGAGAACGTCGTATGCCTTATCAGGGGCTGGAGGAATGTCGCTTGTCTAATTAGATCTCAAGCGTTATGACCTAATCAGATAACACGTTCCTGTGCCGTAGTGTGACTGCGTCAGATAACGGTATCTGCATCATGGGGGCTTTTCTTGCCTCATGGGCTGACTGTTAGTTAACTTGATAGTTAGTTTAACCAGAATAGGGTCAGGAATAGGGGGATCGATTCAGAACCTATAGGAATACATGACACCCACTCCACGCTAACTATGGACATATTTACTAATCTATGCATAGTATAACATAGTACAACATACTATAGAGTATAGTGTACACCTTACCACCCCAAAATACATAAATGCATTTTGAAATTTTCAAATATACTGAAAAATTGCAGTCATATATATTGTATGCACTTAAGCTATGAATTAAATGCAAAAGTAAACACGCATTTGTATGCATTATTGCTAATTTGGTATTTGAAAAATACACATGAAATGGCTCTTAATATAGCTATACAGAAAGGAAGTTCGAGACCATCTCATCACATAATAAAATATTTGTGAACATCCCAGCGGGCAACTAAAGTTTATAAAGTATCTAAAAATAGAAATCTTAGTTCTCTAGGAATAGTTTCTTACTTTAAGCAGAAGATAAGTGTCCCGAAAAATTTGTGAAAAATAATTTGGGGCTGCTAAAAAATTGTTGTCCGTGAACTGGTGGGAAGAATTGTTCATGTGACTTTATTTTTAAAGTTGAAGGCCGAATTCAGGGAACGCCGTGTGCGAGCTTGCTCAAAAGTCTCTATTTCTGTTCTGGGGAGAACATCATATCATTCAGGCTTTCGAAAAAACTGTCAACAGCTTCATGGGAAAGTTCCACTAAGTCGGAAATAGGGGTAACCATGCATTCGTGCGCATGATTGTCTGCATTGACATTCTGATTCGCATTGCTGACAGAAGGTCGTACCTGTTCGATGCTGCTTTCATCTTGAACTTCACTACTCTTCAATCGCAGTGGTGAAGATTCCAGGAATGCCGTCATCAGGATTGGCAGCCTTTGAGGGCAGCACAAAGCGTGAACCTTGGTAGGAACCAACAGTGTATCTGCATCCACTGGCGCATCCGATTGTAGCGTCAGACAGGTGTCTAACACGCATTCTTCTCCGCATAGCAGACACCTTAGTACAGGTAAAACACACCTTTGCCACATTGGTCGAAATGATAGAAACCAAGTCATGTTTAGGTCTCTAAGCCGGGAGAGTCCCAGGATTTTTGATATCCGGTCCCGGTATCCAATGGCTAGGATCGTATCTTCCATTGTCGCGAGAGTTTGATCTGTGACATGGGTTGCCATAACAAAAAATAAGGACTAAGAATAGGATTCCTGCAATTAGTCCCAAGATCAGGGGAAGTCCGCCAAAAATCGAATGGACGAAATGTGGAAAAATAGCCAGTATGGCTTTGAATGGTGTTAATGCCATCGAAAATACTGTCTTAAATACCCCTGAGATCCCATTGGTATCAGAAATATTTAAGATTTCGCTCAGGATTTCCGCGAAATGTACAGGGGAATTAGTTGATAATAATGTATGTATCTCTGCAGTCGTCCTTGCGACTTGTAGATCATACGTTTCTTTTGATGACGTGAGCCTTGTAGGCGTCTGAAGAAGCACTGTTTTCATTCTGCTTAAAGTATCTATTCGAATAGAAGTAATTTTCAAACTGGGCCATGCCCTTGCCTCCCTGTCTGGAAAGGAGCTGGGGAATAAAGAACGTCCACAGCACTTGACCTTCGCCGTCGTAGTGACTAGATAAGGAGTCCCGGGCATAAGACTACAACATCTGCGGTCTACAATAAGAATGTAACTCCCATTATAGAGTCTTTGAAAGAATGGTTCTATTTCAGTTGCAGGTGCGCCTTGCTGGTGACATGAAAGGTTGTATGAATTCCCTTCACAGGCTCCATGCAAACTAATTCCGTTACACAGAAGCGTGCCGCTTAGTGACATAGCACAATTGCTGCCACTAAGAAACACTTTCTGTCCTTTATTACTGACACATGCATGTGAATAGGGCAGGTTCCAAGTTGTTTTAAGGTACCCCTTTCCCAATTTCTCGTACATGCCAGCCTGTATATATTTTTGGCAGTATTGAAACCTGAAGGTTGAGATTGGAATATTTATGATTCCGTGTATTATCCATTCACTGACAGGTCGTTCTGACATTGTCATTGGTAATCTTTCTAGTTTTTCAATGCTCAAGATTGTATAATCAGCACCCTTTTGCGCCATACCGATTTGTCTATCAGTAAGGTTAAAGATTTGGAATAGTGACGTTGTGTTGATTAAACGCCAAGGCACATAGCCTGAACGCAGATTTTGTAACGTCCAGCCAAGCTGTACAATAGAACGCAATTGTGACTGACCATGTTGTAATAACAGTAAGTCTTGCGACAATATATCGATTGCTGAAGACACAATGCTGTCCAATGAAAAAATTCTGGAGGACAGAGTCATTAACCCATTGTCCACTACAGATAGTGATTTTTCCAAATTAATACGGTCAATTTCCCGTATTCTTTCTGCTGTCTCAATTTGAGTAACCTTCCAGGCCTCATTGTATGCTGCATATACAGAGGCTGCTATGAAACGCTTTTGACGCTGTTTGCGTGGTCCCATTATGAAATCACGCAAGTCAGCACCATCAGTAAGTAAAGTTAGGTGTTGCTTAATTTCAGGCAGTGTGGAAGTTTGTAGCCATTGAAGGCATAATTTGCCCACACTGTAGGTTGTTATTATCCCTGGGTGATGTCTTTGGGGATATCTAGGGTCTGGCCTGTTCATTTTGAAACCCTGTGTTTTATTCAGGAATCTATCTTGACAGTTATTTGTATCTGTGGGCCAGATCAACCATTGTTTCCAATCAGGATGTGTTCTGTTTTGGTTTAATATATGGTTTACGTCTATTTCTTCATCTGTATCAGAGTTGTTGCTAAACATTGTTGGCTTTGGAATAGACGGTTTAATTAAATCTTTGATTTTGGCTAAGCCAAGACAGGTGGTTTGTTGAACAGTGTCATTTAAAAATATCATTTGTTCTGGGATCATGCAGGCTCTAAACAAAGCTTCTATACCCTGTACTTGCCATTCTTTTGTACCCCAAACACTTTTCAAATCAACATTTTTGTCCCAATAATCAAATCCAAATGTATTCATTTTTTCAAAGAATGAATCTGAATATATCAATTTTGTGTTGGTTATCATGGTTTTCATCCCTGTCTTGTTTGACAATTTAAAATAAAATGTTTCAGCATTACTTATGTTAAAACCTGAAAAATATGAATATTTGTCATATACGGTTCTAGAGCTTCCTTTTGGAGGTGTAGCACAATGTTCCCATTGATTATAACTTAAAACATTTCTAGGTTGTGCAGATTTATGTAAAAAATGGTTACCATAATGGTTATAGCAATACATACTATCATAATTTGTAGAACCTTGCAAATAATCATGTTTTGTAAATTTAGCAGACATTACTAAGTCAGACATCATGTTGTTAATACTTTCGAAGTCCCAATCATCAGCAAATGAGTTTGGTTTTGCAAAGTCACTCAAGGAGATCTTGATTTGGTGTGGATATTTCAGGATCTCGACCGGACCATAAATTTCATAGTCAGTGTTGTCCCAGGCTACCCCACCAGGTATAGGATTGGCTGTGAAGTTGGCTGAAGAAAGTTCTCTTTTCTCGACGTGTGAAGATGTGTGTGGTTTGAGGACCAAGTTGATGTTCTGACTTGCTGTGTCCATTTTAGCATATTTTCCCTCAATGAAGCGTCCCAAAGTAAATACCATGATGAGCCAAAGTATGAGGATAAATGCACCAAAACCCACCCAAAATTCAATCCATGGAGAAACCAGATATGTTTCTTTCAGATGTTTCAAAAGTTCCTTAGCTTTGTCTTTAAAGGATTTTGATGATGGCTGTGTCTTTGATTCACTGAAGCCGTCAGAGGAATCATCGAAGTTGATGAAGTAACCGGATGCAGTTCTGTCAATTGTTCCAATTGGTTCAGGATTTCTGTTTTTTGCATTTTCACTTGGTACTTCAGTATAGATTGGTGTGTCTCTGCTAAATGTCTTTATTTGGGTTTTAAGAGGTCTGAGTTCTATTGCATTGTTGCATAGTCCTTCTTGTTCTTCTTTAGGCGTTTCGAATGTGATGAGCCTTTTTGTTAGGACCTCTGTGCTGGTAGCAAACCTTGGTGTTCTGCTACTTATTGGGAGTCCACTTGGCCTACTGTTTGTTATCGGCCACATGTTGTGGTTTTACCAGGTCGATGGATACAACTCGGTTCTCCTTTTTACCAGCAAGTGGCGGTAGTACAACTGATCTTGTCCCGTTGACAGACAAGACAGGAACTGCTTTTCTGTAGGAAGGCCCAAATTCCTTCTTTACCGCGATCTTTTCCCTGACTAGATCCCCGACTTTTGGAATCCAGACAGGTCTTGCTGGGACAGGTGGTGATTCTTCAGTGGTCGTTGGCTGTTGTTTCAACTGTATGTTGCTCAGGTCTTTTCTTGTTTTGTTTAAGTCCTGCAAAATAGCCAAACGGTCTTTGACATCAAAGCTTTTTTCTTTAACCACTGAAGTCTGACTATCAAGGTCAGAGATCATCATCCTAGTTCCAAATAATAATTCGTACGGACTGAATCCCTTCAGAGAATTTCTTGGCAAGTTATTTAGACTACGTTGGACACTTATTAGATGTTTGACCCACCCAGCTCCCGAACCTAATATCCTTTCCATTATAGATTGCTTTCTGCCTTGGTTTTTTCTTTACACCATCCCGTACCCTCAGGAAGGAAGTGAGAAGATTCCCGCTGGACTGTGCTCATTTGGCCATGTTTCCCCCCAGGCTGGTATGCCTGAGTGAAAACAGTGGTCAAACGTAACATGCTCTTAGCGTATATGCCATTTAGACTTGCAAATCTTGTATAATAGTCCGGACGTCAGCCGAGTGCTGGTGATCTACATTATAAGTGGAAACTAGCCTGTATATGTTAATCGCAAGCCATTCTTTTTGCTGGTAATATTATCTGCCTTGATACGACGAGGTATTAAACTGCTTCTCTCCCCACTGCGATCTCTGTTGCAGTTTGGGCAGTTTTTTACAAACACGGTGTAGTGCAGGCTCATGCCTGGCCACCAGTACCGTGATTGTAATTCTTCCAGAGAATCTTTTAATTTAAGGTGTCTGAGACCCTCGCCCATGTGTGCGTCTGCGATTAACAAGTTTCTCCTGTCCATGTTTGGAATCACTCTATCCCCCACTCCAGGGATTCGAGCAAAAGGGACGGAGTTTGCATCGATTATGTATGTATAATTGAGTGGATAGTTGATCGGTAGTGCTGAGCAGTCGCCGTTTGATGACGTTTTCACCGCCAGCAATGTTTCACCGTCAATGTATTTTAATGTACGCTTTTTTCGATCTACGGGAGCCGGTTTAGTGGCTGCCGCTGCGGCTGTTTCAGCCAATGAATTCCCAACAACGTGAACGCCATCACGCTGATGACTCAGTGAGTGTGTCACGTGAGTCTTTGGTAGTTCTTTTTTCAAAAGAGCTACATGTTCCCAGAGCAGTTTCTGCTTTATTGGTGCATCTGTGTCATCTTTGTAACCGTTCTGAATCCATGTCTGCAAATCCTTGTTATATGCTTTGACGCAGTAATATGAATCTGACACTATAAGTGTCGGGAATTCGCGATCCGCATTATCTAGCGCCATTTTCAAAGCTATTATTTCAGTTTGTTGTTCTGAATTAGTTTCTACTGAGTGTGATTTTGTTAATAGAGGTCTTAGTTTACCTCCGCGCCACACTTCTTTTGTAATCTCACATGTGGGGTTGTATGCTTGTTCTCCCCAAACGGAGGGTTGAGCATGTCCGTCTGTATAGATTACACAGGCGTAATGTCGTAGAGGCAGAATGTCGATTGGCAGAGGATACGTCTTTTCATATTTTAGATTTTTTAATTCTTCTAGTTCTGGATCAAAGAAGTAGTATACTTTGTCCATTGTGATTGAATTCACCCATTGTATCCATTCCGGATTCAATGTTGTTGTTGGTAAATTACACGGTGTTGTTAGTGCCTCAAAGGCTGATTCTGCTGTTCTGACTGTGATATGTCTGCCGTCAGCTATCTCTTTTTCTCTAGCTATTGCGGTTTGAACTGCACGAATGATTTTTTCTGTATTACTGAATTTCTGTTCAGCTTCTGTGTACAAGTGTGATTTGAATGCAATCTGTACCTGTTCTCCCTCATTAGAGGTCAGGTATGTGAATCCGCATCTCCCTGGGATGACTCAAATCACAAGATTGCGTGTGTTATCACGTGTTTCTAATTTTGTTTTAATTAGCATGTCTGTTTGTAAGGATCTCAAAATTTCTGTGTGTGTTTGAGTCCAACTGGATCTTTTAAAGTCTGGTTTAATTAGATCATAAAGGGGTTTGACCCTTTCTGCGTAATTTGCAATGTATGTTCTTCCGAAATTTAGGAAACCTAGAATTGACTGTAGGTTTTTTAGTGTTTTAGGAGCTTGGATTACGGCACATTTCTCTAGGAAATTGTCTGCCAGGCTTTTGCCTTCACTTGATAACTCATATCCTAAGCATAGGACCGTCAGATGGGCAATTCTGGACTTTTTAAAGTTGAATTTGTAACCCTCTGCAGCGAACCCAAGTATTATGGTGTTCACCCTTTTCAAGTGAGTCTCCAAGTCATCATCTGTTAAGTAAATGTCATCGACATAAGATAATGCTTCATCATCATATAGTTGTAGTAATTCTGTTACTCTCGCTGAGAATACCCCCGGGCTGTTCTTGTACCCCTGGGCTAACCGACAGAATTGCTTTTGAGTGCCATTTACTGAGAATGCAGTTAAAGATCTGCTCTCTGGTGCTATGTTTTGACAAAAGAATCCATTGGAGATGTCCAAGGTTGTTTTGTATTTTTTGCGCACTATGTTATTCATTAGTGCAGCACTGTGTGAGTTTTGCACTGCAAAGGTTTTGCAACATGTGTTAAGGTGTCGGTAATCCAAAACTAGACGATATGAATTGTCTGGTTTGGAGACCGGAAACAAAGGATTGTTCATTTGTGAGGTGCAAGTTTCAATCACCCCCTGGTATTCTAGCTGATCTAGTATTTCATTTACCTGTTTTTTAGCTTCTTGCTTAATTGGGTACTGCCTTTGTGCAGTAGGTTGTGATTTTAACTGGATTTTGTGAGGAGGGGAGTCCTCATCCCATCCTACATGATTTTTATATAAAGCAGGTGCTAAGGCCACTGCCCACTTTCTAGCAAGTGTGTATTTTTTATGAATCGGGATTTGATTCGAGAAGGCAGGCATAATTACTTCTTCGCCATGAGGGCACTCCCTGACAAACTCTGGTGGCCAGTCTTTTTCAGCTAGAAGGATGTCATAACCCTTTGAGAGGTTATCCCAAAATAGTCCCCTTATTTTCCTAGTCTTATCTCCCTCTATACGTAATGTTATCTCGTATATCTTGTGGGGCTTGCTAACTCTGGTGTCTGCAGTTTCCACTTGAAGGTATTCATTCGTGTCCACTGTCTCCAGATGATTCATAAGGACTTTGCGAGCTATGCTCACCTCTGCTGCGCTGTCTAGCATTGTCTGAGCCCATTTTCCGTTTTTCAGTTGTGTCCTCAGTATTCTCGGCATTCTTAACTACCTTGATACTGGCTACCTTCTTTTTTGGAAATTGTAATTTCTTTTTTAGCTGAGCAGGTTCCTTGTCTTTGGACTTGGCGTGCTCTTCTGATCGTCCTCTTCTTTCCGATTTCTGCGAGGAAGTCTGAAAAGATTGAGAGGGACGTGTATCAATGTCTTGATATCTATCAGGTTTTTTAATATTATCCCTATTTCTAAGGTTATATCTATTCCCAGAGGGGTCACTCTGCGGTGACCTCTGTCTTTGGTTTGGAGATTTCTCTCTTCGCCTGGGAGACCTCCCTCGGGACTGGAATTTCTTTTCTTTAGGATTGGATTGTTTGTTTCCATCCCAGTTCTTTTTTGGTGAATTATTATTAAAAAATATTTTTTCTGGACTTGTAGTCAGTTGCGGTTTTACTGGTATTCCACCTAGACTATCTCTGCCTAGTTCTTCATAGGATTTTTCTATGATTCTGGCAATTTCAGCTGGTTGGTCTGCTATATCTGTCTCTTTTAACCTCTGGCGGATCGCCACGTTTGCTGCCTCACCTTTTATGTTGGCTAATAATATAGCCGAGACCTGCTTGAAGTCTTTTAGTAATTTCATACCAAGAGTTAAAGCAGGTTCTGGACCGTATTCATCTTGAATTTGTTTTAGCACATCTGGTATTACCGAAATGGATGGAACACCGTGCGTTTTTGTGTAGATGGAAGCAAAGACTGTACCCCAAGTGTCACAGTCCTCAATGTGTGGTGCGATTCCCATTGGGAGACATATAGTCAGAATCCTGTGTTTTTCTAATGGGATGGTGTCAGGAAACACCGCCTCTATTTGGGTAATTTTCTGTGCCAACCAGAATGGTATCTGTTCCCGTTTAGCTGGAACTTTACCTAGGCAGGATTGGATGTTCTGTGGTGTAATTTTATTTGTGTTCCCCTGGTGAGGGGTCAGCTGTGGAAGTTTAATCGCTGGCTGAATTGTTGAAGTCCGCATTACATACTGAACTAATTGTCTATGAATTTTTAGTAGTTGTTTTAGCTGTATTAACAGCTCTGCTGCAGGCATTCTTTCGATGTCTGGATGTGGTGTGTATCCGGCTAAGACCGGCCACGTTGCTCCTGGTCTTCCTAAAGGACCGAGTCTTGTAATGTGATTGTTATGTTTTAGGGCGCCATCAAATAAGAGCAAATGCTCTTGGAATTTGAGTGGTACTTCCACCTCCTCGAAAGGAGTGTACGTTTCAGGAGGTTCCTCTACTTTGTAATAGTGGAAGTACTTTGTTACAGCATTTGCTGCTGGAAAATGTATCCATGAATAGTATACCTCTGTCTGCCGATATTCGTGTGCCTCGATTACGAATATGACTGTGCCACCTCTAGGTGTCAGTCCATTTTCTATAAGTTTTAAGGTTATAGATCTCCTTTTAATGACCGGAATGAGTGTTATATTCGGGTCTGCTGCTTGCATGGTAGCATCAGCATCTGCGAGTTCAGTTGCTAATCTAACTGCCTCTCTTTCATCATCACTCTCTGCCATTTTACAGACAGGATGGTATTATGTTTGTTTGCAGATCAGGTTTCTTTATGGAAACAGAGATTAGATGTACAATATTTTGGGAATGTTTTTATCCTTCAACGTTGACTATACCAAGAACCATACATAGGAGTTCCCTCCTGCGAGGTTTTGGAGGATATTACCTTTCACCCACTCCAGACGTGGAGTATAATGGAAAAAGGGGTCTGAGTGAGAAAGCACGACTGAGTTACTCTAAATGTCTTACGTTAGTTTTATCGCCCTTTCCAAACACGTTGGGCGCCATGTAGTGTAGCTCCTATTTTCCCAATAGGCTCTGCGCATTGGAATAATACCTACAGCAGTAAAGGCCTAGACCAGACGTTAACTAGGTCTACTACTGTCGATACTAGACTTAATTTTTGGGTTTGCCAGCGTAGCTCAGAGTTCGCTAGAAACTTTCTCGAATGTTCAAGGAGGAATTAACTTCCCTGATTAGACAAGAAGGGATTTAGTTTCTGACAACCATAGAACATGACAACTTTGCTCTCCCCTAATCAAGAGTCAATCTCGAGAGTCGTGTGAGCACAAGGCAATTATTTTACTCAGTCAGTACGTGCATTCTTAGTCTCATCAGATTGTAGAGAAAAGGAAGAGACGGGCGTGTTCAATAAAAAGGTGTTATTTATTGATCAGTCTCTTTTCTCATACATGAGAAATGGATCGATATTATTGCAATACTTATAGTTAAGTAAAGTGCATACATTAAAAGCAATAGTATAAAATAATACTGTAAAAACATTGATATGGTTTCTGAGCCATATGATGTTTAAAATGATTAAAATATATTTACATACACATATACATTTGACTAAACGTACTCAACTGGTGTTTCTAAATACGCCTACCCCGTGTACCTGACCTAAGTCTAATGCGTGGGCGGGAATAGAAAGTTACAGTTTAAGTTAAGTTTGTTTTTGCCAAGTGAATAACTAAAGAATTCTCTGTGAGGGGTTATTCAGTTCTGTACCTGGAAGTTAGGATGAATGAGGAATGGTATCTCTTTCTCTGCTCTCGATATTCCAGGCTGCCTGCGAGGGCTGCCCAGAAACGCCGGTGCTGGGTCTCTCGGCTTGAGATAGCAGCGCGTCTCTCAGCGTGTCAGGAAGGCGGGGCTGCTGCCAGCGGGGTCTGCTTCTGCTCTTGGCTTTGGCAAGTGTGGCTGCTCCGTCTTGTCACCACGCGTGTGTTTGCATAGGGCAAGATCGGCAATATTTATACCTTAAAGGTGCCGAGATTGACGTAAGGATGGACATAGATACGTCAATAAAGATGTCATACGACTTGCTCGTTAGCACATTCTTTACTAAAGTTCTCTGTGAAATCAAAACAATGGCCGCACGGATTTTCCAGGTTGTCATAGGTTTGATTTGTTATGAGAACGTCGTATGCCTTATCAGGGGCTGGAGGAATGTCGCTTGTCTAATTAGATCTCAAGCGTTATGACCTAATCAGATAACACGTTCCTGTGCCGTAGTGTGACTGCGTCAGATAACGGTATCTGCATCATGGGGGCTTTTCTTGCCTCATGGGCTGACTGTTAGTTAACTTGATAGTTAGTTTAACCAGAATAGGGTCAGGAATAGGGGGATCGATTCAGAACCTATAGGAATACATGACACCGGAAGCGAGTTCTATTCTCACCACTGACGCGAGTGATCGCGGTCTGGGAGCTGTGCTGATGCAGAAGTCGGAGAGCGGTGAGATGTCCACCCTCAGTTTCGCTTCGAGATCCTTGGCGCCCAACGAAGAAAAGTTTAGCGTCATTGAGAAAGAAATGCTGGCAGTGGTGTGGGGAATGGAACGATTTCGGCAATATCTATGGGGAGCGAAGTTTCTAGTAAGGACAGACCACAAACCACTGGTAAAAGTGTTGACTTCGAGCGGTCATGCCCACGCCACGCCCCGCATAGCAAAAATGACACTCAGGTTGTTGGACTTTGTATACGAAGTAGAACATATATCAGGACCACAAAATAGGGAGGCTGACTTTTTGAGTCGAGCAGCCGCACAAGAAGGCCCGGAGGTGCAAGTGACCCCAAAATGGGAAGGTTACGTGGTTGCTACCATTCAGGACATGAAAGGAGTAATCAGTGCCCAGGAATGGGAAGACGCTTACAAACTGGACGAAGATCTGGAAACGGTCAAGGGCTACGTGATCCATGGATGGCCGGAGAAGAGACATCTCAAAGAGACATTAAGGAGATATTGGGAGGTGCATAAAGAATTGTCCCTAGGGGAAAACCCCCTTTTCCTACTCAGGGGTGACAAAGTAGTGCCCCCCCAAGGGGTGATTCAACACTTACTGCACTTGCTGCACAAGGGTCATCAAGGTATATCTAAGACAAAAGCTCGGGCGAGGCAAATGTACTGGTGGCCAGCCATAGATTCCCAAGTGGAGCGTTATGTACGACAGTGCGAGCCTTGTGCCAAGGCAGACAAATCACAGTGCGTCCTAAGACCACAACTGGGAAGGTTTCCCATTCCGGAAGGTCCTTGGGAAGTAGTCTCTGTCGACATCGTGGGGCCCATTCTAAATGCTGAAGACACACCGAAGTATGCAGTGATGTTGATTGATAAGTACTCCAAATGGCCAGAGGTCGACGTACAAGAGTGCATGGACACGGACGCAGTGATAACGTTTCTAAGAAACGTCTTTCTCAAAGAAGGCATTCCTAAAGTAATCATCAGTGACAATGGCCCTCAATTTACCTCAAGGAAATGGGAGGCGTTTGTATCAAGAAACGGAATAGAGGTCAAACACACTCCAGTATATCACCCTTCTGGAAATGGGCAGGTTGAACGCTTCAACCGGGTGATCATGGGAACTATTCAAGCAGCCATCAGTCATGGATTGGACTGGGAGAAAGAGTTGCCAAAAATGTTGTGGGCCTACCGCATCACTCCGGGCAGCACAGGGTATAGCCCGTTCAAAGTTCTGAGAGGGAGAGACCCTTTCACCAAGGACAATGCTGTGTGGAGGAAGATGGTTGTGCAGAGCAAATGGTCTCCAGCAGTTGTCAGGAGAAACTTGGAAAGAGCACAGGAGACATACACTGAACACTTTAACAAACAACACAATGTACAAGGAGTAACTTTAGAGAAAGGTGATTGGGTAAGAGTGAAAGTAGCCACACTCAAGAGAAAAGGGGACAGTAAGTTCACACCACCCCTTCAAGTACTGGAACCAAATGCCAGATCAGCACTCCTCAGCGACGGGAAAATATGGTCGCAAGACAGGATGGCGAAGTGCAGTAAGATACTAAATTGGGGCAACGAGACGAGTGAGGAGGAAGAGAATGTAGAAGAAGGAGAGGAAGCAAGTGGAGAAAGAAGGAATGAGCAAGTGGAAGAAGGCGTACAGCAAGTTGATGTGGGAAAGAGAGCAGAGAGAGGAAGAGGAGAAAATGGAGGAATTAAGGACGTGAAGAGAGAAGGAAAGGAAGAGATGAACACGAGCGACGAAAGTGAGAAAGCAGGGACAAGTACGGTTACAGAAGGACATGGAAGGGAACAGCATGATCGTGCCAACACGACAAGAGCAGGAAGAACAGTGAGGAAGCCGGAGAGATTTAAGGACTACGAAATGGACTACTATTAAGACTGTTTGTTTAAGGGTTGCATAAAGGAGGGAGATATGTGGTGACGGTCTAGCTTACCTAGCCGGAACCGGAAGGTAGTAACAGGAAGCGGAAGGTGGCCATTTTGATTATCGGCGCCGACCGCGTACAAAGCAGCGGTTTATCCCGGCGCTCCGGGGAATAAATATAACTAAAGAAACGCTCGGCTCCTGTGATCATTAAGCAAAGGGGGCTTCCACAGGGAATCTGGAAAAAATGCTCTCCTTAAAAGGTCAACATGCTTGTGCCTTAGAGTGGCCCAACTTAGGGTTCAGAGACATTCGTCAGGACCAGTTCTTACACTCAGTCTATAATAAAAACCTGGTGCTGGCCTACTGATAGTAGGCCAGAAGAAACAGTCAGTGGCCACAATTTCGTTGTCATGGGGGGGAGTCCACTGTTGTACTATACCATGAAGAAACAAAGGACAACATTGAAAGCATTCTCAACACAAAACAATGAAAATGACACGTTCTCTACCAAATTATTATGATTAGACCTGGGTTACAGTGCCTGCCAGCAATGTATAGTGCTGGAGGAGGAGTCATGAGTGATCTTACCCACAATGTGTGATTTCTGCTCACTCTCAAGTCTTATTAGGCCAACCTAGATCGCAAAGCTGTATAACACAATTGTAATGAACACGAAGTCAGTAGTGATCATGGGTTGCATCTGATTGTCATGTAGATGGTAGCCCAGGCATTGTGGAACAATCACACACATGCCACTCAATCGACAAGTAGTATCACAGTGTGTGCAGGTACTTCTCTGCCCCCTGCTTTATGCTATCAATATAAGGGAAACATCGCAAAGAGTGTCACTAGGCACGAAATGGTCTAGAGACATATTATTGTGCATTTTCAAGTTAGAAAGTTTGGTTTGCTCGAGGAGAGCTATGTTCAACATGCTATATTTAACCTAGTCACCAAGACTGCAATCAAGCATGCAGTAGTGACTATAAAAAATATGCTATATTTAGGAAATGAAACATTAAGTAAATCCCAAAGAATATCTGATTCCAGTCAATACATCCTCAATATGGTGTGACCATATGAGGATGAAATAAGCCTAGATGATCGCTTCTCTTTTGAAGGGATGCAAGTAAGCGTGTAAAACGCTCAAACTATCAGAAAGAAGGAACAGGTGGAATTGTAGGATGTGTAGTCCTTGTGCAATGCCGTGGGTGTCTCTATAAATTGCTTGTGCTTCAGTACATAAACCATCGCACTCAGTCTATGGTGGAGAAGGTGCAGCAGGGACCAAAGGGATATGTAGGCCCTGAAAAAATGTTGTGCCACACATTATAAGTGGACTGTGTAATACATTCCAGGGGATACATGCAGCTTAAAGGAACTCATATTCTCCAGTAGTGTGCTTATCATAGCAGTCAGTCTTCTAAGATAGGGCAAGTCGGTTCTTTGGTCAGACAATTACAATTGGAACAGCAATGCATGTGTATATGTTGGACCTGAAGTTTATCAAATCGTCCTGGGTGCAACCAGGCTAGATGAGGGTCAGTCAGATAAGGGTGAGAGCCCTTGGAAATCCCCATTTAACATTGTTTGAATTGCTGTCATGTGAAATCTAGTTACGGAAAGGGGTCAGATGGCCAGTGTAGGATAATCCACGGGATATCTCCTTTCAATCCAGGTAGATGACTCTTCAATCTGAAGATCCTACATTGTCCCCTAAAGAACAGTAAGTCCTCCAAGTTAGCCATATGTGTGGTGTTGTGGAGTTTGCTATAATCATCTGTCTATTCTCTTCCCCAGTGTATTTTTTTTATATCAAATAACCTATTTTTAGTTCATGTTTGATTTTTTGCACCTTACAGAGCTGTGATGTTCAATTAGCCTCTATACCTCATGGGTAATCATGCCCACATATTGAAGTTTGCACAGGCACATATTAGGGTAAATCACTCCACTGATGTTGCAGTAGTGTGGTTATTCAACACCCAAGGGGTCTTAAATCCTAACTTAATCTGAGGTAAGGATTGTGTCAGATGGCACACTAAGCATGATCCGCCTGACACGTGTCAGGTGCCAGGAGGTAGGGACTAATCAGTGTCTTGATTGTCCCGCTGGGTCATTTGTGGTTAGTATAGACCACCATATCTTTAATGTTCCTGCTATATTTCAGAGCAATATTTTTTCAAAATGACCTTGACAGTGCCTGCAGGCCAGGCCACGTTACGAACTCCTGGCTGTGCATGGCTAAAGGCCATGCACAAAGTATGGTAATAAAATATTACTGTAACTTTTAAAAAAAACATAGAAATTAACTGTAAAAAAATCAAAGGTTTAAGTAACGCTGTAGTTAGGTGAATATGCCAGTGACAACATTAATGTTTTGAACTAAAGTCAACACAGAAATTCATCAGAAATAACAATAACTTACTCCCCACCATCCACATCCTATGACCTCACACATTTCAACACTCATGACATGATGACATCATCCAATGATTATGTTAGTTGTTAGTTTGTTTGTTTTGTAAATATATATATATATATATATATATATATATATATATATATATATATATATATATATATATATATATATATATATATATTCACTGAAAAAACCATAGGTTATAGACCATATATAGTTAGGAATTAGCATTTAGAAAACCTTATTTTACTCACACAAAACCATTGAAATTCCATATATAGTTAGTTGCACTAACTATATATCGCGCACCCGCAATCCACTGCTGATGATGTCACATATTACATCATTCATGACATGGTCAGTGACATCACTGATGACATCACTGATGACATCTCAAATGACATCACTGATGACATCATCTAGTGTCTGTGTGTTTTTGTAAAGTTTAAATACGTTTTACATATTGAAGAATGACTGGATGTATGGAAGACTGAGTGTGTGTGTGGCTGGCTGGGAGGTGTGTGACTCTGTGCATATCAATGTGTACTTGTATCAGTGATTGTATAAGAGAGTAAGTATGTGTTAGTATATGTGTGAAAAGTATGGTGTTCTGTGTTTAACTATAGATGAGGAAATCGAAGTGTGATTGATTCTTCACAGGACTGACTAGGTGTATGAGTGCATATGATAGTGTTCTAATAATAAGTGACTGTATGTATGAGTAATTGTATGGGTGAATGAGTGAATGTGTGTGTAGACGTACGAATCAGTGAGTGTGTATGTAGTAACTGGTATTGGTGTGTCATGATGTCATCAGTGATGTCATTTGAGATGTCATCAGTGATGTCATTTCAGATGTCATTAGTGATGTCATCAGTGATGTCACTGAAGTATGGTGTTCTGTGTTTAACTGTATAGATGAAGAAATGGAAGTGTGATTGATTCTTTACAGGACTGGCTTGGTGTGTGAGTAACTCCATGGATGAGTGGCAGTGTGTGACTGTCTGCATAGGTGTATGAGTGCATATGATAGTGTTGTAATAATAAGTGACTGTATGTATGAGTGATTGTATGGGTGAATGAGTGAATGTGTGTGTAGACGTAGGAATCAGTGAGTGCTTATGTAGTAACTGGTATTGGTGTGTCATGATGTCATCAGTGATGTCATTTGAGATGTCATCAGTGATGTCATCAGTGATGTCATTTGAGATGTCATCAGTGATGTCATCAGTGATGTCACTGACCATGTCATGAATGATGTAATATGTGACATCATCAGCAGTGGATTGCGGGTGCGCGATATATAGTTAGTGCAACTAACTATATATGGAATTTCAATGGTTTTGTGTGAGTAAAATAAGGTTTTCTAAATGCTAATTCCTAACTATATATGGTCTATAACCTATGGTTTTTTCAGTGAATTTTCAAGGTTTTGTAAATGCTAATTCCTAACTATATATGGTCTATAACCTATGGTTTTTTCTGTGAATTTCATTGGTTTTTTAACAGCTAATATCTGTAGCTGTAAAATGTATTCTTCTTTAAATCCAAAAATATATTTTATATGTTTATGAATAATTTTTTTTTAAAATATTTTTTTTTCTTCGTTCCCGCTTCGCGAATCGGGAAGCTTCCCGTTAGCTGACCTTGATGCCGCGAAATAGACCGCGAGCCGGTAAACGTTTCTTTACCGCAAGTGCCGCGTTAGAAAACAACATCGTGACGCCTCCCGTCCGCATGACGTTTCACGTTGTCGCGTGATACGTCATATGACGTACAACGTTAGCGAACTGGTACGCGAAGCGAGTCGCAAAGCGCAGGTTTCTGGAAGCAAACCGGGAGGCCCTGCAAAGCGCTTAACGTAAACACAGCAAGTCATGTGACTTGGTAATAACACTTTTCATTGGTTCATTTCACTTTTGGTTTCCTAATGATGTAAGACTAGGTCATATAATCTAAAATGAACACTTTTGATTGGTTGAGAACTCTTGTTTTTCCCAAATGATGAAAATCCCTCCTTCTTTCCTCACTCTGACTTTCATCATTGTGAGAGAAAGACCCTTTGTGATCACTGAGCAATGGCTTCTTTAGTAGCTTCAGCTGGTGCTTCCCCACCACCTCCACCACATCCAAGGAAGAGTGGACCACCTGCTCAAGTTATAATTCAACAAGGAGAGAAAGAAGAGGAACAGGAGGACGAGCACGAAGAGAGGCAGTTTTTGCCTGAGCAGCCCAGGACGTCTCACCGGAAAGAAAACTTCATTTGGCAATTTTTTAAAATTCCCAAAGGTCAGAAAAAAGTAAATGCAAGATACGTAACTTGCCTTATATGTCAAGATAGACTGTCCAGAGGGACCGACAAAAAATACAGTTTCGGAAACTACACAATGCATCGCCATATGACTAGGTGGCATCCTAACAACTACAGTGCTGCACAGTTTCGGAACGACCTAGATAATCTCCCTATTATGGCCAGAAGATCTGTTGTACCGGAAGTAACGGGACCAGAGGGCAGGGAGATGGTGCCAAATATACAAATGAGATTTGGTGATGTAAAACACATCTGCGTATTTTGCGATGGATTCATTTCCTACGGAGAAAAAAGCATCACTCTGATCAACAGAGCTATTGACTATCATATGCAAGTTTGTACGAAACGCCCAAAATAATAAATACTTCTTTTTTTTGTTTTGTTGCTCCTGTTGAGCCCTTTACAATGAATCGTTTTCATTGCCCCCTCCAAGAAAAACCCAAAAAAATATAAAACTGTTCAGAAAAATTCAAAAAAAGTAAAAAAATGTTCTGAAAAAAAAAAAAAAAAGTTTTTTTCAGAACTACCTCCCCGTTATTAAAAAATTGGTACAATATTTGGAACTGTGCCAACATCTATTTCTCTTAGTTCGCTTCCCAGTTCGCTCCCCGGTACGCGAACCGGAAGCGAACCAAAAACAGTAAGTATAAGGGAAGGAAACAGACACTTATGTTAAAAGAAAGACAGCTATAGGGGAGTAAACTAGAGATACTATTACCCGTAATCCACTGCTGATGATGTCACATATTACATCATTCATGACATGCTCAGTGACATCATCAGCAGAGGATTGCGGGTTTTTTGGCAACGTGCCTTATCCACGGTTTAATAACGCTGCCTTTTGCTTTATATAAGTTTTCAAATTGTATGAAATATATACCAATAGGTCGTTATGAACCTTTAGGTAGTGCTTTTCTTCATGAGGTCTGGTCGCTTCCATACACATACAGATGTTTCAAAGATGATCAAGAAGTTTATCTGAATGGAGAGGAATGCACTGAGACGCCAGATCATTCACTAATGTGTAGGCACATACAGTTACACGGTTCATGCAACAAACACCGACCAAATATGGCTTGCGTGTTGCAAGGCACGCCAGTTCCTGCTATCATCCCCACGTTCAAGTTGTTGGAAAATGGTAGTTATTTGATGCTCAATAATGAAGATTGTTCTGAGTTAATTAAAAGTATTCCTTTTATCGTAACAGTAAGTGAACGGGTTATTTGCTGCAGAAATGTTCTATTTCCTCCCACACATGAACATAGGGAGTTTTCAATCTGGCCACAAATACCAACCTTGGGACAGATTTCAACGGCATGGCAAGAATAAGAGCTCTTTTGTCTCAGAGAGAGGTGGCCTTGAGTTCGGCCCGTGAAACTTTCGTGCTTCACATAGCGAACACCCGTACAGAGGTGCACACACTTTTCAATTCAGATTTGCCTTTCAAATTCAGCAAGATGGTTCCGACTATCTTTAACGCATCCTCCGCAAAGTCCCTGGCGCACTTTTTTAAAGTTGTTACCAGTGGTCTCGTGACTTCATTTGAGAAAATCTTTGGACTCATCCCTGCTTCCTTTCATTCTATTTTCTCCACTCTGGTTCATGGATTGGCATTTTTACTTGCATTACCAGCGGACGCTCTTGTGCTTTTTTACATTTTTAAATATGGATGTCCCTCCTATGCAACCTCCCACCCTGCAGCTGCTGACACTGTTCCGCAATCGCATGCTAGAATATTATGGCACAATGCCGTTGGCGATATTAAGCACGGCATATGGATTATCTTTTCGATTCTCCTACTTCACCTGTGTCCAGCCTGTATTTCACTGCCTGACCTGTGATTTCGATTGGGCCATTGATTTGTGTCTCTGCGGACCGGTTTCTCCTGACGTCGACTTTAATCAGCTGATGACTCCTATCATTACTCACGAGTTGGTTTGTCCTGGCGAAAGGATTATGGCTGTGGCATTGATGCATGGACTACTTGGTCCCTGGAATTTACTGGCGGCAGCACAGTCTTTCTTGGAACAGAGCTTTCTTGAAAACCCACCGAGCTGTCCTCTGATGGTGATAGAGGATCCGGTGCTGGGAGAGCACGTATGTTCTTTTCCGCTTTTAAATTGGATGGCTGAACTGTTTTCGGATGAAGACGGTGACTTCCTATTGGAGGCTGTTGCAGCTTATTTTGCATACACAGTTATGTCATAGACCTTTTTCATGTTTGATATGCTGAGTACTAGCATTTCATTGACAATTCATTGACTTATTTGTCAAGTTTTTATTATTTACCTTGCCTATTGGCTTAAGACTCGATAAAGTACTTGGCTGTTTTATTTTTCTTTAGCATTAAATTTTCCTAGTTTTTAATGCTTTACCTTGCGGACCGTCCACATATAAACTTGCAATCTGCTCTCATGAGATGGCACTTCTATTATCTTATTCAGTTCGTTTCCGGATCATGGGGAGGTGTCATCTAGGTCCTGGATATCTTTACACCGTGTTAAGTTAGCATGGGCTCATTACCGGTTTAAACGCCATTTTTCCTTTTTTGCAACTTCTGCACACGACACTTAGTTGTTGCTTTAGCTTTCCACCTAGTAGTTCATCGTGGTTTACATGAGAATAATATGTTATTGCTCTACTATCTGCTTTGCTTGTTAAACTATATCTGTACAGCGAGTGCTAAAGTTTCAAGAACAACACGATACAGAATTGCTATGAGGTCTGATCTCCACGACTTCATACTCATAACATAAGTGCAACTTCTGCCAATTCTGGGCATGAGGCGGGTTTTATATTGCTTTGCCGAACACACATACACAACAGTTGATGCGGCTCACATGAAGAGAGAGCTGGTGTATGCTGATGTGATTCCTTCAAATCTAAGACACTAAAGTATGGGCACGCCCTAAACCAACACAAAGAGACCTTCTTAGCAAATAATATAATATGTGTATTAGGGAGGGTGAGATATAAGCAGCCGCGGGCCGTGGAGGGAGTTACGGTGAGGCAGGGAGGCGGGGAGGGGGAGAAGCAGGGTGGAGCCCTCTCTACCTTGCCCCTCCCCCTCCCCGCCTCCCTGCCCCACCGTAACTCCCTCCACGGCCCGCGGCTGCTTATAAGTGTTGCTAACTCTTATTCATTTACAGCATGTTAACATACTATCACCATTCGCTTTTTATGTACTAGTAACTATGCTGGTAATTTTGCTACTGATAATATGTGTACTTGTATTATCTAAGATACTACGCCTGTGAAGACGGCATTAGTAAATAAACATTTCAAATACACATGTGTTCTTCTTAACTCCATGTTCTGGTTTCTAAGAAATATATAACGACCGACTGTTCATGAGTTCCACGTATCCTGAGGTACTATAAGTTCATATTCTGGATTGTCTAAACATTGAGAGTTTGTTATATCCAATGTGACACTGTACCTAGCTTGCTAAGGAGTTTTTGATTACTAACGTGAGTTTTGGGACACCCTAATTCGCCGAGGTTCCAATCCTCTGTCCACAGTTCTGTGTGAGAACAGAAACCCTGCGACAGGGGCACCCCCGACCCTTGCTGGAGCTTCATCACACTTGCGATACAACTCCAGCAATGCGCCACCTTTACGGCACAGATACATCACGCATCTGTGCTGTTTTTGCCCCATGATGCGCCGCATTGTAAATGCAGCACACCATAGGTGACGGAACAGCGGCACAGAATGACTAACACATCCCTGGTGATGCGCCAGTCATCATAAATGTATCCCTATGCTTCTTATCTTGTTAGAGATGAACCGCCATATGTATCATCAAAGTTTTTTGCATTTCCTAAATAGCGAACTTTAAGGAATAAATAGCGATTCTTTACCATTCCTAGTTTGCGATGAGCTATTTGCTAATTACAAATTACCCATTCATTTCCTTCATTTCCATAGGGCGGTTGGACTCACTTTTAGCTCGAACGGCTGAATGGATTTCCACGAAACTTGGCAAAATTGTAGGGACTGGTAGCCCGATGTGCCTTTGCTATGTCTCAAGATATATGCTCCAGTGGCTTTTACGAAAATTAACTTTGAAAAATATATATTGGGCTACATTGGCCTATATATATGTTGGAGCCCAAATGTAGCCCAATGTAGCCCAATGTAGCCCAAAGATGGCCGCCAGACACACAAAAAAACAAATGTAGCCCAAATATCAGCCAGATGTAGCCCAACTATAGCCCAGTGACAGAATGACCAATCAGCTTCGCAAACCTCCGTTACGCGAAGCGGAGCGCTGTTACAGATATATATCTTTTTTTGAACGTTAATTTCTTAAAATCCACTGGAGCACATATATTGAGACCTAGCAAAGGCACATCGGGCTACCAGTCCCTAATATTTTACCAAGTTTCGTGCAAATCCATTCAGCCGTTCGATTATTATTATTATTATTATTTTTTGCCCCGCGGGGCCCTTTTAAAACCTCCACATCAAACCTAGGGGGTCAGCGAGGATCTACTATGCCCCCTTATAGTTATTTCCCCCTTTGTTTTGACCTCCTCTTGTCTCTCGATCCTACCGAGAGACAAGATGGCGGCCGCTACGGACTGTTTGGAATGTTGACAGACGCCGGAGAACCAATCAGCTTCGCTTCACAAAGCTCCGTTGCGCGAAAAGTACGCGTCCTGGGCCGCTGCCCAGTCCGCTGTTACAGATATATATCTTTTTTTAAACGTTAATTTCTCAAAATCCACTGGAGCACATATATTGAGACCTACAAAAGGCACATCGGGCTACCAGTCCCTACAATTTTGCCAAGTTTCGTGCAAATCCATTCAGCCGTTCGGGCTAAAAGTGAGGCCAACCGCCCTATGGAAATTAACATGGGAAAAACGCGTTTTGGGACCCCCCTTTTTTCTCGGCCCCCCCTTGACGAACCCCCCCCAAAATTTTCAGGGGCTGCTCAGAAACAAAATGTGCCATTTTCCTGAAAATTTCAGCCAATTCCGTCCACAAACGCCAAAGTTATTAGACATAGAATTTTCAAAAATCCCATAGGGAAAAAATCCTAACTATATATACCTACTGGCGACCGCCAGTAGGTAATTATATATATATATATATACACATATTTACACAAACACGCAGCATGTGATGGTCATGTGATCAAGGACTGTGGTGGGCTGAAAAGCGTTGTGGCGAGACTTGCACCCTGAAAATAAACGACTGAAAACAGCACATTTTGGTGGTCTGTTCCGTTTAGTTCCGAGTGGAGGAGTAGCGGAATCCTACTTACTCCAAAACGCGTAGGACGTTGTGTTTGAATAAACTGCACCAAGAACATAGGCCACGGCTCCTGTGTCGTTTCTTTCTGATATCGAAGGAGGGATTACGCCGGATTGAATGTGTTGGTGTTAAAGGGGGTGGCTACCCCTGCCATGTGCCTGCCGAAATAGAGGCTTGGGAACAGCCACAACTGTGTGTTTATATATATATATATATATATATATATATATATATATATATATATATATATATATCACACATCACACAACCTCCTCGAAGAAAAGGCAGAGGCCACATTAGGGGAACCAGGGAGGCATCTTTATTCCAAGTGTGACAAACGGCGAATGCATTTCGGCTATTTGAAGCCTTCTCATATATCCACACTAATATTCTAAAGAGAGAGCCCAAACCTTTGAGGCGGGTAATCTCAGTAACCACAGCACCAATCACAACACCCAATACAGCGTTGGGAAGGGCAGTTGCAGCAGAAGGACATAGGCTATGCAGAGGCCACCATATTTTGTATTTTTTTTTGCAAAGTTTTATATAGCGCAAACTTGACCCAAACTGAATGAGGTATCAGAGCGCTTTACATAGCACCAGTTACGTTACATGAGGACACATATTCATTTTCGTTAGGCACGGGGAGATTAAGTGATTTGCCCAGAATGACAGGATGTTTGGCGTCGTTACCAAGATCCCCAGGTCCGAGGTCAAGCGCCTTAGCCGTTAGGCCAACTCCTCTATACATTTAAAAGGTAAAAGAACCGTGCCAGCAAAGTAGTCCCTTGTGGGCGTGTCTGTGTTGTGCTGTGGGCGTGGGCTGGGGGCATGTGGTACGGCCATCACATCGTGGGCTGTGGGCATGTGCTGGGGGCGTGACAAACGCTGGGGGCATGTGTCCGCCCTTCATGCCATGTGAGTCGTACATACAAGCGCCAATTACGTTGCTGCGCAGCATCAAGGGGCACGCTGGGGGCATGACACACTGGGGGCGTGAGAAACACTGGGGGCGTGTGTCCGGCCTTCATGCCATGTAAACGCAATTGTGTCGCATCAAGGGCCATGCTGGGGACGTGTGAAACGCTGGGGGCGTGTGCTATGTTCCGCCCTTCATGCCATGTGGGTCGCACATTAATTAGAAGATCATCTGCTGTGGGCTTGTGCTGGAGGCATAACAAACGCGTTCACCTGGAGGCCTGGTAAGTAACTTACTGCAGCGTCTCCTGCACGCTGTTACTGAACTCTCTCATTCAACGAAATTACACGCGCCTGTTACCATCAACCAGGGCTCTAGCCGGGCTCAGGCGGCGGATCAGTACACTAATTACACGTGCCTCATAACATCAACCAGGGCTGCAGCTGGGCCTCAAGCGGGGGAACACGCAATTGAGCGTGTCTGCGGGGACAATTACTGCAGCCTCTCCTACTCGCTGTCACTCAACTCTCTCATTAAACGGATTTACCCTCGGCTGATAACTCTCTCATTCAACGACATTACACGCGCCTGCTAACATCAACCAGGGGTGTAGCCGGGCTCAGGCGGCGGATCACTACACCAATTACACGCGCCTGCTAACATCAACCAGGGCTGCAGCTGGGCCTTCTTTGTCCTTATTCTAATGAAACAAAAAATGTCTATCGCGAGATTTTAAAATAAATTGCCCTTGCCAAATACACACATTACACACATGCTATTTCATACCCGGACAACGTCGGAACGGGCTGCTAGTATATACATATTTACACAAACACACACATATATATATATATATACATATACTCACTGAAAAAACCAAAGGTTACAGGAATGTTACAGTTAGGCTGATGTTTCACTCGTTCAAAACCATTAAAATTCAGCAGTTATAGTTACCTGAGCTAACTATAAATTATGCCCCTGCAATGTACTGCTAATGCCCTCATATATTACATCACTCATGGCATGGTCAGTGACCTCATTTATGACATTACTGATTACATCATCCACAGAATCACTCATTCACACCCTATACAACTGCTCATACACCCACTCACACACCCATACAACACTACAACCACTCACATACCCAAAGACCTACTGATACACACCCACTCGCTCACTCATAGAGCCACTCACACAACCAATCACTCACCCATACATCCACTCATACAGCCACTCACTCACTCACTCATGCAGCTACTAACAAAGCTAGTCAGCCACCCACACAGCCACTCAGACATACATTCACTCTTTCACAAGACCACTCACAAACCCATTTGCACATCAAAATAAGCCAAAATACTCACCTATACAGCCACTCATACAGACACTGACTTACAATACAGCTACCCACTTACTCATACACCCACTCAAACAGCTACTCACTCACCCATACACCCATTTATTTACCCACTCACTCACCCATTGAGATACCCTCATAGCCACTCACTCACCCATACACCCACTTACAGACCCACTCACTCATCCATAGACCTACTCATACAGCCATTCACCCACATATATAGTCATTCACACTGCCACTCACCCACCACTCACTCACAAACACAGCCACTCACTCAGCTACTCACCCACCCATACAACTATGTATGCACCCACTCATCTATTTTTACGGCCACTCACACACCCACTCACTCACTCACCCATACAGTTACTCTCACACACACTTTTCACCTACACAACTACCCACACACCCATTCACAAACCTATATAACAAATCAGACAGGCACTCACACACAGATCATAAAGTTTCACAGCTTCTCAGATGACATATGTAAAAAATATTATCCCAAATTGGTACTCCAGAAACAATAGTCATTTAGCTTACATAGTTGATTAATATCTAGGAGATTAAAGTAGAAATGGCACAGTAAACAAACTCCGGACAGCCACGCAGCACACAAGGACGCCATCCGCAACCACCACCACCTCTTCAGGGTGGCCAAGAGGACCTCCTTCAAAGACCTCCTCGACAACAACACACACAATAGCAAGGAGCTCTTCAACATCGTGAAGGAACTCTCCAACCCCAGCTCCAACACCAACGACATCCGGCCTTCGCAAGCCCTGTGCGACTCCCTAGCCACCTTCTTCCACCACAAGATAGCAGACATCCACAACAGCTTAAAACACTCAGACAGCAACACAACAGACCCTCCGCACACCACAGACCATGACCCCCTGCTAGCCTGGGCCAGCGTGAGCATCGATGACACCATCAAGGCCATGCACACAATCCACTTCGGCTCTCCGTCAGACGCATTTCCGCACCACGTCTTCAACAGGGAAAGCAGCTCCATCGTACCCCACCTGCGCAACATCATCAATCTCTCCCTCGAGACCGTGACCTTCCCAGAGATCTAGAAACACGCCGAGATCACCGCCCTACTCAAAAAACCTGAGGCAGACCCAAGAGACCTCAAGAACTTCCAGCCCATCTCTCTGCTACCCTTCCCGGCTAAGGTCATCGAGAAAACCGTCAACAGACAGATAACCCGATACCTTGAGGAAAACAGAATCTTGGACCCTTCCAGTCAGGGTTCTGCAGCAACCACAGCACCGAGACTGCCCTCATCTCCGCCACCGATGACATCAGGACTCTGCTGGACAATGGCGAGACTGCAGCCCTCATCCACCTAGAACTCTCTGCCACCTTCCACACTGTCTGCCACCGCACACTACGCGCACGCCTCCACGCCTCTATGCCACAGGGATCCGAGACAAGGCTCTGGATTGGACCACCTCCTTCCTCTCCGGCAGAACCCAGAGCTTCCGCCTCCCCCATTCCGTTCCAAAGCCTCCGATATCATCTGTGGCGTACCCCAGGGATCCTCCCTCAGCCCAATGCTGTTCAACATTTACATGGCTTAAGGTGAGTGTGTTACGCGATGCGTAGACACATCCCTGTATACTGGGCACACTTATAATAGTTCAGAAAAACTGACTCCAAAAGATAGTTTAAGCGAAAGGGTTAACAGAGAGTCCACACGAAGGTTTCATCAAATGTTTAGTTTTTAGTGGTTCATAAATTCTTAAGTTGGAAGCGTTACATCACGCCAAAATAATTGTATACAATCCAGCACAGTTTCCCAAAAATGCCCCAATGCATTTCGGACTAATGAAAGTCCTTTGTCAAGGAGCCCTGCGAAAGGATACAAAAATGCAGCTTAGATCAACGAAGAATGAACGAAAGGTAATCAAGTGACATGCTATATACAGTGATATCGGGTTCGACATGCATTAAAGAGGAGGGTAGATGGGTTAAACCGGAAACAACCAGTACGTGCGGGAGGGAGTGATAGCGATCCGATCAAGTTGAAGAATCTTACCAAGGGTTGGTGAGTGAACGGTTGAAAAAACAGGAATAGGACGATACTAGGTGTGCTAGGAGGAAGCATGCGGGTGAACGCTACATGAAAAACAAACGTGACAAAAAGTAAAAAAGCAGGTCTCACGTTTACAACTTAGCGGAAGGCTCACGTCAGTGCTGCAAAAGGGAGAAGGGATAGTGAGAGGTGTAACTCACATAGGGTGAGAGGTTCAAAAAGTGCTCAAGACGTGCAACTAAGGATCACTTACTGTGGAGCTGTTTAAACGGTGAACCGGGTGCCTGGAACTTCGCGGAGTTACTGCGAAGTTCAGAGGAAGTGAATGCGGTTGAAATAGACAAAGGACAACGTGGTGGGGGAAAGAATAAGAGCGGCCATCTTACAGTGGAGTGTGAAAATTAGAGGGTGTGATAGAATAAGTATGCAGAACAGAGGACACAGTATCAAACATGATATAACAGGTAAATCAATTATAGGTAACAACTGAGTTCTGTTCGGTCGTTCAGGCCGAAGGGTTTCAGAGACTGAAGTCTATAAATCCATGAGGTTTCACGTTGAAGGAGTGTCTTATTATTGTCTCTGCCCTCAATGTGGGCAACAGTTTCCAGTACAAGATATTTCAGTTGTGCCACACTGTGGTGGGCTTCATTAAAATGAACAGCCACGTTGGATTTGGTGTTTTTGGTCCTGATATTGGACTTATGTTCATTAAGTCTGATTTTGATTTTTCTGCTCGTTTTTCCCACGTAGGACTTGCCACATGGGCATTTAAGCATATAGATAAGGTTGGCCGAATCACATGTGGCATCTACCTTGAGATTGATGTTAAAACCTCTCATAGGGTGGTTCAGGGTGTTACCTCCAATGACGTTATTGCAATTGCTGCAGTGGTGGCACGGGCGGGTGCCCGTGTGAGTGGTTTTTGTAACGGCTGGTTTTGATAATATTTCTTTGATGTTCATTGGTCTACTATACGCAAAAATAGGAGGTTCTTTAAACAGGTCACCAAAGTCTGGTTCCGATGATAGTATGCGCCAATGCTTTAGAATGGTTTTCTTGTAAATCCTACTTGAGGTAGAATACCTGGATACTAATGCCATTCTGGAACTTGGATCCTTCATTTTGCTTTTCAGGGTTTCTGACCGTGGGATCAATTTCACTTTGTCATGGGCCTCTTTGATGATATCATGTGGATATCCCCTGGTGGAGAATCTACTGGCCATTGATTTAAGTTGAATGTCTCTTTTGTCGTCATTAGAAACAATCCGGGTCACTCTGAGCATCTGACTGAACGGTAAATGCCTCTTCAAAGAGTCCTGGTGAAAGCTGCTGTACAAAAGGGTGTTGTTACGGTCGGTTGGCTTCCGATACAGATCTGTTTCAATGCCCTCAGGGGTGATTTTTACTAGTACGTCCAAGAATGTGATTTCTTTGTCAGAAATATTCCAAGTCAATTCGATCCGGTCATCTTTAGAGTTCAAGGTGTTTAATGCTGATTCCAAATGGTCTCTGGTGCCTTTCCAGATGAAGAATAAATCATCTATATAACGTGCATATAGTTTCAAGTTGGCATTCCAGTCAATGTTGGTGAGTATATGGTCAAGTTCGAAGTTCCCCATGTAAATGTTCGCGTACGTGGGCGCGGCACAATTGCCCATGGCCATCCCGGACATCTGAAGATACCATTGTTTTTCGAAAGAAAAGTAGCTATGGTAAAGGGTGAAAATCATAAGTTCCAAAATGAAAGATTTCATGGGGTCTGTAATGTCAGATTTCAAAAGTGCTAGTTCAATAGCCTCGATCCCGCCAGCGTGGGGGATGGAGGTATATAGACTCTTGATGTCGGCCGTGCACAACAAAAATTCCTCATCCTCGTTGATTTCAATGGAGTTCAGCTTATTGATAAAGTCAGTGGTGTCTCTGGTATAGCTCTTTAAGCTGGTAACCATCGGTTGTAGATACCGATCGATAAATTTACCGATCGGTTCATGAACTGAACCCCTTGTGGATACGATCGGTCGAAAAGGTGGGTCCATGAGGTTTTTGTGGATTTTGGGGAGCATCGTTAGAGTGGGACTCCTTGGGTGATCCACTATCAGATATCGCCTGGTTCTATCGTCAATGACATCCTGTTCTTTGGCTTTGTCCACAATGTTGAGTAGAACCTTCTTGTATTCATTGGTGGGATTGCTCTCGAGGGGTAGGTAGGTATTATGGTCAAGAACATGTTCTCTTGCTCTACGATTATAAAGATCCGTGTTGAGGATGACTAAGGCGCCTCCTTTATCGGCTTTCAAACATTTTATTTCCGGGTTGTTGGCGATGTTTAACAGGGTGTCATAGTCCTTACTGGTGAGGTTTTTGCGAGTCTTTTTCCTGAAGTTGATCTTAGCGATGTCTTGTCGTACAAGGGTCTCAAAAGTATCAATGCTCTTATGGCTGCTGGGAGGCATGTAATCACTAGGAGGTCGTAATCCACATAGCAAGTCTGGTTTAGTTTCTTTAGATGGTTCCAAAACTCTTTCAAAAAAGTGTTTGAGTCGTAGTTTTCTTGTTAGCTTAAAGGTACTGACTTCTAGTTCGAGGAGATTGGTGTTGCTGGTCGGAATAAATGACATCCCCTTCTGTAGGACTTTAGTTTGGTTCATAGTGAGGTTGGTATCTGAAATGTTGATGACTAACGATTCTTCCTCGTTTTGGGTTTGCCTTGTAGTTGTGGTGGAGTCTTTTCGTTGGTTTTTGTGTGTCCTTTTGCCCCGTCTGGGTCGTCGGTTCTGTCTGGGCGTGACTCTAAAAAAGGCACGGCTGTGGTTGTAGCGGTTTGAGCAGTGGAAGACGCTGGTGTTTGTCTTGATTCATCACTGGGTGTTGTCCGTTGAGTTGATTGAGACCTTGGGGGGCGGTTGGTGTGATCACTGTCGGAAGAGGAAGTATCAGTATTTTGGGTATACGGTCTGTTCCTACGACGTTGGGCGTAAACCTCCGCCCAAGTATAAACTTCCCCGAGCTTATAATCTAATGTATCGCGCCGAAATTTGCGCAATTTCCGTTCGTTGATCTCCCTAGTGTGACGGTGAATCTGTCTGTTGATGTCTTCCAAAGTGGTACCTAACTCTTCAGGAGTGAAGAGATCTTTTAATTCACTTTCTGTGGTGGAAATTTCAAGAGTGAGTTCCTGAAGGATACCAGACAGTTCTTCAATAATCAGTAGTATCAAATCCAGACTACACTTGTTAAGTATGGCATACCATTTCTCTAAGAAGGCTTTGGAATTTTTACATAACGAGGGCTTGAGGGCAATCCGGAGGCCACGGGGGATGCGTAGCGCTTTATGATACTTTATCAATGTGCTGGCGTGGAGTTTTTGGTTCACGCGGCGTTTAGATAGGTAGAGTAAGTGCTTGATACATTGTTCCTTCGTTCTGCTGGAAGGTGTTTGGGTTAAATCATCGTTGATCAGTGCATAGATCCTTTCGGTTGCTTCAGGATCAAATGCTAACGTTTCAGCATGAGCTTCAGTGGATTTGCAGGAATTATGCAGTACGACGACATCACCAAATCCACTGAAGCTCATGCTGAAACGTTAGCATTTGATCCTGAAGCAACCGAAAGGATCTATGCACTGATCAACGATGATTTAACCCAAACACCTTCCAGCAGAACGAAGGAACAATGTATCAAGCACTTACTCTACCTATCTAAACGCCGCGTGAACCAAAAACTCCACGCCAGCACATTGATAAAGTATCATAAAGCGCTACGCATCCCCCGTGGCCTCCGGATTGCCCTCAAGCCCTCGTTATGTAAAAATTCCAAAGCCTTCTTAGAGAAATGGTATGCCATACTTAACAAGTGTAGTCTGGATTTGATACTACTGATTATTGAAGAACTGTCTGGTATCCTTCAGGAACTCACTCTTGAAATTTCCACCACAGAAAGTGAATTAAAAGATCTCTTCACTCCTGAAGAGTTAGGTACCACTTTGGAAGACATCAACAGACAGATTGACCGTCACACTAGGGAGATCAACGAACGGAAATTGCGCAAATTTCGGCGCGATACATTAGATTATAAGCTCGGGGAAGTTTATACTTGGGCGGAGGTTTACGCCCAACGTCGTAGGAACAGACCGTATACCCAAAATACTGATACTTCCTCTTCCGACAGTGATCACACCAACCGCCCCCCAAGGTCTCAATCAACTCAACGGACAACACCCAGTGATGAATCAAGACAAACACCAGCGTCTTCCACTGCTCAAACCGCTACAACCACAGCCGTGCCTTTTTTAGAGTCACGCCCAGACAGAACCGACGACCCAGACGGGGCAAAAGGACACACAAAAACCAACGAAAAGACTCCACCACAACTACAAGGCAAACCCAAAACGAGGAAGAATCGTTAGTCATCAACATTTCAGATACCAACCTCACTATGAACCAAACTAAAGTCCTACAGAAGGGGATGTCATTTATTCCGACCAGCAACACCAATCTCCTCGAACTAGAAGTCAGTACCTTTAAGCTAACAAGAAAACTACGACTCAAACACTTTTTTGAAAGAGTTTTGGAACCATCTAAAGAAACTAAACCAGACTTGCTATGTGGATTACGACCTCCTAGTGATTACATGCCTCCCAGCAGCCATAAGAGCATTGATACTTTTGAGACCCTTGTACGACAAGACATCGCTAAGATCAACTTCAGGAAAAAGACTCGCAAAAACCTCACCAGTAAGGACTATGACACCCTGTTAAACATCGCCAACAACCCGGAAATAAAATGTTTGAAAGCCGATAAAGGAGGCGCCTTAGTCATCCTCAACACGGATCTTTATAATCGTAGAGCAAGAGAACATGTTCTTGACCATAATACCTACCTACCCCTCGAGAGCAATCCCACCAATGAATACAAGAAGGTTCTACTCAACATTGTGGACAAAGCCAAAGAACAGGATGTCATTGACGATAGAACCAGGCGATATCTGATAGTGGATCACCCAAGGAGTCCCACTCTAACGATGCTCCCCAAAATCCACAAAAACCTCATGGACCCACCTTTTCGACCGATCGTATCCACAAGGGGTTCAGTTCATGAACCGATCGGTAAATTTATCGATCGGTATCTACAACCGATGGTTACCAGCTTAAAGAGCTATACCAGAGACACCACTGACTTTATCAATAAGCTGAACTCCATTGAAATCAACGAGGATGAGGAATTTTTGTTGTGCACGGCCGACATCAAGAGTCTATATACCTCCATCCCCCACGCTGGCGGGATCGAGGCTATTGAACTAGCACTTTTGAAATCTGACATTACAGACCCCATGAAATCTTTCATTTTGGAACTTATGATTTTCACCCTTTACCATAGCTACTTTTCTTTCGAAAAACAATGGTATCTTCAGATGTCCGGGATGGCCATGGGCAATTGTGCCGCGCCCACGTACGCGAACATTTACATGGGGAACTTCGAACTTGACCATATACTCACCAACATTGACTGGAATGCCAACTTGAAACTATATGCACGTTATATAGATGATTTATTCTTCATCTGGAAAGGCACCAGAGACCATTTGGAATCAGCATTAAACACCTTGAACTCTAAAGATGACCGGATCGAATTGACTTGGAATATTTCTGACAAAGAAATCACATTCTTGGACGTACTAGTAAAAATCACCCCTGAGGGCATTGAAACAGATCTGTATCGGAAGCCAACCGACCGTAACAACACCCTTTTGTACAGCAGCTTTCACCAGGACTCTTTGAAGAGGCATTTACCGTTCAGTCAGATGCTCAGAGTGACCCGGATTGTTTCTAATGACGACAAAAGAGACATTCAACTTAAATCAATGGCCAGTAGATTCTCCACCAGGGGATATCCACATGATATCATCAAAGAGGCCCATGACAAAGTGAAATTGATCCCACGGTCAGAAACCCTGAAAAGCAAAATGAAGGATCCAAGTTCCAGAATGGCATTAGTATCCAGGTATTCTACCTCAAGTAGGATTTACAAGAAAACCATTCTAAAGCATTGGCGCATACTATCATCGGAACCAGACTTTGGTGACCTGTTTAAAGAACCTCCTATTTTTGCGTATAGTAGACCAATGAACATCAAAGAAATATTATCAAAACCAGCCGTTACAAAAACCACTCACACGGGCACCCGCCCGTGCCACCACTGCAGCAATTGCAATAACGTCATTGGAGGTAACACCCTGAACCACCCTATGAGAGGTTTTAACATCAATCTCAAGGTAGATGCCACATGTGATTCGGCCAACCTTATCTATATGCTTAAATGCCCATGTGGCAAGTCCTACGTGGGAAAAACGAGCAGAAAAATCAAAATCAGACTTAATGAACATAAGTCCAATATCAGGACCAAAAACACCAAATCCAACGTGGCTGTTCATTTTAATGAAGCCCACCACAGTGTGGCACAACTGAAATATCTTGTACTGGAAACTGTTGCCCACATTGAGGGCAGAGACAATAATAAGACACTCCTTCAACGTGAAACCTCATGGATTTATAGACTTCAGTCTCTGAAACCCTTCGGCCTGAACGACCGAACAGAACTCAGTTGTTACCTATAATTGATTTACCTGTTATATCATGTTTGATACTGTGTCCTCTGTTCTGCATACTTATTCTATCACACCCTCTAATTTTCACACTCCACTGTAAGATGGCCGCTCTTATTCTTTCCCCCACCACGTTGTCCTTTGTCTATTTCAACCGCATTCACTTCCTCTGAACTTCGCAGTAACTCCGCGAAGTTCCAGGCACCCGGTTCACCGTTTAAACAGCTCCACAGTAAGTGATCCTTAGTTGCACGTCTTGAGCACTTTTTGAACCTCTCACCCTATGTGAGTTACACCTCTCACTATCCCTTCTCCCTTTTGCAGCACTGACGTGAGCCTTCCGCTAAGTTGTAAACGTGAGACCTGCTTTTTTACTTTTTGTCACGTTTGTTTTTCATGTAGCGTTCACCCGCATGCTTCCTCCTAGCACACCTAGTATCGTCCTATTCCTGTTTTTTCAACCGTTCACTCACCAACCCTTGGTAAGATTCTTCAACTTGATCGGATCGCTATCACTCCCTCCCGCACGTACTGGTTGTTTCCGGTTTAACCCATCTACCCTCCTCTTTAATGCATGTCGAACCCGATATCACTGTATATAGCATGTCACTTGATTACCTTTCGTTCATTCTTCGTTGATCTAAGCTGCATTTTTGTATCCTTTCGCAGGGCTCCTTGACAAAGGACTTTCATTAGTCCGAAATGCATTGGGGCATTTTTTGGAAACTGTGCTGGATTGTATACAATTATTTTGGCGTGATGTAACGCTTCCAACTTAAGAATTTATGAACCACTAAAAACTAAACATTTGATGAAACCTTCGTGTGGACTCTCTGTTAACCCTTTCGCTTAAACTATCTTTTGGAGTCAGTTTTTCTGAACTATTATAAGTGTGCCCAGTATACAGGGATGTGTCTACGCATCGCGTAACACACTCACCTTAAGCATCTACGGACGCATTTGGCCAGTTGCGTCACCTGTTGGAGCACCTTCATCCTATCGAGCCCTACATTAGCTCTCCCACCTACCATCCTTTCAACCTAACGCTGTGCGCTTAAGCCTTGTTTCACTTTGATCCAACATTTACATGGCCCCGCAAGCACACGTAGCCCGACAGCACGACCTCAACATAATCTCCTACACCGACGACACTCAGCTGATCCTCTCCCTCACCAATGATCCCATCACCGCCAAAGCCAACCTCCACGAAGGAATGAAGGCCGTCACTGACTGGATGAAGACCAGCCTTCTGAAGCTGAACTCGGACAAGATGGAGGTCCTCATCCTCGGCTTCAGCCTGGGACGACTACTGGTGGCCGACGGCACTGGGGGCAGCCTCGACACCCATCGACCACGCACACAAGCTGGGAATCATCCTCGACTCAACGCTCTAAATGACCAGGCAATTCAGCGCCGTCTCCTCCTGCTTCAACACCCTCTGCATGGTCCCCAATGTCTGCAGATGGATCCCGACAGATACAAGAAAGACAGTCACCCAGGCCCTTGTGAGCAGCAGACTCGACTACTGAAACACCCTCTATGCGGGAGCCCCGACGAAGCTCATCAAATGACTACAACGCATCCAAAACGCCTCGGGATGACTGATCCTCCACGTACCACGCCATGGCCACATGATCCCCCCCAAGAAACCTGCACTGGCTCCCGTCAACAAGAGGATATCCTTCAAGCTCCTCACCCATGCACACAAGGCACTCCACAAGACCGGCCCAGCCTACCTCAACATACGGCTCTCCTTCTACATCCCCAACCGCCAGGTACGCTCCGCCGACCTCTCACTCGCCACCGCCCCGCCCATCCAAAGAACAACCACCAGTGGGAGATCCTTCTCCCACCTCGCTGCCAAGACATGGAGCACCCTCCCACTGAGCCTACGACAGACCCAAGACCTGCTGACCTTCAGAAGCATGCTAAAGACCTGGCTGTTCAATCAGTAGCTCACCCCAGCGCCTTGAGACCCTCGTGGGTATGCAGTGCGCTTTACAAATGATTGATTGATTGATTGATTGGTTGATTGATTGATTGAATATATATCTCTAAGTCTCAGAAATGGTTACAAAACACTTTCACTCACTGGAAAATCTCGTCAGTGATGTGATTTGTAATGTCATGAGTCATGTCACTGACCATGTCATGAGGGATGTACTATGTGAGGTCATAAGCAGTGCATTGCAGGGGTCGACGTTATAGTGAGCTCAGATAACTATCACTGCTGAATTTCAATGGATGTGTGTGAATGAAATCTGAGCTTTTTCATAAACCCCCTGTAACCTTTTTTTTCCAGTGAATTTCAAAGAGGTTTTTTATTCTATTGCCTAACTATAACATCCCTGTAACCTTTGGTTTGATCAGTGAATTTCACAATTTTTTGGGACAAACTGGACACTTGAAAAGAGAAGGGGCTCAAGGAGTTAGAAGAATATCAATACCTCAAAAAGTGAAATCCTAAATTACCTGAGATGATAGAGTTCTGTCTCACCAATAATATCTGTTCCTTCAACAATATCCTTTACAGACAGATATAAGGGACCACGATGGGCACTTGTTTTGCCTCCAGCTAAGCAAACCTTTCCATGCACTGGTGGGAGGAGCAAGTGTACATTACACCTGACTTCAAAACTGTCAAAGATCATGCTGTGGGTCAGATTTATTGCCGATCTGTTTCTAATATAGCTTGGCAGTAAGAAGGAGGCGGAGGACTTTGTCAAATTCCTCAACATGAACACCCTTAATCTGGAACTTTCTTGCAACATGAGTAGGAACCCCATATCTAACTAGATGTTGAGGTGGACATTACAAAGAACAAGATTTCTACAACCCTACATTGTAAACCCATGGCTGTGAATAATCTACTTCATGCATTCAGCAGCCACCCCCAGTCAACTCAAGTGAAGAGTCCCCTATGGGGAGCTGGTATTAGCCAAGCGCAATTGCAGTGACAAAGCCTCCATCCTAAGCGAATAGAGCATTATGATGCAACACTTTGCTCAAAGAGGATACCCCAAGTGGGTCCTGGAAAGGGTCACTCAGAGAGTCTCCAAGAGATCTAGAAATTAGATGCTGTTTGGGTGCAGTAACTGCACAAAAAACAACAAGGAAGGCCCCAAGAGGCTCATTACCACTTTCAATAGCGAGACTGGGGCTGTCCGGGGATAGTAGCCAAACACTGGGACTTACATAAGAGTGACCCCATTATTGGTATGTCTGTGGGCAATGCACCCAGTATCACTTACCATAGGAACAAATCATTGAGGGATATATTAGTCAGAACTGATATTAGACCACCCATGGAGGCACACACACTAGGACAACAACTTAAAGGGTTCTTTACATGTGTGCAGATGTAAGGTCTGTGAACACTCCACCATTTCCAAAATATTTCTTAAACAACACACAGACATGGAAAGATCCATTAACCAGTTTATTACTTTCAGCAGCTCCTTTGTAGCCTATACTTAATACTTCCCTTGTAACCTATGGCACTTAGGCAATACCATACACCCATGACGCAAAAGAGTCCTAGGAAAACACCCAAGCCATTAGCAATCTAGATTAACACTACTCCATGGCATGTTATTTTGAGACACATCATTTTAGTGACTATAAACAACTCTGTTTCTTTGGGGTGGGACATGTCCGACTTGATCCCAGGGGCATTATAGGCGAACCACCCTCAGAAGAAAAGAATCCAAATGGGTTATAAAACTCAACACTAAAACCCATTTTGGCTGAACTACGATGATGAATTTCTCCATGAAATGTAACCAATGTTTCTGTGCTTTAAAGTAATTTATGTTTTCCCATTGTGTGATTCCTTTTTCCTGTTTTCTTTACAGGGAGAATAGGAAGGGACTCTCACCAGCTGTTCTAGGTTTGGCGAGGAGACCCGGGCTGGGGCACCCTACCCTACCTTCTGGGCCATTCAGACACATTTGGTGTTGGTTTGGTTTTAGCACTAATAGCACATTATTTTGACTGTTTTTCTCAGTTATAATTAAGATTATATTCAATCTGAGCTTTATACATTATTCTACAGACCAATACTCCTATCATAGATTCCTTCTGTGTATGATTGGCCATGTATTGCCCACTGGGGGTTTATATCAATTTTTACTTTACTCCTAAAGCTATTCTAGCATACTTCCCAATTGGGATACATCATACACATATATTGACCTTTTACGACTTTGGGAGAGTACTATATACTTTGTTCATCATAAACTCAATTGTGGGTTATTTGCATGAATTTTACAATGGAAGTCTTTATCCTAATTATGAAAATGAATTTCATTGTTCAGAGGTTAACTGATTTTTCAGGCTGTCAGACAGATTATACAACATTCTCCTTTGCCCAGCATCTATCTTTGCTTTATTTTTTCAGCTCTTTTCTGTTTTCTCACGACCACTGTGCTATTTAACATTTATATGATGATTGTACTTTTATGATCCCGGTGGCTGAAATAAAGTGTTTTTGATTGATTGCTTGGTATTATTCATTTGTTAACACACTCTGTAGCGATAGTTTTCATGACACACTGTGATCAGATTGTGTGCTCTATATTCATTGAAATACCATGATGTTATGATTGGGTAAAATAATTTGGCAATCGAGCTGGCATATACCTATAATCATGGCACATTTATTCCATATAATTTTGTTTTAACTATGTACACTCCTAGATTGCCGTCTTGCTTTTGTAGACTGTGGTGCTACACGAATATCCAGTTGGTCATTTTTGTTTTGAACACTGTGTACACATGTGGTTCCTCTTGGTATTTAAGTTGTATGTATAACAATGGCCCCCATGTGTGATCAACACCAGGAGCTGAAAAGAGATGCAGGTGCTAGAGCACTTGAATAAGTTCTCTTATATATTCCGTAACGTGTGACTTATTTGTTATTGATTATCCTACTTTTATATGATACGGACCTCACGGGTAAACTGGGATTTATTCCCCAACCAGTAGTGTGCCAGGAGGCGCATTTGCAGAGTAGTGGAGAAAGGGGGCAAGGCCTCAAAAGACCTCTAAGCATCCTTACTGGAGGTAACATGAGGACTTGTTGGCCCAGATGGCCCCCCGGAGCCAATGGGACTGCATCCCTCAACCAGCAGCGCCCTAGGAGGTGCATTTGCAGTGTGGTGGGAAAAGAGATTGGGGCCTCCAGCAAGTTGCTGGCCTTCTTTATTTTATTTTTTGTTTTCTCTTTTTAGGGAAGGGGCTCCCGGGCCGATTTTGGCCCCGGGGACCCGCATCCCTGGGGACAGGCCATTTCTTTATTTTTTTCATTTTAAAACATGGGAGGTGGGCAGTGCAGCCCACCTCCCCTTCCTGGGCTAATTTCTGCCCAGGGGACACCATCCCCCAGGGCCCGGTCTTTTACAGATGGAGAGGGAGGGCTGCATGGCCCCCTTCCCCGGACTTAATTGGGCCCCAGGGACCCCATCTCCCAGGGCATGCCCATTTAAAGTGGGTGCCTTGAGGGCACTCACTCACCAATGGCACTGCATGGGAGCCTGAAGGCCCCCGCGGTCCCTGCTAGCTCCTCGTGTCCTATGGGAGATGGCGTTGCTTTTGGACAAAGGAAGCTGCTGACACTGCAGCTCCCTCTGTCCAAAAGCGATTCTGCTCTGCTTCAAGTAAGAGAGAGCATTTTACATGCACTCGCTTACTCAAACCAGAACAGAGTTTTCTATGGCTTTGCGGGAGCACTGCCATGGCAAACTGCAATCTCCCCAGGTGGGCACTCCAGGACATTGCAGGAACCAGTCTTGGAGGGGAGGCAGTCCCCAGAGCCATCTTTGGCTCCAGGAAGAGGGCTGCACTGCCCTCCTCTTTTCTTTTTATGTGCGTCTAGGCTGCAGGGGGCAGCGCACCTGCCTCGCATCATATCTTAATAAATCGCCAGGGAGGTTTTGGTCCCCCGGGCTGTAGTGGCTGCTCAGCCCCCTGCATTATTTCCATGTAAATCCTTGTGGATGTCGTAGTCCACGGGGCTCGGGGGAGGTCCAAGAGGACCCTCCATACATACAATTCTAAGTCCCTGGGCCTTCCCCTGCATTTGTTGAGAACAAAGCCCCAGGGAGGTGGTGGTCCTCTGTCATTAGTAAGCCCCAGGAGGAAGGCCTGCGCGTCCTCGTTCCTATATTAGCATAATGCCCCAATCCCTAAGCCCCATGCCCGCCCAGGGGCCTATAACTAACAAAGCTTCACTCTAAAAAAAAAAAACTATGGGATTTGCCGAACCAGCATGACTTCTACTGAATTTTACATTTTAAAAATGATTTTAGGTCTTGGGAGGGGGGTTTCTGTGGGGACGCCCTCCAGGAGGCCTGGATGATCAGATTGTTTCTGTGGCTCGGTTCAACCAAGTCACAAGATGGCTGCCAACACTTCCTGGTTTGAGGTGTTGGAAGCCAATCAGATCTTAGCATGAGATCAGGAGGGGTCACGGATCAACTGCATCCCTATTTATACAACTAGAAATGTCTTTAAATAGCTCTGAAACTACTGAATTAATTCACTTCATTTGACAATAAGGACTCTTTCTGGACCACCAGCTACCTTTCTGCCAAGTTTGGCTTAACTCCGTTCTGCAGTTCAGGCTATAGCCATGTCTAAATGTTCCTATGGCAATTAATGTGGGGAATACGTATTTGGTACTCCTTTTTGATGGCCCCCCCTTGACGGATCCACATAAACCTTCCAACTCTGCATCCGGAGTGGAAAATATGTTTGGAAAATGTCATGAGGATCCGTCAAACTACGCTAAAGTTATAGGCTAATGAAAAAACACTCTTCCTATAGAAACTAGCTACCAACTATAACTACCTACTGGTGACTACCAGTAGGTTATATATATATATATCTATATGTGTGTGTGTGTGTGTGTGTGTGTGTGTGGACCTAGCTTCCATAGGTAAATCATATTTTTTTGCTAATAACTTTGGATTTGTTTGATGAATCTTCCAGAAAATGTAAAAACAAGTTTAACACACGTGTCAGCTGCTGTCTGAAAAATGTTGTGGTGATTCAGCAAGCAGTGGCTGAGAAAAAGGGGCCCCAAAATGCATTTTCCCCATGTAATTTCCCACAGCGAATTTAGACACGATGACAGCCCGAACCTCTAAACGGAATTACAACACATTTTATAGATAGCTACTTCTTGATCTGGAAATTGTACTCTTTGTAATTTGGTTTAAATCTGTTCAGTACTTGTCTAGTTATTAAAGAAAAATCCATGCACCAACAGTAATGCTGTGATTGGCTGCTAGCAACAGGAGCGAAAAGTTGTGGTGCCATTTTGATAATCGGTACACAGTTCACAGGGGGGAAGTAAAGTAGAAATAGGATAAAAGGGCTCAGGATAGAGTCCCAACACCATGGGACTAATAGAGGTGTCTGCATGGGGCCACTCATGGGGAAGAAAGTGTAGGAAAATCTTTTTTTTGCATGAACGCAGATCCTTGGATCCACAGTGACGTAACCTCATGTGAATCTGTGTGGCGGATCTGCAGATCCATACCTAATCTAAAGAACTCATATACCCACTCACAGACCCACTCTCACACTCTCACATCCCCACACAACCACTCCCACTCACACATCCATACACCTGCTCACATACCCATGCAGTCACTCACACACCCACTGATGAATACACTCAGAGACTCAGATACCCACTCATACACCCACTCACAGACCAACACAGTCACTTAAACAACCAATCATATACCTACCCATCACACACTTATGCACCCCCTTATAAAGTCACACAACCACTCACACACCCACACACACACCCTTACAGATACTCACTGCCCCATATGAACCCACACTGGATCAACGCATCCAGACCCCAATTAAAGAACACATACACCAACTCACATACCCAATCACACACACTCACACCCATACAACCACTCACACACCTACCTACACATCCATGCACCCACTCACACACCCATAGAGTCACTTACACATCCACTCAGAGACTCAGAGACCCACAAACACCCCCACTCACAGAACTTATCAGGCACTCACATCCCACATACACAACCATATTGCCATTTACACACCCACTGACAGACCCATACAGCCACTGGCACAACCACACACACACCCATGCAGCAGAACCAAATGTATACCCACTAACAGACCCATACAGCCACTTACATTCCATTCAGAGACCCACACAGCCACTTATACACCCACTCAAACACCATCTGCCATACAATCATACACCCACTTACACACCCACACAACCACACACACAACCATGCAGTCACTCACAAACCCACAGAGAGACCCTGTAAACCACTCACATACCCATACAGATACTATAAAGCTACTCACAGTCAGTCTTACACCCAGTTATACACCCACAGAGCTACTAAAACACCCACTCACACATCTATATACCCCTGACACACCCACACAGTAGCATACACAGCTACTCACACACAGGCAGTGATACAGGTATATACATTGTAATAGGATGTATTTGTATTAAATGTGTTGTTGTTTTGCGTAGAATATATGTTTTTGTTTGGGGATGGACCTTCAGATCTGCCACAGATATACCTGCAAAACAGAGAGCAGATATTTTATTTGGCACAGGACCCACAGCAGATCTGTGGATCTGTGTGAGAAAATAGAAAAACAGATTGAAAAACAAAAACGGAATCAGTGTTTGGGATAAAAGTTGCTACTGAAAAAAGCTTTTGTTTTTATGGTGTGTAGATGATAATTACACATAGAACAAGCTATTGAAGAACACCCTGTTGCCTGTGAAGTGGACACAGTCTTTTCAATATATCCTGTCCATGTTGAAGCATAAGTTGGTATGGTATATAGAGCCCATGTTGTTGTCTCAGAGAAATTCAGAAGCAGCTTTATTGACTTGGTCTCAGTTTTACAACCAATCATCCACCCATACATCCATACAGTTTGTCACATGCCTTTTATCCCACTTGAGAGATACCAATGATTTTCTTAGTAAGCTCAAGGGCATCTTTTGGGAGAAAGATTATATCTTGCTTATTTTAGATTTTGATTAATTGTATACCATCATTGACCACAAAGATGGGATCCAGGCTTGCAAGCAATTTGTGCTGGCCCGATTCCTAAGCTATCTCACACGTACCGAGATTATCCATGGGATGATTAGGCAATGCATGTCTGACAACATTTTGCTTTTTGATTTTTCCCGATAGAAACAAATTCCATGGAACCATGATAGGGACATGCTGTGCTCCTAGTTTTGCTAACCTCTTCCTAGGATGGTAGTAGGAGAGTTTTTTAATTGACCTGATGCCTACCCTGAATGTGAACAGGTTGTGCTGTGGCATTGATGACCTGTGCATCATTTGAAATGGCATTCAAGTTGGTTGCTAAACTCAATCAATCAGGGAATTGTAAGCGTACTACTCATACATGAGGGTTTCAAGGTGCTGAGGGGAGTTGGGGGATTGTGCAGATCCGTTCAGCCGAAGAGCCCAGTCTTGAGAGTCTTCCAGAAGGTGTTCAGGGAGGGGGCGCATCTGATGTCTGCCGGGAGTTCGTTCCAGGTCCTGGCTCTAATGTGAGAGAACGATCTTCCGCCTGCTCTGGCTCTGTGGATGTGTCGGGTTTCAGCCAGTGCGAGGTTGGCAGATCAGAGGTTTCTTTTGAGTATATGAAAGTTTATTCATTCATTGAGATATTTAGGTCCGTGTAGATATTTGTAGGTGTGAGTCAGGATTTTGAAGGTGACTTTCTTCTCCATGGGGAACCAGTGTAGTCTCCGCAGGTGTTGGCTGATGTGTTCATGCCCGGGGATGCCGAGGACGAGTCTGGACACAGTGTTTTGTATTATCTGGAGTTTGCTGAATAGGGACTTGTTGATGCCGGTGTAGGGAGCGTTTCCATTCCAGGTCTACGGTGGAGGGGAAGGTATTGCTGGAGGTGGTGAGGCGTAGGGTGCTCTTGTGGGTGATGGCGAGGCCCCCTCCCCGGTGATGTGGGCAGTCCTTCCTCTGGATCTTGTATCCGTCCGGGATGGCGATGTTGATGTCGGAGGCGGAGGCAGCGTTGTTCAATGTCTCCGTGAAGAATGCGATGTGGGGCGAGAAAGAGTAGAGTAGGATCCAGATTTCCATGGCTTGTTTGTGTACATGGCGCACGATGAGGAGGATACATCTTAGGGTATCGTCAGAGCAGGTGTCTGCGGTGCCGGCAGTCGGGGTGGTAGTGAAGGTCTGACAGCAGGAGAGCTGGCCATCGGTTGAGTTTGGCGAGGCCTGTTGGCAATCTTTGACTCTTCCTGGGTTGAGTGCGAGGAGGGCGGCGGAGTCATAGCGGTGGAAGGTCGTGGATCCAGTGTTCCTGGCGCTGGTTGCCTTTGGGTTGCAGATGGGCGCTGACGGGCTTGCCTTAGGCACGTCCGCTGTGCGACCGCGCAGTGGCCGCCATCAGCTGGGAGCCGGGAGCAGTCGAGGAAAGGGGGGCAGGGCCGCAAGGGCCGCAGTCGTGGGAATGAAAGCAGGGAGAACGGAGAAAAAACAGGGGAGAGCAGAGTAACAGCACAATTAGCGGGGAAACAGAATGACACCACAAGGTCTATGACAACAGCACAATTCGGGGGAAAGAATAACATGACAAGGTCTAGTGGCAACAGTATAGCAGCAAAATTAGCAGGAATAGAATAACACGACAAATACCAGGAATAGAATTAGCAGGAATAGAATAACACGACAATACAAGGGGCAATCAGGCAGAGTCACCCAGAGGAACTGCAGGCAGGGGTCTCGAACACCTCCCAGGAGCTGGCAGGAGGCTCTGCGAAGGCGCAGTGAGGAGCGGAGCTGCTGGGGAGAGAGTATGCCTTTGACCAGGGGTCAGAGGTTTTACTCGTGCTCCCTGCAGCAGCCACCATTAAGTATGGGGAGGGGGAGGGACGAGCAGCTGCGGGGCAGGAGCAGTCGAGGAGAGGGGATGGAGCTGTAGGGGCAGCAGCGGTGCGAATGGAAGTTGGATGAAAGGAGTAACAGCGCAATTAGCAGGGAAAAAGAATGACACAACAATTTCTATGACAACAGCACAATTAGGGGGAAAGAATAACATGACAAGGTCTTGTTGCAACAGTTTAGCAGAACAATTAGCAGGAATAGAATAACATGACAAATACCAGGAATAGAATTAGCAGGAATTGAATAACATGACAATACCAGGGGCAATCAGGCAGAGTCACCCGGAGGAACTGCAGACAGCGGTCACCAACACCTCCCAAAGGGAGGTAGGAAGCTCAGCGGCAGCGCAGTGAGGGGCAGAGCTGCTAGTGAGAGAGTATGACTTTGATCAGGGGTCAGATGGTTTTACTCCATGACTCCATGGTTTTACTCAATGACAACACTCACAACATTGTCATTTCCTGCACTATGAGCAAGACCGCTAATAAATATCTGGATGTCAGGATAGTGATTGTGTATGAAAGGATACAGACCACACTGTTCCGCAAATCCACTATGGGCAACAGTCTCCTCCATGCCCTCAGAAGCCACCCTGACACTCCCAAGTGGAGTATCCTGTCACTTCTACGTGTTTTCATTGGTTTCGTTCAGGCACAATTTTTATTCGAATGGTGAAATTATCAGGTGGAAGAAACTGATGGAGATTAATCCTAAAATAGGTTGATCCTTGGCCTATAGCCTTATTCAGGTTAAAAATGTTTATTCGGGTTATAGACCAAGTGTAGGATGCTTTTTAGATAGACATGGAAAAGCCTATTTTTACACCAAACTACAAGGAATAGGCAATTGGTATAGACACCCACTAGCTGCTACAGTCTATTGATTCAACAGGGTGTCGGGTGGATCAATGGCAGCTGTATAATCTTTTGAATCAGAAGACATTGTGTGCTGCCCATTTAAGAAGTGTGGTTTCTTTAGTAAATGGATACTATATACCACTCCTGTTAACATTAGAATGCTGTACCCAGAGGCAGAGTCTTGCTGCTTCAGATGCAAACAGGCAAGTGAAGATTGGTTGCACATGATATTTACATGCAAGTACCTTAAGGATTAAGCTTAAAACGTGGGCAAAACACAATTTCAAAAATGCAAGCAGCATTGCTTAGCTTTTGCAGCAACTCCCTTTAGGATGTAGATATCTCCGCGCCAATTGGTCTTAATTGTAGCGTTGGTGGCTAATCCATTAATTTTGGCCAATTGGATATCAGAAGCTATTCCCTCGGTCACAAATCTGGGTTTAATCCATCATTATTTTGCTCGCCACACCATTCAAGTTTGAAAGCAGCCATAAGCAAAACAGCTATGACCCTGTTCCTCATGGAAACAACCCAGCACGAGCTGCTAGACCAGGTCGTCCCTGTACCGTCAAACAAGCATCCTGGAACCGGTGTTGGGGCAGCAGCCCTCATCAGCCAGGCTAACTTGAAACTGTCCATCATTTGTTGACGTAGCACTTTTCCCTCTAAGTGGGATGGGTATGCTGAGATGTGGGTCCCTTGCTTGCTGTGCCACTGGATTCAAGCTAGCCATATAAGGAACAAGACAGAGACTGATTTGCCTATGGATGAGTGTAGGAAGCTGGTTTTGTTATGCAGTAACCCCCCCCCACTTTTTGCCAGACTACTGATGCACTTTGACTTGATGTGCCCTGGGTCCCTGCCAATCAGGTTCTCAGGGCCTGTGTTCTTCACAAAATCTATACCTTGAACGTCCAACTGGCACTCTCTGGCCACAGACCAGCCCCTGGTAAATTGTATCACAGGTACCCCGGACACTGTGACCAGGGAAGGCCTCTAAGGGCTGCACCACTTATTGTGCCACCCTTTGAGGCCCTGTACCTTAACACTCACACACTGCCTTTGCAGGCTGCTTGTTTTGGTGCAGAAGAAAGTGAAGAGTCGACATGGCACACATCCCTGTGTACCATGCCTACAACCCACTTCCCTGGCATAGATCAGCTACCCCTCTAGCTGGGCACACTATACCAGTGGTGAGGGTACATGTGCATGAGCCATGTACCCCTACAGTGTCTAAATCAATTCTTAGACATTGTAAGTACAGTACTGCCATTAAGAGTATATGGTGCTGGGAGTTTGTCAGTAGAAACTCCACAGTACCATAATGGCTTTACTGAAAACTGAGAATTTGGTGTCAAACTTCTCGGCACATTAAATCCACACTGAAGCCAGTGTGGGATTTAATGAAAAATGCACTCAAGGGGCATCTTAGAGATGCCCCCTGAAAACAACCAGCCTCTGGTGGGTTCTCTGACTGGTACACACCAGCCTGCCACTACAAGACATGTTTATGGACCCCTGGGGTAGGAGCCTTCCCTCCCTGGGCCCAGAAACAAAGCCTTTCCTGGCCGGGGTGTCCACACTTCCCGCAGGCCAGAAAAAGCCATCTGTAGCAGGGGAGCTGCAAAGGCCTTGCGCCTTTGTAATGCAATCTCCAGCCTCTCCTGCTATCAGGAGCAGGCCCCCATCCTGTCTCCCATCCTTTTCGGCGGGAAGGCAGGCGGGAAAAAATAGCACAGCAGAGAGGGTGTCCCCACCTCTACCAAACCCACCCCTCAGGTGGGGGAGGCGAGGTGAAGCCCACTCTTCAGTACCCGTCTTCTTGCAGATAGCAGGCACTCTCCAATCAGGACTAGGGATTGTGCCCACTCCCCCCTGTGGGGTGAGCACACAAAGGGTGTAGTCACCCAATTGTCAGTAGCCCATTGGCTACTAACCTTGAGACCCGTAAAACACCCCCTAAATACAGTATTTAGGGGGCAGCCCTAACCCAAGAAAGCAGATTCCTGCAACCTCAGAAGAAAAAAGGACAAAAGAACATGCCCAGCAGAGGAGACTGCAGAGAACAACTGACTTGGCCCCAGCCCTACCAGCCTATCTGTAGTTTCCGGAGATCCTGTGCCAAAAGTTGCTTTGTCCTGCAATCAGTGACCTTCAGAACCCTGGGAGGACTGACTGCCTTCAACAAAGACCGGATCTCCTGTGAACAGCAGCTCTGGTCAAAAGAAAACTCGCAAGACAGACTTTGAGCCTTCTGAGGGCAAAGAATCCGGACGCCTGGAACTCCCACTGCACCCGACGCCTACAGCCCAAGTTTGAGTGTCCACCCATCCCAGGGAGGTCCCCCAGTGCTTCAGAGTCCAAGTCTACCACGGGTTGACCCCTCCAGGACTCCCCACCGTCACCTGCAGCCCCCAACCGTGAGTGCCCGGTAAGGTGAAATCTGACCTCAAAAGACACCCCTGCATCCAGCCGCCCTGCGCCCTGGAAAAAAGAACCTGAGGTGAACCTACAGCCCCAAGCCCTCCAACATACCTACCCAGCTGTTGGTTATTCCCGGAAGTCTTCCTGAACCCAGGTAAGTAATGGAGATGTTTTAGTTTTAGGGTGGATATGGGTTTTGGAGTAGATGGAAGTACTCATTTTTAACCGTTTGCTATCCAACACTTTCCCCACTGTTGCACTCATTGGAATGGCAATAGTCATTTTTAGACCTACACTATCCAACACTTACCCTACTGTTGCACTCACTGGAGTTGGAATAGAAACGTTTACCCCTCTGCTATCCAACACTTTCCCTACTGTTGCACTCACTGGAGTGGGAAGTCATTTTTACTCCTACACTATCCAACACTTGCCCTACCTTTGCACACACTGGAGTGGAAATAGTAATTTTACCCCTACACTATCCAACACATACCCTACTGTTGCCCTAAAAGTATTACACTTTGTAAAGGTATGCGTTGTAATGGAATGCATTTTTTTGTAGTTTTAAAAAATGCGTTGTAATGGCATGCGTTGCAAAATCATGCGATGTAATGATATTTGCGATGTAAACACCGCACTGTAAAAGCATGTGTTGTAACTGTTTGCATTGTAATGTCATATATTCTAGCCCATTTCTGAAAGCAGACAAGATCTCCATCCCTATTGACATGGCACTCCAGAATTAATTGGTGTGCACAGCTAGAAAAACCCATATAATGAGGTCAGTGGATGTCCTCATAAACATAAGTAAGTGTACGGAAAGTGCTGGGCTTACCCTTCATGGGTGGGAAGAGTTATGATACCTGTAGCTGTATATCTGAACAACCATACTTCTCTCTCTCTTTTCAATGTAATACTATTAATGTATGTATGATGCTCACTGTATTGTTAATTTCAAAATGAAATAAAGTTGGTTATAAATAAAAAATTTAAAAAATACCCATACTGGATGATCCAACCTCGTATCCAACCACTATTACCTGAAGGGAAAGAATTTAGGACCCTGTCAAGGTCAGCCGGACACCCATTATCAGCTGGGCCAAATCATCAGCATGTAAAGTCCTCACCAATGACAGCAAAGTGCTCCTCTGTCACCATCCGGAAGCAGATGTTTATTTATAACAAAAGTGATCCTTGCCTTGGTCTCCGATCTTGGTCAGGCCGCCATTGTTTATGTGTTATAGATAGCTCTGTCGTCATATGTACTAAATAAATAATCACAATTTCCACAATGTATGTATTAACCTTGTATCTGATGTGTCAAGGTATCATGATTTTGTGAAATTGCTAGTTAGCCATCATAGCTGCATGGAGACATTCTCTGCTGCATGTATGTTATTGTTCCTTGTAGACATGCTATTTGTTTATGCATCTGATAGGAAATAAGGTGGATGGCCTGCTTATCTGCAACTGGAGTGGATTTGCATTGACAAAAGCTTAGCAGATGGCAGAGAGTAGTCTAATCCTGTGGAACAGCCACCATTTTACATCACATCAACTCATACAATGAAAAGACAGTGCAAGCTAGAAAAATTAGTCCATCAGGAATCAGAAACACTACAAAATGCTCAGAATGATGTGATGTTGATAATGAAATAAAACAATGCTGACTTAGGAATCTTTGTATTCTACTGCATGGAATGAAAGAGAAACATCTGCTCCATAAATATAATACTAGGATTGGACATCAAATGATGGAAAATGATTATAAAATTTGAGTTAAAGTTTTTATTCAGTGTTGTGCAAGTTTTGGATTGTGGAGCTAAGCACAAACAGCACATTTGAGTGCCTTTAGGCTTTGTAATCATAACTTCACCATAACTGTGTTTTGTAAAGTGAAAGAGCATATTTTCTAAATATGCTTTAGTGGATTATAAGCAATTCAAACATTAACTTCACTTTCACTGTGTTTTTTAATGTGTATATACATTGACGTCAATGCAGCAAAATGCCAGGGGTAGCAGAAGTGACATTACATGCCATGTGACCCTAGCCTGATATCACAGGGAGTGATGAACTTAGACCTGATAAAATCACAGGACAAGACATCATCTGCATTTTGACCCCCTGATGAAGACACAAGAAGAGACATCACAGGAAGAGATATCACACAAACCTTGACCTGATGACATCATATAAGTGACATCACCTGCCCCTTGAAACCCCATGAAATTAAAGGAAGCGACATTGGATGACCTTAGACTTGCTGCTATCATAGGAATGTATTCATCTAACTTTTGGTTACTTACATCACACACAGAGGCAGGGTAATCTCTACAGATACAAAAGAAGCAGCCTATAAACAGACATACTTCAAATCCTATTGAAAATGCAGCTGCATACATTGTATCAGGTAGAATCTTCACATATAAGATAACGTAGCATTGAATAAGAACTTATCAAATAGTTTACAACAAAGGAAAATAGACTAGTCAAGTTGAAATCAGCTATTATCAATATCAAATTACATAAAATGGGAAGGTTGATGGGCCTAGAAAGTTCAAAACAAGTCCACTTTATCATATGTTTCAGAAACTGGAATTCAAATAAGTCATATTTTTGTGAATCAGTGTATAGGATATGTTACACAAGGCCAAGGAGACTACAAGGTGTAGGATTCACATGCCACCCAGACTGGGAGGCACGTTTTCAGAGTGCTTTGTTTGGATAAGCACAATCTCAGGATACAGAACACAGCACAGTGGTTAGGGTTGGCTTTAATAATAAGAATGTATTTTTACCTCAGTAAATCTTTCATAGTAACATCAAGATAGAAAGATTGGGAAAAAACACAACTTTCTAACCTTGTACCATGCAGCTTGCATGCAGCTCTCACATGGCAGTTCATAGCTGACTGTGCTAGATTACAAACATAACTTATGAACTACAGAGTAACAACAGAATCTCTGTGGCAAAAGCAGTAACCTACTGAGCTATCCACATAAAATATTGTTGTTTGATATGCATGATACACATTCTTTGCAGCAGGCATGTTAACCCTCTGCTCTATGTCACATGAGTAAAAACTGCCACTAGACAAAACTCCAATCTCTCTCCAGCAGGTACATTAATCATCAGAGTTAACTCAAAACTTTTGTTGTTGCCAGGAAAATGTTGAATATACAAGAAATGTTTTAGTTCTTTTAAAACTGCTTCACTGCTACAAAACTGCCAATGAGAAGTTTTGGTACTGAAGAGGAAAATATTTCGAGGTGTAGGCTCATTTAGAGCACTGACCCCTGCAGCTATGCCAGTTCATGCTCATGTCATCCAAGGACAAGGCCAGAGCCTGCAACGCATCCCTCTACACATAGCACACATTTAGTTCATGTAAAAGCTCATACTTTTCCGACAATTATACTAAATGTCAGGAAAATGACAGAATGAGTGAAAGTTCAGTGTGCAGCCATGCCTTGTTTCCAAAAGTTTAGCGCTATCAGCATTGGGACTGGTTCACAGAGAATATAAAGTCTTGCAACCTATTTTTGAGCACCTCATCCACATTATATTTTCCACTTAAGCCACTTCTCTGAAGGCAACAATCGTCCAAATGTTCATGTTTGTGTAAGTACGCAAATTATTGTAGTGGAACTAAAACCTTTGCACAGGCCTAGTGCTACTTTCAATTCATCGGGTTGTTCTGGTGGAAAACTCAGAACATTTATAGGTATATATCTTTAAGGCATGTTCCTATTGTTAGAATGATGTATGTATGTATGTGTCTTGTAAAGCGCACTGCTGCCCTGAGGCGTCGTGGCGCTGTAGACCGCTGGGGAACCCGTCCTGGCTATCCCTGTGAGATGGTCCCTACTGGGTATCTCCAAGGTGAAACCAGGCATCCCCGGCGAATGTAGGGGGCCGTTGTAGAGATGAGGCAAGCTAATGCCCAGAGTTGCCGAGTGTGATCCCTGGTTAGAGTAGGCACCGAGGCGAGAATTATCGAGTCCGCTGACCCTGGTCCACGACCCTGCCGCGTCGGGAATTGAACCCTGGTCCCGGGCCGTTCTCTGCTTCCGGGTCTGCCGCCTCTAACCAGTGAGCCACACCACTCCACATCATCATCTATTAAGGGAACAGATTTACCAGTATCAATGCATTAATTCCACTGGCATACCAAGAAGGGGAGGGCGGGGCAGTTTGCCCGGGGCAGCACGAGTTTTGGCGGCAGCGGCCTCCTCCACCCGCTCTACCTGGGGCATCGCAGGGTGGGCGCCACAGGAATCGCCAGCCCCCCCTGCTATTCTCTAGGCCTGCCGTCACAACGGCATCAAACAGTCTAGCTATGCCACTGATTAATTGTATACATTTGTCATGGACAATGGATGTGTGGCCCGATTGATGCATTTTGGGGTGAAACAACATTGGCTATACCAGGAGTAGATTGTTTTGAAATCCAAATTTTATTTTGAAACTTTTGTTGCTTTAGTTGAATCTTGAAAACTAAATAGAATGCATTTGTCCCTGGTACACCGCTATGGAAAAAAACAACCTGTCAAGTAGGTTAGCATAAGAAGGATAAGAACAATATGATCATAATACTGGCTTTTGTACAGTCAAAGTATTTCAAAACAAAATGATCATTTTTATTAGTGCTTTTATGGCATTACTCTATGGTTTATTTCTATTTTCTATCTCTTTCTAAAGTGTCAGTGCTAATTCTCAAACTGAACTCTGTAGTACAGTCCAATTTGTAGTATTACAGATGGTACTTGAAAATGTAAGTTAAGCCTGTACATACATTTGTTGAGGAGTTCACCCTGACTGCAGAGTCTCCGCACATATAAGTACATCAATTAGTAGTAAATGTGGCAGGGACACAGGGGAATCGCTGGGAAAAGAGACAGACTTACCACTAAAGGGGGTGGCATTAGGTAGGAGTAAGATGGATTAGAGAGGGTCAGGTACAATTTTCGGGAGGAATGTCTCTCTTTCACACAAGAGTAAGCCACTTTGGGGTTGGAGACATGTAATTTATACGTTTGTAGTAAGCTTGCACTTGAAGTTACACTTGGAGTTCATGAATAATGAAAATAGTAAACTTACAACAAAAAGGTATATTTTCTCAAAAGTGTAACTTGCCTTTGTTCAGGCCCAAACACTTTAAGATGGCATTTTGATTTCAGTACCAGTAGTTTATTTTACTTTACAATCAAGTTAACTTCCTTGTCAATTCTCATTTTACAATTGTGCCTTATACTTATTTTTTAAGGTTATGTTTTACTAGATGTAGGGCTCACAAGGAGGAGTTCAAGGTGAATCGAAGGGTCGGAGGGTGAGATGCCTTTATGACAACAGGGTCCACCCGCTCAATGTCACTAAGTTATGAATAAATCCTACATAAAAATTATCGTAAAAGGTGATTTATTTATTGTAGATTTGAACTCAGGCTTACATCACATATCCGAGAAGGGAAACATCCTTTACAATGCAACCATTGTATCGCACTAGACTTAGAAACCAATGTCATTACTTCGCAACATCCTTTACTATGCATGTCAGTACAACGCAGGCATTACAACGCTTGACACTACATCGCATGACACTACATCACATGTCAGTTAGTCAAATAAGTCTTTATTTCGACACGTGTCATAAAAGACTGGACAATTAAAAAAAAAACAATACATTTGTTAAAAAAAAAACAGGGACGAACTGTATTGCACTGTGGTGTTGAAAACACATTATTCCTGCCAAGTAATCATGACTTCTGGTTGTTCCGTTACAGTTAATTGATTGTAATCATTTAACATTATCAGCACATTAAAAGGAAAAATATACAAAATGTAAAATCTGGTCAATAATTCAACTTTAAAAAGGTGTGAGGTCATTATAACTTTCGCAATACATTGGTGGTAGTACTTAAGAAAATTTAAAATGGAATAAAAACATTTTATTTATTTAAACGTGATTTGATTTTAATTTTTTCCCTCGTATTGCCGACATCCAGTTAAAAAATTTAGAAATGGCAATTATTATGCATTCGGAACAGTCCGTTTTAAAGATCCTTAGTGCCTCTGTCCCGTTACTAATGCCCTTCAGCAAACATATAGACTTTAGCCACCTGTGGCGTGCATGTTTGTCCTCTGGACAAATAAATAAGATGTGGGCTATACTCTCCGGTTGGGTAATACAAAATGGACATAATACACTGTTTCCATTCGACCATTTACCAGTAAAAGAATTAACGGGGAGAGTACCCACCCTGTACTGATGAAACCGTTTCCTATCCTCGGGGTTGTAATGATGTCCCAATAACATTCATAGGTTGGTTCATGCTTGAGCTCTCGAAAGTCTCGGGTTAGTGATGGGCTATTGCATCTTTGGAAGTCTCGCATTGACACCATTGACCAGTAGAGCTCTTTTAGAATCTTGCGAGGTGGAAAAGGGTTTTCTACAGGTTGATCCCACAGTCTGCCCAGACCCATAGCATTATAAACCACCTTGACCTCTCTAAACTAGGGAATTCTACTTGCTGTATCCATGTCCCTGACTTTGAGGAGGGCCTGAGCATACTGGGAGAGCTCTGGTATTACCCAGAGCCTCCTCCAGTATGCAACCGGTCTGTACCGCGCCACATCCTCAATTCGCTGGCAACCCAAGTCTAAATAGAGAGGCAAGAGTGGAGTAGTAGGCGGAAGTCCCACTAATCCCCTCACAAACTTGTTTTGGGAAATAACCAATGATGAGATGTTGGTGGGCCCCCATAGTTCGGCCCCATACAATATAGAGGCACGTATTTTGGTATCATACATTTTGAGTGCTGGTGCTATGGGTTTAGTGGCCGAGCAAAGCAGTTCTCTTAAGAGTACCCCTGCTAGTTGGGCATGTCTGGCAGCTAGATGGTAAATGTGGGGTTTCCATTCGAGCCTTGAACCCGGTATAATTCCAAGGTAGGTGAACGATTGGGTCTGCTTGAGCAATTCACCGTTCATGGTGGCCTTCCCTTTCACAAACTTATGTTTGTACATGACCATAAATTTGGCCTTTGGCACATTAATCGTTAGGCCGTAATCTTTGCAGAATATTTCAAAGCGCCCAATTGCTTTCTGAGGCCCTTGTTGCGTCTTAGAAACTAAAAGAGTGTAATCTGCAAACATTAGCAGGGGTATCGACATTCCATTCAGCTTGGGGGCATCCGTACGATAATCCTTGTAATAGTCGATAACCCTGTTAATGTACAGGGAAAACAGTGTTGGTGCCAGGACTCACCCTTGCCTTACACCTCTCTGGGTCGGAAACCTGTCTGTGACCTGGCCTTGTTCGCCCCACCGGAACCGCGCAAAATTATCACCATGAAGTTTATTTAAAAAGGCGAGTAATTCCAGTGGCATTCCTTGTTCTTGAAAGACGCTCCACATCTTAAGGCGCGGTACCAAGTCAAAAGCCGATTTTAGGTCGACAAATGCTGCACATAGTGTGTCACCTCCAAGAACTACCCACCTCCAATAAATGATAGCAAATCTAAAAACCTGATCAACAGTGCTCGTGTGTGCATGAAACCCGGCCTGGAGAGGGGACAGAACATCTACCTCATCTATCCAGTTCAGGATCCTGGACAACACAAGCCTGGCTACCACCTTCTGAATGCAGTCTATCAGGCTAATCGGCCTGTAGTTTGCAGGGTCAGAGCGATCCCCCTTCTTAAAGATGGGGATTATCTCAGCTCCCTTCCAGGTGTCAGGTATCAGGGAACCTTTGGCGATGGCATTTACGAGGGACTGAATATACAGTGCCCATACCCCTTTTCCGTATATAAAGAGGTCCGCAGGAATACTGTCCAACCCGGGCGCTCTGCCCTTCGGGACTGTATTGAGGGCGTGTTCAACGTCTTTTAAACTAAAGTGTAGTGCCATAGTATCAATGTCATTAGGGGAGATGTTTAAACTCATCCCCATGTCAAGGGTCAGGCATGCAAATTGCATCTTAAAATGCATCACCCACAATTCTGGGCGGACATGGTTTTGCGGGCGAACCCTGTGGCGCCCCTTACCCCATTTTACCAAATCCCATAATCCTGCCATGTTCCCAGTTCTACTGGCATTGTATAATTCTAGCCAGTATTGTTCATCCCAAGTTCGCTTTGCTTCCCGTTGGGCAAACTTATACGACCTCCTTGCAGCTCGTATTCGATCCCTATTTTTTGATCTTATTGCAACAGCTAATAGCTTATATGCATCCCTGCAACTTTTACCAAACCATGATTCTGCCTGCTTTTTTAGACTTCGTTTAGGTCCATTCACCTCCTTAATAAAAAAGTCTTTAAGGCTATTAAAAAGAGTTAAGTCAGTAGGAACAACCTTTGACAGAAGATCTTGGTCTGTTGTGCATTCATGAAGCTCTAATGTTGCCCTTGCCGCTAATTTGCCCAGTGATGCTATATGTTCCTGTTTCAGGAGACATTCAGCCCATTTCACCCTCCTGGTGTCGTTTGTGGGATATATATCAGTGGTGGTCGATCTAGAGTCAGCCTGCTTTCCTTTGTACAAATCCAGTGTTAGGCTTAAAGGATTATGGCCACTTTCCACCCGTTTGACAATGACCATGTCTTTAATTGATGACCAGAACTCTAGATTAAGGAGAATATAGTCTATCCGACTACTGCATACCCCGTTATAAAATGTAGAATCCCCCTCTTTATCAGATTTGGTCCGCCATTTACAGCCCTTAGTCCCTGCTCTAGGCATAATGCTTTAAGCTGGAGTGCAGCTTGTGACCACCGCTTAATAGGAGGAATAGTCAGTTGCGGAATATCCCATGTGAGATCTTCCTCCAATGCTAGTTCGATATCATTATTATCCAATGGTTCGAAGCAGCAGTTGAAGTCTCCTGCTATCAACAGGTTCCCTTTACCATTGTAATAACTAAGATGGGAGTCCAACTGGGAGACTATCTCTGAGAGTTTGCCTCCGGGTTTGCCCCTTGCATATATATTAGAAATATACAAGTCTCTACATTTGGGGATTTGTATTCTAATGATTAAAATGTCACTGCTGCTTGAATCCAACTGAGTAACTATGTATCTATCATCCTGTTTGACCCAGGTTGTCAGGCCTCCCATGGGCCTACCTCTCGAACTTGGAATAGCTGGGTTAAAAAAATTCAAGTATCCCTGCCTAAACTGAGGTTCCATCTGCCAGGTTTCCTAAAATAAAATGACTGTATATGTGTCTATGAATGTTAGCCAGTCTTGGGACGTCAGTTTATTCTTTAGTCCTGCAATATTCCAGGATACCAGGGATTGTGCTATAGGGGGGTTGCTAGTACACCCATTGGGCTGGTACTGGCTGCCTGGGGAGGCATTAGCAAATATTGGAATGACAGCTACTGGGCTCTGAACGGTCGTGGTGGAGCTTAAATCTGACGTGGGATTCCTGTTGCGATTTGCTTCGCTATAATATTCCGTCAAGCCCAAGGTAAGTGATGTAGAACTAACTTCCTCCCTTGTAATTTCATGATCTCCCTTGCTTTGTTTGATGGCTATTCCCATGCATTTGTTAGCCAAGGGGTTTCCCAGTCAGTCATTGGCATCTAGGGTACTCAACGCTTCATAGCGGGTGGAGATAACGATTCCATTGGCAGTACCGACTGGCCTATCGCCCAACTGCCTGTGGGAGGTTTGTCTTTTGTGCATGTCATGACTATAAAAGAACCCAAGCGGTAAAATGTTGATGCTGTCCTGGGTAAGTCTTGTTTGTGCACCCCGATCCAGTATATCCCTAACCAATGCTGGTGACCTGAAGCTAATGATGATACAATCTCCTCGGTAGATCTTCTGTGATGGCCCTACCCATGAGACCCCTCTAACCATCATAAATTGTTCAAAAAGGTGTTTACCTAGTCCCGTTTTCTTTTTTAAATAGTGGAGAGATTTATGCTTTGTGGAGGACCAGTGCTCCTCATCGTAATTGGCACATTTCGGGACATTTACAAATATAATTGTGTGCGGTGTGGCCTCAGGTGGGAGGTGCAGGGGAAAACTCTCTGTCAACTCCTTCCCATCCCTCCTAAATTTGCCTCTAGGCCCTGTGGTCCTGCGCTTCCCCTGCGTGCCTGCCCAGCATCATGATTCATTTGGCTTACAGTAATTGGGGCAGGAGTTGCGAGGGGAGCTACCGGTCCAACCCCCTGTGAGCTAAGTGGACCTGGTAAAACACTGTTTTTGGGCTTAGGAGTTTTTGCAACTCCCTGGGTTATTTCCTGATTGCAGGGTGTGTTTTCAGATAGATGTTTTTCAATCTGAGTTAATCTCTGGGAGATAGCATCGAGTTTCACCAGGACAGGACTTATCAATAATAGCAATATTTCTTCTAGCACTTTTGCTATATCCGATGGTGTATGTGAGGAGTTTGTGTCTAGGGCAGCCACAGATGTGTAAGAGTTACTTGTGCCCCCCTTTGGCCCCTCTATTGTACTTGTTCTCATCACAGGGCTTCTAGGTTTAAATGCATGACTCCTATTTTTAGCCTGTTTTGAGGTCTGTGTGCTATTTTTAGGGGCGCTACACGGCTTCCTTTTTCTGGACTGAGCTTTCCTAGTGGTGCCGTCTATGGATTTTATTTGCCCGGAACGGGTATGTGGAGAAGAGAGAACTTCAGTCAAACTAGATGAGTTGACTATATTATATGCTCCTAGTGTGCCCTGCTCAGGTGTAAGTGCCGTGTGATTTAAGTGTGTGGGACTCATATCCGGTACTCGAACAGCCTCTGTTGGGGATGGTGTTATTAGCGGTGGCAAGGATAGTCTTGGCTCTAGGGAGAGCCTCCTCTCTGTTATCTGAATTTCATGCATTAACATGCTCTCCAATCTAACAATAAAGGTGTCCAGTGTACTGATAACCCCTACCCCGTTTCCCCCCTTGCGATTGAGCTTACTCATAATCTAGGTTAACAGTGGTTAGGGTATCAAGCTCGTTACCGGCGGACAAAAACACCTGGTTGTCCTTCAGTACCCCACCGCCTCCCTTGCATTTGCAGATTTGTCCTATTATATATAATATCCCCCAGGTCCAGAGTCATAACAAGTTCAAGTCTCTTACTTTGGAGTCCCAGATGCAGAATCCAAGAGGAGTGGCCCAGCCCAGCCTTATCCAGGCGCGGACGGGCCCACCCTTGGCCCGAGCTTCACCCGGGCATGCCCGCGCGCGTCCCGTGCTGCGTGGGGCTTAGGTGAATTTTTTGCACATCCTAGCGCCAAGCCAAAGAACATAGCGCCGCTGCGACTTCTGGGGTTTGTAGTCACTCTGGGTTCAGCGGCGGCGTGAGTGGCAGTTATGGCGGCCCGACCACCGGCAATGAGCAGCAGGCTCCCTGGAGGATGCGAAGCAGAGTACCGGGCAAAGAGACTCCCCCACAGCAAGGCAAGCAGTAGAACAGTAAGTATCCACACAGCACGTCCCGCGCTGCATGGGGCTTAGGTGGATTTTATGCACCTCCTAGCGCCAAGCCAAAGAACGAAGCATCATTGAGACGTCTGGGGTTTGTAGTCACCCCTGGTGCAACGGCGGCGTGAGTGGCGGAAATGGCGGCCCGACCACCAGCGATGAGCAGCAGGCTCCCTTGAGGATGCGGAGCAGAGTACCGGGGCAAAGAGACTCCCCCACAGCAAGGCAAACAGTGAAACAGTAAGTATCCACATAGCGCGTCCCCACGTCCCTACAACCCAGGCATTACAATGCATACCATTACAACGCATACCATTACAATGCATAGTACCCCTACACTATCCAAAACGTAGCCTACTGTTGCACCCCCTGGAGTTAGAATGGTAATTTTTACTCCTACACAAACCAACACTTACCCTACTGTTGCACCCCCTGGAGTTAGAAAAGTACATTTTTCCCCTACACTATCCAAGACTTACCCCACTGTTGCACCCCCTGGAGTTAGTATAGTTATTTTTACCCCTTTATTGTCCGATACTTACCTTCAATGCAATGTAATGGTATGCATTGTAATGGTTAGTGTTGTAATGGTATAATGCGATGTAATGGAACGCGGTGTTAAGGTAGTTTCTAAAAATGCGATGTAGGGTCATGCAATGCAATGGGGTGCGTTGTAAAGGAGATTGCGATGTAAAAACGGTGTTGCAAAGGCATGCTTTGTAAATGTATGCATTGTAATGTCATACATTCATCTGAGAGTGCATGTGACATTTTCAGATCCTGACGAAAGCCATGATGACCCACATCGGCACGGAGTACAGATGGCTAAAATATGTTGGCAATAAAAATGGATATGTGAGACTACTAATGTCTCAAAACTATCCACCACTGCTTTTAAATCTTGCTCAAGACCCTCATTTGTAAAATTCCTTAACAGGTGGGAGGCCTTGAGTCAATTTTAAAATCACTTGCACTTTCACAAAAAACAGCTCCACTGTAACTCAAGTGTTGAAGCACGCACTTGAGGTATTTGGCACCTGTGGTGGGAACTCAATGACCAAGCATGTCCCCAGCTAGGTTGGTGGGTGAAGTTCTTTAAAAAAACCCTAGTGTTCCCCCTTTCCCTTTTTGAGCAAGAGACCCCTCAGTAACATTCGTTAGGTTGGTAGCAAGCTCATTCCTTTTGTTTGGTTGTGTTTTATAGTATACATTCCATAATCAATAAATCATTTAAATTTAAACAAAATTGGTTGAGCAGGAAATTATTTTTAAATTAGAAATACTTAACTGTTTTCATCAGGTGATGGCCATTGCAATGCCCTGGGTATTAGTCCTATTGAGAAAGACATACACATTTAGTTGTTATTGCTTAAAAAAAGCTGAACATATGGTATGACATGTTCTTAGTAAATTTAGTAGATATGACAGTAATCTTTCTTTAAACATACTTTCTTTTTCTATCTTTTACTAACTTGCTATGCTTTGAGAATTTTGCATTTAAGCAAACAAAGTATTTTAATATGCATTGAAATGGGTGTACTGGTAGTGAGGAACTGGGTGAAGGGATTGGCTGAAGCCATACCCTTTGCTCAGTGCCCTCTGGGCACAGCTAAAAACCTAATGCTATGAGTATGGTGGTTGGATACTTGGCAAAGATTTAGCACAGAGGACTCTTGGAGCAGCTGACATCTGCACCCCTGCCCCAGAGCCTGCAGGGAACCGTCAAAAGCTTTGTTTGGTGGGTTCCCTGTGTAGGGGTTGAAAGCATCACAACAAGCAAGTAATTTGTCTAGTTCTGATACTGTCCCTAGTGATATCAATTCCAAAATAATGTGTTTTATTAAGCTTACAAGGCTGTACATAGTCAGCTGCAGGCGGTGGCAGTATCTGAAGGGCAAATAAGTAAATTTCTATTGAAGCTTGTGAGGAGGAAAAGAAGAGTAAACCTGGAGTTCCTATCTGTTCTGTCCTTCCTAATTGCAGAGGTGCTGTGCTATATACACAAACATTTAGTATGTGTAAAACCTCATATTTTCCCACAAGTACACTAATTGACAGAAAAACCTACAGACTGGGTGTAAGATCATTGGGCAGCCATGCTTTGTTTCCAAAAGTCTCAAGCAAATGGCATTGGGACTGGTTCACAGAGAATATTACGTCTTGCTACACATTATCAAGCCCATCTTCTAAATTATATTTTCCACTAAAGCCACTTCTCTGAAGCAAACATTTGTCAGGTACAGGCCTAGTGCTACTTTCAATTTGTTGGGTGTTCTGGTGCAAAATTCAGAACATTTATCAGTTTTTCTTCATAGGTGAATATTTTTAAGCCATGTGAGTTTGATCATCAGTGTATTAAGGGGAATAGATTTACCAGTATCAGTGCATTCATTCTACTGGCTTAGCAAGGGTGGGTGGGTTGCCCCAGGCAGCATGACTTTTGGGGACAGTGACCTCCTCTCCCCTCTACCTGGGTTGCTGCAGGGCGGGCGCTGCAAGGATTGCCAGCACCCCCTGCTATTGCATAAGCCAGCCGTTGCTACGGGCGACAAACTGTCTAGCTACGCCACTGATTAATTCCATGATTTGTCTTGGACAATGAACGTGTGGCACGACTGAAGCATTTTTGTATAAACCAAGTGACTGTGAGTGTTTCTAAAAGTGTCTGAGTGCTAAATATGTATACACCAAGGTGTATTGATGAATCAGTGGGTGTATGAGTGGCTGTATGGATGATTTAGAGGGGGGGTGACTGACTGCATAAGTGAGTGATTATATGTGTCTCGGTGAATGTGTGGGTGAGTGACTAATGTGTGTGAATGTCTGTATCAGTCTGTCAGTTGGTGTGTCAGTGGCTGCATGGGTTTGTGAGTAGGTACATGAGTTTCTATATGGGTTATTCATTGGTTGTCTGAGTACCTGTATGGGTGTATGAGTGTCTGTGTGGGTGGGTGAGGAGATGTGTGATCCCTTCATGGTTGAGTGAGTGGGTGAATCACTGTCTGTATGGGTTCCTGAATGCGTCTGAAAGAGGCTGTATGGGTGAGGGATTGTGTATATGGCTGTGTAGGTCAGTGATTTGCTGTGTCAGTGGTATAAGGGTGAGTAACTGCATATGTGAAAGGCAGTATAGGTAAGTGTTGGGTTACATACGTGACTGTATGTGTGAGTGAGTGATTGCGAGAGTGGTTATGTGGGTGAGTGTGTGCTTGTGTCAGTGACTGTATGGATGAGTAAGTATGTGTTAATATCTGTATACAAAAGTGAGTTGTTGTGTGTATAACTGTATAGGTGAGTAAGTGGCTGTGTAATTGACTCTATGGGTGAGTGATTAGCTCTACGAGTGTCTGAAAGTGTGTGAGTGGCTGTGTGGGTGTATGAGTGGATACATCAATGGCTGTTTTAGTGAGTGAGTTGGTGTATGAATGGCTGTATTGGTGAGTGAGTGGATGTGTGTATAGACCTATGAATCAGTGAAGTGAGTGGGTATGTAAGTACTGGCATGAATGTGTCAATGGTTTAAAGAATGGTAGTGTGAAAGTTGGAGTGGGTGTATGAAAGTTTACATGAGTGTGTGAGCGGCGGCATCAGAGATTCTATGGATGCTGTCATCAGTGATGTATCAGTGATGTTATTTGAGATGTCATCAGTGATGTCAACAGTGATTTCACTGACCATGTCATCAGGGATGTAATGTGTGAGGTCATAAGCAGTGCATTGCAGCTGCGCGAGTTATAGTTAGCTCACTTTAAGAGTGAAACCTAAGTCTAACAATAAAGTCCCTGTAACCTTTGTTTTTGTCAGTGAATTTCTAAGCTTTTTATAAATGCTAATTCCTAACTATAACATCTATGTAACCTTTGTCTTTTCTATGAGTTTTTATGGTTTTATAAATAGTAATGGTGTTTGCAGAGTGGTGAAGAAAGGGGGTAGGGCCTCTGACCAACTATCAGGAATCTCAATGTGTAGGACCTACAGAAAGATTTAAGAGGGTTTCTTGGCCCCCAAGGTCCATCACCATCCAAGAGGACTTTATTACCTAACCAGTAGTGCACCAGGAGACACGTTTGCAGAGTGGTGAAGATGGGGGCGTAGCCTCCGATGACCTCTTAGCAATCCTGCTGTGTGGGACTTACTGGAGATAACAGGAGGGGCTGTTCACCCCCAAGGACCCTCAGCAGCCAAAGGGAGCTTGATCCCCCAACTAGTAGTTTGCCAAGTGATGTGTTTGCAGAATGGTGGAGAAAGTGGGCCTGTCCTCCAAAGACCTCTAAACAATCATGCTGTGTGAGATTTACTGAAGGTAGCAGGAGGGGTAGGTATATATGCATATATACATCTACATATATATATATATATATATATGTGTGTGTGCGTGTATATATATGTATATATATCTACATATGTATATATACATATATATATATATATATATATATATATATATATATATATATATATATATATATCTATACTACTATTATAAAGGAAGAACTTTGAACCTTTGAGGCGGGTAAACTCGGGAACCACAGCGCCAATCCACACACCCGATACATTGTTGTAATTGTCAGGGTGTGCAGATGGACATAGGCTATATAAATAAAAAAAATATAAGTTATTTAAAAAATTTACGATTAAAAAAAAGTAGTCCCATGGAAGTAGCGCCGGCCCCGACGTGCGTGCTGACATCAGGAGCGCGGGGAGGAGCGGCGTCCAGGAGCGCAAGGAGGAGCGGCGGACATGAACGCGGGGAGGAGCGGCGGACAGGCGGGGAGGAGCGGTGAGGAGCGGCGGCGAGGAGCGGTGAGGAGCGGCGGACAGGCTGGGAGGAGCGGCGGACCGGTGAACTCAGGAGCGCGGGGAGGTGCGGCAGATGAGGTAAGTCTCCAAGGGACCCACGGACAATGTCGGGGCGGGCGGGGGCCCTGAAGCCAAGGTCGGGACGGGCTGCTACTCCATGGGACCCTCGGACAATGTCGGGGCAGGCGGGGGCCGGGGCGGGCGGGGGCCCTGAAGCCTGATTGCTCCCGGACAAGGTCGGGACAGGCTGCTAGTATATATATATATATAAATATATATATATATATATATATATCTTAGATTGTGAAACCACTGTTGCTATGTCGCTAAAAACTAAATAAATCCAAGTGATTATTACCCCCCTGGGGTGCTGGACGGTCTTTGCTGCAAGCGGTGGTCTCATGTGATATATCTATACTAATATAATAAAGAGAGAGCCCAAACCTTTGAGGTGGGTAATCTCAGGAACCACAGCACCAATCACAACACCCAATACAGCGTTGGAAAGGACAGTTACAGCAGAAGGACATAGGCTATGCAGACAACCACCATATACATTTAAAAGGTAAAAGAACCGTGCCAGCAAAGTAGTCCCTTGTGGGCATATCTGCGTTGTGCTGTGGGCGTGTGCTGGGGGCTTGACAAGCGCTTGAGGGTGTGGTATGTTTCGTCCTTCATGCCATGTCTCATATCGTGTGCTAATCCCACCCAGCTCCCTTTAAATACCCCTGCAGCCCATAATCATAACCCACCCTTACTCCTTAAAATACCCCAACACCCTTAAACACTAACCCATCTTAACCCTATTAATATACCCTGTACCCCAAAACCCAAACCTATCCCTAAACCCTAAAAATAGCCCTGTACCTCAAAACCCAAACCTAGCCCTGAACCCTATAAATACCCCTGAACCCTAAAAATACCCCTGTACCCCAAAACCCAAACCTAGCCCTGAACCCTAAAAAACCACTGTACCCCAAAACCACCTCTGAACCCTAAAATACCCCTGTACCCCAAAACGCAAACCTAGCGAACCCTTAAAATACCCCTGTACCCCTGTACCCCAAAACCCAAACCGACTCCTGAACCCTAAAAATACCCCTGTACCCCAAAACCCAAACCTAGCCCTGAACCCTAAAAATACCCCTGTACCCCAAAACCCAAACCTAGCCCTGAACCCTTAAAATACCCCTTTACCCCAAAACCCAAACCTACCCCTGAACCCTAAAAATACCCCTATACCCCAAAACCCAAACCTAGCCCTGAACCCTAAAAATACCCCTGTACCCCAAAACCCATACCTATCCTAAACCCTAAAACTACCCCTGTACCCCATAACCCAAAACTATATCTGAACCCTTAAAATACCCAAACACCCCAAAACATATACCTCAGTACCCCAAAACATATACCCCTATACCCATACTTACCTTACCCAAACATTAAAAAAACCCATCTTTTTACCATTCATGCATTTACAACGAATTTGGTTGTAAATGTATGCATGGTAAAAGCATATAAAATGTAATGCCATGCGTTATAATGGCATTGCGGAGTCATGGTACTTTCGTAATGAAAGTATGCGGAGTGATGGTATGCGGAAAGAATGTTGCGGAATAATGGGTGTTTACCCATCCCCGGTAAGTACATTGGTGGCACGGAGGCCCACATCTCCAGCTACATACTCATATTTTTTCACCACCCATTTGAAAAATTGACAGGTCTCTCTCATTGATGGCCAGCACCGACATACACTTTTAGACACACCTCCCGCCACAAGTTCTAGAATTGCGAACTTTAGAGCTGGGGAGCTACGTTAGAATCTCGTCATCAGCTCAACATCCTGTGATTCCAGGCAAATCGCTTTGTCTCCCCGTGCCTACCACAAATGAATGTGTTCTTCTGTAATGTAAATTGTGCTCATGCCATGTTGTCGAGTTCGCGCTATATAATATTGCAAGGGAAACTCGAGGTCACACACTACTGAACGCGCACTCTTAAGTTCATCAGCAGTGCACTGTAAATCGGAGCGTTTTACAGGCCTGTCACAGATACGAAATGCTATCAAAACGAAATCCTACAAAACAATATACTACTGGCCGGCAGCAATTCATACCCGGACAACGTCGGGGCGGGCTGCTAGTATATATATATATATATATATATATATATATATATATATATATATATATATATATATATATATATATATACATATATATATATATATATATATATATATAAAATATATATATATATATATATATATATATATATATATATATATATCTTTGTGAAACCACTGTTGCTGTGTCTGTTGATGGGGGGGGGGTGCAACTTTGTTTGCCATCAATACTGCCATGATTGTCCACTTGAAACAGATGAGCTATACCACCAGCATGGTGGTTATTGGTTCTGCCAATATTTGAAAGAATTATCTTTATTGCCACTCTCTAAATGAACTTCAAAGTCTTGTCTTTAGCAGACAGGAATTGTAGATCTTTAAAATCGATTTTGAATAAAAATCCCGTAGAAATATTCCTCATATCCACAGTTGAAAAACTTTATGGAATCACACATAAGCTGGAAACAATGACTATACTTGACAGATACAGCCAGTTAATAACTCATAAGAGAACACCACATTTTGTCAAATGTAACATTAAAGGACATGTAATGTCAAAATATCAAACTAATGACAAGCTTCAATCACCTGGACGTTTTTTTGTTGTTGCTGAAGTGGTTCCTGTTGTTGCTCCTGCTGTTGGTAAAGATGTATTTTCAAAGACAGAAGTACAACACTATGTTATAATTATTCATAGATTGAAGTAACACTATGTTCCGTAAGAGGTACAATTAAACTGCGAGTTCATATGTGTTAAATCCAACTATTCCATTTGTGTTCTAATATTCACTAGTCACTACAATTCTGTCAGGATATTGCCACTACATTCATTCATCATTTCCATCACATCATTTGCTCTTTGTTCTTCTCATCACGTGTTGCTTTATAGGCTTCACCTGAGGAGGAATTTGATTTACTTTGTCTGTTTCTCTATAGTAGCTGTCATTTTTTGTAGCGTATATTTGATATCTTCTATAGAGTGTCAAAAATTCTTAAAAACTCCCAAAGGACATCCAGTCCTGTTTGTACATTGTAACTGGTTGATGCTGGAGACATGCTAGTCGATTCCGGACACGTGCAGTTAGTGAAACATTATGGGAATTGACATAGATGTCAAGTTATCATCCCTGTTCTATGATGCTATGAATAAAGTTAATATTTTTGATTATTCAATAATTTTATTTATGTAGCACAACTAAGCACTAAACATACAGGAGTGTTTCAGATAGTCAACAGATGAAAAAAAACAAATATGGTAACTGTAGTGGAATGAAGATGTCACATAGTCCATGTATTTTGCAGGAAGTTTTATAGCAACATTCCAGAGCGCATTCCCACTGGCTGAGCAGCTGGTATAACAGTAATGGCGCATAAAAAAGGATAATTCAACTTCACAGAGAGAGGAAAAATCTGCTTCAATAGTACCTGCTACAAGCACACACACACACATACGGACAGACCCCAATGCATCTAAATATATATATTTCTACACAAGCAGTGTGTAAAATTTGAAAAAAATAAGGATCAACTCTGACCTTCAGTAATTTTATTCATCCTGATGTTTTGCATCTAACTTAATGCTGCATTCTACATTTATCTTACAAGCTTTGTTACCCTGGTGTCTAGATATGAATTATACAAATCCCATTAATAAATAGTACTTAAAATCAAATGTAATACTTTGTGGCTGATATTGCTAATGTACAAATCATTTAAATTTGAATACAAACAACCAAAGCTAGCAGCGGGTAGAAAAGATGTCTTATTTATAGGGCCTCACGATGAGACCCCTTCTGTGACTAGTCACAACAGATTTGAGGCAGCTTCTCAGAGGATCATGGGGCATATACTTGAATAAAGTTCAGGGCGCTGCATTCAGAAAGGCTGTGCTGCGGAATTCAGACCTGAAATTGTAAACTGCACCCTTGCTGTTCTGCCTTTATCTCATCAGTGGCAGATCTTCCTGACTCCCTGAATGCAGATGTCAATGGTTTCCATTATATGTCTAATGATACTGATATTTGCAAGCTGTTAGTAAAGCTTGGAAAAACAACTTTCATCATAAGAAAGAAAAAACTGATAGGAACTTTCAAAATTCCTTGTTTTTGAAAGTGTTCCAGTTGTTGCTGCAGTTAGTGTAGCTGTATGCTTTATTACAGGTGCATACTTTTATCTACTGGTTCATAATAATGTGAATTAGCAAGATACACAATGAGGAGTAAAAACAATCATTCATTGCTTATATGTAATGTCCAACTACGTTTTCTTCTTTTCAGTATTCTTCAACCAATTCAGTTCTCGCTCCTGTCCAAGTGCTCCATTGTTTGTCTGATTCAACACTAAATCTTTTCTTTTTAATACAGGCTCATTCATTTCAAACATCCATAAATATGTTGCTTTATGTGTCAGGTCATTCCTTTACCAATCACTCATCTTCCTGTCTATCATGCCATCTCTCTCTATTTCCTCCAGGCAAGGGGTCTGCATTGGCTACACACAAAGAGCAAAAAAATAAAAATACTTATGTTATGTTATGTTATAGTGGCTTGTATAGCAAGCAGCTGCCCCAGCGAAGGGGCGTTCCGGCGCTTTCACCTACAAGTTGGTAGACACACAGAAACCAGAAACATAGTGACAGCAATAGAAATGTAGAAATACTTACTCGTTAGGTCCTGCCCTCTTGTGACATTTTTAATGGTTGTTTCTGGAAAGATAAAGGCAATAATAAGTCAGAGAATTCGACTCAGATTTAAACAAACCATCGGGATTTATTGCATTTAACTTAGTGTTTAAGCTTACGTTATGAACAAAAAGGCTCATACAAACAATCATCACATTGGGCGGGAGAAAAAAGTGAGTGTGAGATCCACAGCTGAATTCCCTTGCTGTGTAAAGTTGGTGCTCCTCTTCTGGCATTAGAGGCTCCTATTCCGTGAGTGAGAAGGTGGTCTGGCTGCTCACTGCTGAAGCTCCTTGCCTTGGCAGCAAGTAAAATGTTATAGGTCTTAGGAATGACACCAGCTACTTTTAAATATAAACTGGGAGCCATATTTAAAAGAAAGAGGATCTCTTGCTCACTCTGCCACTGGAATCAAGCTAGCCTGGCTGAAGAAGGGCGGCATACCCTGAAACCGGTCCCAGGATGCTTGTTTCCAGTCAAGGGAAGACCTGGCCTGGCAGTTCGGCCTGGACTGTTCCTATGGGGCTCAGTGTCAAGATTGATTTGCATATGGCTGGGTCCAAACTGGGTTGGCGTAGTGGGTGAAAGAACAGTGGATTTAACCCAGATTGTTTCACCGTGGGAGAATGTTTGCATTGTTAGCATTCCGTCCATCATTTGTTTGCTGTGACACTTTCCGCCCTAAGTGGGATGGGTATGCCCAGACGTGGGCCCCTTGCTGAAGAAGGGTGACATACACTGAAACCGGTCCCAGGATGCTTGTTTCCGGTCGTGGGAAGATCTTGCTTGGCAGTTCGGTCTTGTCTGTTCCCATGGGACACAGGGTCAAGACTGATTTGCATATGTCTGGGTCCAAACTAGGGGTGGGCGGAATTTGTGTAATCGCGTTATGCAACTCTCCGCGAAACGGTAAAAAATCTCTGCGAACACACAGAAATTCCACAAACAAGCGGAATTACTTGTTCGCGATCGATGCCTTTTTACTGTTCGTAATCGTTTGCGTGCTCGGGGGAAATATCTCACAAACACGCATTTTGTGAACGCGAACAAGCAAAAAATGTTGCAAAGTCGCGGAACCCAGAATTTTAGGCAATTTCGCGTTCTCCGCAGAACACGCAATTACCCAAATTCCGCAAATTCTGCGAACAGAACAGAATTTACTGCCCAGGCCTAGTCCACACTAGGGTGGCGTAGTGTGCAAAAGAACGATGGATTTAACCCAGATCTTTTGAATGGGGAAGAATGTTTGTATTGTTTGCATTCCGTCCATCATTTGTTTGCTGTGACACTTTTCACCCTAAGTGGGATGGGTATGCCCAGACGTGGGTCCCTTGCTCACTCTGCACTGGATTCAAGCTAGCCTGGCTGAAGAAGGGTGACATACACTGAAACCGGTCATAGGATTCTTCTTTCCGGTCCAGGGAAGACCTGGCCTGGCAGTTCAGTCTGGACTGTTCCCATGGGGCACAGGGTCAAGACTGATTTGCATATGGCTGGGTCCAAACAGGGGTGGGGTAGTGGGGCAAAGAACAGTGGATTTAACCCAGATTTTTTCACTGGGGGAGAATGTTTGCATTGTTAGCATTGCGTCCATCATTTGTTTGCTGTGACACTTTTCGCTCTAAGCGGGATGGGTATGCCCAGACGTGGGTCCCTTGCTCACTCTGCACTGGATTCAAGCTAGCCTGGCTGAAGAAGGGTGACATACACTGAAACAAGTCCCAGGATGCTTCTTTCCGGTCGAGGGAAGACCTGGCCTGGCAGTTCAGTCTGGTCTGTTCCCATGGGGCACAAGGTCACGACTGATTTGCATATGGCTGGGTCCAAACTAGGGGTGGGCGGAATTTGCGTAATCGTGTTACGCAATGCCTTTTTACTGTTCACAATCGCTGTTTGAGTGCTCGGGGGAAATATCTCACGAACACGCATTTTGAGAACGCGAACAAGCAAAACATTTTGCAAAGTCGCGGAACGCAGAATTTTGGGCAATTTCTTGTTCTCCGCGGAACGCGAAATTACCCAAAATCCGCGAACGGACCGGAATTTACCACCCAGGCCTAGTCCACACTGGTGTGGTGTAGTGTGCAAAAGAACAATGGATTTAACCCAGATCTTTTGACTGTGGGAGAATGTTTTCATTGTTTGCATTCCGTCCATCAATTGTTTCCTGTGACACTTTTCACCCTAAGTGGGATGGGTATGCACATGCATGGTCCTCTTGCTCCCTCTGCCACTGGATTTGCACATGGCTGGGTCCAAACTGGGGTGGCGTAGTGTGCAAAAGAACAATGGATTTAACCCAGATCTTTTGACTGGGGGAGAATGTTTGCATTGTCTGCATTCCATCCATCATTTGTTTGCTGTGACGCTTTTCGCCCTAAGTGGGATGGGTATGCCCAGACGTGGGTCCCTTGCTCACTCTGCCACTGGATTCAAGCTAGCCTGGCTGAAGAAGGGTGACATACCCTGAAACCAGTCCCAGGATGCCTGTTTTCAGTTGAGGGAAGACCTGGCATGGCAGTTCGGTCTGGACTGTTCCGATGGGGCACAGGGTCAAGATTTGCATATGGCTGGGTCCAAACTGGGGTGGCGTAGTGGGCCAAAGAACAATGGATTTAACCCAGATCCTTTGACTGGGGGAGAATGTTTGCATTATCAGCATTCCGTCCATCATTTGTTTGCTGTGACTCTAATTAAAGTGATTAAAAGAAAGTGAGCGACCGAAGAAACCCTTGAGGGCTTTGCTGGATTCAACTCCTGTCCCGTAATTGATGTGAACGGAGATTCTGGTGATTACATTCCCTATTTGTGATTCTCCATGACCGCAACTGACACTGTGGTTTGGGTCAGATTTTCATAAATTGCTGAAATTCTACAAGTGCTGGTGAAAACCGCATTGGATGATTAATTGGGTAGTCCTTTAACACAAAGTGATAGATTTGTGACGTTTCACTTCGATATTCATGATCGGTACATGACTAGAAACTTAAATTGCAACTATACGTACCACGACGTTCCTCTACATAAAAACAATAGGAGCGGCAAAGAATCATTCGCCTCCATTCAGAAGGCTCATTTAAACCACCAAAAGGTTAACAACGGTCTAGCTGAGATTACGCTGGTCTTTTATACAGTTTACATATGACTTCTGTCCTGAAGATGGTCTCACAAAGTATCGTTTAGGAGACATAAACGTCGACCTCCACCTCATCTATCTTTTGTTTTATTCTATATTGATTTTAGATAGGTGTATTTAGGTTTTGTTGAGTTATTCTCCAATTAAGTTGTTATTTACCTGCAAACCTAATTATTTCTGTATATCAAACTATTGACCATTCACCATTTGATAAACTCTTTTTTCAATATACCTTTGTGCTTGTTTTTCAAGTTTTGTGTATAATCGTTTATGTCAGTCTATTCACTGTGGATGAATTCAATTCACGAGAGGATTTTTTGCTAATCCTATTAAGTTGGTTTGAATCACTAAATTGTTTCTCAAACAAATTCCCTTGACGGCACCTTACCCTCTAATTAAAGTGGGCGGCTTGCACCAGTGCAAACAACCCTATGGTGATTTAAGAGGTCAAAGAGAACCTTAGAAAGCTATCCAAGTGGAAGTGGTAGCTATGGAGAGCAGCCTTCAGACTTAGTCTTGAAGGAATGCTAAGCAGCTTGTTTAACCCGAATGCAACCTTATAGTATTGGTTAAATGAAAGGAGAACTATACAGTAGTTATAAAAATATGTATTTATTGTTATAACACCTTATATACGTCTCTGTATCTGCTACATGCAGATAACCACAAAGCACATCATACTGTGGCACAGAAACAATCATAAGTAGTACTAATACACAGTGGACTCCCGGGGGAGACCAAACCATATACTAAAATAGTGGTATAAGAACCACAACTCAAGTCAAGACAGTGTCAAGAGGATGTAGAATCGCTGGGACCCCAAGGAACCACCCAAGGTGAGTAAGGAGGGACCCCACATAGGACGGATGCAGTGTGTGAAAACGACCACATGCGAAGTACTATTCAATGGGAGAGTCACGGTTGCAGATTTAGTTTAAGGACCCTTCCCAGTGGATTACGAGGAAACCATTTGGAACATAGAAGGTTGGCGAGCCACCCCACCTGTGGATACCAAGTACTAGAGTTACCTATCCCAGGGAAGCCAGGTGAATAGAGCTGAAGTGGCCTCGGAAACTGCTGTCGTTCTCAATGGGAGTCTTTAAAGAAATGCCACTGCTGGAAAGAAGAAAAGTGTCTAGTGAAACCCACAGGTGGATTCTTGATGGAAGGAACCTGAAAGCAGAGGGGACAGAGTCTAGGTCACTCAGGAGTGACCAGAGGCACCATGGACGAATGCCCACTGATGTCGGGTGCTTCAGGTGTGAAGATGGAGACCTTGGCTCTACATTGCAGGGGACAGGAGATGTCAGGATGACCAGGAGCCAAAGACAATCTGTCCCACAAAGGATGTTGAGTGCCTAGGGGTCAGTGTCTGTCGAGAGCACCAACAAGCCTTGGCAGCGGCAACCCACAAAGAAGGTCAATGAAGGTTACGGTCTGGCCCAGCAAGGACCAGGGGACTCACCACAGCAAGGAGAGTCAGGGCAGGCCTGGAGCAACCAGGGGAGCCCAAGAAAAGCAGGGTTGTCCCTCGAGTGGACCCACAGGCCGACGGCACAGGAGTTGCAAAGAGACCTCTAGCAGTTTCACAAAGTCACTGCTTGCAGGGCACAGAGTGTGAATAGGCCGGAGTTCTTTGTACGAAATGTGTGCAAAGGTTGGGGCTATCAATAGCCCAATGCACTTAGTTGGGGAATGCCAACAAGCATATGCACTTGCAAACGTATGTGGTGCACCGGGGTTCAGGTGATGCAGTCCCCACGAGGGGTACTGACCTCAAACTTGGTGAGAGGGCAGCTCAACCTCAGAGAAAAAAGGAACCCACCTCCTGTGTTGTTGGAGCTTCGGAGTCCACTGGAGCTCAGGATCAGCAGACGAGTCAGTTTTCTTTATGGTGCCTGCAAATGTAGGGGAGTGACTCCTTCGCCCCAACGGAAGTACTTCAGTTGTCCTTGATGCTCCACAGGTCCTGCACAGAGCATGTATGGTGCACGGGCACAGACAATGCTTTGGATGGAGAGGAAGGTGAAGTCGAGCCGAGTCGAAGTCCAGAGTATCCAGAAGGTCTAAGGTCAGTGGATTCTTGATCAGCATCTTGGGCACGTCAAATCTAGGGTGGGTATGCCCTTTTGTACCCACCGGAGGGTGTTGGACAGTTTCAGGGGACCCTCCCAGGGGCGGGTCAGGACAGGGGGAAGGTTACTCTCATGTTCTTTGTCCAGTTTTGCGCCAGAGCAGGAGCCAACGGCTCCCAGGACTGGTTTGAACTGGACTATACACAGGGACACCAAATGTGCCCTTCATGCAGACTCTCAGGCACTTTGGAAGTGCATCCACCCAGCTCTAATACACTAAATCTTGTCTGGGAGGAGGTCACACCTCCCTGTGACAGGATGCCTATTGTGCTGCCTTCCTCTGCTCGAGCTTGGCTCAGCAGCAGTAGGGCAGAAATGTGTCTCTGGTCAGCAGCAACCAATCTGTGCTGTCTGGGTCGAGAAGGCTGGCACCGGGAATAACAGGGACCCCACGAAACTCGCGTCTGAAGCGTGGTATCATACCACCCACACCAATTACAGTTCCAGAGGTAGGATTCTAAGGTGTTTGGTACTAAACAGGACATGGTTTGTTACAGCTGTTTTCAAGATAGCATTTTTCAAGAGCATATGATGCACGCCTACCTATATGGCTGCGTCACTGACAACCCAGGAGAATGGTCTCCAATGGCTGCAGGGGTGCTGACTCATCCAGGAGCACCCTCTCATGTAAAACCCAGCACCCTGCCATCAGAATTGTCAAGGCCTGATATTGGGGTGACTTATAGGTTTTAAGTGTAGTGACCTATAGACATAGTAAACCTATATCTAAAGCAAGTGGTGCATGCACCACCTTCAAGATTGTTCAAGATTGGCCCTAATCCAGAAGTGGACAGGCTCCGCTTCATATCAGGAATGCTTGCTATATCCGAATGGATGTCCCTAAATTTCCTCCAATTGAATCTGGGAAAAACGGAGGTAATGCTGCTGGGAAAAGCAACCAACAGCTGGAACAACGAATGGTGGCCACAGGTATTGGGAGTGCCCCCGGTTCCCAAGGAACATGTAAGGAATTTAGGAGTGCAGTTGGATCACGCACTCTCCATGCATGATCATGTGTCTGCCACAGTGAGCTCCTGTTATTATAACCTTCGCCTCCTCAGGAAAAGTTTTCCATACATTCCCATTAACCATCGCAGAACACTCCTCCATGCAATGGTTACCAGCCGCATGGATTATTGGAACGCACTTCTTGCGGAGGTGGGTTCTACCCTCCTGAAAAAATTACAGGTTATACAAAACACTGTGGCAAGAATGATTCTTAATATGCCGGCAGGCACTCCTTCTTTGCCGTTGTTAAAATTGCTTCACTGGCTGCCAGTTAAGAAACGCTCTTTTTTCAAAATATGCTGCCTATCCTTTAAAGCACTGAAGGGTCAAGGCCCTCTGTACTTACAATTGAAGCTAAAAAGGTACGGGCCAGGCCGTCAGCTTAGATCCTCAACGGCCGGGCTTCTTGAGGTCCCTCGCATTCGACTACAAAGAACTGGAGGAATGGCGTTCTCCTTCCTGGCCCCAAAGTATTGGAATACTTTACCCCAATCCATAAGGGAACTCCCCAGTTACGCAGCTTTCAGGAATAGTCTAGGGTTGTATCATTGGGACTGCGCCGAGATGCCTCAGGGTGAGTCGTGCGCATTACAAATGAATATAACATAACATAACATAACCTTATACAGGCTACAATGGCAGGCATGTAGTTCCATTTTGCATGGCCTTTCATGGGTGGCATAATACATGCTTCAGCCCTTAAACTCAGCTGGTCCCCCAATGGGATCAAACCTCCTACACATGAACTAGTCCGTGCAGTACATCAAATGTGTGCAGGACACCACCTTAACCGTTGGCTATACAAGGGCATTCGGGCACAGTCAGGAATATTATTATCCTCTATTTTTGCAAAGTGGTCCTTACACTGACAGATAAAGAAAGGGCCTCCATTTTAGAATTTCCTAACAAAGTTTCCCGTACCGCTAAATTTAAATACATACAGTATATGATATTGCCTAGGGCATACCTTACACTGCACCAACTCAATAGTATATATCTTAAAACACAATTCTCTTGCCCTAGGTGTCAGGAGGCTATTACCTAACCAGTAGTGCACCAGGAGACACGTTTGTAGAGTGGTGAAGATGGGGGCGTAGCCTCCGATGACCTCTTAGCAATCCTGATGTGTGGGACTTACTGGAGATAACAGGAGGGGATGTTCACCCCCAAGGTCCCTCAGCAGCCAAAGGGAGCTTGATCCCCAACTAGTAGTTTGTCAAGTGATGTGTTTGCAGAATGGTGGAGAAAGGGGCCTGGCCTCCAAAGACCTCTAAACAATCATGCTGTGTGAGATTTACTGAAGGTAGCAGGAGGGGTAGGTATATATGCATATATACATGTACATATATATATATATGTGTGTGTGTGTGTGCATGTATTACCTACTGGCGATAGCCAGTAGGTATATATAGTTAGGATTGTTTTCCATTGGGAAATCGCAACATTCCATTGGGAATAACTTTGGCGCCGGTTGAGGAATCTTCCTGAAATTTTCCTTAACTTTGCCTCGCGGCGCTCCGCTCCTTTCCTGAAAGTTTGGGGGGGATTCATCAAGCGGGGGCCAAGATAAAAAGGGGGTCCCAAAACGTGTTTTCCCCATGTTAATTTCCATAGGGCGGTTGGACTCACTTTTAGCCTGAACGGCTGAATCGTTTTCCACCTAACTTGGCAAAATTGTAGGGACTGGTAGCCCGATGTGCCTTTGCTATGTCTCAAGATATGTGCTCCAGTGGTTTTTACGAAAATTAACTTTGAAAAAATTTATATATTGGGTTACATTGGGCTATATATATGTTAGAGCCCAAATGTAGCCCAATGTAGCCGAATGTAGCCCAATGTAGCCCAATGTAGCCCAAAGATGGCCACCAGAGACAAAAAAAACAAATGTAGCCCAAATATCAGCCAGATGTAGCCCAACTATAGCCCAATGACAGAATATCCCAGAGTGTTCTAAAGAACAACTAGAACGCTAACATTCTTACTTATGACAAAAGTATGGCACACCTGAAGTCATCTTGATTGGAATAAAGTGGTAACACTTAATACATTTAATTTGAAAAGGAACAAAATGAGGGGTTTCATTTTGCCATAGAAATTTTATATATATATATATATATTCACTGAAAAAACCATAGGTTACACACCAGTTATAGTTAGGAATTAGCATTTAAAAAACCTTTGAAATTCACTGAAAAAACCATAGGTTTCACACCAGTTATAGTTAGCTGGAAATTTTACTCGCATAAAACCATTGAAATTCCCACGTTATAGTTAGTTGGACTCACTATAACTTGCACGTCTGCAATGCACTGCTGATGACGTTACATATTACATCACTCATGCATATATTTAAATATTTAAACATTACTCGCTAATATATGTATTCACTAAGATACACTTAATAAGCCAGTTAACCAATCAATTATTTTTTTTAAAACACTGAAAAAACCATAGGTTTCAGGCCTTATATAGTTAGGAATTAGCATTTAAAAAACCTTTGAAATTCACTGAAAAAACCATAGGTCTCAGGCCTTATATAGTTAGGAATTAGCATTTAAAAAACCTTTGAAATTCACAGAAAAAACCATAGGTTTCAGAACATATATAGTTAGGAATCAGCATTTAAATAACCTTTGAAATTCACTGCAAAAAACCATAGGTTTCAGGCCTTATATAGTTAGGAATTAGCATTTAAAAAAACCTTTGAAATTCACTGAAAAAACCATAGGTTTCAGGAGTTATATAGTTAGGAATTCGTTTTTAAAAAACCTTTGAAATTCACTCAAAAAGCTATAAGTTTTAGTTGGGTTATAGTTAGCTGGACATTTCACTCATACAAAACCAATGAAATTGCTCCTATATAGTTAGTTGTACTAACTATATTTCGCGTACCTGCAATCCACTGCTGATGATGTCACATATTAGATCATTCATGACATGGTCAGTGACATCACTGATGACATCTCAAATGACATCACTGATGACATCACTGATGACATCATCCATGTGACAATCCCATACATCTTTTCATACACTATTACAATTTTTCATCACTGTTTGTAAAATACAGAGTATCATATTTAAATCCATTGTCACAGCAATACAAGTATCTAAAAATCCACTCAGTGATTCATAGATGTATACACATATCTAATCACTTACCTATGGATTCACTCATACATGCTGTCAATGAACAATAGAACACTATCAAAAATACTTATACATCTATATTGACATTAAACAACAGCACGCATCCTATTCACATATGAAGTCATCCTACTCACTTATGCAAACAATGGATCATACTTACATATTTACTTAGCAAAACACTTATACAAACAACACTTCTTCTATTCATTTAGATAGTAAGTCATACTTAGTGAATTATAAAATCATTATTACAAGTATACTGTTATCCACACAGTCACTCACACAATCATTGTGTCTTTTGTATACTTATTTATATACAACAACTGACACATACACTTCCTTTTATTTTTCTAGTTTTTTGGACCTGTACCTTTGAGAAATATATTTGCTCATCACCACACCCATAAAGAGATTCCCTCACCCAAACTGTTAGAACATGTAGTTTTAACTTCATATATCTACTGAATCAACTATTCACACATCTTTGGACAGTCACACACACCCCACCGAACCACACACACTTTCACACTCCCATACAAATACTCAGTTAACTAATCAATAACTAATATAGACTTTCACATAGCTAGTAACCAAATGTAGAATCAGTTTACACAACAACTGACAAAGTGATACAGATATTCACACAGTTTAGTCACTATCCACTATATTTAGTGAGACATTATAAATTGGTCAAGTAAACAGTCAATTACACTGCTACTAAATCCTCCATCCAAATATTTATTTATATATATCCACTCATTCTTCAATGTAAATTGCTATATATAATGCATATTTAAATAACGAAGCAAACCACATTCACTGGATGATGTCATCAGTGATGTCATCAGTGATGTCATTTGAGATGTCATCAGTGATGTAACTGACCATGTCATGAATGATCTAATATGTGACATCATCAGCAGTGGATTGCGGGTGCGCGAAATATAGTTAGTACAACTAACTATATAGGAGCAATTTCATTGGTTTTGTATGAGTAAAATGTCCAGCTAACTATAACACCACTAAAACTTATATTTTTTTGAGTGAATTTCAAAGGTTTTTTAAAACCTAATTCCTAACTATATAACTCCTGAAACCTATGGTTTTTTCAGTGAATATATATATATATATATATATATATATATATATATTCACTGAAAAAACCATAGGTTATAGACCATATATAGTTAGGAATTAGCATTTACAAAACCTTGAAAATTCACTGAAAAAACCATAGGTTATAGACCATATATAGTTAGGAATTAGCATTTACAAAACCTTATTTTACTCACACGAAAACCATTGAAATTCCATATATAGTTAGTTGTACTAACTATATATCGCGCACCCGCAATCCACTGCTGATGATGTCACATATTACATCATTCATGACATGGTCAGTGACATCACTGATGACATCACTGATGACATCTCAAATGACATCACTGATGACATCACTGATGACTACATCCAGTGACTGTATGTTTCTGTAAAGTTAAAATATGTCTTATATATTGAAGAATGAGTGGATGTATAAGTGTCTGGATGATGTCTTTAGTAGGTGCATGACTGACTGTATAAGTGAGTGATTAAATGTGTCTCACTGAGTGCATGGGTTAGTGACTAAACTGTTTTAAATTGTGCACCATTGTGCCTGTTGTTTTGTAATCTGATGCATGTGTTGATCATTAGCTATATGACTAACTATATGGGTTATTGATTAGTTGGCCAAGTATTTGTATGGGAGACTGAGTGTGTTTGTGGGTGTCTAGGAGGTGTATGACTCTGTGCATAGATGTGTGAGCAGTTGATTCACTAGATGTATGGGTTCAAAAGTGCATGTGGAAACAGCTGTATGGGCGGTTTACTGTGTGCATGAGTGTATTGGTGAGTGAATGGATATCTCAGTGCTACATGTCAAAGTAAGTACATATGTAAAACACAGTACATGTGGTAGTTGACATATATAAATAACTGTGCATAAGAGCCAGTGAATGTGTGAGTGGCTGTATGGATTATTGTGAACTTGTATCAGGGATTGTATAACAGAGTAAATATGTGTTATTATATGTTTCAATAAGTAAGGTGTGTTTAACTATATAGTTGAGGAAATGGAGGTGTGATTGATTCTTTGCAAGACTGATTAGGTGTGTGAGTAACTCCATGGAAGAGTGACAGTCTGTGAGTGTCTGTTTACACTGAGTGTATCTAAGGTTATATTAGAGTCTGAAGAGGTTCATCGTATCATCACATGAATGATCTCATGAGTAATGTCAAATGAGATGTCATCAGTGATGTCATCAGGGATGTCATTTGAGATATCATCAGTGATGTCATCAGTGATGTCACTGACCATGTCATGAATGATGTAATATGTGACATCATCAGCAGTGGATTGCGGGTGCGCGATATATAGTTAGTACAACTAACTATATATGGAATTTCAATGGTTTTGTGTGAGTAAAATAAGGTTTTGTAAATGCTAATTCCTAACTATATATGGTCTATAACCTATGGTTTTTTCAGTGAATTTTCAAGGTTTTGTAAATGCTAATTCCTAACTATATATGGTCTATAACCTATGGTTTTTTCAGTGAATTTCATAGGTTTTTTAATAGCAAATCTTTATAAAAATAATACATTTTAAATCGAATTTTATATTTTATAATTTTTTTATTTTTTTTAATATTATTTTTGGTGCGCTCCCGGGGCGCGGACAGGTGAACGCACGGGTAAGCGCAATCTTGCGGCGCGCCCCGGGGCGCGTACTAATGCGCGTCCCGGAAGCGCTATTGCCGCGAACGAAAACAACATCGTGACGTATCGCGTAGCCGCCACGCCTTGCGTCATAAGACACGTATCGCGTAGCCGCGAGATGCGTCTTATGACGCACCGCGTAAGCGCCCCCGGAAGCGCATACGATCGCGCAACGTAAGCGCCCCGATGTGCTTACGATACACGCCCGGGACGCGCCCCGGGGCGCGTAGCGTAAGCGCGTCAAACCATGTGACTTTAAAATAACACTTTTCATTGGTTCAGAACTTTTTTTTTCCAAATTGTGTGAAACCCACCCATTTCTCTCACTATTGCTTTGTACTTGGAGAGAGCAAGAGCTGTTCTGTCTACTCTGCTTATCTCCTACTTTTCTGATCTCCAGCAATGGCTGCAAGAGAGTCATCCAGCAGTGATTCAGACGGATTTTTAGATGAGGACCCTCCTCAGCAAAAGAAAAAACCCCATTTCATCTGGAAATTTTACGACATCCCTGAAGGACAGCAAAAAGTCAACGCTCCCAAAGTAACCTGCAAAATATGTGGGAGTAGTTTATCCAGAGGCAATCCTCTGAAAAAATATAGTTTTGGGAATGCTAATTTGATCAGGCATGTGAAAAGAAGACACCCTAACAACTTTGCCAGGGAGAGTGTCAGAGAGCTGGCACGGAATGTACCCACAGATGGCGGCAACACCTCCACTGGTGGAGCAACACCTTCGGGACCAACCCGTGGAAGAATGGTCCCTAACATTCAGCCGGTGTTTGCAGGCATCAAATTTTTGTGCACGGAGTGCGACGAACTGCTCTGCTATGGGGAGCAGAGTGTTGAACTCATTGCCCTAAAGAAACAGCAACACCGCTGCTCTTCCAGTCCCTACATTTTCAATTTTTTTTGCTCCTGTTGAGTTTTGGAATCCTTGTTTTTGTTTTTCCCTTGACAAAAATCCAAAAAAAATATAAAATTGTTTTAACACCTTAGGAGCTCGTAAACAAACCTCCCCAGTGCTGCGCTGTCCATTATCCAGTGCTGAACTGGACGTCCAGCGGTCGCACGCAGCACTGGGGAGGTAGTGCCCGTGACGACCGTTGGCCGACGGCAGCACCTAAAGGGTTAAAAAGTCTAAAAAAAATATAAAACAACAAAAACAAAAAAAATATATATAAAACAACAAAATCAAAAAAAAAGTTATTTTCAGAACTACCTCCAATTTATAAAAAAAAGCTTTTTTTTTTTTTTTTAAAAAGTCTGTCATTTTTTATCTCCATGGTACGCTCCCCCGTACGCTCCCCGGTGCGCGTACCGGGCGCTCCCCCCCGCGAAAATCGAATTTGTTTTTTATTTTTTTTTCACCCGCGGGAGCCTTTTAAGGCCCCCACATCAAAAGTAGGGGGTCAGGGGGGTGTACCCTGCCCCCTTTTGCTCATTTCCCCCCTTTGATTCTTGCCACCTCTTGTGTCTCAATCCTACCGAGACACAAGATGGCGGCCGCTGCGGACTGTTTCGAATGTTTACAGACACCCGAGAACCAATCAGCTTGCCGTGCGCAAGTCGCGTGGCGCGCCTGGAGCGCTCCCCGGTACGCGTACCGGGCGCGGCTCTAGATATATATCTTTTTTTAAACCTAATTTACTCAAAATTCACAGGACCACATATCTTGAGACCTAGCAAAGGCACATCGGGCAAACAATATCTACAATTTTGCCAAGTTTCGTGGAAATCCATTCAGCCGTTTGAGCTAAAAGTGAGGCCAACCGCCCTATGGAAAATTGCATGGCAAAAACATGTTTTGGGACCCCCCTTTTTTCTCGGCCCCCCCTTGACGACCCCCCCCCAAATTTTCAGGGGCTGCTCAGAAACAAAATGTTCCATTTTCCTGAAAATTTCAGCCAATTCCGTCCACAAACGCCAAAGTTATTAGACATAGAATTTTCAAAAATCCCATAGAGAAAAAATCCTAACTATATATACCTACTGGCGACCACCAGTAGGTAATATATCTACATATGTATATATATATATATATATATATATATATATATATATATATATATATATATATATATATATATATATATATATATATATATATCTTAGATTGTGAAACCACTGTTGCTATGTCGCAAAAAACGAAACAAATCAGAGTGATTATTACCCCCCTGGGGTGCTGGATGGTCTTTGCTGCAAGCGGTGGTCTCATGTGATATATATACATATATATCTATATCTTTGTGAAACCACTGTTGCTGTGTCTGTTGATGGGGGGGGGGGTGCAACTTTGTCTGCCATCGATACTGCCATGATTGTCCACTTGAAACAGTTGAGCTATACTACCAGCATGGTGGTTATTGGTTCTTCCAATATTTGAAAGAATTATCTTTATTGCCACTCTCTAAATGAACTTCAAAGTCTTGTCTTTAGCAGACAGGAATTGTAGATTATAAAATCGATTTTGAATAAAAATCCCGTAGAAATATTCCTCATATCCACAGTTGAAAAACTTTATGGAATCACACATAAGCTGGAAGGAATGGCTATACTTGACAGATAGAGCTAATTAATAACTCCACATTTTGTCAAATGTAACATTAAAGGACATGTAATATAAAAATATCAAACTAATGACAAGCTTCAATCACCTGCACGTTTTTTTGTTGTTGCTGAAGCGGTTCCTGTTGTTGCTCCTGCTGTTGGTAAAGATGTATTTTCAAAGACAGAAGTATAGCACTATGTTATAATTACTCATAGATTGAAGTAACACTATGTTCCGTAAGAGTTACAATTAAACAGTGAGTTCATATGTGTTAAATCCAACTATCCCATTTGTGTTCTAATATTCACAATTACCTACAATTCTGTCAGGATATTGCCACTACATTCATTCATCATTTACATCACATCATTTGCTCTTTGTTCTTCTCATCACGTGTTGCTTTATAGGCTTCACCTGAGGAGGAATTTGATTTACTTTGTCTGTTTCTCTATGTATCAGTAGCTGTCATTTCTTGTAGCGTATATTTGATATCTTCTACAGAGTGTCGAAAATTCTTAAAAACTCCCAAAGGACATCCTGTCTTGTTTATACATTGTAACTGGTTGATGCTGGAGACATGCTAGTCGATTCCTGACACGTGCTGTCAGTGAAACATTATGGGAATTGACATAGATGTCAAGTTATCATCCCTGTTCTATGATGTTATGAATAAAGTTAATATTTTTGATTATTCAATAATTTTATTTATGTAGCACAACTAAGCACTAAACATACAGGAGTGTTTCAGATAGTCAACAGATGAAAAAAAAACAAATATGGTAACTGTAGTGGAATGAAGATGTCACATAGTCCATGTATTAAGCAGGTAGTTTTATTGCAACGTTCCAGAGCACATTCCCACTGGCTGAGCAGCTGGTATAACAGTAATGGCGCATACAAAAGGATAATTCAACTTCACAGAGAGAGGAAAAATCAGCTTCAATAGTACCTGCTACAAGCACACACACACACATACGGACAGACCCCAATGTATCTAAATATATATATTTCTACACAAGTAGTGTGTAAAATTTGGAAAAAAATAAGGCTCAACTCTGACCTTCAGTAATTTCTGATAAATGTATCCAAAATCCTAACCCTTCTGAAATTGCTCCTTTTTGCTGCCTTCATCAGTATTAGGTTCTCTGTATTACTCAATTTTACAAATGTTTCACCCAGAATGTCCTACGATCTATTCTGTTAAAGGTAATCATCTGATTTTGTGCATCTAACTTAATGCTGCATTCTACATTTATCTTACATGCTTTGTTACCCTGGTGTCTAGATATGAATTATACAAATCCCATTAATAAATAGTACTTAAAATCAAATGTAATACTTTGTGGCTGATAATGTTAATGTACAGAGCATTTAAATTTGAATACAAACAACCAAAGCTAGCAGCGGGTAGAAAATATGTCTTATTTATTGGGCCTCCCGATGAGACCCCTTCTGTGACTAGTCACAACAGATTTGAGGCAGCTTCTCAGAGGATCATGGGGCATATACTTGAATAAAGTTCAGGCCACTGCATTCTGAAAGGCTGTGCTGCGGAATTCAGACCTGAAATTGTAAACTGCACCCTTGCTGTTCTGCCTTTATCTCATCAGTCGCAGATCTTCCTGACTCCCTGAATGCAGATGTCAATGGTTTCAATTATATGTCTAATGATACTGGGCCCGATTCACAGAATGAACTTAAGACTCAATCCTAAACTTACTACTATTTTGGTATTCACAGAATGCACTTACTACTTTTGGCATTCACAGAATTAACTTACTACTTTTGGTATTCACAGAAGTTAGGATTTTGTCTTAAGACAGACTTAAGACAGACTTAAGACAAAATCCTAACTTAAGTCTGTCTTAAGTCTGTCTTAAGTCTGTCTTAAGACAAACTTAAGACAAAATCCTAACTTCTGTGAATACCAAAAGTAGTAAGTTCATTCTGTGAATGCCAAAAGTAGTAAGTGCATTCTGTGAATACCACAATAGTAGTAAGTTTAGGATTGAGTCTTATGTTCGTTCTGTGAATCGGGCCCACTGATCTTTGCAACCTGTTAGTGAAGCTTGGAAAAAAAAATTTCATCATAAGAAAGAAAAAACTGATAGGAACTTTCAAAACTCCTTGTTTTTGAAAGTGTTCCAGTTGTTGCTGCAGTTAGTGTAGCTGTATGCTTTATTACAGGTGCATACTTTTATCTACTGGTTCATAATAATGTGAATTAGCAAGATACACAATGAGGAGTAAAAACAATTATTCATTGCTTATATGTAATGTCCAACTACGCTTTCTTCTTTTCAGTATTCTTCAACCAATTCAGTTCTCGCTCCTGTCCAAGTGCTCCATTGTTTGTCTGATTCAACACTATGGGCCCGATGTAGGTGGCAAAAACCGGTCGGAAACAGCCGAATTCGGCCGTTTCCGACCGGTATTTGGCATCTTGAGATGTAGGGGGCCAGATTTTACAGATTCTGAAAATTTACCGAATCGGTAAATTTACAGAATCTGTAAAATACCGAATCAGTATTTTTACCGATTCGGTAATTCCCAGATGTAGGTGGGACTCTTCTGAGTCCCAAAGGCCCTACAAATTCGGTATTTTACCACCCAATCCAATTGGGTGTTAAAATACCGAATTCAGGGGTGCATACACATGTGTGCATGCACACCTAGCCATGTGACAGACAGACATGCCCTTAGGGCATGTCTGTGTGCCACATGGTGCACATGCCTATTTTTGGGGTGCCAGAGGGTGTCAAAGTGACACCCCCTGCACCCTTGCAAAATTCGGTATTTACCGATTCTGTAATTACAGAATCGGTATTGCCCATTTATTCCTATGGGCTTTAAGGCCCATAGGAATCAATGGGCAATACCGATTCGGTATTTACAGATTGGGTAAATACCGAATCTTAACGATTCGGTATTTACAGAATCTGTAATACCTACATCTCCCCCCTTCATATTTACCGACTCTTAAATACCGAATCGGTAAAATTCGGTATTTAAGAGTCGGTAAATATGAATTACCTACATATGGCCCTAAATCTTTTCTTTTTAATACACGCTCATTCATTTCAAACATCCATAAATATGTTGCTTTATGTGTCAGGTCATTCCTTTACCAATCACTCATCTTCCTGTCTATCATGCCATCTCTCTCTAGTTCCTCCAGGCAATGGGTCTGCATTGGCTACACACAAAGAGCAAAAAAATAAAAATACTTATGTTATGTTACGTTATAGTGGCTTGTATAGCAAGCAGCTGCCCCAGCGAAGGGGTGTTCCGGCGCTTTCAGCTACAAGGTGGTGGACACACAGAAACCAGAAACATAGTGACAGCCATAGAAATGTAGAAATACTTACTCGTTAGGTCCTGCCCTCTTGTGACATTTTGAATGGTTGTTTCTGGAAAGATAAAGGCAATAATAAGTCAGAGAATTCGACTCAGATTTAAACAAACCATCGGGATTTATTGCATTTAACTTAGTGTTTAAGATTACGTTATGAACAAAAAGGCTCATACAAACAATCATCACATTGGGCGGGAGAAAAAAGTGAGTGTGAGATCCACAGCTGAATTCCCTTGCTGTGTAAAGTTGGTGCTCCTCTTCTGGCATTAGAGGCTCCTATTCCGCAAGTGAGAAGGTGGTCCGGCTGCTCACTGCTGAAGCTCCTTGCCTTGGCAGCAAGTAAAATGTTATAGGTCTTTGGAATGACACCAGCTACTTTTAAATATAACCTGAGAGCCTGATTTAAAAGAAATGCACGCAAGGCAGCGCAGCAGCCAAAGAGGCTGTGCTGCATTGCATGACAAGTACACAGCAGGAAAGCTGTGACTCTTACTTTCACAAATATATTTTGGGATCTTTTCCATATTTGAGCGAGACCAACTGTATTGACAACTATAAAATACCAAGGGGCATATTATCAAGAACGGAGGTAAAATTATCACGGCTATAGCGGCAGGAAACTGCCGCTTAAGCAGCGATAATCAGCTTGATATTATGCCCTTGTCAATTCCCATAGAAGCCCATGTTTTGGTGTGAATCTGTGCTTCTATGGGAATTCACATGAGCATATTATCAAGCCCACTATCGCCGCTTTGGCGACATTTTTCTCCCTGAATAGCGGCGATACTTTTAACGCCGTTCTTGATAATATGCCCCTAAATTCTTTTATTTCCATTGCTTTTCTGCAAACTACCTCATGTTAGAAAGAATTTAAATCTCTCATTTCTTTTGGGTGGAATACTATATGAGCAAATCACAGAACTGATAGAGCACATGTGTCTCCTTCCATAAAACCTCATTAAAACATCTTTTGGTCACGTTTAACTTATTTGTTTATCAAGACAATCTATTCGCATTTAGCCCCCAAGTTCGCAAGATGAAGTTTTTGACTCACTATAAAAAAACTTCATAATACTATCTTCATTTTTCTAATTACATTTATTATATTTCAACTATTCTTCCTGTAATACTTTCTCATATATGTATGGGTATAATTTTATAGTTATCCTCTTCATATTTTTATAAAGTTTTCCAATCCTGCTCAATTTGTTGTCTATATTTCTATTGTTCCCTCTATCTTTTATATTGTTTTGTTCCACAGCATCTTCTAGATCATTTTTGTAAACTTTTCAGGATGCAAATTTAAAATCTTTTGCTCATAAACAATTTGCGCTCAAATACTAGTTTGACAGATATGGTTCAGGCAGCCACATTGCTGCCCTGTCCCAGGACTGCCAAACAAAACCACTGGCCGCCTGCCAGATTATAAGTATTTTAGTAGTCTGGTGGGTGGTCCTTTGACATTCCCACAGCAGTGCCTTATAAAAAGCTCTGCAATGGGAACGGCAAAGTCTGTTCCGGCACGGCATGGAAAGGGGGCACATGCACACAGGGTGGCATACCATGTCTCACATGGGCCTGACACAACAGGAGGCTCTGGAGAGACACCTTTGTTTCCTCATCACCAGCATTTTGATGGCGAGCTCATTGCCATGAAACTGCTGGCAGTGAGAAAGCGCATTATATACTTGGAGGTGTAGACTCAAGACTGCCATGCCACTGCTGTGAATCATGTTTCTGGTGGTTGTGGTGGTCTCACTACGGTCTGGCTGCCATTATATACTACGGTGGTCGGACAACTTGCAGAGGTCCCAACACCACCACCACCGGTGTGGTGGTCCAACTCATAATCAGGCCCTTTGTGATTTATATTTTATAAAATATTTCATTTTCACTAATAGTAAATACCAGAAAAACTAAATTGTTTTCCATAGTATTGTTATTGCTTTATTAACCTTACTGATGCTGTTAATTTCTATTTACAACCTTAATAAAATTGTTAAACAGAAAAAGAACACTAGTGATCCCTGAAAAATCACTGAACTTGATCTGAATCTGATTGCAAGGGTGCTTAGGCTAGATAAAGTAACCAGGCTTGACAACCAAGTTGTGGCTTTTTTACGTGGGATTTAGTCTATGAAAGTATATCTCACAATTCGATATTGTAATGCTGCAGAAAACCTGGCTCTCAAGCACAAAACATATCCCGGGATTCACCTGCTTTTCAACAGCGGCGGCCAGAACCAACAAATTTGGACATCAGTCAGGAGGTCTGGCGACATACGTATCCACCACATCAATATCTGCGGCGGTCCAGCTGGCCCCATCAACACCCTCAACCCTATCCGTAAAGATTAAGCTACAGTTGGGCACCAAAGAGGAAGAAGTCTGCTTTGTAAATGTATATGTTCAACCCAAAAACAGAGCCAAAGACTCAAGGAACACCTTGAACCAACTGGTGGAGCACGTCACCCAATTGGAGAACCCACTCCTCTTCTTGTCGGGGGACTTCGACCAAAACTTATTTGGCTCGTCATTAGAAGACGAGGTTCTGGCTCTTAATAAAATCTATAGTATACCAGCACAAAGTTCTTCCCCAAACCGGAGAAAATGCCAAAATAACGCTCTACTCCAAGACTTAGAACATCAAAATCTTCGGGCACTAAACAGCAGATTTCCGACTGACTCCCCCCAGTAGCTTCTTTCTACTCTCATCGAGCCAGCTCCATCTTGGACTATACTTTCGCCAGTCTGGCACTATTTCCATATATCCGGGAATTCAGAATGGGGGACCAGGGGGAAAGTGACCACCACCCTCAGGAAAGCCAGCTGACAGCAAAGACGCCAATGGTAATCAGGCCAGACAACACACTGGGGGAGTTTTATACAATCAATCAAAGGAAAATCAAATGCTCGCCAACCAACACAACCACCTTGGCTGAAACTGCCCTCGAACTGTACAGCATACACACATCAGATGCAGCTGGGCTCATATCCCACTGGGAGCAATACACAGACTCACTGTTAAACAAACTGGCAAGAAAGACCGCTCCTAAAGGCAACCATAACACAGAGCATAGTAGAACCGTACCATTGGTTTGGTCAGATCATTTGGCCGTGCCCTTAGAGCTGACTTCCTCTTTAGGACCTCCGACCTTGCAGGTCTCTGCTAATACACTCCCCAAGAGGTGCCTTAGGAATATCACTAATGAGGCTCTTGCCCCCCTAATAGGATCCGTGACCCTTTTGGCCACCAGAGATGCCGGTGCTGCTGCACAGGAACTCGACAATTCTATCGCCAGAGCAGTTGATGTTCTAGCCCCGGCATCCCTTCGCTATTCAGCAAGGGATAAACCCCCTGCCCCCTGGATCACAGAGTCTTTGAGACTCCTGAGGCAAAAGTGTAGAAGGCAGGAGAGGAAATGGCGGAAATCTTGGGAGCCGTCCGATAGAGATTGTCATAAGCGGTTTTTGGGAGAGTATAAGGCTAGGATTATCAAGGAAAAACAGGAATTCTTTTCCAAACGCACGATGTCTCTTACTTCACCTAGGGAGCTCTTCAAGATTGTCGACTCTCTGTGCTCCTTACAAGAACCAGACCCGGTTGTAGGATCGCAAGAGCTTTGCGACAGGATCTCTGAGTTCTTCCACTCTAAAATTGTGGATATTTATTTCGCACTAGAAGCACAGAGAAAGACTCTTGTTGTCATTTCTAGTGTGACCCAAGAGAGTCTAGAGCCCTGGTCTAGAAATTCGGTTAAAACCCTTGCGGTCTTTCCCCCCCTTACCATTGAAGATCTTGACTCGCTGTTGAACAAAACGAAATCAAGTTCCCCGCTGGACCCCTGCCCTTTAAAAGTTCTTAAGGACTGTAGGGACTCCTTGCTACCACCGTTACTGGAGGTGATGAATGGCGCCATCCTTCAGGGTGTTTTCCCGGCAGCCTGGAAAAAGGCAATTGTTAAGCCCCTTCTTAAAAAGCCTACCCTGGACCCAGAAAACCTTAAAAATGTTAGACCTATCTCCCTGCCCCCAGCCCCTGCTAAGATGCTGGAATCTCAACTTAATTCACATCTCACCGCTTTTCTTGATTCCTCTGGTTAGATGGACCAGTCCCAACATGGGTTCAGGAAATCACACAGTACGGAATCAGCACTTACTGTGGTGATGAATAATATCCGAACTAAGGTTGATCAAGGACAGTCTACCCTGCTTGTCCTTTTAGATCTGACGGCAGCCTTTGACACCCTGTCTCCCTCGACTTTAACAGCCCGTCTGAGGGAGATAGGGTTGCAGGGCTCAACGCTGAGCCTGCTGTCCTCCTTTCTAGAACTCAGGGAGCAGAGGGTCAAGCTTGGAGAGTTCCTCTCCCCTGCCAAACCGTTGCAATGTGGGGTTCCTCAAGGGTCGGCATTAAGTCCGACCCTGTTTAACATCTATGTGGCCCCACTTGCTAGGTTAGTAAAATCGCAGGGGATGGAGGTTGTATCATATGCTGATGATACACAGATTATGGTGTCCTTGGCCCATTCGGTCAGCACCGCTGCATCCAGCTTCAGGAACTGCATGCAAGTAGTTGCAGAATGGATGATTCAAAATTCCCTGAAACTGAATGGCGATAAAACTGAGGTGCTGATCTTTGGCAAGGACCAGGATGTCTGGTCCAGTGAGTGGTGGCCCCCTTCGTTGGGAGTTTGTCCTACTCCATCGCCCTCTGCCAGGAATCTTGGTGTCATTTTTGACACCTCGTTGACTATGAATCTGCAGGTAAATAGAACTGTGGCTACCTGTTGGGGAGTTATCAGGATTCTGAGGGGAATTGTCCATTATCTCTCCCCCCAGGCACGTAAGCAGACTGTAGTCGTGTTGGTGTCTTCCCGGCTGGATTACTGCAACGCCTTGCATGCAGAAATCAATAAGGGCCTTATTCAACGCCTTCAGAGCGTGCAGAACGCTGCGGCGAGATTTGTGTTGGATGCTCCCAAGTCTTTTTCTGCCACCTTAGCTAGGTAGAACCTCCACTGGCTCCCGATTCAGCACAGAATTGTTTTTAAAATTCTGTGTCTGACTTTTGGAGCACTTCGGGTAAATCCCTCTGACGCCATAGGCTCCTTGCTAACTTGCTACTCTCCAAGCAGGAGCCTTCGCTCATTCAACTTGAATCTTCTGTGTATCCCGCGCATCAAGAAAGTCAGATGGGGAGGCAGGGCTTTTGCTACCGTGGCCCCCGAATGTGGAATGCCCTCCCCGCTGACATTAAGGCACAACCATCACTGTCCCTTTTCAGAAAAGCATTAAAAATGTGGTGTTTCATTAAGGCCTACCAGTAAGTCTGCTTTGTGGATATCTAGATATTTGGACTGGGCGCCTTGACGCCCTATGGGCTTAGTAGCGCGCTATAAATCGGACTTCATTCATTCATTCATTCATCCTAAAGAAGGGTCAAAGAATACAACTACGCTCACAAAAAGAGTTGTAAATCAATCCTTACGGGGGCTAAGAGCAGCGCCCCAAAACGAACAACTACGAGCCATATTGAAAAAACAAAGGGCTGAGCTCAAACAAACAAAATGGGAAATAAAAAAAGACGCAGAAAATGAAGGCTGGGAAAAACTCTTATACGACTCCAAAAGCAACAATAGTGCCCATTTTTGCCAAACAGTAAACAAGATCTTACGCCCAGACCACAAGGACCTCGGCTCACACATTGGGGAAGATCAGTGGATTAAATACCTTGGCAGTCACTTCAATGATCCCTTGGCACAGATAGGGGCACAAATAAGCACCAACGCAGAGCAAACACCCGCAACGATCATGTCAACGCTGACAATCTTGTGAGATCAATTCCAACCCAGTGTTACTCCGGTACCATCAGCGGCCCAGCAAATATCCCTAATAAAAAAAACAGATTCGCAAGGGCAGGAAAGAAGGCGCTCCAGGTCCTAATGGCATCCCGCCAGCCCTGTTTAAGGAGAAAGACACTGAATGGGCCACCATACTACAACCTTTATTCACAGAAGTCAGACTCCTAAACAGAATCGCAGACTCCTGGAGAGGGTCGACGATTGTCCCCATACACAAAAAGGGAGACACAACGGTCCCCGATAACTACCGTCTAGTAGCCCTCCTTGATAATGAAGCCAAATACTTTGCTGGAATAATTCTAGAGGAGATTCTGACATGGGCGAACTCAAAGCAGATTATACCATGGAACCAGGCGGGTTTCCGGAAAAAAAACGGAACAACAACCAACATCCTGGCTATCTCGCTGATAATTGACGGAGCTAAAACAAAAAAACTGCCGCTGTACCTGTGCTACATCGACTTCAGCGCAGCCTTTGATAACATCGAGAGAGGAATGCTGTGGCGGAAACTTGCACAATGGGGCATACCTCAAACACTTCTAAATATGCTGAAGTTACTCCACTATGACACCTGGGTGCAGGTGAAGTTGGGAAGCGGGACCCATCTGTCTTCCAAAGTTTGCTCGACCAAAGGGCTAAAACAAGGGTGCGTGTTGGCCCTGACTTTGTTTAACCTGTTTATGGCAGATTTATCAGGCCGACTCGACACATGCAACTCCCACTCTCCAAGGCTGGGAGGAAGTACCCTAAGTAATCTACTTTACGCGGATGACGTGGTACTTCTTAGTCACACACATATTGGCCTCCAGAATTTGCTGTTCGAAATGCACAGCTACGCAACGGAAAATAATTTAAAAATCAATCAAAGTAAAAACGCGTACGATGTCGATCAACACCACGAACAAACATCAGAAGTCCTGGACTCTGGGCGGCCAAAAAATAGAGTCTTCACGCGAATACAAATACTTGGGTCTTATCTTTGACACCGACGGCTCATTCGCCCGTCAGATGGAGGAAACTAAAAGAAGAGGCGCCTTGATCGCCATCACACTGAAAAATCTAGCAAATCAACTATCGGGGCCAACCCTGACACCATATTTAAAAGTCATTCAGGCTAAATTGCTCCCCTCAATTTCCTACGGCAGCGAGGCACTACGAGGAAGAGACTCCAGGAACCTAGATAACATCCAGGTAAAAGCATATAGAACTCTGTTCTCACTTCCGTCTTACACCTCGCCTGCCCAAATAAGGCTGGAGTTTGGCCTAAAAAAACAAGACCTTGCAAGACAAGTAGCCTTCATTATCTGCTGCCACAAACTCCGCTCTGCCTCCAATGATACTTTAAATGCGATATTGTGGCAAGACATACAAAGCAGGGATGTATCTCAGGCACGCTCCTACTTGAAGACAGCACTGGGGGCAGTCAAGGCAACCGCACTTTGGGACATGCAACTGGGGCACGACGCTTTTAAAAAAGCGGTTTGGAAAAACGTAAAAACCCTTTCCCTAATAGAGGACAAGGCCGCTTTTGCAAAAAGAAACCATGCGTGGATGACATTAAACACGTATAAATCCATGACACCACAACTTTACTTTTGCCAGGGCTACCCAAAAATCACACAATTGAAGTTTTTGAAATATAGATTAGGGATCCTGCCCAGCAGAGAGCACCAACCACCATGGCTCAGGAGCAACGGCCACGAAGTCTGTCCGCTCAGCAATCTAGCAACGGGAGACATACTTTGGGCTACAAATGCCCAGCCCGCCCCGGCTCAGGGAACACTGCTAGACAACTACTCTCGGTCTCTTACCGTATGGTCTGCGATAAGGACGATTACACAGACTACATTCTTTTATCACATTTTAAGAAATTGATTTAAATGTAACGATTGTATTGGTTTTAATTAACTATACATAATAAAATGTACCTTACCTTACGTGGGATTTAGTCTTGAAGTACCCAGTGAGAAAGGTAAAATGGGGCCCCCAAGTTCATATACTTTATTTTGATATTGAGCATTTCATTATTTAATGTACTCATGAGAACAAAATGTCATTTGGTTTCTTCCCATGTTTTATTCATGATAATGTAATGCTCTGCTCCAGTGCTCTCGCTTTGCAGAGTTTCTTTAAGTGGTTTTGTTTGAAGAAGGGAATTATGAACCAAATAGGCAGTTCATCAGAAATTGTTACCAGTATCTCTAAATATGTCATTTCTCTGTGATGCACCTAGTGCTCTTTTTTTATCTACATTGAACACTAATCCTTACTTCCTCTTACTGGCTCTTTACTACAAACATTGAATGTATCTGTTCATATAAGTAATGAGTTCCAAAATATTCACCAATATATTCTTGTCCCGTTGGCATATTTTGGGTGGTTTGTTCTGGTTTAAAGTCAATAAAAATAGATTTTGAAATTGATTCAAAATAATAATCTTGTTAACAGAAAAAGGAAAACACATTTAAGTGATTTCATTGAATTCATATAATGTTTACACATACACAAATTGCACAGAGAATTGTAGCAATCAGCATACAAGGTTCATAAAATCAGCCATTTTTTGAGTGCCAGCAAAAGGAACACTGAGAGCCAAAGCAACAAATCATTGGTACGTGCGCTGTTGCTTCTGCTCTGGTAGAAAATACTTCAGTTTGTGAACTAGAACCTTAATTATCACTGGACGAAGAGTTAGAGACTCCAGATATTTCCGAATTGTAGTCTATCACTTTCCTTTTCAAAGTTGCATCACTGAGAAAAGTGAAAGAGAACCCACAAATCCCTACATTTTATTTTGATTCTTTGTATTAATGTTACTAATGTATTCATGAGACCAAAATGTCATTGGATACTTTCCATGCTTAATTCATGATAATTCAATGCTCTCCTCTAGTGCTCTCTGTTTGGAGAGATTTCTAAAATGAGTTATGCTTTCAGAATGGAGAAATGAATCAAATAGGGTGTGAGAGGTTGGCCTGGTGTATGATGTCCACCAATTAAAGTGAAAGGCAAGCAATTTATGGAGAACAAATCAGAGCATTCACCCCCAATCAAAGGATCTGGGTTAAATCCATCATTATTTTGCTCACCATGCTACCCCAGTGTAGACCTGGCCATATGCAAATCAGTCTTGACCCTGGCCTCATGGGAACAGGCCAGCCTGAACTGCCAAGCCAGGTTCTCCCTGGACCGGAAACAAGCATCCTAGGACTGGTTTTGGGGTGTCACCCCTCTTCAGCAAGGATAGCTTGATTCCAGTGGCACAGTGAGCCCAGGACCCACCTCTGGGCATACCTGTCGCACTTAGGGTGAGAAAGCAAAAGACACACAATTGATGGACGGAATGCAGAACAAATCAGAGCATTCACCCCCGGTCTAGAGATCTGGGTTAAATCCACCATTCTTTTGCTCACCATGGCACCTCAGTTTAGACCTGGCCATATGCAAATCAATCTTAACCCTGTGCCCCTTTTGTACGAAATGTGTGCAAAGGTTGGGACAATCAATAGCCCAATACACTTAGTTGGGAATGCCAACAAGCATATGCACTTGCACACGTATGTGGTGCACCGGGATTCAGGTTATGCAGTCCCCACGAGGGATACTGACCTCAAACTTGGTGAGGGGGCAGCTCAACCTCAGAGAACATAGTTACCCACCTCCTGTGTTGTTGGAGCTTCAGAGTCCACTGGAGCTCAGGATCAGCAGACAAGTCAGTTTGCTTTATGGTGCCTGCAAATGCAGGGGAGTGACTCCTTCACCCCAAGGGAAGTACTTCATTTGTCCTTGATGCTCCACAGGCCCTGCACAGAGCCTTTATGGTGCACTGGCACAGACAATGCTTTGGATGGAGAGGAAGGTGAAGTCCGGCCGAGTCGAAGTCCAACGAAGTCTAGAGTATCCAGAAGGTCTAAGGCCAGTGGTTTCTTGATCAGTATCTTGTCCACATCGAATCTAGGGTGGGTATCTCCTTTTGTACCACCGGAGGGTGTTGGACAGTTTCAGGGGACCCTCCCAGGGGTGGGTCAGAACAGGGGGGAGGTTACTCTCATGTTCTTTGTCCAGTTTTGCGCCAGAGCAGGAGCCAACGGCTCCAAGGACTGGTTTGAACTGGACTATACACATGGACACCAAATGTGCCCTTCATGCAGACTGTCAGGCACTTCATTACTCTAATACCCTAAATCTTGTCTGCCTTCCTCTGTTCGAGCTTGGCTCAGCAGCAGTGGCACAGAAATGTGTCTCTAGTCGACAGCAACCAATCTGTGCTGTCTGGGTCGAGAAGGCTGGTACCGGGAAGGCCAAGGATCCCACGAAACTCGCTTCTGAAGCGTGGAATCATACCACCCACACCAGTGACTGGTCCAGAGGTAGGATTCCAAGGTGTTTGATACCAAACAGGATGTGGTTTGTTGCAGCTGTTTCCGAGATAGCATTTTCCAAGAGCATATAATGCACCTCTACCTATATGTCTGGCTGCGTCAACCCAGGAGAATGGTCTCCAATGGCTGCAGGAGTGCTGACTCATCCAGGAGCACCCTCTCATATAAAACCCAGCACCCTGCCATCAGAATTGTCAAGGCCTGTTATTTGGGTGACATATAGGTTTTAAGTGTAGTGACCTATAGACAAAGTAAACCTATATCTGAAGCAAGTGGTGCATGCACCACATTACACAGGCTACAATGGCAGACATGTAGCTCCATTTTGCATGGCCTTTCATGGGTGGTATAATACATGCCTCAGCCCTTAAACTCAGCTGGTCCCCTAATGGGATCAAACCTCCTACACATGAACTAGTCCATGCAATACATCTAATGTGTGCAGGACACCACCTTAACCATTGGATATACAATGGCATTCAAGCACAATCAGGAATATTATTATCCTCACTTCGAGCAAAGTGGTCCTTAAACTTAGAGAAGGAATTGAAAGATAAAGAAAGGGCCTTCATTTTGGAATTTCCTTAGAAAGTTTCCCGTACCGCTAAATTTAAATACATACAGTATATGATATTGCATAGGGCATACCTTACACTGCACCAACTCAATAGTATATATCTTAATTCACAATTCTCTTGCCCTAGGTGTCAGGAGGCTGATGCAGACCAATGCCATATGTTGTGGGGTTGTCCGCGACTACGAGTATTCTGGCAAACAGTCAGTTATAGAGTGCAAGGGGTCACTGGTACAGCTGTTTGGACAACAGCAGACAGTTGCAAATTGGGTCACAAAAGGGACCCAAGAGCCAGAAGGTCCAGTTTAGATTTGCGGACATGGCTTTGTTGATAGCGAAACGTGCCATCACAATGAAAGTGGAAAATTTGCTTCTCCTCCTACACCACTTTCTTGGCATACAGAAATGACCCGATGGGGAACTGCAGAGAGTGTATCTATTAGGCAAGAAGAATTTAGAGGACTGTCTAGGATTCCTAACTCTATGGAATGGGATCCAATGTTGGAAGCATTTAAAGCTATAGATTCTTTAACTCCCCCGACATCTCAGGTCGAGCCCATTCCGCCTACAGCTCCCACATCTTCATTAGTTAATCTGATCGAACCTGTTTAATGCCATATCACTGTCTTATTATTAACCCTGGGCGTAGCTTGCGTAGTGGCGCTATGCGTAGGTACGGAAGTGCACTTCGCACGCTACGTGTAGCTACGCGAGCTGCGTAGTAAAGTAAGGAAAATGCTGTTTGCACTGATTGCACAGTGCCGGATGCTTTTCCACAATGTGCAATCATTGCAAACGGCATCTTGCACAGTGCAAGAAGTTGTTTTCTGCTGCTTGAGTAGATTTGTACTCGAGCGGCAGCTTTCACAGTGCGGACTTGTAGGTTCTCATCCCGAGCGGTTACAAGCATACGCGACCAATCGCAATGAGAAACCAGACCTCCCCGCGTTGAAAAACTCACCGGGAGGTTTATTTTCCATTCTCACGATTGGCAACTTGATGTTGCTGATGGCGAGCAAGCAAAAAATGTCTGCTACGTGCTATTCGCTTAGTGCATAGTAGCGCAAACTATGCACGCTCCGCGAGCATAGCCTAGTCCTATGCCCAGGGTTACTTATTATATATAAATATGTGTGCTTTGTATATTTTTGGTTTTAGTCAATGGAATACAATCTTTTTGGTATGTTAGTGTATACAATAGTGGGCCAGGGAACTGGGGGGAAAGGGGAGGGAGTTTCAATCTTACTTAGTATTGTAGTTTATAGATTATTAGATAAGCACAAGTTTCATAATATTTGGCTGTTGACAAATATGAGTGACCCGAACGTTTTTTCTTCTTTGTAATCAGGCACTGTAATAATTGAAGTCATTATATATGAGTATTCATTTTGGTGCTAATAATTTGATTGTAATATTTGATTATAGGATCGCTATTTTAAAACTCTTATTTTATTTATGCTAACTATGATACATATGTACAACAACGATTGTAAAAACTCAATAAAACTGTGTTTAAAAAAATCCATGCTTCAGCCCAGTAGTCAATCATGAGATAACATTTTAGGGAGAAAGCAGATAGACTGGGGTCCTGATCAACAGGATTCCAGTTAGACTAGTCAACAAAAGATGTAACTTCAAGCAAAAAGTGCGTGTAACTATAAGAAGCAGATTCTACTTTTCTAAAAAGAGTGTCTGTCAACAATTGCTACAATATTCTCCAAATAGATTTAATTTCTTTGTGCTGCACTCAGTGCACCATATTTTCTTTTGCATTGAACACTCCATGCATTGAATGCTCCATTTATCTAAATTGACTGACGATGTTGATTTGAATGACTTTGTCAAAGACCCTGCACAAGGCAGGTCCAAGCGATTGATAACTGCTATTTACATTGAAGTTTGGAAACTGTCTCAAATTGAGAATGCTTCTAGGTTAAGAGAGATTGATCAGGCTTATTTAGAAAAAGGGCTTGCAGTTGTACATAATAGAATTAATACACTTTCTTCCAGGATGTATACATTAGATAATATTATTTCATCTGTTGTTGATATTGTGCAAGATAAAGTTTCTGTTTTGTACCATGCTTAACATCAATTACAATAAAATTAGGCAGTTTGCATGGACAATACAAACGTTAAAGGCTGGTAAGGTCCCTTGGGATCACATGAACACCTCTTTTCTATTTTTGCCATTTAATTTGACTGTAAAACAACAATTTATGTCTATGAAAGATGCTGCATATTCACTTTGCAAATTGAAAAGTTAGAACCTTTACCATTTTCTGTGGCCAAAACTAATTCAGCAGTTTGGCTTCTTCATGGGTTAATAACACTCCCTTTCCACTGTTTAAATTCAAAGCATGTATGAAGCATTATGCCATATGCAGATATGAACCTTTGGGTAGCGCGTGTCTCCATGAAGTTTTGGCCATTTACCTATAGTGCCTGAGGGACAGTAAAGAATTTTATTTAAAAGGTGAAGATTGCCCATCAACACCCGATCACTCATTGGTCTCTAGAAATATACAATTGTATGGCTCATGTAATTCTGATGCTCCAAATTTAGCGTGAATTCTAAAGGGTACACCCGCTCTGGCTATAACACTGACTTTGACGTTGCTAGTAAACAATTGTTTTTTGCTTTTAAATAATGTAGATTTCTGTGGTATGCTGGCAGGGATTCCATATATTGTTACTGTATCCCAACGTGTATTCTGCTGTAAGAATGTGGTGTTCTCTCCTCCACATGGGAAGCTCGATGTATCCATCTGGCCTTCCATTCCAACCTTTAAAGCAGAGTTCAACAAGATGAATTGAATAAGGGCTTTATTGTCACAAAAGGGAGTTGCCCTTACTTCTTCACGTGAAACATTCATCCTTCACGTTGCAAACAGCAGCACTGTAGTGCATACCCTTTTGAACACAGATCTTCCCCTGCATTTTGGTGCTTTGATTCACACAATATTCAATGCCTCATCGACCACTGGTTTGGCACACTTTTTAAAATTGTAAGTTCTGGCCTTGTGACCTCATTCCATACTATATTTGATGTGATACCGGCATTTTTTCATTCTCTTTTTTCCTATCCTTTGGCGGTTTACCATTAATTCTTGCCTTGGCTGCCGGTGTGTTACTGTTAATTTGCCTACTCAGAAATGGCTGTACAATCTGTGACACAAGACAATCTTCCCTGACTGCTTCAGTTTCCCAACGGGATGCTTGATTACTATGGAACGCTGACTCTGGCATCAGTGAGTGCGGCTTATGAATTATCGTTCCGATTCTCCTACTTTACATGCATGCAGCCTGTTTTTCATTGCCTGGATTGCTGTCTTAAATGGGCTCAGGATTTGTGTCTGTGCAATACGGTGTCTTCTGACCCAGATTATGACCAGCTGCGGAGACCACTAGTTGCTCATGAAGTGCAATGTTCTGGCATCGGGATTATGGCATTTTCGGCTTCTGCATGGAGTCCTAGGGAATTGGGATATTTGTGCAGCGGCACATGACTTCCTGGCACGCAGTTATATTGAAGAATGCCCGAGTTGTCCTCTGATGGTGCTAGAGGCTCCGGCTATTTAAGAACATGTGTGCTCCTTCTCGTTAATTAAATGGATGGCTGAAATGTTCTCTGATGATAACAACGACTTCCTATTAGAGGGTGTTGCGACGTACTGTGCCTATACGCTGTTGGATTGAGGTGACATTTTTTTTTACTTCAAAACACGTACTCGACTCTTGGTTTCTTTGTTTTTTTTTCTCTCTCACAAATTTCTAGTGTTGGACACTATATGATCCCTATTTAGTTTTGAGATTTTTTGTGGTTATTACTTTGGAAATTAACTCCCATTTCTTCAGTTTGATGAATTTTTGAACTTGGTTCTGTCTCATTCGAACTTGAACTCTGTGTTCCTAACTTGCCTTCGTTTGTGTGGTGTGGGCAGTGCCTTACTTACTGGTACAGATTGCTATGTTAGCATAGGCTTATTAGAAGTTTAAACACCATTTTACCTTTCTACTGCTTTTGCACATGACACTGCATATAACTGTTGTTGTAAGTTAGGCTGTGTGAATTTCTTCACATGACAATGACTTGTTTTCAACGTCCCTAGACTTAATCCCGACCGTATTCTTCACAGTGAACGCAGATGCCTCAAAGGTTATCATAACAATGTTAGCTGTTATTCGGGCTGATCGGCTCTCACATACACACAACATACACGCAGCTCCTGCTAAGTGAAATTCTGATGCCTTTAATATTGCCCTACATCCATGAGTTTAGGCACTTGGTGAACATCCGTTTCCAGAGAAAGAGTTTTTGCAGATCCTGATGTGATTCACCTCTGCTGATCATGGAGGTAAGGGGTCCCCTATACAAGCCTAAGAGACCTTCTATATTTTATAAAACATAGTTCCTAGCAAGTGAGCGTGGCATACTAGGCATTATAGGACCTGTTTCCACTATCATTATAATAAGATTCATCCATTTGTGTTTTATGGAATTGTGACAATGCTGATCATAATATTTCTAATCATATGTCTACTTGTGTAAGAAAAAATACTGCATCTTAGAGCACGTCGTTAAAATAAACATTTTAAAGTTTCACGTATCTCTTTTTACCCATGTTGTGGACGGGTATGAGAATAATAACGAAAGAGTGTTATTGATTCCCACCATTCCTGAGAGTAACCTAAGTCGCATGTTCTGGTTTGTCTAATCATTGATACCTTTGCTATAGGACGAAGAGCTAATGTGACACTGATGCTTGTCGGTTAGGGGCTCTAGGTACTGAGGTGAGGTTTTTGGTCCACCACAATTCACTGAGGTCTTGGGTCTCTGTGCACAGTTCTTTGTGTGAGCAGAATCCCTGTAACAGCTGTCACACCATCTCTTTCTAATTCCTCCCAGGAGGTGTTTTTATTGGCTTTAAAGTAGGAGCAAAAATGTGTGTCTATCATGTTTCCACATAGACGAGTAGGCGTCCTCCCACTTGGTTTATGTTTTAACCCCTTCAGTGCTAATGACAAGGGTAACTCGTCATGGAGTTTCCATTGATTTCAATGGAAAGTCAATGGGAAGAGGTGGATGTACCTTAGCAGCCAAGTGGTTAAAGGCATGTATTGAGTTTACTGAGTTCCAAAATACTCACCAAAATGTTCCTGTCCCGTTAGAATATTTTGGGTGGTTTGTTCGATCCAAGGATCTTGTTAATAGAAAAAGGAAAACAGATTTAAGTGATTTCATTTAATTCATTTAATATTTATACATACATAAAGAGCACAGAGAATTGTTGCAATCAGCATGCAAATGTTCAGAAAATCAACAATTTTTTGAGTGCCAGCTAAAGGAAGACTGAGAGCCAAAGCAGAAAATTATTGGTATGTGCGCTGTTGCTTCTGCTCTGTTATAAAATACTCGCCTGTATTTTGTGAATCAGAACCTAAAGTATTATTGAATGAAGAGATAGAGACTCCAGATATATACTAAATGTAGTCTATCACTTTCCTTATCAAAGTTGCATCAGTGAAAAATGTGAAAGAGAACCCTCAAGTTCCTACATTGATTCTTTATATTAGACCAAATTGTCATTGTATTCTTTCCATGCTAAATTCATGACAATTTAATGCTCTCCTCTAGGGCTCTCTGTTTGGAGAGATTTCTAAAAGTAGTTAAGTTTACAGAATGGCCAAATGAACCAAATAGCGAGTCTGTCAGCAATTGGTACAATACTCTCCACATATTTCATTTCTTTGTTCTGCATCCAGTGCTCCATATTGTCTTTTCCATTGAACACTAATCCTTACTTTGACTTACTTGGTCTTTACTAGTGATGGAGCAAGGATTCGCATATGAAGCAACTTGCTCGTATTCATGAACCTCGAATACCCCTAACTATGTAATCAACCTGTTTGTCTTGCTAATTTGCCCCTTCTTTCTTCATTATTTGGGTATCCGAGTGAAGCTTACCTATGTGTTTTCTAATCCTAATACGCTTGCAAATAAAATGGCTGTTGCTACGCGGGAATTTCTACTGCGCATGCGTCTGTCATACCCACGTGACATGACGTACTCGCAGCTTTGGAGGGAATCTGTTGCTTCTGCGCACTAGAGATAATATGGCTGCTCTGTGTTCTCACATGCGAGAAGCTTGCACTGCTGCTTTTGCCAAGCTGTTCGTTCTGCTTAATCCTAATGCTATAGTTTATTATAAAGTAATGGGTATAGTGTAGAAATTCATGGTATACAGTGTTTTTATTTTATTCTGTGTTCTAAAATCGTTTCTTTTACTTTTCATGTATCATAATTTTTGGGCCTGGGAGGTGCTATTTACTCTATTTTGGAAATCCTTTCTGCGCATGACAGTCTGCAGCAAGAGGATGAACTCTGTGTTATTGAACTCGTGCCAGATGGCAGCCACAGCCAAGATGTGCCTGGGAACTCACGTCTGACCCCACTAAGAAGAAGTCAAAAGACTACAATGTATTTTTCAATAGAACGTTCATTGTTATATGAAATGAAGATATCCTGAGAACCTGAATTTGATGGGCGTGAACATAAATTTGAATAGGAGACTGCAAAAGCCTAAAATTTAGGTGGTGTAATGACCTCTCCTCTTCCTTTGTCCAATCGAAATTGGGGATCCTTACACTTGCAACATTTGGGGGTGGTACACTGACCTGGAAAACAGTATAACTAGAGTAAGTTTAGCTAGAGAAATTGTCCGACTTGTCCGAATAGCTGACCTGTCACTGACCCAACGCACTCAATCAATCAATCAATCAATCATAAAATGTGTATAGCGCGCTACTCACCCGTAAGGGTCTCAAGGTGCTGAGGGGGGGGTCGCTACTGCTCGAACAGCCAGGGCTTGAGTAATTTCCTGAAGGAGAGGTGATTCTGGGTCAGCCGTAGGTGAGTGGGGAGGGAGTTCCATGTCTTGGCTGCCAGGTAGGAGAAGGATCTTCCTCCGACGGTGGATTTCCGAATTCTTGGGACGGAGGCGAGGGCGAGGCTGGCGAATCGGAGCTGGCGGGTGGGTGTGTAGAAAGTGAGGCGGCTGTTGAGGTACTTCGGGCCCAAGTCGTAGAGAGCCTTGTGTGCGTGGGTGAGGAGTCTGAACGTGATCCTCTTGTTGACGGGGAGCCAGTGCAGGTGTCTCAGGTGGGCGGAGATGTGGCTGTTGCGCGGGATGTCCAGGATGAGTCGAGCTGAGGCGTTCTGGATGCGCTGGAGTCTTTTCTGGAGTTTGGCTGTGGTTCCAGCGGAGAGGGTGTTCCCATAGTGCAGACGACTGGTGACGAGGGCCTGGGTGACCGTCTTCCTGGTTTCGGTGGGGATCCATCGGAAGATCTTTCGGAGCATGCGCAGGGTGTTGAAGCAGGATGATGAGACTGCGTTGACTTGCTTGGTCATCGTGAGGGAGGAGTCCAGGATGACGCCCAGGTTGCGTGCATGGTCCGTTGGTTTGGGGCTCGTCCCAGGCGGAGGGCGATGATCCCAGGATGAGGACTTCCGTCTTGTCTGAGTTCAGTTTCAGGTGGCTGTTCTTCATCCACCTGGCGACGGCTTTCATCCCTTCATGCAGGCTGGTTCTGATGGTGGCGGGGTCGTTGGTGAGGGAGAGGATCAGCTGGGTGTCGTCGGCGTAGGAGATGATGTTGAGGTTGTGTTTGCGTGCGATGGCTGCGAGAGGGCTCATGTAGACGTTGAAGAGGGTTGGGCTGAGGGATGATCCTTGTGGTAAGCCGCAGATGACTTCGGTGGCCTCGGATGTGAACGGGGGAGCCGGACTCTCTGGGTTCTTCCGGCGAGGAACGAGATGATCCACTCCAGTGCCTTCTCTTGGACTCCGATGTTGCTGAGGCGCTGCACTAGGGTGCGGTGGCAGACAGTGTCGAACGCTGCCGAGAGGTCCAGGAGGATGAGGGTCGCTGTTTCCCCGTTGTCGAGCAGGGATCTGATGTCATCAGTGGCTGCGATGAGGGCAGTCTCGGTGCTGTGGTTGGCTCGGAAACCGGACTGCGAGGGGTCGAGGGATCCATTCGTCTCGAGGAAGGCGGCAAGCTGTCTGTTGACGGTCTTCTCGATGACTTTGGCAGGAAAAGGGAGGAGCGAGATGGGGCGGTAGTTATTGAGGTCGGTGGGGTCTGCTGTTGGTTTCTTCAGGAGGACGCTGAGCTTGGCGTGCTTCCAGATCTCCGGGAAGGTGGCGGTGTTGAAGGAGGTGTTGATGATGTCCCGGAGTTGGGGTGCGATGATGGAGTCGGCCTTGTTGAAGACCTGGTGGGGGCAGGGGTCGGTTGGTGATTCGGAGTGGATGGTATTTAACGTGCGGGTGGTGTCTTCGGTGCTGGTCGGGGTCCAGGCGCAGAGGGTGGTGGTGGGGGGTGTTGGTTTGGTGGTTGGGTGCGTGGTAGGTGCGCCAAAGCTGTTGTGTATATCGGCGATCTTGCGGTGGAAGAACGAGGCGAGTGAGTCGCAGAGGTCTTGCGAAGGGGTGATGTCGTTGTTTCCGGCGCTGGGGTTGGAGAGCTCTTTGACGATGCTGAAGAGTTCCTTGCTGGTGTGGGCGTTGTTGTTCAGTCGTTCTGTGAATACTGTCTTCTTGGTGGTGCGGATCAGCTGGTGGTGTTTGCGGGTGGCGTGCTTGAGGGCAGTCATGTTGTCCGTGGTCTGGTCGTGACGCCAGGCTTTCTCGAGGGTGCGGCAGTTATTCTTGGAGTTCTTTAGTTCATCGGTGAACCAGGAGGCTTTCTTGCTGCCGGATCTGCTGGGGGGGTTCAATAGGTGACTAAGAGCAGAGGGCTGCGGAGCACTCTGTTAGACAGACTCGCTGACCCAATCGGGGTTCTGGGGAGGTGAAGTGCTGGCGAAGCACTTTGCTGGTATATGCTGTAACCTAGTCAGGGTTTTGGCCGATTCCTTGCAGAGAGGCGTTGCAACTGAACTGCGGGTGCTGGTCTTAGCCTTTGATGGTCCTGTCCTGATCCAAATTTGGTCTATCCTGTCCCGACTTCTATACTGCACCTGCTGGCCTACTGGCGACTGTATTCTTTGGGGTTCTTCTGTCCTTTAACTGACCCATGGCCAGGGTTGGTCTTCACACTATTCTAGGTAAATATAAATCTGTGTGGGTAATTGTCATTATAATTTGCGTCTTTTTCTTTACCCCCCCTAATTGGCAAAAGCTTTGATTGCATATGTTCCTTTTTCTTACCCTTCCCTTGGTAAATGATAAAGTCGTGTTTTGCTGTTTATTAGCATGTTCCATATTTTACCCTCCTGTTAGTTAAGTGCTAAACGAATAAGTTTGCACAAATTGTGTCCTTTTTCTCTACCCTCCCTTGAGAGTGATTTTGACTAGTATGTTCCTTTTCTTTACCCTCCTTTAGTTAAGTGGTTAAAGTTGGTTTCCAAAAATAGCATGTTTCTTGTTTTTACCTTCCCTTTATTTCAAACTTGCTAAATGGTTGGCATAATATATCTCTTGCATGGTTATACACTGTTTCTAGTCTTGGTTATTGATAGTTTGATTGCGTTCAATTTATGGCTTATGACCTTTGATGAAGATTAGATAAACAATTTAAAACTTCCCCGAGTCTGTGGTTATTATATGAGTGTTAATGTTATGGTATTTTAGACTGTTTTGCCTATTATTCTAAACTCCCTCATCCATTGTGATCTTAGGTACCAGTGACAAGAATTGGTAAGTCAATGATATAGGAATTAGTCAAATAAAATAGACTGGTAGTAGAGTGTAGGTTACCCGATTGAGAAAAACATGGGGAATTGAATTATGGGCCCAGGTGAGTATTTGTAAAATTATAGTCGGGTGACCTGCGCGCTCTATCACTAGGAACATTGAAATTATTTTTCTATGTAAGTAATTTTTCATTTATTTGGTAATTTCCTTAGAAATCATTGATCGTCCTGTCTGCACATTACCTTTTTGAAATTTTTCTCAAGTTGCTTTTTGGATTGACCTCACATTAAGAGCAAGTATTTGGTTCTGGCCTATTTCCACATGGCCTGAAGCTGTCATCCCATTTGATTTACGTTTTTAAAGCATCAATTGAGTGTACTGAGTTGCAAAATACTTACCATTTTCATCCTGTCCCGTTGGCATATTTTGAGTGGTTTGCTCTGGAGAAATAAAGTCAATAAAAAGAGAATTTAACGTAGGATCGAAATGTTAATCTTGCTAATAGAAAAAGGAAAACACATATCCATTGCAAATTTAATTCAGATAATGTTTGCACACACTCAATGAACGTGCTCAATGAACACAGAAAAGTGTTGCAAGCAGCCTACAAGGGTAAACATTACAACTATTATTTGATTGACAGAAAAGGGAAGACTGAGAGCCAAAGCAGAACATCATTGGTGAGCACGTTGTTGCTTCTGCTCTAGTCTAAAAGACATCCCTCTATTTTTTATATCAGAACCTTAATTATCTCTGAATGAAAAGAAAAAACTCCAGACATTTCCAAATTTTAGTCTGCCTCTTTCATTTTCAAAATTGCAACAGTGAGAGAGTTAAAAGGGAGCCCCCAGGTTTATACATTTCATTTTGATTTTTTGCATTACATTACTTAATGTACTCATGAGAACCATAGTCATTGGATTCTTTCCATGTTTGGTTCCTGATAAGTTAATGCTCTCTTAGAGTGCTCTCTGTTTGAAGAGTTTCTATAAGTGATTGATTCTTAAGAAGGGAGAAATGAACCAACTAGAGTGTCTGTCACCAATTGTTACCAGATTTTCTAAATATGTAACTTCTCTGTGCTGCACCTAGTGCTCCATATTTTCCTCTCTATTGAAAACTAAACCTTTCTTCATCTTACTGGCTGTTTTCTGCAAACATTGAATGTATCTGTGGATATAAATTATGTTTTATTTGTCAGGCCATTTGTTTAGCATTCATTGACCTTCCAGGCTGTTACTTCATATCTTTCTAATTCTTCCCAGGAGGTGAATTTATTGGCTTTAAAGTAGGAGCAAAAAGTAGGTAGATGCATTGTTGCTTATGCTATAGTCTGAAAGACTCCCTTCTGTTTTGTAAATCAGAACCTTAATTATTTCTGATCAAAGACGGAGAGACTCCAGATATTTCCCAATAGTAGCAACAGAAAAACGAAAGGGCACCCTCAAGTTCGTACATTTAATTTTGATTCTTTGCATTACGGTAGGAAATTAGAACAAAATGACTTTGGATTATTTCCATGTTTAGTTCATGATAATGTAATGATCTCCTCTAGTGCTATCTCTTTGGAGAGTTTTGCATAAGTGGTTGTGTTTTAAGAAGGAGAAATTAACAAACTAGGGAGTCTGTACGCAATTACTACATGATTTTCTAAATAATTAATTTGTCTGTGCTGCACCCTGTGTTCCTTATTATCTCCTCTATTGAACAGTAATCTTAATTTTTCTTACTGGCTGTTTAGTATGAGCATTGAATGTATCCGTCCGTGAAATTCAAGACAATTTCTAGCGTTCTTAAAGTTTCGGGCAATGTTAAAAAATTAGTCGGTTTAGGTCGCTATTCCTGTTATACCCCCGTTTCACAGAATACGGACCTTCCGGATATATTCCATGATGTATGTATGAAGAGGTGGGTGGATTTAGGAGTCACACAGCTTGGGTGTTTTTTTCTATTAATGGACTTAAAACATTTGACGAATTGAATGCAGAGTTTGATTTGTTGAATAGGGACTTTTATTAATTTCTTCAGGTGCGGGACTTTATATTAAAAAAAGTAGGCGGTCGTATAAAATTCCAACCTAGTCAAATTATCGATAAACTCAGATTAGCTAAAACTCTGAGAATCGGGGAGATATATGAAGGATTGAATATATTACTACCCGACGATATGGATAAACATGGGATGGTATGGCAGTCTAGGTTGGGGATCTCACCTCAGGTGTCCCGCGATGCTTATGTTATGTTATGTTAATGTTATGTTAATTGGGTTCTTCTATAGCGCAACGGCTACTCACAGAGGAGTGTCCCGGCGCTTTGGCGAAGAGGACCTTTATTGGAAAGAAAACATAACTGGGATTAAAAGACTTCACAATTCCTAACTAAACAGCCAGGTTTTTAATGCTTTTCTAAAAGACATCAGACTAGGGGCCTGTCTAAGATCAAAAGGCAATTCATTCCAGGCGCATGGAGCCAGGTAGTGAAACGAGCGCCCCCCTTGACGAGTGCGTTTGATGGATGGGACGCACATTTTGAGCAGGGAGGCAGAGCGAAGAGCTCTGCTCGGTTTGTACAGAGCGAGCCGTTTACTAATATACCTGGGGCCCAGGTCGTGAAGAGCCTTATAAGTTAGAGTCAGGCTCTTGAACAGCACCCTTTTGGCTATAGGAAGCCAGTGCAATTCCTTAAGCAGGTTAGAAGTACTCGCTCGTCTGGGAAGACCATAAATGGCCCGTGCAGCTGAATTTTGCACAACCTGAAGTCTCCTTACCAAGTATTTAGGAAGACCTAAATAAAGGGCATTTGCATAGTCCAAGCGAGACCCTACTAGTGCTTGAACGATAACCCTGCGATGATTCACGGAAATCAAAGGAAGAAATTTCCTGAGCATCCTCAGGATACCGAAGCATTTCCCTGCCAGACTGGCTATTTGGGGTCCAAAAGACAACTCATTGTCTACAATGATACCAAGATTTTTAACCCTGGTACTAGCATTGGTAGGAGGAAAAAGATCCTGGGGCCACCAACTTTTCCAATTTGGTTCAGAGACACACCCGAAAAAAAGCAGCTCCGATTTATCGGAGTTGCATTTCAGGCCGTGTCTCTTGAACCAATCAAAGACTGCTTCTAAACAGCCCCTGATACGTGTCCCATCAAACATCTCATTCTTGTTCTGGGTGAACAAGAGCTGGGTGTCATCAGCGTAAGACACGATCTGAGCGCCAAACGACTCCGCAACCTCTGCAAGGGGGGCCATAAAGATGTTAAAAAGCAGGGGGCTAAGAATAGACCCCTGAGGGACCCCCACTTCCAGGACTGACATAGCTGCGGAATGAGGTGGCGCCCAGATCGTTTGCCGGCGGTTGGCTAGAAATGACCTAAGCCAGTTCCACACCGTCCCCCTAAGACCACAATCCCAGAGTCGAATTAGGAGAGTGTCATGGGGAACGGTGTCAAACGCCGCCGACAAGTCTAGCATAACCAACATGGCCTTGCCTCCCGAGTCTAAGACCTCTCTAATGGCGGTGGTGACTTCCAGTAAAGCGGTTTCTGTGCTGTAATTCGCACGAAACCCAGATTGAGTACTGTGCAACATGTTGTTATTCTCGATGAAGTCTGAGATGGAACGGTGCACATGCCTTTCCGCCACCTTTGCCAGAGCAGGGAGGAGAGAAATAGGCCTATAGTTGGCGTGTATGATGGGATCCAAAGTTGGTTTTTTAATTAGAGGAAGAATAAGAGCACTCTTCCAAGCCTGTGGAACAATGCCAGAAGAAAAAGAGGAATTTAGCATTGAGTTGATAGGACTATTTAGCACAGCGGCTATTTTATTAAGACAAGAGACCGGGCAGGGATCTAAAGGGGAGCCCGATTTCAAGCCTGTCAAGTAGTCTAATGAAGCATCAAGGCTTAACTGCGGAAATTCCCAAAGAGTGGGATTCACAAAAGAAACAGCATCCGGATCAACCACCCAAGACTGCTTAGAATAAGTTGCAAGGTCGGCTTGAATGGTAATTATTTTGTCTACAAAATAATGAGCTAGTTCATTCAGCCAAGATTTGGAATGACCCTGAACAGATTTGGCCAACGGCGGAGAAGTGAAGTCTCTGACAATATTAAAAAGCTCCTTGCAGGAGTTATCCGAATCATCTATCCGACGTTCAAAGTAGGTTTTTTTTTCGCTCCAAATCATCTTATGGTAAGATTTAGTTAGATCTTTAAATTTTTCTCTCTCACCAGGGTTATAGTCTTTTCTCCAGATTCTTTCTGCTCTCTTGCAGCTTTGACGGGCTTCTTTAAGCTTGGATGAAAACCAAGGAGCAGAGGCGCGTTTATTTCCAGGTTTGGCAACTTTCTCAGGCACCAGATCGGCCAGTATAGTTGTAAGCCACTCCGTATAGAGGGGTAGGTCTGTTTCAACACTGCCGGACAGAGTGCAAGGCGAACGTGCCAAAGCCTGGAGTAACGCTTCACTAGATAATAGATGAAAAGGTCTGGACATACGCTTAGTGCATGTCACAGGGTTCAATCTAGCAGGAGAAATACTAGAAAGACTAAAAGTGATTAGAGAGTGGTCTGACCATAGTACAGGCTGAGGGACAAGTACATTAATAGGAACCGTAGAGAAAACTTGGTCCAAATGATATGTCATTAACATGTTTAATGTCTATGAAACTCCAGGCACAATTTTTTAAAACTTTCTTTTCACTTTATTACACACCTGGAAAAATTGCTAAATGGGGGACTTGGAAAGGGACGACCTGTCCACGATGTGCACTACACGCTGCGGATATAACTCATATGTTCGCCTCGTGCCCTGTTTTGGTTAAAGTACTAGCGGAAGTTTCTGATTTTTTGTCACAAATTACCCAGGATAGGGTTGATATTACCAACGAAGAGGTGTTGTTGGGTTTAACCAATACCACCGACCACCCGAATTACACGGGCTGATTTTTGTAGCCATGGCTGTATTTAGGCTGTGTGCCGCATCTGCATGGATAGATCCGCAACCTCCCTCATTTTTTGAATGGAGAACTCGGCTGCTTGCGACCTGTAGTTTGGAGCCCGCAATTTATAGAAATAAAGGGAGGGTTAAGCGGAATAGGGGTATGCAGATTTGGGCCCCATTACTATCATGGATTGAGGGTGTATGATTATGGAAGTAATATATCAGGGAAACTTGGCGTAAATCTGTAATCATGGTATTCTTGTGATGTGTTTTTTTTTCCGTTTGTATAAATCGTTTATATTTAATACAGTTTTTGTTGTAACGAAATGAAAGAATGCTGGGTTCCTGTTCTCCTGGGGTGGGGGGGGATGTGTATTAAATTTGAAACTCAAATACAAATTGTTAAAAAAAAAGGAATGTATCAGTCCAAATAAGAAAGGTTTAATTTCTCAGGCCAATAATTTAGCATTCATTAATCTACCTATCTGTAACTTCATCTCTTTCTTTTTCTTCCCATGAGGTGTTTTGTATAGGCCTTACCAGATGAAGACCATATTATGAATCAGAACCTCAATTGTTAAAATGAATAGGAAGAGAGACTCAAGCAATTGCTTAATTGTACTCTATGACTTTCTTTTTTAAAGTTGGTTCAGTGACAAAGGTAAAAGGGAGTCTACAAGTTCCTACATTTCATTTTCCTTCTTTTTATTACTGGATGTTATGGTTTCACAAGTCCAACATATCAGTAGATTCTCTCCATATTGAATTCATGACAATTTAATGCTCCCCTCCAGTGCACTTGGTTTGTAGCATTTGCTATAAGTGGCTGAGTTTTCAAAGTTAGAAATGAGCCACAAGGGCATCTGTCGGCTATAACTTCATGCACACTACTACCTGCAACCACACTTTGCTGCTATATTAGACTGTGCTTTTCAACAATCAACTGCGATTTTATTTAAAATCAGGTATGTCTACAGGGGGTGAGAGTTTTAGGGCCAAATGCATTACACATTTTCCTCCTCGCAGAATCGACCCGTTTGTGATTGCAAAAAATGCGTTTGCTATGCATCAAACCCAATTTTGCAATTTGGTAACCTGTTAAAGAATTGCAAAATAGGTTTACGATTCACTATTTGGAAAGGGCGTGTTTAGGGTAGCGCGTATCTCCATGAAGTTTGGTCTCTGCCATTTACCACAGGTGCCTGAGCGAAGGTAAAGAAGTTTATTTAAAAGCTGAACATTGCACATCAACACCCGTTCACTCATTCGTCTGTAGGAATATACAACTGTACATCTCATGTAATTCTGATGCTCCAAATCTAGCATGTATTCTAAAGGGCACACACGCTCCAGCTATAACACCGACTTTCACGTTGCTAGCAAACCATAGTTATTTGCTTTTAAATAATGTAGATTGCTGTGGTATGCTGGCAGGGATTCCGTACATTGTGACTGTATCCCAAAGTGTAGTCTGCTGTAAGAATGTACTGTTCCCTCCTCCACATGGGAAGCTCGATGTATCAATCGGGCATTCTATTTTAACCTTTAAAGAAGAGTTCAACAAGATGAGTCGAATAAGGGCTTTATTGTCAGAAAAGGAAGCTGCCCTTACTTCTTCAAGTGAAACATTTGTCCTTCACGTTGCAAACACCTGCACTGAAGTGCACCCCCTTTTGAATACAGATCTTCCCCTGTATTTTGGTGCTTTGATTCACACAAGATTCAATGCCTATTCGACCACAGGCTTGGTACACTTTTTTAACATTGTAAGTTCTGGCCTTGTGACCTCATTCCAAACAATATTTGTTGTGATACCAGCATTTTTTCATTCTCTTTTGTACAGCCTCTTTGGCGGTTTACAGTTAATTCTCACTTTGGCTGCTGTTGTGTTGCTGTTAATTTGCCTACTCAGAAATGGCTGTACAATCTGTGTCACATGACGATCTGCCCCGACTGCTTCAGTTTCGCAACAGGATGCTTGATAACTATGGAACGCTGCCTCTGGCGACATTGAGTGCGGCTTGTGGATTTTCATTCCGATTCTCCTACTTTACATGCGTGAAGCCTGTTTTTCATTGCCTTGATTGCTGTCTTGAATGGGCTCTGGATTTGTGTCTGTGCAATGCGGTGTCTTCCGACCTGGACTATGACCAGCTGATGAGCCCCTTAGTTGCTCATGAAGTGCAATGTTCTGGCATCGGGATTATGGCCTTTGCGGTGATACATTGAGTCCTAGGGAATAGGGATATTTGTGCAGTGGCACATGACTTCCTGGCGCGCAGTTATATTGAAGAATGCCTGAGTTGTCCTCTGATGGTGCTAGAGGCTCCCGCTATTGAAGAACATGTGTGCTCCTTCTTGTTAATTAATTGAATGGCTGAAATGTTCTCTGATGATAACAAGGACATCCTATTGGAGGCAGTTGCATCGTACCGTGCCTTTGCGCTGTTGGATTGAGGTGACTTTTTTTAACTTCAAAACACGTACTGGACTCTTGGTTTCTTTGTATTTTTTTCTCTCTGACACATTTCTTGTGTTGGACACTATATTATCCCTATTTAGTTTTGAGATTTTTTGTGGTTAATTATTACTTTTGAAATTAACTCCCAATGTTTCAGTTTGGTGAATTTTTAAACTTGGTTCTGTTTGTCTGTCTAACTTCCCTTCATTTGTGTGTGTTCCGATCAAGCGAGTGTGTAGTGAGGGCAGTGCCCTACTGGTACACTTTGCTATGTTAGCATAGGCTTATTAGAAGTTTAAACACCATTTTACCTTTCTGCTGCTTTTGCACATAACACTGCATATAACTGTTGTTGTAAGTTAGGCTGCGTGAAGTTCTTCACATGACAATGGCTTGTTTTCAACATCCCTAGACTTAATCTCGACCTTAGTCTGCACTGTGAGTGCCGATGCCTCCAAGGTTATCATAACAGTTTTAGCTGTTATTCGGGCTGATAGTCTCTCACTTCCAAAAAAACATTTACGCAGCTGCTGCTGACTGAAATTTTGGCGCTTTTAATATTGCATTACATGCATGATTTTAGGCACTTGGAGAACATCCGTTTCCAGAGAAAGAGTTTTTGCAATTCCTGATGTGATCCACCTCTGCTGATCATGGAGGTAAGGGGTCCCCTATACAAACCTAGGAGACCTTCTGTATTTTTTAAACATAGTTCCTAGCACGAGAGCGTGGCATACTAGGCACTATAGGACCTGTTTCCACTATCATTATAATAAGATTTATCAATTTGTGTTTTATGGAATTGTGACAATGCTGATCATAATATTTCCAATCATATGTCTACTAGTGTAAGCAAAAATACTGCATCTTAGAGCACGTCGTTAAAATAAACATTTTAAACTTTCCTGTTTCTCTTTTTACCCATGTTGTGGACTGGTATGAGAATAATAACAAAAGAGTGTTATTGATTCCCACCATTCCTGAGAGAAATCTAAGATGCATGTTCTGGGTTGTCTAATCATTGATACCTTTGCTATAGGACGAAGAGCTAATGTGACACTGATGCTTGTCGGTTAGGGGCTCTAGGTACTGAGGTGAGTTTTTGGGTCCACCACAATTCACTGAGGTCTTGGGTCTCTGTGCACAGTTCTGTGTGTGAGCAGAATCCCTGCAACAGCTGTCACACCATCTCTTTCTAATTCTTCCCAGCAGGTGTTTTTATTGGCCATAAAATAGGAGCAAATATTAGTGTCTATCATGTTTCTACATAGACGAGTAGGCGTCTTCCCACTTGGTTTTTGTTTAAAGGCATGTATTGAGTTTACTGAGTTCCAAAATACTCACCAAAATGTTCCTGTCCCGTTCGAATATTTTGGGTGGTTTGTTCGATCCAAGGATCTTGTTAATAGAAAAAGGAAAACACATTTAAGTGATTTCATTTAATTCATTTAATATTTATACATACACAAAGAGCACAGAGAATTGTTGCAATCTGCATGCAAAGGTTCATAAAATCATCAATTATTTGATTGTCAGCAAAAGGAAGACTGAGAGCCAAAGCAGAAAATTATTGGTATTTGCGCTGTTGCTTCTGCTCTGGTATACAATACTCACCTGTATTTTGTGAATCAGAACCTAAATTATTATTGAATGAAGAGATAGAGACTCCAGATATATACTAAATGTAGTCTATCACTTTCCTTATCAAAGTTGCGTCAGTGAAAAATGTGAAAGAGAACTCTCAAGTTCCTACATTTCATTTTGATTCTTTGTATTAATGTAATTATTTTTATTTATGAGACCAACATGTCACTGTATTCTTTCCATGCTAAATTCATGACAATTTAATGCTCTCCTCTAGGGCTCTCTGTTTGGAGAGATTTCTAAAAGTAGTTACGTTTTCAGAAGGGCGAAATGAACCAAATAGCAAGTCTGTCAGTAATTGGTACAATACTCTCCAAATATTTCATTTCTTTGTTCTGCATCCAGTGCTCCATATTGTCTTTTCCATTGAAACCTAATCCTTACTTTTACTTACTTGGTCTTTACTAGGAACATTGAATTTATTTTTCTATGTGTTATGTTTCATTTATTTGGTAATTTCCTTAGAATACATTGATCGGCCTGGCTGCACTTCACCTTTTTGACTTTTTTCTCAAGTTGGTTTTTTATATTGACCTCACATTAAGAGGAAGTAATTGTTTCTGGCCTATTTCCACATGTAGCTGTCATCGCATTTGATTTATGGTTTTTAAAGCATCAATTGAGTTTGCTGAGTTGCAAAATACTTACCATTTTCATCCTGTCCCGTTGGCATATTTTGAGTGGTTTGCTCTGGAGAAATAAAGTCAATAAAAAGAGAATTTAACATAGAATCGAAATGTTGATCTTGCTAATAGAAAAAGGAAAACACATATACATTGCAAATTTAATTCAGATGTTTGCACACACTCAATGAACATGCTCAATGAACACAGAGAAGTGCTGCAAGCAGCATACAATTTAAACATTACAACTATTATTTGATTGACAGAAAAGAGAAGACTGAGAGCCAAAGCAGAAAATCATTGGTAAGTGCCTTGTTGCTTCTGCTCTAGTCTAAAAGACGTCCCTCTATTTTTTTATATCAGAACCTTATTTGTCTCTGAAAGAAAAGAAAAAAACTCCAGACATTTCCAAATTTTAGTCTGTCTCCTTCATTTTCAAAGTTGCAACAGTGAGAGAGTTAAAAGGGAGCCCCCAGGTTTACACATTTCATTTTGATTTTTTGCATTACATTACTTAATGTACTCATGAGAACCAAAGTCATTGGATTCTTTCCATGTTTGGTTCATGATAAGTTAATGCTCTCCTCTAGTGCTCTCTGTTTGGGGAGTTTCTATAAGTGATTGATTCTTAAGAAGGGAGAAATGAACCAACTAGAGTGTCTGTCAGCAATTGTTACCAGATTTTCTAAATATGTAATTTCTCTGTGCTGCACCTAGTGCTCCATATTTTCCTCTCTGTTGAAAACGAAACCTTTTTTCATCTTACTGGCTGTTTTCTGCAAACATTGAATGTATCTGTGCATATAAATAATGTTTTATTTGTCAGGCCATTTGTTCAGTGTTCATTAATCTTCCAGGCTGTTTCTTCATATCTTTCTAATTCTTCCCAGGAGGTGATTTTATTGGCTTTAAGGTAGGAGCAAAAATTAGGTAGATGCATTGTTGCTTATGCTATAGTTTGAAAGACTCCCTTCTATTTTGTAAATCAGAACCTTAATTATTTCTGATCAAAGATGGAGAGACTCCATACATGTGGTACTGAAAATTATGGACCCGTGTCATAAACATCGTCGAATCATAACGATTTCGGTATCAACGAACCGAGAATGACTAGTATACCAGTCTCAAGCATTTTCGTCATATTCGAGTGACGAAATCCCCCTGAAATTAGAGATTCCGTCCTGAACCCTCGGGTTCCATTTTGTATAACGGCAGCCATTTTGTGGTTGCCCTCACATAGGCCGATGACTAAGGCCAAAAACGAGTCTGAAGGACACGTTTACCTTTGCTGACTTCTGTGTGACCTGGGCAAGCTGACTCCACTGCCTGAAGCCAAACCTGTTCGGGCAGTTCCTTTCCCAGTGGCCAATCGAGATTAGTATCAAGGCACAGCATGTCATAAACCTTTCATCGCACACAAACCGCGCCTAATCTTACACACACCTGTCTCTGTTCCTTACTTTATGACTTGCTTTTACGAGGAGGAGGTGCCCGTTTTTATTAGGGGTCCACCGATATCTGATGGAAGTTCTGGGCCTTGCCGGGTAATTGATTGTGGGCTGGACAATCTGAAATATGGGCTTGTCATCATGACTCTGCTTTTTCTTTGTTATGAAAATATGTGAATGGTCAACTGTAAAATAAGGAATGTTTCGCCTAAAGCATAATATTTTGTATAAAAGGGATGGCTAGCTTTGTAAGTTTGAGCAGTCTCCTGAGAATATACACCGTGTTGTACTTCTAGGATATCTGTTACTGGCTGCAGCCAATAAATTCGATCTTTGACTCCACCAAGAAGACTCTGCGTTTCTGTAGTCTGAAACAGGAAGGACTCGAAGTCTTAGGTTGTGTTCCCTGGCACCACTCGGTTCTTAAAAACCCAGTACTTCAGTTGGCGCCCAACGTGGGGCGATTTCAGCGGTACCGGTCCAAGCCATAGGTTCGTGAGGAGCTTCGTGTGAAATTCTGGAGGAAGGCCAACCACTTCATCGACCCCTGTATGTCGTCGTGGTCCGAAAGTCTTTGCTGCGAGGTTCCCCGCTTCCCGACGGCTACGAAGGACTGCTGCCCTGACTATCGCCCTGTTTTGGACGCTTTGATGATTTGAAGAGCGAAACGATAGACGAGACTTCTGGTGACGTCATCGATACCTCAGTTAAGTATAAGTGGAGCGTCTCCCAGTTCTTAGTTTGGTTTTAGTTTTTGGTATCCCCTTGGGATCTTTGATTTGGAACTTGCAAGTACCAAAGCTGAGGGACTCGTGTATTCACGAGACTATCGTATTAGATAATCCTTTGAAGTTTGAAGCTAGACTAGTGAGCGAAGATGCCTGGTCATAGCAGACTTGGAAACTTGATTTGTCTTGGTTGTAATAGGGATTCCCGATTGGAGGACTCGTGTCCGGTTCCTCCGATTGGAACTCCAACTTATGAGCTCTATGTGAAGCATGGCGTGGGCCCCATCACATATAATGAAGTATGGATCCGATACACCAGGAAGGATGGTGTTTTAAAATGGCCCCAATATGGTAGCTTTGACACAGAGATTTTAGATAATCTAGAAGTTAGACTTTTTAAGAAGAAAGCCCGGCCGGCGATGTTTGACTCTTTCCGCCTATGGCGAAAGGAAGCCAAACAGAAGGAAATTAAATTAGCAAAGAGAAATAAAAGAGAAAAGGGTATCTCAATAATGCAAGCTGCTATGCAGTTTAAAGATAACGAAGAAGAACAGATGAGTGAGCAGTTGCACAGGCAACGTAAAATGGTAATCGATAAATGCTACCCTGCTTTGCCGCTTCTCCAGCAAGATGCAGCAAAGGAACTTGAGAAAGACCCTTTAATGTCTCATTTATTGAGTTCGCCACCCCCTTATGCACAAAGTGCTACAGCACCTCCGCAACCTTTATTTGTGCAACCCCCGGTTGTTGCGCTTCCTGCACCTCCACAACCGCCAGCACCTCTTCAGTTGGCTCCTACTCTTCTGGTTCAGCCTTCTCAAGGGCCACTGACTTTGCTACCTGCTCCGCTACCTGTTCCGCCTTCAACTCCTGCAACTTCTCCACCTGTCCTTACTACCTCTGCTACTGTTCCTACGTTGACCTTTTCTCAGTCTGCTTTATCTCCCGTCATGTCGACTACTCCTTCTGTTCGACAAAGAATGACTGACACTGTTGCTAGTCTTATATTTCCTCTCTTTGGGTCATCTGGTGTGACCCCTGAATCGGAGCGTAAACAGTAGCGTAGTCAACTGCCTGATTCTCGAGAAAGAGAAATGTTTGACCGTATGGGGCGTAAATGGGTTACCGATCCCACAAGATATGAGTTAGAGTCTGTTATGGATGTATTCCGACAATGGGAAGCACCGAAGCAGAGATATGTTTTTGAGAAAATGTGTGTTTTTCTTTGTGAAGAATTGGAGGACAATGATTTGGAATCAAATCCGCCTGAGTTGTGCCGTGTACGGTTTGAGTTTGCAAAGGGCACGATTGTGGGTTCTGATGTTGAGAAAGCGGTTGCGACGTTGTTGTTGTTTAGGAGTGAGTCTCCTTCTCAGTCACTGTTTGAACCTGACTCCTCTGTTAGGAGAATAGTGAGACAATATCCAATGAGAGAGGTTCCTCCGGTATGGAAGGATGCCATTGCAGCTGATGTCGCTAATCACGTCGATGCTGTGCCAGCACATTTTCAGCGTGTTTGGGTACATGTTCCATGGAAGCGAGCTGAAGTTTTGGCTCTTAAGCAGACTTTACCTGACCCCCGTAAAAATCCTGCAGGGTACTATAAGGAGCTATCTCAGACTGCAGACTCATGCATTATGAATCTAGCTGACATAGACATGTTGTTTAGAAATGTTGTTCCACAGCCTTTGTGGGGATTGATTCGCCATACAGATCATGCGCAAGAGTTAGGTGAGACATGGGCTAATATTAGTGCTGCAGATGACAGACAAGTAGGCGGTGCTGAACCTGAGCCTTTAGTAGCAGAACTCCCTGGTAAGATCGTTACTTACATGAAGACTTTAATGCCTGCGATGCGTGTAAATTGGGACAAATTGTCTGCATGTAAGCAGAAGAAAGAGGAGACCGTATCGGATTTCTTCACAAGGTTTGAGGAGACGTTTGTCGACCACAGTGGTCAAGATATGAGTACAGAAGGTGGTCAACGGTTGTTCGTTGACAAGTTTGTGCACAATTTGCTTCCCGAGTTGTGTAAGAAATTGAAAGAATCAGAGAGTTCTTGGGCCGTTTCCTCTTCAGCACAGATATTGGCTACTGCGCAATATTATGAAAATAGGGATAAAGATGAGAAAGATAGAGCAGACAAGAAAACTAAAGAGTTAAAGACGAAAGTGCTTTTACAGCAGGCGTATCCGCCTCGTGGAGGTCAGAATAACTATCAGCAGCCTCAGCAATTTCAGAGAAACTCGCAAAGGTTCGAGTCTTCTCAACAACGTTTTCCTGTAGGTCCTAATCAGTGTTCATATTGTAAGGAAGAGGGTCATTTTAAGTACCCTATTTGTTACAGCGTATGAATGGTGCTTCTGGTGCAAGAGGTCGAGGTGTTCAACAAACACCAAGAGGTAGAGGATGTGGAAATTTCCCCCAGAACGTGCCCTCTTTCCCGCCACAAAATTCAATGAATAGTTTTGATCAGCAGAATAACGCGTCTGGTAGGACGACTCAGTACTATGCTGATGACTACTATGCAGAAGATGAGAACATGGAAGGTAATGATTGCTAGGACAGCCATAGACAAAGAGAGGGAGTTGTTTCAGTTCCAGTAGATCAGAGTGGACCTTATGTTGAGGTGATTACATCAGGTGTGTCAGAACCTTTTCTGTTGGATACTGGTGCTACAAAGAGTTCTATTATGCACTCTAAACTCCCTGGCGCACCTTTGTCTGGCGAGACGAATGTTTCAGTAGGTTTTTCTGGCGCCCCGGTTAGGAACCAGGTTTCTGGTCCTATGTCCCTTTCTGTTGGACCTTGTGAATTCGAAAAACCCCTTATTCTGACGACAGGTTGTGGTGAGAACTTGTTAGGATTGGATCTGTTGAAAAGATTGTACGCGACATTGTATTATTCTCCTTCGGGAGTACAACTTACACTGGGTAAGAACGTGGTCTCTCCTATGTATTTGTCGAAGGATGAACTTCCAACAGAATTGTCATTTCTTCCTGATATTCTTTGGGCTACTGGTCCTAATGATGTGGGTCTTTTGGAAATACCGCCATATGTTGTGACATTAAAAGCCAATGTTAAAATGCCACGCATTCCCCAATATAAAATCTCTAGTGAAGGTGAAAGAGCATTGCTTGCGATCATTTATGATTTGATTGAAAAAGATGTAATTGAAGAGACAAGAGGCAACGTTTGCAATAGTCCTGTTCTGCCTGTTTTGAAGCGTACTGACCCTTCTCTGCCACCTGTTTACAGGTTTGTGATTGATCTTAGAGAGGTGAACAAGATTGTTGTGCCACAATTTCCAGTTGTTCCTGATATCACTGCCCTATTGACTATGATTCCAGCTTCCACGACCTGGTTCTCGGTGATTGACTTGAAGAATGCTTTCTTCAGCATCCCCATTGCCGAGGAGAGTAGGGATATTTTCGGCTTCGGTTTAGGAGGCCGAAGCTTCCGCTTCAAACGCGCTCCCCAAGGCTACTGTGAAAGTCCATCGATATATAGTCAGGCTTTAAAAACACAGCTTGATACGATTGTTTTACCTGATGGCGCTACCCTTATTCAGTACGTCGACGATTTGCTAGTCGCTGCAGATACTGAGGAGATTTGTAAAGAAGCCATGTTGTCGTTGTTGCGTCATTTGTCTGATTTACACCACAAAGTGTCTCTTTCAAAATTGCAATATTGTCGACAAGAAGTGACCTACTTAGGTCATCTCTTATCGAAGGAGGGAAGGAAACTGACCCCAGAAAGAATTCAAGCAATTGCAAAATTGAGTGTGCCAAAGACACAGAGAGAAGTGCGTGCTTTCTTGGGTATTACATCCTATTGCAGACAATGGATACCAAATTTTTCTTTGTTGGCCAAACCTTTGGTGGCGTTAACTTGTAAAGATACACCGAATCCCCTTCCGTGGTCTGAAGATTGTCAGAAAAGTTTTTCCGAATTGCGTGATGCATTGTGTTCGGCTCCCGTGTTGGGTACCCCCGACTACAGTAAGCCCTTTACACTGTATGTCCATGAGAAAGAAGGTTGTGCATTGTCAGTACTGACACAGTCTTTTGGAGACAAGCAGCGTCCATGCGCGTATTTTTCGTCGACTTTGGATCCGGTAGCTAAAGCGTTGCCGAGTTGTTTAAGAGCCACAGCAGCAGCAGCTGTTTCTATTCGACAGTCTGCTGGCTTAGTGATGAATAATACATTGATTGTGATGGTTCCACATGCAGTGGACACTTTGTTAAACAGGACCAAGACACAGCACTTAACTAGTGCTCGATTGTCAGGTTACGAGTTGACACTTTTAGCGAGTCATGTGCACATAAAAAGATGCAACACGTTGAATCCAGCTCGTTGTTGCCGATTGTAGCAGAGACAGATGCTTCTGAACAGCATGATTGTTTTCTCAGGACAGAAGTAGAAACGAAAGGGAGAATAGATTTGAAGGACACTCCTCTTGCAAAGTGTGATGGTACCTTATGGGTGGATGGTTCATGCTTCAAGCTTCCGAATGGTGATACGACTGCGGCATATGCTGTTACGACTTTGCATATGATTGTTGAAGCTGCACGTATCCAACATAATTCAGCTCAAGCAGCAGAATTGATTGCACTTACGAGAGCGTGTGTGTTATCAAAAGGAAAGAAAGTGAACATATATACTGACAGCCAATATGCATTTGGTGTGGCTCATAGTTTTGGACGATTGAGGAAAGAACGTGGGTTCCTGACTTCGCATGGAACCAAGATACAGCATGGTCAGTTGGTGAATGAGCTCCTTGAGTCACTTACTTTGCCATTAAGAGTTGCGATTGTGAAATGCAGTGCACACAAAAAGGTTACTGATGATGTTGGTCGTGGTAATGCATTTGCTGACGAAGAAACAGCAAGGGATGTGATGAGCCGAATGTATGTTGCAGGCTCTGCAAGATGGGTTGGTGACATTGGAATGTGTGAAGATACGATAGAAAGTGTAAAGTCTATTCAAGCTGAAGCTACAGAGAAAGAGTTGAGTGTGTGGAGAGAAAGTACGGGTAAATTGGATGCGAATGGTTGTTGGGTTGAATTGTCAGATCATCAGCAATGGTTGTTACCCGATGCGTATGTGCTTGCAGTGGTTACAATGGCCCATGGATTGGCTCACATCAGTGTGAAAGGGATTTGTAAATTGTTGGCTCCAGTATGTCAAAATGCTGGAATTCCCAAGTGTGCAGAGAATGTGGTCAAGAATTGCATGGTGTGTTTGAAATACAATCCTGGTAGGGGAACTCCAACTCCAGCTGGCCATTTTGCACCCCCTACGTATCCGTTCGAGGTTTTGCAGCTAGATTTCATCCACATGGAAAGGTGCAACAATTTGAAATACGTACTCGTTATTGTTTGCGCCTTTTCAAGATGGGTAGAAGCATATCCCCTGAAAGACAACACTGCCCTGTCCACAGCTAAAGCCCTTGCCAAAGAATTTTTCCCTAGGTTCGGTGTGCCGAGAATGGTCTGGAGTGATAATGGGAGTGAATTTGTGGGCCGAGTGATGAAGAAAGTATGTGAGTGACTAGGAATCCAGCAAAAATTCCACGCTGCAAATCACCCCCAATCAGCTGGACTAGTAGAATGCTACAATGGCACACTAAAACTGAAACTGGCCAAGATACAAGCAAGCTCTGGTCTTAAATGGCCTGATGCCTTGCCTTTAGCACTCCTATCACCAAGATTGACTGTGCATTCGCAAGTGGGACTTAGTCCTTATGAAATCGTGTTCGGCCGTCCGGCCAACATATGGGGAGTGCCAAGGCCGACAAAATTCAGTGAGATCGAACACCCTGTACTGCTCACGATACTCTGCCTCAGGTCTCTGAAGATCCAGAACACACTATCAATCCTGGTTCATGGGTCTTGGTGAAAAACTTCCAGCGGACGAAAAACGATCAGCCCCGTTGGACAGGCCCCCACCTAGTCCTTCTGTCAACGAGGTCAGCCGTTCGCGTGGAAGGAAAGAAGAACTGGATCCACGGCTTACACTGCAAGAGGGTCCCTTTGCCTCTGCCGTACGACTGGTGGGTCCAGGAGGGTATTGCAGACTCCGAGACTGAGACTGTGCCTCGTTTTCTGCCTTTCAGCGATGCACGTGTAAAAGGAACAATTTCTGAACGAGAAAGTGACAATCTTTTGCAAGAAGCTGTGCCACCGTCAACTCGATTGGACACTACCGAGCCTGAACTGTTGTTCCAAGACCAGACAATACCTGGAAAAAGCCGTTATAATCTGAGGCCGAGAACTATGGACAAATAAATACATTCCTTTTCTTTGCTATTTTTGAAAGTGCAGCTCTCTCATCTGAGAAACTTTTTTATTTTTGTTTTTCGAACCACCATCCGGGTTCAGCTGTAGGGTCGCGGTTGCCGAAGTCTTTGGAGTGCAGCCGAAGACGTTAGGTCGACGGTCTGGTTGGTCTAAGGGAGTTGCCCTGGACTGACAGAAGCATTCCTTAGCATAGAACACCCTACCACCGTGAGCAACAGTTAGAGAGGATGGAGTTTTTCGAGATGGAGAGACCTGCCAAAGAGATAAACTTTAAAGCTAAAATATGTATAATGATGACCAAGAAACGTTTTTTGATATTATTTATTTTCATGTTGGTCAGTGTAATGATGTATTAAATAGGATATGTTTTATTCTCTTTTCGAGTGACATTTGCACCCACTACACCGCCCATACCTCCTTCCACTGTTTCCTCACATTCTTTTCACCCTCTGCCTGAACATGAGTCCGCTAGAAGATTAGAGTTTATTAATAACTCCTTCGTTCAGCTTTTGCACCAACACCAATTAGTAGTGAACACGACTAACTGTTGGATGTGTGGTCTTATGCCTCACACTAAGGACAAAGGTATCCCTTATCTGGTCCTGCCATTCAGCCATAATGGTTCTGTGTGGGCATACAGAACAATGTTCATCTATGCTCATGAAGTCAACCCCCTACGTTCTGTAAAAGATAATCCAAAGAATAGTGCTCTAGTTAAGGGTATAGTAGATATGATTAGGGAAGATACTTCCTATGAGACTATCCCGAGAGATGAGACACTAGCATATATTGGATGGAACGTGACCGGATATGGAGTTACTCTGAGTGAGAAACAGCGAGCTAAGAGATCCTCCCCGATTTGGATTGTATCCCATCAGGGTCACCTATGTCTGCAAGGTAATGGCAAGAATCCCAGAGCTCAGTTAGGGAAGAGTATCTGCACGGAGACATATGTTTTTGCATCCCAGACTTCCCCTTCGTTCCTAGCAGCTAGGGCTACCTATTTCATCTGCCATGACAGAGCCTATACATGGTTGCCCCCTGACTTCTCGGGCACATGTTTTGTTTCGTTCCTGTTGCCTCCCACCTACACAGCTGCGGCAGATTACCATAAGACAAGGATAGTTAGAGGTGTCTTCAGTAAAGCAGACACTGCAGGACAAGAATTTGGAGACTTCGTGAAGGGTTTTCTGCCGTTTTGCGGACCTATGGTTAACAGCAGGAACATAAGGCAATTGACAAGGGTGGTCGAGTCCACCGTAGTTGAAACTGCCGGTGCCCTTAGTAACTTGACTGCTGAGCTCCAGTCGGATCGTCTTATGACTCTTCAGAACAGGGTTGCGTTAGACATCATACTTGCAGACCGAGGTGGGGTATGTAAAGTGATCCAATCAAGCTGCTGTGTTTTCATTCCAGATAACGCTCCGACAGTGTACCAGGCCATTTCCAAACTGCATAAGATCTCTGAATCCATTCATGTGAATAAAGGAGACTGGTCGTTGATGGGATGGTTCTGGGAACTGTTATCTGCCTGGGGATGGAGGATTCTAATGGTCATTGGGATGGTCTTAGCCATTCTTTTCCTGTTCTGTCCGTGCGTACAGTGTGATCCTGCTATATGTGGCCTATGTGCTACATCGTGTGTACGGAAATCTGTATCAAGGGACGAGCTAAGTAATAGGATGATGCTACAGCAACATCTCAATGACTTTACGAATATAGACCTGGACTCAGATTAGCGTGAGTATAGGTTAATTGCCTATGTAAGGGCAAAAGGAGGGCCTGTGGTACTGAAAATTCTGGACCCGTGTCATAAACATCGTCGAATCATGACGATTTCGGTATCAACAGACCTAGAATTACTAGTATATCAGTCACAAGCATTTTCGTCATATTCGAGTGACGAAATCACCCTGAAATTAGAGATTCCGTCCTGAACCCTCGGGTTCCATTTTGTATAACGGCAGCCATTTTGTGGTTGCCCTCACATAGGCCGATGACTAAGGCCAAAAACGAGTCTGAAGGACACGTTTACCTTTGCTGACTTCTGTGTGACCTGGGAAAGCTGACTCCACTGCCTGAACCTGTTCGCGCAGTTCCTTTCCCAGTGGCCGATCGAGATTAGTATCAAGACACAGCATGTCATAAACCTTTCATTGCATACAAACCGCGCCTAATCTTACACACACCTGTCTCTGTTCCTTACTCTATGACTTGCTTTTACGAGGAGGAGGTGCCCGTTTTTATTAGGGGTCCACCGATATCTGATGGAAGTTCTGGGCCTTGCCGGGTAATTGATTGTGGGCTGGACAAACTGAAATATGGGCTTGTCATCATGACTCTGCTTTTTCTTTGTTATGAAAATATGTGAATGGTCAACTGTAAAATAAGGAATGTTTTGCCTAAAGCATAATATTTTGTATAAAAGGGATGGCTAGCTTTGTAAGTTTGAGCAGTCTCCTGAGAATATACACCGTGTTGTACTTCTAGGATATCTGTTACTGGCTGCAGCCAATAAATTCGATCTTTGACTTCACCAAGAAGACTCTGTGTTTCTGTAGTCTGAAACAGGAAGGACTCGAAGTCTTAGGGTGTGTTCCCTGGCAACACTGGGTTCTTAAAAACCCAGTACTTCAGACATTTCCCAATTGTAGCAAAAGAAAAACGAAAGGGCACCCTCAAGTTCGTACATTTAATTTTGATTGTTTGCATTACGGTAGGAAATGACAACAAAATAACTTTGGATTATTTCCATGTTTAGTTCATGATAATGTAATGATCTCCTCTAGTGCTATCTCTTTGGAGAGTTTTGTATAAGTGGTTGTGTTTTAAGAAGGAGAAATGAACCAACTAGGGAGTCTGTACGCAATTACTACTTGATTTTCTAAATAATTAATTTCTCTGTGCTGCACCCTGTGTTCCTTATTGTCTTCTTTATTGAACAGTAATCTTAATGTGTCTTATTGGCTGTTTAGTATAAGCATTGATAGATTCCGTCCAAATAAGAAAGGTTTAATTTCTCAGGCCAATAATTTAGCATTCATTCATCTACCTATCTGTAACTTCATCTCTTTCGTTTTCTTCCCTTGAAGTGTTTTGTGTAGGCCTTACCAGATGAAGAGCATATGTCTACTTGTGTAAGCAAAAATACTGCATCTTAGAGCATGTCCTTAAAATAAAATTTTTTAACTTTCCTGTATCTCTTTTTACCCATGTTGTGGACTGGTATGAGAATAATAACAAAAGAGTGTTATTCATTCCCACCATTCCTGAGAGAAATCTAAGTTGCATGTTCTGGGTTGTCTTATCATTGGTACCTTTGCTATAGGACCAAGGGCTAATATAACACTGATGCTTGTCAGTTAGGGGCTCTAGGTACTGAGGTTAGTTTTTTGGTCCACCACAATTCACTGAGGTCTTCGGTCTCTGTGCACTGTTCTGTGTGTGAGCAGAATCCCTGCAACAGCTGTCGCACCATCTCTTTCTAAATCATCCAGGCAGGTGTTTTTATTGGCTTTAAAGTAGGAGCAAATATTAGTGTCTATCATATTTCTACATAGACAAGTAGGCGTCTTCCCACTTGGTTTATGTTTTAAAGGCATGTATTGAGTTTACTGAGTTCCAAAATACTCACCAAAATGTTCCTGTCCAGTTTGAATATTTTGGGTGGTTTGTTCGATCCAAGGATCTTGTTAATAGAAAAATGAAAACACATTTAAGTGATTTCATTTAATTCATTTAATATTTATACATACACAAAGAGCACAGAGAATCGTTGCAATCAGCATGCAAAGGTTCATAAAATCCACAATTATTTGAGTGTCAGCAAAAGGAAGACTGAGAGCCAAAGCAGAAAATTATTGGTATGTGCGCTGCTGCTTCTGCTCTGGTATAAAATACTCACCTGTATTTTGTGAATCAGAACCTAAATTATTATTGAATGAAGAGATAGAGACTCCAGATATATACTAAATGTAGTCTATCACTTTCCTTATCAAAGTTGCGTCAGTGAAAAATGTGAAAGAGAACCCTCAAGTTCCTACATTTCATTTTGATTCTTTGTATTAATGTAATTAATGTATTCATGAGACCAAAATGTCATTGTATTCTTTCCATGCTAAATTCATGACAATTTAATGCTCTCCTCTAGGGCTCTCTGTTTGGAGAGATTTCTAAAAGTAGTTAAGTTTTCAGAATGGCGAAATGAACCAAATAGCGAGTCTGTCAGTAATTGGTACAATACTCTCCAAATATTTCATTTCTTTGTTCTGCATCCAGTGCTCCATATTGTCTTTTCCATTGAACACTAATCCTTACTTTTACTTACTTGGTCTTTACTAGGAACATTGAATTTATTTTACTATGTAAGTAATGTTTCATTTATTTGGTCATTTCCTTAGAATACATTGATCGTCCTGTCTGCACTTCACCTTTTTGACTTTTTTCTCAAGTTGTTTTTTAGATTGATCTCACATTAAAAGGAAGTATTTGTTTCTGGCCTATTTCCACATGGCCTGTAGCTGTCATCGCATTTGATTTATGTTTTTAAAGCATCAATTGAGTTTACTGAGTTGCAAAATACTTACCATTTTCATCCTGTCCCGTTGGCATATTTTGCGTGGTTTGCTCTGGAGAAATAAAGTCAATGAAAAGAGAATTTAACATAGAATCGAAATGTTGATCTTGCTAATAGAAAAAGGAAAACACATATACATTGCAAATTTAATTCAGATGTTTGCACACACTCAATGAACATGCTCTATGAACACAGAGAAGTGTTGCAAGCAGCATACAATTTAAACATTACAACTATTATTTGATTGACAGAAAAGAGAAGACTGAGAGCCAAAGCAGAAACTCATTGGTAAGTGCGTTGTTGCTTCTGCTCTAGTCTAAAAGACGTCCCTCTATTTTTTATATCAGAATCTTAATTATCTCTGAATGAAAAGATAAAAACTCCAGCCATTTCCAAATTTTAGTATGTCTCCTTCATTTTCAAAGTTGCAACAGTGAGAGAGTTAAAAGGGAGCCCCCAGGTTTATACATTTCATTTAGATTTTTTGCATTACATTACTTAATGTACTCATGAGAACCAAAGTCATTGGATTCTTTCCATGTTTGGTTCATGATAAGTTAATGCTCTCCTCTTGTGCTCTCTGTTTGGAGAGTTTCTATAAGTGATTGATTCTTAAGAAGGGAGAAATGAACCAACTAGAGTGTCTGTCAGCAATTGTTATCAGATTTTCTAAATATGTAATTTCTCTGTGCTGCACCTAGTGCTCCATATTTTTCTCTCTATTGAAAACTAAACCTATCTTCATCTTACTGGCTGTTTTCTGCAAACATTGAATGTATCTGTGCATATAAATAATGTTTTATTTGTCAGGCCATTTGTTCAGTGTTCATTGATCTTCCAGGCTGTTACTTCATATCATTCTAATTCTTCCCAGGAGGTGATTTTATTGGCTTTAAAGTAGGAGCAAAAAGTAGGTAGATGCATTGTTGCTTATGCTATAGTCTGAAAGACTCCCTTCTATTTTGTAAATCAGAACCTTAATTATTTCTGATCAAAGACGGCGAGACTCCAGACATTTCCCAATTGTAGCAACAGAAAAACGAAAGGGCACCCTGAAGTTCGTACATTTAATTTTGATTGTTTGCATTATAGTAGGAAATGAGAACAAAATGACTTTGGATTATTTCTATGTTTAGTTCATGATAATGTAATGATCTCCTCTAGTGCTATCTCTTTGGAGAGTTTTGTATAAGTGGTTGTATTTTAAGAAGGAGAATTGAATCAACTAGGGAGTCTGTACGCAATTACTACTTGATTTTCTAAATAATTAATTTCTCTGTGCTGCACCCTGTGTTTCTTATTGTCTCCTCTATTGAACAGTAATCTTAATTTGTCTTATTGGCTGTTTAGTATAAGCATTGATAGATTCCGTCCAAATAAGAAAGGTTTAATTTCTCAGGCCAATATTTAGCATTCATTCATCTACCTATCTGTAACTTCATCTCTTTCGTTTTCTTCCCATGTGGTGTTTTGTATAGGCCTTACCAGATGAAGAGCATATTATGAATCAGAACCTCAAGTATTAAAATGAATAGGAAGAGAGACTCAAGCAATTGCTTAATTGTACTCTATGACTTTCTTTTTTAAAGTTGTTTCAGTGACAAAGGTAAAAGTGAGTCTACAAGTTCCATCATTTCATTTTCCTTCTTTTTATTACTGGATGTTATGGTTTCACAAGTCCAACATATCAGTAGATACTCTCCATATTGAATTCGTGACAATTTAATGCTCCCCTCCAGTGCACTTGGTTTGAAGCATTTGCTATAAGTGGCTGAGTTTTCAAAGTTAGAAATGAGCCACAAGGGCATCTGTCAGCTATAACTTCGTGCACACTACTACCTGCAAACACAGTTTGCTGCTATATTAGACTGTGCTTTTCAACAATCAACTGCGATTTTATTTTTAAATCAGGTATGTCTACAGGTGGTGAGAGTTGTAGGGCCAAATGCATCACACATTTTCCTCCTCGCAGAATCGACCCGTTTGTGATTGCAAAAAATGCGTTTGCGATGCATCAAACCCAATTTTGCAATTTGGTAACCTGTTAGAGAATTGCAAAATAGGTTTAGGATTCACTATTTGGAAAGGGCGTGTTTATGGTAGGGCGAATCTCCATGAAGTTTGGTCCCTGCAATTTACCATAGGTGCCTTAGCAAAGGTAAAGAAGTTAATTTAAAAGGTGTACATTGCACATCAACACCTGTTCACTCATTTGTCTGTAGGAATATACAATTGTACATCTCATGTAATTCTGATGCTCCAAATTTAGCATGTATTGTAAAGGGCACACACGCTCCGGCTATAACACCGACTTTCACGTTGCTAGCAAACCATAGTTATTTGCTTTTAAATAATGTAGATTGCTGTGGCATGCTGGCAAGGATTCTGTACATTGTGACTGTATCCCAACGTGTAGTCTGCTGTAAGAATGTGCTGTTCCCTCCTCCACATGGGAAGCTCGATGTATCAATCTGGCCTTCTATTTTAACCTTTAAAGAAGAGTTCAACAAGATGAGTCGAATAAGGGCTCTATTGTCACAAAGGGAAGCTGCCCTTACTTCTTCAAGTGAAACATTTGTCCTTCATGTTGCAAACACCTGCACTGAAGTGCACCCCCTTTTGAATACAGATCTTCCCCTGCATTTTAGTTCTTTGATTCACACAAGATTCAATGCCTCTTCGACCACAGGCTTGGCACACTTTTTTAAAATTGCAATTTCTGGCCTTGTGACCTCATTCCAAACTATATTTGTTGTGATACCAGCATTTTTTCATTCTCTTTTGTACAGCCTTTTGGCGGTTTACCGTTAATTCTCACCTTGGCTGCTGTTGTGTTGCTGTTAATTTGCCTACTCAGAAATGGCTCTACAATCTGTGTCACATGACGATCTGCCCCGACTGCTTCAGTTTCGCAACAGCATGCTTGAAAACTATGAAACGCTGCCTCTGGCGACATTGAGTGTGGCTTATGGATTTTCATTCCGATTCTCCTACTTTACATGCGTGCAGCCTGTTTTTCATTGCCGAGGTTGCTGTCTTGAATGGGCTCTGGATTTGTGTCTGTGTAATACGGTGTCTTCCGACCTGGACTATGACCAGCTGATGAGCCCCTTAGTTGCTCATGAAGTGCAATGTTCTGGCATCCGGATTATGGCCTTTGCGGTGATGCATGGAGTCCTAGGGAATAGGGATATTTGTGCAGCGGCACATGACTTCCTGGCACGCAGTTATATTGAAGAATGCCTGAGTTGTCCTCTGATGGTGCTAGAGGCTCCTGCTATTGAAGAACATGTGTGCTCCTTCATGTTAATTAATTGAATGGCTGAAATGTTCTCTGATTATAACAAGGACTTCCTATTGGAGGCAGTTGCATCGTACTGTGCCTATGCCCTGTTGGATTGAGGTGATTTTTTTTATCTTCAAAACACGTACTGGACTCTTGGTTTCTTCGTATTTTTTTCTCTCTGACACATTTCTTGTGTTGGACACTATATGATCCCTATTTAGTAAAGAGATTTTTTGTGGTTAATTATTACTTTGGAAATGAACTCCCAATTTTTCAGTTTGGTGAATTTTTAAACTTGGTTCTGTCTCATTGGAACTTGAACTCGGTGTTCCTAACTTGCCTTCGTTTGTGTGTGTTCCGAACAAGGGAGTGTGTAGTGAGGGCAGTGCCTTACTGGTACACTTTGCTATGTTAGCATAGGCTTATTAGAAGTTTAAACACCATTTTACCTTTCTGCTGCTTTTGCACATGACACTGAATATAACTGTTGTTGTAAGTTAGGCTGCGTGAAGTTCTTCACATGACAATGGCTTGTTTTCAACATCACGAGACTTAATCTCGACCTTAGTCTGCACAGTGAGTGCCGATGCCTCCAAGGTTATCATAACAGTTTTAGCTGTTATTCGGGCTGATAGTCTCTCACTTACAAACAACATTCACGCAGCTGCTGCTAACTGAAATTTTAGCGCTTTTAATATTGCACTACATGCATGATTTTAGGCACTTGGAGAACATCCGTTTCCAGAGAAAGAGTTTTTGCAATTCCTGATGTGATCCACCTCTGCTGATCATGGAGGTAAGGGGTCCCTTATACAAACCTAAGAGACCTTCTATATTTTTTAAAACATAGTTCCTAGCACGAGAGCGTGGCATACTAGGCACTATAGGACCTGTTTCCACTATCATTATAATAAGATTTATCAATTTGTGTTTTATGGAATTGTGACAATGCTGATCATAATATTTCTAATCATATGTCTACTAGTGTAAGCAAAAATACTGCATCTTAGAGCACGTTGTTAAAATAAACATTTTAAACTTTCCTGTATCTCTTTTTACCCATGTTGTGGACTGGTATGAGAATAATAACAAAAGAGTGTTATTGATTCCCACCATTCCTGAGAGAAATCTAAGTTGCATGTTCTGGGTTGTCTAATCATTGGTACCTTTGCTATAGGACGAAGAGCTAATGTAACACTGATGCTTGTCAGTTAGGGGCTCTAGGTACTGAGGTTAATTTTTTGGTCCACCACAATTCACTGAAGTCTTGGGTCTCTGTGCACAGTTCTCTGTGTTAGCAGAATCCCTGCAACAGCTGTCACACCATCTCTTTCTAATTCATCCCAGCAGGTGTTTTTATTGGCTTTAAAGTAGGAGCAAATATTAGTGTCTATCATGTTTCTACATAGACGAGCATGCGTCTTCCCACTTGGTTTATGTTTTAACCCCCTCCATGCTCATGACGGAACGGTTCCGTCATGAGCGTCGGTTGGCCTGTGCTCATGACGGAACCGTTCCGTCATGAGTCCATAGGCTCAATAGAACCTTCAGCACTGCAGCGGAATTCGCGCAGCGCTGAAGGGGTTAAAGGCATGTATTGAGTTTACTGAGTTCCAAAATACTCACCAAAATGTTCCTGTCCAGTTCGAATATTTTGGGTGGTTTGTTCGATCCAAGGATCTTGTTAATAGAAAAAGGAAAACACATTTAAGTGATTTCATTTAATTCATTTAATATTTATACATACACAAAGAGCACAGAGAATTGTTGCAATCAGCATGCAAAGGTTCATAAAATCAACAATTATTTGAGTGTCAGCAAAAGGAAGACTGAGAGCCAAAGCAGAAAATTATTGGTGTGTGCGCTGCTGCTTCTGCTCTGGTATAAAATACTCACCTGTATTTTGTGAATCAGAACCTAAATTATTATAGAATGAAGAGATAGAGACTCCAGATATATACTAAATGTAGTCTATCACTTTCCTTATCAAAGTTGCGTCGGTGAAAAATGTGAAAGAGAACCCTCAAGTTCCTACGTTTCATTTTGATTCTTTTTATTAATGTAATTAATGTATTCATGAGACCAAAATGGCATTGAATTCTTTCCATGCTAAATTCATGACAATTTAATGCTCTCCTCTAGGGCTCTCTGTTTGGAGAGATTTCTAAAAGTAGTTAAGCTTTCAGAATGGCGAAATGAACCAAATAGCGAGTCTGTCAGTAATTGGTACAATACTCTCCAAACAGTTCATTTCTTTGTTCTGCATCCAGTGCTCCATATTGTCTTTTCCATTGAACACTAATCCTTACTTTTACTTACTTGGTCTTTACTAGGAACATTGAATTTATTTTTCAATGTAAGTAATGTTTCATTTATTTGGTCATTTCCTTAGAATACATTGATCGTCCTAGTTGCACTTCACCTTTTTGACTTTTTTCTCAAGTTGTTTTTTGGATTGACCTCACATTAAGAGGAAGTATTTGTTTCTGGCCTATTTCCACATGGCCTGTAGCTGTCATCGCATTTGATTTATGTTTTTAAAGCATCAATTGAGTTTACTGAGTTGCAAAATACTTACCATTTTCATCCTGTCCCGTTGGCATATTTTGAGTGGTTTGCTCTGGAGAAATAAAGTCAATAAAAAGAGAACTTAACATAGAATCGAAATGTTGATCTTGCTAATAGAAAAAGGAAAACACATACACATTGCAAATTTAATTCAGATGTTTGCACACACTCAATGAACATGCTCAATGAACACAGAGAAGTGTTGCAAGCAGCATACAATTTAAACATTACAACTATTATTTGATTGACAGAAAAGAGAAGACTGAGAGCCAAAGCAGAAAATCATTGGTAAGTGCGTTGTTGCTTCTGCTCTAGTCTAAAAGACGTCCCTCTATTTTTGTATATCAGAACCTTAATTATCTCTGAAAGAAAAGAAAAAAACTCCAGACATTTCCAAATTTTAGTCTGTCTCCTTCATTTTCAAAGTTGCAACAGTGAGAGAGTTAAAAGGGAGCCCCCAGGTTTACACATTTCATTTTGATTTTTTGCATTACATTACTTAATGTACTCATGAGAACCAAAGTCATTGGATTCTTTCCATGGTTGGTTCAAGATAAGTTAATGCTCTCCTCTAGTGCTCTCCATTTGGAGAGTTTCTATAAGTGATTGATTCTTAAGAAGGGAGAAATGAACCAACTAGAGTGTCTGTCAGCAATTGTTACCAGATTTTCTAAATATTTAATTTCTCTGTGCTGCACCTAGTGCTCCAGATTTTCCTCTCTGTTGAAAACTAAACCTTTCTTCATCTTACTGGCTGTTTTCTGCAAACATTGAATGTATCTGTGCATATAAATAATGTTTTATTTGTCCGGCCATTTGTTCAGTGTTCATTGATCTTCCAGGCTGTTTGTTCATATCTTTCTAATTCTTCCCAGGAGGTGATTTTATTGGGTTTAAAGTAGGAGCAAAAAGTAGGTAGATGCATTGTTGCTTATGCTATAGTCTGAAAGACTCCCTTCTATTTTGTAAATCAGAACCTTAATTATTTCTGATCAAAGACGGAGAGACTCCAGACATTTCCCAATTGTAGTAAAAGAAAAACGAAAGGGCACCCTCAAGTTCGTACATTTAATTTTGATTGTTTGCATTACGGTAGGAAATGACAACAAAATAACTTTGGATTATTTCCATGTTTAGTTCATGATAATGTAATGATCTCCTCTAGTGCTATCTCTTTGGAGAGTTTTGTATAAGTGGTTGTGTGTTTAAGAAGGAGAAGGAATGAACCAACTAGGGAGTCTGTACGCAATTACTACTTGATTTTCTAAATAATTAATTTATCTGTGCTGCACCCAGTGTTCCTTATTTTCTCCTCTATTGAACAGTAATCTTAATTTTTCTTATTGGCTGTTTAGTATAAGCATTGATAGATTCCGTCCAAATAAGAAAGGTTTAATTTCTCAGGCCATAAATTTAGCATTCATTCATCTACCTATCTGTAACTTCATCTCTTTCTTTTTCTTCCCATGAGGTGTTTTGTATAGGCCTTACCAGATGAAGTGCATATTATGAATCAGAACCTCAATTATTAAAATGAATAGGAAGAGAGACTCAAGCAATTGCTTAAATGTACTATATGACTTTCTTTTCTAAAGTTGTTTCAGTGACAAAGGTAAAAGGGAGTTTACAAGTTCCTACATTTCATTTTCCTTCTTTTTATTACTGGATGTTATGGTTTCACAAGTCCAACATATCAGTAGATTCGCTCCATATTCAATTCATGACATTTTAATTCTCCCCTCCAGTGCACTTGGTTTGGAGCATTTGCTATAAGTGGCTGAGTTTTCAAAGTTAGAAATGGGCCACAAGGGCATCTGTCAGCTATAACGTCATGCACACTACTACCTGCAACCACAGTTTGCTGCTATATTAGACTGTGCTTTTCAACAATCAACTGCAATTTTATTTAAAATCAGGTATGTCTACAGGTGGCGAGAGTTGTAGGGCCAAATGCATCACACATTTTCCTCCTCGCAGAATCGACGCATTTGTGATTGCAAAAAATGCGTTTGCGATGCATCAAACCCAATTTTGCAATTTGGTAACCTGTTAAAGAATTGCAAAATAGGTTTAGGATTCACTATTTGGAAAGGGCGTGTTTATGGTAGGGCGTATCTCCATTATGTTTGGTTCCTGCCATTCACCATAGGTGCCTGAGCAAAGGTAAAGAAGTTTATTTAAAAGGTGAACATTGCACATTAACACCTGTTCACTCATTCGTCTGTAGGAATATACAATTGTACATCTCATGTAATTCTGATGCTCCAAATTTAGCATGTATTCTAAAGGGCACTCACGCTCCGGCTATAACACTGACTTTCACGTTGCTAGCAAACCATAGTTATTTGCATTTAAATAATGTAGATTGCTGTGGCATGCTGACAGGGATTCTGTACATTGTGACTGTATCCCAACGTGTAGTCTGCTATGAGAATGTGCTGTTCCCTCCTCCACATGGGAAGCTTGATGTATCAATCTGGCCTTCTATTTTAACCTTTAAAGAAGAGTTCAACAAGATGAGTCGAATAAGGGCTTTATTGTCACAAAGGGAAGCTGCCCTTACTTCTTCAAGTGAAACATTTGTCCTTCACGTTGCAAACACCTGCACTGAAGTGCACCCCCTTTTGAATACAGATCTTCCCCTGCATTTTGGTGCTTTGATTCACACAAGATTCAATGCCTCTTTGACCACAGGCTTGGCACACTTTTTTTAAAATTGTAAGTTCTGGCCTTGTGACGTCATTCCAAACTATATTTGTTGTGATACCAGCATTTTTTCATTCTCTTTTATACAGCCTTTTGGCGGTTTTCCGTTAATTCTCACCTTGGCTGCTGTTGTGTTGCTGTTAATTTGCCTAATCAGAAATGGCTGTACAATCTGTGTCACATGATGATCTGCCCCGACTGCTTCAGTTTCGCAACAGGATGCTTGATAACTATGGAACGCTGCCTCTGGCGACATTGAGTGCGGCTTATGGATTTTCATTCCGATTCTCCTACTTTACATGCATGCAGCCTGTTTTTCATTGCCTTGATTGCTGTCTTGAATGGGCTCTGGATTTGTGTCCGTGCAATACGTTGTCTTCCGACCTGGACTATGACCAGCTGATGAGCCCCTTAGTTGCTCATGAAGTGCAATGTTCGGGCATCGGGATTATGGCCTTTGCGGTGATGCATGGAGTCCTAGGGAATAGGGATATTTGTGCAGCGGCACATGACTTCCTGGCACGCAGTTATATTGAAGAATGCCTGAGTTGTCCTCTGATGGTGCTAGAGGCTCCCGTTATTAAAGAACATGTGTGCTCCTTCTCGTTAATTAATTGAATGCCTGAAATGTTCTCTGATGATAACAAGGACTTCCTATTGCAGGCAGTTGCGTTGTACTGTGCCTATGCGCTGTTGGATTGAGGTGACTCTTTTTAACTTCAAAACACGTACTGGACTCTTGGTTTCTCTGTATTTTGTTTTCTCTGACATATTTCTTGTGTTGGACACTATATTATCCCTATTTAGTTTTGAGATTTTTTGTGGTTAATTATTACTTTGGAAATGAACTCCCAAGTTTTTCAGTTTGGTGAATTTTTAAACCTGGTTCTGTCTCATTGGAACTTGAACTCGGTGTTCCTAACTTGCCTTTGTTTGTGTGTGTTCCGATCAAGGGAGTGTGTAGTGAGGGCAGTGCCTTACTGGTACACTTTGCTATGCTAGCATAGGCTTATTAGAAGTTTAACCACCATTTTACCTTTCTGCTGCTTTAGCACATGACACTGCATATAACTGTTGTTGTAAGTTAGGCTGCGTGAAGTTCTTCACATGACAATGGCTTGTTTTCAACATCCCTAGTCTTAATCTCGACCTTAGTCTGCACTATGAGTACCGATGCCTCAAAGGTTATCATAACAATTTCAGCTGTCATTCGGGCTGATAGTCTCTCACTTACACACAACATTTACACAGCTGCTGCTAACTGAAATGTTGACGCTTTTAATATTGCATTACATGCATGAGTTTAGGCACTTGAAGAACATCTGTTTCCAGAGAAAGAGTTTTTGCAATTCCTGATGTGATCCACCTCTGCTGATCATGGAGGTAAGAGGTCCCCTATAAAAGCCTAAGAGACCTTCTATAATTTGTAAAACATAGTTCCTAGCACGGGAGCGTGGCATACTAGGCACTATAGGACCTGTTTCCACTATCATTATAATAAGATTCATTCATTTGTGTTTTATGGAATTGTGACAATGCTGACCATAATATTTCTAATCATATGTCTACTTGTGTAAGCAAAAATACCGCATATTAGAGCACGTCGTTAAAATAAACATTTTAAACGTTCCTGTATCTCTTTTTACCCATGTTGTGGAATGGTATGAGAATAATAACAAAAGAGTGTTATTGATTCCCACCATTCCTGAGAGAAATCTAAGTTGCATGTTCTGGGTTGCCTAATCATTGGTACCTTTGCTATAGGACGAAGAGCTAATGTAAAACTGATGCTTGTCAGTTAGGGGCTCTAGGTACTGAGGTTAGTTTTTTGGTCCACCACAATTCACTGAGGTCTGGGTCTCTGTGCATAGTTCTGTGTGTGAGCAGAATCCCTGCAACAGCTGTCACACCATCTCTTTCTAATTCTTCCCAGCAGATGTTTTTATTTGCCCTAATGTAGGAGCAAATATTAGTGTCTATCATGTTTCTACATAGACGAGTAGGCGTCTTCCCACTTGGTTTATGTTTAAAGGCATGTATTGAGTTTACTGAGTTCCAAAATACTCACCAAAATGTTCCTGACCCGTTAGAATATTTTGGGTGGTTTGTTCGATCCAAGGATCTTGTTAATAGAAAAAGGAAAACACATTTAAGTGATTTCATTTAATTCATTTAATATTTATACATACACAAAGAGCACAGAGAATTGTTGCAATCAGCATGCAAAGGTTCATAAAATCAACAATTATTTGAGTGTCAGCAAAAGGAATACTGAGAGCCAAAGCAGAACATTTTTGGTATGTGCGCTGTTGCTTCTGCTCTGGTATAAAATACTCACCTGTATTTTGTGAATCAGAACCTAAATTATTATTGAATGAAAAGATAGAGACTCCAGATATATACTAAATGTAGTCTATCACTTTCCTTATCAAAGTTGCGTCAGTGAAAAATGTGAAAGAGAACCCTCAAGTTCCTACATTTCGTTTTGATTCTTTGTATTAATGTAATTAATGTATTCATGAGACCAAAATGTCATTGTATTCTTTCCATGCTAAATTCATGACAATTTAATGCTCTCCTCTAGGGCTCTCTGTTTGGAGAGATTTCTAAAAGTAGTTAGGTTTTCAGAATAGCGTAATGAACCAAATAGCGAGTCTGTCAGCAATTGGTACAATATTCCCCAAATATTTCATTTCTTTGTTCTGCATCCAGTGCTCCATATTGTCTTTTCCATTGAACACTAATCCTTACTTTTACTTACTTGGTCTTTACTAGGAACATTGAATTTATTTTTCTATGTAAGTAATGTTTCATTTATTTGGTCATTTCCTTAGAATACATTGATCGTCCTGGCTGCACTTCACCTTTTTGACTTTTTTCTCAAGTTGTTTTTTAGATTAACCTCACATTAAGAGCAAGTATTTGTTTCTGGCCTATTTCCACATGGCTTGTAGCTGTCATCACATTTGATTTATGTTTTTAAAGCATCAATTGAGTTTACTGAGTTGCAAAATACTTACCATTTTCATCCTGTCCCGTTGGAATATTTTGAGTGGTTTGGTCTGGATAAATAAAGTCAATAACAAGAGAATTTACATAGAATCAAAATGTTGATCTTGCTAATAGAAAAAGGAAAACACATATACATTGCAAATTTTATTCAGATGTTTGCACACACTCAATGAACATGCTCAATGAACAAAGAGAAGTGTTGCAAGCAGCATACAGTTTAAACATTACAAATATTATTTGATTGACAGAAAAGAGAAGACTGAGACCCAAAGTAGAAAATCATTGGTAAGTGCGTTGTTGCTTCTGCTCTAGTCTAAAAGACGTCCCTCTATTTTTTACATCAGAACCTTAATTATCTCTGAAAGAAAATAAAAAAACTCCAGACATTTCCAAATTTTAGTCTGTTTCCTTCATTTTCAAAGTTGCAACAGTGAGAGAGTTAAAAGGGAGCCCCCAGGTTTATACATTTCATTTTGATTTTTTGCATTACATTACTTAATGTACTCATGAGAACCAAAGTCATTGGATTCTTTCCATGTTTGGTTCATGATAAGTTAATGCTCTCCTCTAGTGCTCTCTGTTTGGAGAGTTTCTATAAGTGATTGATTCTTAAGAAGGGAGAAATTAACCAACTAGAGTGTCTGTCAGCAATTGTTACCAGATTTTCTAAATATGTAATTTCTCTGTGCTGCACCTAGTGCTCCATATTTTCCTCTCTATTGAAAACTAAACCTTTCTTCATCTTACTGGCTGTTTTCTGCAAACATTGAATGTATCAGTGCATATAAATAATGTTTTATTTGTCAGGCCATTTGTTTAGTGTTCATTGATCTTCCAGGCTGTTACTTCATATCTTTCTAATTCTTCCCAGGAGGTGATTTTATTGGCTTTAAAGTAGGAGCAAAAAGTAGGTAGATGCATTGTTGCTTATTCTATAGTGTGGAAGACTCCCTTCTATTTTGTAAATCAGAACCATAATTATTTCTGATCAAAGACGGAGAGACTCCAGACATTTCCCAATTGTAGCAACAGAAAAACAAGAGGGCATCCTCCAGTTCGTACATTTCATTTTTATTGTTTGCATTACGGTAGGAAATGAGAACAAAATGACTTTGGATTATTTCCATGTTTAGTTCATGATGATGTAATGATCTCCTCTAGTGCTATCTCTTTGTAGAGTTTTGTATAAGTGGTTGTGCGTTTAAGAAGGAGAAATCAACCAACTAGGGAGTCTGTACGCAATTACTACTTGATTTTCTAAATAATTAATTTATCTGTGCTGCACCCTGTGTTCCTTATTTTCTCCTCTATTGAACAGTAATCTTAATTTTTCTTATTGGCTGTTTAGTATAAGCATTGATAGATTCCGTCCAGATAAGAAAGGTTTAATTTCTCAGGCCATAAATTTAGCATTCATTCATCTACCTATCTGTAACTTCATCTCTTTCTTTTTCTTCCCATGAGGTGTTTTGTATAGGCCTTACCAGATGAAGAGCATATTATGAATCAGAACCTCAATTATTAAAATGAATAGGAAGAGAGACTCAAGCAATTGCTTAAATGTACTATATGACTTTCTTTTCTAAAGTTGTTTCAGTGACAAAGGTAAAAGGGAGTTTACAAGTTCCTACATTTCATTTTCCTTCTTTTTATTACTGGATGTTATGGTTTCACAAGTCCAACATATCAGTAGATTCGCTCCATATTCAATTCATGACATTTTAATTCTCCCCTCCAGTGCACTTGGTTTGGAGCATTTGCTATAAGTGGCTCAGTTTTCAAAGTTAGAAATGGGCCACAAGGGCATCTGTCAGCTATAACGTCATGCACACTACTACCTGCAACCACAGTTTGCTGCTATATTAGACTGTGCTTTTCAACAATCAACTGCAATTTTATTTAAAATCAGGTATGTCTACAGGTGGCGGGAGTTGTAGGGCCAAATGCATCACACATTTTCCTCCTCGCAGAATCGACGCGTTTGTGATCGCAAAAAATGCGTTTGCGATGCATCAAACCCAATTTTGCAATTTGGTAACCTGTTAAAGAATTGCAAAATAGGTTTAGGATTCACTATTTGGAAAGGGCGTGTTTATGGTAGGGCGTATCTCCATTATGTTTGGTTCCTGCCATTCACCATAGGTGCCTGAGCAAAGGTAAAGAAGTTTATTTAAAAGGTGAACATTGCACATCAACACCTGTTCACTCATTCGTCTGTAGGAATATACAATTGTACATCTCATGTAATTCTGATGCTCCAAATTTAGCATGTATTCTAAAGGGCACTCACGCTCCGGCTATAACACTGACTTTCACGTTGCTAGCAAACCATAGTTATTTGCTTTTAAATAATGTAGATTGCTGTGGCATGCTGACAGGGATTCTGTACATTGTGACTGTATCCCAACGTGTAGTCTGCTATGAGAATGTGCTGTTACCTCCTCCACATGGGATGCTTGATGTATCAATCTGGCCTGCTATTTTAACCTTTAAAGAAGAGTTCAACAAGATGAGTCGAATAAGGGCTTTATTGTCACAAAGGGAAGCTGCCCTTACTTCTTCAAGTGAAACATTTGTCCTTCACGTTGCAAACACCTGCACTGAAGTGCACCCCCTTTTGAATACAAATCTTCCCCTGCATTTTGGTGCTTTGATTCACACAAGATTCAATGCCTCTTTGACCACAGGCTTGGCACACTTTTTTAAAATTGTAAGTTCTGGCCTTGTGACCTCATTCCAAACTATATTTGTTGTGATACCAGCATTTTTTCATTCTCTTTTGTACAGCCTTTTGGCGGTTTTCCGTTAATTCTCACCTTGGCTGCTGTTGTGTTGCTGTTAATTTGCCTAATCAGAAATGGCTATACAATCTGTGTCACATGATGATCTGCCCCGACTGCTTCAGTTTCGCAACAGGATGCTTGATAACTATGGAACGCTGCCTCTGGCGACATTGAGTGCGGCTTATGGATTTTCATTCCGATTCTCCTACTTTACATGCATGCAGCCTGTTTTTCATTGCCTTGATTGCTGTCTTGAATGGGCTCTGGGTTTGTGTCTGTGCAATACGTTGTCTTCCGACCTGGACTATGACCAGCTGATGAGCCCCTTAGTTGCTCATGAAGTGCAATGTTCGGGCATCGGGATTATGGCCTTTGCGGTGATGCATGGAGTGCTAGGGAATAGGGATATTTGTGCAGCGGCACATGACTTCCTGGCACGCAGTTATATTGAAGAATGCCTGAGTTGTCCTCTGATGGTGCTAGAGGCTCCCGCTATTGAAGAACATGTGTGCTCCTTCTCGTTAATTAATTGAATGCCTGAAATGTTCTCTGATGAGAACAAGGACTTCCTATTGCAGGCAGTTGCGTTGTACTGTGCCTATGCGCTGTTGGATTGAGGTGACTCTTTTTAACTTCAAAACACGTACTGGACTCTTGGTTTCTCTGTATTTTTTTTACTCTGACATATTTCTTGTGTTGGACACTATATTATCCCTATTTAGTTTTGAGATTTTTTGTGGTTAATTATTACTTTGGAAATGAACTCCCAAGTTTTTCAGTTTGGTGAATTTTTAAACCTGGTTCTGTCTCATTGGAACTTGAACTCGGTGTTCCTAACTTGCCTTTGTTTGTGTGTGTTCCGATCAAGGGAGTGTGTAGTGAGGGCAGTGCCTTACTGGTACACTTTGCTATGCTAGCATAGGCTTATTAGAAGTTTAAACACCATTTTACCTTTCTGCTGCTTTAGCACATGACACTGCATATAACTGTTGTTGTAAGTTAGGCTGTGTGAAGTTCTTCACATGACAATGGCTTGTTTTCAACATCCCTAGTCTTAATCTCGACCTTAGTCTGCACAGTGAGTACCGATGCCTCCAAGGTTATCATAACAATTTCAGTTGTCATTCGGGCTGATAGTCTCTCACTTACACACAACATTTACACAGCTGCTGCTAACTGAAATATTGACGCTTTTAATATTGCATCACATGCATGAGTTTAGGCACTTGAAGAACATCTGTTTCCAGAGAAAGAGTTTTTGCAATTCCTGATGTGATCCACCTCTGCTGATCATGGAGGTAAGAGGTCCCCTATAAAAGCCTAAGAGACCTTCTATAATTTGTAAAACATAGTTCCTAGCACGGGAGCGTGGCATACTAGGCACTATAGGACCTGTTTCCACTATCATTATAATAAGATTCATTCATTTGTGTTTTATGGAATTGTGACAATGCTGACCATAATATTTCTAATCATATGTCTACTTGTGTAAGCAAAAATACCGCATATTAGAGCACGTCGTTAAAATAAACATTTTAAACGTTCCTGTATCTCTTTTTACCCATGTTGTGGAATGGTATGAGAATAATAACAAAAGAGTGTTATTGATTCCCACCATTCCTGAGAGAAATCTAAGATGCATGTTCTGGGTTGTCTAATCATTGGTACCTTTGCTATAGGACGAAGAGCTAATGTAACACTGATGCTTGTCAGTTAGGGGCTCTAGGTACTGAGGTTAGTTTTTTGGTCCACCACAATTCACTGAGGTCTGGGTCTCTGTGCACAGTTCTGTGTGTGAGCAGAATCCCTGCAACAGCTGTCACACCATCTCTTTCTAATTCTTCCCAGCAGGTGTTTTTATTTGCCCTAAAGTAGGAGCAAATATTAGTGTCTATCATGTTTCTACATAGACGAGTAGGCGTCTTCCCACTTGGTTTATGTTTAAAGGCATGTATTGAGTTTACTGAGTTCCAAAATACTCACCAAAATGTTCCTGACCCGTTAGAATATTTTGGGTGGTTTGTTCGATCCAAGGATCTTGTTAATAGAAAAAGGAAAACACATTTAAGTGATTTCATTTAATTCATTTAATATTTATACATACACAAAGAGCACAGAGAATTGTTGCAATCAGCATGCAAAGGTTCATAAAATCAACAATTATTTAAGTGTCAGCAAAAGGAATACTGAGAGCCAAAGCAGAACATTTTTGGTATGTGCGCTGTTGCTTCTGCTCTGGTATAAAATACTCACCTGTATTTTGTGAATCAGAACCTAAATTATTATTGAATGAAAAGATAGAGACTCCAGATATATACTAAATGTAGTCTATCACTTTCCTTATCAAAGTTGCGTCAGTGAAAAATGTGAAAGAGAACCCTCAAGTTCCTACATTTCGTTTTGATTCTTTGTATTAATGTAATTAATGTATTCATGAGACCAAAATGTCATTGTATTCTTTCCATGCTAAATTCATGACAATTTAATGCTCTCCTCTAGGGCTCTCTGTTTGGAGAGATTTCTAAAAGTAGTTAGGTTTTCAGAATAGCGTAATGAACCAAATAGCGAGTCTGTCAGCAATTGGTACAATATTCCCCAAATATTTCATTTCTTTGTTCTGCATCCAGTGCGCCATATTGTCTTTTCAATTGAACACTAATCCTTACTTTTACTTACTTGGTCTTTACTAGGAACATTGAATTTATTTTTCTATGTAAGTAATGTTTCATTTATTTGGTCATTTCCTTAGAATACATTGATCGTCCTGGCTGCACTTCACCTTTTTGACTTTTTTCTCAAGTTGTTTTTTAGATTTACCTCACATTAAGAGCAAGTATTTGTTTCTGGCCTATTTCCACATGGCCTGTAGCTGTCATCACATTTGATTTATGTTTTTAAAGCATCAATTGAGTTTACTGAGTTGCAAAATACTTACCATTTTCATCCTGTCCCGTTGGAATATTTTGAGTGGTTTGCTCTGGAGAAATAAAGTCAATGAAAAGAGAATTTACATAGAATCAAAATGTTGATCTTGCTAATAGAAAAAGGAAAACACATATACATTGCAAATTTAATTCAGATGTTTGCACACACTCAATGAACATGCTCAATGAACACAGAGAAGTATTGCAAGCAGCATACACTTTAAACATTACAAATATTATTTGATTGACAGAAAAGAGAAGACTGAGAGCCAAAGCAGAAAATCATTGGTAAGTGCGTTGTTGCTTCTGCTCTAGTCTAAAAGATGTCCCTCTATTTTTTATATCAGAACCTTAATTATCTCTGAAAGATAAGAAAAAAACTTCAGAAATTTCCAAATTTTAGTCTGTTTCCTTCATTTTCAAAGTTGCAACAGTGAGAGAGTTAAAAGGGAGCCCCCAGGTTTATACATTTCATTTTGATTTTTTGCATTACATTACTTAATGTACTCATGAGAACCAAAGTCATTGGATTCTTTCCATGTTTGGTTCATGATAAGTTAATGCTCTCCTCTAGTGCTCTCTGTTTGGAGAGTTTCTATAAGTGATTGATTCTTAAGAAGGGAGAAATTAACCAACTAGAGTGTCTGTCAGCAATTGTTACCGGATTTTCTAAATATGTAATTTCTCTGTGCTGCACCTAGTGCTCCATATTTTCCTCTCTATTGAAAACTAAACCTTTCTTCATCTTACTGGCTGTTTTCTGCAAACATTGAATGTATCAGTGCATATAAATAATGTTTTATTTGTCAGGCCATTTGTTTAGTGTTCATTGATCTTCCAGGCTGTTGCTTCATATCTTTCTAATTCTTCCCAGGAGGTGATTTTATTGGCTTTAAAGTAGGAGCAAAAAGTAGGTAGATGCATTGTTGCTTATTCTATAGTGTGGAAGACTCCCTTCTATTTTGTAAATCAGAACCATAATTATTTCTGATCAAAGACGGAGAGACTCCAGACATTTCCCAATTGTAGCAACAGAAAAACAAAAGGGCATCCTCAAGTTCGTACATTTCATTTTTATTGTTTGCATTACGGTAGGAAATGAGAACAAAATGACTTTGGATTATTTCCATGTTTAGTTCATGATAATGTAATGATCTCCTCTAGTGCTATCTCTTTGGAGAGTTTTGTATAAGTGGTTGTGCGTTTAAGAAGGAGAAATCAACCAACTAGGGAGTCTGTACGCAATTACTACTTGATTTTCTAAATAAGTAATTTATCTGTGCTGCACCCTGTGTTCCTTATTTTCTCCTCTATTGAACAGTAATCTTAATTTTTCTTATTGGCTGTTTAGTATAAGCATTGATAGATTCCGTCCAAATAAGAAAGGTTTAATTTCTCAGGCCATAAATTTAGCATTCATTCATCTACCTATCTGTAGCTTCATCTCTTTCTTTTTCTTCCCATGAGGTGTTTTGTATAGGCCTTACCAGATGAAGAGCATATTATGAATCAGAACCTCAATTATTAAAATGAATAGGAAGAGAGACTCAAGCAATTGCTTAAATGTACTATATGACTTTCTTTTCTAAAGTTGTTTCAGTGACAAAGGTAAAAGGGAGTTTACAAGTTCCTACATTTCATTTTCCTTCTTTTTACTACTGGATGTTATGGTTTCACAAGTCCAACATATCAGTAGATTCGCTCCATATTCAATTCATGACATTTTAATTCTCCCCTCCAGTGCACTTGGTTTGGAGCATTTGCTATAAGTGGCTGAGTTTTCAAAGTTAGAAATGGGCCACAAGGGCATCTGTCAGCTATAACGTCATGCACACTACTACCTGCAACCACAGTTTGCTGCTATATTAGACTGTGCTTTTCAACAATCAACTGCAATTTTATTTAAAATCAGGTATGTCTATAGGTGGCGAGAGTTGTAGGGCCAAATGCATCACACATTTTCCTCCTCGCAGAATCGACGCGTTTGTGATTGCAAAAAATGCGTTTGCGATGCATCAAACCCAATTTTGCAATTTGGTAACCTGTTAAAGAATTGCAAAATAGGTTTAGGATTCACTATTTGGAAAGGGCGTGTTTATGGTAGGGCGTATCTCCATTATGTTTGGTTCCTGCCATTCACCATAGGTGCCTGAGCAAAGGTAAAGAAGTTTATTTAAAAGGTGAACATTGCACATCAACACCTGTTCACTCATTCGTCTGTAGGAATATACAATTGTACATCTCATGTAATTCTGATGCTCCAAATTTAGCATGTATTCTAAAGGGCACTCACGCTCCGGCTATAACACTGACTTTCACGTTGCTAGCAAACCATAGTTATTTGCTTTTAAATAATGTAGATTGCTGTGGCATGCTGACAGGGATTCTGTACATTGTGACTGTATCCCAACGTGTAGTCTGCTATGAGAATGTGCTGTTCCCTCCTCCACATGGGAAGCTTGATGTATCAATCTGGCCTTCTATTTTAACCTTTAAAGAAGAGTTCAACAAGATGAGTCGAATAAGGGCTTTATTGTCACAAAGGGAAGCTGCCCTTACTTCTTCAAGTGAAACATTTGTCCTTCACGTTGCAAACACCTGCACTGAAGTGCACCCCCTTTTGAATACAGATCTTCCCCTGCATTTTGGTGCTTTGATTCACACAAGATTCAATGCCTCTTTGACCGCAGGCTTGGCACACTTTTTTAAAATTGTAAGTTCTGGCCTTGTGACCTCATTCCAAACTATATTTGTTGTGATACCAGCATTTTTTCATTCTCTTCTGTACAGCCTTTTGGCGGTTTTCCGTTAATTCTCACCTTGGCTGCTGTTGTGTTGCTGTTAATTTGCCTAATCAGAAATGGCTGTACAATCTGTGTCACATGATGATCTGCCCCGACTGCTTCAGTTTCGCAACAGGATGCTTGATAACTATGGAACGCTGCCTCTGGCGACATTGAGTGCGGCTTATGGATTTTCATTCCGATTCTCCTACTTTACATGCATGCAGCCTGTTTTTCATTGCCTTGATTGCTGTCTTGAATGGGCTCTGGATTTGTGTCTGTGCAATACGTTGTCTTCCGACCTGGACTATGACCAGCTGATGAGCCCCTTAGTTGCTCATGAAGTGCAATGTTCGGGCATCGGGATTATGGCCTTTGCGGTGATGCATGGAGTCCTAGGGAATAGGGATATTTGTGCAGCGGCACATGACTTCCTGGCACGCAGTTATATTAAAGAATGCCTGAGTTGTCCTCTGATGGTGCTAGAGGCTCCCGCTATTGAAGAACATGTGTGCTCCTTCTCGTTAATTAATTGAATGCCTGAAATGTTCTCTGATGATAACAAGGACTTCCTATTGCAGGCAGTTGCGTTGTACTGTGCCTATGCGCTGTTGGATTGAGATGACTCTTTTTACCTTCAAAACACGTACTGGACTCTTGGTTTCTCTGTATTTTTTTTTCTCTGACATATTTCTTGTGTTGGACACTATATTATCCCTATTTAGTTTTGAGATTTTTTGTGGTTAATTATTACTTTGGAAATGAACTCCCAAGTTTTTCAGTTTGGTGAATTTTTAAACCTGGTTCTGTCTCATTGGAACTTGAACTCGGTATTCCTAACTTGCCTTTGTTTGTGTGTGTTCCGATCAAGGGAGTGTGTAGTGAGGGCAGTGCCTTACTGGTACACTTTGCTATGCTAGCATAGGCTTATTAGAAGTTTAAACACCATTTTACCTTTCTGCTGCTTTAGCACATGACACTGCATATAACTGTTGTTGTAAGTTAGGCTGCGTGAAGTTCTTCACATGACAATGGCTTGTTTTCAACATCCCTAGTCTTAATCTCGACCTTAGTCTGCACAGTGAGTACCGATGCCTCCAAGGTTATCATAACAATTTCAGCTGTCATTCGGGCTGATAGTCTCTCACTTACACACAACATTTACACAGCTGCTGCTAACTGAAATGTTGACGCTTTTAATATTGCATTACATGCATGAGTTTAGGCACTTGAAGAACATCTGTTTCCAGAGAAAGAGTTTTTGCAATTCCTGATGTGATCCACCTCTGCTGATCATGGAGGTAAGAGGTCCCCTATAAAAGCCTAAGAGACCTTCTATAATTTGTAAAACATAGTTCCTAGCACGGGAGCGTGGCATACTAGGCACTATAGGACCTGTTTCCACTATCATTATAATAAGATTCATTCATTTGTGTTTTATGGAATTGTGACAATGCTGACCATAATATTTCTAATCATATGTCTACTTGTGTAAGCAAAAATACCGCATATTAGAGCACGTCGTTAAAATAAACATTTTAAACGTTCCTGTATCTCTTTTTACCCATGTTGTGGAATGGTATGAGAATAATAACAAAAAGGTGTTATTGATTCCCACCATTCCTGAGAGAAATCTAAGATGCATGTTCTGGGTTGTCTAATCATTGGTACCTTTGCTATAGAACGAAGAGCTAATGTAACACTGATGCTTGTCAGTTAGGGGCTCTAGGTACTGAGGTTAGTTTTTTGGTCCACCACAATTTACTGAGGTCTGGGTCTCTGTGCACAGTTCTGTGTGGGAGCAGAATCCCTGCAACAGCTGTCCCACCATCTCTTTCTAATTCTTCCCAGCAGGTGTTTTTATTTGCCCTAAAGTAGGAGCAAATATTAGTGTCTATCATGTTTCTACATAGACGAGTAGGCGTCTTCCCACTTGGTTTATGTTTAAAGGCATGTATTGAGTTTACTGAGTTCCAAAATACTCACCAAAATGTTCCTGACCCGTTAGAATATTTTGGGTGGTTTGTTCGATCCAAGGATCTTGTTAATAGAAAAAGGAAAACACATTTAAGTGATTTCATTTAATTCATTTAATATTTATACATACACAAAGAGCACAGAGAATTGTTGCAATCAGCATGCAAAGGTTCATAAAATCAACAATTATTTAAGTGTCAGCAAAAGGAATACTGAGAGCCAAAGCAGAACATTTTTGGTATGTGCGCTGTTGCTTCTGCTCTGGTATAAAATACTCACCTGTATTTTGTGAATCAGAACCTAAATTATTATTGAATGAAAAGATAGAGACTCCAGATATATACTGAATGTAGTCTATCACTTTCCTTATCAAAGTTGCGTCAGTGAAAAATGTGAAAGAGAACCCTCAAGTTCCTACATTTCGTTTTGATTCTTTGTATTAATGTAATTAATGTATTCATGAGACCAAAATGTCATTGTATTCTTTCCATGCTAAATTCATGACAATTTAATGCTCTCCTCTAGGGCTCTCTGTTTGGAGAGATTTCTAAAAGTAGTTAGGTTTTCAGAATAGCGTAATGAACCAAATAGCGAGTCTGTCAGCAATTGGTACAATATTCCCCAAATATTTCATTTCTTTGTTCTGCATCCAGTGCTCCATATTGTCTTTTCCATTGAACACTAATCCTTACTTTTACTTACTTGGTCTTTACTAGGAACATTGAATTTATTTTTCTATGTAAGTAATGTTTCATTTATTTGGTCATTTCCTTAGAATACATTGATCGTCCTGGCTGCACTTCACCTTTTTGACTTTTTTCTCAAGTTGTTTTTTAGATTGACCTCACATTAAGAGCAAGTATTTGTTTCTGGCCTATTTCCACATGGCTTGTAGCTGTCATCACATTTGATTTATGTTTTTAAAGCATCAATTGAGTTTACTGAGTTGCAAAATACTTACCATTTTCATCCTGTCCCGTTGGAATATTTTGAGTGGTTTGCTCTGGAGAAATAAAGTCAATAAAAAGAGAATTTACATAGAATCAAAATGTTGATCTTGCTAATAGAAAAAGGAAAACACATATACATTGCAAATTTAATTCAGATGTTTGCACACACTCAATGAACATGCTCAATGAACAAAGAGAAGTGTTGCAAGCAGCATACACTTTAAACATTACAAATATTATTTGATTGACAGAAAAGAGAAGACTGAGACCCAAAGCAGAAAATCATTGGTAAGTGCGTTGTTGCTTCTGCTCTAGTCTAAAAGACGTCCCTCTATTTTTTATATCAGAACCTTAATTATCTCTGAAAGAAAATAAAAAAACTCCAGACATTTCCAAATTTTAGTCTGTTTCCTTCATTTTCAAAGTTGCAACAGTGAGAGAGTTAAAAGGGAGCCCCCAGGTTTATACATTTCATTTTGATTTTTTGCATTACATTACTTAATGTACTCATGAGAACCAAAGTCATTGGAATCTTTCCATGTTTGGTTCATGATAAGTTAATGCTCTCCTCTAGTGCTCTCTGTTTGGAGAGTTTCTATAAGTGATTGATTCTTAAGAAGGGAGAAATTAACCAACTAGAGTGTCTGTCAGCAATTGTTACCAGATTTTCTAAATATGTAATTTCTCTGTGCTGCACCTAGTGCTCCATATTTTCCTCTCTATTGAAAACTAAACCTTTCTTCATCTTACTGGCTGTTTTCTGCAAACATTGAATGTATCAGTGCATATAAATAATGTTTTATTTGTCAGGCCATTTGTTTAGTGTTCATTGATCTTCCAGGCTGTTACTTCATATCTTTCTAATTCTTCCCAGGAGGTGATTTTATTGGCTTTAAAGTAGGAGCAAAAAGTAGGTAGATGCATTGTTGCTTATTCTATAGTGTGGAAGACTCCCTTCTATTTTGTAAATCAGAACCATAATTATTTCTGATCAAAGACGGAGAGACTCCAGACATTTCCCAATTGTAGCAACAGAAAAACAAAAGGGCATCCTCAAGTTCGTACATTTCATTTTTATTGTTTGCATTACGGTAGGAAATGAGAACAAAATGACTTTGGATTATTTCAATGTTTAGTTCATGATAATGTAATGATCTCCTCTAGTGCTATCTCTTTGGAGAGTTTTGTATAAGTGGTTGTGCATTTAAGAAGGAGAAATCAACCAACTAGGGAGTCTGTACGCAATTACTACTTGATTTTCTAAATAAGTAATTTATCTGTGCTGCACCCTGTGTTCCTTATTTTCTCCTCTATTGAACAGTAATCTTAATTTTTCTTATTGGCTGTTTAGTATAAGCATTGATAGATTCCGTCCAAATAAGGAAGGTTTAATTTCTCAGGCCATAAATTTAGCATTCATTCATCTACCTATCTGTAACTTCATCTCTTTCTTTTTCTTCCCGTGAGGTGTTTTGTATAGGCCTTACCAGATGAAGAGCATATTATGAATCAGAACCTCAATTATTAAAATGAATAGGAAGAGAGACTCAAGCAATTGCTTAAATGTACTATATGACTTTCTTTTCTAAAGTTGTTTCAGTGACAAAGGTAAAAGGGAGTTTACAAGTTCCTACATTTCATTTTCCTTCTTTTTATTACTGGATGTTATGGTTTCACAAGTCCAACATATCAGTAGATTCGCTCCATATTCAATTCATGACATTTTAATTCTCCCCTCCAGTGCACTTGGTTTGGAGCATTTGCTATAAGTGGCTGAGTTTTCAAAGTTAGAAATGGGCCACAAGGGCATCTGTCAGCTATAACGTCATGCACACTACTACCTGCAACCACAGTTTGCTGCTATATTAGACTGTGCTTTTCAACAATCAACTGCAATTTTATTTAAAATCAGGTATGTCTACAGGTGGCGAGAGTTGTAGGGCCAAATGCATCACACATTTTCCTCCTCGCAGAATCGACGCGTTTGTGATTGCAAAAAATGCGTTTGCGATGCATCAAACCCAATTTTGCAATTTGGTAACCTGTTAAAGAATTGCAAAATAGGTTTAGGATTCACTATTTGGAAAGGGCGTGTTTATGGTAGGGCGTATCTCCATTATGTTTGGTTCCTGCCATTCACCATAGGTGCCTGAGCAAAGGTAAAGAAGTTTTTTAAAAGGTGAACATTGCACATCAACACCTGTTCACTCATTCGTCTGTAGGAATATACAATTGTACATCTCATGTAATTCTGATGCTCCAAATTTAGCATGTATTCTAAAGGGCACTCATGCTCCGGCTATAACACTGACTTTCACGTTGCTAGCAAACCATAGTTATTTGCTTTTAAATAATGTAGATTGCTGTGGCATGCTGACAGGGATTCTGTACATTGTGACTGTATCCCAACGTGTAGTCTGCTATGAGAATGTGCTGTTCCCTCCTCCACATGGGAAGCTTGATGTATCAATCTGGCCTTCTATTTAACCTTTAAAGAAGAGTTCAACAAGATGAGTCGAATAAGGGCTTTATTGTCACAAAGGGAAGCTGCCCTTACTTCTTCAAGTGAAACATTTGTCCTTCACGTTGCAAACACCTGCACTGAAGTGCACCCCCTTTTGAATACAGATCTTCCCCTGCATTTTGGTGCTTTGATTCACACAAGATTCAATGCCTCTTTGACCACAGGCTTGGCACACTTTTTTAAAATTGTAAGTTCTGGCCTTGTGACCTCATTCCAAACTATATTTGTTGTGATACCAGCATTTTTTCATTCTCTTTTGTACAGCCTTTTGGCGGTTTTCCGTTAATTCTCACCTTGGCTGCTGTTGTGTTGCTGTTAATTTGCCTAATCAGAAATGGCTGTACAATCTGTGTCACATGATGATCTGCCCCGACTGCTTCAGTTTCGCAACAGGATGCTTGATAACTATGGAACGCTGCCTCTGGCGACATTGAGTGCGGCTTATGGATTTTCATTCCGATTCTCCTACTTTACATGCGTGCAGCCTGTTTTTCATTGCCTTGATTGCTGTCTTGAATGGGCTCTGGATTTGTGTCTGTGCAATACGTTGTCTTCCGACCTGGACTATGACCAGCTGATGAGCCCCTTAGTTGCTCATGAAGTGCAATGTTCGGGCATCGGGATTATGGCCTTTGCGGTGATGCATGGAGTCCTAGGGAATAGGGATATTTGTGCAGCGGCACATGACTTCCTGGCACGCAGTTATATTGAAGAATGCCTGAGTTGTCCTCTGATGGCGCTAGAGGCTCCCGCTATTGAAGAACATGTGTGCTCCTTCTCGTTAATTAATTGAATGCCTGAAATGTTCTCTGATGATAACAAGGACTTCCTATTGCAGGCAGTTGCGTTGTACTGTGCCTATGCGCTGTTGGATTGAGGTGACTCTTTTTAACTTCAAAACACGTACTGGACTCTTGGTTTCTCTGTATTTTTTTTTCTCTAACATATTTCTTGTGTTGGACACTATATTTTCCCTATTTAGTTTTGAGATTTTTTGTGGTTAATTATTACTTTGGAAATGAACTCCCAAGTTTTTCAGTTTGGTGAATTTTTAAACCTGGTTCTGTCTCATTGGAACTTGAACTCGGTGTTCCTAACTTGCCTTTGTTTGTGTGTGTTCCGATCAAGGGAGTGTGTAGTGAGGGCAGTGCCTTACTGGTACACTTTGCTATGCTAGCATAGGCTTATTAGAAGTTTAAACACCATTTTACCTTTCTGCTGCTTTAGCACATGACACTGCATATAACTGTTGTTGTAAGTTAGGCTGCGTGAAGTTCTTCACATGACAATGGCTTGTTTTCAACATCCCTAGTCTTAATCTCGACCTTAGTCTGCACAGTGAGTACCGATGCCTCCAAGGTTATCATAACAATTTCAGCTGTCATTCGGGCTGATAGTCTCTCACTAACACACAACATTTACACAGCTGCTGCTAACTGAAATGTTGATGCTTTTAATATTGCATTACATGCATGAGTTAGGCACTTGAAGAACATCTGTTTCCAGAGAAAGAGTTTTTGCAATTCCTCATGTGATCCACCTCTGCTGATCATGGAGGTAAGAGGTCCCCTATAAAAGCCTAAGAGACCTTCTATAATTTGTAAAACATAGTTCCTAGCACGGGAGCGTGGCATACTAGGCACTATAGGACCTGTTTCCACTATCATTATAATAAGATTCATTCATTTGTGTTTTATGGAATTGTGACAATGCTGACCATAATATTTCTAATCATATGTCTACTTGTGTAAGCAAAAATACCGCATATTATAGCACGTCGTTAAAATAAACATTTTAAACGTTCCTGTATCTCTTTTTACCCATGTTGTGGAATGGTATGAGAATAATAACAAAAGAGTGTTATTGATTCCCACCATTCCTGAGAGAAATCTAAGTTGCATGTTCTGGGTTGTCTAATCATTGGTACCTTTGCTATAGGACGAAGAGCTAATGTAACACTGATGCTTGTCAGTTAGGGGCTCTAGGTACTGAGGTTAGTTTTTTGGTCCACCACAATTCACTGAGGTCTGGGTCTCTGTGCACAGTTCTGTGTGTGAGCAGAATCCCTGCAACAGCTGTCACACCATCTCTTTCTAATTCTTCCCAGCAGGTGTTTTTATTTGCCCTAAAGTAGGAGCAAATATTAGTGTCTATCATGTTTCTACATAGACGAGTAGGCGTCTTCCCACTTGGTTTATGTTTAAAGGCATGTATTGAGTTTACTGAGTTCCAAAATACTCACCAAAATGTTCCTGACCCGTTAGAATATTTTGGGTGGTTTGTTCGATCCAAGGATCTTGTTAATAGAAAAAGGAAAACACATTTAAGTGATTTCATTTAATTCATTTAATATTTATACATACACAAAGAGCACAGAGAATTGTTGCAATCAGCATGCAAAGGTTCATAAAATCAACAATTATTTAAGTGTCAGCAAAAGGAATACTGAGAGCCAAAGCAGAACATTTTTGGTATGTGCGCTGTTGCTTCTGCTCTGGTATAAAATACTCACCTGTATTTTGTGAATCAGAACCTAAATTATTATTGAATGAAAAGATAGAGACTCCAGATATATACTAAATGTAGTCTATCACTTTCCTTATCAAAGTTGCGTCAGTGAAAAATGTGAAAGAGAACCCTCAAGTTCCTACATTTCGTTTTGATTCTTTGTATTAATGTAATTAATGTATTCATGAGACCAAAATGTCATTGTATTCTTTCCATGCTACATTCATGACAATTTAATGCTCTCCTCTAGGGCTCTCTGTTTGGAGAGATTTCTAAAAGTAGTTAGGTTTTCAGAATAGCGTTATGAACCAAATAGCGAGTCTGTCAGCAATTGGTACAATATTCCCCAAATATTTCATTTCTTTGTTCTGCATCCAGTGCTCCATATTGTCTTTTCTATTGAACACTAATCCTTACTTTTACTTACTTGGTCTTTACTAGGAACATTGAATTTATTTTTCTATGTAAGTAATGTTTCATTTATTTGGTCATTTCCTTAGAATACATTGATCGTCCTGGCTGCACTTCACCTTTTTGACTTTTTTCTCAAGTTGTTTTTTAGATTGACCTCACATTAAGAGCAAGTATTTGTTTCTGGCCTATTTCCACATGGCTTGTAGCTGTCATCACATTTGATTTATGTTTTTAAAGCATCAATTGAGTTTACTGAGTTGCAAAATACTTACCATTTTCATCCTGTCCCGTTGGAATATTTTTAGTGGTTTGCTCTGGAGAAATAAAGTCAATAAAAAGAGAATTTACATAGAATCAAAATGTTGATCTTGCTAATAGAAAAAGGAAAACACATATACATTGCAAATTTAATTCAGATGTTTGCACACACTCAATGAACATGCTCAATGAACAAAGAGAAGTGTTGCAAGCAGCATACACTTTAAACATTACAAATATTATTTGATTGACAGAAAAGAGAAGACTGAGACCCAAAGCAGAAAATCATTGGCAAGTGCGTTGTTGCTTCTGCTCTAGTCTAAAAGACGTCCCTCTATTTTTTATATCAGAACCTTAATTATCTCTGAAAGAAAATAAAAAAACTCCAGACATTTCCAAATTTTAGTCTGTTTCCTTCATTTTCAAAGTTGCAACAGTGAGAGAGTTAAAAGGGAGCCCCCAGGTTTATACATTTCATTTTGATTTTTTGCATTACATTACTTAATGTACTCATGAGAACCAAAGTCATTGGATTCTTTCCATGTTTGGTTCATGATAAGTTAATGCTCTCCTCTAGTGCTCTCTGTTTGGAGAGTTTCTATAAGTGATTGATTCTTAAGAAGGGAGAAATTAACCAACTAGAGTGTCTGTCAGCAATTGTTACCAGATTTTCTAAATATGTAATTTCTCTGTGCTGCACCTAGTGCTCCATATTTTCCTCTCTATTGAAAACTAAACCTTTCTTCATCTTACTGGCTGTTTTCTGCAAACATTGAATGTATCAGTGCATATAAATAATGTTTTATTTGTCAGGCCATTTGTTTAGTGTTCATTGATCTTCCAGGCTGTTACTTCATATCTTTCTAATTCTTCCAAGGAGGTGATTTTATTGGCTTTAAAGTAGGAGCAAAAAGTAGGTAGATGCATTGTTGCTTACTCTATAGTGTGGAAGACTCCCTTCTATTTTGTAAATCAGAACCATAATTATTTCTGATCAAAGACGGAGAGACTCCAGACATTTCCCAATTGTAGCAACAGAAAAACAAAAGGGCATCCTCAAGTTCGTACATTTCATTTTTATTGTTTGCATTACGGTAGGAAATGAGAACAAAATGACTTTGGATTATTTCCATGTTTAGTTCATGATAATGTAATGATCTCCTCTAGTGCTATCTCTTTGGAGAGTTTTGTATAAGTGGTTGTGCGTTTAAGAAGGAGAAATCAACCAACTAGGGAGTCTGTACGCAATTACTACTTGATTTTCTAAATAAGTAATTTATCTGTGCTGCACCCTGTGTTCCTTATTTTCTCCTCTATTGAACAGTAATCTTAATTTTTCTTATTGGCTGTTTAGTATAAGCATTGATAGATTCCGTCCAAATAAGAAAGGTTTAATTTCTCAGGCCATAAATTTAGCATTCATTCATCTACCTATCTGTAACTTCATCTCTTTCTTTTTCTTCCCGTGAGGTGTTTTGTATAGGCCTTACCAGATGAAGAGCATATTATGAATCAGAACCTCAATTATTAAAATGAATAGGAAGAGAGACTCAAGCAATTGCTTAAATGTACTATATGACTTTCTTTTCTAAAGTTGTTTCAGTGACAAAGGTAAAAGGGAGTTTACAAGTTCCTACATTTCATTTTCCTTCTTTTTATTACTGGATGTTATGGTTTCACAAGTCCAACATATCAGTAGATTCGCTCCATATTCAATTCATGACATTTTAATTCTCCCCTCCAGTGCACTTGGTTTGGAGCATTTGCTATAAGTGGCTGAGTTTTCAAAGTTAGAAATGGGCCACAAGGGCATCTGTCAGCTATAACGTCATGCACACTACTACCTGCAACCACAGTTTGCTGCTATATTAGACTGTGCTTTTCAACAATCAACTGCAATTTTATTTAAAATCAGGTATGTCTACAGGTGGCGAGAGTTGTAGGGCCAAATGCATCACACATTTTCCTCCTCGCAGAATCGACGCGTTTGTGATTGCAAAAAATGCGTTTGCGATGCATCAAACCCAATTTTGCAATTTGGTAACCTGTTAAAGAATTGCAAAATAGGTTTAGGATTCACTATTTGGAAAGGGCGTGTTTATGTTAGGGCGTATCTCCATTATGTTTGGTTCCTGCCATTCACCATAGGTGCCTGAGCAAAGGTAAAGAAGTTTATTTAAAAGGTGAACATTGTACATCAACACCTGTTCACTCATTCGTCTGTAGGAATATACAATTGTACATCTCATGTAATTCTGATGCTCCAAATTTAGCATGTATTCTAAAGGGCACTCACGCTCCGGCTATAACACTGACTTTCACTTTGCTAGCAAACCATAGGTATTTGCTTTTAAATAATGTAGATTGCTGTGGCATGCTGACAGGGATTCTGTACATTGTGACTGTATCCCAACGTGTAGTCTGCTATGAGAATGTGCTGTTCCCTCCTCCACATGGGAAGCTTGATGTATCAATCTGGCCTTCTATTTTAACCTTTAAAGAAGAGTTCAACAAGATGAGTCGAATAAGGGCTTTATTGTCACAAAGGGAAGCTGCCCTTACTTCTTCAAGTGAAACATTTGTCCTTCACGTTGCAAACACCTGCACTGAAGTGCACCCCCTTTTGAATACAGATCTTCCCCTGCATTTTGGTGCTTTGATTCACACAAGATTCAATGCCTCTTTGACCACAGGCTTGGCACACTTTTTTAAAATTGTAAGTTCTGGCCTTGTGACCTCATTCCAAACTATATTTGTTGTGATACCAGCATTTTTTCATTCTCTTTTGTACAGCCTTTTGGCGGTTTTCCGTTAATTCTCACCTTGGCTGCTGTTGTGTTGCTGTTAATTTGCCTAATCAGAAATGGCTGTACAATCTGTGTCACATGATGATCTGCCCCGACTGCTTCAGTTTCGCAACAGGATGCTTGATAACTATGGAACGCTGCCTCTGGCGACATTGAGTGCGGCTTATGGATTTTCATTCCGATTCTCCTACTTTACATGCATGCAGCCTGTTTTTCATTGCCTTGATTGCTGTCTTGAATGGGCTCTGGATTTGTGTCTGTGCAATACGTTGTCTTCCGACCTGGACTATGACCAGCTGATGAGCCCCTTAGTTGCTCATGAAGTGCAATGTTCGGGCATCGGGATTATGGCCTTTGCGGTGATGCATGGAGTCCTAGGGAAAAGGGATATTTGTGCAGCGGCACATGACTTCCTGGCACGCAGTTATATTGAAGAATGCCTGAGTTGTCCTCTGATGGTGCTAGAGGCTCCCGCTATTGAAGAACATGTGTGCTCCTTCTCGTTAATTAATTGAATGCCTGAAATGTTCTCTGATGATAACAAGGACTTCCTATTGCAGGCAGTTGCGTTGTACTGTGCCTATGCGCTGTTGGATTGAGGTGACTCTTTTTAACTTCAAAACACGTACTGGACTCTTGGTTTCTCTGTATTTTTTTTCTCTAACATATTTCTTGTGTTGGACACTATATTATCCCTATTTAGTTTTGAGATTTTTGTGGTTAATTATTACTTTGGAAATGAACTCCCAAGTTTTTCAGTTTGGTGAATTTTTAAACCTGGTTCTGTCTCATTGGAACTTGAACTCGGTGTTCCTAACTTGCCTTTGTTTGTGTGTGTTCCGATCAAGGGAGTGTGTAGTGAGGGCAGTGCCTTACTGGTACACTTTGCTATGCTAGCATAGGCTTATTAGAAGTTTAAACACCATTTTACCTTTCTGCTGCTTTAGCACATGACACTGCATATAACTGTTGTTGTAAGTTAGGCTGCGTGAAGTTCTGCACATGACAATGGCTTGTTTTCAACATCCCTAGACTTAATCTCGACCTTAGTCTGCACAGTGAGTACCGATGCCTCCAAGGTTATCATAACAATTTCAGATGTCATTCGGGCTGATAGTCTCTCACTTACACACAACATTTACACAGCTGCTGCTAACTGAAATGTTGACGCTTTTAATATTGCATTACATGCATGAGTTTAGGCACTTGAAGAACATCCGTTTCCAGAGAAAGAGTTTTTGCAATTCCTGATGTGATCCACCTCTGCTGATCATGGAGGTAAGAGGTCCCCTATAAAAGCCTAAGAGACCTTCTATAATTTGTAAAACATAGTTCCTAGCACGGGAGCGTGGCATACTAGGCACTATAGGACCTGTTTCCACTATCATTATAATAAGATTCATTCATTTGTGTTTTATGGAATTGTGACAATGCTGACCATAATATTTCTAATCATATGTCTACTTGTGTAAGCAAAAATACCGCATATTAGAGCACGTCGTTAAAATAAACATTTTAAACGTTCCTGTATCTCTTTTTACCCATGTTGTGGAATGGTATGAGAATAATAACAAAAGAGTGTTATTGATTCCCACCATTTCTGAGAGAAATCTAAGTTGCATGTTCTGGGTTGTCTAATCATTGGTACCTTTGCTATAGGACGAAGAGCTAATGTAACACTGATGCTTGTCAGTTAGGGGCTCTAGGTACTGAGGTTAGTTTTTTGGTCCACCACAATTCACTGAGGTCTGGGTCTCTGTGCACAGTTCTGTGTGTGAGCAGAATCCCTGCAACAGCTATCACACCATCTCTTTCTAATTCTTCCCAGCAGGTGTTTTTATTTGCCCTAAAGTAGGAGCAAATATTAGTGTCTATCATGTTTCTACATAGACGAGTAGGCGTCTTCCCACTTTGTTTATGTTTAAAGGCATGTATTGAGTTTACTGAGTTCCAAAATACTCACCAAAATGTTCCTGACCCGTTAGAATATTTTGGGTGGTTTGTTCGATCCAAGGATCTTGTTAATAGAAAAACGAAAACACATTTAAGTGATTTCATTTAATTCATTTAATATTCATACATACACAAAGAGCACAGAGAATTGTTGCAATCAGCATGCAAAGGTTCATAAAATCAACAATTATTTAAGTGTCAGCAAAAGGAATACTGAGAGCCAAAGCAGAACATTTTTGGTATGTGCGCTGTTGCTTCTGCTCTGGTATAAAATACTCACCTGTATTTTGTGAATCAGAACCTAAATTATTATTGAATGAAAAGATAGAGACTCCAGATATATACTAAATGTAGTCTATCACTTTCCTTATCAAAGTTGCGTCAGTGAAAAATGTGAAAGAGAACCCTCAAGTTCCTACATTTCGTTTTGATTCTTTGTATTAATGTAATTAATGTATTCATGAGACCAAAATGTCATTGTATTCTTTCCATGCTAAATTCATGACAATTTAATGCTCTCCTCTAGGGCTCTCTGTTTGGAGAGATTTCTAAAAGTAGTTAGGTTTTCAGAATAGCGTAATGAACCAAATAGCGAGTCTGTCAGCAATTGGTACAATATTCCCCAAATATTTCATTTCTTTGTTCTGCATCCAGTGCTCCATATTGTCTTTTCCATTGAACACTAATCCTTACTTTTACTTACTTGGTCTTTACTAGGAACATTGAATTTATTTTTCTATGTAAGTAATGTTTCATTTATTTGGTCATTTCCTTAGAATACATTGATCGTCCTGGCTGCACTTCACCTTTTTGACTTTTTTCTCAAGTTGTTTTTTAGATTGACCTCACATTAAGAGCAAGTATTTGTTTCTGGCCTATTTCCACATGGCCTGTAGCTGTCATCACATTTGATTTATGTTTTTAAAGCATCAATTGAGTTTACTGAGTTGCAAAATACTTACCATTTTCATCCTGTCCCGTTGGAATATTTTGAGTGGTTTGCTCTGGAGAAATAAAGTCAATAAAAAGAGAATTTACATAGAATCAAAATGTTGATCTTGCTAATAGAAAAAGGAAAACACATATACATTGCAAATTTAATTCAGATGTTTGCACACACTCAATGAACATGCTCAATGAACAAAGAGAAGTGTTGCAAGCAGCATACAGTTTAAACATTACAAATATTATTTGATTGACAGAAAAGAGAAGACTGAGACCCAAAGCAGAAAATCATTGGTAAGTGCGTTGTTGCTTCTGCTCTAGTCTAAAAGACGTCCCTCTATTTTTTATATCAGAACCTTAAGTATCTCTGAAAGAAAATAAAAAAACTCCAGACATTTCCAAATTTTTGTCTGTTTCCTTCATTTTCAAAGTTGCAACAGTGAGAGAGTTAAAAGGGAGCCCCCAGGTTTATACATTTCATTTAGATTTTTTGCATTACATTACTTAATGTACTCATGAGAACCAAAGTCATTGGATTCTTTCCATGTTTGGTTCATGATAAGTTAATGCTCTCCTCTAGTGCTCTCTGTTTGGAGAGTTTCTATAAGTGATTGATTCTTAAGAAGGGAGAAATTAACCAACTAGAGTGTCTGTCAGCAATTGTTACCAGATTTTCTAAATATGTAATTTCTCTGTGCTGCACCTAGTGCTCCATATTTTCCTCTCTATTGAAAACTAAACCTTTCTTCATCTTACTGGCTGTTTTCTGCAAACATTGAATGTATCAGTGCATATAAATAATGTTTTATTTGTCAGGCCATTTGTTTAGTGTTCATTGATCTTCCAGGCTGTTACTTCATATCTTTCTAATTCTTCCCAGGAGGTGATTTTATTGGCTTTAAAGTAGGAGCAAAAAGTAGGTAGATGCATTGTTGCTTATGCTATAGTGTGGAAGACTCCATTCTATTTTGTAAATCAGAACCATAATTATTTCTGATCAAAGACGGAGAGACTCCAGACATTTCCCAATTGTAGCAACAGAAAAACAAAAGGGCATCCTCAAGTTCGTACATTTCATTTTTATTGTTTGCATTACGGTAGGAAATGAGAACAAAATGACTTTGGATTATTTCCATGTTTAGTTCATGATAATGTAATGATCTCCTCTAGTGCTATCTCTTTGGAGAGTTTTGTATAAGTGGTTGTGGTTTAAGAAGAAGAAGGAATGAACCAACTAGGGAGTCTGTACGCAATTACTACTTGATTTTCTAAATAATTAATTTCTCTGTGCTCCACCCTGTGTTCCTTATTGTCTCCTCTATTAAACAGTAATCTTAATTTTTCTTACTGGTTTAATTTCTCAGGCCAATAATTTAGCATTGATTCATCTACCTATCTCTAACTTCATCTCTTTCTTTTTCTTCACATGAGGTGTTTTGTATGGGCCTTACCAGATGAAGAGCATATTATGAATCAGAACCTCAATTATTAAAATGAATAGGAAGAGAGACTCAAGCAATTGCTTGATTGTCCTCTATGACTTTCTTTTTTAAAGTTGTTTCAGTGACAAAGGTAAAAGGGAGTCTACAAGTTCCTACATTTCATTTTCCTTCTTTTTATTACTGGATGTTATGGTTTCACAAGTCCAACATATCAGTAGATTCTCTCCATATTGAATTCATGACAATTTATTGCTCTTCGCCAGTGCACTTGGTTTGGAGCATTTGCAATAGGTGGCTGAGTTTTCAGAGTTAGAAATGAGCCACAAGGGCATCTGTCAGCTATAACTTCATGTAAACTACTACCTGCAACCACAGTTTGCTGCTATATTAGACTGTGCTTTTCAACAATCAACTGCAATTTTATTTAAAATCAGGTATGTCTACAGGTGGTGAGAGTTGTAGTGCCAAATGCATCACACATTTTCCTCCTCGCAGAATCGACCCGTTCTTGATTGGAAAAAATGCGTTTGCGATGCATCAAACCCAATTTTGCAATTTGGTAACCTGTTAAAGAATTGCAAAATAGGTTTAGGATTCACTATTCGGAAAGGGCGTGTTTATGGTAGGGCATATCTCCATGATGTTTGGTCCCTGCCATTCACCATAGGTGCCTGAGCAAAGGTAAAGAAGTTTATTTAAAAGGTGAACATTGCACATCAACACCCGTTCACTCATTCGTCTGTAGGAATATACAATTGTACATCTCATGTAATTCTGATGCTCCAAATTTAGCATGTATTCTAAAGGGCACACACGCTCCGGCTATAACACCGACTTTCACGTTGCTAGCAAACCATAGTTATTTGCTTTTAAATAATGGGGATTGCTGTGGCATGCTGGCAGGGATTCTGTACATTGTGACTGTATCCCAACGTGTAGTCTGCTGTAAGAATGTGCTGTTCCCTCCTACACATGGGAAGGTCGATGTATCAATCTGGCCTTCTATTTTAACCTTTAAAGAAGAGTTCAACAAGATGAGTCGAATAAGGGATTTATTGTCACAAAGGGAAGCTGCCCTTACTTCTTCAATTGAAACATTTGTCCTTCATGTTGCAAACACCTGCACTGAAGTGCACCCGCTTTTGAATACAGATCTTCCCCTGCATTTTGGTACTTTGATTCACACAAGATTCAATGCCTCTTCGACCACAGGCTTGGCACACTTTTTTAAAATTGTAAGTTCTGGCCTTGTGACCTCATTTCAAACTATATTTGTTGTGATGCCAGCATTTTTTCATTCTCTTTTGTACAGCCTTTTGGCGGTTTACCGTTAATTCTCACCTTGGCTGCTGTTGTGTTGCTGTTAATTTGCCTACTCAGAAATGGCTGTACAATCTGTGTCACATGACGATCTGCCCCGACTACTTCAGTTTTGCAACAGGATGCTTGATAACTATGGAACGCTGCCTCTGGCGACATTGAGTGCGGCTTATGGATTTTCATTCCGATTCTCCTACTTTACATGCGTGCAGCCTGTTTTTCAATGCCTTGATTGCTGTCTTGAATGGGCTCTAGATTTCTGTCTGTGTAATACGGTGTCTTCCGACCTGGACTATGACCAGCTGATGAGCCCCTTATTTGCTCATGAAGTGCAATGTTCTGGCATAGGGATTATGGCCTTTGCGGTGATGCATGGAGTACTAGGGAATAGGGATATTTGTGCAGCGGCACATGACTTCCTGGCACGCAGTTATATTGAAGAATGCCTAAGTTGTCCTCTGATGGTGCTAGAGGCTCCCGCTATTGAAGAACATGTGTGCTCCTTCTCGTTAATTAATTGAATGGCTGAAATGTTCTCTGATGATAACAAGGACTTCCTATTGGAGGCAGTTGCATCGTACTGTGCCTATGCGCTGTTGGATAGAGGTGATTTTTTTTTAACTTCAAAACACGTACTGGACTCTTGGTTGCTTTGTATTTTTTTCTCTCCGACACATTTCTTGTGTTGGACACTATATGATCCCTATTTAGTTTTGAGATTTTTTGTGGTTAATTATTACTTTGGAAATGAACTCCCAATTTTTCAGTTTGGAGAATTTTTAAACTTGGTTCTGTCTCATTGGAACTTGAACTCGGTGTTCCTAACTTGCCTTTGTTTGTGTGTGTTCCGATCAAGGGAGTGTGTAGTGAGGGCAGTGCCTTACTGGTACACTTTGCTATGCTAGCATAGGCTTATTAGAAGTTTAAACACCATTTTAACATTCCGCTGCTTTTGCACATGACACTGCATATAAATGTTGTTGTAAGTTAGGCTGCGTGAAGTTCTTCACATGACAATTGCTTGTTTCCAACATCCCTAGACTTAATCTCGACCTTAGTGTGCACAGTGAGTGCCGATGCCTCCAAGGTTATCATAACAATTTTAGCTGTCATTCGTGCTGATAGTCTCTCACTTACACACAACATTTACGCAGCTGCTGCTAACTGAAATGTTGGCGCTTTCAATATTGCACTACATGCATGAGTTTAGGCACTTGAAGAACATCCGTTTCCAGAGAAAGAGTTTTTGCAATTCCTGATGTGATCCACATCTGCTGATCATGGAGGTAAGAGGTCCCCTATACAAGTCTAAGAGACCTTCTATATTTTGTAAAACATAGTTACTAGCACGGGAGCGTGGCATACTAGGCACTATAGGACCTGTTTCCACTATCATTATAATAAGATTCATCCATTTGTGTTTTATGGAATTGTGACAATGCTGATCATAATATTTCTAATCATATGTCTACTTGTGTAAGCAAAAATACTGCATATTAGAGCACGTCGTTAAAATAAACATTTTAAACTTTCCTGTATCTCTTTTTACCCATGTTGTGGACTGGTATGAGAATAATAACAAAAGAGTGTTATTGATTCCCACCATTCCTGAGAGAAATCTAAGTTGCATGTTCTAGATTGTATAATCATTGGTACCGTTGCTATAGGATGAAGAGCTAATGTAACACTGATGCTTGTCAGTTAGGGGCTCTAGGTACTGAGGTTAGTTTTTTGGTCCACAACAATTCACTGAGATCTTGGGTCTCTGTGCACCGTTCTGTGTGTGAGCAGAATCCCTGCAACAGCTGTCACACCATCTCTTTCTAATTCTTCCCAGCAGGTGTTTTTATTGGCCATAAAGTAGGAGCAAATATTAGTGTCTATCATGTTTCTACATAGACGAGTAGGCGTCTTCCCACTTGGTTTATGTTTTAAAGGCATGTATTGAGTTTACTGAGTTCCAAAATACTCACCAAAATATTCCTGTCCCGTTCGAATATTTTGGGTGGTTTGTTCGATCCAAGGATCTTGTTAATAGAAAAGGAAAACACATTTAAGTGATTTCATTTAATTCATTTAATATTTATACATACACAAAGAGCACAGAGAATTGTTGCAATCAGCATGAAAAGGTTTATAAAATCAACCATTATTTGAGTGTCAGCAAAAGGAAGACTGAGAGCCAAAGCGGGAAATTATTGGTATGTGCGCTGTTGCTTCTGCTCTGGTATGAAATACTCACCTGCATTTTGTGAATCAGAACCTAAATTAGTATTGAATGAAAAGATAGAGACTCCAGATATATACTAAATGTAGTCTATCACTTTCCTTATCAAAGTTGCATCAGTGAAAAATGTGAAAGAGAACCCTCAAGTTCCTACATTTCATTTTGATTCTTTGTATTAATGTAATTAATGTATTCATGAGACCAAAATGTCATTGTATTCTTTCCATGCTAAATTCATGACAATGTAATGCTCTCCTCTAGGGCTCTCTGTTTGGAGAGATTTCTAAAAGTAGTTAAGTTTTCAGAATGGCGAAATGAACCAAATAGCGAGTCTGTCAGCAATTGGTACAATATTCCCCAAATATTTCATTTCTTTGTTCTGCATCCAGTGCTCCATATTGTCTTTTCCATTGAACACTAATCCTTACTTTTACTTACTTGGTCTTTACTAGGAAAATTGAATTTATTTTTCTATGTAAGTAATGTTTCATTTATTTGGTCATTTCCTTAGAATACATTGATCGTCCTGGCTGCACATCACCTTTTTGACTTTTTTCTCAAGTTGTTTTTTAGATTGACCTCACATTAAGAGCAAGTATTTGTTTCTAGCCTATTTCCACATGGCCTGTAGCTGTCATCACATTTGATTTATGTTTTTAAAGCATCAATTGAGTTTACTGAGTTGCAAAATACTTACCATTTTCATCCTGTCCCGTTGGAATATTTTGAGTGGTTTGCTCTGGAGAAATAAAGTCAATAAAAAGAGAATTTACATAGAATCAAAATGATGATCTTGCTAATAGAAAAAGGAAAACACATATACATTGCAAATTTAATTCAGATGTTTGCACACACTCAATGAACATGCTCAATGAACAAAGAGAAGTGTTGCAAGCAGCATACACTTTAAACATTACAAATATTATTTGATTGACAGAAAAGAGAAGACTGAGACCCAAAGCAGAAAATCATTGGTAAGTGCGTTGTTGCTTCTGCTCTAGTCTAAAAGACGTCCCTCTATTTTTTATATCAGAACCTTAATTATCTCTGAAAGAAAATAAAAAAACTCCAGACATTTCCAAATTTTAGTCTGTTTCCTTCATTTTCAAAGTTGCAACAGTGAGAGAGTTAAAAGGGAGCCCCCAGGTTTATACATTTCATTTTGATTTTTTGCATTACATTACTTAATGTACTCATGAGAACCAAAGTCATTGGATTCTTTCCATGTTTGGTTCATGATAAGTTAATGCTCTCCTCTAGTGCTCTCTGTTTGGAGAGTTTCTATAAGTGATTGATTCTTAAGAAGGGAGAAATTAACCAACTAGAGTGTCTTTCAGCAATTGTTACCAGATTTTCTAAATATGTAATTTCTCTGTGCTGCACCTAGTGCTCCATATTTTCCTCTCTATTGAAAACTAAACCTTTCTTCATCTTACTGGCTGTTTTCTGCAAACATTGAATGTATCAGTGCATATAAATAATGTTTTATTTGTCAGGCCATTTGTTTAGTGTTCATTGATCTTCCAGGCTGTTACTTCATATCTTTCTAATTCTTCCCAGGGGGTGATTTTATTGGCTTTAAAGTAGGAGCAAAAAGTAGGTAGATGCATTGTTGCTTATGCTATAGTGTGGAAGACTCCCTTCTATTTTGTAAATCAGAACCATAATTATTTCTGATCAAAGACGGAGAGACTCCAGACATTTCCCAATTGTAGCAACAGAAAACCAAAAGGGTATCCTCAAGTTCGTACATTTCATTTTTATTGTTTGCATTACGGTAGGAAATGAGAACAAAATGACTTTGGATTATTTCCATGTTTAGTTCATGATAATGTAATGATCTCCTCTAGTGCTATCTCTTTGGAGAGTTTTGTATAAGTGGTTGTGGTTTAAGAAGAAGAAATGAACCAACTAGGGAGTCTGTACGCAATTACTACTTGATTTTCTAAATAATTAATTTTTCTGTGCTCCACCCTGTGTTCCTTATTGTCTCCTCTATTAAACAGTAATCTTAATTTTTCTTACTGGTTTAATTTCTCAGGCCAATAATTTAGCATTGATTCATCTACCTATCTCTAACTTCATCTCTTTCTTTTTCTTCACATGAGGTGTTTTGTATGGGCCTTACCAGATGAAGAGCATATTATGAAACAGAACCTCAATTATTAAAATGAATAGGAAGAGAGACTCAAGCAATTGCTTGATTGTCCTCTATGACTTTCTTTTTTAAAGTTGTTTCAGTGACAAAGGTAAAAGGGAGTCTACAAGTTCCTACATTTCATTTTCCTTCTTTTTATTACTGGATGTTATGGTTTCACAAGTCCAACATATCAGTAGATTCTCTCCATATTGAATTCATGACAATTTAATGCTCTCTGCCAGTGCACTTGGTTTGGAGCATTTGCAATAAGTGGCTGAGTTTTCAGAGTTAGAAATGAGCCACAAGGGCATCTGTCAGCTATAACTTCATGTAAACTACTACCTGCAACCACAGTTTGCTGCTATATTAGACTGTGCTTTTCAACAATCAACTGCAATTTTATTTAAAATCAGGTATGTCTACAGGTGGTGAGAGTTGTAGGGCCAAATGCATCACACATTTTCCTCCTCGCAGAATCGACCCGTTTGTGATTGCAAAAAATGCGTTTGCGATGCATCAAACACAATTTTGCAATTTGGTAACCTGTTAAAGAATTGCAAAATAGGTTTAGGATTCACTATTCGGAAAGGGTGTGTTTATGGTAGGGCATATCTCCATGATGTTTGGTCCCTGCCATTTACCATAGGTGCCTGAGCAAAGGTAAAGAAGTTTATTTAAAAGGTGAACATTGCACATCAATATCCGTTCACTCATTCATCTGTAGGAATATACAATTGTACATCTCATGTAATTCTGATGCTCCAAATTTAGCATGTATTCTAAAGGGCACACACGCTCCGGCTATAACACCGACTTTCACGTTGCTAGCAAACCATAGTTATTTGCTTTTAAATAATGGGGATTGCTGTGGCATGCTGGCAGGGATTCTGTACATTGTGACTGTATCCCAACGTGTAGTCTGCTGTAAGAATGTGCTGTTCCCTCCTACACATGGGAAGCTCGATGTATCAATCTGGCCTTCTATTTTAACCTTTAAAGAAGAGTTCAACAAGATGAGTCGAATAAGGGATTTATTGTCACAAAGGGAAGCTGCCCTTACTTCTTCAAGTGAAACATTTGTCCTTCACGTTGCAAACACCTGCACTGAAGTGCACCCCCTTTTGAATACAGATCTTCCCCTGCATTTTGGTGCTTTGATTCACACAAGATTCAATGCCTCTTTGACCACAGGCTTGGCACACTTTTTTAAAATTGTAAGTTTTGGCCTTGTGACCTCATTCCAAACTATATTTGTTGTGATACCAGCATTTTTTCATTCTCTTTTGTACAGCCTTTTGGCGGTTTTCCGTTAATTCTCACCTTGGCTGCTGTTGTGTTGCTGTTAATTTGCCTAATCAGAAATGGCTGTACAATCTGTGTCACATGATGATCTGCCCCGACTGCTTCAGTTTCGCAACAGGATGCTTGATAACTATGGAACGCTGCCTCTGGCGACATTGAGTGCGGCTTATGGATTTTCATTCCGATTCTCCTACTTTACATGCATGCAGCCTGTTTATCATTGCCTTGATTGCTGTCTTGAATGGGCTCTGGATTTGTGTCTGTGCAATACGTTGTCTTCCGACCTGGACTATGACCAGCTGATGAGCCCCTTAGTTGCTCATGAAGTGCAATGTTCGGGCATCAGGATTATGGCCTTTGCGGTGATGCATGGAGTCCTAGGGAATAGGGATATTTGTGCAGCGGCACATGACTTCCTGGCACGCAGTTATATTGAAGAATGCCTGAGTTGTCCTCTGATGGTGCTAGAGGCTCCCGCTATTGAAGAACATGTGTGCTCCTTCTCGTTAATTAATTGAATGCCTGAAATGTTCTCTGATGATAACAAGGACTTCCTATTGCAGGCAGTTGCGTTGTACTGTGCCTATGCGCTGTTGGATTGAGGTGACTCTTTTTAACTTCAAAACACGTACTGGACTCTTGGTTTCTCTGTATTTTTTTTTCTCTGACATATTTCTTGTGTTGGACACTATATTATCCCTATTTAGTTTTGAGATTTTTTGTGGTTAATTATTACTTTGGAAATGAACTCCCAAGTTTTTCAGTTTGGTGAATTTTTAAACCTGGTTCTGTCTCATTGGAACTTGAACTCGGTGTTCCTAACTTGCCTTTGTTTGTGTGTGTTCCGATCAAGGGAGTGTGTAGTGAGGGCAGTGCCTTACTGGTACACTTTGCTATGCTAGCATAGGCTTATTAGAAGTTTAAACACCATTTTACCTTTCTGCTGCTTTAGCACATGACACTGCATATAACTATTGTTGTAAGTTAGGCTGCGTGAAGTTCTTCACATGACAATGGCTTGTTTTCAACATCCCTAGTCTTAATCTCGACCTTAGTCTGCACAGTGAGTACCGATGCCTCCAAGGTTATCATAACAATTTCAGCTGTCATTCGGGCTGATAGTCTCTCACTTACACACAACATTTACACAGCTGCTGTTAACTGAAATGTTGACGCTTTTAATATTGCATTACATGCATGAGTTTAGGCACTTGAAGAACATCTGTTTCCAGAGAAAGAGTTTTTGCAATTCCTGATGTGATCCACCTCTGCTGATCATGGAGGTAAGAGGTCCCCTATAAAAGCCTAAGAGACCTTCTATAATTTGTAAAACATAGTTCCTAGCACGGGAGCGTGGCATACTAGGCACTATAGGACCTGTTTCCACTATCATTATAATAAGATTCATTCATTTGTGTTTTATGGAATTGTGACAATGCTGACCATAATATTTCTAATCATATGTCTACTTGTGTAAGCAAAAATACCGCATATTAGAGCACGTCGTTAAAATAAACATTTTAAACGTTCCTGTATCTCTTTTTACCCATGTTGTGGAATGGTATGAGAATAATAACAAAAGAGTGTTATTGATTCCCACCATTCCTGAGAGAAATCTAAGTTGCATGTTCTGGGTTGTCTAATCATTGGTACCTTTGCTATAGGACGAAGAGCTAATGTAACACTGATGCTTGTCAGTTAGGGGCTCTAGGTACTGAGGTTAGTTTTTTGGTCCACCACAATTCACTGAGGTCTGGGTTTCTGTGCACAGTCATGTGTGTGAGCAGAATCCCTGCAACAGCTGTCACACCATCTCTTTCTAATTCTTCCCAGCAGGTGTTTTTATTTGCCCTAAAGTAGGAGCAAATATTAGTGTCTATCATGTTTCTACATAGACGAGTAGGCGTCTTCCCACTTGGTTTATGTTTAAAGGCATGTATTGAGTTTACTGAGTTCCAAAATACTCACCAAAATGTTCCTGACCCGTTAGAATATTTTGGGTGGTTTGTTCGATCCAAGGATCTTGTTAATAGAAAAAGGAAAACACATTTAAGTGATTTCATTTAATTCATTTAATATTTATACATACACAAAGAGCACAGAGAATTGTTGCAATCAGCATGCAAAGGTTCATAAAATCAACAATTATTTAAGTGTCAGCAAAAGGAATACTGAGAGCCAAAGCAGAACATTTTTGGTATGTGCGCTGTTGCTTCTGCTCTGGTATAAAATACTCACCTGTATTTTGTGAATCAGAACCTAAATTATTATTGAATGAAAAGATAGAGACTCCAGATATATACTAAATGTAGTCTATCACTTTCCTTATCAAAGTTGCGTCAGTGAAAAATGTGAAAGAGAACCCTCAAGTTCCTACATTTCGTTTTGATTCTTTGTATTAATGTAATTAATGTATTCATGAGACCAAAATGTCATTGTATTCTTTCCATGCTAAATTCATGACAATTTAATGCTCTCCTCTAGGGCTCTCTGTTTGGAGAGATTTCTAAAAGTAGTTAGGTTTTCAGAATAGCGTAATGAACCAAATAGCGAGTCTGTCAGCAATTGATACAATATTCCCCAAATATTTCATTTCTTTGTTCTGCATCCAGTGCTCCATATTGTCTTTTCCATTGAACACTAATCCTTACTTTTACTTACTTGGTCTTTACTAGGAACATTGAATTTATTTTTCTATGTAAGTAATGTTTCATTTATTTGGTCATTTCCTTAGAATACATTGATCGTCCTGGCTGCACTTCACCTTTTTGACTTTTTTCTCAAGTTGTTTTTTAGATTGACCTCACATTAAGAGCAAGTATTTGTTTCTGGCCTATTTCCACATGGCTTGTAGCTGTCATCACATTTGATTTATGTTTTTAAAGCATCAATTGAGTTTACTGAGTTGCAAAATACTTACCATTTTCATCCTGTCCCGTTGGAATATTTTGAGTGGTTTGATCTGGAGAAATAAAGTCAATAAAAAGAGAATTTACATAGAATCAAAATGTTGATCTTGCTAATAGAAAAAGGAAAACATTTATACATTGCAAATTTAATTCAGATGTTTGCACACACTCAATGAACATGCTCAATGAACAAAGAGAAGTGTTGCAAGCAGCATACACTTTAAACATTACAAATATTATTTGATTGACAGAAATAAAGTCAATAAAAAGAGAATTTACATAGAATCAAAATGTTGATCTTGCTAATAGAAAAAGGAAAACACATATACATTGCAAATTTAATTCAAATGTTTGCACACACTCAATGAACATGCTCAATGAACACAGAGAAGTGTTGCAAGCAGCATACACTTTAAACATTACAAATATTATTTGATTGACAGAAAAGAGAAGACTGAGACCCAAAGCAGAAAATCATTGGTAAGTGCGTTGTTGCTTCTGCTCTAGTCTAAAAGACGTCCCTCTATTTTTTATATCAGAACCTTAATTATCTCTGAAAGAAAATAAAAAAACTCCAGACATTTCCAAATTTTAGTCTGTTTCCTTCATTTTCAAAGTTGCAACAGTGAGAGAGTTAAAAGGGTGCCCCCAGGTTTATACATTTCATTTTGATTTTTTGCATTACATTACTTAATGTACTCATGAGAACCAAAGTCATTGGATTCTTTCCATGTTTGGTTCATGATAAGTTAATGCTCTCCTCTAGTGCTCTCTGTTTGGAGAGTTTCTATAAGTGATTGATTCTTAAGAAGGGAGAAATTAACCAACTAGAGTGTCTGTCAGCAATTTTTACCAGATTTTCTAAATATGTAATTTCTCTGTGCTGCACCTAGTGCTCCATATTTTCCTCTCTATTGAAAACTAAACCTTTCTTCATCTTACTGGCTGTTTTCTGCAAACATTGAATGTATCAGTGCATATAAATAATGTTTTATTTGTCAGGCCATTTGTTTAGTGTTCATTGATCTTCCAGGCTGTTACTTCATATCTTTCTAATTCTTCCAAGAGGTGATTTTATTGGCTTTAAAGTAGGAGCAAAAAGTAGGTAGATGCATTGTTGCTTATTCTATAGTGTGGAAGACTCCCTTCTATTTTGTAAATCAGAACCATAATTATTTCTGATCAAAGACGGAGAGACTCCAGACATTTCCCAATTGTAGCAACAGAAAAACAAAAGGGCATCCTCAAGTTCGTACATTTCATTTTTATTGTTTGCATTACGGTAGGAAATGAGAACAAAATGACTTTGGATTATTTCCATGTTTAGTTCATGATAATGTAATGATCTCCTCTAGTGCTATCTCTTTGGAGAGTTTTGTATAAGTGGTTGTGCGTTTAAGAAGGAGAAATCAACCAACTAGGGAGTCTGTACGCAATTACTACTTGATTTTCTAAATAAGTAATTTATCTGTGCTGCACCCTGTGTTCCTTATTTTCTCCTCTATTGAACAGTAATCTTAATTTTTCTTATTGGCTGTTTAGTATAAGCATTGATAGATTCCGTCCAAATAAGAAAGGTTTAATTTCTCAGGCCATAAATTTAGCATTCATTCATCTACCTATCTGTAACTTCATCTCTTTCTTTTTCTTCCCATGAGGTGTTTTGTATAGGCCTTACCAGATGAAGAGCATATTATGAATCAGAACCTCAATTATTAAAATGAATAGGAAGAGAGACTCAAGCAATTGCTTAAATGTACTATATGACTTTCTTTTCTAAAGTTGTTTCAGTGACAAAGGTAAAAGGGAGTTTACAAGTTCCTACATTTCATTTTCCTTCTTTTTATTACTGGATGTTATGGTTTCACAAGTCCAACATATCAGTAGATTCGCTCCATATTCAATTCATGACATTTTAATTCTCCCCTCCAGTGCACTTGGTTTGGAGCATTTGCTATAAGTGGCTGAGTTTTCAAAGTTAGAAATGGGCCACAAGGGCATCTGTCAGCTATAACGTCATGCACACTACTACCTGCAACCACAGTTTACTGCTATATTAGACTGTGCTTTTCAACAATCAACTGCAATTTTATTTAAAATCAGGTATGTCTACAGGTGGCGAGAGTTGTAGGGCCAAATCCATCACACATTTTCCTCCTCGCAGAATCGACGCGTTTGTGATTGCAAAAAATGCGTTTGCGATGCATCAAACCCAATTTTGCAATTTGGTAACCTGTTAAAGAATTGCAAAATAGGTTTAGGATTCACTATTTGGAAAGGGCGTGTTTATGGTAGGGCGTATCTCCATTATGTTTGGTTCCTGCCATTCACCATAGGTGCCTGAGCAAAGGTAAAGAAGTTTATTTAAAAGGTGAACATTGCACATCAAAACGTGTTCACTCATTCGTCTGTAGGAATATACAATTGTACATCTCATGTAATTCTGATGCTCCAAATTTAGCATGTATTCTAAAGGGCACTCACGCTCCGGCTATAACACTGACTTTCACGTTGCTAGCAAACCATAGTTATTTGCTTTTAAATAATGTAGATTGCTGTGGCATGCTGACAGGGATTCTGTACATTGTGACTGTATCCCAACGTGTAGTCTGCTATGAGAATGTGCTGTTCCCTCCTCCACATGGGAAGCTTGATGTATCAATCTGGCCTTCTATTTTAACCTTTAAAGAAGAGTTCAACAAGATGAGTCGAATAAGGGCTTTATTGTCACAAAGGGAAGCTGCCCTTACTTCTTCAAGTGAAACATTTGTCCTTCACGTTGCAAACACCTGCACTGAAGTGCACCCCCTTTTGAATACAGATCTTCCCCTGCATTTTGGTGCTTTGATTCACACAAGATTCAATGCCTCTTTGACCACAGGCTTGGCACACTTTTTTTAAATTGTAAGTTCTGGCCTTGTGACCTCATTCCAAACTATATTTGTTGTGATACCAGCATTTTTTCATTCTCTTTTGTACAGCCTTTTGGCGGTTTTCCGTTAATTCTCACCTTGGCTGCTGTTGTGTTGCTGTTAATTTGCCTAATCAGAAATGGCTGTACAATCTGTGTCACATGATGATCTGCCCCGACTGCTTCAGTTTCGCAACAGGATGCTTGATAACTATGGAACGCTGCCTCTGGCGACATTGAGTGCGGCTTATGGATTTTCATTCCGATTCTCCTACTTTACATGCATGCAGCCTGTTTTTCATTGCCTTGATTGCTGTCTTGAATGGGCTCTGGATTTGTGTCTGTGCAATACGTTGTCTTCCGACCTGGACTATGACCAGCTGATGACCCCCTTAGTTGCTCATGAAGTGCAATGTTCGGGCATCGGGATTATGGCCTTTGCGGTGATGCATGGAGTCCTAGGGAATAGGGATATTTGTGCAGCGGCACATGACTTCCTGGCACGCAGTTATATTGAAGAATGCCTGAGTTGTCCTCTGATGGTGCTAGAGGCTCCCACTATTGAAGAACATGTGTGCTCCTTCTCGTTAATTAATTGAATGCCTGAAATGTTCTCTGATGATAACAAGGACTTCCTATTGCAGGCAGTTGCGTTGTACTGTGCCTATGCGCTGTTGGATTGAGGTGACTCTTTTTAACTTCAAAACACGTACTGGACTCTTGGTTTCTCTGTATTTTTTTTTCTCTGACATATTTCTTGTGTTGGACACTATATTATCCCTATTTAGTTTTGAGATTTTTTGTGGTTAATTATTACTTTGGAAATGAACTCCCAAGTTTTTCAGTTTGGTGAATTTTTAAACCTGGTTCTGTCTCATTGGAACTTGAACTCGGTGTTCCTAACTTGCCTTTGTTTGTGTGTGTTCCGATCAAGGGAGTGTGTAGTGAGGGCAGTGCCTTACTGGTACACTTTGCTATGCTAGCATAGGCTTATTAGAAGTTTAAACACCATTTTACCTTTCTGCTGCTTTAGCACATGACACTGCATATAACTGTTGTTGTAAGTTAGGCTGCGTGAAGTTCTGCACATGACAACGGCTTGTTTTCAACATCCCTAGTCTTAATCTCGACCTTAGTCTGCACAGTGAGTACCGATGCCTCCAAGGTTATCATAACAATTTCAGCTGTCATTCGGGCTGATAGTCTCTCACTTACACACAACATTTACACAGCTGCTGCTAACTGAAATGTTGACGCTTTTAATATTGCATTACATGCATGAGTTTAGGCACTTGAAGAACATCCGTTTCCAGAGAAAGAGTTTTTGCAATTCCTGATGTGATCCACCTCTGCTGATCATGGAGGTAAGAGGTCCCCTATAAAAGCCTAAGAGACCTTCTATAATTTGTAAAACATAGTTCCTAGCACGGGAGCGTGGCATACTAGGCACTATAGGACCTGTTTCCACTATCATTATAATAAGATTCATTCATTTGTGTTTTATGGAATTGTGACAATGCTGACCATAATATTTCTAATCATATGTCTACTTGTGTAAGCAAAAATACCGCATATTAGAGCACGTCGTTAAAATAAACATTTTAAATGTTCCTGTATCTCTTTTTACCCATGTTGTGGAATGGTATGAGAATAATAACAAAAGAATGTTATTGATTCCCACCATTCCTGAGAGAAATCTAAGTTGCATGTTCTGGGTTGTCTAATCATTGGTACCTTTGCTATAGGACGAAGAGCTAATGTAACACTGATGCTTGTCAGTTAGGGGCTCTAGGTACTGAGGTTAGTTTTTTGGTCCACCACAATTCACTGAGGTCTGGGTCTCTGTGCACAGTTCTGTGTGTGAGCAGAATCCCTGCAACAGCTATCACACCATCTCTTTCTAATTCTTCCCAGCAGGTGTTTTTATTTGCCCTAAAGTAGGAGCAAATATTAGTGTCTATCATGTTTCTACATAGACGAGTAGGCGTCTTCCCACTTGGTTTATGTTTAAAGGCATGTATTGAGTTTACTGAGTTCCAAAATACTCACCAAAATGTTCCTGACCCGTTAGAATATTTTGGGTGGTTTGTTCGATCCAAGGATCTTGTTAATAGAAAAAGGAAAACACATTTAAGTGATTTCATTTAATTCATTTAATATTTATACATACACAAAGAGCACAGAGAATTGTTGCAATCAGCATGCAAAGGTTCATAAAATCAACAATTATTTAAGCGTCAGCAAAAGGAATACTGAGAGCCAAAGCAGAACATTTTTGGTGTGTGCGCTGTTGCTTCTGCTCTGGTATAAAATACTCACCTGTATTTTGTGAATCAGAACCTAAATTATTATTGAATGAAAAGATAGAGACTCCAGATATATACTAAATGTAGTCTATCACTTTCCTTATCAAAGTTGCGTCAGTGAAAAATGTGAAAGAGAACCCTCAAGTTCCTACATTTCGTTTTGATTCTTTGTATTAATGTAATTAATGTATTCATGAGACCAAAATGTCATTGTATTCTTTCCATGCTAAATTCATGACAATTTAATGCTCTCCTCTAGGGCTCTCTGTTTGGAGAGATTTCTAAAAGTAGTTAGGTTTTCAGAATAGCGTAATGAACCAAATAGCGAGTCTGTCAGCAATTGATACAATATTCCCCAAATATTTCATTTCTTTGTTCTGCATCCAGTGCTCCATATTGTCTTTTCCATTGAACACTAATCCTTACTTTTACTTACTTGGTCTTTACTAGGAACATTGAATTTATTTTTCTATGTAAGTAATGTTTCATTTATTTGGTCATTTCCTTAGAATACATTGATCGTCCTGGCTGCACTTCACCTTTTTGACTTTTTTCTCAAGTTGTTTTTTAGATTGACCTCACATTAAGAGCAAGTATTTGTTTCTGGCCTATTTCCACATGGCTTGTAGCTGTCATCACATTTGATTTATGTTTTTAAAGCATCAATTGAGTTTACTGAGTTGCAAAATACTTACCATTTTCATCCTGTCCCGTTGGAATATTTTGAGTGGTTTGCTCTGGCGAAATAAAGTCAATAAAAAGAGAATTTACATAGAATCAAAATGTTGATCTTGCTAATAGAAAAAGGAAAACACATATACATTGCAAATTTAATTCAAATGTTTGCACACACTCAATGAACATGCTCAATGAACACAGAGAAGTGTTGCAAGCAGCATACACTTTAAACATTACAAATATTATTTGATTGACAGAAAAGAGAAGACTGAGAGCCAAAGCAGAAAATCATTGGTAAGTGCGTTGTTGCTTCTGCTCTAGTCTAAAAGACGTCCCTCTATTTTTTATATCAGAACCTTAATTATCTCTGAAAGAAAAGAAAAAAACTCCAGACATTTCCAAATTTTAGTCTGTCTCCTTCATTTTCAAAGTTGCAACAGTGAGAGAGTTAAAAGGGAGCCCCCAGGTTTATACATTTCATTTTTATTTTTTGCATTACATTACTTAATGTACTCATGAGAACCAAAGTCATTGGATTCTTTCCATGTTTGGTTCATGATAAGTTAATGCTCTCCTCTAGTGCTCTCTGTTTGGAGAGTTTCTATAAGTGATTGATTCTTAAGAAGGGAGAAATGAACCAACTAGAGTGTCTGTCAGCAATTATTACCAGATTTTCTAAATATGTAATTTCTCTGTGCTGCACCTAGTGCTCCATATTTTCCTCTCTATTGAAAACTAAACCTTTCTTCATCTTACTGGCTGTTTTCTGCAAACATTGAATGTATCAGTGCATATAAATAATGTTTTATTTGTCAGACCATTTGTTTAGTGTTCATTGATCATCCAGGCTGTTACTTCATATCTTTCTAATTCTTCCCAGGAGGTGATTTTATTGGCTTTAAAGTAGGAGCAAAAAGTAGGTAGATGCATTGTTGCTTATGCTATAGTCTGAAAGACTCCGTTCTATTTTGTAAATCAGAACCATAATTATTTCTGATCAAAGACGGAGAGACTCCAGACATTTCCCAATTGTAGCAACAGAAAAATGAAAGGGCATCCTCAAGTTCGTACATTTCATTTTTATTGTTTGCATTACGGTAGGAAATGTGAACAAATTGACTTTGGATTTTTTCCATGTTTAGTTCATGATAATGTAATGATCTCCTCTAGTGCTATCTCTTTGGAGAGTTTTGTATAAGTGGTTGTGGTTTAAGAAGGAGAAATGAACCAACTAGGGAGTCTGTACGCAATTACTACTTGATTTTCTAAATAATTAATTTCTCTGTGCTGCACCATGTGTTCCTCATTGTCTCCTCTATTGAACAGTAATCTTAATTGTTCTTACTGGTTTAATTTCTCAGGCCAATAATTTAGCATTCATTCATCTACCTATCTGTAACTTCATCTCTTTCTTTTTCTTCCCATGAGGTGTTTTGTATAGGCCTTACCAGATGAAGAGCATATTATGAATCAGAACCTCAATTATTAAAATGAATAGGAAGAGAGACTCAAGCAATTGCTTAATTGTACTCTATGACTTTCTTTTTTAAAGTTGTTTCAGTGACAAAGGTAAAAGGGAGTCTACAAGTTCCTACATTTCATTTTCCTTCTTTTAATTACTGGATATTATGGTTTCACAAGTCCAACATATCAGTAGATTCTCTCCATATTGAATTCATGACAATTTAATGCTCCCCTCCAGTGCACTTGGTTTGTAGCATTTGCTATAAGTGGCTGAGTTTTCAAAGTTAGAAACGAGCCCCAAGGGCATCTGTCAGCTATAACTTCATGCACACTACTACCTGCAACCACAGTTTGCTGCTATATTAGACTGTGCTTTTCAACAATCAACTGCAATTTTATTTAAAATCAGGTATGTCAACAGGTGGTGAGAGTTGTAGGGCCAAATGCATCACACATTTTCCTCCTCGCAGAATCGACCCGTTTGTGATTGCAAAAAATGCGTTTGCGATGCATCAAACCCAATTTTGCAATTTGGTAACCTGTTTAAGAATTGCAAAATGGGTTTAGGATTCACTATTTGGAAAGGGCGTGTTTATGGTAGGGCGTATCTCCATAAAGTTTGGTCCCTGCCATTTACTGTAGGTGCCTGAGCAAAGGTCAAGAAGTTTATTTAAAAGGTGAACATTGCACATCAACACCCGTTCACTCATTCGTCTGTAGGAATATACAACTGTAGATCTCATGTAATTCTGATGCTCCAAATTTAGCATGTATTCTAAAGGGCACACACGCTCCAGCTATAACACCGACTTTCACGTTGCTATCAAACCATAGTTATTTGCTTTTAAATAATGTAGATTGCTGTGGCATGCTGGCAGGGATTCTGTACATTGTGACTGTATCCCAACGTGTAGTCTGCTGTAAGAATGTGCTGTTCCCTCCTCCACATGGGAAGCTCGATGTATCAATCTGGCCTTCTATGTTAACCTTTAAAGAAGAGTTCAACAAGATGAGTCGAATAAGGGCTTTATTGTCACAAAGGGAAGCTGCCCTTACTTCTTCAATTGAAACATTTGTCCTTCACGTTGCAAACACCTGCACTGAAGTGCACCCCCTTTAAAATACAGATCTTCCCCTGCATTTTGGTGCTTTGATTCACACAAGATTTAATGCCTCTTCGACCACAGGCTTGGCACACTTTTTTAAAATTGTAAGTTCTGGCCTTGTGACCTCATTCCAAACTATATTTGTTGTGATACCAGCATTTTTTCATTCTCTTTTGTACAGCCTTTTGGCGGTTTACAGTTAATTCTCACCTTGGCTGCTGTCGTGTTGCTGTTAATTTGCCTACTCAGAAATGGCTGTACAATCTGTTTCACATGACGATCTGCCCCGACTGATTCAGTTTGGCAACAGGATGCTTGATAACTATGGAACGCTGCCTCTGGTGACATTGAGTGCTGCTTATTGATTTTCATTCCGATTCTCCTACTTTACATGCTTGCAGCCTGTTTTTCATTGCCTTAATTGCTGTCTAGAATGGGCTCTGGATTTGTGTCTATGCAATACGTTGTCTTCCGACCTGGACTATGACCAGCTGATGAGCCCCTTAGTTGCTCATGAAGTGCAATGTTCCGGCATCGGGATTATGGCCTTTGCGGTGATGCATGGAGTCCTAGGGAATAGGGATATTTGTGCAGCGGCACATGACTTCCTGGCACGCACTTATATTGAAGAATGCCTGAGTTGTCCTCTGATGGTGCTAGAGGCTCCCGCTATTGAAGAACATGTGTGCTCCTTCTCGCTAATTAATTAAATGCCTGAAATGTTCTCTGATGATAACAAGGACTTCCTATTGGAGGCAGTTGCGTCGTACTGTGCCGATGCGCTGTTGGATTGAGGTGACTCATTTTAACTTCAAAACACGTACTGGACTCTTGGTTTCTCTGTATTTTATTCTCTCTTACACATTTCTTGTGTTGGACAGTATATCATCCCTATTTAGTTTTGAGATTTTTTGTGGTTAATTATTACTTTGGAAATGAACTCCCAATTTTTCAGTTTGGTGAATTTTTAAACTTGGTTCTGTCTCATTGGAACTTGAACTCGGTGTTCCTAACTTTCCTTTGTTTGTGTGTGTTCTGATCGAGGGAGTTTGTAGTGAGGGCAGTGCCTTACTGGTAGACTTTGCTATGCTAGCATAGGCTTATTAGAAGTTTAAATACCATTTTACCTTTCTGCTGCTTTAGCGCATGACACTGCATATAACTGTTGTTGTAAGTTAGGCTGCGTGAAGTTCTTCACATGACAATGGCTTGTTTTCAACATCCCTAGACTTAATCTCGACCTTAGTCTGCACAGTGAGTGCCGATGCCTCCAAGGTTATCATAACAATTTTAGCTGTCATTTGGGCTGATAGTCTCTCACTTACACACATCATTTACGCAGCTGCTGCTAACTGAAATGTTGGCGCTTTTAATATTGCACTACATGCATGAGTTTAGGCACTTGAAGAACATCCGTTTCCAGAGAAAGAGTTTTTGCAATTCCTGATGTGATCCACCTCTGCTGATCATGGAGGTAAGAGGTCCCCTATACAAGCCTAAGAGACCTTCTATATTTTGTGAAACATAGTTTCTAGCACGGGAGCGTGGCATACTAGGCACTATAGGACCTGTTTCCACTATCATTATAATAAGATTCATCCATTTGTGTTTTATGGAATTGTGACAATGCTGATCATAATATTTCTAATCATATGTGTACTTGTGTAAGCAAAAATACTGCATATTAGAGCACGTCGATAAAATAAACATTTTAAACTTTCCTGTATCTCTTTTTACCCATGTTGTGGACTGGTATGAGAATAATAACAAATGAGTGTTATTGATTCCCACCATTCCTGAGAGAAATCTAAGTTGCATGTTCTGGGTTGTCTAATCATTGGTACCTTTGCTATAGGACTAAGAGCTAATGTAACACTGATGCTTGTCAGTTAGGGGCTCTAGGTACTGAGGTTAGTTTTTTGGTCCACCACAATTCACTGAGGTATTGGGTCTCTGTGCACAGTTCTGTGTGTGAGCAGAATCCCTGCAACAGCTGTCACACCATCTCTTTCTAATTCTTCCCAGCAGGTGTTTTTATTGGCCATAAAGTAGGAGCAAATATTAGTGTCTATCATGTTTCTACATAGACGAGTAGGCGTCTTCCCACTTGGTTTATAATTTAAAGGCATGTATTGAGTTTACTGAGTTCCAAAATACTCACCAAAATGTTCCTGTCCCGTTCGAATATTTTGGGTGGTTTGTTCGATCCAAGGATCTTGTTAATAGAAAAAGGAAAACACATTTAAGTGATTTCATTTAATTCATTTAATATTTATACAAACACAAAAAGCACAGAGAATTGTTGCAATCAGCATGCAAAGGTTCATAAAATCAACAATTATTTTAGTGTCAGCAAAAGGAAGACTGAGAGCCAAAGCAGAAAATTATTGGTATGTGCGCTGTTGCTTCTGCTTTAGTATGAAATACTCACCTGTATTTTGTGAATCAGAACCTAAATTATTAATGAATGAAAAGATAGAGACTCCAGATATATACTAAATGTAGTCTATCACTTTCCTTATCAAAGTTGCGTCAGTGAAAAATGTGAAAGAGAACCCTCAAGTTCCTACATTTCATTTTGATTCTTTGTATTAATGTAATTAATGTATTCATGAGACCAAAATGTCATTGTATTCTTTCCATGCTAAATTCATGACAATTTAATGCTCTCCTCTAGGGCTCTCTGTTTGGAGAGATTTCTAAAAGTAGTTAAGTTTTCAGAATGGCGAAATGAACCAAATAGCGAGTCTGTCAGCAATTGCTACAATATTCCCCAAATATTTCATTTCTTTGTTCTGCATCCGGTGCTCCACATTGTCTTTTCCATTGAACACTAATCCTTACTTTTACTTACTTGGTCTTTACTAGGAACATTGAATTTATTTTTCTATGTAAGTAATGTTTCATTTATTTGGTAATTTCCTTAGAATACATTGATCGTCCTGGCTGCACTTCACCTTTTTGACTTTTTTCTCAAGTTGTTTTTTAGATTGACCTCACATTAAGAGCAAGTATTTGTTTCTGGCCTATTTCCACATGGCTTGTAGCTGTCATCACATTTGATTTATGTTTTTAAAGCATCAATTGAGTTTACTGAGTTGCAAAATACTTACCATTTTCATCCTGTCCCGTTGGAATATTTTGAGTGGTTTGCTCTGGAGAAATAAAGTCAATAAAAAGAGAATTTACATAGAATCAAAATGTTGATCTTGCTAATAGAAAAAGGAAAACACATATACATTGCAAATTTAATTCAGATGTTTGCACACACTCAATGAACATGCTCAATGAACACAGAGAAGTGTTGCAAGCAGCATACACTTTAAACATTACAAATATTATTTGATTGACAGAAAAGAGAAGACTGAGAGCCAAAGCAGAAAATCATTGGTAAGTGCGTTGTTGCTTCTGCTCTAGTCTAAAAGATGTCCCTCTATTTTTTATATCAGAACCTTAATTATCTCTGAAAGAAAAGAAAAAAACTCCAGACATTTCCAAATTTTAGTCTGTCTCCTTCATTTTCAAAGCTGCAACAGTAAGAGAGTTAAAAGGGAGCCCCCAGGCTTATAAATTTTATTTTGATTTTTTGCATTACATTACTTAATGTACTCATGAGAACAAAAGTCATTGGATTCTTTCCATGTTTGGTTCATGATAAGTTAATGCTCTCCTCTAGTGCTCTCTGTTTAGAGAGTTTCTATAAGTGATTGATTCTTAAGAAGGGAGAAATGAACCAACTAGAGTGTCTGTCGGCAATTGTTACCAGATTTTCTAAATATGTAATTTCTCTGTGCTGCACCTAGTGCTCCATATTTTCCTCTCTATTGGAAACTAAACCTTTCTTCATCTTACTGGCTGTTTTCTGCAAACATTGAATGTATCATTGCATATAAATAATGTTTTATTTGTCAGGCCATTTGTTTAGTGTTCATTGATCTTCCAGGCTGTTACTTCATATATTTCTAATTCTTCACAGGAGGTGATTTTATTGGCTTTAAAGTAGGAGCAAAAAGTAGGTAGATGCATTGTTGCTTATGCTATAGTCTGAAAGACTCCCTTCTATTTTGTAAATCAGAACCATAATTATTTCTGATCAAAGACGGAGAGACTCCAGACATTTCCCAATTGTAGCAACAGAAAAACGAAAGGGCATCCTCAAGTTTGTACATTTCATTTTTATTGTTTGCATTACGGTAGGAAATGAGAACAAAATGACTTTGGATTATTTCCATGTTTAGTTCATGACAATGTAATGATCTCCTCTAGTGCTATCTCTTTAGAGAGTTTTGTATAAGTGGTTGTGCTTTAAGAAGGAGAAATGAACCAACTAGGGAGTCTGTACGAAATTACTACTTGATTTTCTAAATAATTAATTTCTCTGTGCTGCACCCTGTGTTCCTTATTGTCTCCTCTATTAAACAGTTCTCTTAATTTTAAATAGTGGTTTAATTTCTCAGGCCACTAATTTAGCATTGATTCATCTACCTATCTGTAACTTCATCTCTTTCTTTTTCTTCCAATGAGGTGTTTTGTATAGGCCTTACCAGATGAAGAGCATATTATGAATCAGAACCTGAATTATTAAAATGAATAGGAAGAGAGACTCAAGCAATTGCTTAATTGTACGCTATGACTTTCTTTTTTAAAGTTGTTTCAGTGACAAAGGTAAAAGGGAGTCTACAAGTTCCTACATTTCATTTTCCTTCTTTTTATTACTGGATGTTATGTTTTCACAAGTCAAACATATCAGTAGATTCTCTCCATATTGAATTCATGACAATTTAATGCTCCCCTCCAGTGCACTTGGTTTGGAGCATTTGCTATAAGTGGCTGAGTTTTCAGAGTTAGAAATGAGCCACAAGGGCATCTGTCAGCTATAACTTCATGTAAACTACTACCTGTAACCACAGTTTGCTGCTATATTAGACTGTGCTTTTCAACAATCAACTGCAATTTTTTTTAAATCAGGTATGTCTACAGGTGGTGAGAATTGTAGGGCCAAATGCATCACACATTTTCCTCCTCGCAGAATCGACCCATTTGTGATTGCAAAAAATGAGTTTGCGATGCATCAAACCCAATTTTGCAATTTGGTAACCTGTTAAAGAATTGCAAAATAGGTTTAGGATTCACTATTTGGAAAGGGCGTGTTTATGGTAGGGCGTATCTCCATGAAGTTTGGTCCCTGCCATTTACCATAGGTGCCTGAGCAAAGGTCAAGAAGTTTATTTAAAAGGTGAACATTGCACATCAACACCCGTTCACTCATTCGTCTGTAGGAATATACAATTGTACATCTCATTTAATTCTGATGCTCCAAATTTAGCATGTATTCTAAAGGGCACACACGCTCCGGCTATCACACCGACTTTCACGTTGCTAGCAAACCATAGTTATTTGCTTTTAAATAATGTGGATTGCTGTGGCATGCTGGCAGGGATTCTGTACATTGTGACTGTATCCCAACGTGTAGTCTGCTGTAAGAATGTGCTGTTCCCTCCTCCACATGGGAACCTCGATGTATCAATCTGGTCTTCTATTTTAACCTTTAAAGAAGAGTTCAACAAGATGAGTCGAATAAGGGCTTTATTGTCACATAGGGAAGCTGCCCTTACTTCTTCAATTGAAACATTTGTCATTCATGTTGCAAACACCTGCACTGAAGTGCACCCCCTTTTGAATACAGATCTTCCCCTGCATTTTGGTGCTTTGATTCACATAAGATTCAATGCCTCTTCGACCACAGGCTTGGCACACTTTTTTAAAATTGTAAGTTCTGGCCTTGTGACCTCATTTCAAACTATATTTGTTTTGATACCAGCATTTTTTCATTCTCTTTTGTACATCCTTTTGGCGGTTTACCGTTAATTCTCACCTTGGCTGCTGTTCTGTTGCTGTTAATTTGCCTACTCAGAAATGGCTGTACAATCTGTGTCACAAGACGATCTGCCCCGACTGCTTCAGTTTCGCAACAGGATGCTTGATAACTATGGAACGCTGCCTCTGGCGACATTGAGTGCGGCTTATGGATTTTCATTCCGATTCTCCTACTTTACATGCTTGCAGCCTGTTTTTCAATGCCTTGATTGCTGTCTTGAATGGGCTCTAGATTTGTGTCTGTGTAATACGGTGTCTTCCGACCTGGACTATGACCAGCTGATGAGCCCCTTATTTGCTCATGAAATGCAATGTTCTGGCATAGGAATTATGGCCTTTGCGGTGATGCATGGAGTCCTAGGGAATAGGGATATTTGTGCAGAGGCACATGACTTCCTGGCACGCAGTTATATTGAAGAATGCCTAAGTTGTCCTCTGATGGTGCTAGAGGCTCCCGCTATTGAAGAACATGTGTGCTACTTCTCGTTAATTAATTGAATGGCTGAAATGTTCTCTGATGATAACAAGGACTTCCTATTGGAGGCAGTTGCGACGTACTGTGCCTATGCGCTGTTGGATTGAGGTGATTTTTTTAACTTCAAAACACGTACTGGACTCTTGGTTTCTTTGTATTTTTTTCTCTCCGACACATTTCTTGTGTTGTACACTATATGATCCCTATTTAGTTTTGAGATTTTTTGTGGTTAATTATAACTTTGGAAATGAACTCCCAATTATTCAGTTTGGTGAATTTGTAACTTGGTTCTGTCTCATTGGAACATGAACTCGGTGTTCTTAACTTGCCTTTGTTTGTGTGTGTTCCGATCAAGGGAGTGTGTAGTGAGGGTAGTGCCTTACTGGTACACTTTGCTATGCTAGCATAGGCTTATTAGAAGTTTCAACACCATTTCAACTTTCTGCTGCTTTTGCACATGACACTGCATATAACTGTTGTTGTAAGTTAGGCTGCGTGAAGTTCTTCACATGACAACGGCTTGTTTTCAACATCCCTAGACTTAATCTCGACCTTAGTCTGCACAGTGAGTGCCGATGCCTCCAAGGTTATATTAACAATTTTAACTGTCATTCGAGCTGATAGTCTCTCACTTACACAAAACATTTACGCAGCTGCTGCTAACTGAAATGTTGGCGCTTTTAATATTGCACTACATGCATGAGTTTAGGCACTTGAAGAACATCCGTTTCCAGAGAAAGAGTTTTTGCAATTCCTGATGTGATTCACCTCTGCTGATCATGGAGGTAAGAGGTCCCCTATACAAGTCTAAGAGACCTTCTATATTTTGTAAAACATAGTTCCTAGCACGGGAGCGTGGCATACTAGGCACTATAGGACCTGTTTCCACTATCATTATAATAAGATTCATCCATTTGTGTTTTATGGAATTGTGACAATGCTGATCATAATATTTCTAATCATATGTCTACTTGTGTAAGCAAAAATACTGCATATTAGAGCACGTCGTTAAAATAAACATTTTAAACTTTCCTGTATCTCTTTTTACCCATGTTGTGGACTGGTATGAGAATAATGACAAAAGAGTGTTATTGATTCCCACCATTCCTGAGAGAAATCTAAGTTGCATGTTCTGGATTGTCTAATCATTGGTACCTATGCTATAGGACGAAGAGCTAATGTAACACTTATGCTTGTCAGTTTGGGGCTCTAGGTACTGAGGTTAGTTTTTTGGTTCACCACAATTCACTGAGGTCTTGGGTCTCTGTGCACAGTTCTGTGTGTGAGCAGAATCCCTGCAACATCTGTCACACCTTCTCTTTCTAATTCTTCCCAGCAGGTGTTTTTATTGGCCACAAAGTAGGAGCAAATATTAGTGTCTATCATGTTTCTACATAGACGAGTAGGCGTCTTCCCACTTGGTTTATGTTTTAAAGGCATGAATTGAGTTTACTGAGTTCCAAAATACTCACCAAAATGTTCCTGTCCCAGTCGAATATTTTGGGTAGTTTGTTCGATCCAAGGATCTTGTTAATAGAAAAGGAAAACACATTTAAGTGATTTCATTTAATTCATTTAATATATATACATACACAAAGACCACAGAGAATTGTTGCAATCAGAATGAAAAGGTTCATAAAATCAACAATTGTTTGAATGTCAGCAAAAGGAAGACTGAGAGCCAAAGCAGAAAATTATTGGTATGTGCGCTGTTGCTTCTGCTCTGGTATAAAATACTCACCTGTATTTTGTGAATCAGAACCTAAATTAGTATTGAATGAAAAGATAGAGACTCCAGATATATACTAAATGTAGTCTATCACTTTCCTTATCAAAGTTGCATCAGTGAAAAATGTGAAAGAGAACCCTCAAGTTCCTACATTTCATTTTGATTCTTTGTATTAATGTAATTAATGTATTCATGAGACCAAAATGTCATTGTATTCTTTCCATGCTAAATTCATGACAATTTAATGCTCTCCTTTAGGGCTCTCTGTTTGGAGAGATTTCTAAAACTAGTTAAGTTTTCAGAATGGCGAAATGAACCAAATAGCGAGTCTGTCAGCAATTGGTACAATATTCCCCAAATATTTCATTTCTTTGTTCTGCATCCAGTGTTCCATATTGTCTTTTCCATTGAACACTAATCCTTACTTTTACTTACTTGGTCTTTACTAGGAACATTGAATTTATTTTTCTATGTAAGTAATGTTTCATTTATTTGGTCATTTCCTTAGAATACATTGATCGTCCAGGCTGCACATCACCTTTTTGACTTTTTTCTCAAGTTGTTTTTTAGATTGACCTCACATTAAGAGCAAGTATTTGTTTCTGGCCTATTTTCACATGGCCTGTAGCTGTCATCACATTTGATTTATGTTTTTAAAGCACCAATTGAGTTTACTGAGTTGCAAAATACTTACCATTTTCATCCTGTCCCGTTGGAATATTTTGAGTGGTTTGCTCTGGAGAAATAAAGTCAATAAAAAGAGAATTTACATAGAATCAAAATGTTGATCTTGCTAATAGAAAAAGCAAAACACATATACATTGCACATTTAATTCAGATGTTTGCACACACTCAATGAATGAACATGCTCAATGAACACAGAGAAGTGTTGCAAGCAGCATACACTTTAAACATTACAAATATTATTTGATTGACAGAAAAGAAAAGACTGAGAGCCAAAGCAGAAAATCATTGGTAAGTGCATTGTTGCTTCTGCTCTAGTCTAAAAGACGTCCCTCTATTTTTTATATCAGAACCTTAATTATCTCTAAAAGAAAAAAACTCCAGACATTTCCAAATTTTAGTCTGTCTCCTTCATTTTCAAAGTTGCAACAGTGAGAGTGTTAAAAGGGAGCCCCCAGGTTTATACATTTCATTTTGATTTTTTGCATTACATTACTTAATGTACTCATGAGAACCAAAGTCATTGGATTCTTTCCATGTTTGGTTCATGATAAGTTAATGCTCTCCTCTAGTGCTCTCTATTTGGAGAGTTTCTATAAGTGATTGATTCTTAAGAAGGGAGAAATTAACCAACTAGAGTGTCTGTCAGCAATTGTTACCAGATTTTCTAAATATGTAATTTCTCTGTGCTGCACCTAGTGCTCCATATTTTCCTCTCTATTGAAAACTAAACCTTTCTTCATCTTACTGGCTTTATTCTGCAAACATTGAATGTATCAGTGCTTATAAATAATGTTGTATTTGTCAGGCCATTTGTTTAGTGTTCATTGATCTTCCAGGCTGTTACTTCATATCTTTTTAATTCTTCCCAGGAGGTGATTTTATTGGCTTTAAAGTAGGAGCAAAAAGTAGGTATATGCATTGTTGCTTATGCTATAGTCTGAAAGACTCCCTTCTATTTTGTAAATCAGAACCTTAATTATTTCTGATCAAAGACGGAGAGACTCGAGACATTTCCCAATTGTAGCAACAGAAAAACAAAAGGTCACCCTCAAGTTCGTACATTTCATTTTTATTGTTTGCATTACGGTAGGAAATGAGAACAAAATGACTTTGGATTATTTCCATGTTTAGTTCATGATAATGTAATGATCTCCTCTAGTGCTATCTCTTTGGAGAGTTTTGTATAAGTGGTTGTGGTTTAAGAAGGAGAAATAAGCCAACTAGGGATTCTGTACGCAATTACTACTTGATTTTCTAAATAATTAATTTCTCTGAGCTGCACCCTGTGTTCCTTCTTGTCTCCTCTATTGAACAGTAATCTTAATTTTTCTTACTGGTTTAATTTCTCAGGCCAATAATTTAGCATTCATTCATCTACCTATCTGTAACTTCATCTCTTTCTTTTTCTTCCCATGAGGTGTTTTGTATAGGCCTTACCAGATGAAGAGCATATTATGAATCAGAACCTCAATTATTAAAATGAATAGGAAGAGAGACTCAAACATTTGCTTAATTGTACTCTATGACTTTCTTTTTTAAAGTTGTTTCAGTGACAAAGGTAAAAGGGAGTCTACAAGTTCCTACATTTCATTTTCCTTCTTTTTATTACTGGATGTTATGGTTTCACAAGTCCAACATATCAGTAGATTCTCTCCATATTGAATTCATGACAATTTAATGCTCCCCTCCAGTGCACTTGGTTTGGAGCATTTGCTATAAGTGGCTGAGTTTTCAAAGTTAGAAAGGAGCCAAAAGGGCATCTGTCAGCTATAACTTCATGCACACTACTACCTGCAACCACAGTTTGCTGCTATATTAGACTGTGCTTTTCTACAATCAACTGCAATTTTATTTAAAATCAGGTATGTCTACAGGTGGTGAGAGTTGTAGGGCCAAATGCATCACACATTTTCCTCCTCTTAGAACCGACCCGTTTGTGATTGTAAAAATGCGATTGCGATGCATCAAACCCAATTTTGCAATTTGGTAACCTGTTAAAGAATTGCAAAATAGGTTTAGGATTCACTATTTGGAAAGGGCGTGCTTATGGTAGGGCGTATCTCCATGAAGTTTGGTCCCTGCCATTTACCATAGGTGCCTTAGCAAAGGTAAAGAAGTTTATTTAAAAGGTGAACATTGCACATCAACACCCGTTCACTCATTCGTCTGTAGGAATATACAATTGTACATCTCATGTAATTCTGATGCTCCAAATTTAGCATGTATTCTAAAGGGCACACACGCTCCGGCTATCACACCGACTTTCACGTTGCTAGCAAACCATAATTATTTGCTTTTAAATAATGTAGATTGCTGTGGCATGCTGGCAGGGATTCTGTACATTGTGACTGTATCCCAACGTGTAGTCTGCTGTAAGAATGTGCTGTTCCCTCCTCCACATGGGAAGCTCGATGTATCAATCTGGCCTTCTATTTTAACCTTTAAAGAAGAGTTCAACAAGATGAGTCGAATAAGGGCTTTATTGTCACAAAGGGAAGCTGCCCTTACTTCTTTAAGTGAAACATTTGTCCTTCACATTGCAAACACCTGCACTGAAGTGCACCCCCTTTTGAATACAGATCTTCCCCTGCATTTTGGTGCTTTGATTCACATAAGATTCAATGCCTCTTCGACAACAGGCTTGGCACACTTTTTTAAAATTGTAAGTTCTGGCCTTGTGACCTCATTCCAAACTATATTTGTTGTGATACCAGCATTTTTTCATTCTATTTTGTACAGCCTTTTGGCGGTTTACCGTTAATTCTCACCTTGGCTGCTGTTGTGTTGCTGTTAATTTGCCTACTCAGAAATGGCTGTACAATCTGTGTCACATGACGATCTGCCCCGACTGCTTCAGTATCGCAACAGGATGCTTGATAACTATGGAACGCTGCCTCTGGCGACATTGAGTGCGGCTTATGGATTTTCATTCCGATTCTCCTACTTTACATGCGTGCAGCCTGTTTTTCATTGCCTTGATTGCTGTCTTGAATGGGCTCTGGATTTTTGTCTGTGTAATACGGTGTCTTCCGACCTGGACTAAGACCAGCTGATGAGCCCCTTAGTTGCTCATGAAGTGCAATGTTCTGGCATCAGGATTATGGCCTTTACAGTGATGCATGGAGTCCTAGGGAATAGGGATATTTGTGCAGCGGCACATGACTTCCTGGCACGCAGTTATATTGAAGAATGCCTGAGTTGTCTTCTGATGGTGCTAGAGGCTCCCGCTATTGAAGAACATGTGTGCTCCTTCTCGTTAATTAATTGAATGGCTGAAATGTTCTCTGATCATAACAAGGACTTCCTATTGGAGGCATTTGCGTCGTACTGTGCCTATGCGCTGTTGGATTGAGGTGATTTTTTTAAACTTCAAAACACGTACTGGACTCTTGGTTTCTTTGTATATTTTTTTCCTCCGACACATTTCTTGTGTTGGACACTATATGATCCCTATTTAGTAATGAGATTTTTTGTGGTTAATTATTACTTTGGAAATTAACTCACAATTTTTCAGTTTGGTGAATTTTTAAACTTGGTTCTGTCTCATTGGAACTTGAACTCGGTGTTCCTAACTTGTCTTCGTTGGTGTGTGTTCCGATCAAGGGAGTGTGTAGTGAGGGAAATGCCTTACTGGTACACTTTGCTATGTTAGCATAGGCTTATTAGAAGTTTAAACACCATTTTACCTTTCTGCTGCTTTTGCACATGACACTGCATATAACTGTTGTTGTAAGTTAGGCTGCGTGAAGTTCTTCACATGACAATGGCTTGTTTTCAACATCCCTAGACTTAATCTCAACCTTAGTCTGAACAGTGAGTGCCAATGCCTCCAAGGTTATCATAACAATTTTTGCTGTTATTCGGGCTGATCGTCTCTCACTTACACACAACATTTCCGCAGCTGCCGCTAACTGAAATGTTGGCACCTTTATTATTGCACTACATGCATGAGTTTAGGCACTTGGAGAACATCCGTTTCCAGAGAAAGAGTTTTTGCAATTCCTGATGTGATCCACTGTGGTTCTGGGGGTTCTGAACCTGTGTTTTAAATGTCATGATTCTGTTATGAATTTGGTATCAGAGAACCGCAAATGATGAATGCGTTATTCATGAGTATTTTCATCATGTTACACCAATGGATTCACTGTACATTTGAAGGTTTTGTATTGAACACTTGGGTTTCATCTTGTAAATAGCAGCCATGTTATTCGTTGCCCTTACAGTAGGCTCTCCCCATGGCAGAGCAAGCATTTAAAGGACATAACCTTAGCATGGGTTTGTGCTGACTTCTGCATGACCTGACGACAGCTGACCCTGTTGCTTGAGGCTAACCTCCCAAGCCAGTTCCTTGTTCAGCAGCTGGCGCAATAAAGTTCAAAGAGCAGGACATGTCCGATCTTTTATGGCACTGTTCCCACCGCTCCTATCTCCGTCCCATCTGTTGCTGCCTTTCCTTTAAGACATGTTCATCGATCTAGTTGAAGGTTTTATGGTGGGTTTGTCCGGCCTGATTGAACAGGAAACCAAGCATGTGTGCGATCCTTTTTTTAGCCTGGACTTATCTTGAAAGTGGTGCTTTGTGTGCACGTCCTGGGAGTGACTAATAATAATAAGGAATGTGTGTGCCTAGAGCACAATTTTCTGTATAAAAGGCCTGTGCGAGGCCATGCAGGCAGACTCCCTCATTCAGTTGCCGGAGCCTCACAATTAATAATAATAATAAAGATGTCTTTTCATATTTCAGATTCTGTGTTGATTTCTTTGCCACTTTTGAATGGACTACTTATTGGTAAGACCCCTGAGAAGGAGTATTGTAAATATTGGGTTTCTTCAGTTGGCGCCCAACGTGGGGCTCATCATGAAGTGATTACCTGGAGGAGAGATTTTTCAGAGAACAGAATTCTGCTGGGGAAGGCAAGACAGAAATCTACTAAAAGAGGTACTCTGTGCACGGAGGTTCTGGGGGATTCTCTGTCTTAGCGGCCCAGTATATTTTTGATTTTTCTGACTTAAAACTCTCCAAAAGATGTCACTCCTGACTGAGCAACCCTTTTTGGCGTAAGTTTTTTTTTAAAGAGACTGTTAGTGCAGTTAGAAATTGGCAGTTAGAATTTGGACAACTATTTGTTTGCTACAGCTTTGATAAGTATTTGTGGGTCGCTCCCAGTCCTTGGTGGTTGTTCTAGCTTTTTGAAAGCTTTGTTGTTAACCTTTAAGGTTTTTGTTGTAATAGCTCACTGAGCTTTGTAATAGCCTCCTCAGGCTTTGTGGTTAGCTCTCCGAGCTTTGTAATAGCCTTAAGGCTTTGTTGTATTGCATGGTTCCATTGCATTTGTGGTTCTTAGTATTGGTTCTTAGTATTATTTGACAGTTGCAATTGCCAAAAACCGAGGGTTTTGACTTACACGAGGTTTCATTGCTTCGGTACCCCTTGAAGTTTGATGCTGGATTAGTGAGCTATAAGATGCCTGATCTTAGCAAATTTGGAGCTTTGTATTGGCCAACTTTGTATACGCTTGAATTAGCCGGTTTATCTAAATAGGTTAGATTTACAAACATATTTCTTCCTTGGTGATTTTGTATCCCCAGAGAATTAAAATATGTCATAATACATAACAAGGATCCTTTGCTCTATGTAATTATATGAATGGATATGCAGAACGATTTTTGGTGTTCTGCCAGCTGCAGCTAGTGAATTGAGTGTATTTTTTTTTTTGGTTTTTACACTGTTGAACAGTGTTTCTTGTAAATATGACTTACAGCTACGTATAGTCCGGACTGTCTTGTTTTCGTCCTGAGTGTTGATTTGTGGGTTTCAATGTGTGTTTGAATGCGTGGTTAAAATGTGTGTTTACATGTCTATTTTGTTTGTGAGTTTTGTTGTACATTGCGACAGCGCGATTTACAAGAAATGGTTAGAGGGTGCTGTATTGTGTTTCCTAAATGTTTTCAACACTTTCTGTTTATGTCTGAAATGAGCTCAATGTGTGTGGATATAAATAAAGCCCCAGCCAAAAACGAAATTACATGTTTTTGCAGAAATAAATACATTTACAGCGTTTTCACTTAAATGCACTGTATTACATGTTCACAGGCAAAACGTTTTTAGCTGCAGTATATTTGCATAGGAATGTTTCTTCAGCCAGCATTTTTTTGTAGTTAAACACGGGTGGAATTTTGCATGACGGCCCTTTTACATGACAGAGGCCCTAAAAGTGACGCAGAATGTGACGCTTTTTAAATTAGGCATATGCGCTCAGGTTTGTGAGTTAATGCATCTCAATAAGAGGCAAGGGATGTAGCAGGCTCTTATATGTAAAACAATCACAAACAGAAATAATTGGGTTTTATTAGAAGACAAAAATTATTAAATATGGAAAAATAATTAATAAAAATTAGTGCTACCAAAATCGTTTTTTAATATTTATAAAGCTTAGCACTCATACTATGACCTCTTAGCATTAAAATGTGATTTACGTTATGTTGCATCACTAAAATGACAAGAATTCATGTGTATAAATTCGCTTGCCATAGGCGCAAGCAAGCTCATTTTTATAACGTATAAATTATTATTTTAACATACCTAACTCATGGATTATGTAATAGACTTTCTAGTAATTCATATTCTGCAAAAAGATTGTAGGATGCTCATTTTTTAATGCCCAAAATAAGAAAGTCGATTTTGAGTACATTCACTGTTTAAACTGCATTTTTGCTTTCCTTAAAGTGTCTCAGCCTTAAGCAAATGCATGCATTTAGGTTTTGATATAAGGTTGTGCTTTCTTGTGATTCAGTGGGTTAATGTGCCATTACACAGGCTTGTTTTAATATAAGGATTGGAGGTTCTATCTTCAAGCTAGGCCTACGGAAAGTTTGCTTATTTAACACTGATGAAGTGTGTGCCATAGGATTGCAACAAGTAATTACTCCAAAAAAAAACTGGTCTGTGTGTCTTTAGCTTTTGAGACAAATTGACAGTGAATGTAGTCTAATAATATGGGAATAGTGATAATTTTAGCGCCTAAAAAGAGAAATTATTTTTTTAAATAGCTTGAATTATTGCAGATTAGATCCAGCCTACTGGCTTTGTCAGCTCCACTGTGACAGAGGCCGGGGGCTGGGAGAATTTGCAACAGCTGGCTCAGGCACTCGCTGAGATGTTCTCTTTTAAGTGTTTCCCCATAAATTATGGAGAAGGCCCCTCGTGTGTTGCCATTTACAGCCTCTTAATTAGGCCTTTGTTTCCGAGGAATGCAGAATGACCTCTCTGAACGGCTGCTAAGGGTGAGGTTTCTGGTTTCACCGTGGTAACATGAAGGACCTTGATTTAAACGGGGAGATGAAAAGGGGTTTCTTTACACATCGTGTTAAATGCTTGGCAGGACTGCTACATTGTGTTTCCACGTTAAGGAAAATAATGTTTGCTAACTGTGTTTATTTTACAGAAAACGAAATGATGCATCCAGTCTTAGATAAAAATACCATGCAGCCTTTTTCACACAATTTTGAAGGTTATAGGCCTAGTTAAAGAAATTGCTCATTAACACTAACATGCATATGGAGTATCAGTGTAACAATTTCTTTTAGAACGATAAGAATAAGGTGGTTTTATGTTGAGAAGTCACGGTTAAGTGATGTAAAATATTACTGTGTCTCTTCCAATGTGTTTTTTGGTGTTGTGTATTTTTCTGCTCTTTGCCAACAGATTGTTTATGGATTGTTCTTAAGAGGAGAAGACACGTGAGTTTGGCTAGTTGACAAAAGATGTGTTTTTGCGTCATTTCTTTAACAGAAAGAAATGTACATGTTTCTGTTTGAGGTATTTACAGCTGTCATAACATATTATATTTGACAATGAACCTACAACTGCGTTGTGCTCAATGTCAAACGGTGGGAGTTTGGACCTGACAATTTAGACAGGCCCAAATATTGGGTTTTTGGCTGTAGGTTTAAAGGGCATAAAATACACATGCCATGGTGCTGCATTTTTGTATGTTTTGTTTATGTTGTTACCATCATAAGTTCTCCTGTGTTCTGAAAAGGTCCGTATGACGATATGTACCGCTACACAATTATTGGATGAATTTGGAATAATGATAAATTTCACAGATATGGTTTGCATACTGTGAGGAATAATGGCAGCACTTTTTTCAGTGCATGCCTACCTTTGGCTATACATTTGGTTGTATTGAAAAAAAAAAAAACTAAACAAATATAACAGGTTCAAAGTGTATCACCTGATGTTACATACTGCACATTCCCTTAAAGGAATAGGCAGCCCTAAATTGTTATGTATCCTTGATTGGACCTAAGGATAGAATTATAGATCTGTGACTCACGGTGACCTAATTTTTATATTGCGTTATTTAATCATGTTTTGTTTCCCAAATAGCATATGGCTTTGTCCCTTGAAAGGAAGCCAGGTTTCATTTTTCCTCTCCCTGAAGAGAGAACAGGAACATAGAATTAGAATTTGTGTAACTTTGGTCTTTTGTGTATTCCCCGTTCTCTTGGTGCTGTGTTACATGCCTGAGGCACCCAAGCAAACTCTTGTTCTTCCTATAGATTTTTCTTTTGTTGTTCCGCCCCTGACCAATGTCGCATTATGCTTAGTTATTAGGCATTTTAGTTGTGTCCTAATTCCATTTCCCCTTTTCCCATATTCCTTTCACCAGTCAGCCCATTTATTATTATGGGTGTATTGTTTATGTGCACACTTCTAGACTGTAGTTATGTATTAGGGACCCCCCATGTTATGTAAAATGTTTTTTTCAGACTGACTGTCAAGGTAGTGATAGGCTGGTTCCAATGTCTATTTTTAATTTTTCAGCTCTCTTGTGTTCCTGCTGCTTTAATTTTTTGGTGGGATTAGATGTGTTCTAAACATGCAAATACCAGGACTTTCTAGTGTTTGTTCTTTGTCTTCACATTTGATCATTAGCCTTTTGTATTGCATAGTGCACTTAATGCACATTTTTAAGGGACTTTTCTTCATGTCCTTGATAATATGAATGATGTTATTTTTCTATTCGAGATGTTCTAGATAAGGAATTTAGGAACACCTAGGCTTAGTCATTGAGGGAACATATGTATTTACCCCATTAGATAATGCCACTGTGTGAGGAAATTCATTTTGATAGAATTCCTGTGTAGCTATAGATGACAGAGAATAATGAAAAGAACATAACTGAAGATTCTAAAGATACTGTTTTGCCCTTTGCCTTTGCTCTTGTATTTTATGCTCATGGCACATTGTCACTCCCTTGCAGATTGCAGGTCACCTGCTTGCCAGTCCTTTTGTTAAAACACATGAACTTTTTTTTTGTGCTCGATTTGAAGGAAACTAACAATTGTGTTACATATCCTACATCACTAGGGTCCTGCTGGATCTTCCAGAGTCAAAGGAAGAGTGATTCCCTGCAGACCTGTGATCAACACTAAGCTCACACCCCATCAGTGACCGCTCTAAGATGAACAGATTTCCTGGCTCTACACTTCTTGCAAACAAGGAAGTCGCGAAGCTGGACAACGATCATCAGCGCAACATCAGTGATACCTCCAAAGCAAGGCATTTGATTTGCGAAAGGCGTTGCAGAAGAAAGGAGGAGCTGATTCTTTTATTTGTTGTTTGGGCTCTGTACCTGTTATGTGCTGGAAAACCTCTGTCAGTGTACATTCCCTTGAGCCCTTGGCCCGAGTTTTGGCCACATTCACACTTCTTGCTTTGCACCAGTGGAAAGGCAGTGCACCCGAGCATCCACGTTTGGAAAAAGGCACTACATTCTGATGCCCAGGAGAGAGCAGCTTGAGCGTCCTCTGACACTAAATGATGAGTGTTGGAGTTTGAAAGTGCTGCTGATTTGCTGAAGGAGTTTTTCTTAACAGTGCTTGGATCTGCACTAGATGCTTTGTGCCCCTGATTAATGAAGAGCGCATCATTTGTAGTGTCTGCCACAAAGAAGAGACACTGGTGCATTGTTTTTAGACATTGAGACTTTCGAGTGAGCTGTGAGTGTTTTCCCCGGACGGCACTCCAACTAAACAGTATTGTCTCCTCATGAAAGGCCTGACTTGAAGAGGCCCAACGCGAAGAAAACACTGGAAGCGGATTTGATGGACTTTGGGTATTTTCTGTGAGCTTGTATAGACTTGAAGTTTTGAAACTAATTTTTGCTGCTTTGCTGGCATTGTTTTAAAGTACTATTCTGTTTAGTAAAAGCAGAATAAAGTCCACTCTCTGTGGAAGAGTATTCCCTTCTCATCTGAGAGCATTGATCAGGAACACCATTGTTTCACTTAAAAGTATAATGAATTACTGAAATGCATAGGAAGCTATATAAAACGTTATTAGAAAATTCTAGGATTTGCTTTCTGCTTAGGATTGTGCAAGTATTTCACATTTGACTTTTTGTTGTTCTTTTTCTCTTGCTGAATTATAATATGGTTTTTTGTTAAATTTTTGATTGGTTACCATTTGCCAGTTGCAGGGTCACGTAGGAGTACCAACGGTTCAGTTTGTGACCTGAGTAGTGGCAGTAGGCCTGCAGGACCTGCAGTGTCCCTATGACCTGCTAATAATCATAGCTGAAGTACTCTACCAAGATTGCGTGAGCGACATTAGAAAATGGAGATTGTATTGAGGAATGACGATAAAAAGCAAGAGATGAAAAAACAGACATTATAGAATATTGTTCTCTAAGTGCGGTATAGCTCTATCTATTTTAATACTTTTATGTATTTTATTGGCTACTATATTTTGGTTTGTTTCCTCCTACACAATTGACGTCTGCACCAACTTCCCAACGTACTCTTTCTTTTTCTACTGTTTCTTCACATGAGCTTCATATTTTACCTGAACATGAACTGGTTAGGTCAGAGTTTACTGATAATTCCTTTTGTACAGTATTTACGTCAACACCAGCTAGTGATGAATATAGACATGGACTCAGATTTAGCATGAGTATAGGTTATTGCCTATGTAAGGGCAAAAGGATGCTCTGTGGTTCTGGGGGTTCTGAACCTGTGTTTTAAATGTCATGATTCTGTTATGAATTTGGTATCAGAGAACCGCAAATGATGAATGCGTTATTCATGAGTATTTTCATCATGTTACACCAATGGATTCACTGTACATTTGAAGGTTTTGTATTGAACACTTGGGTTTCATCTTGTAAATAGCAGCCATGTTATTCGTTGCCCTTACAGTAGGCTCTCCCCATGGCAGAGCAAGCATTTAAAGGACATAACCTTAGCATGGGTTTGTGCTGACTTCTGCATGACCTGACGACAGCTGACCCTGTTGCTTGAGGCTAACCTCCCAAGCCAGTTCCTTGTTCAGCAGCTGGCGCAATAAAGTTCAAAGAGCAGGACATGTCCGATCTTTTATGGCACTGTTCCCACCGCTCCTATCTCCGTCCCATCTGTTGCTGCCTTTCCTTTAAGACATGTTCATCGATCTAGTTGAAGGTTTTATGGTGGGTTTGTCCGGCCTGATTGAACAGGAAACCAAGCATGTGTGCGATCCTTTTTTTAGCCTGGACTTATCTTGAAAGTGGTGCTTTGTGTGCACGTCCTGGGAGTGACTAATAATAATAAGGAATGTGTGTGCCTAGAGCACAATTTTCTGTATAAAAGGCCTGTGCGAGGCCATGCAGGCAGACTCCCTCATTCAGTTGCTTTAAGAGTGGCTGGGCGACGGAGCCTCACAATTAATAATAATAATAAAGATGTCTTTTCATATTTCAGATTCTGTGTTGATTTCTTTGCCACTTTTGAATGGACTACTTATTGGTAAGACCCCTGAGAAGGAGTATTGTAAATATTGGGTTTCTTCACCACCTCTGCTGATCATGGAGGTAAGAGGTCCCCTATACAAGCATAAGAGACCTTCTATATTTTGTAAAACATAGTTCCTAGCACGACAGCGTGGCATACTAGGCACTATAGGACCTGTTTCCGCTATCATTATAATAAGATTTATCCATTTGCGTTTTATGGAATTGTGAAAATCCTGATCATAATATTTCTAATCATATGTCTACTTATGTAAGCAAAAATACTTCATCTTAGAGCACGTCGTTAAAATAAACATTTTAAACTTTCCTGTATCTCTTTTTACCCATGTTGTGGACTGATATGAGAATAATAACAAAAGAGTGTTATTGATTCCCACCATTCCTGAGAGAAATCTAAGTTGAATGTTCTGGGTTGTCTAATCATTGGTACCTTTGCTATAGGACGAAGAGCTAATGTAACACTGATGCTTGTCTTTATTTATTTATTTTATTTTATTTATAGAGTTTTGTATAGCGCGGACAAGACCCGTGGGTATCAGAGCGCTTAACAGGGAAAGAATAACATGTAGGCATTATAGTAACAGTAAATAACAAAAAACATAGTTATGAGGTAGAAGGTCATGTACTATATAGACATATTAGATATATATTTCCTAATATCTGTGAAATTAGCATTCGGTGACGAACTAGACTTAGCTTGTGTCATGGTAGTAGTCCGAGCATGGAGAGGTAGAGTTATAAGGAATTTCAGTGCATATCAAGGATAATATGGATAAATAAATATGGTGAGGTAATGTTATATAGATTATGACTGTGAGATAGAGTTATAAGATCTCAGGTATATGAGGTAGCAGAAACGGGTCAAGCCTCGGCTTGACCAGGAAAAACAGTCAGTTGTCAGCAATCGATTTTCCAGTTTTATGAAGAGGACCGCCCTCTAGTCGCGTAAATGATCATCCCCGTAATCTGTCGGATTCTCTATGTAGGGTATTTACTCATCAAATGCGCCTTCAGTTCCCGTTTGAATGATACTGTGTTTTGAATTTTCCTGATGTTTGGAGGTAGTGAGTTCCAGATTCTGGGGGCAGCTCCGGAGAAAGCTCTGTTGTAGGTCTTTATCTTGTGGAAAAAGGCAGGTCGTAATAGGAAGTCTTTTGCACTTCTAGTTGGCCTGTTACCTCCTGATAGCTTAAGTTTCTTAGCTAGGTATCTAGGCATGTTGTAATGAACCACTTTATGTGTAATACAGGCTATCTTCATTTGAATTCTGGTCTCATAAGGTAGCCAGTTTAGTGCTTTCAGGTGAGGAGTTATGTGGTCGAATTTCTTCGTTCCGGAGATGAGTCTAGCCGCAGCGTTGAGGCAGGCTTTTAGTGGGGCTGTGGAAGTTTTCGGAAGGCCAGCTAATGTGGTGCATCCGTATTAGATCCTCGAGATAACTAGAGATTGGATAGCCAGTTTTAGATCCGTTGCTGAGATAAAGGGTTTCATTTTTCTTAGGTAATTTAAGTGGAAGCGGGCGCTCTTAGCCATTGAGTTAATGTGTTCTTTCATGTTGAGGTTTTCATCTAGCGTGATTCCTAGTGATTTGGCTGAATTAACTAGGGTCGGGGTGCAATTTAGCGCCGTCACTAGTTTAGTCCATTCCTTAACTTCAGATTGGCTCCTTGTCGGTGAGATTAGCAGGAATTCTGTTTTCTGGGCGTTTAGTTTCAGATGGTTAATTGTTAACCATCGCAAGGATTCCTTTAGTGTCTGGTTTATTCGGTCAATGTCCTCAAGGGAGGCGATCTTCATGTAAATTTGCGTGTCATCTGCATACATATGATAGGATATCTGTGATTTTTGGAGGATCTCTGTGAGAGGTTCTACATACAAGTTGAATAGATCAGGGGATAACGTTGAGCCTTGAGGAACCCCGATTGTATTGGGGCTTGGGGAAGAGATTGCTTGGTTAACCTGGAATCGCTGGGTCCTGTTCTTTAGAAAAGAGCAGAACCATTTCAGTACGTTTCCGGATACGCCCATCCTGTCTTGAAGCCTGGTCATTAGTACTTCGTGCTTTACCGTGTCAAATGCTGCTGACAGGTCGAGAAGAATCAGTAGGCATGTTTGATTTCGGTCTAGGGCCTGTAGGGCGTCATCAACAATATGTAGAATCGCCGTTTCAGTACTGTGCCCTGTTCTGAAGCCAGATTGGCAATCATCAAGAAGCGAGAACTTAGCGATGTGTTGGCTTAATTGGCCCTGCACACATTTCTCAATGAGTTTGGCCAGTAGAGGGATGTTAGTCACTGGTCGATAATTATTTGGATCTGTTGCATCGGCTGTCGGTTTTTTGATGATGGGTACTACCTGACCTGTTTTTAGGCAGTCAGGGAGGCTCCCTTGTGCCAGAGAGGCATTTATTATCTCAGTCCAGATTGGAATTAGAGTGTGGCTGATTTCTTTTACACATTTTCCCGGTAGAGGGTCTTGATAGTGGTTGTTTGGTCTAACTTCCATCAGCGTTTTGGCGATCATTTCTTGGTCATATCATTCAAATGTGTCCCATTTAGCATTGTTTTTTGTTTGGAGACCCTCCGTTGCCATGTTGGCCTCATTTTTCAGTGGGGGAAGGGTCGAAAGGTTAGCTGCAGCATTTGTGAGTTCGATGTCTAGTATTTTTGATTTTTCGGCGAAAAATGAGGAGAATTCTTCGCAGCTTATGGGAGTATTTGTGTTCTCTTGAACAGTTTTGGCTAGTTTGTTTGACTGTTGTTTTAAGATCTGGAAGAGTTTACGAGGTCTGTTTCTGGCATTGTCCAGTTCAGCTCTGAAAAATTCTTTTTTGGAGTCGATAATCTTTTTGTTGTATTCTTTTCTTGTTTTTCTGAGGGCTTTCAGCTCCGGGGAAGAAGGATGTTGTCTCCATTTTCTTTCGGCCATTCTCAGTTTGCGCCTGTCCTCGTTCAGAGACTCATTAAACCAAGGATTTTTTGGCTTCTCTGAGACTTTTTTCAGTTTTTGGGGCATGGTGTCGTTGACAATATTTCCGATTGAGGTTATGTAGTGATCCGTCAGCTCATTGACATTTTGCTTATTGTTGGGTGGCTTCAGGTCTTTCTCACACCTTTCAACCAGTAGTTCCATATTGGCTTCTTTTGTGTCTCTGACCAATTTCTTGAACTTGCGAGGTTGCATGGTCTTTCCCTTTTTCATTGTCGGTATCGCGAATGTTATGATGTGATGGTAGGACCAATCACAAGGGTCTATAGCGAGGACTGATGTCTCTGTATTTTTTTAAATAATCCAGTCTAAGGTCGATCCTTGTATGTGCGTGGGTTGGTTGCATGCTTGTGTAAGTTTTAGCTCACTGAGGAAGTCTTTAAGCGAGTTAACCAGTTTGTCATTGCCGTCATCCCAGTGGAGGTTAAAGTCGCCTAAAAATATGTTAGTAGCATCGGAGTTAGAGTTGGTTGTTATGATCTCTATCAATTGCTCTGTGAATTTTGCGTTCTCTCCTGGTGGGTGGTAGAATGCATGCAAGTTGCATCTTTGATTGTTTGGCGTTCTCACATTGACACCAAGGTATTCACAGGATTCTAAGGGGTCAGATTGGAATTGGCAGATCTCAATCTCTGAGCGGTGAATGCAAGCTATACCTCCTCCTACATTCCTTGGTCTGTCTAACCTGACAATGTTATATTGTGGTGGTATTAATAGATCCATGGTAGGCGACGATGATTCATTGAGCCATGTTTCGGTGAGGATGGCCAGGTCAATTTCCTTGTTAATGATGAGGGCGGCTATGTCTGATGCATGTTTGGTTGCAGACCGACAGTTAAGTAGTAGGCACTTCAGGGGATTCTGTGATTTAGCAAGTTCTCCATTATCAGATTCGGCTGATGATAGCTGAATGTGTTGTAGGTTGTGGTGAATTGCTTTCCTGTCATTCTTTCTAGACGTTCTATTAGGGTCAATAGGTACTGTTTTGATATTCTCCTCTCTGCCGGGGGCAGTTTGTTCATAAGATCGGACTAAGGCTAGAGCTTCTTCATTTGACAAGGGCTTGGTCCTGTTAGGTCTGTTGGGTCTGAGTACCAAATTCTGGATGTGTGAAACCTTGGTGTGCGTACTTATCGTCATCTCCCAGATTTTTCCAATTGTCTGTGATGTTTTCATCGAGTTTTGTGCCAGGTTTCCTACAAGTTTCTGGAGCTCCTTGACTTCTTTCTGTGTTCGGGTTGGTTTCTTGTGTAAGAAAGATCTGGCTGGAAGTGTATTGCAATTTACTCTACTCCGTGAAAGACCTGATCTCATTGCCATAAATCTTTTCTTGGTATCATTAGTTTGGTTGAGCTTTCTGGCCCTATTGGAGGTATCTCCATTACTTCCTATGTTATGGTATGTAAGGGGCCTTTTTGAGAGTCGGGCTCTATGGACCTCAAGTCTCGCATTCGAGGGAGGGTGAGGAAGGTCGATATGATTCACCTTGTTTATTCCGTTAACTTCGTGGAGGGACTCTATTTGAGCTGGGGTGCGCTCTTCAGCCACGGTGGAGTTGAGCGTTGGCGGCAACTGCACTTTCCTTGGTGCCTGGTTGTTCTCTTTGATTCCAAGGATATTAGATGTCTCTATCCTATCTATCTCATATTCTGGTGTTACCATCCCGTTTTCAGTTAAATCTCCAATGTTAGATGTTTGGTTGCTCTGGCTGTCGGTTTGATTGGTGTCTCTAGTGTTGGCGTCGTTGTTATCAAGAGTGACATCTAGTGGTGTCATGTTTTGTTGGGAGCTTGTTCCTTCAATGTATTTCTTTAAGTTTTGGAAAGTTGTCTCAAATTTCTCAAGTTCGCTGTTGGTCGCTTGTATCAGTACTATTCCCGTTCTATACATGGTAATGCATAATTCTGCCTTACTACTTTTAGTTAATGACGTCGTTATTTTTGTCCCATAAGGTATGTTTTTTATAGTTTTAGTGAACAGCATTTTAGACAGGGCGTTACGCCATTTAGCTGTTTTGACTGTGTAGAATATAAGGTCATTTATCATGATGCCTTTAAATCTATCGAAGTATGGGTCAGAGAACAGCATGTCCGGGTTTTTTCTCAGAGTATTGTGTTTAAATTTCTTGGCAGCATTCTTGGATAAGATTGAAGGATATTCTATGCTTTTTGCATTGAGCCCTGTCGATCTTAGATTTCTTCCGTCCATTTCCGCAGATTCCTTTGTGATTATTTGGATTGCTCTTAATAATAATAGCAATGTAGACGTAGAATATATAGCTGTTGACAGTGACTTCCCGACTACTGTTTCAAGTAGGATCCTCAAATTAAATGTTCCACAATAGTTAAATTATCTTATTTTCATCAGTCCTTAGTAATTATGGTGGCCTCAATAGTATTTAGAATAAATACATTGACTAACCCTAAATGTGAGCGCGAGTTGTCTGTAGATAAGTAACCAGTGTAATGTCCATGAAGAATTAAACAGTTCAAAATGTCAGCCAGTTTTGTCCAAGGCGATCTCCTAAACAGCCTTTATCTAATTCCCTTACAAAATTAGCTGTTTGGTCCCTTTTCGCTGTTCATCAAAATAATCTTACTTTCCAAGCCTGGGTTTGGTAGTCCCTTTTCACTTATGCTCATCCGTTAGGAGGGGGGGGGGAGGGTGCCTGGTGTGTCTTCCTTCCTCTTCCGGGTCGCGAGTCCTCCTTCGCTGTCTATGCCCCCGTGTTAGAGAGTGGCAGCATCTAGTGTTCGAGTAAGTCTGACGCGGCCGCCATTTTAAGGTCAGGCGCGCCGCATTTCCATTGCCTCCGTCTCTGCTGTTGCTCGTTTTTCTCCTATTTTAAGCTGGTAGGGCCGCGATGGGGGAGAGGATGGGCATACCTCTCTCGTCGGTCGCCGAGGGTCCCTCAGCTCCGCCTTTCCAAGACGTCCCGTCTGTGTCAGCATTTACCGAGTTTCCCGCCACTAAGCCTTCCGAGTCTCCAGGTCCGATGGCTCGTCTATGGCAGAAAGCGTCTGCTGTGGGTCCTTGACTGATGCTCCATATCAAGTTGTCAGCATCACTGGGGTCCGCCGTCCAAGGGGTCCGCGGAGCATAACCAGCCTTGTCTACCGATCATGAACAGGTACAGATTCTCCTTCAGCGTCATGCGTCTCTTGCATTCTTTAGGCTTTTGTATGTGCCTAACAGCTAGAGTTTGTTCCGCTTAGTCTTGGGTTGCCTTTGGGGGTTGATCAGGGATTTAATCCACTTTGGAGATCCCTAGCCCCGGAGCTCCTCGCTAGGGCTCCCTATTAGCGGCCATCTTGGTTACATTGTTAGGGGCTCTAGGTACTGAGGTTAGTTTTTTGGTCCACCACAATTCACTGAGGTCTTGGGTCTCTGTGCACAGTTCTGTGTGTGAGCAGAATCCCTGCAACAGCTGTCACACCATCTCTTTCTAATTCTTCCCAGCAGGTGTTTTTATTGGCTTTAAAGTAGGAGCAAATATTAGTGTCTATCATGTTTCTACATAGACGAGTAGGCGTCTTCCCACTTGGTTTATGTTTTAAAGGCATGTATTGAGTTTACTGAGTTCCAAAATACTCACCAAAATGTTCCTGTCCAGTTCGAATCTTTTGGGTAGTTTGTTCGATCCAAGGATCTTGTTAATAGAAAAAGGAAAACACATTAAGTGATTTCATTTAATTCATTTAAGATTTATACATACACAAAGAGCACAGAGAATTGTTGCAATCAGCATGCAAAGGTTCATTAAATCAACAATTATTTGAGTGTCAGCAAAAGGAAGACTGAGAGCCAAAGCAGAACATTATTGGTATGTGCGCTGTTGCTTCTGATCTGGTATAAAATACTTACCTGTATTTTGTGAATCAGAACCTAAATTATTATTGAATGAAGAGATAGAGACTCCAGATATATCTAAATGTAGTCTATCACTTTCCTTATCAAAGTTGCCTCAGTGAAAAATGTGAAAGAGAACCCTCAAGTTCCTACATTTCATTTTGATTCTTTGTATTAATGTAATTAATGTTTTCATGAGACCAAAATGTCATTGTATTCTTTCCATGCTAAATTCATGACAATTTAATGCTCTCCTCTAGGGCTCTCTGTTTGGAGAGATTTCTAAAAGTAGTTAAGTTTTCAGAATGGCGAAATGAACCAAATAGCGAGTCTGTCAGCAATTGGTAAAATACTCTCCAAATATTTCATTTCTTTGTTCTGCATCCAGTGCTCCATATTGTCTTTTCCATTGAACACTAACCCTTACTTTTACTTACTTGGTCTTTACTAGGAACATTGACATTTTTTTTCTATGTAAGTAATGTTTCATTTATTTGGTAATTTCCTTAGAATACATTGATCGTCCTGGCTGCACTTCACCTTTTTGACTTTTTTCTCTTTTTTTTTTTTTTTTTTTTTGCTCATCCTAAGTACATGTACAAACCGAGGCCTGGCAAAGTCACTTAATAAGTCTATATGAGGAGTCAAATAGGAGCAATTCTTTAGATATGGTACAGGGCAGGGAATCTTTACAGTTCTGAGCAGTTTTAATACATCTTACAATGTGTTGTTCTCATTAAAGGACACTGAGGATCCGTATAGATGGATAAAAAAAGGAAAATGTACTAGGACTAGATAAAAAAACGGGTGACTTGTATGTTTCACGTGCAGGTGTCAGAAGCATACATTTGGGGGATCATTATGTAAATATTTTATCAATGCCATAACTGGGGATAGGGAGATTTCCCAATCCTGCAAGGGGCAGATATTGTGCTAATCTAATAAAAATGGGTGCAAAGATAACCCTGAGAAACTATAGACCTATACGTATACTTAATTATTTACAAAAATATTGTTTGTATATAGTTTTTATTTCAACTATTGGACTGGATGGGTGAAATTCTTACTTTAACTGACTTGCAAGCAGGGTTTAGGCAATGAGTAAGTACCATAGACTAGATCTATCGCTTTAAGGCTGTGTGCCGGAAATATACTTTTTAAGAAAGAAACCACCTTTATATTGCCTACTTTAATATGAAGGCTCCCCAGATAGTCTTTGTGGAAATATGGTAAATACTGAAACAGTATAACATGCTGGAAATATTGTTATCCTTCTAACGAGATTACTTATAGAAACGTTTGCCTAGGTAAGGTGGGAAACACAGTTGGATCTCACTAAAAGAATTCCTATAACTCATGAGACAGAACTGTGTATTGACACCTACACTATTCCCCTTGTATAGTACTGAGGTGAGAGAAAGTATGACCAAATGTCAAAATGATGTTCTTAAGTAAGCATGCTGTAGCAGTCCTATTCTGATGTTTGCCGACGACACACTTTTGTTATTATAGACACCCGTGGAATGACAAGCATTATTAAACCAGTTTTCTACCCAGAGTGTGTAAATTATCCCAGGGAAAATAAAATTCACGATTTTAAATCTCAGTGGCTCTTTAAGGGGGCGGATGGAAGTTGAAGGATTCCCAATAGAGAAGGTAAAGGCTATTTATTATTTATGAGTCAAACTAGCAGATAACTTTGTCAGGGACCCTCAAGTTAAAATAATAAAGTCAATGAATCCTTCAGCAAAGAGCAGCAGCAATAGTATAATAGTATGATGCCACCTCTTGTAGACTTCTTTTACCAGTGTTTAAAGTATATAGGACTAAAGCATGGGATGACACACTCTACGGGTCTGAGATTTGGGGATGTGAGAACATGATACCATTACAAGTAATGCAGAATATGCTTTTAAGCTCTCTCTTTAAATTATTTATCAGTGTAGCTATGATACCATTACATTTCGATCTTGCCCTGAACAAAGTAAAAGATTGACAAAAGTTATGACCATTACTATATTGGATTAAAATCTGATCTGTGTCTGAATTGTAATTGCATTAAGTTGAGTTAAAAGAATTGATATCCCAGAATATACATTGTATGAATTGGCTCATTAATATTAACAGATGTTTCTTGAAGTTAAAGTTAGAAGATATCTGGAATCTCTCTGATAGTATTAAGACTGATATTAAGGACAAAATAAATATTAAGGATATTGAAATCTGATAAAACAAAAATGATTGTATTTAAATTATCAAAATATCTAATCCTGACTTGGGCACTACAGTCACATGCTAAATGATTTTAGGCAATGTTTTAATCTCTTTTCTACAAAATGTGTTATCTATTGTTGGACAGTTGAACGATGCACTTTACATTGTATGATAAGGTTTCCAAATCAAATAGTCGGAAATAGTTTTACTATTTAGGGGCACGTGTTGCTGTATTGAATTTGCAAGTTTAATGGAGAAGCAACCCAAAAACCAATTGAAATGACTACTTATGTATAATTTAATTGTAATGTTAATGATTTTTTTTATCATACTTAAAATAGGTAATTGATCATTATTATTAAAATTATTAAAGTGTTTAAATGTTATTTGGTTTATATAAATCTGATAAGTAAAGTTTAGTATGTATTTTAAGTTTTTACATTTTTTTTAATTTTTATTATTGAGATGATTCAAGTATTTAAAGTAGTTACATTACATATATCGTTGCATATATCAATTCATTAGACAGTCATTATACAGTTAGAATAAATATTCAGAAGAATATTAAAATCAGGGTACTTAAACAGGGGGGTAATAAGGCAGGATTAAAAGAAAACACGGATATACATATGGAGCAGACCATTTTATAGATTATTTTCATCTTGTCTATTCAATGTCTAGATTCCCTCCATTTTCTAACTGGAGCCCAAATATTCTTGCCAAATTCACGTTTTTTCTTCCCCTTAAAATCATAAAGGCATTCTTCAATGTTATGCATTCCTAAAAACCTTGAAAGCCATTGTTGGAAGGTGGGTGCATAAGGATCTTTCCATCCCGCTGAAATTAAAAGACGTAATATAGCTACAGAGATGAAGACAAGAGCTTCCGCACCACCATCTGTCTTCATTTTCCCATCGATGCCCACTAAAACCACCGTTGGGGATAGAACGATGTTTTGTTCTAGCAACCCCTCTAAAAATAGCTGTATCTCTTTAATGATTGGTGTCAAGCTCGGGCAGTTATAAAACATATGGAGTAAATCTGCCGGTCCCGTATTACACCTAGGGCATCTATCATTATCTCTCACTCCCCAGGCAAACAGCTTTGATGGAGTAAAATACAGGTTAGAAAGGGTCTTATACTGTTGAGCCCTTAGGTTTGAGGAGCGAAATGTCTTTTTATTTAATACTATGGCAAGATCAAGGTCTACATCTGGGTCCCCTAATTTGTGAGCTAGAGTGGTTTCGATCTTATCCATGACATCATCTAACTCCTGCAGAAAGTTACTATAGCAGATTTTTATTTTACTTCCTCCTTTTTTCAAATATTCGACTAATGAATGGCTCGCCAGAGGAGATAGCCTGGGCCTGAGTGATCTAATTGTTTGGGCCAATTGTGCATAAAGTAACCATTGACTAGATGGGAGCCCGAATTTATGTTGCAATGTGTTAAAGTCAATAATCTCGTCACCTAATACAACATCGCCAAGACACTTAATTCCCTTCTCCCTCCACAATCGGCTATTGCTATTTTGGCCTAAATGAGCAAAAGTATTAGATTTCCATATATCTGTATTTGCATGAATTTTTGGGATATTTAAATATTTCCCCACAAACTTCCAAATTCCCCATACAGCCATCAAGATCTTGTATCTGGATCTCTTATAAAATCTCCTTTCACCCTCACACATCAACAATCCCACTGACTTCCTACCAACTAAAAGCTCGTAGATAGTGGGGATTGTTTGAAGATCAGGTGGAGGTTCTACTATTCCATCATCATGTTTAAACAGTATATTCAATTGAACTAACAAACATGTCCATGATATAGCCTAATATTGGGCATTGCCAGGCCACCCCTCTCGAGTGGTAGAGACAGACGTGCCATCGACCTTCTAACTCTCACATACTGCCAAATGAATCGGATAAATGTTCCTTCAATCTTCCTAATTGTCCCCTCCTCCAACAGCAGTGGTATAGAGCGGAAGAGGTAGAGCAACTTAGGAAACATGGTCATTTTAATAACATTTACCCTGCCGATCAATGACAAATGTAGCACGTCTATCCTCCTAAGCTCCCTCTCAATTGACTCCAACAATGGATAGTAGTTGTCCAGAATGATCTTATTAACATTAGCATTCACCCTTATCCCTAGGTATACTGCTGAGTCCACATATCTATGATCTAGTTTAATGATGTTATTTGTGCAGACGATCTGTGTTTTTTCCTCATTTAAACGGTATCCTGACTGTGCACCAAAATCCTTAGCCAGTTGACTAATCTCCACCATTGCTCGTTGAGGGGCAGTTGTAATGATTGCCAGATCGTCAGCATATGCCAAAATTTTAGTAGTATAGCCATTGAGTTTCACCGGAATGATCTGTTCAGACATCTGAATTTTTTGGATCAGGGGGTCTATATACAGTGAGAATAGTATCGGGGAGCAGGGGCAACCTTGTCGAGTACCCCTTTTAATTATTATTTTGTCAGAGCTTTGCCCCATAACCATAACCCTTGCAGTCGGATCACTGTACATAGCCTTAATGGCCTTCAAGCTCTTCTTCCCAAACCCCCTTCCAACCAAGATCCCCCATAAGCACTCCCATGTCACACGATCAAATGCTTTCTCAGCATCTAGAAGGATCATGGCCATATCCTCACCCCTGCCAGCATAGGCATCGAACAAAGCTATAGCTCGTCTTATATGATCTGTAGTGTCACGACCTGGCACAAACCCATGCTGCCAAGGGGAGACCAACCGACCTATAATCCTTCCCAACCTTTTCGCCCATATCTTAGAGTATAGTTTTGTATCTGAATTGATAAGGGAGATCGGACGATAGGAGCCTGGATTATTTTTAGGTTTTCCTTTTTTGTGAAATACGACAATGTTTGTCTCTTTCCACGTTTCGGGGATTAACCCTGAACACACTATCCCATTAAATAAATCCAGCAAAATTGGGGTGATTTCCTCCTCTAGACACTTATATAACTCCAGGGGGATACCGTCAGGTCCTGCTGCTTTACCAGCAGCTAGTTCCTGAAGCGCTATCTTTACCTCCGTTAAAGTCAGGTCAGATTCCAATATCTCCCTACTCCTTTCATCTAATTTTTGGCCATCATCTTTTAGAGTTTGGTTCTGTGCTATCCCACCACCCTCTTCGACATATAGTTTTTGGTAGAGGTCTGAAAAACTTCCAGGATCTCCTCAGGTTCAGTGTAGTCAATCCCATTTTCCTGTATGCATGGGATGATATTTTTGGATCGCTCCTGCCTGATCCGCAATGCTAACACTCTTCCTGCTTGTTCCCCTGTCTCGTACCGATTCGCTCTCGAGGACTGGTACTCTCTGGATTCCTTCTGTGTAACAAGCCCCTGGAGATCCGCTTTAATGGTATTAATTCTATTTAAGCTTGCCTGCCCATCGATCCGTTGCCCTATATCTTTAATATGCTGTGTTTCTGCTAGGCCCAGGTTTCTGATCAGAGTTTCGACTCTCTCCCTATCCTCCTTCCTCAATCTGGCCGAGCAATTTATTGTCTCCCCCCTCATAGTCGCCTTAAATGTATCCCAAACTGTGTTATGGGAGGCACTATACCTGTTCATCTCGTAAAATTCCTTTGCCCATTGCCGTATGTGGCTCACAAACCTATCATCAGCGAGAAGCTTTCTTTCGAATGACCAACTCGTTTGTCGCCTTCCTACATTATCTGCCACACATGTTAAAATCAGAGGGTTGTGGTCAGAGATATATATGGGCATTTTTGTTATATTAACTTTACTCAGCTTATCTGATGAGAGAAGGGAATAGTCCAGTTTGGAGTATTTTTGATGCGGGAAAGAAAAATATGTAAAGCTCAAATCCGTAGGGTGTTTCAGATTCCACACATCCTCAAGTCCGTGCGATCTCATAAGTGAGGTAAGTGCTCTAAATACTTTTGGCTTAGATCCTGTATAGCTGGCTGCCCTATTCCAATCCACCGAGATATTCATATCCGCACACAATATAATAGGAGTTGGCCAGTCTACCAGCTCTTCTTCTAGAATATCGAAGACTTCCGGATCGTCAAAGTTTGAGCCATAGACTGTACACAAAGTATAACCCAGTGTCAGTTCTACTATTGCCCATCTTCCTAAACTATCTGCCTTCACTCTCTTTGCCCCACCTAGATTTTGTTTGGCTAGAATGGCCACACCTCTAACCATTGAGGTTTGTGAGGAACAAACCAGTGTCTCATAGCCCCTAATATATAGTAGATTTCTACTGACCCAGGGCAAGTGTGTCTCTTGCAAGCAGAGGATGTCCAAGTTATTGTGTCTTGCAAAGTGACCAACTCTCTGACGCTTCCTCCAATCATTTAACCCAGTGACATTCATGGAGCAGATTTTAATGTGTGCCATGATCTAGTATAGGCCTTTCCTGAAAGTATGGCTGACAAAATCTTGATACATTAGCTAAAATTACTAATACTCTCTTGCTGAAACAAACACTTTTCAAATACCGATACATCTCATTTTTCAATTTTCTCTCCCTCCCCCCCACCCCCTCCCTTCCCACCATTCTCCCACCCGTCCCCTCCCCCAATCCACCCCACCCCCCCACCACCACCCACCACCCACTCAAATAAGGCGCTCAGACCTAGTCTGTGCACGTGATGGAGAGTCGATTGAAGCGGTGGAGAAAAATTTTAACCAATCCGTTCAAAAGACCTGCCCTGGATAATAAGCTACTGTTACTTAATGTCTATAAACCTTAGGATAGCCATGCCGGGTGACCACACCACACTTCATATAATTATGATGCCGGACAGAGGTGGCAGGGGAAATAGTGTATTAACCCTGTTGCCCTGTTATCAATCTATCTATTAGGGTGTTATCAATATCCCAGATAGCATTATTTAATAGAGCTCATGCTGCTACCCCTTGAGAGTTCAGATATTCTTTGGCTTTCACCTCTGACATGAAATACAATGTTCTGCCAGCATTAATTATTTTTAGTTGCGCTGGATTGATCAGGTAGGCCTGCATGTTTTTGGCCTGAAAAGGAAGAATCAGCTGCCTCAATCTCCACCGTCTCTCGACTGGTATATGGCAGAAGTCTGGCCTAACAAAATATGAGATCTCTCCGACTGTTTTCCTCGCGTCTGGCCTAGCTTTTTCCGATATTGCTTGCCTTAATAGGAAGTTGCCCAAAAATATTAATATCGCTCTGGGCTTGTCCGTTTCCTTTGCATGCTTTTTTGGTTTAAACGGAGTGCGGTGTGCTCGCTGTATTTCCTCGGCCCAATTCCAGCCAGGGAGATCCACAAAGGCTTTCTCAAAGAGTTTGATGATGAAGGCTCTTATGTCCAGCCCTTCCACCCCCTCCTGTACCCCTAAGACCCAAAGGTTATTCCGCCTTTGCCAGTTCTCCAAGTCTTCCAGCTTCCATTGTATGTCCGTTATCTGGGCACTTTGGGCATCAACCTTAGTAATGGCTGCCGCTGACTCAGCCTCCGTCGAGACCACTCTTTCCTCTAAATCTGTAACTCGATCGCCTAGGTTAACACACACTTTGGACTGCTTCCTTATTGCTCCTTGCATTTTCCTAACAGCCGCCTGTGCCTTACGGCTGTCCTGGCGGGTCTCTTCTCTATGAGCCAGGATCTCCTTGTGTATCACCTCTAAAAGGGACATCTGTGCTGCCTCTCCGTGTGGACTACCCAGTAAGTGAGAATGAGAGTCTGAAGAGCGGTCCCAACTAAGCTCTTGGATCTTAACCCCAGCGGGAGGTCTAGCTGAGGAAATATGGGGGTCAGGTCCAATTTCCGGTTCGCTTTCAGTATCCAAGTTACTTCCTCCCTGTACTGAACTGTCATCCTCTGACCACTCGCCACCTTCTGAGACAGAGAAGAAGCATTCACTGGGGGGGTTATCCTCATCTTTATCGCTTGGCTTTTCTTGTCCAGGGTGGCCCCCCATATTAACCATATTTGCCATAATGTCCACGGCGCTCTCTTGGGCCATTGCAGCTTTCAGTTCCACTGCCTCATCCAATTTTCCTCCAGCCCCCACCTGATCCTCCGTAGTCTCCTTCATTGGGTCTTTGTCATTGGCTGTTTTTACATTAGCCCCCACTGAGCTACCAGGAGACTTTGTGTTTATTTCGGAGGAAAAGGGGGTGAGACCCCCCATCCCCCACAGTTCCTTCCTGCTCTTGCTCTTTATCAACAACTATTGCCCTGTTTTTAAGGTTCTTATCTTTGCCTATTTTAGCGAACATATCAGTGATAGGGGTAGTTGCTGGTTTAGCTTTGTTTGATTGTTGGATTTTTCTTACCGGCGGTGTCTGCTTCGCCTGACGACTGTCCCCTTCTTCAGACTCCGCTGCAGCTTCAACAACAGCTGCTTCACTCTTCGCGGCCGCTTTTGCTGCTGTATTCAGTTTAGGCGCCATGGCTTTCTTCGTGTTTTTGATCCTTTTCACCGCGCAAATACTGCTGCTCCCGCTTAATATCTGGATCTCCTTTCTCCGTTGGCTCCGCAGATTTCGTAACTCCGCACTCCTCTCCCCTGTGAAGGCTTCTCCCTTTGCCGGTATCGATGCGGGAATCACCTGGCCTCTTCACACCGCACAGGCTTTACCCCTCGGAGCTCTCGCCACTCGCGTTAGCTCACGCAGCAGGCGTCCAATGGGCCCGCGACAGGTGATGGGCAGGAACATTCGTCGTCCCTCGCAAGCTTGAACAGCCGATCTGACCGACTCCTGCTACCTCTCGCCAGCAGCCAGCCTCCAGCAGCTCCGTGATAAACTGTCCAGAGCGCGGTCTACGATGCGGGCAAACAACAGGTGGGGTTCCATACTATACCCCCCGTTTTCTAAGCTGTGTTGTGTGATGCCGTGATACGGTATCCTTTGGCGTCTGCCGTTAACCAGGTTAGACGCTCCTCTCCACCACCTCCATCACTCACGACCGTTCTACACGGCCGCCATCTTGCCCCCCTTTGTTTGGACTGCTCTTTTTGACTTTTTTCTCAAGTTGTTTTTTAGATTGACCTCACATTAAGAGCAAGTATTTGTTTCTGGCCTATTTCAGGATATATGACGGTACCACGCGTACTTTTACAACGCGTACCGTTACAACGCTACTTTTACCACGCAAGTCGTTACAACGACTTGCGTGGAGGGGCGCTGGATAGTAAATTTTTTAATTTACTATTCCAACTCCAGTCCCCGTGGACTCTAGGGAAAGGAGTTGGATAGTAAATTAATCTATTTACTATCCTGGAGCGCCCCCCAGCGCAAGTCGTGGTAACGACTTGCGTGGTAAAAGTAGCGTGGTAACGGTACCGCGTTGTAAAAAATGCGTGGTTACCGTTGTATACCCTATTTCATCATGGCCTGTAGCTGTCATCACATTTGATTTATGTTTTTAAAGCATCAATTGAGTTTACTGAGTTGCAAAATACTTACCATTTTCATCCTGTCCCGTTGGAATATTTTGAGTGGTTTGCTCTGGAGAAATAAAGTCAATAAAAAGAGAATTTACATAGAATCAAAATGTTGATCTTGCTAATAGAAAAAGGAAAACACATATACATTGCAAATGTAATTCAGATGTTTGCACACACTCAATGAACATGCTCAATGAACACAGAGAAGTGTTGCAAGCAGCATACACTTTAAACATTACAAATATTATTTGATTGACAGAAAAGAGAAGACTGAGAGCCAAAGCAGAAAATCATTGGTAAGTGCGTTGTTGCTTCTGCTCTAGTCTAAAAGATGTCCCTCTATTTTTTATATCAGAACCTTAATTATCTCTGAAAGAAAAGAAAAAAACTCCAGAAATGTCCAAATTTTAGTCTGTCTCCTTCATTTTCAAAGTTGCAACAGTGAGAGAGTTGAAAGGGAGCCCCCAGGTTTATACATTTCATTTTGATTTTTTGCATTACATTACTTAATGTACTCATGAGAACAAAAGTCATTGGATTCTTTCCATGTTTGGTTCATGATAAGTTAATGCTCTCCTCTAGTGCTCTCTGTTTGGAGAGTTTCTATAAGTGATTCATTCTTAAGAAGGGAGAAATGAACCAACTAGAGTGTCTGTCAGCAATTGTTACCAGATTTTCTAAATATATAATTTCTCTGTGCTGCACCTAGTGCTCCATATTTTCCTCTCTATTGGAAACTAAACCTTTCTTCATCTTACTGGCTGTTTTCTGCAAACATTGAATGTATCAGTGCATTTAAATAATGTTTTATTTGTCAGGCCATTTGTTTAGTGTTCATTGATCTTCCAGGCTGTTTCTTCATATCTTTCTAATTCTTCCCAGGAGGTGATTTTATTGGCTTTAAAGTAGGAGCAAAAAGTAGGTAGATGCATTGTTGCTTATGCTATAGTCTGAAAGACTCCCTTCTATTTTGTAAATCAGAACCATAATTATTTCTGATCAAAGACGGAGAGACTCCAGACATTTCCCAATTGTAGCAACAGAAAAACGAAAGGTCACCCTCAAGTTCGTACATTTCATTTTTATTGTTAGCATTACGGTAGGAAATGAAAACAAGTTGACTTTGGATTATTTCCATGTCTAGTTCATGATAATGTAATGATCTCCTCTAGTGCTATCTCTTTGGAGAGTTTTGTATAAGTGGTTGTGGTTTAAGAAGGAGAAATGAACCAACTAGGGAGTCTGTATGCAATTACTACTTGATTTTCTAAATAATTAATTTCTCTGAGCTGCACCCTGTGTTCCTTATTGTCTCCTCTATTGAACAGTTCTCTTAATTTTTCTTACTGGTTTAATTTCTCAGGCCAATAATTTAGCATTGATTCATCTACCTATCTGTAACTTCATCTCTTTCTTTTTCTTCCCATGAGGTGTTTTGTATAGGCCTTACCAGATGAAGAGCATATTATGAATCAGAACCTCAATTATTAAAATGAATAGGAAGAGAGACTCAAACATTTGCTTAATTGTACTCTATGACTTTCTTTTTTAAAGTTGTTTCAGTGACAAAGGTAATAGAGAGTCTACAAGTTCCTACATTTCATTTTCCTTCTTTTTATTACTGGATGTTATGGTTTCACAAGTCCAACATATCAGTAGATTCTCTCCATATTGAATTCATGACAATTTAATGTTCCCCTCCAGTGCACTCGGTTTGGAGCATTTGCTATAAGTGGCTGAGTTTTCAGAGTTAGAAATGAGCCACAAGGGCATCTGTCAGCTATAACTTCATGTAAACTACTAACTGTAACCACAGTTTGCTGCTATATTATACTGTGCTTTTCAACAATCAACTGCAATTTTATTTAAAATCAGGTATGTCTACAGGTGGTGAGAGTTGTAGGGCCAAATGCATCACACATTTTCCTCCTCGCAGAATCGACCCGTTTGTGATTGCAAAAAATGCGATTGCGATGCATCAAACCCAATTTTGCAATTTGGTAACCTGTTAAAGAATTGCAAAATAGGTTTAGGATTCACTAATTGGAAAGGGCGTGTTTATGGTAGGGCGTATCTCCATGAAGTTTGGTCCCTGCCATTTACCATAGGTGCCTGAGCAAAGGTAAAGAAGTTTATTTAAAAGGTGAACATTGCACATCAACACCCGTTCACTCATTCGTCTGTAGGAATTTACAATTGTACATCTCATGTAATTCTGATGCTCCAAATTTAGCATGTATTCTAAAGGGCACACACGCTCCGGCTATCACACCGACTTTCAAGTTGCTAGCAAACCATAGTTATTTGCTTTTAAATAATGTAGATTGCTGTGGCATGCTGGCAGGGATTCTGTACATTGTGACTGTATCCCAATGTGTAGTCTGCTATAAGAATGTGCTGTTCCCTCCTCCACATGGGAAGCGCGAATATCAATCTGGCCTTCTATTTTAACCTTTAAAGAAGAGTTCAACAAGATGAGTCGAATAAGGGCTTTATTGTCACAAAGGGAAGCTGCCCTTACTTCTTCAAGTGAAACATTTGTCCTTCACGTTGCAAACACCTGCACTGAAGTGCACTCCCTTTTGAATACAGATCTTCCCCTGCATTTTGGTGCTTTGATTCACACAAGATTCAATGCCTCTTCGACAACAGGCTTGGCACACTTTTTTAAAATTGTAAGTTCTGGCCTTGTGACCTCATTCCAAACTATATTTGTTGTGATACCAGCCTTTTTTCATTCTATTTTGTACAGCCTTTTGGCGGTTTACCGTTAATTCTCACCTTGGCTGCTGTTGTGTTGCTGTTAATTTGCCTACTCAGAAATGGCTGTACAATCTGTGTCACATGACGATCTGCCCCGACTGCTTCAGTTTCGCAACAGGATGCTTGATAACTATGGAACGCTGCCTCTGGCGACATTGAGTGCGGCTTATGGATTTTCATTCCGATTCTCCTACTTTACATGCGTGCAGCCTGTTTTTCATTGCCTTGATTGCTGTCTTGAATGGGCTCTGGATTTGTGTCTGTGTAATACGGTGTCTTCCGACCTGGACTATGACCAGCTGATGAGCCCCTTAGTTGCTCATGAAGTGCAATGTTCTGGCATCAGGATTATGGCCTTTGCAGTGATGCATGGAGTCCTAGGGAATAGAGATATTTGTGCAGCAGCACATGACTTCCTGGCACGCAGTTATATTGAAGAATGCCTGAGTTGTCCTCTGATGGTGCTAGAGGCTCCCGCTATTGAAGAACATGTGTGCTCCTTCTCGTTAATTATTTGAATGGCTGAAATGTTCTCTGATCATTACAAGGACTTCCTATTGGAGGCATTTGCGTCTTACTGTGCCTATGCGCTGTTGGATTGAGGTGATTTTTTTTAACTTCAAAACACGTACTGGACTCTTGGTTTCTGTGTATATTTTTTCTCTCCGACACATTTCTTGTGTTGGACACTATATGATCCGTATTTAGTAATGAGATTTTTTGTGGTTGTGGTTAATTATTACTTTGGAAATTAACTCCCAATTTTTCAGTTTGGTGAATTTTTAAACTTGGTTCTGTCTCATTGGAACTTAAACTCGGTGTTCCTAACTTGTCTTCGTTGGTGTATGTTCCGATCAAGGGAGTGTGTAGTGAGGGAAGTGCCTTATTGGTACACTTTGCTATGTTACCATAGGCTTACTAGAAGTTTAAACACCATTTTACCTTTCTGCTGCTTTTGCACATGACACTGCATATAACTGTTGTTGTAAGTTAGGCTGCGTGAAGTTCTTCACATGACAATGGCTTGTTTTCAACATCCCTAGACTTAATCTCGACTTTAGTCTGAACAGTGAGTGCCGATGCCTCCAAGGTTAGCATAACAGTTTTAGCTGTTATTCGGGCTGATAGTTTCTCACTTACAAACAATATTTACGCAGCTGCTGCTAACTGAAATTTTGGCGCTTTTAATATTGCACTACAGGCATGAGTTTAGGCACTTGGAGAACATCCGTTTCCAGAGAAAGAGTTTTTGCAATTCATGATGTGATCCACCTCTGCTGATCATGGAGGTAAGGGGTCCTCTATACACGCCTAAGAGACCTTCTATATTTTGTAAAAAATAGTTCCTAGCACGAGAGCGTGGCATACTAGGCACTATAGGACCTGTTTCCACAATCATTATAATAAGATTCATCCATTTGTGTTTTATGGAATTGTGACAATGCTGATCATAATATTTCTAATCATATGTGTACTTGTGTAAGCAAAAATACTGCATATTAGAGCACGTCGATAAAATAAACATGTTAAACTTTCCTGTATCTCTTTTTACCCATGTTGTGGACTGGTATGAGAATAATAACAAAAGAGTGTTATTGATTCCCACCATTCCTGAGAGAAATCTAAGTTGAATGTTCTGGGTTGTCTAATCATTGGTACCTTTGCTATAGGACGAAGAGCTAATGTAACACTGAGGCTTGTCAGTTAGGGGCTCTAGGTACTGAGGTTAGTTTTTTGGTCCACCACAATTCACAGAGGTCTTGGGTCTCTGTGCACAGTTCTGTGTGTGAGCAGAATCCCTGCAACAGCTGTCACACCATCTCTTTCTAATTCCTCCCAGCAGGTGTTTTTATTGGCTTTAAAGTAGGAGCAAATATTAGTATTTATCATGTTTCTACATAGATGAGTAGGTGTCTTCCCACTTGGTTTATGTTTTAAAGGCATGTATTGAGTTTATTGAGTTCCAAAATACTCACCAAAATGTTCCTGTCCCGTTCGAATATTTTGGGTGGTTTGTTCGATCCAAGGATCTTGTTAATAGAAAAGGAAAACACATTTAAGTGATTTCATTTAATACATTTAATATTTATACATACACAAAGAGCACAGAGAATTGTTGCAATCAGCTTGAAAAGGTTCATAAAATCAACAATTATTTATGTGTCAGCAAAAGGAAGACTGAGAGCCAAAGCAGAACATTTTTGGTATGTGCACTGTTGCTTCTGCTCTGGTATAAAATACTCACCTGTATTTTGTGAATCAGAACCTAAATTATTATTGAATGAAAAGATAGAGACTCCAGATATATACTAAATGTAGTCTATCACTTTCCTTATCAAAGTTGCGTCAGTGAAAAATGTGAAAGAGAACCCTCAAGTTCCTACATTTCATTTTGATTCTTTGTATTAATGTAATTAATGTATTCTTGAAACCAAAATGTCATTGTATTCTTTCCATGCTAAATTCATGACAATGTAATGCTCTCCTCTAGGGCTCTCTGTTTGGAGAGATTTCTAAAAGTAGTTAAGTTTTCAGAATGGCGAAATGAACCAGATAGCGAGTCTGTCAGCAATTGGTACAATATTCCCCAAATATTTCATTTCTTTGTTCTGCATCCAGTGCTCCATATTGTCTTTTCCATTGAACACTAATCCTTACTTTTACTTACTTGGTCTTTACTAGGAACATTGAATTTATTTTTCTATGTAAGTAATGTTTCATTTATTTGGTCATTTCCTTAGAATACATTGATCGTCCTGGCTGCACTTCACCTTTTTGACTTTTTTCTCAAGTTGTTTTTTAGATTGACCTCACATTAAGAGCAAGTATTTGTTTCTGGCCTATTCCCACATGGCCTGTAGCTGTCATCACATTTGATTTATGTTTTTAAAGCATCAATTGAGTTTACTGAGTTGCAAAATACTTACCATTTTCATCCTGTCCCGTTGGAATATTTTGAGTGGTTTGCTCTGGAGAAATAAAGTCAATAAAAAGAGAATTTACATAGAATCAAAATGTTGATCTTGCTAATAGAAAAAGGAAAACACATATACATTGCAAATTTAATTCAGATGTTTGCACACACTCAATGAACATGCTCAATGAACACAGAGAAGTGTTGCAAGCAGCATACACTTTAAACATTACAAATATTATTTGATTGACAGAAAAGAGAAGACTGAGAGCCAAAGCAGAAAATCATTGGTAAGTGCGTTGTTGCTTCTGCTCTAGTCTAAAAGATGTCGCTCTATTTTTTATATCAGAACCTTAATTATCTCTGAAAGAAAAGAAAAAAACTTCAGAAATTTCCAAATTTTAGTCTGTCTCCTTCATTTTCAAAGTTGCAACAGTGAGAGAGTTGAAAGGGAGCCCCCAGGTTTATACATTTCATTTTGATTTTTTGCATTACATTACTTAATGTACTCATGAGAACAAAAGTCATTGGATTCTTTCCATGTTTGGTTCATGATAAGTTAATGCTCTCCTCTAGTGCTCTCTGTTTGGAGAGTTTCTATAAGTGATTGATTCTTAAGAAGGGAGAAATGAACCAACTAGAGTGTCTGTCAGCAATTGTTACCAGACTTTCTAAATATATAATTTCTCTGTGCTGCACCTAGTACTCCATATTTTCCTCTCTATTGGAAACTAAACCTTTCTTCATCTTACTGGCTGTTTTCTGCAAACATTGAATGTATCAGTGCATTTAAATAATGTTTTATTTGTCAGGCCATTTGTTTAGTGTTCATTGATCTTCCAGGCTGTTACTTCATATCTTTCTAATTCTTCCCAGGAGGTGATTTTATTGGCTTTAAAGTAGGAGCAAAAAGTAGGTAGATGCATTGTTGCTTATGCTATAGTCTGAAAGACTCCCTTCTATTTTGTAAATCAGAACCATAATTATTTCTGATCAAAGACGGAGAGACTCCAGACATTTCCCAATTGTAGCAACAGAAAAACGAAAGGTCACCCTCAAGTTCGTACATTTCATTTTTATTGTTAGCATTACAGTAGGAAATGAAAACGAATTGACTTTGGATTATTTCCATGTCTAGTTCATGATAATGTAATGATCTCCTCTAGTGCTATCTCTTTGGAGAGTTTTGTATAAGTGGTTGTGGTTTAAGAACCAGAAATGAACCAACTAGGGAGTATGTACGCAATTACTACTTGATTTTCTAAATAATTAATTTCTCTGAGCTGCACCCTGTGTTCCTTATTGTCTCCTCTATTGAACAGTAATCTTAATTTTTCTTACTGGTTTAATTTCTCAGGCCAATTATTTAGCATTCATTCATCTACCTATCTGTAACTTCATCTCTTTCTTTTTCTTCCCATGAGGTGTTTTGTATAGGCCTTACCAGATGAAGAGCATATTATGAATCAGAACCTCAATTATTAAAATGAATAGGAAGAGAGACTCAAGCAATTGCTTAATTGTACTCTATGACTTTCTTTTTTAAAGTTGTTTCAGTGACAAAGGTAAAAGGGAGTCTACAAGTTCCTACATTTCATTTTCCTTCTTTTTATTACTGGATGTTATGGTTTCACAAGTCCAACATATCAGTAGATTCTCTCCATATTGAATTCATGACAATTTAATGCTCCCCTCCAGTGCACTTGGTTTGGAGCATTTGCTATCAGTGGCTGAGTTTTCAAAGTTAGAAATGAGCCACAAGGGCATCTGTCAGCTATAACTTCATGCACACTACTACCTGCAACCACAGTTTGCTGCTATATTAGACTGTGCTTTTCAACAATCAACTGCAATTTTATTTAAAATCAGGTATGTCTACAGGTGGTGAGAGTTGTAGGGCCAAATGCATCACACATTTTCCTCCTCGTAGAATCGACCCGTTTGTGATTGCAAAAAATGCGATAACGATGCATCAAACCCAATTTTGCAATTTGGTAACCTAATAAAGAATTGCAAAATAGGTTTAGGATTTACTATTTGGAAAGGGCGTGTTTATGGTAGGGCGTATCTCCATGAAGTTTGGTCCCTGCCATTTACCATAGGTGCCTGAGCAAAGGTAAAGAAGTTTATTTAAAAGGTGAACATTGCACATCAACACCCGTTCACTCATTCGTCTGTAGGAATATACAATTATACATCTAATGTAATTCTGATGCTCCAAATTTAGCATGTATTCTAAAGGGCACACACGCTCCGGCTATCACACCGACTTTCACGTTGCTAGCAAACCATAGTTATTTGCTTTTAAATAATGTAGATTGCTGTGGCATGCTGGCAGGGATTCTGTACATTGTGACTGTATCCCAACGTGTAGTCTGCTGTAAGAATGTGCTGTTCCCTCCTCCACATGGGAAGCTCGATGTATCAATCTGGCCTTCTATTTTAACCTTTAAAGAAGAGTTCAACAAGATGAGTCGAGTAAGGGCTTTATTGTCACAAAGGGAAGCTGCCCTTACTTTTTCAAGTGAAACATTTGTCCTTCACGTTGCAAACACCTGCACTGAAGTGCACCCCCTTTTGAATACAGATCTTCCCCTGCATTTTGGTGCTTTGATTCACACAAGATTCAATGCCTCTTTGACAACAGGTTTGGCACACTTTTTTAAAATTGTAAGTTCTTGCCTTGTGACCTCATTCCAAACTATATTTGTTGTGATACCAGCATTTTTTCATTCTATTTTGTACAGCCTTTTGGCAGTTTACCGTTAATTCTCACCTTGGCTGCTGTTGTGTTGCTGTTAATTTGCCTACTCAGAAATGGCTGTACAATCTGTGTCACATGACGATCTGCCCCGACTGCTTCAGTTTCGCAACAGGATGCTTGATAACTATGGAACGCTGCCTCTGGCGACATTGAGTGCGGCTTATGGATTTTCATTTTGATTCTCCTACTTTACATGCGTGCAGCCTGTTTTTCATTGCCTTGATTGCTGTCTTGAATTGGCTCTGGATTTGTGTCTGTGTAATACGGTGTCTTCCGACCTGGACTATGACCAGCTGATGAGCCCCTTAGTTGCTCATGAAGTGCAATGTTCTGGCATCAGGATTATGGCCTTTGCAGTGATGCATGGAGTCCTAGGGAATAGGGATATTTGTGCAGCGGCACATGACTTCCTGGCACGCATTTATATTGAAGAATGCCTGAGTTGTCCTCTGATGGTGCTAGAGGCTCCCGCTATTGAAGAACATGTGTGCTCCTTCTCGTTAATTAATTGAATGGCTGAAATGTTCTCTGATCATAACAAGGACATCCTATTGAAGGCATTTGTATCGTACTGTGCCTATGCGCTGTTGGATTGAGGTGATTTTTTTTTACTTCAAAACACGTACTGGACTCTTGGTTTCTTTGTATATTTTTTCTCTCCGACACATTTCTTGTGTTGGACACTATATGATCCCTATTTAGTAATGAGATTTTTTGTGGTTAATTATTACTTTGGAAATTAACTCCCAATTTTTCAGTTTGGTGAATTTTTAAACTTGGTTCTGTCTCATTGTAACTTGAACTCGGTGTTCCTAACTTGTCTTCGTTGGTGTGTGTTCCGATCAAGGGAGTGTGTAGTGAGGGAAGTGCCTTACTGGTACACTTTGCTATGTTAGCATAGGCTTATTAGAAGTTTAAACACCATTTTACCTTTCTGTTGCTTTTGCACATGACACTGCATATAACTGTTGTTGTAAGTTAGGCTGCGTGAAGTTCTTCACATGACAATGGCTTGTTTTCAACATCCCTAGACTTAATCTCGACCTTAGTCTGAACAGTGAGTGCCGATGCCTCCAAGGTTATCATAACAGTTTTAGCTGTTATTCTGGCTGATAGTCTCTCACTTACAAACAATATTTACGCAGCTGCTGCTAACTGAAATTTGGGCGCTTTTAATATTGCACTACATGCATGAGTTTAGGCACTTGGAGAACATCCGTTTCCAGAGAAAGAGTTTTTGCAATTCCTGATGTGATCCACCTCTGCTGATCATGGAGGTAAGGGGTCCCCTATACAAGCCTAAGAGACCGTCTATATTTTGTAAAACATAGTTCCTAGCATGAGAGCGTGGCATACTAGGCACTAGAGGACCTGTTTCCACTATCATTATAATAAGATTTATCCATCTGTGTTTTATGGAATTGTGACAATCCTGATCATAATATTTCTAATCATATGTCTACTTATGTAAGCAAAAATACTTCATCTTAGAGCACGTTGTTAAAATAAACATTTTAAACTTTCCTGTATCTCTTTTTACCCATGTTGTGGACTGGTATGAGAATAATAACAAAAGAGTGTTATTCATTCCCACCATTCCTGAGAGAAATCTAAGTTGCATGTTCTGGGTTCTCTTATCATTGGTACCTTTGCTATAGGACGAAGGGCTAATATAACACTGATGCTTGTCAGTTAGGGGCTCTAGGTACTGAGGTTAGTTTTTTGGTCCACCACAATTCACTGAGGTCTTCGGTCTCTCTGCACTGTTCTGTGTGTGAGCAGAATCCCTGCAACAGCTGTCGCACCATCTCTTTCTAAATCATCCAGGCAGGTGTTTTTATTGGCTTTAAAGTAGGAGCAAATATTAGTGTCTATCATATTTCTACATAGACGAGTAGGCGTCTTCCCACTTGGTTTATGTTTTAAAGGCATGCATTGAGTTTACTGAGTTCCAAAATACTCACCAAAATGTTCCTGTCCAGTTCGAATATTTTGGGTAGTTTGTTCGATCCAAGGATCTTGTTAATAGAAAAAGGAAAACACATTAAGTGATTTCATTTAATTCATTTATGATTTATACATACACAAAGAGCACAGAGAATTGTTGCAATCTGCATGCAAAGGTTCATAAAATCAACAATTATTTGAGTGTCAGCAAAAGGAAGACTGAGAGCCAAAGCAGAAAATTATTGGTATGTGCGCTGTTGCTTCTGCTCTGGTATAAAATACTCACCTGTATTTTGTGAATCAGAACCTATATTATTATTGAATGAAGAGATAGAGACTCCAGATATATACTAAATGTAGTCTATCACTTTCCTTATCAAAGTTGCCTCAGTGAAAATGTGAAAGAGAACCCTCAAGTTCCTACATTTCATTTTGATTCTTTGAATTAATGTAATTAATGTATCCATGAGACCAAAATGTCATTGTATTCTTTCCATGCTAAATTCATGACAATTTAATGCTCTCCTCTAGGGCTCTCTGTTTGGAGAGATTTCTAAAAGTAGTTAAGTTTTCAGAATGGCGAAATGAACCAAATAGCGAGTCTGTCAGTAATTGGTAAAATACTCTCCAAATATTTCATTTCTTTGTTCTGCATCCAGCGCTCCATATTGTCTTTTCCAGTGAACACTAATCCTTACTTTTACTTACTTGGTCTTTACTAGGAACATTGAATTTTTTTTCTATGTAAGTAATGTTTCATTTATTTGGTCATTTCCTTAGAATACATTGATCGTCCTGGCTGCACTTCACCTTTTTGACTTTTTTCTCAAGTTGTTTTTTAGATTGAGCTCACAATAAGAGGAAGTATTTGTTTCTGGCCTATTTCCACATGGCCTGTAGCTGTCATCGCATTTGATTTATGTTTTTAAAGCATCAATTGAGTTTACTGAGTTGCAAAATACTTACCATTTTCATCCTGTCCCGTTGGAATATTTTGAGTGGTTTGCTCTGGAGAAATAAAGTCAATAAAAAGAGAATTTACATAGAATCAAAATGTTGATCTTGCTAACAGAAAAAGGAAAACACATATACATTGCAAATTTAATTCAGATGTTTGCACACACTCAATGAACATGCTCAATGAACACAGAGAAGTGTTGCAAGCAGCATACACTTTAAACATTACAACTATTATTTGATTGACAGAAAAGAGAAGACTGAGAGCCAAAGCAAAAAATCATTGGTAAGTGCGTTGTTGCTTCTGCTCTAGTCAAAAAGACGTCCCTCTATTTTTTTATATCAGAACCTTAATTATCTCTGAAAGAAAAGAAAAAAACTCCAGACATTTCCAAATTTTAGTCTGTCTCCTTCAATTTCAAAGTTGCAACAGTGAGAGAGTTAAAAGGGAGCCCCCAGGTTTATACATTTCATTTTGATTTTTTGCATTACATTACTTAATGTACTCATAAGAACCAAAGTCATTGGATTCTTTCCATGTTTGGTTCATGATAAGTTAATGCTCTCCTCTAGTGCTCTCTGTTTGGAGAGTTTCTATAAGTGATTGATTCTTAAGAAGGGAGAAATGAACCAACTAGAGTGTCTGTCAGCAATTGTTACCAGATGTTCTAAATGTGTAATTTCTCTGTGCTGCACCTAGTGCTCCATATTTTCCTCTCTATTGAAAACTAAACCTTTCTTCATCTTACTGGCTGTTTTCTGCAAACATTGAATGTATCTGTGCATATAAATAATATTTTATTTGTCAGGCCATTTGTTCAGCGTTCATTGATCTTCCAGGCTGTTACTTCATATCTTTCTAATTCTTCCGAGGAGGTGATTTTATTGGCTTTAAAGTAGGAGCAAAAAGTAGGTAGATGCATTGTTGCTTATGCTATAGTCTGAAAGACTCCCTTCTATTTTGTAAATCAGAACCTTAATTATTTCTGATCAAAGACAGAGAGACTCCGGACATTTCCCAATTGTAGCAACAGAAAAACGAAAGGGCACCCTCAAGTTTGTACATTTAATTTTGATTGTTTGCATCATGGTAGGAAATGACAACAAAATGACTTTGGATTATTTCCATGTTTAGTTCATGATAATGTAATGATCTCCTCTAGTGCTATCTCTTTGGAGAGTTTTGCATAAGTGGTTGTGTTTTAAGAAGGAGAAATGAACCAACGAGGGAGTCTGTACGCAATTACTACTTGATTTTCTAAATAATTCATTTCTCTGTGCTGCACCCTGTGTTCCTTATTGTCTCCTCTATTGAACAGTAATCTTAATTTTTCTTATTGGCTGTTTAGTATAAGCGTTGATAGATTCCGTCCAAATAAGAAAGGTTTAATTTCTCAGGCCAATAATTTAGCATTCATTCATCTACCTATCTGTAACTTCATCACCTTCGTTTTCTTCCCATGAGGTGTTTTGTATAGGCCTTACCAGATGAAGAGCATATTATGAATCAGAACCTCAAGTATTAAAATGAATAGGAAGAGAGACTCAAGCAATTTCTTAATCGTACTCTATGACTTTCTTTTTTAAAGTTGTTTCAGTGACAAAGGTAAAAGGGAGTTTACAAGTTCCTACATTTCATTTTCCTTCTTTTTATAACTGGATGTTATGGTTTCACAAGTCCAACATATCAGTAGATTCTCTCCATATTCAATTCATGACAATTTAATGCTCCCCTCCAGTGCACTTGGTTTGGAGCATTTGCTATAAGTGGCTGAGTTTTCAAAGTTAGAAATGAGCCACAAGGGCATCTGTCAGCTATAACTTCATGCACACTACTACCTGCAACCACAGTTTGCTGCTATATTAGACTGTGCTTTTCAACAATCAACTGCAATTTTATTTAAAATCAGGTATGTCTACAGGTGGCGAGAGTTGTAGGGCCAAATGCATCACACATTTTCCTCCTCGCAGAATCGACCCGTTTGAGATTGCAAAAAATGCGTTTGCAATGCATCAAACCCAATTTTGCAATTTGGTAACCTGTTAAAGAATTGCAAAATAGGTTTAGGATTCACTATTTGGAAAGGGCGTGTTTATGGTAGGGCGTATCTCCATGATGTTTGGTCCCTGCCAATCACCATAGGTGCCTGAGCAAAGGTAAAGAAGTTTATTTAAAAGGTGAACATTGCACATCAACACCCGTTCACTCATTCGTCTGTAGGAATATACAATTGTACATCTCATGTAATTCTGATGCTCCAAATTTAGCATGTATTCTAAAGGGCACACACGCTCCGGCTATAACACCGACTTTCACGTTGCTAGCAAACCATAGTTATTTGCTTTTAAATAATGTAGATTGCTGTGGCATGCTGACAGGGATTCTGTACATTGTGACTGTATCCCAACATGTAGTCTGCTGTAAGAATGTGCTGTTCCCTCCTCCACATGGAAAGCTTGATGTATCAATCTGGCCTTCTATTTTAACCTTTAAAGAAGAGTTCAACAAGATGAGTCGAATAAGGGCTTTATTGTCACAAAGGGAAGCTGCCCTTACTTCTTCAAGTGAAACATTTGTCCTTCACGTTGCAAACACCTGCACTGAAGTGCACCCCCTTTCGAATACAGATCTTCCCCTGCATTTTGGTGCTTTGATTCACACAAGATTCAATGCCTCTTCGACACCAGGCTTGGCACACTTTTTTTAAATTGTAAGTTCTGGCCTTGTGACCTCATTCCAAACTATATTTGTTGTGATACCAGCATTTTTTAATTCTCTTTTGTACAGCCTTTTGGCGGTTTACCGTTAATTCTCACCTTGGCTGCTGTTGTGTTGCTGTTAATTTGCCTACTCAGAAATGGCTGTACAATCTGTGTCACATGACGATCTGCCCCGACTGCTTCAGTTTCGCAACAGGATGCTTGATAACTATGGAACGCTGCCTCTGGCGACATTGAGTGCGGCTTATGGATTTTCATTCCGGTTCTCCTACTTTACATGCATGCAGCCTGTTTTTCATTGCCTTGATTGCTGTCTTGAATGGGCTCTGGATTTGTGTCTGTGCAATACGTTGTCTTCCGACTTGGACTATGACCAGCTGATGAGCCCCTTAGTTGCTCATGAAGTGCAATGTTCGGGCATCGGGATTATGGCCTTTGCGGTGATGCATGGAGTCCTAGGTAATAGGGATATTTGTGCAGCGGCACATGACTTCCTGGCACGCAGTTATATTGAAGAATGCCTGAGTTGTCCTCTGATGGTGCTAGAGGCTCCCGCTATTGAAGAACATGTGTGCTCCTTCTCGTTAATTAATTGAATGCCTGAAATGTTCTCTGATGATAACAAGGACTTCCTATTGGAGGCAGTTGCGTCGTACTGTGCCTATGCGCTGTTGGATTGAGGTGACTCTTTTTAACTTCAAAACACGTACTGGACTCTTGGTTTCTCTGTATATTTTTCTCTCTTACACATTTCTTGTGTTGGACACTATATTATCCCTATTTAGTTTTGAGATTTTTTGTGGTTAATTATTACTTTGGAAATGAACTCCCAATTTTTCAGTTTGGTGAATTTTTAAACTTGGTTCTGTCTCATTGGAACTTGAACTCGGTGTTCCTAACTTGCCTTTGTTTGTGTGTGTTCCGATCAAGGGAGTGTGTAGTGAGGGCAGTGCCTTACTGGTACACTTTGCTATGCTAGCATAGGCTTATTAGAAGTTTAAACACCATTTTACCTTTCTGCTGCTTTAGCACATGACACTGCATATAACTGTTGTTGTAAGTTAGGCTGCGTGAAGTTCTTCACATGACAATGGCTTGTTTTCAACATCCTAAACTTAATCTTGACCTTAGTCTGCACAGTGAGTGCCGATGCCTCCAAGGTTATCATAACAATTTTTAGCTGTCATTCGGGCTGATAGTCTCTCACTTACACACAACATTTACGCAGCTGCTGCTAACTGAAATGTTGGCGCTTTTAATATTGCACTACATGCATGAGTTTAGGCACTTGAAGAACATCCGTTTCCAGAGAAAGAGTTTTTGCAATTCCAGATGTGATCCACCTCTGCTGATCATGGAGGTAAGAGGTCCCCTATACAAGCCTAAGAGACCTTCTATATTTTGTAAAACATGGTTCCTAGCACGGGAGCGTGGCATACTAGGCACTATAGGACCTGTTTCCACTATCATTATAATAAGATTCATCCATTTGTGTTTTATGGAATTGTGACAATGCTGATCATAATATTTCTAATCATATTTCTACTTGTGTAAGCAAAAATATTGCATATTAGAGCACGTCGTTAAAATAAACATTTTAAACTTTCCTGTATCTCTTTTTACCCATGTTGTGGACTGGTATGAGAATAATAACAAAAGAGTGTTATTGATTCACACCATTCCTGAGAGACATCTAAGTTGCATGTTCTGGGTTGTCTAATCATTGGTACCTTTGCTATAGGACAAAGAGCTAATGTAACACTGATGCTTGTCAGTTAGGGGCTCTAGGTACTGAGGTTAGTTTTTTGGTCCACCACAATTCACTGAGGTCTTGGGTCTCTGTGCACAGTTCTGTGTGTGAGCAGAATCCCTCCAACAGCTGTCACACCATCTCTTTCTAATTCTTCCCAGCAGGTGTTTTTATTGGCCATAAATTAGGAGCAAATATTAGTGTCTATCATGTTTCTACATAGACGAGTAGGCGTCTTCCCACTTGGTTTATAATTTAAAGGCATGTATTGAGTTTACTGAGTTCCAAAATACTCACCAAAATGTTCCTGTCCCGTTAGAATATTTTGGGTGGTTTGTTCGATCCAAGGATCTTGTTAATAGAAAAATGAAAACACATTTAAGTGATTTCATTTATTCATTTAATATTTATACAAACACAAAGAGCACAGAGAATTGTTGCAATCAGCATGCAAAGGTTCATAAAATCAACAATTATTTGAGTGTCAGCAAAAGGAAGACTGAGAGCCAAAGCAGAAAATTATTGGTATGTGCGCTGTTGCTTCTGCTTTGGTATGAAATACTCACCTGTATTTTGTGAATCAGAACTTAAATTATTATTGAATGAAAAGATAGAGACTCCAGATATATACTAAATGTAGTCTATCACTTTCCTTATCAAAGTTGCGTCAGTGAAAAATGTGAAAGAGAACCCTCAAGTTCCTACATTTCATTTTGATTCTTTGTATTAATGTAATTAATGTATTCATGAGACCAAAATGTCATTGTATTCTTTCCATGCTAAATTCATGACAATTTAATGCTCTCCTTTAGGGCTCTCTGTTTGGAGGGATTTCAAAAATAGTTACGTTTTTGGAATGGTGAAATGAACCAAATAGCAAGTCTGTCAGCAATTGGTACAATATTCCCCAAATATTTCATTTCTTTGTTCTGCATCCAGTGCTCCATATTGTCTGTTCCATTGAACACTAATACTTACTTTTACTTACTTGGTCTTTACTAGGAACATTGAATTTATTTTTCCATGTAAGTAATGTTTCATTTATTTGGTCATTTCCTTAGAATACATTGATCGTCCTGGCTGCACTTCACCTTTTTGACTTTTTTCTCAAGTTGTATTTTAGATTGACCTCACATTAAGAGCAAGTATTTGTTTCTGGCCTATTTCCACATGGCCTGTAGCTGTCATCACATTTGATTTATGTTTTTAAAGCATCAATTGAGTTTACTGAGTTGCAAAATACTTACCATTTTCATCCTGTCCCGTTGGAATATTTTGAGTGGTTTGCTCTGGAGAAATAAAGTCAATAAAAAGAGAATTTACATAGAATCAAAATGTTGATCTTGCTAATAGAAAAAGGAAAACACATATACATTGCAAATTTAATTCAGATGTTTGCACACACTCAATGAACATGCTCAATGAACACAGAGAAGTGTTGCAAGCAGCATACACTTTAAACATTACAAATATTATTTGATTGACAGGAAAGAGAAGACTGAGAGCCAAAGCAGAAAATCATTGGTAAGTGCGTTGTTGCTTCTGCTCTAGTCTAAAAGACGTCCCTCTATTTTTTATACCAGAACCTTAATTATCCCTGAAAGAAAAGAAAAAACTCCAGACATTTCCAAATTTTAGTCTGTCTCCTTCATTTTCAAAGTTGCAACAGTGAGAGAGTAAAAAGGGAGCCCCCAGGTTTATACATTTCATTTTGATTTTTTGCATTACATTACTTAATGTACTCAAGAGAACCAAAGTCATTGGATTCTTTCCATGTTTGGTTCATGATAAGTTAATGCTCTCCTCTAGTGCTCTCTGTTTGGAGAATCTCTATAAGTGATTGATTCTTAAGAAGGGAGAAATGAACCAACTAGAGTGTCTGTCAGCAATTGTTACCAGATTTTCTAAATATGTGATTACTCTGTGCTGCACCTAGTGCTCCATATTTTCCTCTCTATTGGAAACTAAACCTTTCTTCATCTTACTGGCTGTTTTCTGCAAACATTGAATGTATCAGTGCATATAAATAACGTTTTATTTGTCAGGCCATTTGTTCAGTGTTCATTGATCTTCCAGGCTGTTACTTCATATCTTTCTAATTCTTCCCAGGAGGTGATTTTATTGGCTTTAAAGTAGGATCAAAAAGTAGGGAGATGCATTGTTGCTTATGCTATAGTCTGAAAGACTCCCTTCTATTTTGTAAATCGGAACCTTAATTATTTCTGATCAAAGACGGAGAGACTCCAGACATTTCCCAATTGTAGCAACAGAAAAACGAAAGGGCACCCTCAAGTTTGTTCATTTAATTTTGATAGTTTGCATTACGGTAGGAAATGACAACAAAATGACTTTGGATTATTTCCATGTTTAGTTTATGATAATGTAATGATCTCCTCTAGTGCTATCTCTTTGGAGAGTTTTGCATAAGTGGTTGTGTTTTAAGAAGGAGAGATGAACCAACGAGGGAGTCTGTACGCAATTACTACTTGATTTTCTAAATAATTCATTTCTCTGTGCTGCACCCTGTGTTCCTTATTGTATCCTCTATTGAACAGTAATCTTAATTTTTCTTATTGGCCGTTTAGTATAAGCATTGATAGATTCCGTCCAAATAAGAAAGGTTTAATTTCTCAGGCCAATAATTTAGCATTCATTCATCTACCTATCTGTAACTTCATCTCTTTCGTTTTCTTCCCATGAGGTGTTTTGTATAGGCCTTACCAGATGAAGAGCATATTATGAATCAGAACCTCAAGTATTAAAATGAATAGGAAGAGAGACTCAAGCAATTGCTTAATTGTACTCTATGACTTTCTTTTTTAAAGTTTTTTCAGTGACAAAGGTAAAAGGGAGTCTACAAGTTCCTACATTTCATTTTCCTTCTTTTTATAACTGGATGTTATGGTTTCACATGTCCAACATGTCAGTAGATTCTCTCCATATTGAATTCATGACAATTTAATGCTCCCCTCCAGTGCACTTGGTTTGGAGCATTTGCTATGAGTGGCTGAGTTTTCAAAGTTAGAAATGAGCCACAAGGGCATCTGTCAGCTATAACTTCATGCAAACTACTACCTGCAACCACAGTTTGCTGCTATATTAGACTGTGCTTTTCAACAATCAACTGCAATTTTATTTAAAATCAGGTATGTCTACAGGTGGTGAGAGTTGTAGGGCCAAATGCATCACACATTTTCCTCCTCGCAGAATCGACCCGTTTGTGATTGCAGAAAATGCGTTTGCGATGCATCAAACCCAATTTTGCAATTTGGTAACCTGTTAAAGAATTGCAAAATAGGTTAAGGATTCACTATTTGGAAAGGGCGTGTTTATGGTAGGGCGTATCTCCATGAAGTTTGGTCCCTGCCCTTCACCATAGGTGCCTGAGCAAAGGTAAAGAAGTTTATTTAAAAGGTGAACATTGCACATCAACACCCGTTCACTCATTCGTCTGTAGGAATATACAATTGTACATCTCATGTAATTCTGATGCTCCAAATTTAGCATGTATTCTAAAGGGCACACCCGCTCCGGCTATAACACCGACTTTCACGTTGCTAGCAAACCATAGTTATTTGCTTTTAAATAATGTAGATTGCTGTGGCATGCTGGCAAGGATTCTGTACATTGTGACTGTATCCCAACGTGTAGTCTGCTGTAAGAATGTGCTGTTCCCTCCTCCACATGGGAAGCTTGATGTATGAATCTGGCCTTCTATTTTAACCTTTAATGAAGAGTTCAACAAGATGAGTGGAATAAGGGCTTTATTGTCACAAAGGGAATCTGCCCTTACTTCTTCAAGTGAAACATTTGTCCTTCCCGTTGCAAACACCTGCACTGAAGTGCACCCCCTTTTGAATACAGATCTTCCCGTGCATTTTGGGGCTTTGATTCACACAAGATTCACTGCCTCTTCGACCACAGGCTTGGCACACTTTCATAAAATTGTAAGTTCTGGCCTTGTGACCTCATTCCAAACTATATTTGTTGTGATACCAGCATTTTTTCATTCTCTTTTGTACAGCTTTTTGGCGGTTTACCGTTAATTCTCACCTTGGCTGCTGTTGTGTTGCTGTTAATTTGCCTACTCAGAAATGGCTGTACAATCTGTGTCACATGACGATCTGCCCCGACTGCTTCAGTTTCGCAACAGGATGCTTGATAACTATGGAACGCTGCCTCTGGCGACATTGAGTGCGGCTTATGGATTTTCATTCCGATTCTCCTACTTTACATGCATGCAGCCTGTTTTTCATTGCTTTGATTGCTGTCTTGAATGGGCTCTGGATTTGTGTCTGTGCAATACGTTGTCTTCCGACCAGGACTATGACCAGCTGATGAGCCCCTTAGTTGCTCATGAAGTGCAATGTTCTGGCATCGGGATTATGGCCTTTGCGGTGATGCATGGAGTCCTAGGGAATACGGATATTTGTGCAGCGGCACATGACTTCCTGGCACGCAGTTATATTGAAGAATGCCTGAGTTGTCCTCTGATGGTGCTTGAGGCTCCCGCTATTGAAGGAACATGTGTGCTCCTTCTCTTTAATTAATTGAATGGCTGGAATGTTCTCTGATGATAACAAGGACTTCCTATTGGAGGCAGTTGTGTCGTACTGTGCCTATGCGCTGTTGGATTGAGGGGACTTTTTTTAACTTCAAAACACGTACTGGACTCTTGGTTTCTTTGTATCTTTTTTCTCTCTGACACATTTCTTGTGTTGGACACTATATGATCCCTATTTAGTTTTGAGATTTTTTGTGGTTAATTATTACTTTGGAAATTAACTCCCAATTTTTCAGTTTGGTGAATTTTTAAACTTGGTTCTGTCTCATTGGAACTTGAACTCGGTGTTCCTAACTTGCCTTTGTTTGTGTGTGTTCCGATTAAGGGAGTGTGTAGTGAAGGCAGTGCCTTACTGGTACACTTTGCTATGCTAGCATAGGCTTATTAGAAGTTTAAACACCATTTTACCTTTCTGCTGCTTTTGCACATGACACTGCATACAACTGTTGTTGTAAGTTAGGCTGCGTGAAGTTCTTCACATGACAATGGCTTGTTTTCAACATCCCTAGACTTAATCTCGACCTTAGTCTGCACAGTGAGTGTCGATGCCTCCAAGGTTATCATAACAATTTAAGCTGTCATTCGGGCTGATAGTCTCTCACTTACACACAACATATACGCAGCTGCTGCTAACTGAAATGTTGGCGCTTTTAATATTGCACTACATGCATGAGTTTAGGCACTTGAAGAACATCCGTTTCCACAGAAAGAGTTTTTGCAATTCCTGATGTGATCCACCTCTGCTGATCATGGAGGTAAGAGGTCCCCTATACAAGCCTAAGAGACCTTCTATATTTTGTAAAACATAGGGGCATATTACCAAGCAATAGCGATAATTATCGCTATTGCTTGGTTAGAGACAAATATGTACCGCTGAGCTATGGCGATTTTTATCGCAGATAAACCTTGGTATTACCAAGGTTTATTGCAAATGCGATAAAAAACGGCCGCAATGCATGAATATCGCTGAAAAGTCTGCGATATTCATGTATTACCGAGCTAATGCTCTTATCCATGTTATCCACCTCCCATTGGATAACATGGCTAAGAACTGCTCTGGGCAGGTGTTAGCTTTTGGAGATATTGGCGCTTAGCGCGAATATCTCCAAAAGTTGGTAATAGGAGATAGCGATGTTAGCGACTGTTTCCAGTCGCTAACATCTTGGCACGCCCACTTTGCATGTCATTAGTGATAAATATCACTGACATGCAAAGTGGGGCCCAAGATGGTCGCTATCTCCTACTAGCTGTCGCTAACTGGTGTTAGCGGCAGCTAGGTAATAGGGAGATAATTTTATCTCCTATTTCTTGGCTTTTAAAGCCAAAAAAGCGGAGATAAACCCCCTTGATAATATGCCCCATAGTTCCTAGCACGGGAGCGTGGCATACTAGGCACTATAGGACCTTTTTCCACTATCAATTTAATAAGATTCATCCATATGTGTTTTATGGAATTGTGACAATGCTGATCATAATATTTCTAATCATATTTCTACTTGTGTAAGCAAAAATATTGCATATTAGAGCACGTCGTTAAAATAAACATTTTAAACTTTCCTGTATCTCTTTTTACCCATGTTGTGGACTGGTATGAGAATAATAACAAAAGAGTGTTATTGATTCCCACCATTCCTGAGAGAAATCTAAGTTGCATGTTCTGGGTTGTCTAATCATTGGTACCTTTGCTATAGCACGAAGAGCTAATGTAACACTGATGCTTGTCAGTTAGGGGCTCTAGGTACTGAGGTTAGTTTTTTGGTCCACCACAATTCACTGAGGTCTTGGGTCTCTGTGCACAGTTCTGTGTGTGAGCAGAATCCCTGCAACAGCTGCCACACCATCTCTTTCTAATTCCTCCCAACAGGTGTTTTTATTGGCTTTAAAGTAGGAGCAAATATTAGTGTCTATCATGTTTCTACATAGACAAGTAGGCGTCTTCCCACTTGGTTTATGTTTTAAAGGCATGTATTGAGTTTACTGAGTTCCAAAATACTCACCAAAATGTTCCTGTCCCGTTCGAATATTTTGGGTGGTTTGTTCGATCCAAGGATCTTGTTAATAGAAATAGGAAAACCCATTTAAGTGATTTCATTTAATTCATTTACTATTTATACATACGCAAAGAGCACAGAGAATTGTTGCAATCAGCATGCAAAGGTTCATAAAATCAACAATTATTTGAGTGTCAGCAAATGGAAGACTGAGAGCCAAAGCAGAAAATTATTGCTGTGTGCGCTGTTGCTTCTACTCGGGTATAAAATACTCACCTGTATTTTGTGAATCAGAACCTAAATTAGTATTGAATGAAAAGATAGAGACTCCAGATATATACTAAATGTAGTCTATCACTTTCCTTATCAAAGTTGCGTCAGTGAAAAATGTGAAAGAGAACCCTCAAGCTCCTACATTTCATTTTGATTTTTTGTATTAATGTAATTAATGTATTCATGAGACCAAAATGTCATTGTAATCTTTCCATTCTAAATTCATGACAATTTAATGCTCTCCTCTAGGGCTCTCTGTTTGGAGAGATTTCTAAAAGTAGTTAAGTTTTCAGAATGGCGAAATTAACCAAATAGCGAGTCTGTCAGCAATTGATACAATACTCTCTAAATATTTCATTTCTTTGTTCTGCATCCAGTGCTCCATATTGTCTTTTCCATTGAACACTAATCCTTACTTTTACTTACTTGGTCTTTACTAGGAACATTGAATTTATTTTTCTATGTAAGTAATGTTTCATTTATTTGGTAATTTCCTTAGAATTCATTCATCCTCCTGGCTGCACTTCACCTTTTTGACTTTTTTCTCAAGTTGTTTTTTAGATTGACCTCACATTAAAAACAAGCATTTGTTTCTGGCCTATTTCCACATGGCTTGTAGCTGTCATCGCATTTGATTTATGTTTTTAAAGCATCAATTGAGTTTACTGAGTTGCAAAATACTTACCATTTTCATCCTGTCCCGTTGGAATATTTTGAGTGGTTTGCTCTGGAGAAATAAAGTCAATAAATAGAGAATTTAACATAGAATCAAAATGTTGATCTTGCTAATAGAAAAAGGAAAACACATATACATTGCAAATTTAATTCAGATGTTTGCACACACTCAATGAACATGATCAATGAACACAGAGAAGTGTTGCAAGCAGCATACAATTTAAACATTACAACTAATATTTGATTGACAGAAAAGAGAATACTGAGAGCCAAAGCAGAAAATCATTGTTACGCACGTCATTGCTTCTGCTCTAGTCTAAAAGACGTCCCTCTATTTTTTACAGCAGAACCTTAATTATCTCTAAAAGAAAAGAAACAAACTCCAGACATTTATAAATTTTAGTCTGTCTCTTTCATTTTCAAAGTTGCAATAGTGAGCGAGTTAAAAAGGAGCCCCCAAGTTCATACATTTAATTTAGATTTTTTGCATTACATTACTTAATGTACTCATGACAACCAAAGTCATTGGTTTCTTTCCATGTTTGGTTCATTTTCTTTTTTTTAAATCTGTTTATTGTTATACCACAAACAGCGTACGTAATAATCAATCAAAACTATACATGCTCTTCAATCTCGTGTAGGTAATAGCAAAATCATACAACATATGATGATGCACTATATGGTTACATACTTTGTAGAGCCATATAGAAGAAAAGAAGCTGTTCCACCTTCCCTCCGCCCTCCAATCACCCACCCGCCCACACCTGCGTGTCAACAGCAACAGCAATATCGATCTTGACAATAGGTTGAAGCAATTCGAATGAAAGGGACATCATACATAAATTAACATATAAGGACATGACTATGGAACTGTGGGGGGAAAATATCTCTCTCACATTCCTGTATCTCCCATTGGAATAATCACCTACGGGGCTCCCTCTGCAGCGTGTACGCTTGACTCCGAACCAGAGTCCGTGTCTGTATCCTTCAATTCAATAACCAGGGCCTCCCATGCTCGAGCTGCTTCCAGTGTCTTGTCATTGTGGGACTTCTGGGCCTGCTGCAAGCGAATTACACTCTCAACTCCCTGCCCAAGTAAGTAACGTTGTTTTCCACCTACCACAACTGGGCCCCCTAATAGCCTTCCAGTGCGACGTGATTTCTCATTTGGCAAGCACTAACGCCAAGTCGAGGAATTTCCTTGTTATTTTTGTCGTACTAGTGTGGGGGAACCAGTGCAATAAGAAGGTACCTTTGTCCAGGGTGATCTGCCGCTCTGTAATGCTATTTAATTATGCCAATATATCCTCCCAAATATGTACTTAATTGTGGGCAATCCAATAACATGTGTAACAGATCTGCGTCCACTAACCTGCAGCGGGGGCACTGAGCTGTATCTAGATGAAAGTATCGGTTTTATCTTCGCCGGGGTAAGATATGCCCTGTGCAATATGAAAAAGTGAACTAATTGGAATCTGGCGTTTCTTGTGCTCTTCCATGCCCTCTCAACTATCTGCGACCATGCCAAATCAGGAATGTCTAACCCTATATCGGATACCCATCGGTCTCTTAGTTTTTGCAATGGCTGTAAGCCCTCCCCAATCATGCGTCTATATAAGCAGGTGACGGCCTTATGAGTACCCGCCGCCATAACGGCATACTGGCACACTGAACTCACCGGTGGCTCTGACAGGCCCCTACCCCAGTACTTTTGGATAGCAGCAATTAAGGCCGTGTGGGTTAAATAATGCCCACGTGGAAGTCCAAATGTCTCCTGCAATACGCTATAGGGCAACAAGACTCCATCACCGTATAGGTCTCCTACTACCTGTAGTCCAAGAGTTTCCCACTCTGCCAGTACCGACCAACCCTGCCATGCGGAAGGGCAGTGCACACACCCAGGGGCATCTCCGGGGCATAAGGCCGCTGCGTCCCAATTCTGTTGTGATAACGTCTCCAGCAGAGCCGCAGGGTGTTTTCTTCCGTAGACAAAGAGTGTACGTTCAATTTTTGTTGGACCATAACAAACAACAGCACGTGCCGAGGTATGTCTGGCTCAAGCTCACTCACGGGACCCCTAAATTCCAGTGCCACAGCCTGGGTAAGCCCCTGGAATTGCGCTGCTAAATAGTATAGTTCAAAGTCAGGGACGTGAAGTACCCCTTCTATCCTTGGGCGCCTCAGCGTATCCAGCACCACTCTCAGCCTTCCGGTCCCCCAAATAAACCCACCAACCGTGGAACGGAACTGCCGAAACAATGCGCAGGCACCCACACCGGCAGCACTCGGAAATAATAAAGTAGTCAGGGAAGAGCCACCATCTTCAGCAGGGCAACGCGACCTGCCACTGACAAAGGTAAGGTCCCCCAAAACTGCATACTACTCTTAAGACCCCTCACCGCCCTGCCAATGTTTCCATCTAGCAAGTCCTCCCGAGTATGATAGATATGCATCCCCAGATAAGGAAGGCAATGGGGTTCCCGCTTGATGTCGTGCACAAGTGCAGGCGAATCACAGGGCGGGTTCACCGGAAAGATACAAGTCTTTGCCCAGTTGACTCTAAGACCATAAATCTCTCCAAATCTGTGCAATAACGCCTTGGCTCCTTCCAGTGCATCCCCCGTGTCCTCTAAAAACATCAGGAGATAATCCGCATATAGAGAGATAAAGTGCATCTGACCGCGGAGTTGTAGGCCCTGAAACGCTCGCCCCAGCCTAGCGTTGATTGCTAATGGCTCTATAGCTAGGGTAAATAATAACGGGGACAGTGGACATCCCTGTCGGTTGTCGCGTCCCACTGGGTACGAGGAGGAGATGACTTTTCCCACCTTCACTCTGGCGCTCGCCGATGAGTATAATATCTCGGTCCAGCGGATGTAGCCCTCCCCAAGTCCGAAGGTTCTCATAATAAAAAAAAGGTAAGGCCATTCTAAACTATAGACTCGTCGTTGTGGGCCCCACTCAAAATGCGAAGCAATCGGCGTATGGTGCCCGCGATATTACGAGTAGGGATTAAGCCGGCCTGATCGGAATGGACTAACTGTACCATATGTAGGAGGAGTTGAGTAGCTAGGATGCGACTCAATATTTTATAATCAGACGTTAGCATGGACAGGGGTCGGTATGCAGAGGGGTTAGTAGGGGCCTTCCCCGGTTTAAGTAAAGGGATGACGATGGCTTCCCTCATCGAGGAAGGTAGCACTCCCTATTCCTTGGCCTCCCTAAAGACCGATAGCAATCTAGAGGCAAGGATGTCTACATAGGTTGAATAAAACTCGATGGGCAGGCCGTCAATTCCGGGAGTCTTGTTACGCGCCATTTGTTTGATAGCGCATCTTATCTCAGATAACGTAATATCCTGATCAACAGAGTCCGCCTGATCCACGTCCATGAAAGCCAGCTTCAGGTCCTCCAAGAAATTATGCATGTCAGTGTCAACCGCCTGCAGCTGACTGTCGTACAATGCAGCATAGTAGTTACAGAAGCGGGTGTTTATCTGAAGCTGGGTGTATTCCAAATGCCCTGTCGGGGTTGCCATCGCCAGAACCGGAGTGCATCTAGGGAGGGGTTTCACCAGCCACGCTAATAGAGCACCCACTTTGTCTCTTTCAGCATGCGCACGGGCCAAATAAGCCCTATGGTCAAAACATCTCAACTGTTCTGTGACTACCACCACTGCCTCTTTAGAGCATAATACTAGTGCCCGCGCCTCAGGGTCAGTTGAGTGGGTACGCTCAGCTTCCCTAAGAGTCCTTTCTGCAGTGTCGATTTCCTGCAATAACGCCTTCCAAACTCCTACCCATTTAGTAATACATAGGCCCCGGTCACCACCTTAAAGGCGTCCCACTCTAGTGCCGTCATCGTAGCCGTACCCTCATTATCACTAAAATACTGTTCTATCCCCGACTGCAACTCAGCCCGGAAGACCGGGTCTTCCAACATCTCCGGGCGCAATCGCCAGGTGGGTACAGCCGGACGCTCCTGGGTCCAGCAAAAGCTCACCAGCAACGGGTTATGATCCGAAATGGTACGTGATAAATATTCACTACAAGCTACCAGAGCAGCACGGTCAGCGCTACACATTATCGCATCGAGCCTTACATGTAGTTCATGGTGGGCTGAGAAATATGAATAATCTCGCTTACCGGGGTGCTGCGCGCGCCATACATCAATGAGTCCCCAACTGTCCTGCCAATGGGATCTGGATCTAGCTAATTTATGAATTGGGGCATCAGATAACGGTGGGTGAGACCTGTCTTAGGTCACATCTGCTGTGAAGTTAAAGTCCCCCCCCTCAGTAGCACTGTGTGCGTAGAATAGGCTGCCAGGGTTTCAGACATGTGAGCAAATAAAGTCGCCTGTTCCACATTAGGGGCATAAATGCTGCAAAGGGTAACATCCCGCCCGTGAAGACGTCCCATAACCGCTACATATCGGCTCTCGGGATCTATCAACTGGCTAGTCAGCTGGAAGGGGACCCCGGCCCTAATCCAAACCAGTGCCCCTCTCACGAAAGCTGAATAAGTAGTATAATAAAGCTGCCCGCGCAACCTGCGCTGCAATGCTATCCCTTCAGCCCTAGTGAGGTGTGTCTCCTGTAGGAATGCTATCTGCCCGCCCCTGCGTACTAAATATGAATGGATCTTGTATCGTCTCTGCATAGAGTGTAACCCTCGCACATTCCAAGTCATACATTTTATATCAGGTAAGGGACCCATAATCCGATTGTAAAAACACAACAATCCATCACCCCTTTCTAGACACGCCGGTGAGATTCCATCCCCAGCTAAATTTCCCCACATCCCCAACAGACCCAATCCCACCCTGTGCACTACCCTCCCTCCCCAGAACAGGCACTACCATAGTGAATCCTATCAAACAATACCCCAACAAGCGCCCTTAAAAGGAAATTGTCTTCAAATGTGTTCTAACTGGGAACCATCCGGTGGGGGGTGGGATAGGATCTAGCAATTTCACAGCAACCAGCCGATGCTCCAGCACCACCCCTTAGTGAGGTCTGAATACCCAACCACCAGGTGATTGCACCCCTCTTACCAAAAAGTACAGGCAATGTAATAATCAGGCGAATCCGCTGCCCCCCCAGACTGCCCAAACATCCCGGACCCAGGCCGCCCGCCTCACACCAACCCGCAATGTGTAGTACGGAAGTTCCCACATGGTGTGTCACAGAGTGAAACACAGAGACCAACTTGCTTGTTAAGGAGCATCCACCATTTCATCTGCTGTGCCCGGTGTCACCTTGGGAAGAGACTGACTGCCAAATTTAGATAGGTCAGCCTCCGTTTCATCAGCTTCGATTTCAGATCTCACAGATGGTACCTGTGAGGACGTCTCTGCCCCAGCAATGTCCACCAAAGCCTGCAGCGCCGCCAATCGCTCCACTTCCGTCTGAGACATCGAGGGGGCCCCTTGCATCGATCTCCGCCTCCCCGTACGTCGGGGTCGCCAACGTCGCTGTTCCATCGCTGGCCGATGCAAGGGTAAACCAGCTTCTCCTTTACCAGCTCGATATTCTTCTATCCATGCCCAGGCCTTATTACAAAAATGTGTTTTGCCGTCCAGTGTGATTCGAAAGCGTGCCGGCAACATCAACAAGTATTGTATGCCTTCTTCACGGAGCGCACGCTTGACCGCCAGGAAGGACATCCTAGCCCACTGCACCTCAAGTGTGTAATCTGGGAACAGTGTAATTTTGCTATTGTCCACAGCATAGGGGCCCGAGGTTCTAGCCTTATGATGGAGTAGGTCTCTATCTCTATAATGTAGCAGACGTGCCACCACTGGTCGGGGAGGGCATCCAGGATCTGGTGGGCGCGCAGGCACTCTGTGAGCCCTTTCCAGAGTATAAAACTGCTATAGGCCATCCGGCGCAACCATGTCTCGGAACCAGCGCCCCAGGTAGGCCACCATATTGAACCCCTCAATTCGTTCTGGCCGGCCCACTACGCGAACATTGTTACTTCGATTGCGGCCTTCCGTGTCGTCCGCTCGCTTCTCTAGAGTCCGCAGTCGGGACAGAACGTCTTCCATCAGAGCATCCAACGTGCGCTGATCAGGTCCCAATTCGTCCAGCCGAGTCTCCCTCTGCCGCACTCTGTCAGCAAGCTTGGCATGATCGGCCTTCAGGAGACCCAGCCCAGTTGCCATCTGTGCAATATTCTGCTGAAGGGCCGTTCTAGTGTTTGTTATGGCCTTCAAAATTTGATCCACTTGGCTCTTTGGGAGTTCTTCTGGAGGATTAGACGCCGGGTCTCGTATCCCCCGCTCTGCGTCCAGCTCCTTACCGTCCAGGGGAGGACCCACCTGCCTCCCCCGGGGCTTTCCCATGGTCAAACTTCAGGCACCCCTCAATATAACAGCGCAGGGAGGGGGTCCTCCCCCTACTCCTCAGCCGCCTCTGAACTAGCCGCCGGTGATGCCCTCCACCACGGAAGGTCCAATAATCAATGGATGCAGCAGCACCATCCAAGCCCCAAGAAGTAGGAAGCACAGCGACGGGGCAGCTCTACGTTCAACAAACAGCGCAGGCGAGGCGCCTAGTGGTCAGGGGCCCCCCCATGGGACTTCACATCAATCTACCGTCGTATTGCTTGGTGGGGGGGGGAGAAGAAGGAGGAAAGGACTCAGACAGCAATGCCGCTCCCACGCTCCCCTCGTCGCAGCTCACTCACGGGCAAAAGTTCAGGCCCCCAGCAGCAGCTCTCGCCGGTGGGCATCATCTGCGCACCGTTCCCTCCTCAACGGGCGCTGCCTGGGTGGCAGGCGACCCCCTCGCTCACTCCACTGTCAGGCACAGCCCTGGGTGCAGCAGCACAGCCCCCAACTTTCACTCAATGTTTGGTTCATGATAAGTTAATGCTCTCCTCTAGTGCTCTCTGTTTGGAGAGTTGCTATAAGTGATTGAATCTTAAGAAGGAAGAAATGAACCAACTAGAGTGGCTGTCAGCAATTGTTACCAGATTTTCTAAATATTTAATTTCTCTGTGCTGCACCTAGTGCTCCATATTTTCCTCTCTATTAAAAACGAATCCTTTCTTCATGGTACTGGCTGTTTTCTGCAAACATTGAATGTATCTGTGCATATAAATAGTGTTTTATTTCTCAGGCCATTTTTTTAGCATTTATTGATCTTCCAGGTTGTTACTTCTTTATTGGCTTTAAAGTAGGAGCAAAAAGTAGGTAGATGCATTGTTGCTTATGCTAGTCTGAAAGACTCCCTTTCATTTTGTAAATCAGAACCTTAATTATTTCTGATCAAAGAGGGAGAGAATCCAGACATTTCCCAATTTTTGCAACGGAAAAATGAAAGGGCACCCTCAAGTTCGTACATTTAATTTTGATTCTTTGCATTACGGTAGGAAATGAGAAGAAAATGAATTTGGATTCTGTCCATTTTTAGTTCATGATATTGTAATGATCTCCTCTAGTGCTATCTCTTTGGAGAGTTTTGTATAACTGGTTGTGTTTTAAGAAGGGGAAATGAACCAACTAGGGAGTCTGTACGTAACTACTACATGATTTTCTAAATAATTCTTTTCTCTGTGCTGCACCCTGTGCTCCATATTGTTTTCTCTATTGAACACTAATCTTTATTTTTCTTACTGGCTGTTTAGTATAAGCATTGAATGTAACTGTCCAAATAAGAAAGGTTTAATTTCTCAGGCAAATTCTTTAGCATTCATTCATCTACCTATCTGTAACTTCATCTCTTTCTTTTTCTTCTCATGAGGTGTTTTGTATAGGCCTTACTAGATGAAGAGCATATTATGAATCAGAACCTCAATTATTAAAAGGAATAGGAAGAGAGACTCAAGCAATTGCTTAATTGTACTCTAAGACTTTCTTTTTTAAAGTTGTTTCAGTGACAAAGGTAAAAGGGAGTCTACAAGTTCCTACATTTCATTTTCCTTCTTTTTATTACTGGATGTTATCGTTTCCCAAGACCAACATAATGGTAGGTTCTCTCCATATTTATTTCAAGACAATGTAATGCCCCCCTCTAGTGCACTTGGTTTGGAGCATTTGCTATAAGTGGCTGAGTTTTCAAAGTTAGAAATGATCCACAAGGGCATCTGTCAGCTATAACTTCATGCACATTGCTACCCGCAACCAAAGTTTGCTGCTGCATTAGACTGTGCTTTTCAACAATCAACTGCAATTTTGTTTAAAATCAAGTATGTCTACAGGTGGTAAGAGTCTTAGGGCCAAAAGCATCACACATTTTCCTCCTCGCAGAATCGGCCCATTTGTGATTGCAAAAAATGCGTTTGCGATGCATCAAACCCAATTTTGCAATTTGGTAACCTGTTAAAGAATTGCAAAATAGGTTTACGATTCACTATTTGGAAAGGACGTGTTTAGGGTAGCGCGTATCTCCATGAAGTTTGGTCTCTGCCATTTACCATAGGTGCCTGAGCGAAGGTAAAGAAGTTTATTTAGAGGGTGAACATTGTACATCAACACCCGTTCACTCATTGGTCTGTAGGAATCTACAATTGCACATCTCATGTAATTCTGATGCTCCAAATTTAGCATGTATTCTAAAGGGTACACCCGCTCCGGCTATAACACCGACTTTCACGTTGCTAGCAAACCATAGTTATTTGCTTTTAAATAATGTAGATTGCTATGGTATGCTGGCAGGAATTCCGTACATGGTGACTGTATCTCAATGTGTAGTCTGCTGTTAGAATGTGCTGTTCCCTCCTCCACATGTGAAGCTCAATGTATCAATCTAGCCTTCCATTTTAATCTTTAAATAAGAAATCAACAAGATGAGTTGATTAAGTGCTTTATTGTCACGAAAGGAAGCTCTTCCCAGATTGCACTAAGTCGTGGTAGGACCACCGGCCTACCTGTTGACCCCATGTGGAGTAGGTAAATGATTCGCCATCCACACTGTGTAGATAGTGTAATTTTATAGGTCCTGACGAATTGCGCTGTATCCCTAAGAACGACCGCAAGAAACATGTTGACCAAACACCAATTAATCACATGGTAGAGTACACTGTCCTGGATCACTGCACCAGGAAGTCTATCTCGCCTCATTGTTTTTATTAAGGTAGATAACCACGCTAATAAAAATCCCTGTGGATTACCTAACCTTTTTTAACTTTGCACCACCATCACTTGCACACATCTACACCCCTTCACACGAGGCCCCCATACCCACATGCACCAACTGGCAGGGACAAAAGATCTCCGATAAAGAGCCCCATCTGGGTGCCCGTCAGGCATTGCACCGCCAGCTTGACGAGGAGCAAAAACCCATATGATGAAGCATGACACCTAGCTTGCTGGGTGTGTGAGGGTTTTAGGTCCCGAAAGGGAGGACCCCTCCCTTTCTCCCTTGGTTACTCTTTGCTTGCTCTCTGGGTACCCTTGATTTAGCTTGGTCTCTCAGAACATACCTTCCTCTCCCGTCCCCCCTTTTCTCCCCCTAGGGAACTGCGTACCCTTCTTTGTTCTCACTACTTCGGGTACGTACGCTGGACCCCCTTGAATAGCCCGTCTTGTCCCTCTTCTTTGTTAAAACTGTCTTGGCACGGGCAACCCCCGTGGGATTTCATACAGGTTACCAGTGGTAGTACCCCCACAGTCTGGACCATTGCTACCTCGGTAGCACTTCTGGTATTCTACGGAAACCAGTATCCGTGAAAATCCATACAATATGGAAGATACCCCAGGACTCAGCTTCGACGAAGATGGGATAGCTGATGCTCTTAGAACGGCTCCGTCCCTCCTTGACTCAGGGGGGGCAGCCACCTCCAACTCCACAACAGATGAATAGGTGACAATCACACAACTCAAAAAAGATTGGCTCTGCATCACACTCCATGGAGCACTAATGACAGAGTACCTGAGGGCTAAGATCGCACCTCACGGCTTGATAGTTAATATCTTGCCACGAATATTCTTGGAAGATGGACCATTTAAAATAGACTGGTGTAACATATCTTGGAAATGTTCCAAAGACTTGTTATTTCTAATAGTCACAACGGCAAAAAGATTGGCGGACGCCATCTTAGTTAAAATACATGCGGCTGAGGCCGCACTCAAGGGGTACAATACCTAAGTCAGCCTTTACGACCAAACTAACTGAAATTAACATTGAATTAGCGCAGAATAAGGAGTTTCTACTGAATCAGAAGATTAATAAACTCCAAAAAGACGTAGCCCGCTTCGATAAAGAAAAAGTCTATCCCTACCTTAAGGAAGACTATACGACCAATAAGAACAGCTACTCTAGTGATGAGAACTCAGACACATCCAGTAGGAGGGGCTCATCCAACAGTGACTCTAGTGGGGGTAGTTGGAATAATCGCAACCAACGTAGACCAACATTTAACACCTTTCAGGGTTTTGAAACCGGTCCTATGTACCAAGGACCTCTACACCCACACCAGCCGTTACCACCATGGCAATACCCTTTCTACCCACAGGGCCCTCCACAATACTACCCTCCCGGCAACCCTCCTTTTTTAGACAGAGGTTGGGGCAAAGGAAGAGGGCGCAGAAGAGGAGGGCAGAAGGGCGTTCAGTGGCAGGATCAACCGACTCCAGTGAGGGAGACCAGGAGCACCACGCGGGGCAGGAGAGTTTAGTTGTGAACTTATCCCCAAGAACCCTTACACCAATAGAACAGATTGTTCTGGAAAAGGGTCTCAAATTTGTCCCTACTCCCACCCCTGACAGGTTCAATGAAACCTGTGAAATTAAGCAATTCTTCAGGAAAGTCCGCCTTAGGGCATTTTTCCAAGATGAACCAGACATCGACAGGACTGACACAGGTCTACGTAATCCCTCCACGTTTAACCCTACCAACAACATGATCCCACCAGAAGTCCTGGCCTTTGAGGGTGCAGTTCTGAAAAGCGTAGAGAGGATGCCACGAATAAAACCATTTTACAATTTGAGTACCTCTGAAAGAAATGCGATTGATACCTTATCACGAGACCAGACCATAGAAAAAAAAGCAGGCAGACAAAGGGGGCGCCACTGTCATCCAAAAAATACATGATTACAATGTTGAGTGTTGACGCCAACTATCTGATGCACTATACTATGTGTTACTTACCAACGACCCCACTCCTAGACTTAAAAATGAGATTACTTCTCTAGTTCTGGAGGGGTAAACGAATGAATGGTTAAGCAGGACTGAGGCACAATTCATCGTCACTACCAACCCTAAAACACCTTATTTTTACACCTTGCCCAAGATACATAAAGGTACCACCCCTCTCCCAGGTAGACCGATCGTGTCTGGCATTGGGTCCTTGCTTGAGCCATTATCTAGATTCTGCGACAATTTTCTACAGCCCATTGTGAAGAAAATACCGTAATTTCTCCACGATACCAGTGACGTCCTGAGACTATTGGATTCCATTGAGGGTAGGGTAGGGGTCGATTTAATGGTCACCCTAGATGTAGAGGCCCTCTACACGAACATTCCCCAGAGAGCTACTCTAGAGGTGGTAGAAGCCATCTTAGAAAAGGAGGAATGGACTTCTCCTACCCCAATCTCTTTCATCATGTCTTGTGCTACAATCGCACTCACTGAAAACTTTTTTCAATTCGAAAGAGACCTGTTCCATCAAGTGCAGGGTACCTCGATGGGTAGTACGTTTGCTCCCAGCCTGGCCTGTATCTACATGGCACACTTTGAAGAGACAGTAGTCAATGAATGTACAAACCCCTTTAGAGACAATCTGACTATTTGGCGTCGGTATATAGACGATATTCTGATCCTCTGGAAAGGTGAGTTAGAGATCTGCAACGCATTCTGCATGTGGTTAAATGAACAGAACCCCTACCTGAGGTTCAGTAGCACCATCTCCACTACAGAGGTTGCTTTCCTAGACCTTAAGATAAGACTAGACGAGACAGGTCTTAGTACTAATCTCCATACCAAAACCACTGACAGGAATAGTCTCCTCCTATACGGAAGCCACCACCCCAAATCCCTCAGAGATAACCTGCCATTCGGGCAGTTTCTTTAGGATCCGTAGGAACTGTTCGGACCTCTCAGACTACAAAAAAGAGGGTCGCCGCTTACAACACAAACTTCCAGACAGAGGTTATCCCAACAAACATGTCCGAGATTCCTAGAAGAGGGCGATGAACAACCACAGAGATGCCCTACTGGAACGTAGGAACAAGGACCCCACTGACACACTCACCTGTGTCACCACATTTACAAAAAACTCAACCCTGATTAAACAAGCAATAATGAAGCATTGGAATATAATTAACTCAGGTGATCTTACTCTCCCACCTCCGAGGTTTGCATTCAAACGCACCGCAAACCTTAAAGACAAACTGGTGCATACTAGACCACTAAAGAAAGAGGTTCACACTCAGAGAACACTATGGGATCTTCCGCCAGTCACCGGGCATTACCCATGCGGAGGCTGCGCTGTCTGCAACCAAACCGGGGTACACAAAAAATAAAATTACTAGACTCTTTCATCTGGCAGATAAAAAGACACTCTAAATGTAACACACAGAGGTGCATTTACCTCCTCACATGTCCCTGTGGAAAACGTTACATGGGCATGACCATGAGACAGGTGAAACTACGCATCGCAGAGCACAAGAGCAACATTAGGTGTTCTAAGATCCACACCAGACTATATGCTCATTACAAAGAGATGCAACACCCAGCTGAAAGCCTTACCTGGCTTGTTCTGGAGTCCCATCCCTACATTACACAATAGGCCCTTTTCAGGATTGAACAGAGATGGGTACATCGCCTTGGAACTGATATCACTGGGCTGAACGACGCCATCCCATGGGCATCACTGACCAATTGAGCAGGTCCTCCCCATTTAATAGGCTCCCCTACTTTGTCATCAATCATGCCGTAACCTCCTGTTTAAAAAGGAATCCTGTAAGACCACAATTGTAACAACACTAAGGCCATCACTACTAGTTCCTACATTGAATCCCTCCATTGCCTACACACTCGTGTGAGAGACTGCAGTTACCCCGAGTATACATGCCTACTGTACTCTGTGGGAACCCATCTGATTTCACTTAGCCCTGAACCTACAACTCACACTCCATCACTACCGGGGACTTTCCCTATCTCTTCCTGGCCCGAGTACCGTGTTATTACCACACACAATATGAGTTCTTACCTGTATGCCATTGAGAATTATTCTTAAGTGTACGCAAATATCACAAATGTATTATGTGAACTCCCCCTCATCCATCACGGATTAATTAACCTGAGCCCCATTGGTTATATTATGTGACCTCCTTCTCATCCATCACGGGTCACTATTCACAATTAATTAACCCCAGGCCCATTGGGTGTATCCGTACTAGCGGGTGGCTAGACGTTCCAAGATGGCCCCCATTGAGATCCAATTCACTGACGTTGAGCTCTTGCAACCTGCGGTCGCTTACTCTTCCTTTGCTGACGCATGCGGAGTTTACTCGTCCCGGGCGTGGAAGGCGGAGGACGGACTACAGCCTCGCATCCGCTTCCGCATTCAAGCAACGTTGTGAACGATCAGAGGTTACCGTCTCCTGCTGTCTGCCTCTCACCCGGGTACATTGACAGACGCAACACGCGGCAAGAGAAGGTGAGTGCCCTTGCTGCCACGGAATTGCTGTGCCAACTGTTGTGACTCCCCATTGGAGAACCTATGTCTCGGTCACCCTACTTGTGTGCCTCCAGCCTTGTGTGTATTTAGAAAACAACAAGGGACCCCAAGTTTAGTCAGCACAGGACCTCAGGGAGCAATTATTATAAAAACAACAGTGGTCCCATGCAACATAGGATAAGGCACAAAAATGAATACAGACACAATGGATTCTGTATTTGGCTGACTTGTCCAGCCGGACAGTAGTCAGAATGTATTTACTTGTAACAACGGATAAAAGGAGAATATCTTTCGACAGTCTCACATTGTGGGGCACAAGCCTGTACCTCATTTAAACACAAACACTTTAGTACACTCAAAGTGAAAAGAAAGGGAGAAAGGGCTTTTAGGCAAAAAAGATCAAGTTGTTCTACAAATCACAATATGAACAAATATTTACAATTGCGCCTTTACATCAACATTAGTACACAATATACACACTGTATAAGGCACATCAATTGGTTGACGGCGTTTCGATCCCACTTTTAAATCAAAGGGATCATCATCAGGACATTAGATAACATGCCTATTAGTTGTAAGCCTCTAAAACCATGTTTGCTGCAGATCGTATTATCGAGCGGGAAGCGATACCGACTGACCCGGTACCCCCTGCAACCTGCACGAGATCGGATTCCCGAATCCTGCCAGGTCGGTCCCAATTCGGGTGACCGTATCCCTACTGAACACCCAGCCCTGAAATTACATGGTTTTAGAGGCTTACAACTATTAGGCATGTTATCTAATGTCCTGATGATGATCCCTTTGATTTAAAAGTGGGATCGAAACGCCGTCGACCGTTGATGTAAAGGCGCAATTGTAAATATTTGTTCATATTGTGATTTGTAGAACAACTTGAACTTTTTTGCCTAAAAGCCCTTTCTCCCTTTCGACAGTCTCCCCAACGTGAGACTGTCGAAGGATATTCTCCTTTTATCCGTTGTTACAAGTAAATACATTCTGACCACTGTCCGGCTGGACAAGTCAGCCAAATACAGAATCCATTGTGTCTGTATTCATTTTTGTGCCTTATCCTATGTTGAATGGGACCACTGTTGTTTTTATAATAATTCCAGCCTTGTGTGGCCCTATTCACGGGCTCCTCTGGGCATTTCCCTTGCTACGACGTGGGGCAGATTCCTGCTGATGTATCTGATGGGGTTGTGGAGGGTGGCAGCTGGCTGCGTGGTAACATGTGTAGTTTTGCGCCTTCACGGCTACTGGCTCCCCCCATGACCTGATCCCCGTTAACACTGGTACACGTAGCTTGCGGCTGGCTCTCCCGGCCGCCCTCTGGGTGATTTTCAGCTCCCGCTACACGCCGTGTCAGGCTTGCCACGGTGCACGGACTGACGCCTACAATGTTGTAGATTATTGCACTTGCGGGGCTCATTGACACATGTGTTTTTCACTATTGGAGACACCGTTGTCATTGCTATTACACCCCCCCACCCCATGTGGTGGACGGTATCATTACCTTAACAGTCCCCTTCTTTTTGCATTAGCTCATTTCTGTGCTTGCCATATTTCTCCTACCAGGCAAACTATTATTGTATCGTCAATACACGACTGGAGGATATCGCTGAAGCAATACATACCTTACACTAGAGTGAGCATACTTATATCTGTCATTTCTCACTCTGAATGTCACGTAACAGTGAATTAACCAGGTCACCTTGTCGTGCACTCATCTGTTTTTTAACCTTGTTTTTTAACCTTGTTTTTAATCATGATGAGCAGTAAACAGTTACGCTAACTCCATAGGGTAACCAGTTCACTCCCCCCCACCTCCCTTAGGTATGACATTCTGAAAGCACTGCTAGCTCTTGGGCTATGTACACACCAGCTTATGCTTTAATGTACCCTTACATTTTTCTTTTCTTCCCAGATTGCACAAAGACGTGGTAGGACCACGGGCCTACCTGTTGACCCCATGTGGAGTAGGTAAATGATTCGCCGTCCACACTGTGTAGATAGTGTAATTGTATAGGTCCTGATGAATTGAGCTGTATCCCTAAGAACGACCGCAAGAAACATGTTGACCAAACACCAATTAATCACATTGTAGAGTACACTGTCCTGGATCACTGCACCAGGAAGTTTATCTCGCCACATTGTTTTTATTAAGGTAGATAACCTCGCTAATAAAAATCCCTGTGGATTACCTAACCGTTTTTAACTTTGCACCACCATCACTTGCACACATCTACACCCCTTCACACGAGGCCCCCATACCCGCATGCACTAACTGGCATGGACAAAAGATCTCCGATAAAGAGCCCCATCTGGGTGCCCGTCAGGCATTGTACCGCCAGCTTGACGAGGAGCAAAAACCAATATGATGAAGGATGACACCTAGCTTGCTGGGTGTGTGAGGGTTTTAGGTCCCTTTCTCCCTTGGTTACTTTTTGCTTGCTCTCTGGGTACCCTTGATTTAGCTTGGTCTCTCAGAACATAACTTCCTCTCCCGTCCCTCCTTTCCCCCCCCTAGGGAACTGCGTACCCTTCTTTGTTCTCACTACTTCGGGCACGTACACTGGACCCCCTTGAATAGCCCGCCTTGTCCCTCTTCTTTGTTAAAACCACAAAAGGAAGCTGCCATTACTTCTTCAAGTGAAACATTTGTCCTTCACGTTGCAAACACCCGCACTGAAGTGCACACCCTTTTGAATACAGATCTTCCCCTGCATTTTGGTGCTTGGATTTACACAATATTCAATGCCTCGTCGCCCACAGGCTTGGCACACATTTTTAAAATTGTAAGTTCTGGCCTTGTGACCTCATTCCAAACTATATTTGTTGTGATTCCAGCATTTTTTCATTCTCTTTTTTACAGCTTTTTTGGCGGTTTACAGTTAATTCTCACCTTGGCTGCCGTTGTGTTGCTGTTAATTTGCCTACTAAATGGCTGTACAATCAGTGTCACAAGACGATCTGCCCCAACTGCTTCAGTTTCGCAACAGGATGCTTGATTACCATGGAACACTGCCTCTGGCGACATTGAGTGCGGCCTATGGATTATCATTCTGATTCTCCTAGTTTACATGCGTGCAGACTGTTTTTCATTGCCTTCATTGCTGTCTTGAATGGGCTCTGGATTTGTGTCTGTGCAATACGGTGTCTTCCGAACCGGACTATGACCAACTGATGAGCCCCTTAGTTGCTCATGAAGTGCAATGTTCTGGCATCGGGATTATGGCCTTTGCGGCAATGCATGGAGTCCTAGGGAATTGGGATATTGGTGCAGTGGCACATGACTTACTGGCACGCAGTTATATTGAAGAACGCCCGAGTTGTCCTCTGATGGTGCTAGAGGTTCCGGCTATTGAAGAACATGTGTGCTCCTTCACGTTAATTAATTGGATGGCTGAAATGTTCTCTGATGATAACGACTTCCTATTGGAGGTTGTTGCGTCGTACTGTGCCTATGCGCTGTTGGATTGAGGTGACTTTTTTTTTACTTCAAAAAACGAACTGGACTCTTGGTTTCTTTGTATCTTTTGTCTCTCTCACCCATTTCTTGTTTTGGACACTATCTAGTTTTGAGATTTTTTGTGGTTAATTATTACTTTGGAAATTAACTCAGAATTTTTCAGTTTGGTGAATTTTTGAACTTGGTTCTGTCTCATTCGCACTTGAACTCTGCGTACCTAACTTGCCTTCATTTGTGTTTGTTCCGATCAAGGGAGGGTGCAGTGAGGGCAGTGCCTTACTGGTACACATTGCTATGTTGGCATAGGCTTATTAGAAGTTTAAACACCATTTTACCTTTCTGCTGCTTTTGCACATGACACTGCATATAACTGTTGTTGTAAGTTAGGCTGCGTGAATTTCTTCACATGACAATGTCTTAGTTTCAACGTCCCTAGACTTAATCTCGACCTTAGTCTGCACAGTGAGTGCCGAAGCCTCCAAGGTTATCATAACAATTTTAGCTGTTATTCGGGCTGATCGGCTCGCTTACACACAACATGCACGCAGCTGCTGCTATCTGAAATTCTGGCGCCTTTAATATTGCACTACATGCATGAGTTTAGGCACTTGGAGAACATCTGTTTCCAGAGAAAGAGTTTTGGAGATCCTGATGTGATTCAAATCTGCTGATCATGGAGGTAAGGGGACCCCTAAACAAGCCTTAGAGACCTTCTATACTTTATAAAACATAGTTCCTAGCAAGGGAGCGTGGCATACTAGGCACTTTAGGACCTGTTTCCACTATCATTATAATAAGATTTCTCCCTTTATGTTTTATGGAATTGTGACAATTCTGATTATAATATTTCTAATCATATGTCTACTTGTGTAAGCAAAAATACTGCATCTTAGAACACGTCGTTAAAATAAACATTTTAAACTTTCCCGTATCTCTTTTTATCCATGTTGTGGACTGGTATGAGAATAATAACGAAAGAGTTTATTGATGCCCACCATTCCTGAGAGAAATCTAAGTCGCATTTTCTGGGTTGTCTAATCATTGGTACCTTTTCTATAGGCCGAAGAGCTAATGTGACACTGATGCTTGTCAGTTTGGGGCTCTAGGTATTGAGGTGATTTTTTTGGTCCACCACAATTCACGGATGTCTTGGGTCTCTGTGCACAGTTCTTTGTGTGAGCAGAATCCCTGCAACAGCTGTCACACCATCCCTTTCTAATTCTTCCCAGGATGTGTTTTTATTTGCTTTAAAGTAGGAGTAGAAAGTAGTGTCTATCCTGTTTCCACATAGACGAGTATGCGTCTTCCCACTTGGTTTATGTTTTAAAGGCATGTATTGAGTTTACTGAGTTCCAAAATACTCACCAAAATGTTCTTGTCCCGTTAGAATATTTTGGGTGGTTTGTTCGATCCAAGGATCTTGTTAATAGAAAAAGGAAAACACATTTAAGTGATTTCATATAATTCATTAAATATTTATACATACACAAAGAGCAAAGAGAATTGTTGCAATCAGAATGCAAAGGTTCATAAAATCAACAATTTTTTGCGTGTCAGCAAAAGGAAGGCTGAGAGCCAAAGCAGAAAATCATTGGTATGTGCGCTGTTGCTTCTGCTGCTATAAAATATTCCACTGTATTTTGTGAATCAGAACCTAAATTATCACGGAATGAAGAGATAGAGACTCCAGATATATACTAAATGTAGTCTATCACTTTCCTTATCAAAGTTGCGTCAGTGAAAAATGTGAATGAGAACCCTCAAGTTCCTACATTTCATTTTGATTCTTTGTATTAATGTAATTAATGTATTCATGAGACCAAAATGTCATTGTATTCTTTCCATGCTAAATTCATGACAATTTAATGCTCTCCTCTAGGGCTCTCTGTTTTCAGAGATTTCTAAAAGTAGTTAAGTTTTCAGAATGGCGAAATGAACCAAATAGCGAGTCTGTCAGCAATTGTTACAATACTCTCCAAATATTTCATTTCTTTGTTCTGCATCCAGTGCTCCATATTGTCTTTTCCATTGAACACTAATCCTTACTTTTACTTACTTGGTCTTTACTAAGAACATTGAATTTTTTTTTCTATGTAAGTAATGTTTCATTTATTTGGTCATTTCCTTAGAATACATTGATCGTCCTGGCTGCACATCACCTTTTTGACTTTTTTCTCAAGTTTTTTTTTAGATTGACCTCACATTAAGTTTAAGTTTTTATTTCTGGCCTATTTCCACATGGCCTGTAGCTATCATCGCCTTTGATTTATTTTTTTAAAGCATCAATTGAGTTTACTGAGTTGCAAAATACTTACCATTTTCATCCTGTCCCGTTGGCATATTTGGAGTGGTTTGCTCTGGAGAAATAAAGTCAATTCAAAGAGAATTTAACATAGAATCGAAATGTTAATCTTGCTAATAGAAAAAGGAAAACACATATGCATTGCAAATTGAATTCAGATAATGTTTGCACCCACTCAATGAACATGCTAAATGTACACATAATAGTGTTGCAAGCAGCATACAAGGTTAAACATTACACTATTATTTGATTGACAGAAAAGGGAAGACTGAGAGTCAAAGCAGAAAATCATTGGTAAGCGCGTGGTTGCTTCTGCTCTATTCTAAAAGATGTCCCTCTATTTTTTTATATCAGAATCTTAATTATCTCTGAAAGAAAAGAAAAAACTCCAGACATTTCCAAATTTTTGTCTGTCTCCTTCATTTTCAAAGTTGCAACAGTGAGAGAGTTAAAAGGGAGACCCAAAGTTTATACATTTCATTTTGATTTTTTGCATTACAATACTTAATGTACTCATGAGAACCAAAGTCATTGGATTCTTTCCATGTTCGGTTCATTATAAGTTATTGCTCTCCTCTAGTGCTCTCTGTTTGGAGAGTTTCAATAAGTGATTGAATCTTAAGAAGGGAGAAATTAACCAAATAGAGTGTCTGTCAGCAATTGTTAGCAGATTTTCTAAATATTTCATTTCTCTGTGCTGCACCTAGAGCTCCATATTTTCCTCTCTATTGAAAACTAATCCTTTCTTCAACTTACTGGCTGTTTTCTGCAAAGATTGAATGTATCTGTACAGATAAATAATGTTTTATTTGTCAGGCCATTTGTTAAGCATTTATTGATCTTCAGGCTGTACTTCATCTCTTTCTAATTCTTCCCAGCAGGTGATTTTATTGGCTTTAAAGTAGGAGCAAAAAGTAGGTAGATGCATTGTTGCTTATGCTATAGTGTGAAAGACTCCGTTCTATTTTGTAAATCGGAACCTTAATTATTTCTGATCAAAGAGGGAGAGACTCCAGACATTTCCCAATTGTAGCAACAGAAAAACTAAAGGGCACCCTCAAGTTCGTACATTTAATTTTTATTCTTTGCATTACGGTAGGAAATGAGAACAAAATGACTTTGGATTCTTTCCATGTTTAGTTTATGATAATGTAATGATCTCCTCTAGTGCTATCTCTTTGAAGAGTTTTGTATAAGTGGCTCTGTTTTAAGAAGGAGAAATGAACCAACTAGGGAGTCTGTACGCAGTTACTACATGATTTTCTAAGTAATTAATTTCTCTGCGCTGCACCCTGTGTTCCTTATTGTCTTCTCTATTGAACACTAATCTTTATTTTTCTTATTGGCTGTTTATTATAAGCATTGAATGTATCCGTCTAAATGCGAAAGGTTTAATTTCTCAGGCAAATTCTTTAGCATTCATTCATGTACCTATCTGGAACTTCATCTCTTTCTTTTTCTTCCCATGAGGTGTTTTGTATAGGACTTACTAGGTGAAGAGCATATTATGAATCAGAACGTCAATTATTAAAAGGAATAGGAAGAGAGACTCAAGCAATTGCTTAATTGTACTCTATGACTTTCTTTTTTAAAGTTGTTTCAGTGACAAATGTAAAAGGGAGTCTTTTTATTACTGGATGTTATGGTTTCACAAGACCAACATATCGGTAGATTCTCTCCATATTTACTTCATGACAATTTAATGCTCCCCTCTAGTGCACTTGGTTTGGAACATTTGCTATAAGTGGCTGAGTTTTCAAATTTAGAAATGAGCCACAAGGGCATCTGTCAGCTATAACTTCATGCACAATACAACCTTCAACCACAGTTTGCTGCTGTATTAGACTGTGCTTTTCAACAATCAACTGAAATTTCATTTAAAATCAAGTATGTCTACCAATGGTTAGAGTTTTAGGGCCAAATGCATCACACATTTTCCTCCTCACAGAATTGGCCCTTTTGTGATTGCAAAAAATGCGTTTGCTATGCATCAAAACCAATTTTGCGATTTTGTAACCTGTTAAAGAATTGCAAAATAGGTTTACGATTCAGTGTTTGGAAAGGGGGTGTTATGGGCGTACCATCCAAAACTTTTTATGAGTCATGGTGGGGACAACGGGATTCAATTAAGGAGTTGTCTGTTGCTAATATATTTTAAAGAATTTTATCTTTCAGAATTCCAGTATATTCCTTTAGGTGTTCAGATTTAATTGTGCTAAAATTCATACGTAATAAAACAAAACCTAGAACTGCTCTCAGTAAACTGAAAGAGTTCAAAACAGAAGGCAGTGTTAGAATTCTCAATTTTAGACCATATCCCCATGCTTTAATTATCAGACAAGAATGTTGCTTATTAAATAATTACATTGACAAACACACAATACAATGGGTTGATTTGGTAAATATATTACTAAGTCATTTATTTTTAATGAAATGTTGCACATGAATAATGAACCCACATTAAATATATCCCTGTTTATTAAATACAATTGTGATTTACTAAAAGAAATAATATATTTTAAAGTGTCTAATTTTTATAATATTACCTCCTTTGTGAGATGGCATAATAAGTCTAGAACAATTTATAACAATCATTTTCTTGGAATAATTGGTATGAGAAGGGCCTCTTTTCGATTTATCAACCTTTGAAAGATAGCAACATTTTTCACTTGAGGGATATATAAGATTGTTTTAATCTACCTGTGAGAAGTTGGCCTGGTATATGCTGCTCACTAGTTCTAGTGATCACCTTGTACCATGCCAAGCAACCCTTATGGTGCAGGTTGTAAAGTCAACCTTATAGACAAGCTATCCTAGGGGTAGCATGGACTAAGCAGTCTTAGGCTAAACTCTGTAAAGGCATGTGAAGCAAGCTGTTTTACCATACACAATCCCTTGAATACCAAATGAAAGGACACCGCACAGATATATATTGAAAATATATATAGATTTATTTCTCAAAAGATACCCTATACTCTTTATGAGCACAGAAGCACAAGCGTTAAAACAAAACACAGTTTAAATACACAAAAGTTGCACGAATATGGATGAGCCCTAGGGGCCACCTAAACCATATACTAAAATAGTGGTATAAGAACCACTATGAGGAAAGTGAAGAGGCCTAGGGCCTGGGGAATCGCTGGAGCTGTTCAGGACTAACAGTGATGAAGTCAGGAAAGGCTCGCAGGACTCGGGTGCAGTGCTGAAAGTGCACACAATACCAATGCAGTGTCAATGGTGCGTAAAAAGTACAAAGTTAGTTAAAGAGGAACCTTCGAGTGACCTAGAAGGATGAAACTTAAGACACAGGCCCTAGAGGTGTGTACCAGTGTGGGAACACAGGCGGAGCTGAGTTATCTCACCCACAGGAAGCGGGTGCACAGGGTCGAAGTAGTGTCGGGTTTCGTCACGCTGGTCGATGGTGCTTGGAGCTGAAGATGCTGCAGGCGACTCGAGGTGAAGAGTTCCGGTGGATCCAAGGGTGGATCTGAAGTCGTGAAGACCTGAAAGCAGAGGGGACAATGTTCAAAGTCACTAGCCAGTGACTACCGTGGAACCAGAGTGGAACCAGGCGATGTCGGGTGCAAACAGGTGTCGAGGTGTAGCTTCTCTCTGCAGCCACGTGGACACAAGGGGTCAAAGACGTCCAGGAGTCGGTCACGAGCTGTCCCACGCAGGCTTCTCGCTGTTGGCGGTGTCGGCAACCGGATGGACGCAAACAGGCCTTGGCTAATGCAAGCCACGCAGGAATCAAGAAAGGCTTGGCACTCAGACCAGCAAGGTCAGAGCGGGTGCTCCTTTTTACAGGAGCAAGGGCAAGTCTGGAACAACTAGACCTGCAGTGAAAGTTGTAGATTTCGTCGCCAAGATGGCCACTAGCCGCGTGGCAAGTGGACGGGATGGCGCGTCGAATGGCACAGTGCAAAAGGGCCCCACGCAGATCGTGGAGATGCTGGGGGGGCTGATCTTCGGTGCAAGGGCTGCTCGAGGTTGGGGCTTCTCAAACCCCAAAGTACAGTGTCGAGGGGGCCTCTGATGCTGCGCAGTCATCTTTTCGGGGGTCTTCCAAGATGTCCGGTCCCACGTCTCTCGGTGCCTCCACGGGTCCCTTCTTTGCAGGGACTGTGGATCGGGCGGTGAGAAGTCTGGGAGTCTGGGTCTTGTCAGGCTCTGGGCTCGGGCTCCGGCGGGAGGCGGCGGCAAAGCAGACGTCGAGTTGCTGGTTGGTGCCTGTGTTCACAGGGTGGTCACTCCTTGGCCACAAGGGAGATTCTCTTCCGTCTTCTGAGCAGCAGAATGTCAAAGTCCAGTCTTCTTCTTTATTTCAAGTTGATTCAGGATGATCTAAAGTCTCAGGACACAGATCCCACTCTTATTCGAATCTGGGGGGCCGGATCACCTACTAGGTCCCTCCTCTGGGTGGAACCAGGAAGGGGGGTGGTTACACCCCCTTTCCTTTGTCCAGTTTCGCACCAGGACTGGGGCAGGAAAGCCCCAGCACCGGTTTGAACTGGCCTATGCACAGGGACACCTTGTGTGCCCCAGGCATGTCTGATTCTATTCAGCCCTGTCCTACCCAATACACAAAATCCTGTCTGGGGTGGTGCTAACACCTCCCAAGGCAGGAAACCCTTTGTCCAAGCTGCCCTCGCTGGAAGGACTCCCAGCAGCAGGAGGTCAGACTTGTGTCTGTGGTGGCAGCATCCATTTTGTGATGCTAAGGCTCTGTTTAACTTTAACCGGGGTTCAGGTTAGGTACATGTCGTGTCCCTCTAGAAGGGTGGAATGCTACCCCCGTCGCCAGAACTGGCGAGGGGGTAGTATTCCAATTCGTATGACACCTTACTCGACATGTTTTGATAAAGCCAAACCTAAGATAGCATTTAACCGCGAGGATTATAATGCACTTAAGAGTATATGGTATGGCAGTATCATGAAACAGCTAAAGGACATGGTTCCGAAAGCTGCAGACGGGCTCAGCTCATGCCAGAGCACCATCTCACATATTTCCAAGCACTCTGCCTCCAGGATTGATGAGGCCTTCCATAGGAGTGGCTGATAGGAACATATGTGTCCATTTTAGGTTAGGTATAGGCATACTACACCTAAGTAAGGGGTGGTTACACCGACTTACCCCAGCTGAGTGATCAGCCAGTTGTGTCAAATATGGAGGCCAGGCCAGGGGTGGCACAATACGTGCTGCAGCCCCTGGTAGGCCTTGGAAGCACCTATGCCCTGGGTACCTGGGTACACTGTTACAGGGGCCAATAAGGTGAACCAGTTCCAATTGTGTATGTACCTAAGGTACATGGAGTCCATTTTAAGGAGAGAGCAATTAGCCTGGGGCGCTGAATAGCAGGATCCCAGGCCAACTATGTCAAAAACCAGCTAAACACCAGGCAAAAAGTTTGGGGGTAACCATAGTCAGATATCCACCTTCCTACTTAACCCCCCCCCAAACGAAAGGAGATAAGGCTATCCTTGACCAGGTAAGCCTATATTGCCTAAGTGGCATATAAGGAAGTACCAGCTCTGGCTTGGTTACCCCCTGTATCATGGTCCACTAAGCAATCCCTCACCCTAAGGGTATCTGAGGGTCTCCACCATAGGGAATCTCTACCTGTGGCGTGTCTTTGCAAAGTTAAAGGCTGGTGTTGGGATGGAGTACTGAAGTGAGATTCCTCTGTAGGACTCAGCTTCCTCCAATCACTCTCCACCAGGTGTGCCTTTCTTTCTTTGACTGAGTTGCACTGTGCTCTCAGGGTCAACCTCTGGCTACCTAAAGCTGAAGGCTGGGTCCCTCTTGTTGGTTTAGTGGAGGGACAGTTCAGGTTTGGGCCCTTGGGGTCCCAGGTTTGGCTGTGCCCAACAGAATCCATCTGTGGGAGGTCCCTAACTACTTTTAAGGGGGCTCCCTCAGGAGTTTTTAATGTTTTCACCTCACTAGGGCTACTAGTTTTGGTGCCCCTAATCTGTTGATGGGGGTGCTTTATTTGACAGGGGGCCCTTTGGGGCTCACTGTCCTTCTTGTCCTCTGCAGCCCTGGGCTGACTAAGGCAAGGTAGAGAGGGGCAGGTTACCTGCTCCAGACTGGGTCCCACCTGAGAAGGGTCCACTGCCATCAGAGGCTCTGTCAGGCCAGGCCTAACAACCTCTGGGACAGTTCCTTCATCAGGGGTAAGATCAGTTCCCTGAGGAGGCTGATCCTTTCCTAAAGTCTGGTGGGAGGGAGATTTCTCTTCCTCCTCAATGCTCTCAGTTTGGGTGGAGTGATCCATCATTTCAGGCTTCACTACCCAGGTATCAGTTTGAGTTTGGGCTGTGGCCATCACAGCCCCACCAACCTTTTCAGGAGGAGACTCAGTTTGGGTATGAGCTGTTATCATAACTGCTCTGCTAATCTTTTCAGGAGGGAAGTTAGCTAAAGATGGGGCTGAGATTTGCTCAGCCCTACCAACCTTTTTAGGAAGGACATCTTGGATTGGGGCTGTAACCATCACAGCCCCACTAACCTTTCCATGGAGATTTACCATTTTAGAATGGGTTTGTTGTTCAACCTCAGCCCAGGCTGAGATTTCCAAATCATTCCCTAGTAGACAATCTACAGGCAAGTTTGATGACACTGCCACTCTTTTTGGGCCAGTGACACCTCCCCAGCTAAGATTTACTACTGCCATGGGGTGATTGGTTTCTATTCCATCAATGTTTGTCACCTGATATGTGGCATCAGGTAAAAGTTGCCTTGAGGGGACTAGACATTCAGCCAACATGGTGATGCTAGCCCCTGTGTCTCTAAAGGCCTCAACTTTCAAGCCATTGATGAGGGGCTCCTGTCTATACTTGCTTAAAGTGTTTGGGCAAGCAGTGAAATTGGCAAACCCCATGCCAGTCTCATAGACAAGAGTATCTGAGGTAGGGGACCTGGTTAGGCCAGAATCCACCTGTCCTCCAAAAGTAAACCCACCCAGATTCCTGGGTGTGCTCCCACTTCCTGGGGGATTACTGCTGACAGTAACTGGAGGTGTTGGAGCTGGCTTTGGAGGTATATTTTCCTTATTGTTATTCCTGGGACAACTGCTATCAGTTTTCCAGTGGCCAGGCTGTTTACAGACATGGCAATAAGGTTTCTTCTGGTCAGAGGAAGTGTTTTGGGACCCACCCCCATCCTTGGAGTTTTGGGGCCCTGTGGGAGACTTGTCTTTAGATTTATCCCCACCCTTCTCTTGAGCCTTGGAAGTATCCTTCTTTTGGTCACCACCCTGGTTCTTAGGCCTGATCCTGGTTCTGACCCATTTGTCTGCCCTCCTACCCAATTCTTGTGGGGAGGTCAGATCAGAGTCAAGTAGGTGCTGATGTAGAAGCTGATTTTGACAATTACTTAAGATTTGCTCTCTCATAATTAAATTATACAATCCTGTATAGTCAGTAACCTTACTTCCCAGCAACCAGCCCTCCAGAGCCTTAGTGGCACATTCAACAAATTCAGACCAGTCCTGAGTCTGTGTCTTCTGGGTATCTCTGAACATTAACCTGTACTGTTCAGTGGTTAAGCCTAACCCATCAATCAGAGCACTCTTCAGGACCAGGTAGTTTCTAGAATCCTCATCACTAACTGTGAGGAGTCTGTCTTTTTTTTGCAAGCTCTCTCAAGTGCAGTCATCCACTTGTGGATATCATCCCCAACTTTGTAGGGGGGCACAATCTTACTCAGGTTTCTAATGTCATAGGACCTGTCTTTATCCTTAGGGATATTGCTGCCACCAGTGGATCCTAATCCACTCTCTCTAGGCTGCCTTGCTCTAGCAAGTTTCTCTTTGGCCAGGGCAACTTCTAATTCTTGTCTCTGGACCCTAAGTTCAGCCTCTCTCATTTTGGCCTCATGTTCCCTTCTCTGAGGGCTAGTCAACTCCCTTCTGGAGTTGCCATGAGAACCTCTAGAAACATGGGAGGTATTGGATTCACCTGAGTGATTCCTCCTCCTCCTATGCTCCTGGTTAAGTCCATTTGGGGGTCTGAATGGGTTGGACCCACCTTCAGTCCCAAATAAGCTTAAGTTAGCCTGGTTAAGCCTGCTGACTAACACCTGGCTATTTCTACCATCATCAGAATCGCTTTCTTCCTCCTCCTCCTCCTCCTCTTCTTCTTCCTCAGGCTGAGTATTCCCAGGGGTCTGGTCTTCCTCATCTATCTGGATGACAGGGGCAGGGGCATCAGGGTTATCATCTTCAGAAGGTGAAACTTCCTCACCAGTCCCTGAGGGGCCTAGTTTGGGGTTCTTTAGAGCTTCAGACTGGTCTAATAGCTCTCTGAGGTGTCCTGCCGTAGGGGTAGGACCTGTTTTGATTCCTCTCATGGAACACAGTTGCCTCAGTTCCTTAAATGGAAAGATAGCAAATTTGGATGGTGCCTTTGGAGGGTCACTCTCAACAGAGATGGGTCCAGTGGATCCCTCTGCTCCAGACATTGCTCTAGTGTGGTGGATGTGTTGCAATCTACCTACACTTCTGTTTTCCTACAGAACCTATCTAGTAGTTGTAGTCAGGGTGTGCTACTCCCTATCCTCTACAACAACTAAGTTCAGTAGAACTTAAGTATATCTAGTCTTGTTTTAGTGTACCTATCAGGTACCTGTATGATCTTTCAAATGATATTTTCAAAGATTGTAATGGTAAAACAACAGCAAGCTCAAATCCCAATCCGCTGCTCACCAATGTGAGAAGTTGGCCTGGTATATGCTGCTCACTAGTTCTAGTGATCACCTTGTACCATGCCAAGCAACCCTTATGGTGCAGGTTGTAAAGTCAACCTTATAGACAAGCTATCCTAGGGGTAGCATGGACTAAGCAGTCTTAGGCTAAACTCTGTAAAGGCATGTGAAGCAAGCTGTTTTACCATACACAATCCCTTGAATACCAAATGAAAGGACACCACACAGATATATATTGAAAATATATATAGATTTATTTCTCAAAAGATACCCTATACTCTTTATGAGCACAGAAGCACAAGCGTTAAAACAAAACACAGTTTAAATACACAAAAGTTGCACGAATATGGATGAGCCCTAGGGGCCACCTAAACCATATACTAAAATAGTGGTATAAGAACCACTATGAGCAAAGTGAAGAGGCCTAGGGCCTGGGGAATCGCTGGAGCTGTTCAGGACTAACAGTGATGAAGTCGGGAAAGGCCCGCAGGACTCGGGTGCAGTGCGGAAAGTGCACGCAATACCAATGCAGTGTCAATGGTGCGTAAAAAGTACAAAGTTAGTTAAAGAGAAACCTTCCGAGTGACCTAGAAGGATGAAAATTAAGACACAGGCCCTAGAGGTGTGTACCAGTGTGGGAACACCGGCGGAGCTGAGTTACCTCACCCACAGGAAGCGGGTGCACAGGGTCGAAGTAGTGTCGGGTTTCGTCACGCTGGTCGATGGTGCTTGGAGCTGAAGATGCTGCAGGCGACTCGAGGTGAAGAGTTCCGGTGGATCCAAGGGTGGATCTGAAGTCGTGAAGACCTGAAAGCAGAGGGGACAATGTTCAAAGTCACTAGCCAGTGACTACCGTGGAACCAGAGTGGAACCAGGCGATGTCGGGTGCAAACAGGTGTCGAGGTGTAGCTTCTCTCTGCAGCCACGTGGACACAAGGGGTCGAAGACATCCAGGAGTCGGTCACGAGCTGTCCCACGCAGGCTTCTCGCTGTTGGCGGTGTCGGCAACTGGATGGAAGCAAACAGGCCTTGGCTAATGCAAGCCACGCAGGAATCAAGAAAGGCTTGTCACTCAGACCAGCAAGGTCAGAGCGGGTGCTCCTTTTTACAGGAGCAAGGGCAAGTCTGGAGCAATCAGACCTGCCGTGAAAGTTGTATATTTCGTCGCCAAGATGGCCACTAGCCGCGTGGCAAGTGGACGGGATGGCGCGTCGAGTGGCACAGTGCAAAAGGGCCCCACGCAGATCGTGGAGATGCTGGGGGGCTGATCTTCGGTGCAAGAGCTGCTCGAGGTTGGGGCTTCTCAAATCCCAAAGCACAGCATCGAGAGGGCCTCTGATGCTGCGCAGTCAGCTTTTCGGGGGTCTTCCAAGATGTCCGGTCCCACGTCTCTCGGTGCCTCCACGGGTCCCTTCTTTGCAGGGACTGTGGATCGGGCGGTGAGAAGTCTGGGAGTCTGGGTCTTGTCAGGCTCTGGGCTCGGGCTCTGGCGGGAGGCGGCGGCAAAGCAGACGTCGAGTTGCTGGTTGGTGCCTGTGTTCACAGGGTGGTCACTCCTTGGCCACAAGGGAGATTCTCTTCCGTCTTCTGAGCAGCAGAATGTCGAAGTCCAGTCTTCTTCTTTATTTCAAGTTGATTCAGGTTGATCTAAAGTCTCAGGACACAGCTTCCACTCTTATTCGAATCTGGGGGGCCGGATCACCTACTAGGTCCCTCCTCTGGGTGGAACCAGGAAGGGGGGTGGTTACACCCCCTTTCCTTTGTCCAGTTTCGCGCCAGGACTGGGGCAGGAAAGCCCCAGCACCGGTTTGAACTGGCCTATGCACAGGGACACCTTGTGTGCCCCAGGCATGTCTGATTCTATTCAGCCCTGTCCTACCCAATACACAAAATCCTGTCTGGGGTGGTGCTAGCACCTCCCAAGGCAGGAAACCCTTTGTCCAAGCTGCCCTCACTGGAAGGACTCCCAGCAGCAGGAGGTCAGACTTGTGTCTGTGGTGGCAGCATCCATTTTGTGATGCTAAGGCTCTGTTTAACTTTAACCGGGGTTCAGGTTAGGTACATGTCGTGTCCCTCTAGAAGGGTGGAATGCAACCCCCGTCGCCAGAACTGGCGAGGGGGTAGTATTCCAATTCGTATGACACCTTACTCGACATGTTTTGATAAAGCCAAACCTAAGATAGCATTTAACCGCGAGGATTATAATGCACTTAAGAGTATATGGTATGGCAGTATCATGAAACAGCTAAAGGACATGGTTCCGAAAGCTGCAGACGGGCTCAGCTCATGCCAGAGCACCATCTCACATATTTCCAAGCACTCTGCCTCCAGGATTGATGAGGCCTTCCATAGGAGTGGCTGATAGGAACATATGTGTCCATTTTAGGTTAGGTATAGGCATACTACACCTAAGTAAGGGGTGGTTACACCGACTTACCCCAGCTGAGTGATCAGCCAGTTGTGTCAAATATGGAGGCCAGGCCAGGGGTGGCACAATACGTGCTGCAGCCCCTGGTAGGCCTTGGAAGCACCTATGCCCTGGGTACCTGGGTACACTGTTACAGGGGCCAATAAGGTGAACCAGTTCCAATTGTGTATGTACCTAAGGTACATGGAGTCCATTTTAAGGAGAGAGCAATTAGCCTGGGGCCCTGAATAGCAGGATCCCAGGCCAACTATGTCAAAAACCAGCTAAACACCAGGCAAAAAGTTTGGGGGTAACCATAGTCAGATATCCACCTTCCTACACTACCTGACAAAGATTTTACACAATATGTCTACTTAAAAAGTATCTTATCAAATATACCTTTTTCACTATTACTTCCTCTTCTAATTTTTCTCTTTTCTTACAAAAACATAATCCTTTTTTGAGGTGTAATATCCCCACAGCTGCATTTATTTAAAAATATCTTCACCAAAAACTAAACCTGTTATTGGAATGCTCATTAATAATAGATTACTGAAAACACCACCTGAGTTACTTAATGTTTCAAATTCTGCGTGTTTTTTCTGTTAGTCAGACCCCCCAGGATTTCGTGATTTACAAAATATTCGCAAAATCGCCAATTTTGTAAAAATGCCACGGTTTTTACAAAAGTGCAGGCAAAATATGTGAAAATACATTCATCGTCTATTTACTGGCTCTGTGTTGCCACTGAGCCAATAAAGAGAGGGTGAGCAGCAGGACAGCAGGCCATAGAGGTATTAAATGCCTCTGCTGCCTGCCTTTGTAAATGCAGCTAGCCCCGTCCTTAGTAGTTAGCCTGCCGCCTCACGCATTTTATCTGCTCCAGACTAACCCCTAACCTCCCATGTCTCCTATTATTTTTTTACCAATCCCTCAACCTTCTATGCCGGTATCCCCACCCCTCCCAGCCCCATCACCCCTGTTGCCCTGCACGCAAAAGTTGTCTGATGCCAAAAAGAGAAATGTTCATATTGTAATCTGCTCTCTTTGGTATCAGACACCCTCTAGTTCTAGGCCCTGCACTGCTGGAGACTCTGCAAAGTTACAGACTCTGACCTAGCACAGTCTCCAGCAGTGACAGAGCACAAGCCTTAGATATTTTTGTGGTGGGCATATTCTTTGCCCACAGCAAAAAAAATGCAAATTCTAAGGTTTTGTGCCGCAAATTTAGCTTTTTTTGCAGCTAAATTTGGCACTCAAAGCTGCAGAATCCTGGGGGGTCTGGTTGGTCATGCAATGAAAAGAAAGGGATGTGTTTTTTTTCTGGATGAAAAGTGTTTAATTTATGGAATGCAATGTTGTCTAAAATGAATTGCATTCTTAATTTGAATTTGTCTCTTGCTTTTGCACTTATATTTAAGGATCTTTTTCACATTTGCAAAAGACTAACCATATTGATGACTATAAAATGTTAAATATCTTTATTTCGATTGATTTTCAGCAAGCCTCCTCATGTTAGAAAGATTTCTGAGCTCTCATCTCTTTCCTAGTAGAATATTTTATGAGCACATCACAGAACTGATAGAGCACATGTGTCTTCCACCTAATAGCTCATTAAAAGAAAAATCGTTTGGTCATTCTTAAATGATTTTTATCAAGAATATCTATTTCTATTCACCCTTCTTGATCAGAAGATGAAGTTTTTTATTTTCTATGAAATATGTCTTAATACTATCTTCATTTTTTACTAACATTTAATAGATTTTTATTATCCTTCTCTTAATATTTTCCCAAATATGTATGCATATGATTTTATACTTAAACTCTTTATATTTTCTAAAGTTTCTCCATCTCTCTCTCTCCTTTTTTACCTCTATTGTTTGCTATTTTTTCATCATAAGCATCTTTCAGATTCATTTAAAAAAAAATTCACAATGTGTATTTTAAATAATTTGTCTGTAAACATTTTGTGGAATATTTTTTAAAGACATATTTATTTTTTACTAATTATAAATTCTAGAAATGGCAAGTATGTTTTCATATTCTTGTTATTGTCATCTAATTATGTTTACCTCACTGATGCTGTTAATCCTTTTAAAATCCTTGATAAAATTGTTAAGCAATCAAAAGGACAGTTACAAGCTGATTGCCGCGCTGGGAGGGGAAGGTCCCCTTCACGCAATTTCCAATTTACGCTGAATTGTTTTTGTAATTGTTTTTTGCTCATTGTGCTCACTGTTAAAACGTTTTTAGTATTTTTAACAATTTAGTCCTACCTGATCTGGTCCACTTACCTGCCCTTAAAATATCTATTGCACATCTCGCTGCTTTAGCGAGAATCGTCGGCCCCACGCTCCCGTCGCCATCTTGAGTGAGGGACCAGGGGCTTATTGCACACTTCTAAGACGCCATCTTGGGTCGCGTACTAGTGTCTGAGTAAATAGCTTCTGCAGGCCTACTTAAGGCAGGCTATGCAAGCGCGCAGCGGGTGTGCCGAGCACCAGATGCAAGCCCGCCTGTGCTCGGCCGCGCACCGTCCGCGCCAGGGCCAGCCAAACTGCCCGACGGAGTGCAGATCAAGGAAGGATAGAATATTCCAGGGAGAGACTACTTAATATTGGTAAGGAGGGAGAGGACGGGAAGTCTCAACATTTTATAGATATGGGAGGTAACAACAGTTTCCTAAACTGCGGGTTGGTAAATTGCAGGTCTCTGATAAAACATCACATGGAGATCTCCAATATGGCAGAGGACATGGACTTAGATGTTCTATTCCTTACAGAGACATGGACACGCACTGACTCTCTGGTGGAACTAGGCCTGGTATGCCCAGAAGGCTATAAAATGTTCCACAAACCAAGGGCTGTGGGGAGAGGAGTCAGGGTGTTATATAAGGAGAAGTGGGACGTTGCTCCCCTAGAGATAGAGATGATTACAGGAAGAGAAATATTGGGCTTCTCTCTACAGGAGGCCAAAGGGGTGCTAATTACAGTTTTGGTCTGTTACAGGCCCCCAGGATTGGATACCCATTACCAAACACTACTTGACGCTATCTCTGATCTGGCCCTTACCCACTCTAGAATTATTATACTTGGCAATTTTAACCTGTGGGACAATGGGACTTCTTGCAAGCACTTAAGAGATCTAAAGCAAACGTGCTAGAACTGTAACCTACTTCAATTGGTCCAGAATCCGACGCACCAAGGAGGACATGTTTTAGATCTCCTATTCGCCAACCAGTTGGATACCTAGATAATGGAAATACTGCCTCTATGCTGGTCGGACCACTCTCTAGTTCACTTTCATTTATTGATGCCCCAGCAGGCGGTTAATAATAACTGTTGGACGACTTACCGACATGGAAGGGAATGGGCTAAGGTAGAACAAAATAAGATATACCTGACACTTCCGAATCAAAATCTGTTTGTCCCCAGAAATTCTATTGCTGAAAATTATCAAATACATTGTAGTTCTATAGCTAACTCTCTGGACAACATAGTCCCTATGAAGAGACTTAAAAACAGAAAAAAGCCTCTGCTCCGTGGTTCAGTGAGAAACTGAAATCACTAACACTGAGCTGCAAGCAGGCGGAGAGAAAATAGGCCTACTTAGAGATGGATAGAAAGGAACTGAAATTAGTACAGACCAGATATAAAGAGTCCATAGCCAGGGCTAAAGCTGATTTTTATGCTAATTCCATGTTGACAGCTTCAAATATTACTAAAGCTCTATTATCATCGTTAAGGAGCTCTCCCACCCAGTTTGTACCAGCAGCAAGGTGACTGCTTTGCAGAAACTCTGCAAAGCAATCGCCATACATATTGAAGAAAAAATCACCAGAATAGTTGGTGAACTCTGCCCTAATAATACTGATAATCAGACTGATCCACACGAGAGACCAGGAGAAGGGCTTAGGGCAACGTCTTGCCTGGAAAACTCTGAAGCACCCACAGAGGACCTTTTTGACAAACTTGCCCAAAATATCACCTCGGGCTACCCCCGGGATCCGCTCCCACATAGAATTTGTAAAGTCTCTGGAAAAGAAACCCTTCCCTGGCTGTGATTAATTTGCAAACAATTCCTAGAAGAAGGAGTGGTTCTGGAGGCCTGCAAACAGGCAGTAGTCACCCCCCTGCTTATGAAACCTTCCCTAGATCCCCTGGTCCCGGCCAACTTCGGACCTATATTCCTGTTGCCTTACCCGGTTAAAATCCTTGAGAAATTGGTCAGTAAAACGCTGTCAGGTTATCTATAGGTTAATAAACTATTAGACAGTGATCAATTTGTCTTTCGCCCGGGCCACAGTACTGAGACCGCTTTGGCCACCATAATGGATAATCTACGGATGCGTGCCGACAAGGGGGATTTCTCTGGTATAGTTTTATTAGAAATTTCGGGCCGCATTTGATACGGTGAGCCATACAGTACTGTTTGAAAGACTAACAAATCTGGGAATTAAAGGTCGAGCTCTGCAGTGGTTACAATCTTATCTCTCAGGGAGGCAACAGACTGTGACTATGCCACCATTTGAGGCCAGTCAGTCTCTTGGGTCTGCAAATAGTCCCATCTTCTTCAATATCTACTTGCATCCTCTACTCTTATTAATCAAGTCCTACGGAATCAACCTGGTTAACCACGCGGATGACACTCAACTGGTGTTCTCCCTTGAAGGAAAACAGGCGGTATCCATGGACAAAGTCCAAGAGTGTATGCTCCAGACAGTAAGCTGGCTTAGGCAAAACTCTCTGCAATTTAACAGCGGAAAAACAGAGGTGTTATTTTGCCCGCCTACCAGCCTGCATCAATATCCTATGCTGGAGTTTAAGCTCATCCCAGAGGAAGTTTCCCTAGGTCCTGCCAAAACGGTGCGCAATTTGGTGGTATTAGTGGATGGTAGTCTCCAAATGAAGTCCCAAGGCAAACAAAACTGGTAATGTTTGCTTCTCTTTGTTGCGGATGTTACGTCAGATCCTCCCGCTTCTGCCGAAAGATACTTGCTCGCTTGTGGTAAGGAGCGTAATCCTTAGTAGAATGGACGACTGCAATGCTCTGTATCTGGGTGCACCACAGTACATCTTACAGAGACTGCAGAGAGTCCAGTCTATGGCAGCAAAGCTGGCACTGCATCGTAGGGCCTCCACTACCAGTGCCCTGAGAGACCTACACTGGTTGCCTGTTTTAAATCTCTTTGTATTGTGTATAGAGCGGCACACGGCTTGGGCCCCATCCCATTACAGGAAATATTTTCCTGGCATAATCCGAAAAGGCAGCTTCGCTCCTCCAATGTGAACCTGATAACAACGACTAGATTCAAGAAAACCAAGATGGGTGGCAGAGCCTTCGGCATGGCAGCTACACGTCTTTGGAACGATCTGCCCCAGACTATCAGACAGGCTGATTCACTCTCCTGTTTCAGAAAGAATCTGAAAACGTGGTTATTTCCAAGGGCAGAAAATGAGATCTTTCACTGCCAGTTTAGGTTAATCTTTGTGCTGACTAGTCTGAAGTCTAAGCGCCAGGATACCCGCAGGGTGACAGTTTTGCGCTATACAAATGCTACATACAATACAAAACAATACATACAAAAGAACACTAGTGAATAAGTGTAGTCCACAATCTCCTTCTGTCAAAGTTGAATCAGTGACAAAAGTAAAAGGGAGTACACCAATTTCCAATTGTTTAATTTAGATTTCTTTAACTTCTATAGTTAATGTCTTTATGGCAACAAAATATCAGTGGTTTGTTTTCATCTTCAGTTCAGGACTATCTCATGTTGTCCTCTAATGCACTCAGAATGCATTTTCCAAAAATGGATGTGCTTTCAGAAGGGAGCAAAGGGCCACATGGGTTCCAGTCAGCAAATACTTCATATATATTGCTGTTTGCAACTCCAGTTTTCTGCTCTGCTAGCCTGTGATTTTCCACTATCCACTGTCAATTATTTTTAATGAAATATGCTTTCAGTAGCTGCTATTTTTAGGAATGTGTTGGTTAATTATTCTTTAAACTATTGTTCTTTTTTTTACCTTTAATTTCGATGTGGCAGCAAAAAAAGAAAAATAAATAATTCTACATCGTTTTTCAAAAACGTGAATACCGATTCCTTATGTTGCGGAATAGTGCGCCTTCATAAAAGGGGGTAGTAAACCCGGCATAGTTCCATTAACGATTATAGACACCCTAGCGTTACAATACAGATTTTGCACTACCTGAAAGAATTTAGATGCCACAGCAAAATATTTCAAGACTGTAAAAAGAAATTCCACTGAACTCTCTTAAATGCTTTTTCTGTGTTATACATTATTATTGCTGCTTTAACTGTGTTAGTAGAAAAATAATCAATGGCCTGAGTTACGTAGTGCATGTTGGTGGCCAGGAGCCTGCATTGGAGGAAGCCTTTTGATTGAAGTGTATGATGGACAGAACAACCTCTGCAAGCAGGTTCATTCGACTTTTTTTTTTAAAGATGTAGTAATCTGTATTTAAAAGGTTTATAGACCGGTAGTAACTGACATCTTCCTCAGATTTACCTTTTTTATCAAAGATAATCACCACTGTTTGAGTGCAAGTGTAGGAAACTAAGGGGCATATTATCAAGGAGGTTTATCTCCGCTTGTTTGGCTTTAAAAGCCAAGAAAGCGGAGATAAAATTATCTCCCTATTACCAAGCTGTCGCTAACACCAGTTAGCGACAGCTAATAGGAGATAGTGACCATCTTGGGCCCCGCTTTGCATGTCAGTGATATTTATCACTAATGACATGCAAAGTGGGCGTGCCAAGATGTTAGCGACTGGAAACAGTCGCTAACATCGCTATCTCCTATTACCAACTTTTGGCTAAGCGCGAATATCTCCAAAAGCTAACACCTGCCCTGAGCAGTTCTTAGCCATGTTAACCAATGGGAGGTGGATAACATGGCTAAGAGCATTTGCTCGATAATGCATGAATATCGCTGACTTTTCAGCGATATTCATGCATTGCGGCCGTTTTTTATCGCATTTGCGATAAACCTTGCTAATAGCAAGGTTTATCTGTGATAAAAATCGCCGATGTGCGGCGATAATTTTTGTCTCTAAACAAGTTAGAGACAAAAATTATCTCTATTGGTTGGTAATATGCCCCTGAGCCCCCTTGAAAAATCCCACTGAATAACATCACTAAAAAAGTGTTAAGTTGGGGTGAGAAGACCTTATATACCTCTATAGGTAATCCATCTAATCCACATGCTTTTGCAGAAGGGGATATATTCAGTGCCTGAGTAACTTCCGTGAGTAAAATCAAAGAGATCAAAATCTCTCTCTGTTCAGTGATTAGTATTGTGATATTTAGCCCTCCTAGCCACTTTACAGCTTCCTCCAAGGTGGTATTATGAGACTCAGAGTATAGCTCTTTCTAAACATTAAAGAAGATCTTAGCAATTTCTTGGGGATGTAAAGTAGCTCTTGCTGTGACTGGGTATGTTATTTTCTTTTACACACAATTGCTATTAGGTCAAATATATCCCTGTATGGTCACTCTCCTCATACCTTTTTTGTAAAACTGAGTTGTAATTCACGTATTTTCCTTATATGTAGAAAAAATCCTGGAGATTATATTTAGCACTAGATAACTTAATTTTACCTTAATGTTATGTTATGTTATTCTGAATTTGTTAAGCGCGCGGGCACCCAGAGGTTTCATGGTGCTAGTGGTGAGGAGAGATGACTAAACAGTTAACCTAACCGGACGCTTGCTTGAATAACCAGGTCTTCAGGGCGGCCCTGAATTCCATGAGATTAGTGCTTCTCCTGAGTGACAGGGGGAAAGAGTTCCAGACCTTGGGCGCTAGGTGAGCGAATCGACACCCACCCAGACGTTTCCGTTTAAAGGAGGGCAGAGTGAGGAGGGACAGATGGGCAGAGCGGAGATTACGGGTCGGCTCATGTTTGATTATAAGGTTATTAATAAACATAGGGCTTTTCCGTGAAGAGCCTTAAAGGCCAAGCAGCCTACCTTGAATGTTACCCGTTGGGCTATGGGTAGCCAGTGAAGAGTGGCCAGCAGTGGTTTCGCCGAGCTCCTACGGTGGCTTTTGAAGATTAATCTGGACGCCTGATTTTGTACAATTTGCAAGCGTTTAGACAAACACAGGGGAAGGCCTAAATAGATCGAGTTAGAGAAATCTAATCGGGAGAGGACCAAGGCGATAACCACCTGAATAAGGGCAGAATGCGTGAGTAGATGGGCGATTTTCTTAATCTTACGTAACTGAAGAAAGCTGGACGACATCACCGCTCCCACCTGGCTTTTCAAAGAGAGATCGGAGTTGATGGTGATCCCGAGGCTTTTCACCGATAAAGAGGGAGAAGGCGGAGATCCCATTGATGAAGGCCAAAAATGGGGGCCCCAGCTGATTGAACTTTTACCCGGGAGTACCAACTCGGTCTTCCCGGGGTTAAGTTTTAAGTGGTTCGACTCCATCCACTCTTGAATGTGCAGCATGGTAGCCTGAAATTCTGCAACGGAAACTGTTGAGTCCAGTAGGAAAATTAGCTGCAGGTCATCCGCATAGTTGTATATCGTAACCTTCCTGTTTATTAGAGAGTGTAGTACGGGTTTAAGGTACAAATTAAACAGGAGGAGGGACAATGAGGAGCCTTGCGGGACGCCACAGGTGGTGGATAATTTGGGCACTGTGAAGTTCCCGAGTTTGACTGCCTGGGACCGGTCGCTCAGGAAAGTCTTCACCCAGCCGAGGGTCAAGCCTCGCAGGCCGGCTTGTTCGACACGGTGTAATAAGATGGTGTGGTCCACCGTGTCGAACGCTGCCGACAGGTGCAGAAGCACCAAAGCCTGATATATGCCCCTATCTGCGTTAGATCTCATAGTGTCCAGGACCGCGAGGATCACTGCCTCAGTGGAGTGCGCCTGGCGGAAGCCGGCTTGGTTGGGCTCCAAGTAATCTGATGTTTCAATGAAGTTGGAAATGCAGCTGGCCACATGGGCTTCCAGAATCTTCGCTCCAAAAGGGAGGAGGGATATGGGCCGGTAGTTCGACAGATTGGATGAGTCGGCACCCGTTTTTTTAATTAATGGGACCAGCGTTGCATTTTTAAATGAGTTGGGGACTGTTCCCTGCGCTAAGGACTCATTCAAGAGAGGGAGTATGCCGAGCGGAAGTGCTGAGAAAACTTCCTTCAGTACAAGTGTCATTGGGAGAGCCGGACTTCACACGGTTCATCAGCTCTACTAACCTTAAATGGTCTATAGGAGGGAAGGCCTCGAATTCGGACGGATTTCTGCAAATGTCCTCTCTTTTTGATAGGGATGCTTTCTTTTATGATGGCAATCTTGTCCTTGAAAAAATTATTAATTTGATTGCACAGCTTTTGGGTGGGGGCTTGAGAGGGGGAAGTTCTGGTATCATTGCATAGGTCATTCACGACCCTGAAGATTTCTCTAGATTTGTTTTCGGCATTCGAGATGTTTTCGGAGAAGAAAGCTGCCTTAGCGGCTAGAATAGAGTTCCTATAGTTCCTGCGGGAAGTTGTATATGATGTTCTGTCCTCGTCTGAGTACCCGTGTCTCCACTTTCTCATCAGATTGACGCAATTCTAATTTTTGTTTTTTTAGATCTGCCGAAAACCACCTATGGGCGTGCGAGTGAAAATTTGACGAGTGGGACATGCTCGTTGCAGGCTGCCCAGAGCCAGTCAGTGAGATCTTTTTCCATAAGATTGATGTCTAGGGAGGGTGCTGGAATGGAATTAGCCAAGGTGGACAGAAAATCTTGGTTGTTTAATGATCTCCATTTCCTTACTACCCCTCCGGCAGGAGCAGGGATCTTCGTATGGCCGTGGAGGGTGTAGGAGAATTGCAGTAAGTGATGATCGGACCATATGCAAGGCGTTGTCGTCGGGGTGGACAATGGGACATTGTAGGACCAGATCTGGTCCAGAATATGTCCCTTTTCGTGAGTGGGGGTCAGGATAGATTGGGAAAAGTTCAGATGGGAGAGGAGCTCAAAGAGTTCCATGGCCTGAGGCCCTGCTGCCGGGTCCTTGTACCAGTAGTTTAAGTCCCCCATCAGCATTACCTTGTCATAGTTGAATACTAGGCCGGCCATTTGCTCGCTCAGAGAGACCAGGAAGGTGGGCATAGCTTTAGGTGGACGATAGATCAATACCAATGCCATAGTTCCCATGTCAGTGTCGGATTTAATTACAAGGTTTTCGGTATCTGGTAGATCCAAGGAAGGTAATGTAGTGAACTTATGATCTTTGTGGATGATGGCGACGACGCCACCCCCAGACTTTCCTAGTTCTCTGTTCACTGCTAGTAGGTAGTAGTCTGCCGGGAGAGCTACCAGGACATCCGGTAGTGAGTCCTCGGTTAGCCAGGTCTCGGTAACAAATAACATGTCCGGTCTATCAGAGTTGAGCAGCAGGAAGATATCTAGTTGATGTTTTACCATAGACCTAGTGTTTAAGTATAGGCAGCGAAGTGTAAGATCATTAGGCCTAGGAGTGTTACTAGTAGAGTGGGAGCCTTGGGAAGTTATATCAGAGGTGGCCTGGATTAACTGGGGGCGGCAGATCTTATTAGCCGTTAGGCAGGAACGTGTGGCGGAGTCGAGGCCAGGGAGATGAGAATGTTGTAGGGAGCAGAGTTCAAGGGAGGTATAGCTGTAATTTTCCCCATTCTGCCTAGTCCCTAGGCCCGGCCTGGCGCGGACGGGCGCAGACGGGCTTGCCTTAAGCGCACCTTCAGCGTGCAGACGGGCCGCCCGCTGCGCTCGTCCGCTGTGCGTCCTGGGGATGCACATAGTTATAGGAGGAGACGGGGCGTGGCCTTGCGATAGTGGGCGTGGCCTGGGCGTGGCCCGGGAAGATGGCGGCAAAGAGAAATGTAACCCGCAGCAGCGCTAGAATCCGCTGCGCGGGGAAGCCCAGATCGTGACCTGTCAAGTGTCAGTTACCAGGGTGACCAAAGTGGCGATTTAAAACACACAGTATCACAAGCAAATGGTTAAAATAGTTAAAAAGTGAGCAGCGTTTCTCCCGGCTTCCGCCTCAGGAGTTAGGTTTCCTCTGAGCTCGCTCGTTATTAGCGCGGCTTAAATACGTCAGAACGGGGGGGTGGCCTTGCGATAGTGGGCGTGGCCTGGGCGTGAACCGGGAAGATGGCGGCAAAGAGAAATGTAACCCGCGGCAGCGCTAGAATCCGCTGTGCGGGGAAGCCCAGATCGTGACCTGTCAAGTGTCAGTTACCAGGGAGAGCAAAGTGGCGATTTAAAACACACAGTATCACAAGCAAATGGTTAAAATAGTTAAAAAGTGAGCAGCGTTTCTCCCGGCTTCCACCTCAGGAGTTAGGTTTCCTCTGAGCACGCTCGTTATCAGCGCGGCTTAAATACGTCAGAGCAAGGGCGTGGCCTTGCGATAGTGGGCGTGGCCTGGGCGTGGCCCGGGGAGATGGTGGCAAAGAGATATGTAACCCGCGGCAACGCTAGAATCTGCTGCGTGGGGAAGCCCAGATCGTGACCTGTCAAGTGTCAGTTACCAGGGAGAGCAAAGTGGCGTTTTAAAACACACAGTATCACAAGCAAATGGTTAAAATAGTTAAAAAGTGAGCAGCGTTTCTCCCGGCTTCCGCCTCAGGAGTTAGGTTTCCTCTGAGCGCGCTCGTTATCAGCGTGGCTTAAATACGTCAGAGCGGGGGGGCGTGGCCTTGCGATATTGGGCGTGGCCCAGGGAGATGGCGGCAAAGAGAAATGTAACCCGCGGCAGCGCTAGAATCCGCTGCGCGGGGAAGCCCAGATGGTGACCTGTCAAGTGTCAGTTACCAGGGAGAGCAAAGTGGTGATTTAAAACACACAGTATCACAAGCAAATGGGTAAAATAGTTAAAAAGTGAGCAGCGTTTTTCCCGGCTTCCGCCTCAGGAGTTAGGTTTCCTCTGAGCGCGCTCGTTATCAGAGTGGCTTAAATACGTCGAGTGGGGGGAGTGGCCTTGCGATAGTGGGCGTGGCCTGGGCGTGGCCCGGGGAGACGGCGGCAAAGAAAAATGTAACCCGCGGCAGCGCTAGAATCCGCTGCGCGGGGAAGCCCAGATCGTGACCTGTCAAGTGTCAGTTACCAGGGAGAGCAAAGTGGCGATTTAAAACACACAGTATCACAAGCAAATGGTTAAAATAGTTAAAAACTGAGCAGCGTTTCTCCCGGCTTCCGCCTCAGGAGTTAGGTTTCCTCTCCTCTGAGTATGTGAGAATAAATAGTTTGCCAGCGTCTGACTTAATTCCTTTTGTGACTGCAATCTTTCTTCATTTTCCTTCTTCCTCTTATAGGTCCTATAAGAGATCACTTCATACCTAAAAAAACAGGCGTCTAAGGCACCCCATACTGAGAATTCAGATGTTATATTGACATTTTGTTTTTAAAACTCCTCTAATGCCAGGTGCATTTGAATAACCCACTGCTCATCACTTAATCGGGATTATTCAAAAATCCATCTGCTCCTAGTCTTTCTTTAGGTTAGATTATAAAATTGGCTGTGAGTACAGCATGATCTGAGAAAGGATTCTCAATTATTTCTGATTCGTTTTTTAGAAGTGCATGGAAGATAAGAAACAACTCAATACAGGAAGAAGAGAGGAAAAGTTCTGAATGATGTGTATACTTCCTCTTGCATGGTTATTCATCTCTCCAGCAATCAAACAAGGCAATATTGCACATTAACCACTGCATCTAATTAGGTTTTGTCTGCAGTTTATGGACCAATGAGGAGTCTAAATTTGGAGTGATCAGTATGTTAAAATCGAAGCATATCAGTAAAAAAAAAAAGATTGTGCTGTTGCTTAACCATAGAGAGATTGCAAAGTTTCAGGTAAATCCTCTATGGATCTAGAGTAGCTCACCTTATTAATTAGCTGTTCTGAAATCCTCGTCTGCACACATAACCACCTACCACTAGGGTCTCTATGAACCATTGTAATTTCACACTGTAAATTCTTAGTGACTAACAAAGCTACACCGCTGATGGCTGCACTAGATGAAGCATAAAACTTGTGCTGGATGCATCCCAGAGTTTTCCCAATTGGGGAGCCTTCCTTATAGTGTGCCTCTTGTATTAAAATTATATTTGCTTGTAATAATCTAAACCAGGACAACATAGATCAACACGTCACTCTGTTGTTAAACTCATTTACATTGATCACTACGATCTTTAAAGACCTATACAACATATGTCAAATTGAGTGGATACTTTATGCAGTTTTCCAGGCCATGTTATCATACTCTAATATTAATGACACCATTTTTACGTAGTGCTCCTAGCCCACCCTCTTCCCCCTCCCTTGAACTCACGTTATCTCTTGAATCCTCCTTGTCTGAGGTTTCTTGAGTGGTTTCCCTCCCCTGCTCCCAACATGTCCCCCTAGCCTATCCTCCCTTTCTCCCTCACTCTTCCTTGTGCCCCCCAACCCTGAATAGTGACAGGTTGATTCCCAACACGAACCGCAGGCCCTCCTTGATAACTGCCGCTCACAAGCATATGGCCTCGGCTCATGCCAGCGTTTCTGCGACAGTATCTCTTTTGCAACAGCGTTACTGGTGGTATGGATTGTATGAACAAACGCGTGATTATACCCTTCATAGTGACATTTGCCAGCAGATTAAACCTTCTATTGCTGCACACCTGCCGCAGACACAGTTGTACATATCTAATAAACCGCATGGGTGTGTTTATTTAGATCACTGCAGTCCTCTCTCCTCTGATACTGCATATAAGTACATCTTAGTTGCAGTAGATTCGTGCACACGCTTTGTTTGGGTGTGGCCGGGACGGAGTGCTGATGCCCGAACTGTCATAAGGGGTTGGCGTGTCTTTGTGGGAATTTTCGCATTATTCGGACCAGGGTCCAGCTTTCACCTCTAAGGGGTACAAGGATGCCATGCGTTTATTGGGGGTCCAAGTCAAATTTTCGTCTCCATACGGACCTGAGAGTAATAGTGTTATGGAGCAGATGAACTTTGACTTAAAGCAATCCTTGACAGCTAGGTTCTTAGGTGCTGGCAGGAACTGGCTAGCCCATCTCTATAGCGTGCAACGTGCACTTAATAATCTCCGTAGAAGGACTCTGGGTGGGCGGATCCCATATGAAATGCTCTTTGGCATCAAAATGTTTATTCCGGACCTTGAGGGTCTAGACATGGCGGCATCTGCCGCACCCTTTGACGTAGATGATCATTGCGCTGTGTGAATCTACAAAAGACCAATGACAGTCTTGCAAAGGAACATTTGCCTTCCACAACTGATGCTGAACTTCAGATTCCGGTAGTTGACTGGCTACCTCGAGTTGGTGATCTGGTCTGTGAGTTTGGCCCCTCATATCGAGCACCATTTCCTGTACTTGGCGTGCAGGGCACAAGAACAGTCATTTTACCTCCACTTCCTGGTCACAAGGAAAACAGGTACATTTCCATTGACAATGTCAAATTACAGCGAGGGCCCGATTCTTCTTAGTATGACACCTGCCGTCTCTTATCCAGCGTTGCTGAGAAATTCTGTTTTGGCTCCGGGACCTACCTCCATGCCTGACCATGCCATCGAGATGAGTACAGTTGCAAATCCTTTATTAAATCCAGCCCCTTGATGATGCTGAGTACACTTATCCCACAGACTTGTCGATGCCTGATTTGCAAACATGTGCAGTTAACCAATCATGCTTTTCATTTGACACTATCTGTACCACATCGAAGTCCCCATTAAAAGTTTTGATTTTTGCTGTTTGGTTTAAAAACATTTTTTGATACGTCATTGGACTTACGTAAGGCTGGTGATTTTTTCAATTTTTTGTTCATATCAATTGGGTTTGTGGTTTATTTTTTCAGATTTGGAAAATGGATTTCATGTTAAAGAAAGAACTTCAATTTGGTTAATTAATGGAACCTTAGCACCACACTCCTCATCACACATCATGAAGAGAGATCAGATTTTCGTGACTATCACGTCTTGGCCTGTATTGGATGGGATTGTGTGGGATGCTGTAAAATGTCATGTACATGGTCCTACAGAGGTTATAAATTTCCCCAATGTGCTTCGTGTTTCTATGGGGCATGTTGTAAAACAAAGTAGACACTCTGATGTTTGGGATGTCCAGGCCGTAGAGGCTCTATTTTCTGATTCAAAATATTGTGCTGCTTTTGATGCTGTAGATTTGTAATTGGACTCGGCCAATTATATAGATTTATTCTATTACCAACATTATGGCAATCATTTTCTGCATAAAGCAAACATGTTTAGAAATGTGGTTAATTACACACAGTGGGAACATTGTCCGGCTCCCATTGAAGGCAGCTCGAAAACTCTTTCACAAAAGTTTACTTATTTTACTGATGGTAATCAATCTAATCCTGATGCATTTTTTTTAAGATGACTAATAGGTCCTCTTCCAAAGTTAGACTCACCCACACTAAATTGTTGTACTCAAAGTCCTTTATCGATCAATTGGCTATTGGGGGCTATGAGCTGTGGAAAGATACCATTGATCTTAAATCAGTTTGGGGTTCTAAAAGCTGGCAAGGCACTGAGGCTTTGCATCATGCATGTCTCATCCCGACCACAGGCTTGGCACACTTTTTTAGAAATTGAAAGTTCTGGCCTTGTGACCTCATTCCAAACTATATTTGGTGTTATACCGGCATTTTTTCATTCTCTTTTTTTCATTCTCTTTTGGCGGTTTACCGTTAATTCTCGCCTTTGCTGCCGGTGTGTTGCTGTTAATTTGCCTACGCAGAAATGGCTGTCAATCTGTGTCGCAAGACGATCTGCCACGACTGCTTCAGTTTCGCAACGGGATGCTTGATTACTATGGAAAGCTGCCTCTGGCGACATTGAGTGCGGCGTATGTATTATCGTTCTGATTCTCCTACTTTACATGCGTGCAGCCTGTTTTTCATTGCTTTGATTGCTGTCTTGAATGGGCTCTCGATTTGTGTCTGTGCAATACGTTGTCTTCCGACCAGGATTATGACCAGCTGATGAGCCCCTTAGTTGCTCATGTAGTGCAATGTTCTGGCATTGGGATTATGGCCTTTGCGGCGATGCATGGAGTCCTAGGGAATTGGGATATTTGTTTAGCCACACATGACTTCCTGGCATGCAATTATATTGAAGAATGCCCGAGTTGTCCTCTGATGGTGCTAGAGACTCTGGCTATTGAAGAACATGTGTGCTCCTTCTCGTTAATTAATTGGATGGCTAAAATGTTCTCTGATGATAACAATAACTTCCTATTGGAGGCTGTTGCTGTTGAATTGAGGAGACATTTTTTTTTACTTCAAAACACGTACTGACTCTTGGTTTCTTCATATTTTCCTACTCTCTCTCACATTTCTTGTGTTGGACACTATATTTAGTTTTGATATTTTTTCTGGTTATTACTTCGGAAATTGACTCCCAATTTTTCATTTTGGTGAATTTTTGAACTTGGTTATTTCTCTTTCGAACTTGAACTCTGCGTTCCTAACTTGCCTTCCGTTTGTGTGTGTTCCGATCAAGGGAGGGTGTAGTGAGGGCAGGGTCTCACTGGTACACATTGCTATGTTAGCATAGGCTTATTAGAAGTTTAAACATAATTTTACCTTTCTGCTGCTTTTGCACACAACACTGCATATTACTGTTGTAAGTTAGGCTGCGTGAATTTCTTCACATGAGAATGCCATGTTTTCAACATCCTTAGACTTAATCTCGACCTTAGTCTGCACAGTGAGTGCAGTGGCCTCCAAGGTTATCATAACAAGGTTAGCTGTTATTCAGGCTGATCGGCTCACACTTAGACAGAACATACATGCAGCTGCTGCTAACTGAAATTCTGGCGCCTTTAATATAGCACTGCATGCATGAGTTTAGGCACTTGGAGAGCATCCGTTTCCAGAGAAAGAGTATTTGCAGATCCTGATGTGATTCACCTCTACTGATCTTAGAGGTATGGGGTCCCCTATACAAGCCTAAGAGACCTTCTATATTTTATAAAACATAGTTCCTAACAAGGGAGGGTGGCATACTAGGTACTTTAGGACATGTTTCCACTATCATTATAATATGATTTCTCCCTTTGTGTTTTATGGAATTGTAACAATGCAGATCATAATCCTTCTATTCATATGTCTACTTGTGTAAGCAAGTCGTTAAAATAAACATTTTAAACTTTCTGTGTCTCTTTTTACCCATATTGTGGACTGGTATGAGAATAATAACGAAAGAGTGTTATTGATTCCCACCATTTCTGAGAGTAACCTAAGTCGCATGTTCAGTGTTGTCTAATCATTGGTACCTTTACTATAGAACGAAGAGCTAATGTGACACTGATGCTAGTCGGTTAGAGACTCTCGGTACTGAGGTGAGTTTTTTGGTCCACCACAATTCACTGAGGTCCTGGGTCTCTGTGCACAGTTCTGTGTGTGAGCAGAATCCCAGCAACAGCTGTCCCACCATCTCTTTCTAAGTCTTCCAAGGAGGTGTTTTAATTAGCTTTAAAGTAGGAGCAAAAAGTAGTGTCTATCCTGTTTCCACATAGACGTGTAGGCGTTTTCTCACTTGGTTTATGTTTAAAAGGCATGTATTGAGTTTACTGAGTTCTAAATACTCACCAATATGTTGCTGTCCCGTTAGAATATTTTGGGTGGTTTGTTCGATATCAGGATCTTGTTAATAGAAAAAGAAAAACACATTTAAGTGATTTCAATTAATTCATTTAATATTTATACATACACAAAGAGCACAGAGAATTGTTGCAATCAGCATGCAAAGGTTCGTAAAATCAACAATTATTTGAGTGTCAGCAAAAGAAAGACTGAGAGCCAAAGCAGAAAATTATTGGTGTGTGCGCCGCTGCTTCTGCTCTGGTATAAAATACTCACCTGTATTTTGTGAATCAGAACCTAAATTATTATTGAATGAAGAGATAGAGACTCCAGATAAACCCTAATTGTAGTCTATCACTTTCCTTATCAAAGTTGCGTCAGTGAAAAATGTGAAAGAGAACACTCAAGGTCCTATTTTTCATTTTGATTCTTTGTGTTAATGTAATTAATGTATTCATGAGACCAAAATGACATTGTATTCTTTCCATGCTAAATTCATGACAATGTAATGCTCTCCTCTAGGGCTCTCTGTTTGGAGAGATTTCTAAAAGTAGTTAAGTTTTCAGAATGGCGAAATGAACCAAATAGCGAGTCTGTCAGCAATTGGTACAATACTCTCCAAATATTTCATTTCTTTGTTCTCAATCCAGTGCTCCATATTGTCTTTTCCATTGAACACTAATACTTACTTTTACTTACTTGGTCTTTACTAGGAACATTGAATTGATTTTTCTATGTAAGTAATGTTTCATTTATTTGGTCATTTCCTTAGAATTCATTGATCGTCCTGTCTGCACTTCACCTTTTTGACATTTTCCTCAAGTTGTTTTTTGGATTGACCTCACATTAAGAGCACGTATTTGTTTGTGGCCTATTTCCACATGGCCTGTAGCTGTCATCCCATTTAATTTATGTTTTTAAAGCATCAATTGAGTTTACTGAGTTGCAAAATACTTACCATTTTCATCCTGTCCCGTTGGCATATTTTGAGTGGTTTGCTCTGGAGAAATAAAGTCAATAAAAAGAGAATTTAACATAGAATCGGAATGTTGATCTTCCTAATAGAAAAAGGAAAACACATATACATTGCAAATGTAATTCAAATAATGTTTACAACCACTCAATGAACATGCTCAATGAACACAGAGTGTTGCAAGCAGCATACAAGGTTAAACATTACAACTATTATTTGATTGACAGAAAAGTGAAGACTGAGAGCCAAAGCAGAAAATCATTGGTACACGCATTGTTGCTTCTGCTCCAGTCTAAAAGACATCCCTCTATTTTTTATATCAGAACATTAATTATCTCTGAAAGAAAAGAAAAAAACTCCAGACGTTTCCAAATTTTAGTCCGTCTCTTTCATTTTCAAAGTTGCAACAGTGAGAGAGTTAAAAGGGAGCCCCCAAGTTTATACATTTCATTTAGATTTTTTGCATTACATTACTTACTTAATGTACTCATGAGGACCAAAGTCATTGGCTTTTTTCCATGTTTGGTTCATGATAGGTTAATGCTCTCTGTTTAGAGAGTTTATATAAGTGATTGTGTCTAAGAAGGGAGAAATTAACCAAATAGAGTGTCTGTCAGCAATATGTTACCATATTTTCTAAATATTTCATTTCCCTGTGCTGCACCTAGTGCTCCATATTTTCCTCTCTATTGAAAACTAATCATTTCTTCATCTTGCTGGCTCGTTTCTGTAAACAGAGGGAGGCAAGATGGCGTCTGCTGGTCAGACGCGAGTGTGAGAGCTCCAACTGCGGCTGGGAGACCGAACTGGTTTTTGGCTATGAAACCTCCGTGTTTTATCTTTAAGAAAGCAGCGGCGGCGGCGGCGATTTAAAACGATCGAGAACACTCACCGTTCCGAGTTACAGCTCTCTGGATTGACGGCACCGGAGCCGGAGCTCGGGCTGAGCTGGAGCTGGAGCCGGGGCATAGGAGGAGTAACGCCGACCCAGGTGTGGGCTGAGCTGAGGCTGCGGGCGGAGTCAGGGTGTTGTGGAGCCGCGGAGATATGGAGACACGGAGCCACGGAGCGTCGGAGTGTTGCAGTAATGCAGCAAGGCAATAACGGAGTAACGGAGCAATGGATTAAAATGGTTTAAAGGGAAAGTGATGAGCTAAACTTGAGCGGTGTATTGGTGGAGTTTACAGGCTATACCCAAGGGATTATTGGATATATCGACCTCTCCCCTCTTCTTGCTCTCTTCCTGTGTTTCTGTGTTACCTGGACTCGTGGCTAAATGAAAGACGGCTGGAGTTGAGCCTTGCAGACGTGCATACACAGCGTGAGAGACATTCAACAGATACTAGGTGCATTCCCCATATTTTTTCATCTATTTGTTTAAACTAATTAGATATATAGACTGCCTTTAAGAAGAAATAGATAGACTCTTCGTCATGGCACCAAAAACTGCACGTGGTGGGAAAACCAGAGCGACTGGAGCGATTGGAGAGATGCAGATCGGTACACGCGCAGCACTAGCAGCTAAAAGCAAGCAGGACCCTAGCAATGTTATAGAGGCTGATGGAGTCCAAGCTGGGACTCCAAAGATCACACAAATGTTTCAACTTAGGGGCAAAACGTCAACATCAAAAATAACGACCGTAGTATCGGCCTCTGCAATTTCTGCTGTTGAGTCAGTAGCCCCCTCTGGGAGTGATATTCCTGCTAAACTAGAAATAAAAGAGGCCACACTTGATATAGAAAATAAGACCAAGCCTCAAAAGGAGAACACCGAGGGTATAGAATTCAAAGAGAATATTGAGAATATTGAGAATGCGGTAGATACTACCCTGACGGAGGCATTATCAGATTTGGTAGTCTCTCCTAAGACCATACAAGCTGCTCCCGACCATACTACCATTCTAATTTCTACCCCCACACCGATCTCTACCACAGTAAATAAAGGGGACTCTGGAGAGGGTGATCTTATTGGTAGCAAGGATAGTGAATATTATTCATTATCTGAACATTCTGAACATTCCTACGCCTCAGAGGAGGAAGAGGAGGAAGAGGAAGAGGAGGAGGAAGAGGAGGGAGACCCGGAGGATGATGGCGAAAACACTGGGAAATTATCTCTCGATCTTACTGCCGTAGAGCAAGGGAACTTGAATTGGGCAGACCTGACTGCTGGCAACAAGGTTAATGATAATGGTGGACATCCTGGGTCTATGGAAATTCCTGAATGGGCATTAATCGAGAATAATCCCAATTCCAATGCTGATCAACCTGGTGGAGCGGTATATAATATGGGCGCAACAGCACAGGAGGCATTGGATGTAGTATTGAAGGCCATTTCTGATCAACGCGTAGAGGCTAAAGCGGATCATCAAAAAACTCATAATGCCTGTAAAAAGCTACAGAATACTGTCCGCCGTCTAGCAAAATCCTGTAATGACTTTACGGACAGAATGATTGAAGCAGAAGGACGCATCTCTGCACTTGAAGATCAAATGGTTCAAAACCAATGCGACATTAAGGAAATCAAGGCTCAAAAGACCGATGTTAACTCAAAGCTGACTGACCTAGAAAATAGGCTACGGCGCAATAATTTACGCATTCTGGGTGTGCCCGAGGGCCGTGAAGGCCAAGATGTGCGTCAGTTTGTTATAGATTTATTTAATGATGCATTTCCTGAAGTCAAGGAATGGCAATGGGCGCAAGAAATCCAACGGGCTCACCGTTTTCCATTTCGGTCACAACCAGCACGAGCGAACCAAGGAGTGCGATATCCACGAGCTATTTTAATTTCCTTAAATAACTTCTTGGCTAGACAGCTACTTTACGATCTCGCACGACCAGACAAAAAGAGATCAGGTTTGGGGGTGGAATTTTTTGTCCGCCCTGATTACTGTCACGCTACAGTTGAGAACCGGTGGCGACTTCGCCAATTAATTCCTGCATTTCAAGCAAAAGAGGTGCAAGTATACCTTCTGCAACCTGCTACTCTGAAAACGATTTATAAAGGGCAAAATAGATTCTTTACAACGGAAGTCTCAGCCAAAGAATATCTGAACTCATTACCCTGAGATGACAAAGATGTGATTACCATGTTATTATTTTTTTTCTATATTTTGGAATCTCAAGGTTTTCTGTTTCCATTTTCGATAATGATCTCCACAGCCACTGGAGGTACTCTCACACACATCAAGGGGCAATAGGCCCTACTGCCTCATTGTTGGGGGAGGGTCACTGGGGTGGGGGAGGCGGTGCTTTGGGGATTGGTGGGTGGGGGGAGGGCGCACGGTGGCGGGGGGTAAAAAAGGGGGAAAACTCAGTTCAAGACCGACAAGATGTGAGAAATATTGAGGTGAAATGCTCTGGTTTTAAGGGGTGGCTATTATTTACTGCTTTAAGTAAAAAAAAATGGCTGGTATAAATTTTCGAATATGCTCTTTTAACGTCTGTGGGTTGAATAATGTGGTAAAACGTAGGAAAGTGATGCACGAAATACGTTTGATACAACCAGACATTATTTGTCTTCAAGAGACACACATATCATGGGGAAATCGAAAAGTGCTGAACGATTTGGGGTATACTGTTCTAGCTGTATCACAACAGACTACTATGAACCGGGGTGTTGCTATCTTGGGGCGCCAATCAGTTATTGCAACTACAAGAGCTAAAGCTGATAATATGGGCCGCTGGGCAATTTGTGAATGTGTGATAGGGAATACTCCTGCGACAATATGTACTGTATATGGCTCAAATAGTGATGATTCTGCTATACTTGAATTTCTGAATGTTGAATTAGCACTCTGGCGTACCCCTGTGTTGGTAATGGGAGATTTCAACATCCATGGGGATATAAATACTTGGGACCCAACCTTTAAAGATTATAGGGGTCGAAAACCGAAGGTATTTAGGGGGCTAAGACAACCTATTGCTTCAACATGGCTTGGTAGACTGCTGGCCACTTTCAAATCCACTAGACCCTGGTTATACTTTTTTCTCTTCCCCACATAAAAAATTTGTTCGGCTCGATTATATTTTTTCAACACGAGAATTGATAGTAGGTGCTCGGATGTCCTTAATGCCACGTATCACATCAGACCACGCACCCGTAGTGTTGGATATGTTAATATCTAGCCTACCTCGCATCCAAAGACCCTTCACATTTAATAAGAAACTCTTGGTAGATATGCTGTATGTCTCTCAAATGTTAGAATGGTCCCAACAGTTTTTTTATATTAATAGAGGATCCTCAACTAGTGCAATGGTATGGGACTGCTTTAAAGCGGGGCTGCGTGGTGAGACATGCAGCTATGGCTGGGCAACGCAACGTAAGGAAAAGGAAGTAATAAAACAGCTATTGCAAGACCTGGCCAACGTAGAATGTGATTTGATAAGTGATATAAGGAGAGGACAGGACTGTTGTAATACTCAAGACAAAGTGGCGAAATGCAAGGCGAAAATTACGGGGGTCTGGAGCCAGAAAATTGCTTCTCAATACAAATTGTTTAAGGCCGAAAGGTATGAGTATGGTGAGATGGTGGGGAGGTGTCTTGCTCAAAGAATGCGACAAAGACAGACGATGCAACATATATCCTCTATTGAAAATAGACATGGTTTGAGGATAGAGACATCTGAAGGCATCATGAGAGTTTTCCAAGAATTCTATACCGAGCTTTACACTCAAGACAATGCCTCCCCAGAGTTAATAGAGCAGTTTGTCAACAGTTGCTATACGGGACATGCTGTGGAGGATACTCAAAGAGAGGAATTGGAAGCTCCAATCACGATGCTAGAACTCGAGACTGCCATTAAAAGCTTAGCTTTGGGCAAAGTTTCGGGCCCTGATAAATTGCCATTAGAGTTATATCTTAGACTGTTTCCAATCATTAAAAATGACATGCTAGAGACATTTATAGCTGCCCAGTCTGGATATCCACCGCCATCATGGGACAACGCTACTATAGCGGTTTTTAAGAAAAAAGATAAGCCCTCATATCTGCCTGGTTCATATCGGCCTATATCGCTTATTAATGTCGATGTTAAAATTTATTCTAAAATTCTTGCGAACCGGCTGATCTCTGTGGTCCCTGGAGTAGTTTCTGATCAACAGCATGGATTCCTACCTGGGCGGGATACAACTAATCACGTTTGCCGAGTCATTACAGCCCTGGACTACGCCGAGACGACGCATAAGAATATAGGTTTAGTATTTTTAGACGCAGAAAAGGCGTTTGACCGCGTCTCATGGCCGTATTTATGGGCTGTCATGACTAAAGTGGGGTTTGGACCTCGTTATTTGCAGGCCATCCAGGTTATGTATAGGCATCCAAGGGCACAGATCTCTATGTCAGGGCAGCTCTCAGGGTATGTAAATATTAGTCGTGGTACACGTCTGGGCTGTCCCTGTTCGCCACTCCTATTCGCTATATATATTGACCCACTACTACAAGCGTTAATGACATCACCACATATACCATCTATGACGCTTCCGGGGGGCAGCATGCGTGTGCTAGCATATGCAGACGACATTGCAGTTGTAACATCGGACCCGGAAGCTGCAGTTCCCGAGATTGAAGCTATAACCAAAGAGTTTGGTCTGGTAGCAGGGTATAAACTCAATATCTTAAAAACACAAATTGTATGCACGTCAGGATTATGTTCTAATGATAGCCGAGTGACCCCAGAAGCCAAGTACCTTGGTATTAAAATTAGACTATCCCTTCATGATCTGGTTATGGTTAATTGGACCAATATTATACGATCAATAAAACAACAACTAGAGAAACTTGAATGTTTACATTTATCGATGGTGGGACGACGCAATGTGCTTAAAATGTCCATACTTCCTAAAGTACTGTATTTCTTTAGGTCTGTTCCACTTGAGGTACCACCCTTAGAAGTGCGGAAACTTCAAGCAACGGTTGAAAGATTCTTATGGGGGTGGAAATCCTCACGTCGGGCATCTAAATTCATGACACTTACTATGCTGAGGGGAGGCTGGGGCGTCCCTAATTTTGCATTATATTATTTGTCTTGTTTGCTACAGAATATTAAGTTTGCTGTAACTGGAAATGACCCACCTCAATTTGAGGACCCTGATATTTTTTATTTATTACTTGGCCCACAAGCACGACAGATGCTTCTTCGTTTCTACGAACCTAGCTACTACAAGAGAACCAAATTTAAGTTGGTGCTCACTGCTTTTAAGGGTTGGCGTATGATTAGCAAAATTATGCAGCTTCGTCGCATTAATTATCATACTCCTTGTGACTCCCCGGAACTGCTACCATTTATATTTTGGGACTATAGAATGCAAATTTGGAGTGAAAAAGGATTAAAAGCGGTTGGTTCATTGTTTAATGACGGTGTAATGTCATCTTTTCAAGAGCTTAAAGACACCTATGCAATCCAACAGAACGATTTTTTTAAGCATTTACAGCTACGAGACTTTATTCTTAAACATTTAAATTCAATATCTATCCTGCCTAACGGTTTATTGACATTACTTAATAAACCAACACGGATCGGTATTATATATAACTATTTACTCGAACTACATCAGGATGACCTTGTGCTGCAGGAGTCCAAATGGTCGATGAGGCTAGCTACTAGCTCTGTACCCTTACAAGAGTCTATTAATACCGCGGCCGATATTATTTTATCGGCGAATTTACGTTCTCAGCACTACAAAACGATATTTAATCTTAACCATACTCCTGCAAAAATGGCAAAGTGGGGCAACAGGTATAATGGGAAATGTTTTAGATGTCATACTAACATGGCTGACATTGTTCATATATTTGCTGATTGTAGTGCGCTAAATCCATTCTTCACATGCATTGTAAAATTTCTCTCAAATGTGTTAAAAGCTGATGTCATAATCTCCAGGGAAATGATTATCTTTGGTTTATCTAGTGACTTGGACGTGTTCTTATCGTATCGCAAGTATAGATACTTGCTATTCATGGTGATCGCAGTGGCTCGCCTTTGCATTGCCTCAATGTGGTTGAAACCGGAAGCTCCAGCTTATGAGATGTGGAGAGCAAAATTTTACAATGTGTTTTACTTGGAGTACAACCTATATTGTACTAAGTCAATTAAGAAAAAGCAACGGGGGATCAAGGTCTGGCAGGCGATGATTGATCATATGGGGGTTGAGGAATGATGTTTGCATAAATCTAGACCAATGGAGGTCCACACTGTAGCGTAATACTAATATTGTTGTATATTTGGTAATACCCACTTATTGTACTGTTTTTATTTATCTATATAGTTTCTATTGTTTCCCCCTGTCTTTTGGAAATGTATAACTGCATAACTGTATTATGAATATGAAAAGATATCGGTTTTGAACTGAACCAATAAAAAAATAAAAAAATAAGAAAGTAAACATTGAATGTATCTGTGCATATAAGTAATTTGTTTGTCATGCCATTTGTTTAGCATTTATTGATCTTCCGGGCTGTTACTTCATCTCCTTCTAATTCTTCCCAGAAGGTGATATTATTGGCTTTAAAATAGGAGCAAAAAGTTGGTACATGCATTGTTGCTTATGCTATAGTCTGAAAATTTCTGTTCTAATTTGTAAATCAGAACCTTAATTATTTCTGACCAAAGAGGGAGAGACTGCAGACATTTCCCAATTGTAGCAACAGAAAAATGAAAGGGCACCCTCAAGGTAATACATTTAATTTTGAGTCTGTGCATTACGATAGGAAAAGAGAACAAAATGCCTTTGGATTCTTTCCATGTTTAGTTCATGATAATGTAATGATCTCCTCTAGTGCTCTCTCTTTGAAGAGTTTTGTATAAGCAGTTGTGTTTTCAGAAGGAGTAATGATTTAACTAGGGAGTCTGTACACAATTACTACATGATTCTCTAAATAATTAATTTCTCTGTGCTGCACCCTGTGCTCCATATTGCCTTCTCTACTGAACGCTAATCTTTATTTATTCTTACTGGCTGTTCAGTATAAGCATTGAATGTATCAGTCAATATAAGAAAGGTTTAATTTCTCAGGACAATTCTTTAGCATTCATTCTTCTTCCTATCTGTAACTTCATCTCTTTCTTTTTCTTCCCATGAGGTGTTTTCTGTAGGCCTTACTAGATGAAGAGCAAAAGACAGTCCAGTCCCATTTCCATATGTCCCAATAGCTGTCATCCCCTTTGGTTTATATTTTGAAGTCATATATTGAGTTTTATTAGTTCCAAAATCCACACAAATGTGTCCTGTTTCTTTGACGCAATGTGAGTGGTTTGTTCTTGAGAGATAAAGCCAATAAAAAGATACGTTTACATGGATTCAAAATAATCATGTTGTTAATGTAGAATTGAAAACACATTTATTGTATTGCATCCATACTGGATAAAGTTTACACTTATTTTATTTTATTTTTTTATTTTTTTTTGCAGAGTTTTATATAGCGCGAACTAGACCCTAACCGAATCGGGTATCAGAGTGCTTTACATAGCACCAGTTACGTTACATGAGGACACACATTCACATTCATACTTCTTCTCATTCACGAAAGACCCAATTCCATATTATGAATCAGAACTTCAATTATTAAAAGGAATAGGAAGAGAGACTCAATCAATTGCTTAATTGTACTCTATGACTTTCTTGTTTAAAGTTGTTTCAGTGACAAAGGTAAAAGGGGGACCACAAGTTCCTACATTTCAGTTTCCTTCTTTTTATTACTGGATGTTATGGTTTCACAAGACCAACATATCGGTAGATATTCTCCATATTTAATTAATGACATTATAATGCTCCCCTCTAGTGCACTTGGTTTGGAGCATTTGCTATAAGTGACAGCGTTTTCAAAGTGAGAAATGAGCCACAAGGGCATCTGTGAGCTATAACTTAATGCATATTGCTACTTGCAACCACAGTTTGCAGCTGTATTAGATTGTGCTTTTAAACAATCAACTGCAATTTTGTTTAAAATCAAGTATGTCTACAGGTGGTAAGAGTTTTAGGGCCAAATGCATGACACATTTTCCTCTTCGCAGAATCAGCCTGTTTGTCCTTGCAAAAAATATGCGTTTGCGATGCATCAAAACCAATTTTGTGATTTTGTAACCTGTTAAAGAATCGCAAAATAGGTTTACGATTCGCTATTTGGAAGGGGCGTGTTTAGGACGTCCCATCCAAAACTTTATACGTGTCATGGTGGGAACAATGTGATTCAATTAAGGAGTTGTCTGTTGCTAACATATTATAATGAATTTTATCTTTCAGAATTCCTGTATATGCCTCAAGTGTGTTCAGATTTGATTGTGTTAAAATTCATATGTAATAAAACAAAACCTAGAACTGCACTCAGTAAACTGAAACACCCCAAAACAGAAAGCAGTGTCAGAATTCTCAATTTTAGACCATATCACCATGCTTTAATTATCAGACAAGGATGTTGCTTAGTAAATATTTATATTGACAAAGGCACAATAAAATGGGTTTATTTGGTAAATATAAGTCATTTAATTTTAATGAAATGTTGCACAAGAATAATGAACCCACATTAAATACATCCCCGTTTATTAAATACAATTGTGATTTACTAAAAGAATTAATATATTTTAAAGTGTCTAATTTTGATAATATTACCTCCTTTGTGAGAAGGCATAATTAGTCTTGAACAATTTATAACAATATTTTTTGGGAATAATTGGTATGAGAAGGGCCTCTTTTGGATTTATCATTTTTCACTTGAGGGATTTACAAGATTGTTTTAATCTACCTGACAAAAATGTTACACAATATGTCAACTTAAAAAGTATCTTATCAAATATGCTTACTTCAATATTACTTCCTCTTCTAATTTTTCTCTTTTCTTACAAAAACATAATCCTTTGTGGGGGTGCAATATCCCCACAGCTGCATTTATTTGAAAAGATCTTCACCAATGTAACACTTCAAAAAGTAAACCTGTGATTGGAATGCAGTTTTTTGATCTGTGCGGAAAAAGATTTGACCAAAATTCATAAAACTAAAGCTGCTAAATCCACATAAACGTTTTTTCTCATTAAAAAGAGATTACTAAAAACACTACCTGAGTTACTTGAGGTTTGAAATTCTGCTCATTATTTTTCTTAGTCAGAGCCCCCAGGATTTCGCGATTAAAAAACAATTGCAAAATCGCAACTTTTGTAAAAATGCCAATGTTTTTTAAAAAATGCCCGTAAAATATGTGAAAAATAAACTCATCTTCTATTTACTGGCTCTGTGCTGCCACTGAGCCAGTAAAGAGAGGGTGAGCAGCAGGCCAGCAGGCAGCAGAGGTATTAAATGCCTCTTCTGCCTGCCTTAGAAATTTACCTAGCCCTTCCTTAGCAGTTAGCCTGCCGCCTCACATGTTTGCGCCCCTGCAGACTAACCCTTAACCTCCCACGTCTCCTATTGTTTTTTTACCAATCCATCATCCTTCTATGCCGCTACCTCACCCCTCCCAGCCCCATCACCCCTGCACGCAAAAATTGTCTGATGCAAAAAAGAGCAATTTTTATATTGTAATCTGCTCTCTTTGGTATCAGACACCCTCCAGTTCTAGGCCCTGCGCTGCTAGAGATTCTGCAAAGTTACAGACTCTGACATAGCACAGTCTCCAGCACTGACAGAGCACAAGCCTTAGGTATTTTTGTGGTGGGCATATTCTTTGCCCAAGGCAAAAAAAAATGCAAATTTTAAGGATTTGGGCCGCAAACTTAGCTTTTTTAAATTTGGCACTCAAAGCTGCAGAATCCTGGAGGGTCAGGTTGGTCATGCAATATAAAGAAAGGGATATGTTTTTTTCTGGATGAAAATTGTTTCATTTTTGGAATGCAATATTGTCTAAAATAAATTGCATTCTTAATTTGAATTTGTCTCTTACTTTTGCATTTATATTTTAGGATATTTTTCACATTTGCAGAAGACTAACCATATTGATGACTATAAAATGTTAAATTGCTTTATTTATTCATTTCTGAGCTCTCATCTCGTTCCTAGTAGAATATTATATGAGCAAATCACAGAACTGATAGAGCACATGTGTCTTCCACCTAGTATCTCATTAAAAGAAAAATCTTTTGCTCATTCTTAAACAATTTTTTATCAAGACAATCTATTTCTATTCACCCCTCTTGATCGGTAGATGAAGTTTTTTATTTTCTATGAAATACGTCTTAATACTATCTTCATTTTTTACTAACGTTTAATAGATTTTTATTATGCTTCTCTTAATACTTTTCCAATTATGTATGTATATGATTTTATACTTAAACTCTTTATATTTTCTACAGTTTCTCCATCTCTCTCTCTCTATTTTTTTACCTCTATTGTTTGCTATTTTTTCATGAGAAGCATCTTTCAGATTCATTTAAAAAAAAATCACAATGTGTATTTTAAATAATTTGGCTATAAAAATTTTCTGGATTATTTTTAAAAGAAATGTTTATTTTTTACTAATTTTAAATTCTAGAAAGGGCAAGTACTTTTTCATATTCTTGTTATTTTCATCTAATTATGTTTACCTCACTGATGCTGTTAATCCTTTCAAAAACCTTGATAAAATTGTTAAGCAATCCACAATCTTCTTCTGTCAAAGTTGAGTCAGTGACAAAAGCAAAAGGGAGTTCACCAAATGCGCTCAGTTTGGAGCATTTTCCAAAAATGGATGTGTTTTCTGAAGGGAGCAATGAGCCACATGGGTCCCAGTCCACAATTACTTCATATATATTGCTGTTTGCAACTCCTGTTTTCTGCACTGCTAGCCTGTGATTTTCCACTGTCAACTGCTATTTTTTTTAATGAAGTATGCTTTCAGTAGCTGCTACTTTTTTGGAATGTGTTGAATAATTATTTTTAAAACTATTGTTCTTTTTTTTATTTTACCTTTAATTTCGATGTGGCAGCAAAAAAGAAAAAGAAATACATCTATATCATATTTCAAAAACGTGAATACCATTACAATACAGATTTTGCACTACCTGAAAGAATTTAGATAACACAGCAAATTGTTTCATGACTGTAAAAAGAAATTCCACTGAACTCTCTTAAGTGCCTTTTCTGTGTTATACATTATTATTGCTGCTTTAACTGTATTAGTAGAAAAATAATCAATGGCCTGAGTTAAGTAATGCTTGTCGGTGGCCAGGAGCCTGCATTGGAGGAAGCCTTTTGATTGAAATGTATGATGGATGGAACAACCTCTGCAAGCCGGTTCACTAGAATTTTTTTAAAGATCTTATAGGACGGTAGGAACTGACCTCTTCCTCAGATTTCCCTTTTTTATCAAAGATAATCACCACTTCTTGAGTGAAAGTGTAGGAAACTAAGCCCCCTTGAAAAGTCCCATTGAATAACATCACTAAAAAAGTGTTAAGTTGGGGAGAGAAGACCTTATGTACCTCTATAGGTAATCCACCTAATCCACATGTGTTTGCAGATGGGGATATATTCACTGTCTGAGTAACTTCCGTGAGTAAGATCGAAGAGATCAAAAACTCTCTCTGCTCAGTGGTTAGTATTGTGATATTTAGCACTCCTAGCCACTTTACAGCTTCCTCTAAGGTGGTATTATGAGACTCAGTGTATAGCTCTTTATAATAATTGAGGACGACCTTAGAAATTTCTTGGGGATGCAAAGTAGTTCTTGCTGTGACTGGGTATGTTATTTTCTTTTACACACAATTGCTATTAGGTCAGATATCTCCCTATATGGTCACTCTCCTCATACCTTTTTTCTAAAACTGAGTTGTAATACAGGTTTTCCTTAGATGTAAAAAAATTCCTGGAGTTTATATTTATCACTAGACCACTTATTTTACCTTCTTTGGTATGTGAGAATAAATAGTTTTCCACTGTCTGACTTAATTCCTTTTGTAACTGCAAACTTTCTTCATTTTCCTTCTTCCTCTTATAGGACCTATAAGAGATCACTTCATCCCTAAAAAAAGGCGTCTAAGGCACCCCATAATGAGAATTTAGATATGGTATTGACATTTTGTTTTAAAAACTCCTTTAATGCCTTGCACATTTGAATAACCCACTGCTCATCAATTAATTGGGATTAATCAAAAATCCATCTGCTCCTAGTCTTTCTTTAGGTTTTGATTATAAAATTGGCGGTGATTACTGCATGATCTGAGAAAGGATTCTTAATTGTTTCTGATTCGTTTTTTTAGAAGTGCATGGGATTTAAGAATCAACTCAATACAGGAAGAAGAGAGGAAAAGCTCTGAATGATGTGTATACTTCCTCTTGCATGGATATTCATCTCTCCAGCAATCAACCAAGGCAATATTGCACATTAAACACTGCAAAAGCTTTTTGTAATTAGATTTTGTCTGCAGTTTATGGACCAATGAGGAGTCTATATTTGGATTGATCAGTATGTTCAAATCAACGCATATCAGTAAAAAATACAGATTGTGCTCTTGCAAAATCATAGAGAGATTGCAAAGTTTCAGGTGAATCCTCAATGGATCTAGAGTAGCTCAGCATATTAATTAGCTATTCTGAAATCTTCATCTGCACACAAAACCACTTACCACTATGGTCTCTATAAACCATTGTAAATTCTTAGTGGCTAACAAAGCTACACCGCTGATGGCTGCACTAGATGAAGCATAAAACTTATGCTGGATGAATCCCGGAGTTTTCCCAATTGGGGAGCCTTCCTTATAGTGTGCCTCTTGTATTAAAATTATATTTACTTGTAATGATCTAAACCAGAACAACATAGATCAATACTTCACTCTGTTGTTAAACCCATTTACATTGATCGGTACGATCTTTAGAGACCTATACAACATATCTCACATTGAGTGGATACTTTATGCAGTTTCCCAGACCATGTTTTCATACTCTAATATTATTGCCACAGGTTTTACTTAGTGCTCCTAGCCCACCCTCTTCCCCCTCCTTGAACTCACGTTATCTCTGGAATCCTCCTTGTCTGAGGTTTCTTGAGTGGTTTCCCTCCCCTGCTCCCAATATGTCCCCCAGCCTATCCTCCCTTTCTCCCTCACTCTACCTTGTGCCCCCCAACCCTGAATAGGGGTGCTGTGACATGGCACCCAAGGCAGTTGAGTGGGTGGATGGCAACCATGAGGCACATTGACCATAATGGCAGAACAGCCTTTACGTAATAGACATTGCAGGTGATAAAGAAAAAGAAAAAGGGAAAAGGAAAACAACACAGGGAGCCTAGAACATTATTTGGCAGTGCTATCCCTTGTTCCCTTCCTCTTGGTGCTTTAGAGACTGAAGAAATATCTGGGCTAATTTGAGAGACTGAAAAATATGTGCCCTTCCCTTATATAGACCTTTCAGCTTAGAATGCTGAATTATACCCAGAGGGCACAGAGCTGCTGAAAAGAATTAATCATGCCTCAGAATTCCTTCTGGCACCGTGTCAAAAATGCAGACATGTCTGAGACTAGCTTATATGAAAAATTGTCTGGAGTCTGGTATACTTTGTCTCAAAAGGCACATGCCAATATCCTTTCCTTAATTCTAAATTCACCAAAGTTTCCAGTGATAGTTCGAAAGTAATTGGCATTGGGATGCTGGACTGCTAGAACACGATGAGCCTGTGTGATTGTAAGATGGATATTCGGTGCTCACTCTTTGGGAAATACATATTTAGAAATGAGGTCTGATGCAACAGTTACCACTGTTTAACCATTTTCATGTCCTTCGGTCACTACTATTATATGTAGATTAGATCTTCGTGACTGATTTTGGCATCTTCAACCTTGATTTGGAGTTCAGCCAACTCAGTTTGTAATATGGATACTTGGACCATTTGTCATGGCAACCTGTCTTCAATATTCGAAATACGCTGCTCTGCGTCCACAATGCGTGACATAAGCTGTTGAGTTTGAGACAGAATCAAACACAGCTGTGACACATCTTCTTGAGATGTTTCCATATTTATTTTATTCCATCAACATTTGTTGGAACAGAACGTTTGTAGATTCTGATTGTGCTTCAACATTCCCCATATTTTGAATTCGAGGTGAAATCGGCAGTGGTGGAGACCTCCTGCTTGGTACTTCGGTCATTGTTGGGGCCTCAATAGTGACCTCCAAAGCTTTGGTTCAACTTTTACTAACCCACAACACTGCTATGTACTATCCATACAAAAGAGAAGGCAACCTCTAACATCTATATATTCGGGCAGATACAGGGTGGCTATAAGAACACACTAAGCTGCAAGAGGCAACCAAATCTAATGGCTTCAGCAGGCCCTATACAAGTGGCTATCTGGATTCAAGAGGACTTTGGTGGGTACGGGCTGAAACCTTGCCGCACTGTAGGAATCCAACTTCCATTTCAGAGCCTAAGAAGCTCAAATCTTTGACCGGGATCAACCTGCTTGATGTACCCATTCTCACTCCATCAAGGCTGCTTCAAATTGGGCCTACGATCCAGTCAACAGGGAACTATGACTAGTAGGAGTGGGTTAAACTGCAGGTTTCAATTACTGTAACTGAATTTTAACTTAACAGGTTTGTGGCTTTATTTCTGGTGGTCGACACCCATCCACCCAAATTAATAATTAGCTTTCTTACATTGTAGGTAGCAATGAGATCCAGAACTTGTGTTTAGCTGTGCCATGCAAATTTTAAAGTTAAGAATAAAAATCCCGGGGGGCGTGGCTTGGATGCCGGCCAAGATGGCGGCGGAGACCGGGAGCTCCGGCAACGTTCCTCGCCCGCATCGGATTTGGGGCAATTTGCACGCGACTTCAGCCACAATGCAGCGCGTCCCGTGAACCGGAACGTGATGAGAGCCTAGCGCCCTCATTGTTTCTCAGTTTCGCGTCTTTGCGAGGCTCCGTGACAGAGGTCCGTATTTGCGGCAATGACTGCCATTTTGTGCGCTGGCCGCGATTTTCGGAGGCGGCCGGCTTATTTGTTTACAAGCTCATTTACCTCTTCCTTACTCAGCAGAAGATATTCACTACATGGACCACTCCTGGTGAGCTTCTTTCAATTATGACTTTGCTTTGAAGCGCTCTCCCTCTCGCGCTTCTCTCATTGTTGATTTTGGGTGCCATTTTGAGCTTATTGCGCTTCTCCTCACCGCTCACCTGCCTCACTTCTTTGTCTTCCTGCATACAGCTATGAACTAACTAAAATGATCTCGTGCAACGCCTTTCAGCATTTGAATTCGCCCCTTTGCTATGCCATGCATTGAAGTACTGCATCAGGAGGTTCTACCTTAATGATTGCTTTCAGGGAGTCAAACCACATTCTTGGCGCACTCTCCTACAATCTTTCTCATACTTGTTCTTACCTGGAAGATTGACATTGTACTCTCATGAACTTTTGCAACGCTGGGTGTGGCTATATTTACTTCTGCTGCTTTCCCTCCTACGCATTGTCATCATCAATCATGTAGTTTGTCTCATGGCTCATTTGAGTTGCTCTCTCAATTAGTCATGATCCTCTTCCCGGCCTAACACCTGATACTGTGCTACGTGCTTCTCCCGCTTCTGACCACGGCTTCGTGTTGAGACCTTCTTTCATTGCTCTCCATGCACTTTTCCGTATCAGGAGATTTTCATACTTTATATTGACTTGTTGTCTTCACTTTCATTATTCTCGCTGCCCTACACGGGGAAACTTCGCACTTTGAAACTCACCAACTTACCGAAGTTACCTGTTGGCTCTAACTCCGACTCACCTACCCAAGAAATGGAGGAAGGCAAATCCTCGAAGTCTGATTCTGCCCATGGGGCCATTCCTAAGGCTCAAATTGGAGGGAAGGCGCAGTCTTCCTTGACTTCCACCAAGCGCCTGAAGAAAGACCCACCGTCTCCTGGGAGTAACGCTTCACCTTCCTCTATGGATCTCATCCTAGAAGAGCTACGGGCCTTCAAGCCATTTATGGAAGCCACCACAAAAAATATGCAGGCCATGCAAGAAAAATGGACATCTCTAGACTCTCGTGTCATGACCTTGGAACAATCCTCGGATTCTTTACATTCTACATGCTCCCACATCCCTTCAATAGAAGCTGAGATCCTTCTGCTCAGGCGTCAAACAGAGGATTTTGAAAATAGAAACCGCAGGAACAATCTACGCTTATATGGTCTTCCGGAACTCACAAAGGGGTCTAACCCTACCATCTTCTTCCAACATTTCCTTGCGAAGATCCTAGACACCCCAACCATATCCTACATTAACATCCAGCGAGCCCACCGACTCGGCCCTAAGGTAGCTTCCAAGCCAAGGGGTGTTATTATGCTTTTCCCGCAATACACCGACCTCTTGCAGGTCCTTTCAGCCGCCAAGCTCAAAAAGCAAATTATTTGGGAAGGTCATCGCCTTTATCTCTCGCAGGATGTCTCCAAGGCCACCGCGGATCAGAGGAAAAAGTTCTTAGACCTACGACCGCAATTAAGAGCCCTCAATGCCAGATATGGTCTCTTACATCCTTGTCTTTTCAAGGTCACCTATAAGGACAGAACAACCACGTACAAAGATCTTGCGGCCTTGCAAGCTTTCCTTCGTCAACAGAGTTCTGATGTCATGGACACCTCCAAACCTGGATGACAGGCTTTACTGTTCATTGCCTTATTGATTTCCCAACATTGTGGTTCTGCTTTTCTGCTTTGACGTTGCTTGACCTGTTTTCTTTACGTTTTTGTTAAAATGTGTGTTTTACCACTCTACTGCTTTTACATTCTATGCATTACATCTATGCTCATGTTTTTGTTGTAGACCCTTGTATCTTTCCTAATGTTTCTCTCATTTCTTCAGATATGTCCCTCTGCATCTTCATCCTGATGTCTCCTATTGTTTTCTTATTTTGTTCATCGAATTTATGGTACTAGAGGTTCGTTGTCGGCTCTGGTTGTTATCGTCGTCACCTCCCGCCACCACCACCCCCATCCCTGTTCTGGAATTTTCCGTTTTCGTAAGTATGTCTTTCAGTCGTTCGTTTCGGACTGGTACTGTCTCTTTGTTTATTTCTGTTTCTGTCCTCTTTCTCTCCCTTTTACTCTTCAACTTTCTCTTGCAATTTTCCTCGGCTCTCCTCCTTTCTTCTTTTTTCCCTTCTCCCTGGTCTCTCCTTCCCTCTTCTTCTTTTCTTTCTTCTCACTTTCACTCCTTTCTCTATAACAGTTTCTTTACTTTTTCCTCACACATTTACTTCTTCTTCTCCTTTCCTCTTTTTCTTTATCACTATGTTTCCATTTTTATCAATTTTTCCATTCTATTGCTAATGCATTAATAAACATGTTGCTCTTAGTTGTTATAACTTTTCATGCTTGTTATGCTTATTTCTCATGAAATTATTATCGTTTGCTTATTTCACCCACCTACTTATTGTAACTCTTCTCCCCCCGCCCCCCTCCCTCTTTCTTTCTTCAATAAATCAAACTTTAAAAAAAAGAGAATTAAAATCCCTATACTAAATTGACAGCAAAAATATATTTTTGTTTTTTAATTAGCATGAATTCTTTGATTTGTAAATTTAGATTTTTTCCAATTCAAGTGTTTGTACCTTACATTTTGGGGAACATAAGGATTGGTCTATCAACTATGGAGCACTGTAGCATGGTACAACTGGGTAGCCTGTGCAAGCAGGGAGGGTAGATGTTGAGCAAGGAATCAAGTAAGTAGAATTTACATACCACCCTCAGGGCCTGGGACTTGGCCCCCCAGCTATGGACCACCTCAGAGGAGGATGAGGGAAATGAGGGAACCCAAGAAGGGAAGTGGGCAATGGATAACTTGTCTCAAAATGGATCCTGTTGTGCACCTTTCAAGCCTGGAAGGGATGAGGGCTTCAAGAGTCTAACCCCTTCAGAGCTAGCCATATGCCAGATGGAATGCAGAAACATGCTGTTGGAGGGGGAACTTCAGGCCAATCTGGCAGCTATAGGAGAATAACATGGCACTGGAGAAAAGGGAAAGTGATGTTAGAGGAAAAGAAGGCCAGAATAGGGCTCGTGTAGTTCAATGGAGATGGTGCTATCATAAATGAAGTACACAGACCACACTTGCACAAAGGGGTGGTGCCTAGGCACCATTGATAAATGGTTCACTGCTTATGAGACGGCATTGAAAATACATGAATTTGGTACACAGCAATAGGTTGAAGAGTATTGGGGTTGATGCTTATACTGGGGTTGGATAACCTCCTGATGAGGTAAAATACTCATACACCCACATGAAGGATGCACCATTCCAGAAGTTTGATCTCACTTTGGAAGAATGCCATAAGAAGTTTTGAGGCACACAAGGTGGGTCACAATAATCGCAGGTTGATTTTGTAGATGTCTCATTGAAAGCACTGACGGGCTGGGTAAAGGGCAATACAGTACAACACTTATAATGGGCTATACAATTTAGTTATGTAAGAGCACATCATGAGTAATTGTTCTTCAGAGTTTCAATAGCATCTACTGGGTTCCATGATGACTAACAACTGACAGCTTGTTATGGCAGCAGGTGTGTGACTATGTGCTTGGGTGGCTAAAAGGTTGCAGACAGGTTATCCCAAGAAAGGGGTATCTAGCTATCACCAATGAAAGGAGGGGAGAAACAAGGATAGAAATGAAAGCATTCTCTCCAGGCCCCAAAATGCTGAGAGGAAAATAGATCTACTTACAACAACCAAAAAGGGGAAAACACCATGTGACCCCTCAAAGGCAGCTAGGGATGTGTTTGACAGTCATTGGCCTAGGTAGCTCCCTACCTGTTGGCAGTCCCAAGGGATTGCAAGCATAGAAATGTGGATGGAAGCTGACCCACGGGAAACTAAGGGTTGGACTGAAGGTGCATTAGTGTTCATGGATGGGTTGGATATAGAATCCCTGGTTGCCTTATCTCTCAGCATCGTGAAGTACAGACAATGGCTAACAATTAATGGGACCACAGTTAAAGCTTTGGAGGACACAGGAGTAAGCATGACCATTGTGATGGAAAAGCGAGTCCCCAGAGCAGATCATCCCACATGTCCTTCATAGGGTAGTCAATACTGACAATGAGATGAAGTTCTACTCCATGGCAATGATCACCTTGGAGTGGGTTGGGGTGACTGACCCAAAGAAGGTAGCTGTAAGCCCTGCCAAACCTGTGGTATGTATGTTGGCCAATGATCTGGAAACCTCTGTGTAGTATCCTCAGGTTTTATTTATATTTTTATTTATTTATAATTGCATTTATCAAGCGCACAGCTACCCGGAGGTTTCCCGGCGCTAAGCAAACTGAGCTGAATGAGCAGAATAAGGGAACGGGGAATATCAGACCAGTAGGGTTAAAGATTAAAGAGCCAAGTTTTAATTCCTTTCCGGAATTTCAGAAAACAAAGTTCAGAGCGCAGAGATTGGGGTAGGGAGTTCCACAACGAGGGTGCCAGCAGGGAAAACGAGCGTCCTCCCATTTTGGCTCTGATGACACGAGGAATCCTACATTTGTTCTGAGTAGAGGACCTAAGTGTACGGGGGGGATGTATTGCTGAACCAGAGCAGAAAGATAATGGGGGGCTCTACCTGTCATGATCTTGTGCATATAGCAGAGTGCTTTAAATTTAATTCTACTCTCGATGCATAACCAGTGCAGTTTACGCCTATGCTGTGAGACCGAGGATCTCGCAGGGAGGTGACAGATAAGGCGGACTGCCATATTCTGTACCACCTGAAACCTCCTAGTCACCTCCTTGCAAGCACCGAGGAGTAGGATATTCCCATAGTCCAGGCGTGAGGTGACAAGAGCCTGGACTACAGATCTCAGGGTGTCGGCCGGCAGCCTCCACGTAATTTTCCTCAGCCACCTGATGATGGTGGTACAGGTGGCTGAGACTTTCACCACGTGTTGTTTAAAAGATAGCTGGTTATCGACGATCACCCCTAGATTACGAGCAGACACGGTGGGAGTAGGTAAAGGTCCCATCTCCGGTGGCCAATGTTGTGGGCCCCAGAGCGCGGTGTCTGAACCAAACAGGAGCAGTTCGGTCTTATCCCCGTTTAATTTTAGTTTGTGCTTCAGCATCCACTCGGATATTTGTTTCAGCCCGGATTGAAGAGAAGAGGAGGGAAGATTTTTATTGGTAGACAGTGAGTAGATTATGTAGATATGTTCCCTTTATCTTTGTAACTAGCTGCTCAGCCAGTATGAGTGTTCCATGTAGAATGTTGGTGTGAGTGACATGTGTGGAATGCTTGTCTATGGGTGTCAGTCCATGTCTATGGGTGTCAGTCCCATGCAATGTTGTCATGTGTGTGTAAGACACCCTGCGCCTCACCATGTGCTTTTTTCATCATCATGTAGTGTGTGTAAGTCACCTTATGCTTCACCTCGACGTTATGTGTGCGTGTGCCACACTGTGCTGCTTTCGCTCCACAAGTTCTTGCGTGTCAGTCCCATGCAACGTTATCTGCTTTACTTGGGTGTCAGTCCCATGCAACACTACGTGTTACACTGCTTCTGTTTTGGGTCAGTGTCCCTCACATGAGGGGTGGTGTCTTTCTCTTTACCACGTTCTCCTTACATGAGGAGTACTTCTTTGGGTGCTGTTCACTCACTGTGTGAGTCTTCGGGTGTGCTTTCCCCCCTTTACTCTTGTGTCTTGCTCACTTGTTGCATGTGAGTTCTTTTTACTCTATTTACATTTTCATTCAACATTAAAGGAGGAGAATGGTGATAGTGTATTTCTATTCTTCCATTCTTCTTTCCTTCTTTGTGCTTCCGTTTTCGCTCTTGTGATGTTTTGTACCATGCATCCCTGGGTTTATGGATTATTTACAGCATTTGTACATTACTGTCTATAGTTGTTTAATATTATTATTTTCCAGTGTAGAAAGGCAGAGGATATGTAGTATCCTCAGGTTATGTAGATATGTTCCCTTTCTCTTTGTAACTAGTTGTTCAGACAGTGTGAGTGTTCCGTGTAGAATGTTGGTGTGAGTGACATGTGTGGAATGCTTGGGTGCCTGGTGTGAGTGTTGTCAGTTGGAAGATGGGCTGAGCAGCTAAGAGGCTGCTCCTGGTGGGGCTTGCTGTAAATACTTTCTATGGACTTAATAAACAATATCAACTTAACTTGGCTACGTCTACTTTGTCTCCTGTACACGTGGGGCCAGCCCACTACACTCTGCTTGGGCAAATGTGGTGCAAATGTCCCAGGCTGAAATGTTGGGTCTGCCTGAGTGGGGGTATTTGTTTATGCGGCCCCAGGTAGCCTATCAAGGAATTCAGGGGAGAGAGGAGTCTTAAACAATAACCCCAGTTTATGCACTCAAGAGGGAGGTCAAAGGGCATATGAAATTAACCTCACAACATCCCACAGCCTAGATGAAATCTGACACTGAGGGAGAGGAGCCTAAAGGGGAAGGAGAATCCATCCTGGGAGACCTGCCATAACACTTAGAGTTTCAAGGGGCAGAAGAACCCTGTGAGGAGTAGTTATGCGAAGCACAGAGAGAGTTCCCACCTCTAAAACGCCTTTGGCGCTACTCTGAGCCACATGAGCAAGAAGATACCAGTTGGAAGTATAGAACCTACTGGAAAGTATCGGGGAGCAGGGGCAACCTTGCCTTGTACCTCTTGAGATTTGAATTGTGCTTGATTCGAGGCCCATTATCAAACCAGACAATTAAACCTGCAGTCTGCCAATACGAAACTAAAATACTAGCATATGCCGATGACATTGCAGTTTTAACACCCAACCCTGCTGAGGCGGCTATTGAAATAGAGGCTATTACACAAACATATCGCCATTACTCGGGATATTCCCTCAATAAAGGCAAAACAATTATATTGTGTACCGACAACATCGATTTTACTGACCCCAGAAAAGCTGAAAAAGCTACATATCTAGGGGTATGAATAAGCCCAGATGTCCAATCTATCCCTAAACTTAACTATGAGCCATTAATGAATACCATAAGAAGGGACTTAGAACGAGTCAATAGTTTGCATTTATCAATTATTGGCAGGGGGAATTTCTTAAAAATGAACATACTTCCCAGGGTATTGTATTTATTCCGAGCAATCCCCTTGATTTTCGAGGACACCATTTTAAAGGCCCTCGAATCTCAGATGTCAAAATTTATGTGGCAGCACGGCAAAGTCAGGAGATCCTTGAAATATCTATCCCTGCCCCACCACAGAGGCGGCTTAGCAATTCCCAACATGCTATTCTAGTTCTGAGCTGCCTTTCTTCAACAAATGGCCCCACTCCTTAGTACCACCCCATCCACTGGCAATACAGGGGACATAGAAATACCCTCTATTTATGAGCTATCAATAGGGATGAAAGCAAAAGGCCTTTTGCTGTTACAACTAGAAACGAGCTACTTTAAAAAGGTTAAATTTAAAGGTATTTTTAGTGCTTGGAAAGTTTGGTCAAGAATAGTTAAATACATTCAGATTTCGAGGATTATTCGGTATATTCCCCTATGGCATTCTTCAGTGCTCCCTACACTGGCTAACTATGTCAACGCTAAAAAATGGGATGGCCAAGGAATTACTACAGTTGGTGGCTTTCTGGGCAAGGATATGTATACCACTTTTTCGGATCTACAGAGAAAGTTTAATGTATATAATGGTTATTGTTTTAAATTCATTCATGTTTATACGATTCTAAGGCTTAAAGCATCTAACATTAATCTAGAAAGGATTCCAGTTATAGAAATCATATGCAAAAGTGCTACCAAAATTGGTTTAATATATGGGTTGCTTCTTAAAAAATTACAGGACGACGTGGAGCAAACCGAAGTAGTATGGGCAGGCAAGTTGGCTAATCCAAATGTAGATATCAATATGAGCCTATCCTTAACATCATGCCTGCTCATATCGTCCAGCTTAAAAGCCCAGATGTACAAGACTATTTATAATCGGTACTTCACTAAAGGAAAACTATATGCATGGGGGAAAAGGATAAACAACGAATGCCAAAGATGCGGTTTAGGTCCAGCTACGCTGATACACATGTTTTGTGAATGTGATAAATTAACATTGATTAAACAATGATGCTAGAATTTTGGTAGGAGGTGTTCGGGCATACAATAGCTGATTCTCCTACCTTTTATATGCTAGGCTACGATAGCACACTTGAACTTAATTTGGAGGAGGAATCAACCCTATTTATTGGTACACCTGTGTACAGAACAATACTCGCAGCCCGCTGGAAAGATTCAGACCCACCGAGCTTTCAAATGTGGCTGACCCGCTTCCTGGGGGTGTTTAATCAGGAAAGAGCCATCTATGCCACCAGGGGAATGCAATCTAGAAGGCGGGGCAGTAAGATCTGGTCGCCTATAACAACGTGGATCATGAAGGTTAGGTCAATGTAACACACCCCCCTTTTTTCCCCTTTCATAATAGCTGGATGTATTCTTCTGTGTATTTATGTGTATTTATGTAGTGCTTTACATAAAATGAGAAGTATAACTTAAACTAGCCACTCAGTATGCGTTCATGAAATCTCTTCATATTTTCTATATTACCTGTCTTTGGTATACGTATACTTTGATTGTTTTTCTATAATCATGTGCTTTTTATTTATTTTCTGAAGGACGTCTGTATTATCTGGATTTGTTGAATAAAAAAATAAAAAAATAAAAAAAAGAATCTACTGGAAAGATGGTATCTTGTACATCGAGGCTAAAGACCCTGAACCTGGGCTAGCTGGGAGGCTGATATTCCCTCAGCACTGTAGGACCTTCTTATTGAACTGGATCATACAATCCCCTTATCTGGGCCCCAGGGCCAGTCTAAGATTTAAAACTGGTTGGTTAGCCACTTCTACTGACTCCCAGATGTAAAACAATGCAAATAAATTCAGTTGCTTTTGCCTAAACTGCCAAGCCAGTGGTAGGACAGAAGGGCAGGCCAAAGCTCCCCTTATACATGAGCAGTAATGGGGACACCCTTCGAGATGGTAGGGGGTTAGGATTGTTTGGCCCTTGAAGCCTAAACAGTGTCAGGGAACAAGTTTATCCTTGTGGTAGTGGATCATGGCTCTAGGTACCCTGACACTATACCTCTGAAGAGGGTAACTGTGCCCATGGTAGCTAGGGCCCTGCTTGGAATCTTTACCAGAGTGGGTTTCTCCAAAGGGGCAATTTCAGATTAGAAGTCATGTCATGGCTGCATTTATAAGTGCCATTTGTGATTAGCATGGGGTGACTTCCAACACCTTATCACCCCAAACCAATGGGCTAGTTAAAAAATTCAGCAGGACTGTAAAAGGCATGAACATGGGTTTAACTAAAAAAAAACACAAACATGGAACATCTTGTTACAATGCCTTCTGTTTGCCTACAGAGAAGTACCCAAGAGTTTGTGGGCTCCCGTCCCTTTGAGCTTGTGTATGGGCACCCTGTCAGAGGTCTTTTGTACATGAAAAAGGCTAACAGAAAAACCTCATGGTCAGGCAAGAGATGATCAAACAATAGTATGAGAAGATGGACAGAATTGGTAGAATACCAAACCAGGCCAAAATAATGATTTTTGGAGCCTGTGGCTCCCACTCCCATCCAGGCCAAGTGGATTGGACCGTAGTATATACTACAAAGGGTGAGTGAGGCTGTATAAATGGTAGACCTTCCCACCCCCAGACACACCCAGAGGCTGATCCACGTCAACCACCTAAAGCCTCATTTTGACATGGCAGATAGGGCCAGTTGATGGTGAAAGTTGAGAGGAAGCGGAGCATGAGTACCTCCAGAATCCCATGTCCCAAAAACCCACGGAAAGCTCATTGAAGGCTCTCCCATACTCAGATCATCAGCAGCAGAAGGACTGTCACTAGTTGCTGGGGTAGTTTGCTGTTCTGTTCTCCCTGATGCCTGGTCTTATCCATTGGTGTGTGCTTGACAGCGAAACCGGTAACAACTTTCCTGTCAAATACAAGATAGGTTGTCCGAGAAAGAGAGGGCAAGCATCAAAGAAGAAGTAGCCATGATGTTGTCCCTGGGGGTGGGCACAGACCTGAGGCTCTGTGTGGATTCCATGGAGCTCAAGATGTATGTTCATACCTTCTCCAGAGCTAATGAGCTCATTGATTTATTAAGGACAGTCAAGCACCATAGTACGTTTAATCTGACTTTTGGGTGCTGGCAGATGGCCCTAACTGAAGATGCCAAGAAGAATCCTGAAGTCTCCAATCCTGATGGCCGTGATTAGTTTAGGGTATTGCCCTTTAGGCTAAAGAATGCTTCTGTCACTTTCATATTTGGGCAGGGTTGTAGGACTTTAAAGCAACCAAGCTTGATGATCTTGCTTACATTAGCTCTACCTGGCAGGACTACTTGTCCCACCTCTGGGAAATGCTTCATTTCCTGCAAGAAGCAGGTCTGACTATCAAAGGAAACAAATGCCAGAAAGGGCAGGAATCTGTCATGTACCAAGTCGCCAGTGGACATGGTGCAGCCTCTACATCTTCAGATCCAGCTCATGAATAAATGGGAGCCTCCTAAAACTCAGATTCAGGTAGAAATCTTATGTGGTCTAACTGGTACTATAGGAGGTTAGGTTTGTTTAGGATTATGGTACCATTGTGACCTTCCAGAGCTAGCTTCTAAGAAGACACCTCAGAAAGACATATGGACGGGAACTGTCAGAGGGCCTTTGAAACCCTGAAAGAGGCATTCTGCACTACACCAGTACTCAAGAAGGAAGGAGTTTTTTTCAAAACAGATACTTTTGAACATGGCATGGTGTGGCATTATCCCAGCTGAATGATACGGGACATGACCATCCAGCAGGCTTCATTTGTAGGTGACTACACCATAGAGCAGAGTTTGAGTGCCATTAAGAGATGAAACTTGGGTGGCCGCAGTGTGAGTAAGTGTCTCTTTTGTATGGCCAACCTCTATTTTGGACTAACATTGTTGGTTTTCAAACTATGCACACTGGGGCACTCCGGTCTAGCTCCTAGTATTTGTGCTCTGGCTATTAAAACATGGGCAAATTGGCTAACTCCTAATTGGCATATTAACTTCTCAGTAAGGCCATAGTATATGGTGCAATGAATACATTAAAGGCATGGAAAAGTTAAAATTCATATGCAGACTGCGGCGCAAGTTGTGCTATCCGCTAGGCTGACAAAGGGAACATTTGTAGCCTAACAATTCCAGCTTTATGCCTGCATGCAAACCTGCCAAAATAACCCTAATTTAAAGTATCAAATAAGTCACAGCTAAATAGGCCTTGTAGCCTACAAGGTCTGGTGGCTGGTATTTACATGCGGCACAATCACAAATTTCATTTTGCCTCTACCTACAGAGACTTGACCCCCCAGGTCTAGGCCTGTGTGGAATTTCAATTATGACAGAGTAATTGGACTAAATCCACGTTACACTTTGGCATAGAATTACCGATAATTACGTCATTACTCCTCCTCCCATAATTAAGAGCAATCTGTCTAAATATACTATTCGATAGGACAACATGTATTAAGGCATCCCACGGTAGGGCTAGTAGCATCCATGGTAGGGTAGCTGATATTTTAACGTAGAACATGTAAAACATGTATGTTTGAATGTCCCTAAAGTGACTGGACTCCCAAAGCAATGTTGCTGATTAGGGTTGTAGTATTAAAGTATAATTAATGTATTAATATTGTACCTTTGATATAAAAAACTACAGAAACTATTCAACCTCAGTTTTTAATATTGATGAAAAATTCAGTTGCACCCTACAGCATTTATAAAAAGACTGATACTACAGCATTTATAAAAAAGACTGATAGGATAGCTATCAGATTGTGGTGTAGTATCACATCTGCCTAACTCTAACTCAGGTCCTCATAGGGAAAGTAGATATTTTAACTGGGCAAAGGTGTGAAAAATGTCTGCTTGACGAGAGGAGTTACGAGGCTGTGAGATGTAAATTTTGTCTCTCAGAGCTTTTCCTGTCAAAACTGTTTGATCCTAAAGTATATAAAGAGTAATGCAAAAAAAGTTTCCAAAACAGGATTTTGCTTGGCAGTTTGGGCTGCATTATTCCTAATGGAGCAGGGTCAAGACTGATATGCAAATGTCTGTGTCTAATCTGAGATGGCATGGTGGGAAAAAGAACAGTGTGTTAGAAAACTACCCCGAGAGATTGCCAGTGGTTAGACTTATTGCAAGCATCCTCCCATCACCTTTTGTGTGTTTTATGCACTTCCGTAAGTGGCCAAGGGTATGCCCCAATGCCTGACTGAAGAGCCCCACTCAGGGCAAAGCCAGTCTTGGGTTGCTTGTGTTCCAGTTGAGGGAGGACCTGGCTTGGCAATTCATGCTGGACTATTCTGAATGGAGAAGGGTCACAGCTGTTTTGCATGTGGGTGGGTCTAATCTGAGATAGCACAGTGGTCAAAAGAAGGACGGGTTTTAATGCTACCCGAGCAATTTCTGGTTGTTAGACTTATAGCAAGCATCCTCCCATCACCTCATGTGTGATTGATGTACTTCCCTATGTGGCCAAGGGTATGACCAAGTGTGGGTCCCTTGCTCACTGTGCCACAACAACCAAGCTACACCTGACTAAATAACCCCAACTAGGGTGAAACTGGTCTTGGGATGCTTGCTTTCCATTTCAGAGAGGGCCTGGATTTTCAGTTCAGGCTGGACTGCTTATATTGGGGCAGGTCAAGACTGATTTGATATGAATGGGTCTAATCTGATCTGGCATAGTTGTCTGGAATGCTACTCTGAATGACTGCCAGGGGTTAGACTTATTTCAAGCATCCACCCATCTGCTTTTGTATGTTTGAAAAGCATTGGCTTTAATAGGACCCAGACAATGGCTATCTGACTTCAAGTCTTCTCTAAATACAGCCTTCAACCTTGCCCAGCAGAAGAAATGTGACTTCCTTAAACAAAGCAAGTCAGAAAGTAAATCCTTTGACCATAATGACCCACTTGTTGTATCTGATCTCTGTTCCATCGTGGTAAGCATTAAATTGCACCGACGTTCCAGCCAACCATAGTTAGTGATTTCTTATTGGTTCATTACTTTTTCTTCACACTTTTTGCCTTAAACATGCAAATATTCACATCCCCATACTTCCTGATTGGATTTTAGTTGTTTTGGTGTCAATTCTCTTATTACAATTATCTTTTTTTTTAAAAAAGATTCCTAATATGTTTTGGAGTGTAGAAGAACTTCACCAGCTTACAAAGGGAAGCCTGGAGAAGAGGGTTCTTCTGATTTTGAAGCACACTTTAGGATACTGACTTTGGTCTCAGTGAAGTGGGCAACGCAACAACATCAAGTTAGAATGGTTGAGTGGGAGAAGGGTGTTCATTACCTTAAGCATACACCCTTAGCTTTTCTACAAGATTATTCCAGGGACAGAAATTATTTTACATCCTCGATTTGACTGAGAATAGTGCAGTGTGGGATAATTTGCAGTGACAAAAAAACAGGATATGCTGAGTGGGAAGTAGTGACAAGTGAATTAAGGAAAAGAAGTAACTCAGTACCTCAGAACACTTTCTGGACAAATGGAAGAACCTGTGATTGTTACCCTAATGGAGGGATGAATTGCTGAACCATCTCCCACTATGTCCCCAGACTAAGACTCCAAGTGTCAGTTAGCTGACCTCCTGTGTGGTATCAGGGACATTACAAGCTGTAAAAGGTCATTTTACTAGAGTGCCTAGTAGACCAGTTACAACTGGACTTGGACTCGATTTTGATGGTGTCTCTGCAGGAGTGTAACCTATTCCCTAAATCTTGCCCTGTCCCCAAGGTTATGGAAGTCTTAGAAGTGGCTAAAAGGCACTGCCCCCAGAAATTCCTAAAAGTTTAGATTTAGAACATGCTGGGACTTGCAAGACTTCTGAGTTTTGGCAGGATCTTGTGGCAAATATGCCTGATTTAGGAAGGACTTTGTTGGATACAACTTCAGGCTTTCCCCACTGGAAGATCTTGGTCCTGGTCATCTGCAAACAGTCATTTCTGACTGGCAATTTTGTTTGATGCTTTTTGACTTATAATTTTGAGATTTCTTATCTCACATACCCTGAATCGATATAAGTAATTTTGATATCCTTTTCATTATCACAATTTTCATATTTGCTATAAACTAGTTTTAGAATGTTTATTGTGCCTTGATTTGGCTTTTTAACTGTCTTAGAGCTTTGAGATATGGGTACTTATTGCTTGGGTAGGATCCACATCCTACCAAACTAATAACCTATTTTAATACAAATAAATTCTTTGAATTCATCCACATGTAAAAGTAATGTTTCATGTGTTTATCTTCCTGCTTATTACATTATCACTGTGAAGCTCTTCCTAGGATGTGTTCTGTATTGGCTTTCAATAAATAGCAACAGATATTTGTGACCTGTTTCTGCATGGTATAATAGCTGTCATCTCACGTTTGAAGGAATTCATGAAGTGTACTCACTTCTAAACTACTCACCAGTTATATTCTGTACCGTTGGCAAATTTTGAATGGCTGGTTCTGGAGAGATAATATTAATAAAAAATCAGAGAGTTCAAAAGAGATTCAAAATGATTATTTTGTTACGATAAAAGAGGAAAATGTAATTATTTTATTGCATTACATTTAGACAGTGTGCGCACCTACGTATTATACACAACGAGCATTTCAATAAGCATAAAAGTTTCATTAAAACAATCATTATATTAAGTGGCATGCAAAGGAAACAATATATATATACCCAGATTAAAAACCCTTACTGTATGTTTTGTCACTGTTGCAATGGTATTAAAAGGATGCACATCCAATTTTGTAAAGTAGAACTTCAGTGACTACATAAAAAAGAGAGAGACCCTAGCCATTCAATTGATGTGCATGATGTCCTTTTGTCACAATTGTGTCAGTGATGAAGATAAATGAAACACTACCAGTTTCCATATCGTGTATTTATATTTCTTTTAATTCTGTAGTTAATGAATGTAATACTCTAAAATGTCTTTGGTTATATTTTGAAGTTGTTACACCCATTGTTGTGGATTTATGCTCCTGTTTTTTTAACTCTGCAGATTAAAGTACTGCTGTTCACGTCCCGTGTATGCCCTTGGATGTCTGACACTTGGTAAAATTGACTAATCCCCAATTGGTAAATGTAACTTTCCAGTGATTCCATACAATATGGTGTATGGAAATCCACATGTTTTCATATTTTAGTGATACAGCATGCCCAGATAAAATATGTCTTTTGATACCAAACTGCCCTTCAAATTCTTGGTTTTAGCCTCAGTAGAGTAAGGAGCTGGCCCCTGAATAATTTTGGAGTAGTTGAGTGGGAAGGGAATGCTCATTACCATAAACAGGTCCCTAAGTATGGCACAACGTCCTTCCATGAAAAGGACAATGTGTTTCATATAAATGTGTTTTTACTTTGCATATTACCAATACACATACACACATACACTATCATCACTGTAATTGCCTGATGAGCAACTATAAATTTAAACATTGATTGCAATGTGATGACTCTAAATGTGTACTCAACAAAGACAACACAAGTGAGATAAAAACAAAAACTGTGAAGAAATGTCTCTCATGGCACACACAAACATTGACAGTATCTGCCCAGCTGTGATTTTGGCAATGACTAAATATGATGGATTGATGATCCAACACCAACCTTTAGTCAATTGTTCCCCTGCATTGGACCCAGGGAAAATATTTTTGAAGTGTTTATGTGGGAAGCCTTGTGCCTCATAGATCGTCCTTTTAACATCCTTGTTTTGTCCAAGCCCTTCCTCTACTTAGCTATGCTGGAGGAGGGGGGTGTTGAGTTAATATAATTTGTGCTATATGTCGCTTGGTGATTATCATTGCATCACTAGAAGGAGTTTCTGATATCTAGAGAGGTCAACGTCCTCACTTATATGTAATATAGCCAAACAAGGGTCTGAGGTAATCTGAGAGCTGAAATCCTCATTGCAAATCCTCACTATGGCCCTCCAGAATTCCTGTAGAAAGGCACAATGCCAAAGTGTGTGCAACAGGTCTCCTACAACAGTGTGGCATCGTGGGCACTAGGGCAATGATTCACATTTAATGTGCCATACTTATTCTCTGTGTTGTAAATCTGATGCAAGAATTTAAATTGCACCAAGCGGAATTTAGCCATAATGGAAATTTCTCTTGGGGCTGCTAGTGTCCCTATCTATTCCACATCTTCAAGTGGACCCACATCCACTTCTCATGTCTCCCTCAGTTTGCCAAGTATGCCTGGAATATGTATGCCAATAGTTCTATGTCAGTGATGAAGATAATGTAAACCCTACAAGTTTCCACATCTTTGATTTAGATTTCTTGTATTTCTGTAGTTAACAGATTTATAACTCTAAAATGTTATTGATTACATTTTGAAGATGCTAACCCATTTTAGTGGATCTATGCTCCTGTTTTTTTAACTCCACACACTGAGGTACTGCTGTCCATGCCCCGTGTATGCCCTCGGACGTCTGACACTAGGTAAAATTAGATCATTCTCAATTGGGGAATTTAACTTCCCAGCGATTCCATACTATATGGTGTAGGGAAATCTACCTGTTCTTTCATAGTTTAGTGATAAAGCAAGCCTGGAGTAGACGGGTATTTTAATACCAAATTGCCCTTCAACTTCCTCAGTAGAGTAAGGAGCTGGCCTCTGAATCAGTGTAGAATGGTTGAGTGGAGATGGACTGATTATTACCATAAAGAGGTCCCTATGATTGCCAAGTCTATCCTGTCTACACATCCGTAACACCCAACAACAGAAATCGTGATTGGAACGCTAGCGGAGCCCATCAAGCTGGTTCCGGTGACTGTTGTGTGCCCAGGGGTGACGAGATCGCCCCCTGAAGTCTCGACCTACGCCAAGGCCGAAGCCGGGACCCACAGTAGCGACCTTGGCTGGCGACGAGACTCTCTCCGGCCTTGTGCGACCCAGCGCTGGTGTGGCGGAACAGGGACCAGACCTTAACGTCCTGTAATACAGCCAGCTGAAGAGGGACTGACCTGGTGCTCATGTGTGGCAGCGGAGCACATTGTGGATCCGTGTCGAGGTTCAGATGAGCCGGTACTTCAACGGGATTGCAGCGATGCGGGGCTCGCCAGCCGCGGAGCACAAGACGGCTGCGGCGCGTCCTATGTCTTGAAGGCTTCTCGTTGCACCCGCTGTCCAGAAGGTTTGAACTTCCCCCCTCCGGGGCACTGTGCCCAATACTGTGCCCCATACTGCCTGCTCTCCCTCTCAGTAGGACACTTGGTGTGGGGCCCCTCCTTCGCAATGGCGGCTAATTAAATCTGCTCGCTGCGAGGGTCCCGTTTCCAACCGTTAGTAAGCAGCGGAGAACCGGCGGGGCGTGCCACCCAAAAGTAATTGGTCTGCGGGAGTTGCCCGAGCCTCCCCTGCTCTGGCCTGCATGGGCCTGAATCTGTTGACTGGGGAGAGTGGCGATGCGGATGCAGCCTGGTGGAAGGAGCCGAACCCTAAGCGCTGGTGAGGCTCGTAAAGCTGCCTGAGTGAGGGCACATGTCTGGAGGCCCGATTGTGGAGAGCAAGGATCAGGGGGTAGAGTGAAACTTATGCTGGGGCCCCCCTTCCCGCCAACCCCCTTATCTGGAGGCCTGGAGAGCGCCTGGATCCTGCAGGGAGGTCTATGATCTTCTGAATTATCTTGCCCTGACATGCGGCTGTGCATGTATCCGGTGCAGTAAATAGCCTTGTCTTGGTGACCACACCGGCGGGAGTACTCATGGTGTGGAGACTAGGAGCGCCTGGGGTGATTTCTGGGGCCGACGGAGGGGGCTGGAGGTGAAGAGAGATGAAAAACTGGACGCTGGCTGGGCGTGCTGACCACCTGATGGTCCATGGTGGAGGCACTTCCCCAGGAGTGACACTGTTCCTTCGCTCTTCCTAGACCTGCCGTTGGTGTCTATCCGTTCTTGGGCTCTCTGCGGCTGACCCGGCAAAGCTTGCTGTCTCCTGTAATATTCCAGCTGGGGTAGGCTGGAGCGGGTCACGATGGAGCGCGTCAAATCTACGAGGTACCGTGGACCAACGAATACGCAGACAAACAAACTAGACTGATATACCGTCCCTAAGGATGCGCAGCTCGCCCAGGAACTCCGTACCCGCAGGACTGGGCGAGGAAGAGCAGGAAATCTCACTTAAAGACATCATGGGCGCTATTACCGGAGTAAAAACTTCTCTTGAAACGGTGGCTATATATGTCAACCTCATTAGGGCTGATATGGGCAAGCTAAATGAAAAGGTCAAGCAAGTGGAACGGCTGGCCTTGTCAATGATGTTTCACAACTCCAGGGGGCGATCAGGGAACTTCAAGACTTCTGCACCTTTGCTGACTTCAAGCTGGACGATTATGAAGGCCGCCTGTGTCAAAAAAACATTCTTGAGGTTCCGTAGAAATCGAAGGGGCAGGCGCCGGACCTTTTTGTGGAGGATATCATCCTTAATCATTTGCAACCCAAAGGCCTCAGTAAGTTCTTCATGGTGGAGCGCACCCACAAGATCCCGGGCGGCTGTCCTAAACCGGGTGCTCCCCAGCGGCCCATGTTGGCGTGGGTCCTGAATTTTCGCAACAGGGATGTTATCCTTCAAAACTCCAGATCCGGAGCCACCCTGCGATATGAAAACTCAGACATATCCTTCTTTCCAGACTTTACCCAGCGTGTTCAATGGCAGAGGCATTCTTTTATGTCGATCAAACGTGTCCTCAGAGAACTGCGAATTAAGTACTCTATGCTATTCCCTGCCCGTCTCCAGATTGAGGCGGATGGGAGGGAGTGGTTCTTCAATCAGCCCGAGGCAGTGGCAGACTGGACTGAGAGCAGGAGTGCGAGAAGTCTGGCTGACTGGGGTGGAGGTGGCGCAGACAGCAGTCAACCGGCCTTAGAGAAGGCCTGTCCAGTGGTGGGATTTTGGATGTGTGCGGGGTGTGGCGAGTGGATGGGGTTGGGAGGGGGGCTTCCGGAATCGTTGCTGTCTGGTGAGTGAACTTACAAGGACTATTGTTATTGAATTTTGATGGCTGTACATTAGCTGTGTTGGGCTGGGAAGGGGCGGACGTTGTCTCCCCCCTCCGAACTTTTTATTTTCTCTTTTGAACTTTACAGGGCGACAGGCACTCTGCAAGTTTTTCATGGGCAGTTTTGAGCCCAGAGAGCAGGGCAGCAGGGTGGGGGCTGTTGGGAGGGACTGATGTATAAGTTGTTTGTTGTTTCTTTGTATTATCTCGACGGTACGATGTGTGCACGTTACTCCGTTAGTGGGGACCTACCTGACTATCAAGGGGAGTACAGTGTAACGGGGAACTCAAACTCTTAAGTGGGAATGTTAACGGATTGGGGGACCAGATCAAGAGAAGTGTTGCAATATATTAAGAGACACTTGCCGGACATTGTGTTACTTCAGGAAACACATCTCATTGGCAACACATGAAGAGCAATGCACAGATGGGGGTATTCAATGGTTGCACATGCGGGCTTTACCACTAGTTCCAGGGGTGTTGGAATTATTCCGAGAAAGTCGTTCCCACTCTCCCTCACCTCCACGTACGTAGACGACCAGGGGAGATATGTTGGAACCACGGGCTCTTGGAAGGGCAGGTCTGTCACCTTTATGTCCCTATACGCGCCCCCGGGGATGCAGAGCATAACATTTACGGACTTAAGTGCTGTACTCTTGACATTACCTGATGGACACCTAGTACTCGGAGGCGACTTTAATTCAATAGCATTGGGCGCTCTAGATAGACACCCCACTCGCACTACTCCCCAAGCTGCACATGTTTTTTCCAACTTCTTAGAAGCGATGGGTCTCATGGATAGCTGGAGGATGTACAATCCCGATAAGATACAGCACACCTACCACTCTGAAGCACATAACAGCCTATCCTGCCTCAATTACATACTGGTCCCGGCTCCACAAATTACTAATATTCATGAAATCCGCTACCTGGCCAGGGGAATTACCGATCACTTCCCTCTATGGGTTCATTTTGTTCTAGATCATTCACAGGTGGGACGGGTTTCCCCAATAAACCCCTGGTACCTCAAAACCCCCAACATACGGAAAGGGCTCATCCAAACTATTGATGCATACTTTTTGGAGAATGAACACACAGTTGAGTCCCCCCAAATATTGTGGGAAGCTTTCAATGGAGTGGTCCGTGGGCAGGCCTTTTCCTTGGTAGCGGCCTCCAAAAAGGATAGGGTGAAAGAAATCTACGACATAGAACAGGAACTTTACCGTCTGGAGCGGAAAGTGGCTTTAGACGCCACGCCTGAAGCCCTTCACTCCCTGCGACTGCGCCAGGATGAATACCAGGCATTGATCACTAACCGCTCCAAGGTGATGAGACAGGAAAGGCTGGGACGGATATATGACTGGGGTGACAAGGCTGGCAAATTGTTCGCATGGTTGGAAAAGATGGAGCAAGCCAGCAGACTTGTGCCGGGACTCAAAAGTTCTGAGGGACCCTCTGTGACAGCGCCCCAGGACATAGTTAACCACTTTGCAGTCCACTTCCAAACTGTATATAGCTCGGTGGCACCATACCCTGAATCAGACTTTACTGATCTTATTAAAGACATCTTTCTCCCAAAGTTATCAGACTCCGATCACACATTCATGGACAGCGCACTGACTGTGGACAAAATTGCAACGGCAATAAGAACATTACACTCCGGAAAAGCTTTGGGTCCAAACGGCATCCCAATCGAGCTTTACGAACTTCAACCGGATCAATTGGCCCCCTATCTTAATTCCATGTTCGAGGACAGCCTTAAATAGGGCACATTGCCATATGACCAGAGGATTGCCACTATAGTCACAATCCATAAAGAAGGAAAACCCAAAACGGAGTGCACCTCCTGCCGACCTATTTCACTGCTGAATGCAGAACCCAAAATCCTAGCTAAAGTACTTGCCACTAGATTGACCAAGGTGATAGGCAACTTAGTCCACTCAGATCAATCAGGGTTCATGAATGGAAGGAACACTACACTCAACCTGTGTAGATTGCATGGAGTCTTGCGCAGAGTTCCGACAATATGTGAGGATGCCATAATAGTCTCCTTAGATGCCACGATGGCTTTTGATATACTGGAACGGCCTTATCTTTTTGCAGTGCTTGTAAAACTAGGATTTGGGGCACATTTCTGTCACTGGGTATGACTGTTGAACAGTAATCCGATGGCTCAAATAGAAGTGAATAACAGGAAGTCAGAGCCCTTTGTACTCAGCCGAGGGACCTGTCAGGGCTGTCCCCTTTCTCCCTTACTGTTTGCTTTGGCCCTTGAGCCGCTAGCAGCGTGGATCCGTAAGGATGTAATGATCTGTGGTATGCGTCGGTCGGCTGATTGGGAGGACCGGATATCCCTTTATACGAATGGCATCCTCCTCTATCCCACGTCTCCTAAGAGATCCCTAATAGCTGCTTTTGACATTTTGGATATATTCGGCAGGTATTCTGGGTTTTGCGTTAACTGGCAAAAATCACTCCTTAGGCAACTTTATTTCCGTAGACCCATCAATACGATACACCCACAATCTGCTCCCCCCGCTGCAGCGGCTCAAGAGCGACATAATGCACTGCAAGTCACTCCCGCTCTCGCTATTGGGCAAAGCCGCATTATTTAAAATGATGTCTTTGCGCCACTCCCTATACCAACATCAGAATTCAGATGACCTCGTCTCAACTCGTACTTAAAGATCTTGAAGGGCTTCTGAGGGACCTCCTATGGAGCGGGAGACCACGTATTGCTATGAAAAAGCTCACACTTAGCTGGTATGATGGAGGAATCGGCCTGCCTGATATTAAAAAAGATTATTGGGCGGCGCATTTAACAGCTATCAACCATTGCTCTTATGGCCGCCCTGACAACCCGGGGTTCGTTATGGATCGTTGGCATTTACCCAACAGGATCTTTACCAGGGCGCTATACTCCACACCAAGCAGGTATCCACTCACCGGCCCCACTGACCACACAGGCAAAATTTGGTACACTGCCACCAAAGCCCCCGGCTGGCACAACAAACTGACTCAGTGGGACTCACAAAAACTTGGGTATATGGGAAACTCTAAGGGATTTGACAAATGGGACTTAATAGGTATTTCGCATATCAAAGGCCTTTGGCATGCTGGGGGTGTGAAACCCTTCAAAGCTGTACAAACTCAGTAGGCCCTGGCGGATTCAGAATATTATGAATACCTACAAATCAGGCACTCGCTGCAAACAGCAATTCCAGCTGACTCGACTCCACCAGATACCTCCCCACTGGAGGACAGACTGCTGGACGGCTATCTACCTGACAAGGCCATTTCCCTAACATATCGGACACTCATTAACAATATCGAGAACCCACTATTAAGACTGCGAGACAAATGGACTGAGAACGGATTAGAACTAGATGACAAAACTTGGCAGGAAGCGGTCTCCTCTCCTAAGATGGTCGCTATCCCAGTGCGACTTAGACTGGTGCAATTAAAGGTTCTCCATAGAATATATATAACTGGTCCCCAACTAATGCACAGGGGTAGACTGATGGACAGCTCTTGTAGCAGGGGATGCACACAATTGGGCACGTTCATACACATACTATCGCACTGTGAACAAATTCATGAATATTAGCGCAACATTCACACGGTCATAAGTGAAGTGTTGGGAGTGTCATAGTCATAAATACTTTTATTTTATTTCATAAAAAAATCATAAAAAGGTGGGGAACCACCACAAGTAAAAGTACATTTTAAATTTAAAAACAGGAGAGTTTGAAACATTTAGACAATGCTGGTGATGGGTATGCTGGAACTTATTAAATTAGTGGATGATTTCCTTTTTTTTCCAGTTCTTTTGCTGCCATTTTGAGAAATGTTATTGCTGTACAGGACAGTTGGATTGATAGCCCCCCAAGGCATTGGATGACGGCTTCTCTGCATGTCCGTATTTGTTCCTTCCATAAGGCTTCCCGGCAGACCGTTCTTCTGGTCACTACCAGGAAAGGGCATGTGCATAGTAAGTGTAAGAGAGACTCGTCCCATCCTCCGCATGAGCAACATTCCTTAGATTGCCCTGGGTATTTCCATTTTGGTGTCAGTTCTTTTGATGGGAAAACCCCACCCGCAATAACATTAAGTAGTGTTTTCTCTCCTGGGAGAAGTGGTCAAGTAAATATGGTTGAGGTTTCAGCTGCTGATAGCCTTGAATCACGGCCCAGGCGTGTTTTTTTTTAGACAGCTGTTTTGTCAATTAATAGGGAGGTCCTTTTGATTGCATTATTTACTACGGTTTTTAAACTGGAGTAGGTGGGGAGGGTGAGCCAGGCCTCCTCGACCTGCAATGCCGCGAGGGAGTCTTTCAGAACACTGAACGTTGAGTTACTTAGCCTGGATTGGATTTCAATTGCCTTCCAACAGTAGTGTGCAAGGTTGTTGTCCTCTGCAACCCTCATTCTCCAGTAGTATTTAGCTAATGCCCCTTGTCTGTCGGGAGTCTGGTTTCTCAGGCCGTACTCAAGACGAATTTGGGATTGTGACATGTGTCGGGGGATTGAGAACAGGACCTTAAAGAGGGTTGATTGTGCTGAGTTTAGGGAGATTGCAACAAAGAGATTTGCCTACCCCTCATATATTTTGAGTTTTGCAATTACTGAGGCAACAATGATAAACACGTTTCTTCTGTTTATCATGAACATTTATTTGTCATTTCATTCATAATTTTTCGTTTTTTGAACATGTATGCATGTGGAAAAAGAAATAGTTGCACTTTCAACTTCTGCTCACATATCACAAGTAATAAATTTCATAAAAAACAAGTGATTTTGTACAGTAAAAAATTAAACAATATGTGATTTATGTACAGTGACAAAAAAGTGATGATGTTTGTCAAAACAAATATGCAAGATGATGATTTCAATCATGCATATAACGCTTTTATACAATTTAGTACATTGTGAACAATAAAGTTTTTTTTAAAACACAAAATGAAAGACCAGCTTGTCTATTTAAAACAGACATAAATCAGTGCGCCTCGTTTTATTACTAGGCTTGTGCCGACGCGTTTCGAGTCCGGACAATCAATCGCCAAACTCTCATCAGGGCTTTAATGTTCTGATCTACAAAATGAAATGTTTTGACAACATTAGAACGGAACCCATCTCTCTTTGTGATTACTGCACTGTCTACCGTGATGTCAAAAGGGATACCAGAATGAGTGGTTTCGTCTTTCAATATAATTTAGGAGCGTTGTGGCCATCCAACAAGCACCTGCAGGGGAACATATTTAAAACACTCTCAGTGTTTTGATTGATTGCTGTGAGTTAATGCTTATGATGCATACAGGGAAAGAGTACATACCGACAGGTCACATGATTGATCACATGACAGTATAGAAACAACACTTTGAGCAAACACTTGGTGAAGGAGTAATGGCGTTTTGGCAGGAGAGACTGATTACCAGGAAAACGAGCGCTTAACTGCGGTGAGTTTCTCTAGCATAATACACGCAAATAAGACACCGTCAGGAGAACAGATTACTCAAAACTTTATGTTACTTTATTGCAGACAGCAATTGAAGTATAATCCATCTGGTCAACCGGGTGTGGTCAAGTGATCCCCAGCAATGTTATGACTTAATAACAACTCATCCAGGTACCATTGCGCCTTACTCTACCCTTGTGGTTCACTTATAACAATGACTATGGAATGGACATGTAACCAAAAACCAAAACGTTTTTGATTTTCAGAAACACGCAACAAAGTCCCAAAATTTTTTGATCCACTTCGTGAGTAAATCAAGGTCTAGGAGCACCCTCTGTCGGTATGTACTCTTTCCCTGTATGCATCATAAGCATTAACTCACAGCAATCAATCAAAACACTGAGAGTGTTTTAAATATGTTCCCCTGCAGGTGCTTGTTGGATGGCCACAACGCTCCTAAATTATATTGAAAGACGAAACCACTCATTCAGGTATCCCTTTTGACATCACGGTAGACAGTGCAGTAATCACAAAGAGAGATGGGTTCCGTTCTAATGTTGTCAAAACATTTCATTTTGTAGATCAGAACATTAAAGCCCTGATGAGAGTTTGGCGATTGATTGTCCGGACTCGAAACGCGTCGGCACAAGCCTAGTAATAAAACGAGGCGCACTGATTTATGTCTGTTTTAAATAGGCAAGCTGGTCTTTCATTTTGTGTTTTAAAAAAAACTTTATTGTTCACAATGTACTAAATTGTATAAAAGCGTTATATGCATGATTGAAATCATCATCTTTTTTGTCACTGTACATAAATCACATATTGTTTAATTTTTTACTGTACAAAATCACTTGTTTTTTATGAAATTTATTACTTGTGATATGTGAGCAGAAGTTGAAAGTGCAACTATTTCTTTTTCCACATGCATACATGTTCAAAAAACGAAAAATTATGAATGAAATGACAAATAAATGTTCATGATAAACAGAAGAAACGTGTTTATCATTGTTGCCTCAGTAATTGCAAAACTCAAAATATATGAGGGGTAGGCAAATCTCTTTGTTACAACTTCAATTGGCCCAGCCGACCCTTCTGTCCCATGGGCTCAACTCCCCCTTTTTTTCTCAGAGTTTAGGGAGATGACGTCTTTCATACTTAGGATTTCCAAGCCGTATGAAATCAAGGGTAAGCATTTTGCTGAAATAGCTTTAGGCAAATGGCCTGTAGATCACCCTGTGAGTTTTTTCTTTAAGACTCTGAAGGCAAACTGCAGTTGTTTAGCTCTGGTATGGCCTTGCCCCAGTTGTAATTTGTAGTTGAGGTTGCGGTCTAATAGGAAACATAGATATTGGGAGTGGAAATTAGACCGGAAGCACCCAGGTGCCTCCGCAACATCTGGTATCCTTCTGACCATAACAATTATGCTACGAAGTGGGTCAGTCTTGGCTGCATGGTCGCCAAGAGAAATATTGCACAGCTCTTGAGAGCTCCGCATCCGCCCAAGGTCCTAGCTTGGGAGCAAGATCTTGACTGGTGTATGCTAAGAGAGAAAACAGTATATGTGGCCAGGGGTTGTCCCCGCAAATGGTCCAAGGTTTGGGCACCCCGGAATGCCTACCGGGGCAACATTTGAGCCCCCCCCTTTTTGATGCTTATGACAATGATCCCCCATCCCCGTAGGCTTCAATGAATATGCTACTGTATTGTATGTAACCTGATTCCACTGTAACCCCCTAATTGATTCTGTGATTTTGTACCTTATGTCGTGTCTGTTTAATAAAAAGTTTTACAAAAAAAGAAAAAATCAGATGTGCAGAATTAACATCCAGCTTACATTGTAATGTGCAAAATTGAAGTGCACATACATACTTGTTAGTGTAGGCCTTGAAACCTGCTTCAAGCAACTTGCTAACAAGTGGTTTGAATAAACTATAAAAAGAAATGCGCAAAATGCTTGAAAGGCTGACTTCAACCTAACTTTGTCATTTAGAAGAAAGATTGCTCAAAACTCTGTAAACAGTTTCAGTTAACATTGAAAGGAATGCTGTAGTCATGATAAAACTTTCCTTTTCTGATATAATGAAAAAACATCCTACTATAAAACATTAAGAATTAACTTAACTGTAAGTTAGTCATGGAGAAAGAACAATCTATGATCAACTGCTCTGGGGCATAACACAGCTTAGAGATTGTCAGTGGCAATAGAAAACCAGTATATTTGTGATCCCAGCTTTTTTGTGACTTCATTTAAATTGAAAAACTATAGAAGTGTGGTGTGCATTCTTATATATGGGAAATTATACATGAGTTTTTTATACCATTACTAAATGTTAGTGCTAGCTGATTGAAGGTGTTGGTTGATATGTGATTGACAACTGCTTATTTCCAGACTTGCTGGGAAGATTTTCTGACCTACTCTATCAGACCAACATTCTATTCTGCCCATAACCCCTTGCTGATTTGCATTTGCTACAGCCAATGCTTATTTACCCAATGCTACTTTGAGATTCTACTGAGTCTTTTGAACCTCTCTTTATGGGAAGTATTGCAGTTATTGGTTGCAGTTATTGGTTATTGATTTTGAGCTTCATGTTCTAATTTCACTCTTACCTCACACTTTTGAACTCTTTGGGAGTCATTTACGAAGCTTTTCATGGCCTTGTAAATATGTGCTCCTTTCACACAAAATACTGCATGAAAGAGGCATTCCATGGGTGTTGCTGTGGGTGTTCATGCAACACTCATGGAATCTAAAGAATTCCCAGATTTATGAGGAATCATAACCCTGGGAATGCGTTAGATTCCTATGCTTCCCCAGAGGAGGCGCAGGAATGGTGCAACAAGGAGAAATACATTTATTTCTCCTTGTTTTCTTCCTCTTTCTATGCATGCTGCACTCTCATTATTGACTGAACTTAGAAATTGCATTGGAACTGTGATTTATATAATTATAACTCTTTCCATCGCAGAAATTATCCACGATGGTCTGTGGCCAGGGCAGATGGGTCATTGTCTATCAGGAAAGAGAAAAATCTCTCACAGTTTTTGGTAGCAGAGGTTAGGTTTAGACGTCCTGAGAATGGGAGCTATCAAATAATTGCCCAAATTTGAGTAAAACCTGAGTCCTAAAGCCCAATGTCCAATATTAAAGACTAACAAGGTGCGCTTTCAAAGGGGGTGCTTTTTGAAGGTGTGAGTATTAATAGAGAGATGCGCCATGAATTGTGTTCATTGAGAACTGTTGATGTGTTTTATTTCTGAATTGTGATTACTGCTTATTGTTATTGTGTTTTATTTGTGGATTGTGATTAGTGATTATTGTTGATGGGGTTTATTTGTGGATTGTGTTTATTAGTTACTGGTTTTTATTTATTTGGGAAGTTGCGAAGTAAAGAGAGAGAGAAATACCAAAATAAGGCTAGAAGAGCTGTACCAAGTTATGCAGAAGCTAGATAGCATGAACATAAGAGAAGGAGGAAAGCTACCTTTGAGGAATCAAAATGTTACCCAGCTCTTACAACTGAGAAACCTGAGAAGCAGAAAAAGGATAATAAACATGATAAGGAAATTGAAGATGATAAAACTCCTGCAACAGATAGTAATTTAGGAATTAAATCTTGGATGCATTGTTAGCTGAGTGTCCACCACCATGCTTGCTCCCCACAACAAATGCTGATAATATTGCAACAACAAATACTACAGTGGCTACTGTCCCTGTTGATTCAAGACTAATACAGATTTGCAGGCTTTTTAGGTTGCCCCACTAATTGTTGTTTCGACACCAACAGGGATACCTCCAGGTGTTATGGCTTCAATTGTGACTGTTCAAGTACGTTACCTCAAACTGTTACTTCACAAACAGTGCCTAGACCAATTGTGACTGCCCCAATTAACATTGCCCCAACTCAAGAAGCTGTTATGCTCTTATAACAATAAGGGAACCCCATATGTCAGCAAATATGTGGCTTATCGTTCGACCAATCAAATATTCATAGGCAGCAGTGAGTGCCACACTCTCCAGCCAGTCTTCCTGAGTTGGGACATTGGGCATAAACCACTAATGAAGTATGTATAGTTTGGCGGCTGACAAAATGGAGGTAATCTAGTGGAATGTGAGCACTGTAAGAGTTGGTAATGCTCGGGTGTCATGCAGGATCATCAGCGGAGCTTGGAGGGGAGCAATGTAGCCAAGAGTGTCTTGAATTAGGCAATCAAACCCATCCTAAAAACTCTTGCACGCAGAGCAGGACCAGAGAATGTTTAGTATCTGGCAGTCTGTGCTGATGTGAGAGTCAATTGTGCCCTCTGTAATTTAACTGGTGACCAGTGTCAGTCTTGTAAAACCTTAAAGTAGCAAAGCTTTATTTGAGTTTCTTACATATCCCTATTATAAGAGGGATATAGTTGCAACCATTGTGCCGGTGAGTAATACGTTTGCAATGAAGTTTGCTGCAGAGTCTAGGGATTGAGAAGGCATTCTAGAGGCTCAGAAAACATGTTGAAGACCAAGAGAGTATAAGGAACAGAAATCAGCTTTTAATTAGTCACATTGCACCAAGTATGTATGGAGTGAATGTGGTGGAACAGACCAATCCCAAGTACATTGCTGTGAGTGGAGGTTATAGGAGATGGAGATATCTCCAGAATGGGAGCGTGGAAGGTGGAGGTGGAATTCTGCAGAAAGACTTTCAAAGGATTTCAGAACACCCTTGGACAGAAGATGGTGTATCTCCAGAATCCTCGCATGGTTCTAATTCAACCAACACAGTAGCAAGTGGTCAGTGGTAATGGTATGTTTTTTTAGTTGGATTTGTAAAGCGCAATACTGCACAGGGGCATCTAAGTGCTATTCAGTCCCAGCTCAGAGTGTCGCAGGACCGTAAAAGCTACCAAGACCTGAATAACCAGGTCTTTACAGCTTTCCTAAAGGCAAGGAGACTGGATTCTGTTTTTCTACAGAGAGGCAGTATGTTCCATGCTTTAGATGCTTCCAACACAATGCTCTTTCCACTCCACCGTATTTTTTTTAATCTTGGAAGTAGAGCTAATTTAGCATTTGGTGAATAAAGGTTGCTGACAGGGAGATACCGCTTGGAGCTATGATCGAAAAAGTCAGGGGCGAGATCATGAAAAGATTTCTAAGCTAGACATAACACATTCAAGGTGATTCCTTGTTTAATAGGAACTTAGGAAGCCAATGCAAATTTGTTATGTTTTGAGAGCAAAATGTAGAACTTTTTAACAAAAGTCTAGCTGCAGCATTTTGCAGGACTTGAAGTTTATCAATATAGTACTTATGAGTGGTCAGAAGTAGACTGTTACAGTAGTGTATTTTAGATAGGATTAGAGAGGTGATTAATGTCTTTTGCAATTGGCAGGAATAAAAGGCAAAAGCTTTTTGATTATTCTAAGGGTATTAAAAGTGGTTGAAGTGAGCTTATTTACCTGATCTATGAAGTTAAGTATATTATCAATAATCATTCTCAAGTTGCAAGACTTTCCCACTGGAGGAGGGATGAGGCTCATGATAGCTGGTCAGGATTATGGGCCCCAAAAGGATGATTGGAGTCCAAAAAGTAAGATGTCTGTTTTTCCTCCATTCAATTTAGGGCAGTTTCTTTCCATTGGTGGACAGCCAGCATGCAGCCATGAAATCTAAGTCCTATGCCAGCATCACGTTTCCCTTTGAAAACAACAATTTGAGTGCTGTCAGCATAGCATTTAAGGGAAGATCCAAAGCTTCTTATCAGATTAGCTAATGGGGAGACATAAATATTGAAAAGGGTAGGACTCAATGAGGATCCCTCTGGGACTCCACAATCAAAGGGAAAAAGGATGAGAAGCAAAGTTATCAAATTTTACTACTTGCTCCCAATCTATTAAGTAGGATCTTAACAGGTCCCGGGCCAAGCCAGTGACTCCACAGGTTGCTAACCGACCTGGTAGTAATTCATGACTGATGGTGTCAAAAGCCGCCGAGAGCCCAAGCAGGATAATAACTGCCCCTTTTCCTTTATCCAAAAATTACCTAATCTCTTTGGTTGCCTTGAGCAAAGTTGTCTCTGTGCTGTGGCCTTTCTGGATACCAAATTGGATGGTATCTAGGAGTCCGTTGGATTCAATAAAGGTTTCCAGCTGATCATTCAAAAACAATTCAGCTATTTTGGCCGGCAGTGGCTGACGGGAGATTGGGCGATAATTGGTCGGGTCATTGTGGTCAAGTGAGGCTTTTTTTAGAAGTGGAATCAAAGCGGCTTTCTTCCAGATGTTTGGGAAGATGCCTGTTTTACACATAGCTTTATAGATAGGTGTTAGTTTAGACGCAATGACTTCTGCTGCCAGTTTATCTATATTAAGCAGGCAAAGATCATATGGAGAACCCAAAGTAGACGTTCCAGTAGATTTCTAATGTTCTCGTTTAATGGAGCAATACATTCTGTCAGAATTTTTGTTGTTTCGAAGGGTGGATCACCCAAATTGGTCGGTGATATCATGAGTGCTAGTTTAGATTTGGAGAATAAAAAAAAATCTTCTTTTCCTAGAAACTATTTTGCTAGAGTATTGCTTAAAGATTGATTAGCAGGCAGGGCTTTTTTGTTCCAATTATTTGTTAATTCTGTGATTGTCTGAAAAAGTTTGTTAGTCGAATATTTGGCTTCCTCAATCTTCTTTGTAAAGTATGATGCCTTGGGTATTAAGATAATATCTTTATAAATGGCTATATATTGTTTTCATTTTGCCTTCTCTTCCTCTTTATAGGCCATTCGCCATCTTCTTTCCTGATTTCTACAATTTTGCTTGTTTGTTTTATCTTAACCATTCTGATGGGAGCCACTTGATTTGAAGCCATTTCTAGTCACTTACTATATTGTTTGGCTGCTGCCTCAACATCGTTTGCAAGACCTAGGGGTGTTTTCTCCACTACTTTATATGGATGGTCTGACGCACATCCCACCAAGCTCACGAAGGGAAAGTAGAAGGTGATTTCTTCATTTTAGAGTTAAATTGTAGTAGAGACAGCTCAAAGAAGATCAGACCATGCTACTTGAGATGTCTCTATATTGATTAGGTTGGGGCTATTGATAAAAATCCCATCTAAGGTCCCTACTGATATGTTGGTTGTCGTACTATTCTATGCCTAAAGCTGTGTAAGTTTGCAGAAGGGATGCAGTATCAGGGTCTAAATTCACCTTTAGATGGTAGTTGAGATCATCCAGAACCGTGTAGTTTGTTTCTAGGATGAATTGCTCCAAAAGGCTAGCTATTTCTAGAGGGAAACTTGTTCTGGAGCTAGGTGGCTATATAAGACCATACCCTTAAATGATTGTTGCTTGTTGACCTCTATAACAAAAGAGATTATTTTTCCATAGGAGAGGAGGGAGGGGTGGCAGCTGAATGCTAAGTCTTCACTAACAGTAACTGCTACCCCTCCTCCATGCCTACATTCCCTATCACATCTAAAGATTTTAAAACCATGTGGTAATGCTGCCTGAATATATATATTACAATTGGGGTCAGCCCATGTTTCAATAAATAAACCTAGCGCAGTTCTAAGAGTTTCCATGAATAAATGCAACTCACAGCAGTATTTTATTAAGAATCTGGTTCTTAGTAGTACACAAGATAGTAAATTTGGTCCTTTATGAGCTTCTTTACTAAGTCCCTTTAATATGTTTTTTGTATTCATAGTTTTTTTTGCTAGTTGCAAGAGGAAATATTTTGTATAGGTTGGGATTGATCTGTGAAAGAGAGTATACTGGGTTCAGCCATAACTTTTAGGTCACATGAGGGGCATTCTACCAATGAAATTAAATGGTTGTAGGGAACAGTTAATATGGTAATGGGCAGTTTATGCTACTGGGTGCAATTGAATGTCTTGCTACTTATGCTACAGGGGTGCACTTGAATGTAAAAAGAGGTAGGAGGTTACTCTTAATGCATTATCAATGTTTTAGAATGTTTTAATATGCTCTCTGTTGTTTTTAGCTAAGCAAAACTATTGGACATTTGACCGAATTGGGTCTTTGCTGTTCCGTATGCTTCTCTTATTTGGGGTTGCGGAGGCAAGATTATCTACTTCTCTTTTTGTTTAACTAGGCCGTCTTCTTGGTTTTTTTCTTTTATCTGTATTGCTTTAGCCTTCTGATTGTTCTTCCTTTTCTTTTCTGTTTGTTCCCTTAGCGCTACATCATCAAGGTTTGTGCAGAGTAAACACTTCAATATTAGCGTGGGCCTGACATATGTTGTAGATGTGGATTTAATGTATCAAAGATTACCCACATTCCACGTTTCACAAAACTTGCCCAGTACTTATAGCCCTGCTAGTACAAATTGGCTTAGTTCATTAGCACATCAGACACCACATTGTTGACACCAGCAAGAAAGTCACCTATCTTTTACATATACTTAGCATGCCACACAACAATACCATCACTTAATGCAAAAGGGCTGAACAATCCTGTTGTACAAACAATATTACTGATTATTGGTGTAAACTCAAATGTGACTTTATTTTTGTACAAATAACTAAATCAGATACTTCGACCGAAGCACAGCCACTGGAACCAAGCAGCAACTTGTTCCCCCACTAAAAAAAAGAAAAACAGGGTAACAACCCTTTTTGTTGCAAAAAAGTCTGGTATCAATGTAGTTGAAAAACATCAAGACAGTGAAAGTAGTTGGTTGCTTACTAAAGCAACAAGGGATAATAATGATATTCTCACAGCAAATAAATACACTTCTATTAATGTTCAGACCCATGCATCAACCATATTTGCGAGCGCAAATGGTGTGATTTGCTAAAATCAGCCGTTTGCGCCCGCAAAATGGGCTTCTGGGATGCATCAACATGTCAGCCTCTGACAATTTAAGAAATAGCAAATTCTTGGGATTCCTTAAATGCAATGCATGGTGGAATGGCAAATTGCGATTTTGCTAATAGGGGGCGCAAATTACCATCAATTTGTACTTAATGATAATTTGTAAAAACTTTGAAAAATGCACTAAAGTGCACTAAAGTGCATTTTTCAAAGTTGTAAGTTACACACACACATGCCCTTGGGGCATGTGTGTGCGCAACATGTGTGCACAGATCAATTTCAGGGGTGCAACAGGGTGTGCTTTTGACACCCATGCACCCTTGAAATTGCATGCGCAATTTGTGAATACCTATTGGTACTCGCAAATTGCGCATGCAATCTCCCATTCATTCCTATGGGCCTGTAGGCCCATAGGAATAAATGAGAAGGCATTCCTTAATTAAGGAATGTTTGGGAATTGCTAATTTTATAGCGATTCCTACATGCATAGGCTTTTGCAATACCTTGATTACGATTCCTTAATAATCTCAATTAAGGAATCGCAAAAGCCTACATTGATGCATGTACCTGTTTTTCCTGGAAGCCTATTGGCCTGGGGAAGAGAAGACGCCCAGGCTCCCTGCTGTGTTCCATGCTTAAATGTCTCTCACTAAAATTGTTTTCACCCCTATTCTCTGCCCATTTCTGTCAAGACCCTTCTAGCGGCCTTAGGAGCCTTCAAGTCAGGCAGTCAGCATCTACTGTATGTCGTGCACCTATTCGAAACTAAAGCATAATCCTGTCCGCATCTGTGTAAATGGTCGCCTGCATAGTCTCTCGGTTTCAGCCCATCACTCCTTTGCCACTTACATTGAAGGGGAATGTGGCAGATTTTACAAGAGATTGACAGCACTCTGTCTGCCAGTAAAACAGCCAGATCCATATATTTAGTGTCCTGCTTCCTGGCATTTGGCAGGAAAAATAGGCAGCCTTTTAGAATTTTCAGCTCCCTCCTCTCGGTGGATGCTGTCAGGCGATCTGCAAGAACTTTTCAATAAAGGCCTACCTCTCGACATTCCCACTGATGGTAAAACCCAGCATCTTCACCCTGAGATTGGGTTCAGTTCGAGTGTGTTGTCTTGTATACTTTGTCTTACAGGAGTTTAGGTACATTCTGTTTAAAAATTTAATTGGATATATTTAAAACCAGAGTTTCTGGACACTGTAAGCATTTTGTGCCTACTTCCCTTCCTTATCTTCAAATTCTATGCCTAAATCCACATCTCACACAGTTTTCAATTAATTCAAATCAACATTTGCCATTTGAGGAGAGCTCTGTAAAACCAACTCACCAGCTTTTCGACATCCTCAATTGTGTGCATCAGTTGTTTTATCTAACTCACTTCTGGCTTTTTGTCTGTCAAGCTGTATTCTCTGTGGAAGGTGTTCCTCAGTGCTCCATATGGCAGGAGTCATCCCCAGTGGATTTTCTACTCAAGCGGCAGCTTTCGCAATGCAAGTAGTAACTTTCTCAACATGAGTAATAGCAACCTGCCGCAACTACCTGCGTTGAAATATCTTGCAGATGAGTGGTGTTTCACTCGTTTTTCTCACTCACATGAGCCAATTTAATATTGATAAGCTGCACACATGGCAGTTGACAGGGATTTTGTCAAACTCCCTGCTCCAAATGGATCGCAGAGTGCAAAAAACTCTGTGAACTCTGCCTGGGGAGAAGAGTTTACAGCTCACCCAATTGAGTTTGAAGCCAGGGCTGGAAAGAAAGGAACTCTGTGCACTTTAAAGACCCTTCTTTGAAGTCATCCCAACTTCAAAGGTGCAGCTCAGTGTAAGTACTGGGTCTCTGACCCAGCCAAATCAGGCCCCTCTGTACCTTTAAAGAACCTCTGTCAGAAGAACTCCTCTGCTGCTACAAGGACTGTCTCTCTGCTAGACTGCTGCTCCGAAAGAACTGATTTTCTGCAGCGCTGTCCTGCTGCCTGCTTTTCTTTGACCCTGCTGAGGGAGAGCTTGATTCTGCCTTGAACCCAGAGTGATCTCAAAGGACGTGTTGGCTTGCCTTCTGTTGCTTGAGACTCAAGTGTATAGACCATTGGCAGTAGCTGCTACCATTTGCGTGCTCTAGTGAACTTGAGGCATCTCCAGTCTGCGTTTAGCCGAACTGGTGCATCAACCCTTTTGCGGTAGGAGAATTGGCACATTACATTGAAACCAGGGCATCTCCTCAAAGAGCTGATACATCACAAACCAATGCATCATCGCATTGCAGTGAGGGAAGATCAACGCATCCCCTTGACTGCATGAAGAAACACAGCATATCGACTATGGAACCAATGTTTCTCAGCTCAGTGCATTACCTTCAGAACTAAGGCATCACCACCAGTGTGTGAAGAAAATAGATGAATCACCACAGCTGCAAAATTGATACCAATGCATCACTCAGCTGCACCCTGCATCTTGCTGTTGTGACCAAAATCAACATACTGTGTTCACGTGGCCTGTATGGCTCCTGTATCTGGCCTGTGCTCCATCACAGTGGGATTGAACTCTTGACTTTGCCCGAGTCCAGCGCTACCAGATGTCCCCCATTGGCACTTATTGCTTCTAAACACTATTTCTACATTTAGGCCCAGATGTAGGTAATAGCAAATTACCGAATGGTAAATACCGAATTTTACCGATTCGGTATTTACTATTCGGTAATTGCTATGTAGGTAAAATATTCGGTAAAAGTACCGAATCGGTATTTGCTATTGAATCCCATGGGCCTTGAAGCCCATAGGATTCAATAGCAAATACCGATTCGTTATTTACCGAATCGGTAAAAATACCAAATTGCAAAGGGGGACAGGGTGTCAGTTGACACCCTGTTGCACCCCTGTAACTGGCTTGTGGGCCACATGGCACAGGTGTACACGCACAGATGTGCATGTACACAAGAATTCGTTATTTACCATGCAATTGTATTTGAATCCTGAAAGCCCTGTAGCAGTGTTAAAAGTGCTACCTACATAGGAAAATACAGATTCGGTAAGTTTACCGATCGGTATATTTACCGAATCAGTAAAATTTACCGATTCTGTAATTTTACAGAATCGGTAATTTTACCGATGTGGTAAAATTACCGATTCGGTAAATTTACCGAATCTGTATGTTTTTTGAACCCCTACATCTCCATAGCCCAATACCGGTCGCAAAATCGGTATTTTTGGCCGTATTGGGCTACCTACATCTGGCCCTTAATGTTTAAAAATGTACACCTTGGCTTCTACTTATTAGATTTTGGTCATTTTGATCTTGCTATATTTGTAAAATTTCCATCAATTTTTCTAAACTGGTGAGTGGTCTTTTTGTGGTGTTTTCATTTTGTTACTGTATGTTGTGTTGCACAAATACTTTACGCATTGCCTCCTAAGTTAAGCCTGCCTGCTCAGTACCAAGCTACCAGAGGATGAGCGCAGGATACTGACTTAACCTGCCTAGGAATGTTGTCCTTACTTGGGCAAGGTGCATACCTATGTCAACTAGGGGACACATTTCTAACATTGGTGTGTAGTGTGTTTTATCTAGGTACCTGAATCAATATCCTATTCTTTGCCCTTGCCCGGTTATAAATCAATAATATCCCTACAACGGCACAGAAACCCGTTTTCATATATTAGTCATAGCGCATGCTGTCACATTAAGCAAGCACTATTCCTCCAGCCCCCTAGAAAGCACACCGAGTTCTTAAACAAATCCAAACCTCGAGTAACCTGGGAAATCCCCGCCTGCGATTGTTTTGATTCCGTTCGAGAACTCCTGTAGAGCACTGTAAGAACGACCAGTTCTTAGTGACATCTTTATTGACGTCTTATGTCCATTCTTACGTCAAACCCGGCACCTTTCAGGTATAAATATACCAACGCTGCCTTAAGCAAGGACACGGTGGTGATGAATCTGGAGCAGAGACTACTTGCTGGAGAGCCCAGCTGATGAGAGCCCACGGACGCTGCCCCTCCCCTTTGACGCGCTGAGAGAGACGCTGTTTTTCTCCTGCCGAGAAATCCAGCTTCCAGCGTTTTCAGCTCGCCTTCGCGGGTGACTGGGATATCGAGTTCTGAGAGAGAGATACCAACCCTCCTGCCTTCAAATCCCCAGGTACTGAACTGACTAAACCCTTACAGAGAATTCTTGAGTCAGATTCTTGGCAAACCAAACTTAACTTAAACTGCTACTTACTTACTCCCTCCCATGTATTAGGCTTAGGTCAGGTACACCGGGGTAGGCGTAGTTAGAAGCACCAGTTGAGTACGATTAGTCAATGTATATATGTATGTATCTATTTTATCCATTTTAAGGTATCATATGGCTAAGAAACCATACCAATGCTTTTACAGTATTATTTCATAATCCTGCTTTTACTGTATGCACTTTACTTAACTATAAGTATTGCATTCGTAGCAATTAATTTCTCTTGTATGAGGAAAGAGACTGCTCAATAAATAACAACTCTTATTGAAAACGCCCGTCTCTCTTTTTCTCTGCAATCTGGTGAAACTAAGTACGCACGTATTGACTGAGTGAAATAGCTGTCTTTTGTTTTCACACGACTCTAGAGATACACGCTTAATCAGGGAGAGCAAAGTTGTCATGTTTTATGGTTGTCAGAAACTAAATCCCTTCTTGTCTATCCAGGGAGGTTAAACTCCTCCTCGTCTATTCGAGAAAGTTTCTAGTGAACTTTGAGCTAGCTGGCACACAAAACTTAAATCTAATATAGTCAGTAAAAGACCTAGTTAACCTCTGTCCTACGTCTATACTACTGAAGATATTATTCCAATGCGCAGAGCCTATTGGGAATATAGGAACTACACTACAGGTGATCAGTGGCAAGGATAGGACTTGTGTTTGTGCAGTTATCAACAGTAGCTTAGTGTACCACCCCTAAGACCAATTTGAACCTTTTTCAACTCTCAATAATGGGCCTTTTTGAATTTTGGCAAAAAGCATGTCTCTGTCTGGAGTAGCAACATCTGCACCTGCAAAGTTGGAATTTGAGCTAGCCAAGCTGGAGACCTACACTGCGGCCCAACTCAAAGACTTCTGTAAGGAGGTTGACCTGTCCACTAAAGTCTTCACCACAAAGGTGGAGCTGAAAAAGTAATTGAGAGCCTGGGCAGAATCACTCATAACAGGGGCTTCGACTCCAGAAGAGGAGGAGTAACAAGTTGAGGAGAATGAGGAGCTGATCCTGGGTTCTTGGGTGGTTCTGGGACTGATTTAGGAGAGGGAAGCCAACATCCGGTCAGGAGCAGTGGTTGCTCTTGGATCAGGATGCAGCGTCTCATCAAAGAACCTGACCCCAGAGGAGCTAGAGGGCAGAAGGGGGAAAGAAAGCTTAAGTTGGAGCTTGCTAAGTCGGAGAATGGTCTGGCTGACAGGAGGCTAGCTCTGGAGGAGGGGAAACTGGCCCAAGACGTAAGCCTCAGAGAACTGAACATCAAAGCACCACAGGTGGAGTCCACAGTAATCGTGGTAGCAATACTACAGTGGACACTGGTGAAGTAAGGGTCTTTATACTAAAGGACTTGGTGGCCAACTACGTGGCTGGGATGACATAGATGAATGTTTTGCACCCTAGGAAATGGCTTTAAGGGTGCACAAGTTTCCTGAGGTGACCGGTGGGGTAGTTAGTGGATGTTCATGTTTACAATGGGGAGGGACACTCTTAACACCGGAGGTGGTGGACCAGAAACACCACACTGCAATGAAGGCTATCCTTGTCAGCAGGTTTGGACTGACCCCTGAGAAATATAGGCAAAGAATCAAGGGCAGGCACAAGCTCTCATCACAGACCTAGGTGGATTTCTTAGATTTTACAAGCAAGGCATTGAAGGGCTGAGCGAGGGGCAGTAATGTTGGTGATTATTCAGGGCTGTACAGCATAATTATGAAGGAACACATGCTTAATATTTGTTTTCCAGAACTGCACCAGCACCTGGTTGGTAGCATCGTTACGGACCCCAGGAAGCTTGCTGATTATTCAGACATCTGGCTCAGCACTGGAGTGTCCAAGAAGGTATCTGGGGGAGGAGGGACTTCCAAATGGGTGGTCGGAGGAAAGAAAGGGAATATAAAGAGTGCTCCCAAGACCCACAAAACAACTCATAGGGAATGGGTCCCATTCTCAATCTGGTCACCAGAAGAAGAACTTTCCTGACAAGACGCAGCTGCCCAAAACTCCCAAAGTGCTATGAGTGTTTTTAGTATGGGCACAACAAGGGGGATCCCAAACGCCCATAAAGAGCACATCCTTTTACCGAAGGAAAATTCCCTGGGGTGGTGAGTGTAGTGCTGGTGGAGTCCCAGTAAGTGGGGGTAATTCAGTGAGGTTACCCTAGTGTCCCTGGGTGACAGTGAGATGTTTCCTAAAATCCATGTGCCATCGAATACTGCAACGTATAGGGAATGGGTTGCCAGTAATGGGCAAGGTGTTGAGACTCTGAGGGATACAGGTGTTAGTATGACTAGGGTACAGATTCAGCTGGTGTCCCCAGAGCAGGTGATACCCAATGCACTCCACTAGGTTGTGGTGGCTGACAACAGAAAGGGTCAATATCCAGTGGCCTTGTTCCATTTAAGTGGGGGGTTCAGGTCTTCTGAAAGTTGCAGTGAGCTCTGCCATGCCCTTTGACTGTTAGGTGATGATCTTGAGAACACTACTTGGAAGAAGGTGTAGCTCAAGCCCCACCTGGAAATGCTAGGGTAGCCTGAGCGGATTTGTGCAACCACCAGGTCCATGGTTGCCCAGAATGGGAGTAAAGAAGGGGTGGAGCCTGGAAAAATGGCCCAGTCAGCTACTAAGAAGTGGAAAGGAAGAAGGAATGGGAATCCGGTCACTGAATGTCTCCCAGTTGAGGTCAATTAGCCACCTAAGTTGGCCGACACAGAGCCCAATGAAGAGGGCAGTGCTTACCTTTGTGTCCTGCCAGAGCTTGCTGGATGGCAAGTGGAAGAAGGACCCACCAAGGAGGAGTTCTTAGGGCACAAAAGGCATGAGGCAACTGGCTGAAGCCCAAGCAGTAAGTGATGCCACTGGAAGTCATCTCATTCACTTGTAGGGCAAACTCCTCTACAGTGAACGTAAGGCTCCTGTGCATGGGACAACAAGGGCTGTGGTGGTCCCCCAATGCTACGGGGCATTCCTACTGGAAAGGGCTCATGACATACCCCTGGCAGGACACCTGGGCAAAGACAAGACCTTTGCAAGGCATATCTCCCACTTTCATTGGACTGGGATCAAGACTTCTTTAGGTACTTGTGTGACCTGTCAGGCCAGTGGAAAAACAGGGCAGTGGCTGCATGCCCCCTTAATCCCTTGCCTGTCATTGGCATCCCCTTTGAGAGGTTGGGTATTGACATTGTTGGGTCTATTGACCCTCAGACTGCTTATGGTAACAAGTATGTCCTGGTCCTGGTGGATCATGTCACCAGGTACCCAGAGACCATAGCTCTGGGTTAAGGCCCTTATGGGGATTTTAACAATAATCAGTTTCCCCAAGGAAGTGGTGTCTGACAGAGGCACAAACTTCATGTCTGCTTACATTAAATCATTGTGGAAGGAGTGTAGAGTGACTTAAATGTTCTCCACCCCTACCATTCACAATCAATTGGATTGTTTAAAGATTCAATATTGCACTAAAGGGCATGATCAAGGACCTGCCTGAGGTCTTGAGTCTAAGTGGGACATTTTCTTACCAAGCCTTCTCTTTGCTTATAGAGAGATGTCACAGAAAGGAGTGGGCTTCAACCAATTTGAGCACCTGTATGGACCTAAGAGGACCTCTGAGTTTGGTGAAAGAAGGGCGGGAACCAGCTCACAAGAAGATTCACCAGGATGTAGTTAGCTCCATGCTGGCCTTCAGAAGTCAAATGGCTAAATAGTGCAAGCAAGCTTCAATCAACTAAGAAGCCTGCCAGGAAGTGATAAAGCAGTGTGTTGACCAAAACACTGCTCTTGTGAAATTACAACCTGGCCAAAAAGTGTGGGTGATGGAAACTGTGGACCTCTAGGACTGCAGGACTTGGCCCTATGAAATTGTTGGGAGGAAGGCTGAGCCCACCTACCTTGTGGACCTCAAGACCTTAGGCACCCCTACGGGGTGCTCCGTGTCAACCGTCTCAAGCCCCACTTTGAGAGGGCTGAGCTCACCATGCTGTTGTTGGTAGATGGAGGACAGGAAAAGGAGAATGAACCTCTCCCTGACCTTGTTGCCTCCAAGGAGAAGGATGGACCAGTGGAAGGAGTGATCCTTTCAGCCAGTCTGACTCCTGGACAGTAAAGGGACTGCCAACAGCTGCTGGAGCAGTACTTCTCTCTGTTTTCCGTCATCCCTGGGGCTACCCACTTGTGCACCCATGATGTTGACATAGAAGACAACCTCCCTGTCAAGAATATATCTTACAGGTTGTCTGACAAGGTGAGGGCCGGCATTAAAGAGAAAGAGGCATATTTACAAGTCCCTATCACTACAGGAACATCACGTTTAATGATGTTCCTGTGGCGATGAGCCCTTTGCCTTATTTACACTTATCCTGAAAGCGTCGGGCAATGGGTGTTGCAGTAGGGGTTCTGCTGCAACACCCATGTATTTCAACACTGCCTCCTATTTAAGGAATTTCTATGTGTGCTGCAAACAGCGAATCACCATAAATGATTGTTCATGTGAAGGAAGGTGTCCCTTCCTGCACATAAACAATCATTTACACAATGAGGATTTACAGCTTCTATGTGTGCTGCCCAATGGAGCAGGCACAAAAGTTACAATTCACCATTCTGGATTGTTCATGTGCAGGAAGAGACACCTTCCTGCTCATAAACAATCATTCCCCCAATGCAGACACCCTTGCACTACGGTGCAAGGGTGCTTGCATTGGCCGTAAGCAGCTAGATTTAGCGCCAGCGCTAGGGGAAAAGTAGGAGTGCACAACATTTTTGTGAATACGGCGCATCCCTGCATTTTCAAAAATGGCAGAGCGTGGCATTAGCAATGTTTTCTTAATGCCACACTTCAACATTACCTTGTAAATATTCCCCAAAGTTTCTAAAATGCTGCAATTGGGGTTGAGAGAACCCTTCAGTAGCCCCTGTTCCAGTCCCGTAGTACTGGTACCAAAAGCTGCCACTCAATTCAGTCATCAAGACTGATGCTCATCCCATCCTCCGGCTGATGAGATAATTGATAGGTTAGGGGATGGCCAGTACCTAAGTACCTTTGATCTTACATCACGTTTCTGGTAGATTGCCCTAACGGAGGGAGTTAAGGAAAGGGCAGCCATCCCCACTCCAGAGGGTCACTACCAGTTTCAGGTGATGCCCTTTAGGCTCAGTAATGTAACTACAACCTTCCAGAGGTTGGTGAACCAGATACTGGCTAGAACGGAGGCCTTCAGTGCTGCCTACCTGGATGATTTTGCCGTCTTCAGTAGCAGCTGGAAAGACCACACTTTTCACCTCCAGGAAGTGCTTCAAGCTCTGCGACAGACAAGCCTGACTACCAAGGCCAGTATGTACCAGATAGGGCAGGGGTCTGTGGTGTACTTGGGACACCTGGAGAGCAGGGTACAGTGTAGCCCCTCCGGCCCAAGATAGAGACGATCATGGCCTGGGATCCCCCAACACCCAGACTGAGGTCAGAACATTGTTAGGCCTCACTTGGTACTATAGGAGGTTTGCTGAGGGATATGCCACCATTGTTGCCCTCTTGACAGAGATGACTTCTAAGAAGCAGCCCAGAAATGTGATTTGGACGGAAGAATGCCAAAAAGCATTTGACTCCCTAAAGCAGATCATGTGCACAGCCCCTGCACTCATGGTCCCTGACTTTTCCAGGGACATTATTGTATAGAAATATGGCTCAGAGCATGGTATAGTGGCATTACTTTCCCAACTTAATGGAGTTGGCCTAGACCAACGTGTTGTCTTCATTCCAAAAGGTCACTTCCCAGGTGGAGTGCTATTGGGAGAAAAGCCTTTGCTGTGTTCTGGGCACTGGAGAAGCTGGTACCATACTTGTTTGGGACTCACTTCCTGATTCGGATATACAACAGGCCCCTCAGGTGGCTAATTGCAAATGAGACATGAGAATCCAAAATTGTTGAGGTGGTCCATTTCCCTACAGGGCATGGACCACAGAACATGGGTAGACCACGCCAAAGCTGATGGTCTCATCCGATTTTCCTGCCTTAGTGATGAGAACTCCCTAGAGGTTGGGTAGCTCTCCCCACTTTCAGCTGGGGGGACAGCATTAGAGTTGGTTTTCCCTCAACTTTTCTGCCTGCTTACCCTCTCTTTATGCTGATTCTGAGTACTTTGCCGCTGTTGACCAGTGCTAAAGTGCATGGGATTATGGGATTCTACCTTAAACATGGTTACATTTAATATATCCACAATTGAGGTATTTAATTTGTCTGTAAGTTCTTGGTAAAATAAAAGTGTCTCCCTAACAAGTAGCCCTTTAAACACATCTCTTGCCTACCATTTCTGAGTCTGTGTGTGCAGTTTTTTTGCCATTTTTACTTGCCATTCAAAACCTTTAGCCAAGCCTTAAACTCCCCCTTTATTACACATCACCCCTAAGGTAGGCCCTAGGTAGCTCACAAGGCAGGGTGCTGTGTAAGTAGAAGGTAGAACATGAACCTTTACGTTTTTCATGTCCTGGTAGTGAAGACATCTACATTTGTTTTTCACTATGGTGAGGCCTACACCTCTTGTAGGTTAACATTGGGAATTCTTCATTACACTTTTAAGCTGTGAGTCCTGATTAGAAAGGAGTAGGTCTGTAATATTTTATATCTTTGGAATGATAATGACAAATCCTCTTTACTGCTAAAGTTGGATTTGACATTAATATTTTAACAATGCCACTTTTAGAAAGTGGACATTTTTGAACTGTTAATGCGCTGTGTGCCTGTAGCATATCCCCAATACACTTCTATGGTGGGTGACAGCTTCACTTTGTGCATTCCCTCTGAGTGCCCATCTGCATCCCCGATGATTCATCCTGGGCAGGATGTGGAATGAAGAGCTCACACTTACACCTGCATAGGTAGTATCCTGTCCCCAAACAAAGGGTTGATTACCCCCTGTAGTGAGTCTGGAGCCAAGCCTGGAAAGAAAGAGCCTCTGTGTGCTTCAAAGATCCTTCTTTGAAGTCACCCCCACTTCTAAGGCACAACTGGGTATAAGTGCTGGGTCTCTGACCCCACCAAATCAGACACTTCTGGTCCTGTAAAGAACCTCTGACAGAAGAACTACTCTGCTGCTACAAGGACCAACATTCTACTGTACTGCTGCTCTGTAAGAACTGCTTTTCAGCTGTGTTACATGCTGCCCTATGACCCTGCTGAGGGTGAGCTGGACTCTGCCTTGAACCCAGAGTGATTTTCAAGAACTTGTTGGCTTGCCTACTGTTACTTGAGACTCAGGGATATCAAAGACTCATCACCTGCTCATGCTCCATTGGAATTGGATACAGGAGCTTGCTCCGGCGAAATCAATGCATCTCCAGTCTGTGAACAACAGAATCAGCAAATTGACTCTGTTACTGGAGCAAATTCAGCACATTGCAGTTGGAACCAGCACATCGCCTTAATAAACAGATGCATCGGAACCAATGCATAACTGGCACTGCAGTGTGCGTAGATCGACGCATCCACTCGACTGCATGGAGAAACACGGCGCATTGTCTACGGAACCATCTCTCGGTTTGGTGCATCGCCTGCAAAAGTGACGCATCACCACCACTGTGTCAAGAAAATCAACACATCACATGGACTGTTGGATGGATACCGACACTTTGCAATGCTGCACCCTACATCTTGCTGCTGCGACCAGGTACTGTGCTCAGCAGGGCTGCGTGATTCCTGTATCCGATCTTAGCTCCATCGCAGTACGCCCAATCTCTTGACTTTGCTGTGGTCCTGTGCGACCAGATAACCCCATAGGCTATTATAGCTTCTATGTACTATTTTTACTTTTAATATTTAAAAAATCATATGTTGACTTCTACTCATTGTAGTTTTTCATGTTGGTCTTCTTTTATTTATATAATCCATATCTATTATTGTAGCATTGTGTGGAGTATTTTAATTTTGTTACAGTGTGTTGTGTTGCACACATACTTTACCCATTGCCTCCTAAGTTAAGCCTGCTCATTCAGGGCCAAGCCACTAGAGAGTGAGCACAGGATAATTTATGGTGTGTGACTGACTTACCCTGAATGGAATTTTAATCCCTACCTCGACAAGAGGCATACCTTTGCCCACTAGAGACCCAATTTCTAACAAAGATCATACCCTCTATCAATTGTGAAAGGAGTTTAGCACATCCCGTAGAGGTGTCATACCTTCATCTATTCATTTCCTCAGCTGTCTGGTCAAGTTCAAATCCTGGGGTCCCCACCAAAGGCAGGACTGAGAGGTAGCTCAAGGTTGGGCAGGCATTTAGCAGGTGAACTTTCAAGCACCTCCAGGTGGTTTATAGCAGATGGGGATGTTCCCTTTCAATTAGCCTTCTGCTGATAGGCTGTTCTCTATCAATTGGCTTTCAGTTTGTTCTTGGATAGTATACTGCCCCTGCTTTATGTTGTCCAGCAGGATTCCAATGCTGGCTAGATGTGCTCCATCTAGCAGATGTGTGACCCATCGAAGTTGGCTAGCCAGATGATATAGCTCAAAGACTGGTGCATCTAGGTCACCCTCAGTTTATGGGAATAATGTCTTACTCATAGTCACGTTTTTCTTATTTGTACCCCAATAAAATCAAACAGTAATAAATCCAGTGCTCCGAAAATGGTCTCAATATGCATAATGCAGAGTAGTACAGTGACATAGCAAACATGGAAGTATTATCATTTTAAACCAGTGCTATCAATGACTTGCCTAAGTACCATTTAATCAGTTCAGTTTCTATTTGGTAGCTCTTCACAACCAAATTTCTGAATAAGCAGAGGTCCAATGCTATGCCCAGATTGTGCAATGAAGGGGGCTCAGTGGAAGTGTTTAGGTTGACAAGGAACATGTAAATGTTATCCCAGTTCACTCAGAGGTCTGACAACTGAATTTCTTTGTTGTACTAAACATGCTGTCCAATCCCACATGGCCATTTCATAGCTGCAGACGTAGGTTATCCACAGAGATTAAAATGTCATGCATGTCATCTATCAAGGTACTGCCACTGAACCATGCTCTCTGCCATCACCATACCAGCCAAAGGTTCTATCACCAAGGGAAGCAACAAGTGGTAAAGGGGGCATTCCTGATGTGTGCCCTTGCATTTTCTGAACAAGGAAGAAATTGTGTTGTCTGTATAGACAGATGTTTGCCAGCAGAGTGTTTTGGATTCTTTAACTAGGTAGATCATCATTACTGTTGGGAACTACAGCATTTGGAGCATTTCCTCGAGCCTTCTGTAGAGAGGCTTGATGTTCAGCACTGTTACATGATCCTGAATTAACCTTTTGTGGTCTAAGTGGATCAGCAGTGATTGCATGGGATATGATCTTTTCTCTAAGTTTGTTAAGGCTTTTATAATCGAAGTTTAATATGAATAGGGGCCTGTGGTAGAAACTTTCCAGTGGTACCATCAGAGAACAGAGAAGACTTAATTGTTCCTTTTCCCAACCCAAGAATAAACCTCTTGGGTTGGGAAAAGGAACAATTTAGGATTCAATGAGTGACTCAGGGATGTATCCCTTTCAAAGACCCGTAGAGTACATTTGCAGTAAACGTGTGGCCAATAGGTCAGAGCAAGTCTGGTAAAAGTTCATGGGTGGGCCATTGTATGCCAGGGTCTCCCAAACCCATGTTCTTAATGATTTAATTCAATTTTGTTTGTAATATTGATTAGTTCAACTTCAACTGATAGCCATGCAGTCAATGCATTTTTATTGAGGTAAGAGTTGATGTCCGTCTGTGACACTGTGTCGGTCTTCCTAAACAAGCCAAGAAACATTACATTTATAACATTCTACTGATTGTCGCTAATCTGTGCAATTGTAGAGTCCCTTTGTTTCAGTTTAGTCAACCATGAAAATTGTCACCCTCCTTTGTCCTCGTTTGAGTAAACACTAAGGCCCTAATTATGAGAGTGGCAGTCTGAGGACCACCAGACTCATGTGGGTGTGGTGGTGGTGGTCCAGCCTCCTCTACACTGGTGGTCCAACCACCCTATTAAGACTTCGGCGGTCGGACCCCATTGCACCACTGCAGCCGCCAAGGAACTGCCATTTCCTAGTGGTCCCATGGTTGTCTGAGTGCTGCAATGTGCTTGTTGGTGTCCTGAGGCACCGCCAAGCAGATTTTGACTTTCCTCACCACCAGCACTGTCATGGAGGTTGTTCCTCATTGAAAAGGCTGGCAGTGAGGAAAGATTCTTGCACCTGTGCACAAGGGTGCATATGGGGGGAACATGTTGTGCCCCCCCAGTATTTCTGCTCCCCCAGTTCCTGCACAGGAAGAAATGCTGTGCAGGAACATGCCCTGGTGGTCCCATGGCGGTCTTGTTTCAGGTTCACAATGAGCCTTTTATACAGCACGGCCGCGTGACCGCCAAAGCCGCCCACCCACCAGACTACAAAAATGTATAATTTGGCAGGGGGTTAACTCTTGGAGGTGCAGTGGCATGGCCGTGAGGAGGCACCCGCCCTCACTCTCACCAAAAGTTATAATTGGGCGGTAAGTATTAGTTGTAATTGAGGCACCAGAGTTCTCAGGTTCTGTTATAGATTTTTCTTTTTTTGGATAGCAGGTGACATTATCACATTGGGTCCCCAGAAACTAGCAATTCTAATGTCAAAAGGGATTCATCTAGTGTGTTCATCATGGAGTTCTGGACCCCTGTTGCTGTTCTAATACGGTGACCTACAATTTACAACTTTGAAAGCCTCCCACTCAAATAGGGTATTGTTAGACCTCACAGCCTTAGGGTGCTCTACCCCCAACTTTTTGCCTGCCTACCATGTTTTAGATGGAGTTAGGACTCGGCATACTAGCCAGTGCTAAGGTACTTCTGCTCGTTCATCTAAACATGGTAATATTAGTTCATCCCCAAACGGCATATCTAATTTACTTATAAGTTCCTAGACAAGTGCACTACATGTGTAAATTAAATGCTATTTTGAGGCCTGCAGCACTGATTGTGACACCCACATAAGTAGCTCCTTAACCATGCCTCAGGTCTGACACTGCAGAGCATGTGTGGGCAGTTTCACATTGCCATGTCGACCTGGCAAGTAAACCTTGTTGCCAGGCCTAAAACTTCCATTTGTAAACATACAAGTCACCCCTTAGGTTGGGCCTGTATAACCCACAGGGCAGGATGTTGTTTATTTAAAAGGCAAACGTTGGTAGTAAAAACCTCCCAATTTCATTTTTCGTTACTGCAAGGCATTTACCTCCTATAGAATAACATTGGGATTACCTTATTACATCTTTGAAGTGTAACTCCCAATTGTGAAGAGATAGACTTTTCAAATGTAGTGTCACTTCAATCACAATTTAATATCACAACTTGTTCAGGAATTCGGATTTTAAATTTCAGTTGAACAAATGCTACTTTTAGAAAGTTGAAATATTGTTACTTTAGCCATTTGGTGTGCTCTGGCCGTCTCTGGAATACATGTCTGAGGTGTGTGACAGCTGGCTTCCTACATTCCAGTCACACACAAGGGAAGGGTAAGTGTGCCTGAGTGGTCATCGGTATGCAGATGGGCCATACAAAACAGGATGGGAGGTAGGAACAGATACTTACACCTGAAAGGGCTGTGATTGACACAAGTGATTGATTATCCCCCTGTAGTGTATCTGGTGCCAGGACAGAAACGGAAAGGCTCTACGCACTTCAAAGTGTTCTTTGACGTTTTCCCCACTTGAAAGGCACCAATGGGTATGTGGACCTATGGCACTACCAAATCAGTACACTTTTGGAGATGTACCTTCTCTGCCAGGAAGAGGGGCTGCTGTGCAGCTGAAAGGACTGCTACTCTACAGGACTGCTCCATTACTGGACTGCTGCTTTGCTGGACCCCTGCCTTGCTGTGCTGCCCTGCTGCCTGCTGTTCTCCTGCCTGGGTGAGAAGGACTGGGCTTGCATCACTTGAACCCAGAGTGACTCCAAGGGCTTGCTGGCTTGCCTCTTGTTCCCAATTCTCAGACATGAAGACTTGAACTACCTGCATATGCACCTGGACTCTGCAAGCTGTGAGTCTTTCCTGCAGAGTAGTGCCACCCCAGTCCAGGTTCCTTGGAAGTGAAACCTAAGGTGCTGATTCATCCAGAACCCATGCATCCTCATCGGAATTGGCTTAGCCTCATCGCTGTGAGAGCAGACGCAGCACTTTCTTGTCATTGCGTGGAGTGGACCTGGCACAGCATCCTCAGCACCAGCGCATCGCCTTCAGCATCAATGCATCACCTACTGTGAGAGCAGCAGAGCAGCCGTGCATCAAATCTGGAACGATTGCTTGTATGCAGCAGCAGTAAATTGCTGCATTTGCATGGAGAAAATCAGTGGGTCTTGTCCACTACATGCCTGGACACTGAAGCATTACCTTGGCTGCACTGTGCATCCTTGTCGACGATGAAACATCCAGGATTAAGGTACTTTAGTTCAGCAGGTTCAATGGGGTCTCTGTATCTGGCCCCTGCTCCATTGCGGTCAGCCTGAACATTTGACTTTGCCCTGGCAAACATGACCAGATAGCCCACTTCAGCACTAATCGCTTCTAACCATTATTTTTACATTTAATCTTTAAAAAATCCATGTCTCGATTTCTACTTCATGGATTGTTGTCATTCTGGTATTGATTTGGTTATAAAATCGTAATCTATTTTTCCAACCTCTGTGGAGTCTTTATGGTGTTTTCACTGTGTTTATGTATGAAGCGTTGTAGAACTACTCTACACATTGCCTTTTAAGTTAAGACTGACTGCTCTGTGCCAAGCTACCAGAGGGTGAGCATGGATAATTTAGATTGTGTTGTGACCTATCGTGACTAGGATGGTGGTTCCTGCTTGGACAGGGAGCATAACTCTGACAACCCGAAACCCCAATTTCTAACAGGTGTTAGATGCAGTGCCTTCATTTTCCCAAAAGGTATATAGTATGGCAGTTCTTAAGGATCCTTTAAAGGCCCTGTGCTCCATGTTAGTGCCCTGCAATCTACAGGGAGGAATGTTCATGTGTTGTCTCCCCCTATGTCAGACCGATCAATAGGGGATTACGATCTAGTCCAATGTGTAGGTCTGTATCAGGGAGTAGAATGAGTATTCAAGAATACTCGCACAAAGTCACCTTCATGTATCTACAAGTCCTTAATTCGTAGTCAAAGTGATAAAAACCTGGCAACCCTTTCTACAGAGGTGCCTCACAACAGCAGTGTGAGTTATCTACGACTGTATGAAGGACACAATTGTATCATATCAAAAATAATTTTGTTCACTCGGTTGAAAGGAAGTTCGAAAAATGACCTAGGTAAGCCAAAAGAATTACTGTATGTAAAATACATATTTCCTTGCCAAATAACACATGAGTGCTTAATTTGAGCCGGTGGTTTCTGGTGATCAGCACCAGCACGTTACTGTCAACACCGTCAACACCGGCACATGTGACAGCTGCCACATAGCGGTGCTCTTTGTTTAATTCAAAGATGAGCAGAACAAAACATGTTTATTAGTATAATATGCATTTAAAACAAGCAGTACCTGCTGTCCAAGCAAGTCTTATAGCTTTGGGGGCCTCGAACAGTTTGAATTGTAACACTTGTAACAGTGTAATGACTTGTAGTACTGCAGGTACTCTCATTGGCAGTGCTGACAGTGGTAAATTGTAGTTCAAGTGGCAATGGCTTCCTGACCAGGGCCCTTGCACTTATTTATTTTTTTTTTTTACAAATTAAGCACTGCAACACACTACAGTCAATTACAAAAAGATATATTTTTAAATACATATAATACTCATCTCAAAGAATTGCAAAATTCTAATCAAAGAAGCAAAATAAATTTACATTGAATCCAGAATTCTGGTGCTGTCAAAAGAAACTGATATGAAATATCCAATTGTAACAAAAGGTATTCATTCAAATAGGTTCATACAGTCTGTGAACATGCTAGGATAAGCCACTCACTTTAACATGCCAGGTGATTGTCTGTTAATGATTGGATGATGCCTGATCAAACAAAAACTGTTATTTGGAAAGAACCTGACCAGCCCATTAACATCATTTTAGGCAATGTGCGTAGAGGACCTTGTGTGAAATTATTATTTGCGGGCATTCCATGATCTTTCAGGAGTATGAGTTGGAAATCAAGGATCACAGATGTCATCTTTATACATATCTCTTTGTACTAACACTTATCTTTCATAGGACAATAAAATCTACTAATAATAAAAACAAAGTGATGCAGTACTAGTATAAGTCAACCATTGGTACAAAATTGACATTCATAAGCAATACAATTGTTCTTTGGCACATTGAGAAAAAAAACCATATAATTTTCTAAAACATTGTATGAATGTTAACACAAAGTAGGATCCATTGCATAATGGCTAACGATCAACAAGTGACAAGAAAGGATGTCTCCTTAAACATGCTATCGCTACCGATTCCTTACCTGTGAATTATGCGCATGGCTTTATTTTTTGACTAATTTAGAAATAGTGTAATATCTTGCAAAGGGGAAAAGACATTCCATTTGATGAGAATAAGAAAAATTAAAAATTCACAAGTTCACAGGTACCAATCATTCTTTAAAGACATTCATCTGCTTACCACGCAGGCGCTTTAGTTACCTGATTGTGTTGCTTCATTTGAAGGTGATTTTGTTGGTGTACAGACATTTTCTAAAAGAGAAGCATGGCAACATGGTTTCATTTTTTCATAAAGTGAAAGATATAAAGTCAAATAAATCATAAAATAAATACTACATCTAACTATCCCATCTTTCTTTCAATCTTTTGCAAACATTTGAATGGCCTGAATTACGATTTGGCAGGCAACCCCACATCCGCCAGAGTTGTACAGGATTTTATGTACACCATGACGAAATACAGCCCGCCAAGTTTAGAGATCACCGCCTACCCGGGAGTAATCTCGGCATCTGCAGAGATACAGCCGCAACATTAGGTACTCTGAAGGTGGCAAAAGTTTGATTGAAACCCACCGGTGGATTTGATGGCTGTCTACAAAGATTTTCATGTTTTAAAAATAATTAACTAATGGTCCCCATACCAAGAGAAATTGTCATTATTTTAATTTTTCTGTTCATGACCTTTAAAATGGGGTAGGTCAATGGGGGCACCACCAACAGAAATCAGATGTACCACCTTAATCTAAATAAGGCAGGAGGACTAAACGTTTGGCAGGCAGAATATGAAAGCATGTTTGCAACAGAGTCCCTTCTCAACCAAACTCTAAATCCTATTTCACGACTATTTCCAATACTCCACTCAGAGTGCCCCAAATTGATCACATTCTAACCCTGATCTTTCCTTTTTTTTGTCTATACTTTGGTCCATTTATTTAACTTCTCTATGCACAAACCATTCCAAATTTCATTATTTGTATCCCACCTTCATTCATCTTCCAGTCTATCGCATATTCAGCTCACACTTCTTTTCAGTCAGTGACAATTTTCAAGCACCATTTGAGTGGAAAATAACTCCACTGGCCAGTTTCTAAATGTTGTAAGAGCTGTCACGTTAATGCTGTATTGTGTCATATTACTGATACATTAAAGTGTTCCATATGCAGGCCTGATCCTCCTATCTAGTTGCAATCAGAAACATAAAGCCCAGTTCAAGAAATCAGGTTGTTTGTTGATTGGATAGATTCAAAAACAACAATTGATGGACAGAATGCATAACAATGCCATGCATTCACCCCAGTACAGAGATCTGGGCCTAAATCCATCTTTTTTTTGCTCACCACACCAACCCAGTTCAGACATGGCCATATGCAAATCAGCCGTGACCCTGTGCCTCATGGGAACAGTCCAGCCCGAACTGCCAAGCTATGTCTTCCCTGGACCAGAGTCAAGCATCCTAGGACCGGTTTCTGGTTCATCAGCCGTCATCAGCCAGGATAGCTTGACTCCAGTGGTGTGGAGAGCACGGGACTGACGTCTGAGCATACCCGTCCTACTCAGGGTGACAAATGCAAAAACAAAAATTGATGGACAGAATGCAGAACAATGTCATACATTCACCCCAGTACAGAAATCTGGGCCTAAATCCATCGTTTTTTTGCTCACCACACCAACCTAGTTCAGGCATGGCCATATGCAAATCAGCCTTGACCCTGTGCCTCATGGAAACAGTCCAGCCCGAACTGCCAAGCCATGTCTTCCCTGGACCGGAATCAAGCATCCTAGGACAGGTTTCTGGCTATCAGCCGTCATCAGCCAGGATAGCTTGAATCCAGTGGTGTGGAGAGCATGGGACTCACGTCTGAGCATACCCATCCCACTCGGGGTGACAAATGCAAAAACAACAATTGATGAACAGAATGCAGAACAATGTCATACATTCACCCCAGTACAGAGATCTGGGCCTAAATCCATCGTGTTTTGCTCACCACACCAACCCAGTTCAGACATGGCCATATGCAAATCAGCCTTGACCCTGAGCCACATGGGAACAGTCCAGCCCGAACTGTCAAGCCATGTCTTCCCTGGACCGAATCAAGCATCCTAGGACCGGTTACTGGCTATCAGCCGTCATCAGCAAGGATAGCTTAACTCCAGTGGTGTGGAGAGCATGGGACTCACGTCTGAGCATACCTGTCCCACTCGGGGTGACAAATGCAAAAACAACAATTGATGGACAGAATGCAGAACAATGTCATACATTCACCCCAGTACAGAGATCTGGGCCTAAATCCATCATTTTTTTGTTCACCACACCAACCCAGTTCAGACATGGCCATATGCAAATCTGCCTTGATCCTGTGCCTCATGGGAACAGTCCAGCCCGAACTGCCAAGCCATGTCTTCCCTGGACCGGAATCAAGCATCCTAGGACTGGTTTCTGGCTATCAGCCGTCATCAGCCAGGATAGCTTGACTCCAGTGGTGTGGAGAGCATGGGACTCACGTCTGAGCAAACCCGTCCCACTCGGGCTGACAAATGCAAAAACAACAATTGATGTACAGAATTCAGAACAATGTCATTGTCATGGGGTCAAGACCTGCCCAGTAACGGGCTCTCGCTCTCGATTACAGGATTGGTCGGGGCCCATTAAGGACGGCCTGGACTTTCCTGACTGGAGCTCCACCCCTGTGACGACGGGTTCCACAAGCCTTTCAGGAGCGCGCACTAGGAGGCAAAAGGAGGACCCGGAAGACGCGGAGCCGTGGACGGCGTGGCGTGAGTTGCAGGAGGAGAAACCGAGTCGTAGTGAAGCCGACCACCTCGGAGGTCCGGATGGAGAGTACACCGGAGAGGGGAGAACCGCCATTGGTACAACGACCCATGAAGAGGCAGAAGTCAGGGACGCCACTGATCGAGGCGAGGTTCCGGAGGCATCAACCCAGGAGGTGCCAGGAGGCCAACGTCCCCACGCTTCGCCCAGCCACGCGCAGGAAGACGCGTGGCTCCCACAGGTACGGGAACGCTTGCGTGCCTTACTCACTTTTAATCGGGCGGGAACGGGGTAGCAGAGGGAGGAGGGAGGGAAAGGACCGGGCACTTGTCTTTTGAGCACGAACACCCTGCACTGCTTGGGTAGAGCTCTCCAGCATCAGGTGAAGGTCGCTTACCTCCTCACGAGTGTTACCCTCACGCCCCATTCCCATTTCATTTGTAGTATTGAGCTGTGCCCTAACAGCCGCGTTTCTTTTCCTTTCATGTTGGGTTCGAGCGATACTGGCAGAAGAGGAGGAATACCCGCCTATAACGCAGGCCTACCCCTATCAAGAGGATCTCTGCCCCGTGGACCCGGATTGTGCACAAGCAGCCTGTTAACTCTGTGAAACCCTTTAATAAACCTAGGAAACTACACTTCAGTGTTGGCTCCTTCCCTCCTTGTTAACCCCAAAGGTTACAGTCATACATTCACCCCAGTACAGAGATCTGGGCCTAAATCCATCGTTTTTTTGCTCAACACACCAACCCAGTTCAGACATGGCCATATGCAAATCAACCTTGACCCTGTGCCTCGTGGGAACAGTCCAGCCCGAACTGCCAAGCCATGTCTTCCCTGGACCGGAATCAAGCATCCTAGCACCGGTTTCTGGCTATGAGTCATCATCGGCCAGGATAGCTTGACTCCAGTGGTCCACAGTCAGCCAGGGTTGCGGCCGGAGAATGGGGGTAGCGGGGCTGCTCCAGCCCTCCAATACCTCTTTCCACCGGCAGCGGCTTGTGATCCAGGAAGAACATGTGCCCTTTCTCCAAATAATACTCGTGAAGTGAAGAAATAGTGAACATAGCCAATGTGTCCACTTTTCACAAACTGTGTGTGTGCACCAAGAACCCCCATGAGAACCAGTGCAATTGGTTCCCAATGTTAAAAAATCTGGTAAAGCTTGCTGGCTATCCAACTTTATTCCACCGCTGCAAGACCTCCCAATTAAAAATGGTTACCAATATACCATACTTATTTTCTTATTGCCAACATGTTTCGTTACTCAACATTCCAGCAACTTCATCAGGGCAGTGTGGGGTTCTGTATTCTCAATCTTCACATTCATTCATTCAGAAGACCTGTAGTAACATTAAAAACAAGAGCCAGTAGTGAATCTGCAAAGCCCCTCGACAAAGGGTTTGAATGAATACGTGTTTCCACAACACAAAGATTGTATAAATGCCACATTCATTATTATCTGATGGTTGCCAAGTTACTGCATACCTGCAACCATCACAACACTGGACCCCGTGTCACATGATCACATGTCCTCCAGTGGCTCGTTAACTATCTGGCCCCCTGCAGAACTGATAAAAATGCAATGCTGTCCATAAGGCAAACCCCAATATATAGGCAATCTGTCTAGTCTCCACATAACCACTTCACATGGTTTCTCTCGTTTGCACGTGTACACAGCCACACTGGTGTCCGTAAATCTAACCAAATCACCAGTATTCTGGAAACCCGTAACTTTACCCAATCAGTCAGGCATTCATTAAAAGCAAAGACGCAGTCACTAAGCTTTAACACGCGGCGCCTGCCTGCATCTCTACAAATCCCGTGTCTGCCTCCCAAACACGCGTCACACGGTCTTACTGGTGCTGAGTCCCTCCGGCGCTTCTGGAGCTCCCTCGCATTCCCCATGCCATTATTCAACTATAATCAGGCTCCGAACACGCCCCTTCCGCCGCGTGACGCGTAGCGTCACTACTACGTGTGGCGGCCATTTTGGTTCAGGATAGGGATAATGCAAAAACCGGGCCCTATTTTTCAATAAAGCTATGGGTGAACGTTCCAAAGGATAGGGACATCCAATATTAAAACATTTAGCGCCCACTGGCGCAATTTTCAACATTCATAGCGCCGAATGAGCCCACGGCCAAAGAGGTCTTGTAACAGTGGAATAAAGTTGGATAGCCAGCAAGCCTTACCAGATTTTTTAACATTGGAAACCAATTGCACTGGTTCTCACGGGGGTTCTTGGTGCACACACACAGTTTTTGAATAGTGAACACATTGGCTATGTTCACTATTTCTTCACTTCACGAGTATTATTTGGAAACAGGGCACATTTTTTTCCTTTTCCTTCTACACACAACAAAGAGAGAGTGGCCGATGATGAGAAGTGAGTAAACTGGTAATTTTCAGCCAGGAACCCCCTCGGGTGGTGTTACCGTGAGGTACTCTCTCTTTGCTCACTTCTCTTTTGTTTGAGTGCGATTTGACCTGTTGTGACGTTTTTACAGGCAGAAAATACACCATGACATAAGGGATTAGTGTTAATTAACACACCCAGGGGATTTAGAAAAATTATTTGGTATCAAATCCTTAATGTGGGTCTATTTATGTAGGTGTAAATAATAGGTAAGGCTCTACATTGTTGTTATTTGGTTGAGTGGGGGCGGCCTTACCTTATTTCCCCCTGATACTCTTATAGATTGGCTGGCTTGTGATCTAGGTCAATTCAACCCGTACCGGATGTCAGGCACACAACCCTGGATCATGCGGATCCAGCACCAAAGGCAATCCCCTCAGCCCTCCATATCCGTGGCTGCGATCCTGCTCAACCAGGTACAGCTGCTTGGCAGAGTGGGGGAGCGCGCTGTGAGGAGGCTGTGGGTCTGATCTGTCTACTGGAATCAGGCCAGGAAGTGCTTCCTCTGATCCAGATGACTCCCAACCGCGATTCAGTATCACCGGATCGCGATCATCAGGACCTCTCCACTGTAAAACTTCAGTATCATTGATAAGTTGGGCACCAATCGATGGCGGGGGCGGCAAGGCTAAAAGGCCGGAATTTGAAACCGAAGTTTATCCCCTGCCTTGAGCGGCTTAGGAGAGCTCCTCTCCTATGGCGGCATCTTCATTTATTATTTTAAATTCTGAATTTGGGCTTTGTCAGAATAAGGGATCTTACACTATATTGCCTAACAGTATCAAAGACATGTCACTCCTACACTACACCTTGAAGTCCTGTCGGATCAAGCATAAGGAACTGAGAGACTTAGAGGAAGTTGCCACCAGATCCCATGCATTGGCAACACAAAGGAAATTGTATGATGTTGGTGATAAGGCAAATAAGCTAATTGCCTGGTTGGAAAAAAGGGACCAAGGAAGGAATTGGGTGACTAAAATCAGGGAGACAAATGGCACATGCCATAAAGAAAGCCTTGACATAGCGGAGGTGTTTGCACAACACTAAGAAGAGATATACATATCAGCTTTGGCCGAGTCAGAGGAGGAATGCACAGCTTTCCTCAAGGATATCGACATGCTGACACTAACCGCGGAGGACAGAGAGGCAATTGATCAGGATCTGGCTGTGGAGGAGGTGGCCAGTGCTTTAAGGGAACTGCAATCTGGTAAGGCAGTTGGCCCGAATAGCTTGCCGGCTGAAATGTTTAAATGCGTTGCAGATATAGTGCCACAGCCGAGGTTAGATATGTTACGTGAAGTACAAGAGGGGGATGCCTACCGGAAGATCTCAGGCTGGCCAGCATATCAGATCCCAACTGCTGTGTATCAAATTTTTGATGCGGAGCTGCGGACTCTGTGGGCGGGAGGGAGCCCGCGTATAGCTCTTCAAAAGCTGCAATGGTGACTTTATGTAGGGACCTGGCAGTACCGAATGTAAGGTGTTACTACCTGGCGGCTCAGCTAGTGAACGTGAATGACGTGGTTTTTGCACCTGTAAGTGAAGAGCCTGTGTATAGGATTGACCGGCATGCATTTGGAACTCAGGGATATCTGGCAGCACTGTATAGAGGGGGGGTCTTTTACATCTGCCCGTGCACACCAGGACGGCTGTCCAAGCGTGGCAGATGGCTACAAAACTACTGGGATGGTAGGCATGGCTGACCGGACAGTTCCAGTTTTTCCCGTTGTGGGACTGTGATCAACTGGCATAGGTCGGACGACGGGGGGGATTCCATAGCTGAAACTTCATTGGGATTGAAAAGCTTGGTGATGTCTGTCGCAATGGGGAGATGTGTACATTTGAGAACCTTCAGTCAGAGTATAAGTTAGTGGAGTGGGAGAGGTCATATATTTACAGCTGCAGCATACGCTGAAATGTCATGTAAAAGGAGAAGTACAGGTGCAGGAATATTTGTTGTTGGAGGATAGAGGGTTGATGGATCCGATGGTGGGTAAGTCAGTATTGCTCATTTATCGTAACCTCATGGATAATCTAGTGAACCCGCTAGGTCCCTTACGAAAGGCATGGGAGACAGATGTGGGTCTCCTGGAAGACGATGATTGGGCTGAAGCCATACAAAGCCCCAGAGAGGTGACTGTATGTGCCAGGTTTTGACTAGTGCAATTTAGGATTTTGGATAGATCTTACATGGCGTGCACAAAGCAGTAGAAAATGGACAGATGTGATGCTGGTCAATGTGTTTCAGGATACGGGGAGGTGGGCACCTTTTTCCACATTTGGTGGACCTGTCCCGTGAATCAGAGGTACTGGGAAGGAGTATCCCGAGTGATGGCGACAGTGGTTGATTCACGGTCCCGGTCAAGGCAAGATGCCATCTGCTAGGTGTGACGAGTGAAATTGTTTGTCCTAAATATGTGAAGAAATGGCTAGCACTGGCTTCTTGTGTGGCTAAAAGGAACATAGCAAGAGTGGGGGGGGCAGTGGAGCCGTCAACAGTGGGTGCGTGCATGCGAGACTTAGATTGGTGTTAGCAGGCTGAAAAAGTAGTCTATGAAAGTAGGGGATGCCCCAAAAATTTCGAGAAGATCTGGACCATGTGGGAAAAGTATAGTAATGGCTTAGCACTGGGCAGGCACAATTAGCCAACCTGAAAGGGATTGCCAGGAAGGGATGGTTGGTGGGCAGGAGATATATGCAGTGTTGGTATAATGTGTATTGCTAATTTGCTATGTGTTGTCAAGATGCCCTATGGTAATTTGGATTGTAACTATAGTGCAATGTGTATTAAGTATTTGTTCAATAAAACGATAATAATTGAGGAAGGCTTTGGACCTCACCCTGATCCTGGTGTAGCACAACCAGTTGCCCAAGGTTGGTGTTTGTGCTTTTTGGTGCTGATTTTATCTAAAACTTTAAAACTTAGAATTCCCCCTTATTGTATTTCTGTGGTTTTGGTGTTATTTTGTTCATTAAATTATTAACTCTTTAAACAAATGGTGGGGTTTTTCTTGTATTGTGTTTTATATGTTGTTCCTGTTTTGGTACTTCTAAATGCCTTACACATTTTCTTAAGTTAAGTCTGCCGGCTCTGTGCGATAGCTCACAGGGTTTGAGCTCAGATTTAAATTACTGAAACCTTTACTGGACCAAACAAGAATAGTGCCATTATTACTTGTGGTAGACTGCCAGCCACCCCAACTAATAATCTTCTTTCTCACATCAACCTAAACACATGCTTTATGATGGACAGTACTTATGAGAGTCAGTGACCTAATGCTAATAGAAGTATTGAAGCATATTCAGTCTTATTAATTCAAAATGCCTACCACCCAAGGCACACTTTAAGAATTATGTGGAAGCCCCTTCTCATGACACAAGTATTGATGAGTATGTGTATATGAGGAAGCCTTAGAAAAAATAGATATGATCTAGTAGTAAGAGTGCAAGAGAGTGTATAGATGTTGTTTTTGATGAGCACCAGTTGCCTTACTGACATGCATATTACTATTGTTAGGCATGGAAAGATTAAGTGATTTGCCCAGAGTCACAGGATGTTGAACATACCTGTTAAGACTCAAACCGTGTTCCCCAGCTTCAAGGTTGAACGCTCTAGCAGTTAGGCCACATCCTCTCTGAGGGAAGCTTGAGAACACCCGGATCCCCGATATCAAAATTCCAAAATTCGAATCTTCGCCAATTACACTTGCAAGGTCCAAACCAGGTGCAGATCTTATGAAACTGTCAAACAGAAACTCAGAGATGTACATCTGTCCTACATGCTCTTGATCCCAGCATGACTCAAAGTGGTATATGCAGACAAATCACACTTCACCAAGGAAAAGCAGCTGCACCAGCTGGCTCACTCCCCTTCCCTGTCGGATTGACGTCTGTCCAAAACTGAAACAGAGGCAGATAGACACCAGAAAAAATTTGGCACACAATCCTGCAGAAGGAGGCGCAACACACTTGCTGCCTCACCTTCAGCGAGCTCCGGCTCTTCAGCACCTCTGCCGTTGCAATGTCCAGAACAGTTTTTAATGGCCAGGAGGGACCCGTATATTTCAAACAAAACTGAAGACCAAACTGAAAAAAGTTTGAGCCAGACACCCTTTCCCTTTTAATGGTGTCATACTCTACCTATGTAGAGGCCCCAAAACAGGACTGACGTTGCAAAAAGTCAACTGAGAGGCTCACAATAGCAGGTTTAGATGTAGGCACTAAGAAGTATCGATCCTATTTCCTCAAGGGGTCCACCACTCCCCACATATTTTTGAGGTACTGGTTCTGAGTTGGGGTTTCTGTTTTAGGGCGACAGATGCTTCTTGGGGGGAAGCATGGGATGGGAGGGAGTGGAGGGGTGGGATGGTCCTTTTGCCATTTTGTTAGTATGGCTTTGTTTTGCTGTATGTTCTGGTTTATCTTTTCCTTCCTAGTTTGTTGCACTGACCTAACAATTCCCAGCCAGTAATGGCCTAACTATGCTCAGTCGCTCTCATACATACTCAACACCCAGCCTCTCTCATGCAGTCGGTGAGCCCCTGGGCTCCATTAGACCAATATCCCCAGCCTCGCCAGGACTCCTCTTAGTTTTAAGTCATGGAACATGAATAGTCTTCTGGACAAGATCAAGCACTCAGCGTTGCTGCACTATGCCCCGCTCCCTATCCCCTCATCTTGATGTTGTAGGAGACGCACCCAATGGGTGCGAGATGTTCATTTCTAGAATGGCATGGCTACAACAGTCTATCACACTGGGTGTGCCAGGGGGTCTCGTAGTGTGGCAATCCTGTTGGGTCGCATCTTCTCCATGTTGGGAGTACAGACCAGGACTGACCTTCAGAGTCACTTTCCTGCTCTAACTGGTATAACGGGGGCCACCTATTGAATCTCTTTTTTTATTGTTTAAATGATTTTTATTAACCATTTTTCTGTTTTTGTGTTTGCTTTGCACATCATTCAGTAAAACTGTACAATCAGAGCAGCATTCCTGTAACAGACGGAAAAAGAATAGGTACACTGTGACTGAGTACAACAAATCAGTGCAGAGACAGGGTTACGTTAATCCTAACTAATCTTGTTACAACAGCTCAAGGAGGACTGGTGTCTGCTGGATCTATACACCAGATAGAATGTGAGTGGTTTTAGGAACAGTGCAGTTCAAACATAACCAGGGGCATAGGATGCAACAAAATGAGGACAACAAAAGTGTAGGAAGGGTAGGGTAGAGTCATGTGAGACCTGCCGCCATATCTAAATTCACTAGAGGACCTCCGACACCTCCGAGTCTCAATGGTGGTAGGGGTGTATGGCGCTGGGGTGGTGGTTGTCTGAATGTCGGTGGTGTTCCACACTCATATCAACAATGAGGGGGGGAGGGGTTCCCTGAGTGGTGATCCTCTGCGATGTTATCGGAGATCAAGTGTCTGTGCCTGCCCATGAGAGTCTAGAGACCATCTCATCCCATTGGGATGCCAGGGGGAACATGCGTATGCCAAGTAGGTCCTCCCTGCGTAATACTGCACCCTCTGCCCTCGCCCAATTGAGTAAGGAACTACACCAGGCAAGGGGATGCGGCGGCAGAGGAGACTTCCACCGCTTGGTAAGCAAGCTCTTGGCTGTTATGAGACCGAGATCTATAAACCGCGTGGCGGCTCTGTATTTCTTGTTTCTACTAAAGTATTGCAACACATGAGCTTCCCAGGTCTGTGGGATGGTGCGGGATGTGCAGCTCCTGAGGGTAGTGGTTACCGTGTTCCAATAGTCAGTCAGGACTGGACACCCTCAAAGCATGTGTATTAGGTCCGCATCTAGTTGTCGACACCTGAGACAAGCTGCATCTACTCGGAGGAATCAATCAATCAATCAATCAAGCATTTGTATAGCGCGCTCCTCACCCGGAGGGTCTCAAGGCGCTTGGGAGAGGGGGGTCCGCTACTGCTCGAACAGCCAGGTCTTGAGTTGCTTCCTGAAGGAGAGGTGGTCCTGGGTCAGGCGGAGGTGGATGGGGAGGGAGTTCCACGTCTTGGCAGCCAGGTAGGAGAAGGATATTCCTCCCGTTGTGGCTCTTCGGAGGCGGGGGACGGCGGCAAGCGCGTGACTGGTCGATCGTAGCTGGCGGTTGGGAGTGTAGAAGGTCAGGCGGTCGTTGAGGTATCTTGGGCCTTGGTTGTGGAGAGCTTTGTGTGCGTGGGTGAGGAGTCGGAACGTGATTCTCTTGCTGACGGGGAGCCAGCGCAGGTTTCTCAGGTGTTCGGAGATGTGGCTGTGTCGGGGAATGTCCAGGATGAGTCGTGCTGAGGCGCTCTGAATGTGCTGGAGTCTTTTCTGAAGTTTGGCTGTGGTTCCGGCGTAGAGGGAGTTGCCGTAGTCCAGTCGGCTGGTGACGAGGGCCTGGGTGACCGTCTTCCTTGTTTCCGTGGGGATCCACCGGAAGATCTTACGTAGCATGCGTAGGATGTTGAAGCATGACAAGGAGACGGCATTGACTTGTCTGGTCATGGAGAGGGAGGAGTCCAGGATGAAGCCCAGGTTGCGTGCGTGGTCTGTTGGTTTGGGTGCGCTGCCCAGGGCAGGGGGCCACCAGGAGTCGTCCCAGGCGGAGGGTGAAGATCCCAGGATGAGGACTTCCGTCTTATCTGAGTTCAGTTTCAGGCGGCTGTTCATCATCCACTAGGATACGTCTTTCATCCCTTCTTGTAGGTTGGTTCTGGCGGTGGCGGAGTCGTTGGTGAGGGAGAGGATCAGCTGGGTGTCGTCGGCGTAGGAGATGATGTTGAGGTTGTGTTGGCGTGCGATGGCCGCAAGGGGGCTCATGTAGATGTTGAACAGCGTGGGGCTGAGTGATGATCCTTGTGGTATGCCGCAGATGACTTTGGTGGCCTCGGATCTGAACTGGGGGAGGCGGACTCTCTGTGTTCTTCCGGCGAGGAAGGAGATGATCCACTCCAGTGCCTTCTCCTGGATTCCGATGTTGTTGAGGCGCTGCACTAGGATGCGGTGGCCGACCGTGTTGAACGCCGCGGAGAGGTCCAGGAGGATGAGGGCCGCTGTTTTCCCGTTGTCGAGCAGGGCTCGGATGTCGTCGGTGGCTGCAATGAGGGCGGTCTCGGTGCTGTGGTTGGCCCGGAAGCCGGACTGCGAGTGGTCGAGGGATTCATTCGTCTCGAGGAAGGCGGCCAGCTGTCTGTTGACGGTCTTCTCAATGACTTTGGCAGGAAAAGGAAGGAGCGAGATGGGGCAGTAGTTTTTGAGGTCGGTGGGGTCCGCTGATGGTTTCTTCAGCAGGGCGCTGAGTTCAGCGTGCTTCCAGCTCTCTGGGAAGGTGGCGGTGTCGAATGAGGCGTTGATGATGTCCCATAGATGGGGTGCGATGACGTAGTCGGCCTTGTTGAAGACGTGGTGAGGGCAGGGGTCGGTTGGTGATCCGGAGTGGATGGAGTTCATCGTGCGGATGGTCTCTTCGGTGTTGACCGGGGTCCAGCGCGGAGGGTGGTGGTGGGGGGCGCTGGTCCGGTCGTAGGGTGCGTCGGCTGCGTGCTGAAAGCGTTGTGTATGTCTGCGATCTTGCTGTGGAAGAACGAGGCGAGCGAGTTGCAGAGGTCTTGCGAGGGAGTGATGTCGTTGTTTCCGGCGCTAGGGTTCAAGAGCTCTTTGACGATGTTGAAGAGTTCCTTGCTGTTGTGGGCGTTGTTGTCTAGTCGTTCCTTGAATGCGGTTTTCTTGGTGGTGTGGATCAGCTGTTGGTGTTTTCGGGTGGCAGGCTTGAGGGTGGTCATGTTGTCTGTAGTCGGGTTTGTGTGCCAGGCTTAATCGAGGGCCCGGCAGTTCTTCTTGGAGCTCTTGAGTTCGTCGGTGAACCAGGATGCTCTCTTGCTGCCGGGTCTGACGTGGTGGGTCTTCAGTGGAGCGAGGTCGACTGCGCAGTTGGTGATCCACTGTGTGAGGTTGTTGGCGGCTTGGTTGGGGTTCGTTGAGCTGGCGGGGGGGTTCTGGCTCAGGGATGTGGCGAGCTGGTCGGTGGCGATCTTGTTCCAGTTTCTGCGGGGGACCTGTTGCGGGTGGTGGTGGTCCTTCTGAAGCTGAAGTGGACGTAGCTGTGGTCTGTCCAGTGGAGACCGGTGGTGTGGCTGAAGGAGAAGTCCTTGCTGGATGAGAAGACAGGGTCAAGCGTGTGGCCGGCGTAGTGGGTGGGGGTGGTCACTAGTTGATTGAGTCCGAGGTTGGCGAGGTTGTCCAGCAGGGTGGTGGTGTTGCAGTCGTTGTTGTTCTCTAGGTGGAAGTGGAGGTCCCCTACGAGGATGTAGTCAGCGGAGGGGAGAGCGTGCGGGCTGATGAAGTCAGCTATGTCTTCGCTGAATCGTGTGCGTGGTCCCGGCGGTCTGTAGATGAGGGTGCCTCTGAGGGTGGTCTTGAGGTCGGTGTGTATCTGGAAGTGTAGGTGTTCGGCGGCTGTGAGGATGTCGTCGGAGTTGGTCCTAATGCGGATGGTGTTCTTGTGGACGATGGCGATGCCTCCTCGGGTCTGGTTGATGCGGTCCCTCCTGGTGATCTTGTACCCGTCCGGGATGGCGATGGCGATGTCGGGCGCTGAGGAGGCGTTCGTCCATGTTTCCGTGAGGAAGGCGACGTCTGGAGATGTGGAGTCGAGGAGGTTTCAGAGTTTGACGACGTGTCTGTGGACGGAGCGGGTGTTGAGCAGGATGCACTTCAGGTGGTTGCTGCTGGGGGTCGGTTTGGCGGGTGCGGTGCAGGTCCGGATGCAGGAGAACTTGCAGGATTGGCAGGTGAAGGGTCCGTGGGAGGAAGTGTCTGTTAATGTGGACTGGGGTGAGGTGGCCTGGTGGAGTATGAAAAATTGTATCTTTCGGAATCGCTGTTTCCGGGAAATGCGAGTCGGGCCGCCACGGGCAGCCAACCATTCCCTATCTGAGAACTCTCTACCCAGCGCTCCCTCACAACGATTTCAGAGTCAGGTGAGATCTGTTTCAGTGTGTTGTCGGAGTGAAGATGCGAACCAGCGCGTGAGGTGTTTCCCTCTCCCCATCACGTGTAGATACTGCAGTGTGTGATGTAAGGGTGGTTCCTGGGCAAGCGTTCCCCATCTAGCTATTAACCTAGCTATGAGTGCTCTGTGTAGTAGAAATTGCCCAGGATGCACATTCTCCCCTGTTATGAGTTCCTGGAATGGGATGAGTACGCCCTCCTGGAAGAGGTCTCCGACAACCTGTATCCCCTCCGAGGACCAGTGTTGTAACTCCGCCGCCATCGTATAGGTGTCACCCGCGGAGTTCCCAAGAGCGGGATGGCGGGCATGTATGGGATGGTGGACCTAGTGAGGAAAAGACACCTCCGGCAGCATGTGTGTGCGACATTAAGGAGAAAAACATCTGGGGCCCTAAGGGTAAAGCAAGGGTGGAAAATCTGAAGGAGGATTGCCAACGCGAAGGAAGGTTGCATAGAGGCCGTGTCTTGCAAATAGCGGGAGGACATCCATCTGGCGACCCACTGCAGTTGGGAGGCGAGGTAATAATATTCGAAATTGGGTACTGCAAGGCCACCCATCTCAGTGGGCAGATAAAGCTTTCCCATGGATACTCTATGGCGTGAGGCTCCCAATATAAAATCTCGCACAATACCTTACCATTGTTTAAAGAAAGGAGGTGAGATGATGAGGGGTAGAGTGGCAAAATAATATAAGAGACGGAGGAGGACCACCATCTTAACCAGGGCGATTCTACCAGATATTGCCAAGGGGAGGGTTTTCCACAACCCCATCTGAGATTGAATCGCCGTGGTAGCAAAGACAACGTTGCCGTCGAAGAGATCAGCCTTGGAGCGGTAGACCTGGACTCCTAGGTAACAAAAGGGATCAGTGCACCAGGCTACCAGTGCCCTCCCAAGTCTGTAGCCCGGATCTGGGGTGTCCCCTAAGAACGGAGAGAGTATAGACTTCATCGGGTTGACCAGCAGCCCGGAAGCACGCGGAAAATGACTATGGGCTCGGTCAAGGGAGAAAGGAATGTCATGAAGATCTCTGGAATATAATAATAGGTCATCCGCATAAAGCGAAATGGTATGCACGCTATCGCCCAGCTCAATCTCCATATCTATCAATCCCCATATCTATCAGCGGCTCCACTGCTAATGCAAATAGTAACGGGGACAGCGGGCACCCCTGCCGCGTCCCTCGCCGTACTTGAACCGGATCTGAAAGATATGGGCCTGTTCGAACCTGAACTGATGGATTACAATTTAACAACCGTACTAAGCCAAGGAAGTAGGGGCCAATCCCGAAGTGTGTCAGGGCTGCATAGAGGGAATTCCAGGCCAGCGAATCAAAGGCCTTCTCAAGGTCTAAGATCATGCAACCAGAATGCGGCCAGATGGTCGGGCCATATTCTGCCACTCGGAAGCAGCGGCGTAAGTTCAGGGCCGTGTTACGCTGTGGGACGAATCCATTCTGATCAGAATGTACCAAATCAGGGACTAGGAAGGCTAACCGATTGGCCAGAACCTTCGCCAGGGTCTTATATTCCGAGTTCAAGATAGCAATCGGTCGGTTCGAGCCAGGAGAAGTGGGGTCCTTACCAGGGTTTAACAAAGACACCACATTAGCCGTACGCATAGAAGGAGACAGAGACCCCTCCGAAATTGCTTCCAGGAACACCAAGTGTAATTGTGGTACCAAATGCTCCACATAAGTTTTAAAAAACTCCGTTGGGAGTCCGTCCGGTCCTGGAGTCTTACCAGAGGACAAGGCACTTAAGGCGTCCCGTATTTCGTCCTCTGCTATAGGAGGGTCCAGCTCTAGGGTCTGATCTAATGATAGAGTAGGTAACTCCACCGTGTCCAGAAAGGAGCTCACATCATGAGCGTTACCTGTCAGGGCGGTGTCGTATAGGCGGTATAATGGTCAGTCATCAGCGTGTGAATGTCCTCCTGAGTGTTGTGTTCTCGACCGAGGTCGTCAAGGAGGAAATGTATGGGTCGCTGGGGGTGTTCTTGTCTATTTTTTAACAACTAAGGAGTGACTTAGAAAATACTAATGTGACCGAGCTGATCTCTAGTTTCATAGAAATTACAACACCCCCATAAACAAAAAGTGCTTATTGAAAAGAAAAGGTACGTCTAGCAGGTAAGCACTGGGGCCGGATGGAGCCCCTTGGCAGCAGGATGTGCAGGATAATCTGGGGATTAGGCATGGAGCGTTAGCAGAATGCGTCTGCCATCTTAGGCTGCTCCCACCTATTGAATGTCTTGGGCCTCTATGCCCCCCCCCCCACAGCGCTAAACTCTTTTCTAGCCACACTCCTTGGTATAATTGTCCAACTAACTCAGGTCTACTATCATCGGGGTGAATTTAATGTGTTCTTAGACCCAGTGGCTTATTCTAACAGTCCTCCATCAGAGACACAACCCTAAAGAACTATGGAACAGATGTACAACGGTTTTCAGCATGTGGAAACAGGTTTTAGACCCACTTGCTAATGCTAAAAACGTTGGGCCCATTTACAAAACCTATTTTGCGACTCGCTAATCAATTGGCGACTCGCAAAATAGGTTTTGCGACTCGTTATTAGGAAGGGGCGTTCCCTTCCTAATAGCAACTCATGATGCATGTATGAATGTTTTGTGACTGCAATTGTGGTCGCAAAACACTCACAAATTAACACCTACTTCAAGTAAGTGGTAATGCAATTGCAAATGCGAAGGGGTCCCAGGGGACCCCTTACCCTCTGCAAATGCATGCAAAATAAGATTTTAAGTTCAGGCAGTGGTCCCAGGTACCACTGCCTGCTCTTAAAAAATGAAACGAATAAGTTTAATTTTTATTTTTTTAAATGCATCCAGTTTTCCTTTAAGGAAAATGGGCTGCATGTTTTTTTAAAAATCTGCTTTATTTAAAATCAGTCCCAGACATGGTGATCTGATGAGCCCAGCAGGCCACCATCCCTGGGAGGGCCTGCCTTTCCAAATGGGGTCGCAAAATGCTTGTGCCTCATTAATATTAATGACCCTCGCATTTTGCGACCCCATTGGGAATCTCAATCAGTGTCTCTGACACGGTAGTACATAGTAAATTGCAACTCGCAATTTGCGACCTGCAATCGAGCCCAAATAGTGAGTTGGTATTTACTATGGTCGTACATCTGGCCTTTAGTCGCTTATGGAGTAATGATAAGGTTTGAATCAAAAGTTTCACTGAGGTTTCTAGTTAAGTGTATAGGAATAGGTGTAGATCCTAGTTTTCTTGCACAATGGAGGGTTTGTGGACGGTAGAACCAACTAATGTGTAGCAGTACTTCTCTCTCGGTTACATTTAATTTTAGATTATTGTTGGTCAGTCAGCTGTGAACTTGGTAGCCACACTACATTAACTATTACTCGCCACTCTATCTTGCACTGTGTTCTCACAAAGCATTGATTTGCGATATCATAACTAATCTTGTAAATACTAATATTTTACATGGCATAAGGGAGATAATATAAAACAGTGTAAGTAGTGCATGGAGAAGTTGTGAGCCATAAGTAATGTGGTGTGGCTACAGAGTTGAATATTCTGTGTATGGAGGAGCACAAGTTATAATAATTTGAAGGTGTTGCATAAATGAGAAATTAAAGATATAAGTGTAACTTTAGAAATGTAAATGTTTCTGTAATTTAAGTTTGGTTGGTATATAAACAATAAATAAAGTTAACATTAATTTAAAGGCATTGCATGAATTCAAAATTTAAGGTATAACTATAAGTTCGGAATTTGTAACGTTTGTGCAATTTAAAGTTGGTTTGTATAGAAAAATTAAATAACTTTTCCTAATTATAACAAAGGCTTAACCTACATATTATTTTTTAAAATTTTTATGACGCTGTGTTTCAAATCTTAGAGTTTGCTGTTGTTCAGTCTAGTGTCATTAAGTGGAGTGTGGTACAGTAGTGGGGCGGAGAGTGCTGTACAGTGTACTGTTGTAGAATATAGTCTGGTAGAGTGGAGTAGCATGGGATGTGGTACAGTGTAGTGGCGTTAAGTGGAATTGCGTGCATTGCAATGGTGTGCAGTGAAATGGCGTAGTGTAGAGTAGAGGGTTGTGCAGTGGAATGCGGTGCAGTGGAGTGGGGTAGAACAGAGTGATGTAGAGTGAAGTGACTTTGAGTAGAGTACAATGGAGTGGAATAGAGTTGAGTGGTGTAGCTTATAGTGGAATATATTGTTACATAGTGTAGTGGCATGTTCTATAGTAAAGTGGTGTGGAGTGGACAGACAGGTGTAGTGTAGAATCGAGTAAATTATTATAAATTGGAGTGGCATCTTCTGCAGTAAAGTGAAGTGGTGTGTTTTACAGTGTTGGAAAGTGTTGTAGAATGAAGTAGAGTGTTGAACACTGGGGTATAGGGGCATACGGTAGATTAGAGTGTTGTGCATGTAGTGTAGTGAAGGGGCAGATAGTGGAGTACAGTGTTGTATAATGGGGCAGTGTATAGTGCAGTGTTGCACAGTGCCATAGAGTAGGGTAAAGTGGTGTGCAGTGGAGTACAGTGTAGTGGAGTGCAGTGAAGTGGCATAGAATATAATGGAGTAGCTTGTTCTAGAGCATAGTGACATTGAGTTGACTAGCGTAAAGGGGGTAGTAAGAAGTGTTGTAAAGTGTTGCTGAGTGGAGTGGTGTATTGTCCAGTGGAGTGCAGTGGAGTAGTGTCTCATAGAACAGAGTATATTACCTGGGGTAGAGTGGCATAGAAGGAGCTGCTTAGAATGGAGTAGAGTGTAGTGAGGTAATACAGAGTAAAGTAGAGTGCTGTACACTGGCACTGAGAGAAGTACATTGTTAAATAATGCAGTTCCATGCTCTGGAGTATAATGTGAAAGAGAGGAATGAGGTAGACTGTTCTTGAGTGAAGTATAGTGTTCTTGAGAGAAGCATAGATGAGTGGTATGGAGTGGAGTTAGATAAAGTTGAGTGGCGCAGAATGGAGTAGCATATAGTGGAATGACATAGAGAGGAGTGGCATACAGTGTTATACACTACGTGTAGTAGCATACAAGTAGAGAGGTGTAGACTGGAGTGGCATTAAGTGGAATAGCATGGAGTGGAGCAGGGTAGAGTGAAGTCCCGTACAGTGGAATAGCAGAGAGCACAGTTTCGTAGAGAGTAGTAGCATTGTCTGCAGTGACATGGAGTGGAGTGGCAGAAAGTGGAACAGCATACAGTGGGGTTCTGTAGAGTGGAGTGGGGTAGAGCGAAAAGGCGTAGAGTGGAATATTGTTAAGTGGAGTGGAGTACAGGGAAGGGGCATAGAGTGAAGTAGTATAGAGTGGAGTGTGAATAGTGGATTTGTGTACACCGGATTGCCATAGAGAGGTGTGATGTAGAGTGGACTGGCATACAGTAGAAGAGCTTAAAATGGAGTGGAGTGGTGTAGAGTGGAGTGGCGTAGAGTGGAGTGGCATACAGTGGAATAGCATACAGTATAGTACCATGCACATAAATAGCGTAGGATGGAGTAGCGTAAAGTGGAGTGGGAATAGTGACATGGCATACAACAGAGTGCCATATAGTGGAATGGAATAGACTGTCATAGAGAACAGTGGGTTGGTGTAAAGAGAAGTGGCATACAGTGGAGTAGCACGGAGTGGAGTGGGTTATAGTGGAGTAACGTATCATGGCATGAGGGAGAGCGGAGTGGCATTGAGTAAAATAATGTTGAGTTGAGTGGTGTAGGTTGAAGTTGCGAACAGTGAAATAGCTGATTTTGCAGTTGTGTTCAGTGAAATGGGGTACAGAGGAGTGACGTAGAGTAGAGTGGCATATAGAGGAGTGTAGTAGAGTGGAACAGCTACAGTGGAGCGTTGTAGAATGGAGTGGCGCACAGTAGAATAGCATATAGTGGAGTGTAAAAGAGTGGAGTGTAGTAGACTGTAGAGTAGTAGAGTGTAATAGTGTACAGTGGAGTATGTAGAGTGCATTGGCATAGAGTGTATTAGTGTATAATGGAGTGGCATATACTGGAGAGTCGTGCAGTGGAACAGGATAGAGTTGTGAGAGTGGAGTTGTGTATACGTGGAGTAGCTTAGAGTAGAGTAGCATAGAGTGGAATAGTTTAGAGGGATTTAGTGTAGATTGGTGTGACATAGAGTGTAGTGGTAAGTGAAGTGGTGTACAATGGAGTGAGGTAGAATAAAGTAGTGTAGAGTGGAGTGGTGTAGAATGGAGTGTCATTCAGTGTAACAGCATGTGTTAGAGTGGCATACAGGTACATAGGGTACCATGGAGTGATGTAGAGTGGGGTGACACATAGTGCAGTTGCATACAGTAGAATAGTGAAAAGGGGATTGGCATACAGTGTAATGGCATACATTATCATGGCATAGACTGGACATAGGAATAGCCTACAGCGGATTGGTGTACAATGCAGGATGTACAGTTGAATGTGTTAGAGTAGAGTGACGTACAGTGGAGTTGTGTAGAGTGGACTGGTGAAAAGTGGAGTAAGGTACAGTCTAGTGTCATACAGCAGAGTGGTGTAGACTGAATTGGCATACAATGGATTGGCATACAGTGGAATAGTGTAGAATGGAGTGGACAAGAGTGGAGTGCTGTAGATTGGAATAGCGTACAGTGCACCAACATACAGTGGAGTACTGTACTGTAGAGCGGAGTGAGTTACAGTGTAGTGCTGTACAGTGGAATAGTGTAGACTGAAGATGCATAAAGTGGAGTGTCATAAAGTGTGGAGGCATACAGTGGACTGTTGTAGAGTTGAGTGCTGTAGAGTGGAGTGAGGTAGAGTGTAGAGCAATACACTGTAATAGTGTACTGTAAAGTGGCATACCGTGGAGTGCTATAAAGGGGAGTGGTGTAGAGTAGAAAATGGTTGAGTGTTACTGTCATACAGTGTAGAGTGGAATGGTGCACAGTGGAATAGCGCACAGTGCAGTGACAATGAGTGGAACTGCAAGTGTAGTGGTGTAAAATGGAGTCACATACAGTGGAATAGCATACAGTGAGTACCTTGGAGTGGAGGGGCAAACCGTGGAGTGGCATACACTGGAGTGTCATAAAATGGACTGGCATAGTGTACAGTGGTGCACAGTGTAGTTGTGTAGAGTAGAGTGGCATGCAGTGGATTAGCGTAGAGTGGAGGGGTGTTTAGTAGAAGGACGAAGAGTGGAGTGGCTTGGCATATAATAGCGTAAAGTGGAGTGGCATAGAGTGGAGTGTGATAATTGAAACAGAAGTAGCCTGGAAGTATGTGAGCCAAAGTAGATGTAATATGGCAGAAGAATACAGTATTAGGTGTAAATGGTAATTTTATTTTTGTTAGTATTTGCGATTGGTGCGCATAGTCTATATATAAGTTATATATGTTTTAAAATGCTTCGCTAGATATGTATTGTGGCACAGTATACCGATGGAAGTTTGCAGTATGCTTTTGAACATGCGCATGATAAGGCAGTGTGTTATTGGCTAATAGCTGGGTTTACCAAATGTAAATTGAATGTAGTTTTCAGCCCAGATTGGCTGAGTTCTGTTTTTGCCGAGTTCTGGATTAGGGTCTTACATGTAGGAAAGTAGTAGGTTTTATTATTGTCCCCTACAATAACATTTTATATACTTTACCGCAGTAAAGGAAGAACTGTACATTTAAAAAAAATTTAAATAAGTGATGCAGTGATTTGTAGGTATTACAACTATACTCTGTAGAATTTTTGGTGAAGATTTGAGTAGATTAAAATTAGAAAATACACCATAGTACACTATCAGCCCAATTCACAAAGGTAACTTATGTGTATTGAAGTTATAAGTGTGGAGTCTCCATCTGTACTGGCAGAGAGTGTGCAATGCTGAGATTCTGCCCTGAGTACAGAGACTCCACCCTAGGTGCAAGACTCAGCACCAAGTGCAGAGACACCGAACACATAATTTTTACTACACATAAGTTCCCTTTATGAATCGGACCCTATGTTTGAAAAATATACAGTAGTACATTGCATTTAAAAAATGCTAACACATTTTTGCATTTTCTTTCTGGTACCACAGTATTCCTGAGGCAGTATTGCAGTATTCCGTAATTTTATTTAAATATATAGAAAACTATACACATTTTTCCCTACCTAAAGGTAAAGGTTTAGGAAAAATATGAGAGCTAACACTTACCTATATCTAAGGAGGAAATACAGAACAAGCCAAACGGTACTTAAAAACAACATGGCTGCCTTTAATTTTGTAAAGACAGTCATTAACCAATCGCTTAATGACTTCTCATCGCTACGTACCATGGTACTTCTGCTTAGTACTGCACATTTTTGTGTAAATACCACAACAACAGATACCACTAAGTTTAAATGACTTTAACTTAAAGAACGTTTCTCTACTTGTGTGTAGTACCACAAAGGATCATCTGTGCACCATAATTTAACTCTGCCAATTTATTTTCATTTAATTATGTTCAGCTATGTTCATGCTATGTTACATACAAAAGTCTCTAGAAAATGAATCCATAGAAAAATGTGTTTTGGAGCCCCCCTTAAAACCTTGCACCCCTTTGACCAATCACAACGAAGCGTTCCATCATCGGCCAATGTAGAAAAATCTATAAGTCTGGAAAGTTTCATGGAGATTCATCCAACTGGGGCAAAAACATTTGTGACCAAAATTCCTGTACCTCGGAATCCTAAATATAAGCAGCAAATGGCTATCATAACTCTGTTGCCAGTAGGTAGTTGTAGATGGGACATTGTTTCCATAGCAATAGCAGTTTTTGTTTTGCTATTAATTTTGTTGTTCCTTGACAAATCTATACAAAAGTTTCATAACTAGTGTACAACACAATTTAGCTGCTGTCTGGAAAGCTTTAGGAGATTCATCAAGAGGGGGCTAAGAAAAAGTGGTGATCTCAAAACCTGTTTTCCCCATGCAATTACCCATAGGGGTTTTGAACAAGACTACATCTCAAATGGAGGTACATCAAATTTGGTAGAAAGCTAGCTCTTGGTTAAGAAGGGGCCCTTTTTGTAATTTGTAAAATGACGAAAAATAACATAAGCAGGCAGGGATGGAATACCCTGACCCCCTAGGCCTAGTGGTGCAGTCCCACAATTGACCCCGCCAGGGGGGCCAAAATAAATTACATTTTTCCAGCAAATATGTGGGGAAACCTTTTTAAAAAGCAAGCACTGTGCATGCTTTTTTTGCCCCCTGGGTGGGCCAGGTCCCCTGGGAAATGTATGTATTTCTTTGGGGGGTGCATGTCGCCCCCTCCCCAGGTCAATTACGGCTCAAGGGACACCATCCACAAGATCCTGGCTGCATATATAAATAGACAGGGGGGCCCCCTCAAAGGCTGATTTTAGCCCCGGATCCCCATCCCCCGTGGCCCGGCTGAGCACAAGAAAGGTGGCCACAAGGCCCCTTTTAAAGAGCCAATAAAGGCCCTGGGGACACCATTCCCCAGGTTCAGCTCCGGCTATGTCCCAAGAGGCCCACCCCAGGGGATTAGCAGTTTCCCTGCCATATTGGTGCATTACTAATGACAGAGAATACAGGTTTACCTGACGTCAATGATGTAATTTCACATGTCATCAGTGATGTCATGTATGAGGTCATAAGCAGTGCATGGAGGGGGCACAATTTTCAGGTAATACTGCTAACTATAACTGGTGAATTTCTGTGTTTTTAGTTCAGAATATTCTTGTTATTACTGACATATTAACCTACCTATAACTTTATTTTAACTTTTCAGAGATAGAGAAAGAAATACATGCCCATATAATTTTTGTCTGCTTTTCCCATTAATTAGCAACTATTATTTATTTCTATTATGTTATTATATTTGATTTATGCATTTATGATGAGTGTGTTGAATAGTTAATATTTACACATAATTTCTGTATAATCATGTTTATATGTTGTTAAATGAGTCCTCATAATGGATAGGGACCCATAATCATGTAGTCAAATAGATAGGATAACATTTATAGAGAGCACTAATACCCTAGGGTGTCAGGGAGCTGGGCAGATGGAGAGGAGAAAAAACTGGCACAGATCAGACAACTACATCGAAAAAAGTCCTTTTTCAGCGACGCTTTAAATGCCGGTTAAAATTCCGCGTTAGAGATAGAGGGGGGCAGGGTGTTTCAGAATTTGGGGGCGGGTGTAGAAAAGGAGCATCCGCCCCATCTGACAATGCGAAATTTTGAAGAAATCAGTTTTTTCTGGGAGGACGATCTAAGAGTCCTCCCGGGGGTGTACATTAGAACATGGTTTTCAGCTGCGGCAAGCCTTTACTGTGCAAGGCCTTGTTAACCGTACTAAGGACCTTGAAGGAGATACGCTTCCTAATGGGGAGCCAGTGCAAAGCATGGAACCCTTCCCTGGCTTCGGAATGTTAAAGATCAGCCTGGCAGCCGCATTCTGAACAACCTGAAGCGTGTTCAGGAAAGCCACATTGATGTTGAGGTACAAAGCATTGCAGTAATCAAGCCGGGAGGTGACTGGTGCAATAATGGTGGGCGGATGCAGTTTGGACGGAATACACAGTAGCACCGTTCTAAGGGTTTTTAAGATATAGAAACATGTGCTGACAGTGTGGCTGACCTGAACGTTAAAGGTCAGACCCTCATTGAAAGTACACCCCGGTGTTTTGCTGTCCTAACCGGGATGAGTGGGGGACCACATTCTGCTGACCACCAGCGTTCGACCAGATGAAATTCTGCAGACAAAATACTAGTATCTCGGTTATATCTGTATTAATCTTAAGGAAATTATTCTTCATCAAGCCGATAATGCTTGCTATGTACTGATAAATAAATTCTGCGACTAATTGGAAATCATTAGAGATGGAAACAATGATTTGCATGTTGTCCGCATAGGAAATCACCTAGAACACAAATGATCTCACCAGCTCAGCTAGAGGGGTCACAGAAATGTTAAAAAAGGGCGGGGCTCAGTGAGGAGCCCTGGGGAACCCCGCAAGGGAAGCTAAAGGTCTTTGCTTTGAACCCTCTGCAACTGACGATGTTCGTTCTCCCTGTCATGAAGGAGTGGAGAAGCTGCAAGGCCTTTAAAATAACTCCCACTTCCTGCAGACGTTGAACCATGTGCATCGGGGAGATGGTATTGAATGCCGCTGACAGATCAAGCGTAATTAACACTGCCAATCCACCCTGATCTACCTGCATGCAGATAAGATCAGTGGCAGCAATACAGACAGACTCAGTGCTGTGACCAGCGAGGAACCCATTTTGAGAATGGTCTAAGTGCTCATGAGATTCAACGTGATTCATTAGCTCAGTGTTGATGAATTTCTCCAAGATTTTAGCCGGGAGAAGGGAGATGGGGTGACAAACCTTCAGTTCTAAGGGGTCTGCGTTGGGTTTTTCAAGGAGTGTGAGACAATAGCCTCCTTTCACTTATACGTTACTTGTTTAATATTTTAAGCATAAATATAAGGAATGTACCTATTTTAACCATAAGTGATATTTTCATGTTGACATTTGTTACGCATAAATGTAAGAAATGTTATTTATTTTTCTATTTCTAAGTGATATCTGCATGTGTACAAGGAAGACGTGCATATAATCAAAGTATACCTGTTTACAAACACGTATATGCACCATTGGTGTCTTGCTATTGCTGTACATTTGTAAAGCGGTCATGTAGGAAAGAGCCATATCTTGAGTGATCTTCTGAAGATAAGATGATCTGTGTATCTTATGTTTGGATGTAATGAATTCCTTAGTTTGGCTGCTTGAACAGAGAAAGATGTTCCACCCATGATTTTGTATGCTGGGATTTTAAGGCGCGAGCCAATCTGGAGCAGAGGTTTCTTGTTGTATGTATTTTGTGATTTTCTTCCTAATGAAAAGTGGTCTTGTTCCATGTATTGCTTTGTGGGTGATACAAAGTAACTTGAAAGTGGATTATCTGGTAACCAGTAACCAATGTAGGGCCCTAATGGGAGGAGACATATGGCCTTGTGGTTCTATAAGTAGGAGTAGTCTGGCAGCAAAGTTTGGAATTTGTTCTAGATTTTCCACAGTTGATTGAGGTAATCCATGGTAGAGGTCATTGGCATACTCAAGTTTGGGGAGTACAAGAAAGATAGTAGATTGGACCTTGTGCGAAAATCCTATGTAGAGGAATATACACCACAGAGTTTTGATAGTAATGAGGCTTGATATTGCTAACTTATCCACTTTGGTGTTCAATGATAACTTAGAGTCAATGGTAATACCAGTGATTACGACTCCTCTGAGGCGGAAGCCGGAGGACAGACAGCCACGATTTTAACCTGTTTGAATTTATTTTTGCTGCACTGTAAAACCTTGTGATTTGTGCTATTTTTAAAATACTAGCTCTCACTCACCCTGCACAGCAGCTCCTCGCGCAGATGACTAGAATCTGACGCGTTGGAGGCAGGGCTTGCCGCCGTTGGGGGTTGAGTCTTTCTGCCCACCTGTGCTGGGACGAGTCCCGCCCACCCGCCTACTTAATCTCCCGCCCTCCCGCTCGCCTTAGACTTAGTGATTACGACTCCTCTGAGGTGGAAGCCGGAGGACAGACAGCCACGATTTTAACCTGTTTGAATTTATTTTTGCTGCACTGTAAAAACTTGTGATTTGTGTTATTTTTAAAATACTAGCTCTCACTCACCCTGCCCAGCCGCTCCTCGCGCAGACGACTAGAATCTGACGCATTGGAGGCAGGGCTTGCCGCCGTTGGGGGTTGAGTCTTTCTGCCCACCTGTGCTGGGACGAGTCCTGCCCACCCGCCTACTTAATCCCCCGCCCTCCCGCTCGCCTTAGACCTAGTGATTACGACTCCTCTGAGGCGGAAGCTGGAGGACAGACAGCCACGATTTTAACCTGTTTGAATTTATTTTTGCTGCACTGTAAAAACTTGTGATTTGTGTTATTTTTAAAATACTAGCTCTCACTCACCCTGCCCAGCCGCTCCTTGCGCAGACGACTAGAATCTGACGCGTTGGAGGCAGGGCTTGCCGACGTTGGGGGTTGAGTCTTTCTGCCCACCTGTGCTGGGATGAGTCCCGCCCTCTTCCATCCCCATATAACACACACTACTTCCCGGCCGCCCAGCGGGCGGACGCAGCGGACGCGCCGGCGGCGCGCCAAAGGCGCGCCAAAGGCAAGCCCGTCTGCGCCCGTCGGCGCCCTGAGGCACCCAGCGGCCAGAAACTCTGCCCATTCTGAGCCGGCACTCCGCAGCTCAATCACTTACTCCTCTGAGGAGCTTCGTCGCCTGAATAACACCCTCCCCTCTTGCATATCTCTTGATTGCTCGCTCAAAACGCCATCAAAATGCCCACAGTGCAACTTTGCATATTCCTGCAACACTGCACCTTTAGTGCCACTAACCCCCCCCCTACAAGTTCTGGAGTATTAACTGTCGATCTCTGCCTAAAAACAGAGATCATATATTCGACATATTAACTTCCACCCAGCCAGATGCACTGTTCCTAACGGAAACCTGGCTCCATGCGAGCTCCGGGCCAGACGTGGCTAGTGCCCTGCCACCTGGATATGTCATAGTTAGGCAGGACAGAGCCACGGGGAAAGGTGGGGGGGACAGCGATCATTTTTAAGGACACCTACTCCTGCTCTCTGGACGCTGTTCCTTTTCCAAACTGTGAAGCTGCACTATTCAAGATAGCGGTCTCCCCTCGACTGACGCTATCGGGCATTCTAATTTATCGCCCCCCTGACAAGCCTACACAGTGGCTAGCTTCATTCGCTGAGCGCGTTGCTCCCCACGCTATGAAGGCAGCTAATTTCACGATCCTGGGAGACCTAAATCTCCACCTAGAGGACACGCAGAACGGCTTAAGCAGAACATTTTCATCCGACTGCGAGGCCATCAATCTAATACTGCGCAACCGAGGCCCCACCCAACAGGCAGGCCATTTACTTGATCCTATCATCTCCAATATCTTGTTTGACTGTACCTCCCCTGCCCTCCCCCTCGATTGGTCCGATCATTATGCCATTTGTTCACCCTGCCTGCTGATACTACAAAGTGCATGCCCCTTCCTGGCACTATGGGCAACCATAGAGCCTGGTCTAAGCTGAACATCTCGGCGTTCAACGCCTCACTTCTTGCCACCTGCCCTGATACCAAACTTGGGTGCACTTCCCTGGTTCAGGAAGTATCTTATTGGTTAACTTCTAACATTAACCACCACCTGCCTCCGCGTCCCAGACGACCGATCCCTCATCTTGCCCTAGCCCCATGGTTCACGGACGATCTGAAAGCAATTAAATCTGAATGCAAACACCTGGAGAGATCTGGCGAAAAACTTATGCCCTGAATGACAAATTAACTTATCGTTCAGCACTCAGGCAATACCATTGAGCCTGTAGAAAGGCCTTTTTGTCTCAATCTATCGAAAAGGCCATCAACCGGCCGAAAGCCCTCTTCTCCATGGTCAAAAAGCTAGCAGGCTCAAATACCGTCTCCATTCCACCCGCGCTTGGGGAAGTGGAATGCAATAAAATTGCGGACTTTTTCATATCTAAAGTCGAAACCATTTACAATACCCTGTCTCTAGTCTCCCCTAAACCGCCTCCCGACCCCCACACCCTGGACTCCCTGAGCCTGCTATCGCAGGAAACACAGATCTCGGAATGGCCCCTGTTAGACTCCAACTCGCTGCTCGCCTGCATGACGATGGTCAACTCAGGTTCCCCCCTGGACCCAATTCCTATGAACATCCTCCGCCAGCTCTCTCCTGATGCTCTACTGGTCATTCAAGAGCTCCTGAATTCCTCATTGCGGGAATCTATAGTCCCGGATGAATGGAAAAGAGCCATGGTAGTGCCACTCTTAAAAAAAAACGGTGCAGACCCCAAGATGCTTGCCAACTTTCGGCCCATCTGCTTGGTGCCTATGTTCTCAAAAATCCTGGAGAGGCACGTTAACATCCATCTCACCTCTCATGTGGAGACTACAGGTTTTCTACATCCGTCCCAGTCGGGATTCCGCTCCCACTTCTCCACCGAAACAACCCTCCTGGGGGTTACTGAGAACCTACGCACTCATCTCGATCATTGTGAGACCGCGGCGCTTATTCTCTTAGACATAAGCGCCGCATTCGACACGGTCTCACACCCCATTCTTCTGAGAGCTTTGAGAGCGGCTAGAGTGACCGGCCCTGCCCTTGTCTGGCTGGCCTCTTTCTTAAATCACCGCACTTTTCAGGTTGTCTCTTCCGGTTCCTCCTCCTCTGTCCGTTCATCTGCGTATGGTGTCCCGCAGGGGTCCTCACTGAGCCCTATGCGCTTTAATATTTACGTGAGACCCCTGGCCACCATCGTGAAAGACGCTGGTCTATCCCTCTACTCATACGCAGATGACACTCAGATCCTTTTTTCCCTATCCTCAGCCGCAGCAAAAGCTCCATCCGCACTAAAACTAGGACTTAGCCGAGTGGCAGAGTGGATGCAGGCTAACCTCCTGAAGCTGAACGGAGATAAGACGGAGGTGCTCGTTCTGGGCAAGCAAAAGCACCTCTGGAGCCCTGCACACTGGCCATCAGAAACGCGCCCACCACCCCTTCCAGTGACCCAGGTTCGCAACCTTGGCTTCGTCCTGGATGACTCGCTCTCCATGGGGCATCAAGTGGTCAAGGTGGCAGCCACTTGCTTTTCCATCCTGGGGTGCTTCGAAAAATCTTATGGGTGCTCCCAGTATGGACTAGATGCTCGGTTGTCCAGGCTTTAATGACCTCTCGCCTGGACTACGGCAATGTACTCTACCTTGGAGGCACCTTGGAGCTTCAGAGGAGATTTCAGCTTGTTCAGAATTCAGCTGCTCGCCTCCTCTGTAAGGTCCCATAGAGATCTCCAATCTCCCCCTTTCTTAGAAACCTTCACTGGCTCCGCATCGCTAACCGAGTCAAATTCAAGGCCCTCTGCTTTATGCATAAAATCAAGCTTGGGTCAGCCCCAGTTTACCTCCAGGCCCTTGTCCAACAATATTCTCCACCCCGCCTCCTTAGATCATCAGCTCATGGCAACTTTCTGATTCCGCGCTTTAAATTGATGAGAATGGGCGGACGCTCTTTCTCCTGTGTTGCCCCCAGGCTGTGGAATTCTCTTCCGGCTACACTGAAACTCGAACCATCTTTGTTGAAATTCCGCAGAGACCTTAAAACCTGGCTCTTTTCTCAATAACAACTGCGATGTGAAATCATTACTTTACTGGCGCTGGGAGACCCCCTGTGGGTAGCTGTGCGCCCTATACATTCAACTACAACTACAATACAATACAATACCAAGGTTTCTTACTTTCTTTGATGCTTTAGGAGATTGTCTCAGATTGCCAGGCATTGTGGAGGGTGGGTCATGTTTTTTCCAGTCACCACAGGTGAGTATTTCAGTTTTGGACTCATTTAATTTGAGATGGCTTCAAGTCATCCAACGATCAACATATTTCGGAGGCAACTGAAGCGTTTTGAGACTCCATTGTCTTTAGGACTATCCAATTTAGGAAGTATTTGCATGTCGTCTACATAGTTATGGCAGGTGAGCTGCAATTCATCAATCATTGCCAGTAATGATTTTGTTTAGATGGTGAAAAGCTTGAGTGAGAAGACAGAGCCTTGAGGTACCCCTACTTTTATGATGTGCAGTTTGGATGAGAAAGAAAGAGAATAGATGCCAGTTGTGCTGTTTTGAAAGTAGGAGGTGATCCAATCAAAATTAATCCCCTCCAGGCCAGCTTCACAGAGTCTTTGGTTCAGAGCGTCATGATCATCGGTGTCCAAGGCACCTGAAAGGTCGAAAAGAAGTAGTCCTGTGACCCAGTTGTTGTCTGCTGTGTTTTTAAGGTCATCCCAGCTGGCGATTAGGACAGATTCTGTGGCTCTTTCTGAACGGAATCCTGTTTGGAAGTCGAAAAGTCTGGAGTTATCTTCAAAAAATTTAGATATTTGGGTGAATGCTGCTCTGTTGTAGTTGTGTAGGTCTTTAGGGTTCAGGTTTGTATTTGTCAGTAATGGGTGTGTGTATGTGTTTTTAAAGTCTTAGGTAAAAACTCTTGTTGTCAAGGAATGATTGATGAATGTTCTGACTGGTGTTGCAGCAGAGGTTATTAAAAGGACGTTCTTGAAGATTTGTTGTGGACAAGGGTCAGAGGGGCAGCCTGCTGGCCTCCTTGTTTTGACAAGATCAATGAAATTAGTTCATGATAGTTGTTGGAAGGAATGCAGAGGATGGGTTAACCTACTCTTGGGGGATATTGTTGGAAATGGACTGGTGCTAGTGGTTTTCGTTTGGTCGAAATGGGAATCCAACATTTTTACTTTGGTTGTGTAATGGTTTTTCCTTTGGCAAGTTTTGTTGCTTTAGGTGGAATTAGGGTATCAAGAACTTCCAGAAGCCACTAGTAGAGTTTTCTAACTGAATGTATTGTGTCCATATCCATGTTAAATGTTACTTGTGTTTCTAGGTCCTAAAAGTGTGGTTTCTTCCAAGGTCTATGTGGTGGCTGGTAAGTTGGCCTTACATGAGGCGTTGTAGTGTCCTGTGTTGGAAAGCTACCAGATGGTGGTCTGACCACATGACTGGAGTTATTCTTTAAAAAAGTTACTAGTTCTGTATTGGCAAAAATAACATCTAGGATGACAAAAATTACATCTATGATGTCTCCAGTGATGTGTATGGTTTTGGGGAAAAGCTGATGTAGGTTTAGTGTGTCTAGTTTAGTGAGGATAGGTCGGGGATAGGGCATATTAGGTTCATTGATCCATGTGTTTAGGTCACCAAGGATGCATAGGTAGGAGTGTAGAGCCAGAAGGTTTGAAAATGTGTCTAGAAATGTGTCTATGAATGCTCCATTCCTAGTTCCATTACTAGGTGGTAGCTACAGGAGAAAATTGGTGTAGGGTTGCATCTGGTGATAAGGGCCTCAAAATATTATATAGAAACATATGTAGCTTTGGTGAGATTTATTGTTTCCTTGAATGGAACCGCTAGTTCAACTCCTCTTTTTTTCTCTGCAATAATGTGTGAGAGTTTGATAGCCTGGGGAAGTAGGTTTGTGCAGCATTGAAGCCCTGTCATCTGCCAACCATGATTCATTTATGAAGAGCAAGGTAGCTTGTGTGTCTGTGAGTAGGTAAGCTTGTTCTTAGAAAGGGATTGTGCATTTATTAGTGAGCAGTTTAGAGATTGTGTTTTGGTAGTTGTGTAAATCTGTTTGCTGGAAGAGCGAGTAGAGTCCTTTGGGCTTGTAGTAGGTAAACTATTGGTAATATTGTTAACTATATTGGAATAGCAATAGTGTTTGTCTTTACCAGTATCCTCTTCCAACAACCTTAGAAGACATTTTGTCGGGTCTATATGTGCAGCACTGAAGCCATGTCAACTGCCAACCATGAATCGGTTATGAAGAGCAAGTCAGGTTGTTTGCCAGTGAGTAGGTAATAGATGCGGTGCTTGTTTTTAGAAAAGGATTGTGCATTTATTAGCAGGCAGTTTAAAGACCGTGTTTTGGTGGTTGTGTAAATGTATTTGCTGGAAGAGCAAGTAATATCATTTGGGTGTGTATTATGTATTCTATTGGTGATATTGTTAACTGTGTTGGAATAGCAATAGTGTTAGCCTATATCATTATCCTTGCCCAACAGGCTAAAAACACATTTATTTGGCTCTGTGCATGCACGTCTTGAGATAGTGGTGGAGAGTGAGACGGTTGGCTGGTCAGTTCTTTTCTTGATCAATAGAAAAGTAGTTGCAAAGTGTTGAACAAGGGTGTGCTGTGTATGTGGTTTGTGAATGTTGAGGGTGGAATGTGCATGTGTGAAGGGTGGAGGAGGAGCAAATGGGTCATGTTTTGAGGCTCTTAATTGTGCAATGGATGAAAGGTGGGAAAATAAGCATTGTTTATTGGAGTAATTTGTGATTGGTGATGTAAATGTTTGGAAATGTGTGTGCAAAGTTGGTATAGGATGTGCATTATTTTTGTGAGCAAAAGGGAGGGAGTGGATGTTTGTATTTTGTGATGGAATGCAGCAGGAAATTGTGTGTGTGTTATATTTAGTATTTGCTGAGTCACATGCGATATTGATATAGTGAATTTATGTGTAGGATTTGGATCTAAAGTAATGATGGAGAGTGTATGTTGAAGGGGATAGGGGTGGTGATGTGAGTTGGAGAAGAGAGTATGTGGTGTTTTGGGGAGATAAGAGGGATTATGAATGTATTGAATGTATGTGGTAACAGGTAGTATTTAGGGGTGAAGTGAAGTGTAAGGAGTGTTTGTGTGTTTTTGATTAAAGAGGAGAGGATGTTATTGGAGTCGAGATGAAAGAGGATTCAGTAAAGGGTTGCTGGTGCAAGAATGTGGCCTGTTAGGAGTAAGCAGATAGTAGAGCTGTTTCTTGGTATGAAAAGGGAGGGTGTGATTGAGGGGACTAGTGTTATGTGATTTTTCTGTTGTGTTGATGATGTATGTGTTTGACATTGGCATACAGCAGAGAAGTGATTTGTGTGACATTAAAGGTACTATTGAGTTGCAACAGGTGTGAAAATGTATATAGATTTGTTTTATGGTGTTTTGTAGATTGTTTATAGTCTGAATTGTGGATTGAGTATGTTTGCTGTGCATGAGTAGTGTGAATTTGCTGAGAATGTGTATGTATGTTTAATTATGTGGATGGGTTCTGGTGCTAACCTATAATTTTAAAAAAGAACCGTATTTCTGGCCCTTGGTTTGACCTCGCCAAACAGGCAACTGCCTATGTCCTCTCCAGCGTTAGCCTCGACACCCGAACTGGGACGCCCAGAGCCTTAAGGTTAAATGGCCCTAGTTATCAGGTGACTTTTCTGCAAAAGGAACCCAAGCCTTATGCTAAACAATCAGAACACTAGCCCTAAAGCCTAGTGCCAATGACACCCAGGTCCTATTAACGAATCACAGCCCTAGCGCTCGCAACCAATCAAGCCCTAGACCATAAGTCCTAGTTCTCATAAAAACCCTAGCCCTATCAGCCAATAAGAACCTAAATCCCAAGCTCTACCCAGTCACAGCCCTTGTGCTAGCAACCAATCAAAACCCAAACTCTAAGCCCTAGATCCAATAGAACCCTAGCCTTATCAGAACTCAGATCCTAAGCCCTAGGTCCAATAGAAGCCATAGCCCTAGGAACCAATCAGAACATGGCAACAACAAATAAGTAATCTATTTTTGAGCATTTCACCTTAAACTTAAGAGGCTGTGCAAGGTGTTAGGGGAGGGAACACACTTTGCTGAGTGGCCCATTCCCCAAGCTGTATGCAGCCCCAGGAACCCTATCTCCGGGGCCTACCTATAAAATAGGTGGGTGCCATGGTGGCCATCCAAAACACCCATAGACAACACATTAGGGGCTGTCGTGGGGGCCCGGGACCCAAATGCCACAGCCAGCTCCTAGCATGGTGCTGGAGCTGGCATTGCTATATTGCATTTTTTAATCTCCCTCCATATGGGAGCAAACACAAAGTCTTCTCACAGCAGGCGGGAGATTTAAAAATATTGCCACCAGCTGGGAGCAGAGAGACTTTCGAACCCAGTCATCCAGATATAAAAATATTTGTTTACTGTAATTTCCCAAAAACTACTAAACGGACACCAAATCACAAAAAGCACAATCTGTGTACCAAGATATAGCTTCCTGACAAAGTTGGTATAATTGTGTTCAACAAAGTTTGCAGTAGCCCTGGCTAAAAAGTCTCTTGCACAGTGGTCTTGCATTTTTTAACCTCCCATTTTCTTGACCCTTGCTTGAAGGATTACCCTGAAACTCTCCATGCACAAACTAATCAAAAAATTGCGCTTTTTGGGACAGGTTCATGGAGATTCATGAAACAGGGAAACACAAAAAACGCATTTCCTATGAAAACGATGCCCTAGCTATGGCAACTCAATGGCAACTGCCACTCGGTAATAGATATCAATATATTTATATATGCATATGTTTATCACTGAACGTCAGAGTGACGATCAGATTATAGGTTACTTGGAAAAATAAAATCTAAAACTTCACAGAAAAAAGAAAGGTTTAAGTGAAGTTATAGTTAGGTGTAGAGATATGGTAAAAACAGAAATTTAAACACAAAAAGACTCAGAAATGGACCTGCAATAGTTTACTGAGCTAACTATAATTTGCGCCTTCCATGGATTGCTTATACCGCATGTATTACATTATTCATGACATGCTAAAGGACATAATTTTAAGGTGCTCTCATGTGATGAGACAATTGCCTGGGATTACACAATGCAATTTGGCCTATGCTTTATTATCTTTTTTTTTGCCCAGCTTAGATCAAAGTGTAATGCTATATGTTTAATTCTTTGAGGTGCTAAATCAGTGCACACTTCTGGGCTATACATTTTCCCAAGGTTTGGTGGTGGTAGTGTTCAGGGATGGTAATGTTTTAATGCCCAATTTCAATCGATCCATTTAATGATTGGACAAGATTCTACAATGAAAAGTATGTTGCAGCTTTTGGTTACCTGCCCTGCTTTTCAAGTAGCTGGCTTAGTTGCAGCACAGCTCATTGGTGGAGCTGTTTGTGGTTGCTAACATAGGAATAACAATAACTGTTATAGATGAGTGCTGAGGTACATTAACTGATTTGTGTGAGGCATCCATGATTTAAGGTACTCTTTTTCAGCAGGCCTAGCTGGATCCCTGTAGCTGGCCAACGCTATATTGCGGTCGGCCTGAAATTGAGACTTTGTCCCGGTCTAGTAGAACCAGATATTCACAGTTTGGTTTGAGCTTTTTCACACTATTTGCACAGTAATCTTTAAACTTGCATAGCTCCGATTTTACTGATTGGATTTTTTTTCTGATCATTGACACAGTATCGAAACCTAAAATATTGTGAAACAGAAATAGGATGTCAAAAATATCAATCACAAAAATATTGTTGTTCTATACATATAATATAGATGTTTTGTATTGTTTTACACTAAGATCAGAAACGATGTGTTTGTGTGTGTATAAGTGAGTGATTAGGTGTCTCAGTGAATGTATGGCTGAGTGACTGGTTGTGTGAATGTCAGTTTCAGTCAGTCAGTTGGTGTCTAAGTGGCTGTATGGGTATGTGAGGGGGTACATGAGTGGCTGTATTGGTCAGTGATTGGTTGTCTGAGTTCCTGCATTGTTGTCTGAGTGTCTGTGTGGGTGGGTGAGGGTGTGTGTGACTACCTGTATGGATGAGTGAGTGGATTAGTCAGTGGCTGTATGGGTCGGTGAGTGCATGTGTGAGGGGATTTTTGGGTCAGTGGGTGTGTGAATGTTTACCTTTTTATCATGTGTGTTATGATTTCTTTATTAAAACATAGAAAACATTTCTAATTTGGCATTAATTATTTTCTTATGTTCTGTATTCATTTTATTACTGCTTGAAGTGATGCATACATACTTCATAAATTGCCTCCAAATTAAGCCTGCTGCTCTGTCCCATGCTACCTGGGGGTTGAGCACAGATTAAATTGGGGGTCGCTTGTGCCTCATCCTGACATCCTGACAAGGATTGTAGTTCCTGCTTGAGAAGGGTTTCACAATTCTCAGCATGTAGCCCAATTTCTTACACTCCACATCCCCAAAACCTAACTATTCACTTCCGGTTCATCCAGTTATTTGTTGATTTGTTAAATAAGAACCCTGACTTGCAATTAAAGTGTCCCCATAAAAGGGAGTCATTGGATAATCCGACTTCTGCAGGTCAGTTAATGCAGGACGGCCAGCAGTTGACGTTGCTCCTTACCATGAATCCGTAAATTAATGTACTATGTGGGAATGCATATTTTTGGGATCACAGTCGCCTTGATAAAGAAAGCAAGTCTTCTATGGATAAATATAAAATTTAAATATCTGTGTCGGTTTGTTTTGCGACATTATACTGGGTGTCAGGAAAGGTTGGTTTTATCCCATGGCACAATGATCTATTTGTGCAAAAAGATATTGTTATAGTATAGTTGGCCATTGAACAGTGTGCAATAGTTCGGTATTGACCAGTAAATATTTACTAATGTGTCAAAAGAAGCTGTTTCTACAGCAAGAAATATACTTAACTTCTGTGCTGAAAATGGGTTATGAAGGGTATGTAAAAGCCAACCAGTACCCTAATCAAAACAAACTACGTGAAGCCAAGCTGCATATATATTAAAAATGTAAGAGCTTACATCGGAGTGACGCTGCACCGAAATAAATCAGGATTAAGATGGAAAAAATCTGTCCTCTAAAACATTATTACAAATGGAATGTAAAGCATGCCCAGCAGCTATGGGGCTGTCTATGACATGGGAAATGTTTGTAATAAGTGTTCACGTGGGCGCTCCCTGTCGCTAATCACCCAAAACTATCAGTAACACCAGAGAAGAAAATGTTGATCCTATTGGAAGACATGAAAATCTATACTATGAAGGATATTTTCCTCAACGGCAGATTCATAGAAAGAAATGACCCATCACTATGCACGCACAACACACCAATGAAGATATTTGCACATATGCGGCTGCAAGCAGCGGCTAAAGAGCTATATAAGACCTACCCGGAAGAGCCACCAACTTTCCAGTTACTACAGGCACAACTAATGGCAACAACCCGGCAGAAGTTAGTCACCCGCCTATACAATGCATCTCAATTAGAACAAAACATAGCGACCAATAGATCATTAGCTAAATGGGAAAAGCTGTTAGAAGGTAAGATAGAGGAGCAAGACTGGGAATACAGTTGTACACAACTCCGAATACTGACATTGAACTGTAATTTACGGATAATACACTTTAAATTTCTTCACCAATTTTATTACACACCGACCCAGCTCCACAGATATGGCCTAAGATCACATGACAGATGTCACAAGTGCAACGCCATAAATTCCAACTTCCTACACTTGGCGTGGGCATGCCCTAAAGTGCACGAATATTGGCAGGAAATTGTAAGGGCGATAACAGAAATGCTGGCTGAGCAGGGGCCGAATACGCCAATCGTCTACTTATTGAGGATATATAAATTGACACTGACAAAAGGGCGCAAGTTTCTAGCAGTAGCACTATTACTAGCGAAGCGACGGGTTGCCATTAGATGGGGCAGAAAATGGCCTCCTAGATTCAAGGACTGGCTCACAGACATGTCATATTGCATGGAAACCATGGAGACGTATGCGGAGGATCTACCGCTCTTGTCGAGACCCCGAATTTTTGGGAACCGTAAACAATACCTTCTGTCAGTACAGGAGGGTAATTCATGAATGTAAACTGGTGAAAATGAACAAATACAGCAGAAGGTCTGTTATACTTTTTAATTTCTTTTGACATTAGGGAGATGATGTTAGGCTCTATGGGGCATAATATCAAGGGGGTTTATCTCCACTTTTTTGGTTTTAAAAGCCAAGAAAGCGGAGATAAAATGATCTCCCTATTACCTAGCTGTCGCTAACACCAGTTAGCGACAGCTAGTAGGAGATAGCGACCATCTTGGGCCCCACTTTGCATGTCAGTGATATTTATCACTAATGTGTGTGTTATGTGTTATATGATTTGTAAAGCGCACAGCTGCCACAGCAAAGTGGCGTCCCGGCGCTATGTTGGACAGAATAACACAACCAGATGGAGATATCAGACGGAGCTGAAGGAACAAATTAGATTAGTGGGAACAAAAAAGTTTTGACAGCTCTCCTGAAAGGCAGTAGATCCTGAATAATGTGTGTTTGCATCTATTCAGCACTGACAATTCCCATGAACAGGAGAACAAGAGAAATGAGAACCTACTATAAATTGTATGAATACAAACATTAACAATGTAATTAAATATAAATCATTCATCGTTAACTGTCAGACAGAAGCACAATTATAATATACACTTAAAAGTTGGCATTTTTCAGAGCATGTAGTGTCCTTTCACAAATAAGTGAGCAGGGCAGGTTTGTAAAAAACATAAAAGATCTACAAGGGTATTGAGTAGGCCAGGAACTAGAACATTTCGAATAAACGTAGTCCATAAAAGGCAAAGTATGGGAAGGAAAGAGAGGGCAGGAGAAATTGGACTGGACACAGACGCTGTCAGTAAGTGGTAGAGTGAAAGAGCATAGAGCCAACAGAGGATGGGTGCCCACACAGAGAGGAGTGCCGAGAGAGAGAGAGAGAGAGGAGCGCCGAGAGAGAGAGAGGAGCGCCGAGAGAGAGAGAGAGAGAGAGAGAGAGAGAGAGAGAGAGAGAGAGAGAGAGAGGAGCGCCGAGAGAGAGAGAGAGAGAGAGAGAGAGGGAGAGGAGCGGAGAGAGAGAGAGAGAGAGAGAGAGGAGTGCAGAGAGAGAGAGAGAGAGAGAGAGAGAGACCCTGACCCTGACCCTGACCCTCACTCTGACCCTCACTCTGACCCTCACTCTCACTGCCTGCCACCACCGTCAGCCGCCATCCGATGCATGCCAGAGCTCACGTAGCCAGGGAGCTTCTATATGCCCCGGCGCTTTGCTGATGCACGCACATGCGTTTCTCTTTCAGTAATCCATTCTTTCAGGGTCAGCCCTAATGACTTCACTTACAGCGATCACACCTCCCTCTGTCAGTCAAAGGTGTCTCTTTGTTTCTAGCGAGCACTAATCGCCCGTCCCGTAGAGCGGGTAAGTGCATTCTAGTGGACAATGCATAGGTCCAGACTGCACTCCAGGAAATCGATTACGGAGCTTAGTCACTAACCAGACCCCCCAGGATATAATATAGCGGCTTTTGTAAAAATGCAGCGCGATTTCTACAGAAGTGCCGATTTCGCGGGCACTTCTGTAAAAATCGCGGCATTTTCACAAAAGTGCCGATTTCGCGGCAAACCGTGAAATCGCGAAATCGCGATATCCTGGAGGGTCTGATTAGATGTGGTAGTTTGGGTCACACATCTGACTCGAAATTTTGTTTTGCAGCCAAACAGGAGTGTATGAAATGTGGTAAGATAGGGCACTATGCTCGAGTTTGTAGGAGCAAAGCTCGTCCATCTGTCTCATGTGTAAGTGATATTACAGACACTACTGATGATAATAATAAGATTTTAGTGGTAGAAAATGTTGAGTGCTCTCAACATGAAGAGCACAAGAGGAGAAATAGACCTAAAGCGCTTTTCACTATAAATGATAAGAATGTACATTTGATGGTGGATACTGGTTCACGCTACACCATTGTACCTAATTCTCTTTATATAGATACGTGGGGATTAGGTTCACTTCTTCCGAAAGATATTTCTCCTGGTGGGTATCAAGCAGAACCCCTAAACATTCTAGGCTATTTTGAAGCTAATATAAAGTTTTTGACAAGACATTTTGGTTCCTAGGGTCATGTTACCTTATGGCGTGCCCTGTATATACAAAGGGGATGTTGCTGTCTTACTTTTACAGAGCGTATTTCCTGTGTTTAATCCTGCTTGGTCTACTAGGTTGTTTGTATCTAATCAATGCCCCATTTTGTAGGTTATTCTGCATTGATTTCCTAAGGCAACATGTTCACCCTACGGTGTACCCTTATTTAGGGGAGGATGTGTGGCTAGTCAATGCCATATTTTGGAACTAGGGCGATGTTGTACCTTATGGTGTACCCTGTATAATTATAGGAGATGTCGTAATATTGGTCTCACAGGGTGTATATCCTGTGTTTCACCCTGCTTAGGCAGCTAGGGTGTCTATGTATAAATCTTTGCCCCATTCACGTTCTAAGGGTTAGTACCCTACGGTGTACCCTTACTTAGGGGAGGTTTTGGGGAGGTTTTGGTGCCAGTCAGTACCAACCTTTTTGTTTCCTAGGGTCTTGTTGTTACCCTTTGAAGAAATTACGTTTCACACTTTTAACGTGGTGTACCCTTTCATTAGGGGAGGTTGTCTGCATGTAACTATTTTGTTCGAAAGTTTCAAAGATTAGTATCCTATGTGTACCTTTTTTGGGAAAGGTGGTGTGCGTTGTCAGCGCCGCCATTAAGTGATGTTGCGTTGAACAATTTCTACATTGTTCAATTGTGTACCCTTTTGTTAGGGGAGGTTGTATATGTTGGTCTTAATTGCATCACTCTATGTGAGTAGTCGGGGTGCGTTGTCAGCGCTACCTCGTGGTGTAGTTGCGCCACTATTGTCAGTGTGTAGCTACTGTGTACTTTGTTCCAGGGGTGTTATTTCCTCTGGTGTACCCTTTTCTGGGGAGTTGTTTTTGTTCCACAGTTTAAAGGTTGCCTTCTAGGTGTACCCTTGGAGGGGAGGTTGTTAGTGCACATCATGCGCTAGTCTTTATTGCAAGGCATACCCTTTTTCTGTGTAGGTTGCTTGTTCAATTTTATTGTGCTTTCTTCCATCTGCACACATTTTGTCATTCAGTTGTTACACCCTACTTAGTTTACCGGGATCGCTACCTTGTTTTATTAAGGAGGGTGGATGGGCATGTTATATAAATTGCATTCTTGTGTTTTGTTCAACCATGACCAATTGTGCATCTTATAAATATCTCTCTACAAGCCTCTTTTAATTTTCTTATGTTTCTGCTTCCACGCTTGTGCTTCTTGCTTTTCAAACTGTCTCTTTGACTTGCTCTTATGTCTACAGTCTCCTCTGGATTACTCTACTCTGTCTTAACTTATTACTTGCTGTTGTTCACTAACGGAAGAGGATGTGTGGTAAATGCTTTCTATATCTATTCCCCTTTACCACTGCATCAGAATGTCCTGTGACATCATAGAATGTTTAAGTGCCTGACTGTGGCTAGAGAGTCAGTTGGTCATCTCAGGCTGAGGAGCTGGTAGCTCGCTCCTGGTGGGGTTTTATCCTTGTATCTTCCTATCCTTTAACCTGCCACCTAACTACCTGCTAATAAAGAGGGATCTACTACTACTCCTGGACTACGCATCATTGTTTGTGTACCACATATTCCCTATCCTAGAGCGCCCCCAGCGCAATGCGTTGTAATGGTTTGCGTTGTAAAAGTTGCGATGTAAAAGCACTGCGTGGTAAAAGTTGCGTTGTAAAGGATGTTTCCCCTCCTCAAAGTGCAAACAGGTTGCTGCATACACTGTGAAACATGGAGCAGCTTTGAAGGATTTCACTTGAATGAATTGCCCCGAGGGAAGCACAAGTGTGTGGCTGCACTGAGTGCAGCACATTCCTGTAATAGGGCATACTTTCCCTGCTTGTGCACAGCATACCTATTTAAAGGAGTGCTAATGCACAAACAGCAAAAGTGACAGTGGCTGTCTAGGTGGCTTTGAAGTGAGAGATATGAAGAAGTATGTTTGACCAAGCGGGGAAAATGGCCAATATTCTGTAGCAAGTTTCATTTGGCAAGGCTGCAAAGACCAACTTCTGGATGAGAGCGCGATGAGGCACCATGAGAGCAAACTCCTGTTCTGTTTGCACAAAAAGATGATAAATAATAATGCAAACCCTTAATGAAAAAAAATACAATTGCCCATCCCTCACGCTAGAAACAAAAGTCTGCATCCGAAAAAGTTGTGTGGTAACCCAAAACATGAGTGCCGTGCCATCAAGCGAATGCCAATGCTTTAAGAGGTATGACCTTAAGCCTCTTTCTGAATTTTGCATGTAGTATAGTGTGTTTTGTATGGTGCCTGTAGTGGTGGCAGGATGTGTTTCTTGATAGCTAATACTTTCTGTTACATGACCTAAAATGCTATGGGGCTTATTACGATGTTGGTCGGGGTTGCCCCCAACCAACATCATCTTGGACTCTGGACCGGCCGACCTCCGGTCAGCGCTTCCGACTATCTGATTACGCTGGGACTGAACACAGTTCGGTCGCATTCTCACTTTTCTCTATGGGACCTTGTGCCACAGCCGTAAACCGGCTGTAATACAGACTTCTATGGAGAAATGGGGGTGTGTTTAAAACCCTGCACTCTGTGATAGGCACCCCGTGATGCCTGGCACACAGTGCAGGGTTTTAGCAAGGCGCACCCTAGTTACCCCCTTGACCATTATCCGTAGACCGCGGAGGTAAGGGGGCCTTGCTGGGGGCCACCAAAGTTTCTTTCTGACAGCCTTTCCATGCTAGAAAGGCCAGCTGGACGACTCCAACTGCTGGCACCGCAATCCGGCTGTCAGACCGCAACCCGACCGTGTCGGTCAGAAAGCCTCTGACCGCGGAAGTAAAGCTTCTGACTAGCAGCCGGAGGCTTTCCGTCCACCATCATAATGGGCCCCCATATATTTCCAGCTCTGAGTGAACCATGATAGTTACTAATCAATGAACAGAGAGTTATCAGCTGGGTATTGTGTGCTAGAATGAAAACAAATGAAGACAAGAAAATAACCAGAATGCAATTTTACTATGAATATATGTTTGGTGGTTTGGGGAAAAGCGTAGAAAACACAATCGTTTTGCATGCAAAGCTAAAAAAGAGCTACAACTTACCAGATGTTTGAGGAATTATATCTGCAGGAAGACAGAAAAAGTTGTGTTAGAATATGAAACATTTTATTAGGATGTTAACTATTTAATTGCCTTGAGACTTCCACTCCATTCAAAGCACTTTCTGACATTTGAGAGAGCTGATTCATGGGCCTCCTCTGTATGTTTCCCAGAAATGGTTGCCAGGCGAAATTAATATCCTATTTTTCCCACATACTTGGGATTATGAAGATATCTTCATTTGCATTTTGCCCTTAAGAGTCTGAGAATATAGCAAACATAGGACAAACTGGTATTAACAAAATTAAAAGTCTACAAAATTTTGTGTGTTTTTACTATAAATAGCTGTCTTTCAATTGCCCACGTCCCAGGTTTTTGAAAGAATCAGAGAGAGAAATCAAATCAATTTCTAAAACTACTTTAATTAGAAAAAGCTTACACTTATTTTTCTTCTTCTTTGTAAATTTCCCTACTGGTAATTCATGAATTGAATACCATGCATCCATTGAACCTACCTTTTTGAGAAAATAGTTTAATCAAGGTTTGCCAAATGTTTGTTTTGGAAAAGTCCCTCACATTCAAATGTATTCCTGCCCAGAGTTACCCAGCTGCAGTGATATCTGGATCTTTGGTAACAAGTGGTGTCATGGCCGAAGACGGCTCATGCCTGTGTGCCATGATCTAGGCCTGTCTCACGGATTGTGGACTGATCAGATCAGGAGGAGTGTACAATGCACTATTGCCCTTACCAAGTGCTAGGTAGCCCTAGCATTATATGTGCAGTATATAGTTTTTGCAAGAGTAATCTGTAGCACGGCCAGGTCAGGTTACCGTTGTCTTGGAGGTGGGGCATACTGCCTCACACAATTTAAGTTCTGTTGCTGGATGCTTAGCTCACCCTTCGCCTCCCTCAGAATGGATGGGGGACGGGAGAGAGTATGTTGGTACACAGCACACTATTATGTATTTATGACTGTGGTAGCAGTGCATGAAAGCTTGCATGTGTGTCTTTACATGGTGTGCTGTTATGTATGTGTGTCTGTGAAAGCAGTGCATAGTGTCTTTCAAGCATGTCCTACACAGTTCGTGTATTAGTCCTGAAAAAGTAGATGTTGATGTATGCAAAGAAACATATGTGCTTGAAAACAAAATCAAATCACTGTTGTTGAAATGACCCAATATGACCTCTCCACCAACCCAGAGTCAGAAATATGTATTCAGGCAGGCCCTGTGACCTAGGCCTGAGGCAACTGATTGACACATCACTGGTGGGTTGGCACGTAACAGGCAGGACAAAACGTGCTAACAGGAAAAACGTAGATAAATCCCACAGATAGGCAGAGATACCACAGTGGTCTGGGGAGATTGGCCCAAATAACCAAACATGGCTTGAGGGTTTGTGTGTTCCCAAAACACAATAAAGTTAGATGCAATATGAAGTTAGGAACACCCAGCCAATCAGGACACAGCACACACAATGACCACACACTCTCCATACCGGGCATCTGGGACATGTAGCCCACCGGCCCGCATTGAGCCTTCATGGCTAGGCCCACATTCCTCTTCCTAAAAAGGTTTGATGAATTGTTTTTTGATGCTCCAAGAAATGTATATAATGTAGCTCAAATGTATTGTAATTTTAGACAGACTTCGGATCTTGACTCAGTAAATGTTCTCCCCACCCGGATGGATTCACATCTGCACAGCAAAGAAGGTAAGCAGGTGCCACAATTGATTGAAAGTTCTGCTGAATCAGTAGGGCAGAGGTACGTCCTGAAGCTGCAAACAATGGGTACGAGACTACATCGGATCGTTAGTACCACCATTTGGCATATGGCAAATTAGAAAGAAGTGCAAAGATGTAACTTTAGAGCCCTGCCACAGTCAGAAAACTGACTTATTGCCTATCTTATATGTCTGAACTGAGAAGTCGCGAGGCGGCATCAGAGGTGATCCCAAAGAGGTAACTTTTTTGCGTTTGTCAGCACTCTAGAAAAGGTAAAGGTTGTTAGCAGCTTGGACCGTTCGGTGAATCACAGATGGGATACGTGTCTCCTGAGTTTGATACAGGGGTGAGGCCTCACCGCTTTTTCCACTGGGCATGATACATACGGTACGAATATGCACTGGGTGTGATACAGGGCAAGCATCTCAATCTCATTTTTTAGTCTAAAAGGGTTTTCTTCGTGCTACAGGTTTATTAACACAGTTGATATTGAAAGAAGTGAGAGGTATTGTTTGCTTGGACTGCTGGGCATGATGCAGATAGTACACATGACCCCTGTGTGTTATAAAGGGTGTAATTCAGATATTTGGGAACATTTGGACCTTGAGGTTCAGGTGTAACTTGTGCTTGGCCAAGAAGGGCCTGGGTTGTGAAGTTCTTCCACTGTTCCCCCTAAATTGCTTTTATCTCTGTTCAAGGGCTGATATGGACAGACTATCGGGCTCACTTAGTCCTGCGTACGACGCAGAGCCATCCGTCGTCATCGGGTAACATGTGCTAGGCAGCGGGCGAAGGTATTTTCTAACAGTCATTGTTTTTTCTCTGTGAAATGATTCTCTCTTTTTCTTTATTGTGGGTAATAATTGATGCATTCTCAATGTTGTGGTGCTGGTAAATTGCTACAATAGTATTTCTGTCTTAAGTGTTATGTTTTGTTAAATAACTCAATGTGCTTATGAAGGCGCTGCTATTTCTTACAATCAGTATTTCATATCTAGCTACTTTCCTATTGAATTCACATTTTTGAACTGACAATTGCACTTTCTTTCGGGTTGTGACCCTTCATAAACATTTTTTGTTTGTGTTTGTGAAACATTTATTCTGATGCATCTGTGTAAATCTTTGAGCTCATAGAAGTAGTCATAAACAGTAATCCCCGCATATTTATTTACTCAGATCAGCTAAGATTTAATCATGAGAAGCTAGAGTATATCGGTCTCCTAAAAAGTCCCCAACTATCATGGATTCGCTGCTAAAGCACATACAAACTAGGTTGCCCACACAGGTTTAAAAACTTAGCAAGTATTGCCACAAATGGCACACACACACTAAGGTACATGCGTTCGCCTGGCCCGAGGGGGAAAACCTTCGACATCAACATAATCAAATATGCCCCCCTCCTCTCCAAGAACCAGACAAGCTGCAGATGCAGGACATGGGCCAGTCCTCTATCCGGTGGGCAATGCACAAACCCCAACACATGCCCTGCACTGTCAGCAAACCAACGGTCCAAGGAAGAACCCACTGTAGCAGTGAGAGTGAATAACACACCTTACAGCTTCCTAATTGACACAGGGACGACAAAGTGGTCTTTAAGGGAAGGGATCATTCCCTATCCAAAGACTCCATAGACACACAGGTTCTCGGGCATGGCAATGGAGATTCTCTTCCCAGTAACCGGGGAGATAGACTTGGGAGGAAGCTGTGTAAAGGGGCAGTTATTATATCACTCCTCACCCGGATTAATCTCTTAGGTAGAGACTTAATAGCAAACTAAATATGACCATTAATTTCTCAGAAGAAAGGACAATTACCTGCTCAACTCATGAGTTTACCCCATCAAGATGTCTTTTACCATATCCACAGTGCACAGAAGGCCGATAAGGTCATCAGCAACTGACCTGACGATCTTCACTAATACTATATTGACAATGATTGTTAAAGTACCAGAACTGCTGGGTCGGAAGCTAAAGCTGCCCTTTGAATTTATGTTCAGCCATATGGGTCATCATGATTTGGAACCCCAGAAGGAGGCGCTGTTTTGCTTGGAAACTATCAAGATAGGGCCAAATACGGGATACTGCTTCCCACTGACCAAGCAAAGGCAATGTGGGCATGTATCATCTTGGTTACGCCCTGTCGCTGCATAAGGGAGGTAACCAATGACCAGCGGCTCAGACAGTGTCCGAGAGCCTCATAGATCATCTTTGCTGACCTGATGATGGTTAGGGTGGAGATGCAGAATGGAGCCCCATTGCCCATGGTAGTATTAGCAACCTGGCAAGAGCAAGACCTGTCAGCAGTACCGGCACAGCTATGGGTCAAGGGCCCCTATGATGTGGGGCTCATCAATACCGTCAATCCAGTAAAGATAACCCTGCAAGAAGGGGTCATCCTGCTCCAGGTACACCATTACCGGCTCTCCAAAGAAGCTAATGAGGGCATAGCACCAACAATTCAACTAATTGATCAGGAGGTTTTCCACAGGAGGGTCTCCCTGTGCAAAATCCTGAGTTTTTTGGTCAAAAAGAGTAAGGGAGGGACGTTTTTCAGTACTTGTGCCCCCTCAATGACATCACGGTCCCAACATTCCCTCTAGTGCCAGACTTCTTCATCATATTGATGAACATACCCACAGACGCCTGCTATTTTTCAGTGATGGACATCAACAGCTCATTCCTTAGCATTTTGCTGCACCCTGACAGTCAGTACCTGACTGGGTTCACCTTCCGAAGGGTTCAGCTGCTATACTGTAGACTACCGCAATGGTACTGTGAGCCCCCAGTATCTTCAATAGAATATTGAGTAAGGATCTTACTAACTTCCAAGTGAACAGCACACAGTATGTTGACAACATCTTGATATGCAGTCCCCCTGAGGACCTATGTCAGCAGGGCACAATAGCCCTCCGGACTGCACTTGCCAAGAGAGGGTACAACATGAAGAAGGGGAAGTTGCAGTATGTACAACAGGAGGTTAGTTATTTGGGCCAAGTAATCTCATAGGTCAGTCAGTGGATCACGCCAGAATTTGCAGATTCCATCAGGGCTATGCCACCACCAAAATCAAAAAAGGGTATGCAAATGTTTTTAGGACTATGCTACTATGTCCAGCAGTGGGTCTTTGACTACAGTGTGCTTATTGCCCACGCACTCAAAGCCATGAAAAAGGCAAAGACTGTCTATGAGAAACTAGCGTGGACGCCCGAAATGCACCAAGCCTTTGGCAAGCTTAAAACAGAGATAACGAACTCCTCCATGTTAGGAAAGCCGGATTATAAGAAGCAATTCCTCTAATATCGCCTGAGCGCAGGGCAAGTCATGTCAGCCTTCCTAACAGAAAAGTACCCCTGAGGCACACACCCCTTGTGTATTACAGAGGGCTCTAGACTCAGTCAGGCTGGGTCATTTCCTATGTGAGCAGGCACTAGCTGCAGCAGCCTTTCCCATCAACAAAAGCTCCTCCATTGTGATGGGGGCACCCCTGACACTGTATGCAGAGCATTCAGTGTTTGCAGTCATCTAAAAGATCAAGAGCACACTGACTACAGAATGGGTTTCAAGGTTTAAACTAATCTCTCAAGGCCTTCTCTAAAAATAGTAGAGTGCCACCTAGTGAACCCAGGCACTTTTCTAGCCCAGGAGGTTCAGCAGGGGTAGGAGATCCATGACTGCGGAGGGGATTAGCCAGGCAGAGGAGGATCCCATATTAGATAGTGAGGCAATGTTTACCGATGGGTCTTTCATGATGGACCAAGAGACAGCTGTAAGACACACAGGGGCAGTTGTAGCAATAGCTAGTAGCCACGCACCTTCAGAGACAGTGCAAGTAACAGCGTGCTAACACTCCTCCACCTACAGCATTAATTAAAGTCCTCACCCAAAGCTCAGGAAAACCAGCAACCATCGACTCTGATTCAGCTTACGTCACCACAACAGTGCACTCTAGCATAGGAAAGTGGAGATGGCGAGGGCTTCTGAAATCAGGTGGCAGGGACCTCCTAGAGTTACTGACTGATACACTGACCCTGCCTGAATGCGTGGCCGTGGTAAAATGTGCCGCTAATACCAGGGGCAAAGACTTCATATCTCAGGGAATGCACTAGCAGACCAAATTGCGAAAAGGGAAAATTACAGAATGATTAAAGAGACACACATACTCACTTTACAGCAAGCACTAGAAACAAAACTACCACAAGAAAAGCTGTAAGTAGAGACAGCAGGGTTATATTTGATGGAGTTACAGGAATCAGTATTGCCTGACAAAAGAGACCAATGGTTAGCCCGAGGCTGCACGCAGACATCACATGACCTTTTATACAAACAAACACCCACAAGGAAACCTGCCATGCCACCGAGTATTGTTAACACTTTATATTGATTGTACCTACCAACACACGCAGCAAAAGACAACATGATAATGGAGCTGCACAGCGACCGGTTCATCCCTAACCTTACCTAAGCAGTAACCATGTTTTCAAACGGATGCAATGTCTGCCAATAATACTCACCCAAACCTACACTCTGGGTTGTGTCATCTGCTATTCGCAGACCAATAGGGCCCTTTAAGGTGCTACACTCGGGGCCCGAATCACAAAATTAACTTAAGACAAAATCCTAAACTTACTACCATTTTGGTATTCACAGAAGGCACTTACTCATTTTGATATTCACAGAAGGCACTTACTCATTTCAGTATTCACAGAAGTTAGGAGTCCTAACTTTAGGACTCCTAACTTTAGGACGCCTAAATGCCTTCTGTGAATACCGAAAGTCTTAAAGTTAGGATTTTTCGCAGTTTAGTAGTAAAGTTAGGACTCCTAACTTTAGGATTCCTAATGGCCTTCTGTGAATACCGAAAGTCTTAAAGTTAGGATTTTTCTCAGTTTAGGAGTAGTAAACCAACTGATCCTGTTTTGCCAAACGCTTCTTGTCCTTGTTTTTCAAGGTAAATTCATAGTCAAGCAACACGCTGGTATGCATATGTGCCAGTGTCAGCAGAGCATGGAGGCCTGCCCATGTTTTTTCACATGGTGTGCTGTTATGTATGTTTGCCCATGGGAGCAGTACATGGAAAGATACACATGATTTTGCATGCATCGCTAAGGAAGCGTGAATTCCTGGGAGTTGTACAGTGCATGAGACCTGGGGGTCCAGATTGGAAACCCCAGAGCTAACTGGAGGAACATGTTGGGCTAGAGGATTCCCCCCCCCACCCCAGACAGTTTAGTGGATTTTTGCTTTGCTGAGAGCTGAGACTGTGGTGGGACACACCCGGGATGAAAGAAGAGCCAGGCTTGTAAGTATACTTCAAATGGGGATCTTTGATCCTGAAAAAGTTCACTGGTCAAGGCGGCCTAGGCATGTCTTAGGAAGATGCTTGCGACTGATAAGGGGACTATAAAGACTTGGAATGGAGCCCTTTGATAACCCTTTCAAGCACATATCACTAGGCTGGCATCCAGGTGTGAATCTCTAGTTTCTCTCTTGGCCTATGTTTGTGGCTATCCAGATAAGAGAATGGTGTGATGTTATAGTATAGTGTGTGGAGTAAGAGCACTTCAAAATGGTCGACTCCTAGAACACAGAGACACTAAATCACATTTGTGTCTGCAAATGGATTATAAAAAGGGGAGCTTTAGTCTCTCAAATCATCAAACGAAAGCTGCACATCAGTATGGAGCAGTTAAGCAGGAGTTCTGCCTGTTGTGGCCAGGACTCGAAACTAAGGGTCTACCAGTCTCTCATTCTGGGTGAGAGAACATGATGAATGAAAATCAAGACCAGCTTCTGCTTGACCCAATACTAAAGGAACTTGTGAAGAGAAGGAGATCGCCTGAAGAGTGAGTTCCAGTGGGGATCCTGCTGAATGGATAACAGAAATGGAGTGTGAGATTCAGGTCCATAAGGATCACTGCACCAATCGGGCTGTCTGCCAGTGTGCATTATTGTGACCCCCATATGCAAGTTGGGTCTGTAATGAAGAACGCTGTGACACAAGAACAGCCGATTGCTCAATATCGGTTATGTTGCAATTCTGTGATCCTCGACAATTGAGTGCTTAATACTTATAACTCAGTCAAAACGTCATTGATGAACATTCGAAAAATATGGTTAATTAATTGATTTAAAGTGAGTTACTAGAGTTTATAAATTATAACCACAATTTCATTTACTTGTTATTAATTAGTTATGAAAGTGAAAAGAACAAACAGTTCCCTTGATAAATAAACTTCAAAGATTCACTAAATTCTTCATATTAATATTTCCGCATCAGGATCAGAATTGAGAAAATCCTTATGTAAATACATTATAATCAGGTAGTTAAAAAGGTAAATAAAAGGATACATATATATGTATACTAATACATCTATCCCTCCCAGAGTATAAACAAAAACAAATCTCAACAAAACAACCACAAAGGTGCACCACTAAATACTTAAAATAACAATATATGGCAATATGATCAATCACAAAAAGAAGATGATGTTTTTCTTGTCTTTCTTTATTTTCAATAATGAACACCAAACAGCCGACGCGTTTCGTCCACAAGGGACTTCTTCAGGGCTTATTAATGGAAAGGACTATTTCCAAAATGAATCCTCAATGGAAAAGCTCCAATGCAGTTCCTAGCACCAAGTTGCTTGCTCGCAGGGGTTTAAAGGTATTGAAAATATTCGCTCCAATGTTCAAGCGTGACTAATAAAAAACTTTCGAACGTCACGCAAGCTGTGAATAATCCGGATCTCCTACATTTGTGTGCTAGCTCTATGGAGATCTTGCCACGGGTTAAAAGCTCGGTTGGTCAGAGTTCGGGACAACCTAACGTTTCTTAAGAAGTCCTCTCGGTATCCCACTCCGAAAGTTTATTCAAGAGGAGTGCGATGGCGACCTGTCCGGTCGATCATAATAAATCGTTCCGACAGAAAATAAGTCCAGAGAGCCCTCGATTCTACCGTGGTCATTTAATCACATTGACAAATTGAACCCTAACCATTGCTGTAAAGGGTCACAAATCTTTAGAACCAACTTGTGTTCATCTCCTGTTAAATAACAGAAAGCAGCCTCCAAAAGGTAGTACTCAACCTATCTTTCTCACGGATGAGGGACGGTAGGAGAAATATCTCTAACCCATTCTGTAGCTATGCATATCCCTGCAACTGACAGAGCAAAAAGGAAAATTGAGCTTTTGTTTATAGGAATTGATTGATTATATTAGAAGAGGGAGTCAGTTGAATCAAGATATCGATCTCAATTTATAAATACTAGCCACAAAACTTCATAAATGTAGGGCACAATGTAGATACTTGAACCTTATATGCTAGCTCAGCCTCACAACGAGGACACCTAGCTTCCTTTTGACAACCCAATTTGATTAACCTAGCTGGGATCTAGTGGAATCTGTAAATTATTTTATAATGTTGCACGTTAATTAAGGAGGAAATTAAGAGGGGAAAACTCTATTGCAAGGGTGGGTGCATGAGGTTACCAATCACTATAATATTTAGCTTACTTCCCCAAAACGCTGCCTATATTTCTATGTCAATGAGGCTCAGATCATTAAAGAAGTCATAGGCAGTTTGGATTCTATAATCATTGTATGTCTTAAAACCTCTGTAAGAAATTCAGTTAATGGTTATGGGGGTGCAAGCCCCACTTAGGCAAAAAACACAATCCCTGTCGGGGTGAACCACAAAAGTCACAAAATTATCCTGTGCTTAATGCTCTGGGGGCTTGGCACAAAAGCAATCAAGTTTAACTTATAGGCAATGTGTAAAGTATTTATACAGCACATAAACAGTAATAAAATGAAAACACAACAGAAGACTGAGTAAATTATCAAAACTAAAATGATTTCAGAACAACAACAAAAAACAACCAGTAGAATCAGAAAGTTTTTAGTGCAATAGTGACTAAACAAAGCGCCAGTTGCGGTCATATGGTTGTGCTAGACCAGGAAAAATCACAGGTTTAGGCTTTATTTGATGGAGCAGAGGTCAGATACAGGAACTAGGTTACTTCCAGTGAAAAGTAACCTACTTAGTCCAGTGTGCAGAGTTATGTTCCCTGTGGAAGAGGCCGTATGGAGAGGGCTGAGTGCAGCGAATGGTTGTCATTATAAAGCGAAGAGCCAGTCAAGCATCATGGATGGTTGTTGCTGTAGCTTGCGTTGACACGCCTTGTGGGCTGTAATTGCTGTTGCGCAAAGTGCAGGTCTTGCGTTGCAAGTGTTGTTGTTGGTCACTCGGTGGCGGCTCATCCACTAAGGCAGAAGAGAGTCATCCCACTGCTAGGAGCAGCAAAGAACTTTTAAAATAAAATGATAACAATGGAATGTTATTATCTATTTTATTTTGTCCTCCTGTTACAGCAGTGCATGAGGGGGCGGGGCTGCGGGGGAGAGGTGGTAGAACACTCCTGTGTGCAATGACTTTTTGGTCGGCCCTCTTGAGCCGCACAAGCTAGTCATGGGCACTTCTCTATGCATTACAGCCTGTATGGAGAACATGCCCACCCTTCCAGCCCCTGGCTGAGTGCAGTGTTACAGCGCTCAGACCAATCACAGTGCTCCATTGGAACGTAGTGATTGGCTTGGGGTGGGAGCCTGGCTGCCTGCTTCCTGTTGTGACCTGGAATCGGACACAGGTGAGCAGGAGAGAAGACGCAGGACCTGGTAACTGCAAGGTAAATGTTATTTATTTATTTATTAAAAAGCAGCCCGCGCCCTCCCACTCCATGTGTCCGCCTGCCCCCCACCCATGAGCCATGACGGTTGTCCCTGCAGTCACTGTCAATGCAAATAACCGGACTCACTTGGGCTTTGCATTGACAGTGATCACGGATAACAGATTTTTTATGTGAACGGGCCCTTTCACGATCGCAAGGAGCCCTAATTTCAAGATTTACACCATTTCCTTGGGATGAATATCCTCTAAGACCATCACGTGATACTCTTAAGCATCAGGAACTCACTCTAGTAGAGGCCAGCAGGTGGCTCAGGCAAGAACAGTTGCTGTTCCAGACAGGTCTAGTTGAAGCAGGTCAGCTGGGCAGCAGTAGGGATGTCTTTGAAGCATGTTGTGTACCTGTAGTTCACACAGAAGATCAGCAAACTGACCCTGTGAGTCACTTTGTTTAGCCTTGTATGGAGGTAAGCAGGTCCAATATTTCTGCTCAGACAGCTTGGCAATCCATCAAGCATGAAGGCTGTCCACTGGAATCAGGGTAAACCTTATTCTGTAACTTACACAGGGCCAAGAGAGGTTTAACGAAAGGCTCCAATATTTATACCTGGTGCCAGCCATTGTGTTGGGGGACTGTCCTACCAACACATCTGGTTCTGGAATGTTCTTCTCCTTCCCCTGTCAAGGCTCCAAACTGTCTGGGGGTTACACAAGGCAGGTCAGACCTAGTATCAGTTTCCTTTGTATGTGTAGGAGTAAAATCCCTCTACAGTGTATGTGGAGCTTGGTATGGCCCCTTCCCAGTCATCCTGCCAGGACGGCCCATCCTGTCCACCACTCACGCCCCTGTGTGTAACTGTCTGGAAGAAATGCAAAAAACCCAACAGTAGAGCCATTCTCAGTCATGACCCAGGATACTGGCAGAAGGGCAGCATGGGTTGGGACAAGAAAAGGCCAACTTATTAAAAGTGGTATTTTCACAACTCTAACTTAAAATCCAAATTAAAGAGAATTTTACATTTAAATTCATTTGGGAGTAAACAGTACATCTGTATCTTCTCCGCACAGAAATATTACACATATGAAATGCAATAAGATAACCCAGGCTAGTCAGTGGGAGAGACCGGCCGTATAACAGTGAAAACTGAATTTTATGGGGTATTCAGTGCCAGGACATGTTTAACTTAACCATGCACGTATTACTTGGTAAATGCCAGATGCGGCTTCAGGGCCAAACTTGGGAGTGACCTATGAGTATTAAAAAGGAAGGTTTAGGCCTGGCAAAAGTTTATTTTGCCAGATCGAAATGGCAGTTTAAAGCTGCACACAGGCTGCAGTGGCATGCCTGAGACATGCTTGAATAGGCTTCTTTAGTGGGTCGCACAATGGTTGCCGCATGCCCACTAGCAGCAGTTCATTTACAGGCCCGGGTACAAACTATACCATTTTCTAGGGATTTACAAGTAAACGAAATGAACCAATCAGGTGCAGGCCACTTTGACCAGGTTTTGCCAGCCTGGTAAACATGCATAACCTGGGATAAAGTGCACAGAGTCCTAAAGCCAACAAAAGAAAATCACCAAAATAGAGGTGTGTTGGACTTGGCCCTTTTTGCAGGGTCATTCCTGAACTTTCTGCCTTCCTCCTGTATTTTCTCTGACCTGTTTTTGTTGGCTTTACGACTCTGGCACTTTACCACTGCTGATCAGTGCTAAAGTGCATATACTCTCCCTATTGTAAATTGACGTATGGATTAGTGATCCCATGATTGGCTGGTTTGGTTTACCTGTCAGACCCTAGTACAGTGCACCAGGAGTGCCCAGGGCTTGTAATCCAAATGCTGCTGCTGGGCTTGCAGCACCGGTTGTGCCACCCACAGAAGCAGTCTGTAAAAGTGTGTCTAAGGCTTGCCATTGCAGAGCATGTGTGCAGTCTAGTACTGCCATGCTGACTGGGCTTGTGCATCCACTTGTAAGTCCCTAAACCTATCCCTTTTCTTCGTGTCAGACACCACTATGGTAGGCCCAATGGCAGGGTGCATTGTACGTATAAGGTAGGACATTCCCTGGTGTGTGTGGCATTTCCTAAGAGTGAATTACAGCCATTTTCGTTTTTCACTATTGCTAGGCTACCTGTTCCCCATAGGCCAGAATGAGCAGTTTGAATATTACATCTTATAATCCGAACTGACTCAGGGGACATGGTAGAAATGTGAGTTTAGTATGCCTGAACTCAGAATGATAAAATACATCTTTTAGTGAAGTTGGTTTTAACATTCTGTGTTTGAAAATACACTTTTAGAAAGTAGGGATTTTCTTGCCTAACCATCCTAGCCTGCCTCTGCTAGGTTGTGTATTCCTTGTCTGGAGTTTGAGTGGCAGGGGCTGGGGGATTCCATGAGACAGGGTGAGTCAGCACAGGGCTGAATAGAGATATCTACATGCAGATGGGCAGGAGGAGTTGCACCTGGTACCTGATTAGGGCTGTGCCTTCCTCCACAATGCTCGCTCTACCTCCTGTTGAGCGTCTGATGTCTCTGCCCTGCACTGTGAAAGGAAAGATGGAGTCATGCAAACAGAGTGCTCCAGGACTGACCAGAACTGGTTTGGACTAGGCAAAGGCCTCTCTGCCTTCAGAGAACAAAGAGAAACTGTGTATAAAAGAGGATTGGATCACTTTTGGGAAACAGGAAGAAACTTTTGCTGAGGAGACGAATGAGAGAGACTGAGGAGATTCTATCCCTAAGCTGAAGAGCAGCTTGGGGGAGTGGCCTGCAGTGGTTGCCTGACTGCCAAAGAAAGGAGAAAGGAACTTTGTGTGTGCTTTATTGAACTTGTGAAGGATCTCCAAGGGCTTGAGAAAAGAGGCTTGCCTCCTGCTGAAGTCTCAGGGACAACAGGCTTCAACTACCAGCTCCCCAAGAATTATTTGAAAATACCTGCAGCTGTTTTGGGCCTTCTGAGAGATTGCGTGTCGCAAGGAGCTGGAAGCGCGACTCACAAAGAAGAAGCATGTCGCCGTCGCAGCCGCTGCCGGCGCATCACTGAACAAGGGTGTCACTGCTGTAGCTGTTGCATTGCACCGCATCACAAGAAACATCTAAAAAAATGAAAGAAGCGTGCCGCAGCCGCTGCCGTTGCTGACTCGTATCACCGAATAAGGGTGTCGCGCTGTAGCTGTCGCATCGCATCACAGAAGCACTTCACATCCACAAAGAAGCATGCCACCACCGCATCCGCTGTTGTCACATCACTGAACAAGGGTGTCGCCGCTGCAGCTGTCGCATCGAGACGAGACATCTCGCAACATTGGAGAAGCATGTTGCATCAAGGAGACACCATCTTAATTTCATCGCGCCGGATCTTCATCACATCACCGCCACGGAAGCGCAGCATCACCGTTCCTGTGTGTAAAGAACTGACGCATAACTTTCCCTACAACTCTTTGGTTGTATTGCATTACGCATCCAAAGGTACATTGACTCAAAGTGTTGCAATTTAACATCTCAACAGAACTAAGCTAATTCTACCATTTTAAGTACAGTATTGTGGATTTTTGTTGTTTGTAGTCTTGTGTTAAATCTATATAAAAGAATACTTATTTTTAATCTACAACTGGTGTGGTGTCCATCTGTAGTGTTGTCACTGGGTTACTGTGTGTGTTTACAAATGCTTTACACACTGCCTTTGAGATAAGCCTGTCTGCTTGTGCCAAGCTACCAAGGGGGCGAGCAGGGGTTATTTTAGGAGTGTACCCATTTACCGTGACTGGACGCAAGGGTCCCTATTTGTCAAAGGTACCTAACTCTGCCAACTAGAGACCCCCAAATCTAAAAAGGTGTGATAGTAAAAGGTTTGGGGATGTACCTGCAGACATGACCAGGTCCAATAAGCTCTATCAGTGGAACCTTATCTGATAGGTACTGCTGACTATCTAGCCGAAATCTTTCTGCAATTGTTAACAGTTTGACATTGCAAGAAACTCAAAAGGGGCCCCAACCTCTGAGATCAATAACAATCAGTTGACAAAAGATGGATTGGTAATGGGATATCTCAGTAAAAATTAATACGAGTTTTTGAATATGAAACATCTAAGAATACCTGCCATACATGCCAACAAAAGTACATACAAATATGCAGAACCCACCAGCTAGACCACTGTTATTTGGATGTGACACTATGCACTTCTGTGTGTGTGTGTTTGTGTGCGTGTGTGTGTGAGTGTGTGTGTGTGTGAGATTATCGGGGACAGTATAGATCTTATGAGTTTCACTTTGTTTGTAAAACTTTCTTTGATTTTAAGAAAAATCATAAAAGTGCATTTACAAAATACATCATACATGAAACAATAAAACAATATTCTAGGGAGCATAATAAAATATATGCACAATGTGCAGTTTTAAAATGTGGAAAACATATAATAGATAGCCTTTACATTAAAAATAAACAAAGACGCGATGGAGACGGATGGAAGCCCGGGGACGCCACCGATAAGGTAAGGTTATTTAAAATGTTATTTATAATGCTTTTCAAAGTGTTAATACTGCGGGCGGGAGGCGGGTGGGAGGCCAACTCCGTTCCCACTGAGTGTGCTGAGATTTGCTTTGTTTCTCCACTTACATCGCGGAAGGAGCAAATATCCGCACATTCTGTGGGCGGAACAGAATTGTCCACCCACCCCTACTGCTGACACCAGTGTCTCCAACCTTGTGCTGGTATGTATTGCACTTCACCAGGTCTCACATCTGAAACAGATCCGTCATCTGAGAGTCTAGATACATGAATGGCAGAGTACATACAATTGCACATGACATCATCCCCTGTCCGCCCCTGCACACCCAGGCAGCTGCAGCTTATCCCCTCCCGCTGCCCAGTGGGGCATGCCCCCCTGTGCACCCAGGCAGCTGCACCCCAGCCCCTCCCGCCGCCCAGTGGGGAATGCCTGCCCCTGCACACCCAGGCCTCACTGCTCACCTTGCTCCACTGGCGTGTCACAATGAGGGCCCACCACGTACCGGTGCAAACCCCAAGCCCGGGGCCTCGAACATGGCACCCTCCACATCATGCGGCCACGCTCCGCTGGCACCAGGTCCCTCATTTGATTCTGGGTCTTGATTTCGCCAAGGCAAAGGACAAACCACTGCACCCAGCATCATTGCAGGCTCCACACCCACTCAGCCCTTGAGGTGCCACTAACTCTGTGATACGGGAAGGGACGCCACGTGGCAGTAGACCTGCGCTGCCCGCTGGCTGTGGCCTACACTGCGGTCCAGCAGGGCACACAATCCTGAGCAGTCCCGACTGCCAGGACGGGGCATCATCGCAGGCTGCACACCTGCTCAGCACTTAAGGTGCCCCTACCCCGGTGCACCCAAAGTCACCGTCCCAAGACGTTGTGCCTGCGCTGGCCGCAATGTATCCAGTGCCACCAAGTCTGTGCCCCAAAAGTCATGAACCCTGTATGATTGGGTATCGTGTTGCGGACGCCTTCATGTCACCTCCAGTCTTGGAGAATGTGATGTTTCAGGGCCTTAGGCCTTCATGCTTACATGAACACTACACGGATACACCCAGAGAGAGTGGAAATGGTGTTGAGCATGTGAGCCGGGCCCTTTTTATTGGTAGGGTCACATGTCTTGTGATGCGTGTGCTGGATGGGTGTGGTGTGGGTGTAAACCAGCCGTGAGGGAGTGGCTGTGACATGCTGACAAGTAGACCTGTGATCAGCAGATCACTACCGTGAAGACCTGGAACATGTAGCATTGTCCCCCCCCATGAGCGTAAGTGGAGTGGGCTGGCTTGGCGTATGCCAGTCCAGCGTAAAGCTTTGAACAATGACCCCGGGGCTCTGGGCGTGGTTCCGTACTGAGCTGGACAAGGAAGTAACTGATGTGTGTGTCCCTGTTGTTGTGTCGGCACCACCCGAACCGCATTCGGCAATATGTCACCCTGTGACCCAAGTCTAATGACATGAGCCACATGGACGTAAGGGGGAATCAATAACCCTACATTCATCCATACTTCTACACTTGAAAGACCATAGACATGACACATCTGTGTGATTATAAATGTTTACTGCACATTCAGTGGAGTGTTGCATCTGGAGCAGTACAGGGCCGTGCAAACCCCACATGACGATGTTGGCCCATGGAGTGCCAGCCAGAGTCCTTCTGGGAATGACAAGTCCAAAGGAATAGGAAGAGTTCAGTCTGCAGTCTGATTGCTGTGTCATTGGCGATCAAACACCATATGGAAGTCCATGTCGAGGTCCAAGGTGAGTGTAACAGAGTGCATCGGGGGACAGTGGAAGGTTTTGATGCAGAGGGCAGAACCAAGCAGAAACAGGCCCTATGTTGGAGATGAATGCTACTGCATCCTTCTTACCATGAGGGCAGATACATCCGCATCTTCATCCTCTGCTGTTGCATGTGCCTCACGTGTGGATGGGGGTGACGCGCAGGAATTAGAGGCAGATCTCACAACAGAGGAGATTGGCAATGCATTGTTTGCCATACAGTCAGGTAAAGCTATGGGCCCCAACTGTGTCCCTATTGAATTTCTGAAGGGCATGGCAGGTGAGATTCTCCCACACCTGAGGGCAATGTTCGAGGAGAGCCGTGATGCTGGATGCCTGCCATTAGACCAACGGTTGGCATCAATAGTTGTTATTCACAAACCTAATAAACCATCTACTGATTGTGGCTCCTATAGGCCGATTTCCCTCATTAACTCCGAGGTGAAAATTCTGGCGAAACTCCTCGCTACCAGGCTCATGACAGTCCTCCCCACCTTAATCCACGAGGATCAGTCGGGATTCCTTCCAGGCCGCAACACGGCGCTTAATCTCCGTAGGGTCCACAACGTTATGAGTAGAATACCATATCTCCAAGAAGACGCAGCTATCCTTTCCCTCGATGCCACACTTGCCTTCTAATCTATAGAATGGTCATACCTTTTCGAGGTCTTACTCCGTTATGGCTTTGGTCCCAAATTTATTCAGTGGATCCGATTGCTCTATACTGATCTCTGGGGTCAGGTTTATGTCAATGGTCACACATCCAGATGATTTCCTCTACACAGGGGAACTAGGCAGGGATGTCCTCTGTCCCCATTATTGTTTGCGCTCACCCTCGAGCCTTTGGCCCATTGGGTTAGAACGGATAACTCTATCCGAGGCCTTCGGTGGAATGATGATACAATTGACAAGGTCTCACTATACGCAGACGACATTCTCGTCTACGTCTCTTCCCCTAAATCCTCTATCAATAGTCTACTGCACGTCATCACCAATTTTGGCAAATATTCGGGCTTCTCCATCAATTGGTCCAAATCAGTAATATACGGGCTACACGGCCCACTCCCTCCTCTCCCGAGGGGATACTCGATTGATATGGCCCAGGACAGATTCAAGTACCTCGGCATCTTTGTCACCCCAGACCCCAAAATCTTCTATGACCGTAACCTAAAGGGCCCGCTACAAAGACTCCATAACGACATATCACACTGGAGATAGCTCCCTCTGTCTCTCCCGGGCAGAGTAGCCCTTTTTAAAATGCTTGCACTCCCTCGCTTTTTGTATGCCTTGCAGAATTGCCCATTTCCCATTGCCGACTCCTATTTTAACACACTTGAAAGAGACCTCCGCCTCCTCCTATGGGATGGCGGCTCTCCCCGCATTGCTCTTCCCTCACTTACACAGGGGTGGTACGATGGTGGTATTGCCTTACCAAATATTCGACTTTACTATTGGGCTTCTCAATTGACTGCCACTAACTCTTGGTTATATGGTCAACCAACAAACCCTGCTTTCCACCTTGAACGGTATCAGACGGGCCATGAGGGCTACCTTGGGGCCTTATATGGTAAACCTTCTCGCACTCGCTATATAGGCCCGATGTCCCAAACACTAACAATCTGGTACCGAGCGAATAAGCGACTCGGCTGGTCTGACACTCTCACGTTATCCACTCCACTCTGGAACTCACATAAGCTAGGCTCCCTCTGCCACTATCAGGGCTTTGACAAACTGGACATGATCGGCATCTCTACCCTGGGAGACATGCTTCACAAGGGCAACCTACTGACATTCGAAGAGTTCCAGAGGAAATATGATTTAGCCCAATCTGAGGCCTTCTGCTACCTCCAAATCAAGCATGCCATACTCACTAATGTCCCTGATCTCTCTTCTCTTCCACAATCCTCGCCTCTTGAGGATAGACTGTTATCAGAATCCCTCCAGGCCAAGGCGATATCCTATACCTACCGCAAACTATGCAATAACATGCCTAACACCTTCCAACTTCTGAGAGACATTGGAGCCATGGAACATGCTGAATGGCAGGCGGCACTGATGTCCCCGCGCAAGTCAGCTATCAATCACAGATTTAGGCTTATACAATTAAAGATATTACACAGAACATGCATGTCTGCTCCCCTCCTAGCCAAAATTGGTAGGCGCACAACCGATCTCTGTCTCCGTAACTGCGGGCAGGTTGATACTTTCTACCACACTATCTGGGAATGCCCGGTGATTCAAGACCTGTGGGAGCGAGCGATTCATAAGATGTTTGATGCACTAGGAAAACCTGTCCCTCGGTTTGCCAAAAGCGGACTCCTCAATGTGTGGGACCCCACAGATCTCACTGCGCTGGAACGACAATGGGAGGCTCTGGGCTTTCTCTTATTAAAACGTGAAATAGCAATGCAATGGGGCTCGCCAAATAAACCGCTCTTGATTAAATGGGTTGCTACAATGGATACATGTATGTTGTCTGAAAAAACTGTATACAAGGTTAGGGGGTGTCCTGGAACTTGGGACAAGAAATGGGGACATTGGAATGTTTATAGAGGCGAACTTTGTACTTCCCCTACAACTGAAATGGCGATGATCAGGACTGGTCCTCCCCGAACTCGCACTTGTGATGCACCGCTGTAATGTATGCCTTCTATGTCAATTTTTGTACAACATGACTGCCAACTGATCACTTACTCTGCTTTTGTTCAATTAAATATTTTAAATTAAAAAAAAACAATGTATCCACATGTATGTTGTTGCATTGTACATGTTTCAAGACTGTCTGCATGACTGCGTACATTGTGGCTGTTTGGGAGGTGCTGCCTATTTGATGGGGGACAGTGGACATTTGTGTGTTTGTACTTGTACATTGTCAACTCACATTTCCCTGCAATGCCAAATGTGACCGGCCAGTGTCTACACCAGTCGGCACCAGCTGTGTCCTGTGTTCTGTTGTGGACCTGTTGCGGTTTGTACCACATTGTTGTCAGTGTTGATGTACTCTGCATGTTATGTGTGTGGGCTGCATTTCGGGTGAGTCGCCCCTGCAGCTCTTTTTTTGCTGCCCCTTATCCCTTTCATTCAGTGTGCCTTTGGCTTCTGTGCGTATACAGTGCTGAGATGTTGCATACTTGGGTACATTGGTCTCTTGGTGGGAGTTGGGGTCTGGGGCATGGTTTGTCCGCATATGTGCTCAACTTAACTGTGTATGTGTGCCTTTGTGCCCATCTCCCTCTGTCCCCCTGTTCCTCGTGGTTGCTCACCCTGGTGCTGTTGTGTCCGGTCATGTTGAGCAGTGTCCGGTCCCCCAACTCCTGCCACTGTCTCCCCACTGATGACTGTGGACACCATTTCGTCCATGTCGTCCAGCTCCTCATGTGGTGCAGGAGTCCCACCTCCAGTCTGCATTGCTGCCTTCCGGTTGTTGGTGAGTTTCAGCTTGGTTTTGCGCTTGACATCAATCCAGCGCCTCTTGACCTCTTCCTTTGTCCTTTTCAGCACTCTGACTGCATTCACCTTGTCCACGATGGACTGCCATAGTCCTTTTTTGTTGCCAATGACACAGTGGAGGTGACAAACAGTTGTTCATGGTGTTCTACCACCTCCGTTATCAGGATCCTGTTTTCCTGCGGACTGAAGCGCTTTTTCCTACTCTTCTTCTACAAGCTTGTCCTCTGAGGGGCTTGTGGTGTTCTGGCTCTCCTACGTACTTGCTCCGGCAATGTCCATTTTGCTTTGCTGTTGTTTGGCATTTGTTTGTCTGTTTTTTTCTACTTTTATGGTGATTTTACCTGTCTGACGCGTGTGAATTGCAGGCCTGTCGCTGGTTTTTGCTGATTTTTGTATCGCAATTGCCTCATCGCAGCTTTTTTTGCATTTGTGTTTCGCATTTTTGCAGCGTCGCGTTGGTTTTAAAGCGGTCATTTGACACATTATTGTGCGACTCTAGCATGGTTCCGCCGTGTTGTGAATACTTATTTAACACAAGGTAATTTTCCAAGATAGACTGAGATATTACAAGTTGCGTTAAGCTAATTTTGCCATACTTATCACACGTTCTTGAGAATATCCACTTAGCTTTATAGACAGAGAGTAGAGGCAGCATAGTAGTGCAGCCTTGGTACTGCAGAAGGTCAAGTATTGCTCCTGCAGATTGAGGCATCTTCAGATAAGCGCTCCAAACTTGATTGCACCAAGTGCCTAAAGAGTTGAAACATATACCTAGGCATGGGAAACTATTAATAAATTACCACCAAAGGGTAAATTAAAAATGTTAATTTTGCCTGGGCCACAAGTCATAACATGAGGCTTGCTGAAGTTAGTGACTAGCTGCAATTCTCCCATAAGAGATACAAAGGACCTTACAAGTTTTTCAAGAGCATTCAGTGTACAGGCCATAGGAACTGCATCATTTGCATATAATAATGTTGGAATGAGGGTCTTTCCCTTCAACCAAACATCAACCGAAGCATTAGCTAGACAAGGGATAAGGTTAATGATGTATAAAGTAAAAATAGTGGGGACAGGATATAACCCTGAAGTATCCCCCTAGATAAATCTTTTGATAAAAAGATGAGAAAGGTCCCTAGGTTGTTAGCAATAAGAGAAACAAGAAAAGGCTCAGGTGCCAAAAAGGAACAACATAACCACCATTACAAAAAGATGGGCGGGCAATCTGCCTAACAGGGGAAACCACTTTTACATTCAGAGCACCCTGTTACCACTCGGGTATTATAGTCACCCCAGTTAGTTACTTGAATGTAACTCTTTTTGAAAACTGAGGACAAATTATGCGTGGAAAAAATATAGTAAATAGTGGAAACGCAATCGCACCCTCTGAAGGTTGGCACCGGGAAATCATCTTTCTCAAAAATCTGGATGCCGTTAACAAGATCATGCACTGCTATATAAGATGCTAGCTGTACGCCTCTGCGGTCTGAGTCTGCGGCATGGTCCATTACAGACACGCCCCCATGCTCACAGTATTGAGCCACAGCCTGGAGTAAAATACACCTCATATAATACAGTTTGGTTTTGCTTCCCTCCCATTCCTCTATAAAAGCAAATAATTTAGCAAACTTATCACAGGAAGCAGTAGTAAAATGATTGTTATGAAAATGTAAAAGGTAAACGTAAAAAAGATCTCCTAGTGTCCTTGATCAGCACAGTCTGTAAAGCAGAGCAGTAGGTATACGATTCAGATACTGGAATATTGAGCAACAAATGAATCCAAGTTCAGAAAGGGCTCTTAGCTCGAACATGAGAAGTGGAAGTGGTGGCAACAGAGAAGCATGCAAATCCATCACATGTTACAGGGCAAGTAGCATAGGACTACTAGTCATCAAGCAATCCGGATCAGTAATCTTGGAGCTAATTACCTGCTGTATTTGATCTAATCAGTGATAAAAAGGAGAGCACCAAAGAACAGAGTGCCCAGGTGCTACCTGCTAAGGCACCACTCAGGCCCACGATGATTTACCTCTGAAGAAGTAGTAACAGGAACTCGCGTTGCTATGTCCTTCAAAGGAGAAGTTAATAGTCAATCAATTTGAAAGCAACTCAGTAGAACTGCATAACGATCAGGCCTGGGCGTACTTTGCGGAGTTTTGCTATGAGGAACTCCGTGAAGTTACAAAAAATCTCCGAGGAGTTCCTCAAGTGAGGGAGTGCAATGTGAACTGTCATTTGCTCTGCTCTTCCTGGTGCTCAGTTACAAATTCTACCCAAGTGGCAGCTAGCGCTCGCAAACTTACCTTTCCCAACTGCGAGCTGGGAAAAAACTGTGCTACACTACACAAAGCAGAGTTTTCTGCACTCTGGCAGCTCCACGATCGCGAAATGCAGAAAACTGCGCAAACTCCACAAATGGAGCAGAGTTCACTGCTCAGGCCTAATAACAATTAGCTAAAGGGATGCCATTCGATAACATAACGTGTAATTGTAAAGCACACGTTCACACAGGAGGGCATCTGAGAGCTGAATAACAGATTTTATTGTTACCCAACTCAATGATACTCATTTTATCGACCTCAGAAGGATGAAAGATTGAGTGGACCCACTGGGATTTAAACCTGTGGCCATGAGGTCGAATGCAGGCCCCTATAATGGATGCATTAGTCCATTAAGCTACCAGGCCCTTCGATGAGTGCATTAGGTTAGCATACTCACCCGTGGCAACAAGCGTGTTAGGGTTACAATGGTTACTTTGTAACCCAATAGAACCTGGGGGTACTGGGATGTACAAAGAGTTTGCATAGCCTAAGATAAACTGACCTTTATAGAAATAACTCACTGGGCCTGTCAGAATATGGCTTTTATTATGTGCTTGGTCAAAATAACAGGCCAACAGTCTGCAAACCACAGCAGGGGACCTAAAATAGGTCCTGTGACAGACACACTTTTTCCACTCCCCCTTGTGTCAGTGCAGGGATGGCACCCTGCTGTTAGACAGTCAACTGGCTTGTAGTCAGGTAAAGCCTCCCCAGTGCCAACTTTAGGTTTCTTCCTTACTGGGACAGAAGACTCTTTACTCACTGGAACTCACTATAAGAGTGGCTCACCTTTCCTCTTCTTTTTCCTTCTCTTTTGGGACCCCAGTTTATTACCTGTAGGGACTGACTCCCCAGGATCTTTAGGTTGGGGGTAGCCCCGGGTGACCGCCCCACTTAGGATCAGACCAACAGTTGGGAGGTCATTGCCCAGGACACCATCTAAGAGGAGGTCAGAACAAACTACCACCTTATACCAATCAAATGTACCCGCCCTCTCTGGGGGGACTAAGGCTACAGGTTTGGTTGTGACCTCACCTGTGACTACCCTGACTAATCTTGTCTTGACTGGCTCATATCGGGTTTTAGACACCAACCTGTCGCTCACCAGGGTGTGACTGACACATGTGTGTCACAGGCCAATGGCCGGATTCCATTCACCTGAATGGAGTGGAAGTGCCTACTCCCACTCTCTGGGCTCACCAGCCTATCATTTGGACCTGTCTCCCAGCACAGAGCTAGGAGGACCTACTCATCTAAGGAGTCCTTCTCTGTGGCTACACTGGATGGCACAGTGCTAGCTACCTTCTTGAAACAGGCAGGGGCATCCCTGAAGGGATCTGACTGCTGACAGTCAAAGCCAACCCTGTTGTCCAAGTATGTATGCCTTGTACTAAATACATTGTTATCAAGAAGTTGCCATTATATATGTTGTATATAGATTTGAAATCAGCTTATGATTTGGTCAAAATAAGGGATGGCCAACTCTATAGTAATGGACAAAGTCCTCGTTACTTTGGTGTAATGGATGCTATTTTGCACTTTTTACTGTTTTGCAGAAAGACTGTGGAGCCACCTGTAGGTGCTTATTCCCACTTATAAAATATCAGGTAATCAAAAGTGCCATTTCAGTCACCCTCTGTTATAGTGCATTGGACATAAACATTTGTAATGCAGTAGCAACATATTGTGGCTATATTGAGGCATGAGAAAGAAAAGTATACAGTACTGATTTGAGGGTCATTGGTAGAGAGCTTTTAACTTATTTAATCTAGGTTGTTAAATTAAGTGTATTGTAATTATGATTGTTTTTTTAAATATTTCATACTTTTTTGTATTGTTATGGCATTAAACTGAAAGTAGTAAACAGTAAGCAGCTGCCATCTTAATTTGGGGAGGGAAGAGGACCATTCTAGATTGCTTTTCATGAATGGTTGAATTATTACTCCAGAGAAATTCAGTTTGCCTTACCTAGTGAATCTTGTGAGAACACATTTCTTGCTCTGACTATTAATCCAAGTTCAGAAAGTGCTCTTAGCTCGAACATGAGAAGTGGAAGTGGTGGCAACAGAGAAGCATGCAAATCCATCACATGTTACAGGGCAAGTAGCCCAGGACTACTAGTCATCAAGGAATCCGGATCAGTAATCTTGGAGCTAATTACCTGCTGTATTTTATCTAATCAGTGAAAAAAAGGAGAGCACCAAAGAACAGAGTGCCCAGGTGCTACCTGCTGTGGCACCTTTAAGGTCCACACTGATTTACCTCTGAAGAAGTAGTAACAGGAACTCGCTTTGCTATGTCCTTCAAAGGAGAATTTAATAGTCAATCAATTTCAAAGCAACTCAGTAGAACTGCATAACGATCAGGCCTGGGCGTACTTTGCGGAGTTTTGCTATGAGGAACTCAGTGAAGTTACAAAAAAATCTCCGAGGAGTTCCTCAAGTGAGGGAGTGCAATGTGAACTGTCATTTGCCCTGGTCTTCCTGGTGCTCAGGCACAAATTCTACCCAAGTGGCAGCTAGCGTTCGCAAACTTACCTTTTGCAAGTGCGAGCTGGGAAAAAAACTGTGTTACACTACACGAAGCAGAGTTTTCTGCACTCTGGCAGCTCCACGGATCGCGAAATGCAGAAAACTGCGCAAACTCCACAAACGGAGCAGAGTTCACTGCTCAGGCCTAATAACAATTAGCTAAAGGGATGCCATTTGATAACATAACGTGTAATTGTAAAGCACACGTTCACACAGGAGGGCATCTTAGAGCTGAATAACCGATTTTATTGTTACCCAACTCAATGATACTCATTTTATTGACCTCAGAAGGATGAAAGATTGAGTGGACCCACTGGGATTTAAACCTGTGACCATGAGGTCGAATGCAGGCCCCTATAATGGATGCATTAGTCCATTAAGCTACCAGGCCCTTCGATGAGTGCATAGGGTTAGCATACTCACCCGTGGCAACAAGCCTGTTAGGGTTACAATGGTTACTTTGTAACCCAATAGAACCTGGGGGTACTGGGATGTACAAAGAGTTGGCATAGCCTAAGATAAACTGACCTTTATAGAAATAACTCACTGGGCCTGTCAGAATATGGCTTTTATTATGTGCATGGTCAAAATAACAGGCCAACAGTCTGCAAACCACAGCAGGGGACCTAAAATAGGTCCTGTGACAGACACACTTTTTCCACTCCCCCTTGTGTCAGTGCAGGGATGGCACCCTGCTGTTAGACAGTCAACTGGCTTGTAGTCAGGTAAAGCCTCCCCAGTGCCAACTTTAGGTTTCTTCCTTACTGGGACAGAAGACTCTTTACTCACTGGAACTCACTATAAGAGTGGCTCACCTTTCCTCTTCTTTTTCCTTCTCTTTTGGGACCCCAGTTTATTACCTGTAGGGACTGACTCCCCAGGATCTTTAGGTTGGGGGTAGCCCCGGGTGACCGCCCCACTTAGGATCAGACCAACAGTTGGGAGGTCATTGCCCAGGACACAATCTAAGAGGAGGTCAGAACAAACTACCACCTTATACCAATCAAATGTACCCGCCCTCTCTGGGGGGACTAAGGCTACAGGTTTGGTTGTGACCTCACCTGTGACTACCCTGACTAATCTTGTCTTGACTGGCTCATATCGGGTTTTAGACACCAACCTGTCGCTCACTAGGGTGTGACTGACACATGTGTGTCACAGGCCAATGGCGGGATTCCATTCACCTGAATGGAGTGGAAGTGCCTACTCCCACTCTCTGGGCTCACCAGCCTATCATTTGGACCTGTCTCCCAGCACAGAGCTATGAGGACCTACTCATCTAAGGAGTCCTTCTCTGTGGCTACACTGGATGGCACAGTGCTAGCTACCTTCTTGAAACAGGCAGGGGCATCCCTGAAGGGATCTGACTGCTGACAGTCAAAGCCAACCCTGTTGTCCAAGTATGTATGCCTTGTACTAAATACATTGTTATCAAGAAGTTGCCATTATATATGTTGTATATAGATTTGAAATCAGCTTATGATTTGGTCAAAATAAGGGATGGCCAACTCTATAGTAATGGACAAAGTCCTCGTTACTTTGGTGTAATGGATGCTATTTTGCACTTTTTACTGTTTTGCAGAAAGACTGTGGAGCCACCTGTAGGTGTTTATTCCCACTTATAAAATATCAGGTAATCAAAAGTGCCATTTCAGTCACCCTCTGTTATAGTGCATTGGACATAAACATTTGTAATGCAGTAGCAACATATTGTGGCTATATTGAGGCATGAGAAAGAAAAGTATACAGTACTGATTTGAGGGTCATTGGTAGAGAGCTTTTAACTTATTTAATCTAGGTTGTTAAATTAAGTGTATTGTAATTATGATTGTTTTTTTAAATATTTCATACTTTTTTGTATTGTTATGGCATTAAACTGAAAGTAGTAAACAGTAAGCAGCTGCCATCTTAATTTGGGGAGGGAAGAGGACCATTCTAGATTGCTTTTCATGAATGGTTGAATTATTACTCCAGAGAAATTCAGTTTGCCTTACCTAGTGAATCTTGTGAGAACACATTTCTTGCTCTGACTATTAATCCAAGTTCAGAAAGTGCTCTTAGCTCGAACATGAGAAGTGGAAGTGGTGGCAACAGAGAAGCATGCAAATCCATCACATGTTACAGGGCAAGTAGCCCAGGACTACTAGTCATCAAGGAATCCGGATCAGTAATCTTGGAGCTAATTACCTGCTGTATTTTATCTAATCAGTGAAAAAAAGGAGAGCACCAAAGAACAGAGTGCCCAGGTGCTACCTGCTGTGGCACCTTTAAGGTCCACACTGATTTACCTCTGAAGAAGTAGTAACAGGAACTCGCTTTGCTATGTCCTTCAAAGGAGAATTTAATAGTCAATCAATTTCAAAGCAACTCAGTAGAACTGCATAACGATCAGGCCTGGGCGTACTTTGCAGGGTTTTGCTATGAGGAACTCAGTGAAGTTACAAAAAAATCTCCGAGGAGTTCCTCAAGTGAGGGAGTGCAATGTGAACTGTCATTTGCCCTGGTCTTCCTGGTGCTCAGGTACAAATTCTACCCAAGTGGCAGCTAGCGTTCGCAAACTTACCTTTTGCAAGTGCGAGCTGGGAAAAAAACTGTGTTACACTACACGAAGCAGAGTTTTCTGCACTCTGGCAGCTCCACGGATCGCGAAATGCAGAAAACTGCGCAAACTCCACAAACGGAGCAGAGTTCACTGCTCAGGCCTAATAACAATTAGCTAAAGGGATGCCATTTGATAACATAACGTGTAATTGTAAAGCACACGTTCACACAGGAGGGCATCTTAGAGCTGAATAACCGATGTTATTGTTACCCAACTCAATGATACTCATTTTATCGACCTCAGAAGGATGAAAGATTGAGTGGACCCACTGGGATTTAAACCTGTGACCATGAGGTCGAATGCAGGCCCCTATAATGGATGCATTAGTCCATTAAGCTACCAGGCCCTTCGATGAGTGCATAGGGTTAGCATACTCACCCGTGGCAACAAGCCTGTTAGGGTTACAATGGTTACTTTGTAACCCAAAAGACCCTGGGGGTACTGGGATGTACAAAGAGTTGGCATAGCCTAAGATAAACTGACGTTTTGAGAAATAACTCACTGGGCCCATCAGAATATGGCTTTTATTATGTGCATGGTCAAAATAACAGGCCAACAGTCTGCACACCACAGCAGGGGACCTAAAATAGGTCCTGTGACAGACACACTTTTTCCACTCCCCCTTGCGTCAGTGCAGGGATGGCACCCTGCTGTTAGACAGTCAACTGGCTTGTAGTCTGGTGAAGCCTCCCCAGTGCCAACTTTAGGTTTCTTCCTTACTGGGACAGAAGACTCTTTACTCACTGGAACTCACTATAAGAGTGGCTCACCTTTCCTCTTTTTCCTTCTCTTTTGGGACCCCAGTTTATTACCTGTAGGGACTGACTCCCCAGGATCTTTAGGTTGGGGGTAGCCCCGGTTGACCGCCTCACTTAGGATCAGACCAACAGTTGGGAGGTCATTGCCCAGGACACAATCTAAGGGGAGGTCAGAACAAACTACCACCTTATACCAATCAAATGTACCCGCCCTCTCTGGGGGGACTAAGGCTACAGGTTTGGTTTTGACCTCACCTGTGACTACCCTGACTAATCTTGTCTTGACTGGCTCATATCGGGTTTTAGACACCAACCTGTCACTCACTAGGGTGTGACTGACACATGTGTGTCACAGGCCAATGGCGGGATTCCATTCACCTGAATGGAGTGGAAGTGCCTACTCCCACTCTCTGGGCTCACCAGCCTATCATTTGGACCTGTCTCCCAGCACAGAGCTAGGAGGACCTACTCATCTAAGGAGTCCTTCTCTGTGGCTACACTGGATGGCACAGTGCTAGCTACCTTCTTGAAACAGGCAGGGGCATCCCTGAAGGGATCTGACTGCTGACAGTCAAAGCCAACCCTGTTGTCCAAGTATGTATGCCTTGTACTAAATACATTGTTATCAAGAAGTTGCCATTATATATGTTGTATATAGATTTGAAATCAGCTTTTGATTTGGTCAAAATAAGGGATGGTCAACTCTATAGTAATGGACAAAGTCCTCGTAACTTTGGTGTAATGGATGCTATTTTGCACTTTTTACTGTTTTGCAGAAAGACTGTGGAGCCACCTGTAGGTGCTTATTCCCACTTATAAAATATCAGGTAATCAAAGTGCCATTTCAGTCACCCTCTGTTATAGTGCATTGGACATAAACATTTGTAATGCAGTAGCAACATATTGTGGCTATATTGAGGCATGAGAAATAAAAGTATACAGTACTGATTAGAGGGTCATTGGTAGAGAGCTTTTAATTTATTTAATCTAGGTTGTTAAATTAAGTGTATTGTAATTATGATTGTTTTTTTTAAATATTTCATACTTTTTTGTATTGTTATGGCATTAAACTGAAAGTAGAAACAGTAAGCAGCTGCCATCTTAATTTGGGGGGGGAAGAGGACCATTCTAGATTGCTTTTCAGGAATGGTTGAATTATTACTCCAGAGAAATTCAGTTTGCCTTACCTAGTGAATCTTGTGAGAACACATTTCTTGCTCTGACTATTAATCCAAGTTCAGAAAGTGCTCTTAGCTCGAACATGAGAAGCGAAAGTGGTGGCAACAGAGAAGCATGCAAATCCATCACATGTTACAGGGCAAGTAGCCCAGGACTACTAGTCATCAAGCAATCCGGATCAGTAATCTTGGAGCTAATTACCTGCTGTATTTTATCTAATCAGTGAAAAAAAGGAGAGCACCAAAGAACAGAGTGCCCAGGTGCTACCTGCTGTGGCACCTCTCAGGTCCACACTGATTTACCTCTGAAGAAGTAGTAACAGGAACTCGCATTGCTATGTCCTTCAAAGGAGAATTTAATAGTCAATCAATTTCAAAGCAACTCAGTAGAACTGCATAACGATCAGGCCTGGGCGTACTTTGCGGAGTTTTGCTATGAGGAACTCAGTGAAGTTACAAAAAATCTCCGAGGAGTTCCTCAAGTGAGGGAGTGCAATGTGAACTGTCATTTGCCCTGGTCTTCCTGGTGCTCAGGTACAAATTCTACCCAAGTGGCAGCTAGCGTTCGCGAACTTACCTTTTGCAAGTGCGAACTGGGAAAAAAACTGTGTTACACTACACGAAGCAGAGTTTTCTGCACTCTGGCAGCTCCACGGATCGCGAAATGCAGAAAACTGCGCAAACTCCACAAACGGAGCAGAGTTCACTGCTCAGGCCTAATAACAATTAGCTAAAGGGATGCCATTTGATAACATAACGTGTAATTGTAAAGCACACGTTCACACAGGAGGGCATCCTAGAGCTGAATAACCGATTTTATTGTTACCCAACTCAATGATACTCATTTTATCGACCTCAGAAGGATGAAAGATTGAGTGGACCCACTGGGATTTAAACCTGTGACCATGAGGTCGAATGCAGGCCCCTATAATGGATGCATTAGTCCATTAAGCTACCAGGCCCTTCGATGAGTGCATAGGGTTAGCATACTCACCCGTGGCAACAAGCCTGTTAGGGTTACAATGGTTACTTTGTAACCCAATAGACCCTGGGGGTACAGGGATGTACAAAGAGTTGGCATAGCCTAAGATAAACTGACGTTTAGAGAAATAACTCACTGGGCCCATCAGAATATTGCTTTTATTATGTGCTTGGTCAAAATAACAGGCCAACAGTCTGCAAACCACAGCAGGGGACCTAAAATAGGTCCTGTGGCAGACACACTTTATCCACTCCCCCTTGTGTCAGTGCAGGTATGGCACCCTGCTGTTAGACAGTCACCTGACTTGTAGTCTGGTGAAGCCTCCCCAGTGCCAACTTTAGGTTTCTTCCTTACTGGGACAGAAGACTCTTTATTCACTAGAACTCACTATAAGAGTGGCTCACCTTTCCTCTTCTTTTTCCTCCTCTTTTGGGACCCCAGTTTATTACCTGTAGGGACTGACTCCCCAGGATCTTTTGGTTGGGGGTAGCCCCGGGTGACCGCCCCACTTAGGATCAGACCAACCTTTGGGAGGTCATTGCCCAGGACACAATCTAAGAGTTGGCATAGCCTAAGATAAACTGACGTTTATAGAAATAACTCACTGGGCCCATCAGAATATGGCTTTTATTATGTGCATGGTCAAAATAACAGGCCAACAGTCTGCAAACCACAGCAGGGGACCTAAAATTGGTCCTGTGGCAGACACACTTTTTCCACTCCCCCTTGTGTCAGTGCAGGGATGGCACCCTGCTGTTAGACAGTCACCTGACTTGTAGTCAGGTGAACCCCCCCCCAGTGCCAACTTTAGGTTTCTTCCTTACTGGGACAGAAGACTCTTTACTCACTGGAACTCACTATAAGAGTGGCTCACCTTTCCTCTTCTTTTTCCTTCTCTTTTGGGACCCCAGTTTATTACCTGTAGGGACTGACTCCCCAGTATCTTTAGGTTGGGGGTAGCCCCGGGTGACTGCCCCATTTAGGATCAGACAAACCTTTTGGAGGTTATTGTCCAGGACACAATCTAAGGGGAGGTCAGAACAAACTACCACCTTATACCAATCAAAGGTACCCGCCCCCTCTAGGGGGACTAAGGCTAGCGGTTTGGTTGTGACCTCACCTGTGACTACCCTGACTAATCTTGTCTTTTCTGGCTCATATCGGTTTTTAGACACCAACCTGTCACTCGCTAGGGTGTGACTGACACATGTGTGTCACAGGCCAATGGCGGGATCCCATTCACCTGAATGGAGTGGAAGTGCCTACTCCCACTCTCGGGGCTCACCAGCCTATCATTTGGACCTGTCTCCCAGCACAGAGCTATGAGGACCTACTCATCTAAGGAGTCCACCTCTGTGGCTACACTGGATGGCACAGTGCTAGCTACCTTCTTGAAACAGGCAGGGTCATCCCTGAAGGGATCTGACTGCTGACAGTCAAAGCCAACCCTGTTGTCCAAATACTTTTTCAGCCCTGGGTCCCCCTTCCTCCGATGATCAGAGTGGTGGTGGGATCTGTTTTCCTCCCTTTTTAGGAGTCCTAACTTTACTACTACTAAATGTCTTCTGTGAATACCAAAAGTAGTAAGTTTAGGATTTTATCTCAGATTTGTTCTGTGAATCGGCCAATGCGAGTTTAGTCAGGTTAGCCAGATCAAGCTCCATGGTATCCCAGGTTTTAGGTCACTTATAAAAACTGCAAATCTGATATAGAATCATTCAGAAAATTGAAAATGAATTACAAATAGTTTAGTCCTCATTTCAAAAATTTGAAAATCACTTTTTGATCTAAGTAAATTTTCTGGATTCTTAAGGATCTTCACCTAATTAATGTGTGATGTAGTTTATACATTAGTACTGTCCTCAACCCTGAATGCTAAATGTTGAACAGTGATTTATTAGTAGGGGTAAATAGGTACCTACCACTAGTACTAAGGCCACAATCACAATATAAGTTTTAGTCAAGCTCTCAATAAATTATTCCTTTGCTCAACCCTTGGTAGCTTGGTGCGAGTAGGCAGTCTTACTTTACTTAGGAGACAGGTGTGTAAAGCATTGTTGTGGGGATTCTGCACAGACACAGACCTATGCGCAGGAAAACAGGACCTTGGTGTATAGGGGTTGTACCTTCCTACCACCTTAGTACCCAAAATCCCAAAATCAACTAGCCATAGTGTCTCATTCATTTTCCTACATGATCATGAACCTGCAAATGATTAGACAACCCAGAACACAACAATCTCGACTCTCTCAGGAATCGCAGTAGCAAGACATACCCTTTCGCTCACTCACTTGTACTTGTCCACAATAAGAATTGACAGAGTAACTGTAATAGTTCAAAATGTTTATTTGAACTATTGTGCTCTATAATGCAGCATACAAGCCATTACCAGCAGCGAAATGCATGAACTCAGAACAATTAGCATTGTTACAATTCCATAGAATAAAAATGGGGGCATCATCATATGCAGACAGTGGAAAGAGGACTATAAGGCCTAACCTCCCTCCCCTTGGTAAGGTTGAGTTTTAATATATAAAGGAAGATCTCTGGGCTTTGGCAGCCGACCCCATACATTAGTGCCTAGATGGAAGTTTTTAGGAACAGCATAGCTCTTCTCCCTGGAAAAGTCTCTTTCCAAGTGTGTCTTTGAACCACATGCATCCCCGTAATATCAACGCATGAGTTTCCAGCAGTGCAGCTGTGCTTAGCATGTTTTGTCTAGGTGCTAGGGACTGACCGGAACAGAATAACAAGGAGCAATGTTTATCTATCTTGGACATCGTGTTCAGACTAAACTCCAGGAACCAGCAAAGAAGGCATAAAGCAGGCGGTTCTTCTCATGTGAAAGGCACAGAGTCTTTGAAAATAAAGTCATGTAGTAACATGCGCAAAAGCAGCATCATGGCAGCAGAGCAATGTTGACATGGACCCTAATGGCCTTATAACAGTATTTATAAACACCAATGCATTAAATAAACAAGACACAACACACAATAAACACAGTTGCGTAGCTCCTCCCACCAGATGCTTCCTTTGTCTCACCTTTTGCCACCTCACACCTCGGTAAACCTGCTTGACTCAGCCAGGCAGAAACTTGCCAATCGGAGACGTGCTGCTGGAAGGCTGGATTTTGGCTGATCAGAAAAGTTTGTTCTATAACTTTTTTTCTGTGATAGTTCTAATAAATCTAATCTTGACAAGTTGTTGGATGTATTCTAACTTCCATTTTCTTACTATGTAGTATGTTTTTAGCTCACTTCTATCACCAGTTACACTTAATTAAAGTATTCCAATGTTAGCCTATGGAGCCAATGTGCTGCAGTGGGGAGAAATGAAATGAAAATGGCAGTTTTTCTCTCAACAGAACATATAAAACATATTTAAAAATATCCTTGACTATCGTTACAAGGCACCCTTGTGCCCCTCGGGGAGACTGCAGGTGTGACCTTTATGTAAACATAAGTACTTTAAGACTTTGAAAGTATCTATTATTCCAAAGTCGGATTTGTATATAATTTTATTTTAAAAGCAGCTTGCAAAGCAGGGATGCCTTCACAATGACAACAGGCAACACAGCAGTGCACACTTAAGTGCATTAAATACAATGGGCCTCTAAGTCTTCATGCCCTACCATATACTAATATACTAGGGACTTACTGGGTAGGTTGTTAGTACCAATTGTAATTACACCTAATTACCATGTACTTTTAATCAGAGCACCGGCCCTGGGTCTGGTCACCAGAGCCCTAGGCACAATCAGAGTCAGAAAACCAGAATCTAGTGGTCAAAATGGGGACAAAAAGAATGTGGGGGGGGGGGCACTGCATATTAGTCTTGGTTTCTCACAGTTTGGTTGTTCCTTAGAGGTAATTTCGAGCAACGGCATGCAATTCTTGGATGATCATACTTCTTCAGACATTCCGACTGCAATCACATTAAGGTCTGGGAGAGGCGAAAGGATGAGCAAATAAATCTTTATTGATATGGAGTTTTGGCAACTCATAGATGTAAGTGTAGCCCGATTCATGACATTTTTTAAATCAAGTAAGGAGGAAAAATTACAAAAAAAGTTATGATAACGAAGAAGCAGACTGGTCAGCAGAATATTGCGGGGAAATAAAGAAAGCCACAAGCAAGAAGGACTGGGAGAAATTGTAGGAGATGGAATTAGTTCAATATTAGGATTAAGGCCACAACGTGAAATGTATGTTATATTTGTTCAAATGGTTGGATTTGCCATTTTGAATCACTCTACCTTGTAGGGAAACCATTCACTCACTCTGCTGAATGAGGAAAAGAAGGCAGATGACAATATGATGCATATGGGATGAAAGTCAATTCATTCCTTTCTGATGGAAACTGGAATTAACAGTTTTAAGACGAATAAAGCACTAGGCCCAGATACAGTACTTGTGGACCTACATCAGGTGTTTATTAAGCTTGGGTCACTGATTCTGCAAAAAGGTGTTTAGTGCTTATCACCAGGAGAACACTTGCTTCCTGCATTTGGCCATTATCATTCCTTTGTTCACGGCAGCAAAAAGGACCTGGTCAATTGTAGATGAGGTTTGTCAGTTGTTTAGAAGAGTGTTGTTAGTTTGCCTCAAAACGGGATTGATACTCCAGAAATATTATTTGATGTACAGTCTGGATTCAGGCCCAGATTGAGTACTGTTGACCAGGCCATGTGACTGTGTATGCCTTGTACTAAATACATTGTTATCAAGAAGTTGCCATTATATATGTTGTATATAGATTTGAAATCAGCTTTTGATTTGGTCAAAATAAGGGATGGTCAACTCTATAGTAATGGACAAAGTCCCCGTAACTTTGGTGTAAAGGATGCTATTTTGCACTTTTTGCTGTTTTGGCTGTGGAGCCACCTGCGAGGTGCTTATTCCCACTTAAAAAATATGAGGTAATCAAAAGTGCCATTTCAGTCACCCTCTGTTATAGTTCAATGGACATAAACATTTGTAATGCAGTAGCAACATATTGTGGCTATATTGAGGCATGAGAAAGAAAAGTATACAGTACTGATTTGAGGGTCATTGGTAGAGAGCTTTTAATTTATTTAATCTAGGTTGTTAAATTAAGTGTATTATAATTATGATTGTTTTTTATAAATATTTCATACTTTTTTGTATTGTTATGGCATTAAACTGAAAGTAGTAAACAGTAAGCAGCTGCCATCTTAATTTGGGGAGGGAAGAGGACCATTCTAGATTGCTTTTCATGAATGGTTGAATTATTACTCCAGAGAAATCCAGTTTGCCTTACCTAGTGGCTCTTGTGAGAACACATTTCTTGCTCTGACTATTATGGTCCTTGAAATTAATTTCTACACCACATTATTCCGAAAACCCACTGAACAAACTACAGTGCATAGGTATTCAAGTCACACTCCCAAGAAACTTAATGAAAATTTACCTTTCAGCCATTGTTCATGTGTAAAGGAGAACTGTGCAAGGAAAGGCGATTTCATATGTGAATCAGACATATTGGTCAATGGACTTTTTGAGTGAGCTCTGTAAGAGTACCCAAACAATCAAGAAAACGGGCATAGGTAGTCCAAGGCATCCTCTTCCAATACCTAGATATAGGTCCAATTATGATGTTAGCTTACTGTTTGTGAGCACACATAGCATTGTGTTTCATGAAAGGGAAGAACTAAGGACAAAGACTTGTATTTGCTTTTAAATGAGGCCAGAAAATGCATGACGCAGTAGTGAAAGCAGCTCTTCCAACTAAAAGACCTCATACATTATGCGGACAATTGGGCCTGCCACCAATAATTGGCCATTTTAAATGTGAGCAGTGTAGTGAATGCAAGTGCTATATAGACGAGCCTCAACAGATTTAAAGTGCCTTAAGAAATTGAATTGCAATTCTTCCAGTATATTATATAGGCAAAACATGTACCTTGCAACCATATCTACATTGGAGCTGCTAACAAAAACTAAAAGCAATGGTTTTGCAACATCATTACAGACTTAAATGCAGCAGATTCTGATTATTTCTGGTGGAACACTACAAGGAATATTGATATACCTTACACGATCTGCATTGGAAAGATGGTGAGCAGATTACACTCAATCCACATCGCGAAAGATATATCTTTGAATGGAGCGACCATAAAAGCAAAATGACTTTTGAGGATTAAAAACTTAGGGGCAGATTTATGAAGGCCTTGCGCCGCCGGTGCGTCATTTTTAACATGGGAAAAAGTGACGCACCCGCGGCGCAAGTCCTTCATAAATCTGCCCCTTATTTCACAACTCAGAACTGAATAAATTAACATCCCATGTTTTATTTGGTCTCAACTATTTGGTAAGTGAAAGGTTTTCACTGTGACAATAATTCAACTTTTTACCAAATTATCATTAGATGGATATATATATTGATACTTGTTGGTTTATGATGGTTTCTTAACAGGTACACAGCCATTTTGTCTAACTTGGGAAATATAAATATTTTTTTTCACACTCTGTCTACTAGTGTGGGAATCAATTTGCAATTAGGAAACATTAACCAGGTTTTTTCATGCTCTATCTACTAATACTACTACTTAGATTTTTCATTATCCATAGTAATATTTTCATTTGTATAAACAGTGTGGCCTTAAATTAATTAGCGACACCTAATATAGGCCTTTCCCCATTTCTTCAAATAATGTGAAAAACAACAGTGGGCCCTATTATGATGTCGATCAGTAAGCCTCCGACCGCTTGTCGAGGCTTACGACCGACATCCTTGGTTTGCATTCTGACCGCAAATTATAATGCTGGTGATCGGACTGTAAACCAGCCAGCCAAACCAACTGCTTCCCACGGGCTCAAGGAGCCCATCGGCCAGTCGGAAGCCGCACATTATTCCTAACTGATGGCGTTTCTGTCATCGGAATTATGATGTTGTTGTTTGTTAGGCTTTACATGGAAAGCATGTCGTAATGCGCCTCTGTAGGCCCCTAACAGGTCCCCCCTCCCTCCAAGGGCTATGGTTATCGGCCTGGGGTCACCTAATGTGCCCCCCTGAAGATCCCTGTAATGTGTGGCAGGCATTATGAGGGGCCTTCCACACGGTGCTGGGATGGTCATAAACTCGCATTTCTCATTGGGAGCTTGTGCTGGGGGCAGTTTCTGCCCGCACCCCAAGCTCCCATAGAGAATTGGGAGTTTGCGACCGCACCATGCAATACATCATTGCGGTTCCGCAACCGCTGACCAGAGGTCAGTCCGTTCCACCTCTGCAAGAATTTCGGTTTGAGGGAACTCCGACCGACATCATAGTGGGCCCCAGTGTAGTTAGCATACCCTCTTTTTCTCACAGTTTTTCTTCACCGTCTAATGGAGTCCGTTACCAAGAAATGTTTAGATTGTTTACTTTGTGTGAGAAATCAGGACCTGTTTGCAATGTCCCCCCACTTTTTTCCCCCCATTTTGACTGCTAGGGGCCTTTTTTCTGACTCGAACTGTGCCATGGGCTCTGCTAACTAGATCCAGGGTCTGTGCTCTGATTAAAAGTATATGGTGGTAATTAAGTGTAATTACAATTGGAACTGACAGCCTAGATGTAAGTCCCTAGTATATAATAGGGCATTGAGGTTTGGAGGCCCAGTAGACATAACGCAAAAGACACACAGATGATGGACAGCCTGCCGAACAAATAAAACATTCACCCCTAGTCAACAAATCTGGGTTAAATCCATCATTTCATTTGCTCACCAGGCAACCCCAGTTTAGGCCCAGCCATATATATATCAGTATTGACCCTGTGCCTCATGACCAGTAACAAGCAACCTGGGACCAGTTTCGGGGCATCATCCCTCTTCAGCCAGGCTAGCTTGAATCCAGTGACACAGTTTCAGCACTCCATCCATCGTCTTATTGTGTTTGTCCAGTAGACTTAATGCACTTAAATGTGCTTTGCCTCTGTTCCCAAATGTCATTTTAAAGGCAGCACTGCTTTTCAGGCTGCCTCTACAATATATTTATATGCAAATTCGACTTTGGATTTAAAGGTACTTCCAAAGTCTCAAACTAACTTATTTTTACATATATAAATACATATTATTAGTCTTCCCTAAGGTTTCCCCTAGGTGCCCCAGGGGAGGATGCCTTGTAACTATAAGCAGAAACATTATAAAATATGTTTTATAAGCCCTGGTGAGGGAAAAAATGCCAAGTTCGTTTTTCTCAATTGTAGAAAACTAGCGCCATAGGCTAACATCGGACTATTTTATTTAAGTATAAATATTGACAGGAGTGAGCTAGAAATGTCATTGAAAGACTTAAATAGGTTGAATTAAACCAACAACTTGCCATTGAAAGATGTGTAATTTATTGCATAAAATAACTTATAGAACTTTTTCTGTAAGCCAAAATCCTGCCTTACTGCTACTCTCTCCTGATTGGCCAGCCTTTTTCAGGCTGAGCGAAGCTGTCTTAACGAGGTGTGAGGTGGCCTGATAGAGAGAGACAAAGGATTTCCTGTGGGAGGAGAACTGCAGTGGCAGAAGCAAAAGGCAGGATGTGGATGGAGTATCCAAACTGGTTTTCAAAGGGAGAATGCCCTTTAGTGAGAGCCCCGTTCACCCCCACATCCTCCACCTCAGCCACACAGGAATACCTATAAGTAGATTAGTGAAGGAGATGCAAGGGAAATGTTAGATAATCTTAATGACGCCAGTGGGATGTCGTAGCCAGATCTAACCCTCCAGGACAGAATTTCTCCATTTTGGATTTTGGAAAATAGTGCTTTCTGGGACAAGAATTAGCCACACTTTGGAGTAGGTCATACACCTGGCTGGCATCCTGCATACCATTGGTCAGGGGTGCCTATCTACTTGATACCCAAGAACACTGAAAAAACATGGCAACTTAGATCTACTGTCTGAATTACCAAGAAAAAGAAGGACTTCTCTGCTGGAATTCCAATCTATACTTAAAGGACTTTACTCTGAAGGACAGTACCTGCTGAACAACCTGGTACTACAGCCCTGAGAACTGTGCCTGGCTTCATAAGAATGTAGCAGTGGACTCTCCGTAAGCTAAGGGTTAACAGATCTCAGCTGCATCATCTTCATCAAGAATTTCCCAACCTGGAGTGCATCCAGTGGACTTTTAAGGATTTGGACATGTACGTTGTGGGAATTGTAGTTCCAACATTCCAAGGGCCATTCAGAGATTCTAGATCCTTCGATTGGTGTTTTGGACACTTTGAACCCACAAGAGGAACCTCAGGAAGAAGTTTCAGAAGTTTGGAGCAACTTTTTGGAAGAGCTCAATAAGGTGACTTACCCATCGACAAGATTCAAGCCACTGTTGTTGAATCGCAACCTTGCCTGGATTTTAGGTTCATCCCACTGAAAGCTCTGAAGCTCAAGACTTCCAGGATTTCACCCATGCCTCGCGCTAAGCCTAGCCACCTTCACCGAGTTGAAACCCGGGCTGGATAGGGGCTTCACTCGACATCGAGAGAAAATCCTTCAGGAAAAATGTGTGAACGTAAAATTTTGACTGAGGTCTCCCGACCAGAACTTCATCACAGTTGGCCTCAAACTTTGACTTTCTTCCAGTCAAGTGCTACCAGATATCCCAAGTTTGTGCTTTTGGTTTTTATGCACTAGAAGGTGTTTATTCTTTAAAAATTCATATCTTCAGTTCCCTACATTGGATCTTTGTTTGTTTTGTGTCATTTTAAAGAACAAAATATTTCCGATTTGTATAAATTAGTTTTGGGTTTTTATTGCATTTTGCCTCTTACTTATTTAATATATTGTCATTTTTAAATGATTTGCACATCTGTCTCCATGACATAAAAACTTTATTCCCAATCTTCAGCACCTTGTCTATATCAACCTCCCCATCACTTAGTTTGTTTGTCCAACTTAACTCTATCGTTTCAACATCATCCGGTATAGACTTTAGCAACTCTTGGTAGAAGTCTTTATTTCTACTCTTAGAATTACCCATAAACTGCAGAATTGGTATCGGCCCCAGATTGATACTATCTTTAAGGATATCTCTTATACAATTGCGTATTTGTAAATATTTAAAGCACAAGTCCCGCTGTATGCCAAACCTTTGAACTAACTCAATAAACACCATCAATTCCTGATTCGAATAAACCTCTGCCAGTGTAACGATCCCCGCTTGTTCCCATTTTCTAGCCATACCATCGTCGGGCGTAGAAAGTCAGACTGCCAGAGTGATGTATACTTAGTATACCTTCTTATTTTACATATTTTCTCTATCCTTTTCCAAATTTTCATGGCACACTTTATACATTTATAGCCTTTCTTTTCATATTTTTTATATCCTCTTGACGCTGAAATATTCCTCCTGCAGCTTCCCCTATTGCTAATTGATAAATAGTTGGTACTTTTAACGTATCGCTTTGCTCTTTTTCACAATAATAGAGTGAACTCAATTATTGAAGAGCAGTAGCCCTATAATATAGCTGAATATTGGGGGCATTCCAGCCACCCCAGTCAACTTGGTGAGTCAGATATTTATATGCACAGCAGATTTGTTGATAGCTCCAAATAAAATTAGAAAACATCCCCTCAATTTTGTGTATTTTACTTGCTGCTAACTCTTAAGGGATAGCCCGGATTAGGTATAGAATCTTAGCAAATATTTTCATTTTAATTACGTTAATCCTTCCGATTATTGTAAGGTGTAAATGATCTATCCGTCCCAGATCCCTATTGATTGAGCCCATTACTGGGTCTATATTTAGTGCCAATAAATTAGTTATTTTAGATGTTAATATAACCCCTAAATATGTTGCTGATTCCGCTACTCAGGAATCGTATAACAAGCAGTGAGAGGAGCAAATAATTTGCGTCTTTGATTTATTTAAAAGATATCCCGACCACATTCCAAATTTTTCTGCCACCTTTTCTACTTCTGTAATTGCCTCCTGTGGGGCTGATGTTATTAAGGCAATGTCGTCAGCATAACCCAGCGGTTTAAATAATTGATTGTTTCAAGATTTGGAAAATAAATGGATCTAAATAAAGTGCAAACAGGATTGGGGATTAGGGACAACCTTGGCGAATACCCCTTTCTACCTCCAACCGCCTGGATAAATGTCCCATTATTATATCCTTGCATGGGGTTTATAGTACATGGCCTCTATTGCCCTAAGAAATCCTGTGCCAAAACCTCTCTCTGCCAATTTAGCCCATAAATATTGCCAGGCCACCCGATCAAAGCCTTCCACTGCTCTTTTCTCTATCTCCGCGATGTCCAATATTGATATTACTCATCTTGTGTGGTCTGTGGTCCCCCGGCCGGGAACAAAGCCATGTTGCCATGGTGAAATAAGTGCCACTATATTCCTATGTAATCGGGTGACCATAATTTTGGAGTATAATTTGGCATCCGCATTCATAAGAGAAATTAGACGATATGACGAGGGCAGTTCGGGGGTTTACCTTTCTTTAAAAAAACTATACTATCTGTATCATGCCATGACTGTGGAGGTATTCCGCGATGTTGGATATGCAAAATTAGATCTTGCAGAAGGGGCAGTATTTCTACAGAAAGCATTTTATATACTTCAATAGGGGTTTTATCTGGCCGGCTGCTTTACCCAATGAGATAGACCCCAGTGCCTCCTGTACTTCTTCTAAAGTAATTTCCGATTCTAAATCTTGAGAAATTACATCATTTACCCTAGGAAGTGAGGCAGCATTATTACCAATATCTGCTTGGTCCCCTTGGTCCTCTGTCTGGGCATCTGTTTGATTTAGTGTAGAATTCCTCAAAGACGTCTATAATCTTTTCGGGATTTGATACCAATATACAATTTTTCTCTTGCATTTTTAATATATTGTTCCTAACATTTCTTTGTCTAGTTCTTAGTGCCAGTAATCTCCCAGTTGCCTCTCCATATTCATAAAGTTCTTTGCTTTTTTTATTTTTTTTTTATTGGGATTTTGTCAGTGCATTACAGAAATGAAAAACATTAGGTTCAATTTATCCGGACAATAAAACAAATCTAGGGCTGCAGGCACAATACATAAATACAATCAATAGCAAATACATAAACACATAAATCCGAATAGGGAGGACTCAATTCATCTTAATCAGCATTTCATCAAAAGACACATAATTTTAAAACCCGTAGTTAAATATAGAGAACAGATAAAACCATAATACGCAGTATCACAACTCAAACAGTTACAACCTAGTCTCCCTCCACTTAGTAATGGGAGCCCAGATCCTTCTTCCAAAGTCCCGTGTTTTCACCCCCTTTTGTTCGTAAAGGCAAGACTCAATATTATGAATTCCAAGGAATCTGGCGAGCCACATTTGAAAGGACGGGGCCACAACATCTTTCCACCCCGCCAAAATTAAAATCCTGAGCACAGCCACAGAAATAAAAACCAGGGCTTCTTTTTCTTTTCCCAACTTTTTTTTTTTTTTTTTTTTTACGAGGACCAGTAACATACACCCGGTGGAGGATCTTGAGCTGAACCAGACGGAGACGGGCCGGAATGGCGATCTCTTTCGGAGAAGATAGCGCCAATTGCCAATCCTCGTCATCCAATTCCAGCCCGTCGCCGACCCATGCCTCTCGAAGTCGAACGAGCAAGTCAGTGCGATTGTGAATCAGCTTCTTATAAATCAAGGAGATAGTGCTATCAGGGAGATGACCATCCAGGATACGAACTTCGAGGGGGGAGGACTCGGGGACGGCGGTACCGGAAGTCAGAACAGAAGTGAGGGCATGACGGACCTGTAAATATCTAAAAAATTCCCTATCACTCAGGTCATAATTAATCCGAAGGGCCTCGAAGGACTTCACCGCTCCATTCGCACACACGTCACCCACTCTACAGATCCCAATCATGTCCCAGCGGTCAAACCCCTTCGTTGTCCAAAGACATCCCAAAAGCTCAGACGCAAAAAGCGGAGTCGCCAGCGTCACTCGTTCATCCCACCCTAAGCTCACATTCGCAGCGCGCCACACACGAACCGCAATCCTAGTCGGTCCCGTAAGGTGGAGCCCAGCCGACCTAGAGTAAAGCGCTCTATTAAAGTCACCACCCGGTAGTTGGAGTCTGTCCATTGCAAAGGCCGGATCCGGACCCGGGGAATACATCGAATGGTTAATGGCAGACAGTTGCGTAGCCCAATAATATCTCCTGATATCAGGAAGTGCTATGCCCCCGTCATACCAAGGGATGGTGAGCTTCGCAAGTGCAATACGTGGGCGCCCGTCCCAAATCAGTTGCCTTTGTAGACTCTCGACCTCTCGGAAATAAGTAGCGGGGATATCATCATAGCAATTCTGGAGTGCGTAAAGGAATCGCGGCAAGGACATCATCTTGAAAAGGGCGGCCCTGCCCAGCGGCGACAGGGGTAATTTACGCCAGCGAGTCACGTCCAGCCTCAATCTATGAAGCGGGGGAAGGAGATTACGTTCAAACCGGAGCGACGAATCCAATGTAATAAAAAAAAACAAGTATTTGAAACCGGACTGAACAACCTGGATGGGAAATCTAGTCGGCAACGGGGGCAGATCACCCGAAATAACATAGACGCAGGATTTAGCCCAGTTTATAATCAAACCAGAATTCTTACCAAACGAGGCGAGAACGTCAAACAGGACATTCAAAGATTTACGCGGGGAAGTAAGATAAAGAAGAATGTCGTCCGCGTAAAGCGAAACACGGTCTTCAAAATCTGGGGACCAACGTATACCTTTGAGAGAAGGTTCCCAGCGAATCCACGCAGCTAGCGGCTCTAATGCGAGAGCAAAAAGTAGTGGAGACAAGGGGCACCCCTGTCTGGTCCCCCTACCAAGGGGAAAGGGAGCCGACACTCGACCGTTAACCACGACCTGTGCCAGGGGGTCGGTATACAGCAGCTTCACCCATCCGATGAACCCCGGGCCAAAACCAAACTTCTCAAGAGCCGCCCAAAGGTAGGGCCACTCTATCGTGTCGAAGGCCATCGAGGCATCCAACGAAGCCAAAATGGCCGGCTCCGTCAGGAGCCCCGCCCTCCCGATGGCTCCATGAAGGCGACGCAGATTAAGAGCTGTGTTACTGTGCGGGATAAATCCGGATTGGTCCGGATGAATCAAGTCACTAATGACCGTTAGGAGGCGAGTAGCCAGGATCTTGGCAAGAACCTTAGGCTCAACATTCAACAGGGAGATGGGTCTATATGACGAACAAAGATCCCGGGGCTTACCATTTTTAGGAATTACCACAATCGTAGCCAGGCGCTGGTCATAAGGGAGAGCGCCCCGCTCACGGGACTCCGAAAACATTGTTCGAAGATAGGGCGCAATATTATCAGGACGCAGTTTGTATAACTCGATTGGCAAACCGTTCGGGCCCAAAGCCTTGCCCGAACGGAGAGAGCGAATTGCAGTCGCGATTTCGTCCGTAGAGAACGGGGCCTCCATGGAGGACCGCTCCAAATCGGAGAGGCAGGGCAAAGCTATGTCGCGCAGCAAGAGGCGAGAGTCGTCTTCATCCCTTACCGACACTGGGGAGTAAACCGCACGAAAATAGTCCGCAAAACATTCCACTATTTCAACCGGGTCCGTTACTCTCACACCATTCAAAGTCTGAATCACAGGCACTACTCGATTCGCCCTCTCCTTCTTGTCCAACCAGGCAAGCAATTTACCCGCTTTGTCCCCAACATCATACAGACGACCCTGTTGCTCCCTAAACATCATTTTGGCCGCATCTGTGACCAGAGACTTATAGGCAAATTGCTTCAGACCCAGGGCATGGAGTTTGTCACGCGTGACACCCGATTCCAGGTCAGCCTCCATCTCAAATATTTCCATCTCAAGATCCACCACCTCCCGATTCCTTGCCTTTTTGGTTTCAGCAATAAGGGACAGGGCCTGCCCACGAATTACTGTCTTAAAAGCCTCCCATAGGGACACCGCAGAAGAGACAGACCCCTCGTTCTCCAGAAAGTAATTGTCCAGGGACGTAATCAATCGACCACGGGTCTCAGGGGAGGCCAGGTACCAAGGGTTGATAGGAGCCACCCGGCTCGCCGCCTCCACCCCCACATCAAAACAGAGCCAGAGCGGAGAATGGTCCGAGATGCCCCGGGGGAGGTGCCTAATCTCCCGGACAGCCGACGACTGTTCAGCTGGCATGAGGAAGTAATCTAATCTAGACAAACTCCCATGGGCCCCAGAGTGGAAAGTATATTGAAGTTGAGTGGGGTGCATAAGTCTCCAGCAGTCCACCAAACCAAAAGTATCCAAAAAGCCACCCAGCCATAAATGGGTCGAAGGAGTATCCCTAGGGGGGTAACGATCACTCAGACCAGAGAGAACAGAATTAAAGTCACCAGCCATGAAAAGAGCACCATCAGGGAGTCCCAACAAAACTCGGCCCAAATCAGAGAAGGTAGAGGTCTGCAGGCCGGGGGGCACATAGACGGTGAACAGGGAAAGGGTCTTGCCCTCATATCGTCCCACGAGGACGGCATAACGCCCCCGATCATCGAGGATTACATCATCTATCGCAAGGGGAAGGGAAGCCCGGACAAGGATGCCCACCCCCCTGGAACCCGTTGTAAACCCTGAGTGCGCAACAAGACGATAGCCCCACCTATTCATCGCGCGACAAGTATTGCCCACTAGGTGTGTCTCCTGCAGAAAGACAATATCGGGAGACAAACGTCGCAGGCATCGCAACACCACCCCTCGCTTTATACGATCCCCTAGACCATTGACATTCCATGAAATAAACCTCAACCCGCTACCCCCCATCCCACGAAGTAATGCAGGAACCATCCCCCAATGAGCATGACACTGAAAGTACAATTATCAAAATAGAATCGCCTTGAGAAAACAAAACACAAACTACAAACTCCCCAACAACCCCCCCCCAACACCCAAGGAAACACCCCCCACCCTGCACCCCTGCAGTAGACAAAAAAGCCACCCCAACATGCAGTGTGCCTGTCGCCCAAAAACCCCCATTCTACAAAAAGACCCCGGAGGAGGAAAAGGCCCTGTCCCACCCGCCACCCCGACAGAGATAAAGGGAGAAGAGAGTACACAGAAAACAGATCACTCAAGTACAGACCCCAGGAAGAAATTACATGATACAGAAACAGGGGCCCAGATAACAAGTTCAGCTCTCCACGCCACCCTCGGCACCACCCGGGTGCTCGGTGGGATCAGTCAAATTAGGCCGGTCCGGCAGAGAGTCCAACCAGTCATTTACCGAATCAGGTCGATCAAAGAAAAGGGTCCGTTCATTGTACTCCACTCGTAGCCTGGTAGGAAAAAGCATGGCGTATCGCAGACCCAGGTCCCGAAGACGCTTCTTGACTCCACGGAAGCCCATTCGCTGTCTCTGCACAAGCTGTGAGAAGTCCGGATAGAAGTTCACCGTGGCATTTTCGAAGGCCACCGGGCCCTTAGCTCTCGAGGCCTGCAGGATAGCGTCTCGGTCCCTATAATAGAAAAGTTTTGCGACAATGGGCCTGGGCGGGGCGCCCGGCTTGCCCTGGCCACCGGGAACACGATGGGCACGTTCCACCGCAAAGAATTTGCTCAATCCGGATGGAGAAAGGTAGTTTTGTATCAAGTCCTCAACCAAGAGATCAACAGAATGCGGATCAGGATTTTCCGGGAAACCAATCACACGCACGTTACAACGCCGTGCCCTGTTTTCAAAATCCTCCAAGCGCTGAGTCATGAAATCGTTCACCTTTCTGAGGTTGCCGATCTCCGTCTGCATCTCCGAGACGTCGGCCGTGAGGCTAGATGACTTGAGGTCCAATGACTTCACCTTCTCATTGGTTTTAGATAAGTCGGCTCGAATCAATAGCCACAGTATCAATTTTGTGGGCCAGAGCTTCATACTGTTGGCCAATGGTTTCTCTCATGCCAGAGATGGCGCCCATGATGTCCTGCAGGGACGGCTCCGCCAAAGCCTCCAAAGGGTGCCCCACTGCACTCGGGCCAGGCAAGGCGGCACTGGGGGACACCTTCGATTGTGTGTACCGGTCCATGATATTAGACTGGACCGGGCCCCCGCGAAGGGGCGTCTTGGTCTTCCGCCGCTCTTGGTCCCCTCTGCCAGTCATAGCGGAGACCGCGTCCCCAAGGGACCCACGCGACCTGGTGAAAATGGCCGCAGGAAGACAGGGCGCCGGAGCCAAAAGTCAGCAGCGAGGGCAAGTCGAGGTGTGAACCGGCCCGGAAGGGCACGAAGCAGACAAAAGGTGCAACTGCAATCTCGCGCCGCTGGATTCAGCACCGGCCAGACACCTCCGTTGGAAGACGTAGTCTGAGTCAGAATCGAAACCGAAAGTTAAGAGGGGGACCCATGAGTCGAGTCCCCCTGCCGCTGTTGTTCAACTCAGACACGGCAACAGAGCCTCACCAAGACCCGGGCGCGCCACCAAGGCGGGCCCCGAAAGTTTGAGTCGATGTAGCTTCGGTGCCCCTGGTCCAATTCAAAATCCGAAAACAATATTAAGATCAGTCCAGGTTCCTCTTCATTAATCCTTGTGAGAAATCAGGATATGTTCAGGATATCATGCCGGGAGTGGCGGGGGTCCGGAGAGCGCTGTGCTCACGCGGCCATCACGGATGCCTGCCAAGCTCCTCCCCTCTTTTCCCAACTTTTGATTAGAATCTATACCCAGTATCATCAGGGTAGGCCATAGATCGATCTTGTGACCTAGCAGCCCCTCCCAAAATTTCTCTATCTCAATCTTAACTGGGGTCAGGAGGCTACAATTAAAAAACATGTGCAACAGATCCGCGTGCCCAACCCCATATCTTGGACAGCTGTCATCTTCCCTGACCCCCCAGGCAAATAATTTCGCCGGGATGTAGTACAGGTTGAACACAGTTTTATAATGCTGGGCTCGCAAATTTGAGGGTCTGAAAATCCTTTTATTCAATAGTATAGCCAAATCAATATCTACATCAGGATTTCCCAATTTCCTAGCCCAGGCTACTTCCATCTTATCCAAATCATCTTGAAGTTCCACTAGAAGGATATTATATAAAGTCTTGATCTTCTTACAACCCCTAGTCAATGCCTCCAACAGGGGACTATTTACAGGAGGCGGCGGTTTTGGTCTAAGTGCCTTCAGTGACCGTATCAATTGACCATACACTAACCAATGATTGGCTGGAATTCCAAATCTATTTTGTAGGGCGTGAAAACTAACAACCCCTTCTCCTTCCATTATTTCTTGAAGTGTCTTAATACCTATCCCCCTCCACACTTTTAAGGTCCTATCCACACCCATCCATGAGAAGAGGCTAGAATTGCACATATGTAAATATGGATTAACCTTGGGGATGTTACATAACTTTTCACAGGCCTTCCAGACCCGCCATACACCATCAACAATCTTAAATCTAGCTTTCCCATAAAATCTCCGGTCCACCTCACACAACATTAAACCCAGAGCCTTTCTTCCTAGCAGCAGCTCAAATATAGATGGAGGTCTCTGGACTTCGAGACTTAGAACACTAGGGCACACCTCTGACTGGAAAAGCACCGACATTTGGGTCAAAAGACAGGTCCAATGATATAATCATAGATTAGGCAAGGCCAGTCCACCCCTTTCCCTTGGAAGTGACATCAGATTAGTGGAACGCCTGACCTTGCCAAATTGCCAAATAAATCTAATAAAGACAGATTCCAGATTTTTAATTATTCTATCTTCCAGAAATAATGGTATAGCCCGAAAGAGATATAGCAGTTTGGGGAACATCGTCATCTTGACCGCATTCACCCTCCCTATCAATGAGAGATGCAGCACATCTATTCTTCTTAGGTCAGTCTCTATCGATCTGATAAGTGGAACATAATGTCCTTCTACTATTTTATCTACAGAAGCATTAATTTTCAAACCTAAATAAATAGCTGCGTCCACAAATCTAGAATCTGATTTGACTATATTTTTGGTACATATAATCTGCGTCTTTGCTTCATTTAATAAATATCCGGAGCGGACACCAAATTGTTTTGTAAGTTCAGACAAAACGACCATTGCCTGCTGGGGATCGGTTGAAAAAAACGCGAGATCATCCACGTAAGCTAGAATTTTATTTTCATAACCATTGAAAACCACGGGCCTTAAAATGGGACAACCTAATATAGCCTGGATAAGAGGGTCAATATAAAGAGAGAAAAGAATCGGGGAGCAAGGGCACCCTTGACGCGTTCCTCTCCTTATAGCAAACAATTCAGATTTCTCACCCATGACCGTAACTCTAGCGGCAGGATCTGTATACATTGCCCTGAGCGCTCTAATAGTTTTCTCCCGAAAACCTCTACCTGCCAAGACACCCCAGAGAAAGATCCAGACCACCCGGCCGAAAGCTTTCTCTGCATCGAGCAGGATCATGGCCAACCCCCCCCCCCCCCGTGGCAGCATGGACGTCAAGCAAAGCTATAGCCCTACTGGTATGATCCGTCGTGCCGCGACCCGGGACAAACCCTGCTGCCAAGGGGATACGAGACTGCCAATGACCCTGCCCAACCTCAAAGCCCAGATCTTAGAATATAGCTTGGTGTCTGCGTTGATCAATGAGATTGGTCGGTACGACCCTGGGTTCTCGCTAGGTTTCCCCTTTTTTGGAATATTATAATATTCGTTTCTCTCCACGAGTCAGGAATCAGCCCCGTACACAAAATTCCGTTAAAAAGGTCCGCGAGAAGTATGATAATCTTTGATTCAATACGCTTATACACCTCCAGAGGAATGCCGTCGGGTCCGGCGGCCTTCCATGAAGCTAGCTCCTGTAAGGCATACTTAATCTCCGTTTCTGTAATATCCTTATCTAATTCTTCTTGAACAGAGTCGTCCAGATGCGGTCCTGTATCACCCCAATCTTCCACCTGCCCTCCGACCATGACCTCCTCGTCATACAATCTCTGATAGAAGTCTCTAAAAACATATAAAATCTCCTTAGCCTCTGTATACTCCTTACCATTCTCTACAATCTTTGTGATTACGTTTTTAGACTTCTCTTGCCTTAAACGAAGTGCCAGGGCTCTGCCTGCATGTTCTCCCATTTCATATCTTTTAGCTCTGGTTGCTTGAAATTCCCAGATCGCTTTCTGGGTGATCACTTTATGTAGTTCTGCCTTAATAGCCAGGAGCGTATTATGGCTATACACACAAGGTATAGCCCATCTGCCACAGCTATCTACCTTCACCCTTTTAACACCTCCCAGAGACTTTCTGACCAATATTGCAACCCCCCTGATTGTCGAAGATTGTGACGAACAGGCTACCAGCTCAAACCCATTTAGAAACAGAAGATTTCTCTTTGCCCACGGAAGATGAGTCTCTTGGAGGCACAGAACATCGATCTTATTAAATTTAACAAAATAGGCCAATCTTTGTCTCTTCCTCCAGTCATTTAATCCTCCAACATTCACTGTACATATTCTAACATCTGCCATCCTGGCAATTAGCTTGACCAACCACAATAACCTGAGCCTGATACCCTCTAGTTTTCGTTAAACACACCTTAAGTCCGAATTGAACAACAAAAACAACAGTATTGCACTTTATCCTCCCATTTTCTGCTTTCACCCTACCACAACCACCCACCTCCCTCTCCTCCCTACCCTCCCACCCTACCCCCCTGCGACCCATCCCCTCCTGCCCCCCCCACTCTGTGAGGCGCACAGATCTTGTCTGTGCATGTGACGGACGTGCAGTGCTTGCGGTGAGGACAGCACTAAATACCTCTTAATACCCGATTATGCCCAAAATAGAAAACAAAGAAAAACTATTGTCAGGACCAGGAACCACACCCTGGCCACAGTCCTATAGGAACACCAAATTATACCATAGAATACGCCTATTTGCCCAGGCTGTCTAGATACTCCTTGGCCTTGATTTCTGAGGAAAAGTACAGAGTTTTCCCTTCTTTATTAATTTTTAACTGCGCCAGGTTTATCAAATAAGCTTGAAGTTTCCTATCCTGGAAGGGTTTGATCAGCCCACTAAGGCCCCCTAAGGCGCCAGCGTCTTTCCACAGTCACGTGGCAGAAGTCTGGGCGGACGAAAAAAGACACCCCATCGCTACTTCTCCTGGCATCTGGTCTCGCCCTTTCTGAGATTGCCTGTCGCAGAATAAAGTTACCAAGGAATATCAGCACCGCCCTAGGTTTATCTCCTTCTTTGGCATTCCTTCGTACTTTGAAGGGGGTATGGTGCACTCTTTGTAGCTCATTTGGCCAGTCCCAGCCGGGCAACTCGGGGAAGGCTTGCTGGAAAAGCTTAATGATATATGTCCTAATATCCGAGCCCTCGACCCCCTCTGGGATTCCGAGGACTCGCAGGTTATTTCTTCGGAGCCTATTTTCCATCTCCTCAAGGTTCCACTGAATTTCTACCCCCTGGGAGCAGTGGGCATCGACCTTGGTCACAGCATTCGGCCATCTCGGCTTCCGTAGCCACCACCCGCTCTTCCAAGTTCGACACTCTGTCCCCAGTGTTAGCACAAGCCTTAGAGAGTTTCCGCACCACTCCCTGCATTTTCCTCATAGCAGCCTGTGATTTACTGTTGTCTTGGCGTGTTTCCTCTCTATGTGCTAATATTTCTTGATGTATCGTCTCTAACATGGACATTTGCGCCTGTTCCATCAGTGGGCTACCATGTAGGGGCTGGGCAGATGAATGGTCCCAGCTCAATTCCCGTTGCGTGTGCGCTTGACCCCAGGCAGCCGCTTGGGATTTCAGGGCAGTTGCCGGCTGTTCGATGTCAGGGTCACTATCTGATTCCAAAAATGAGCTGTGTTCATCATCATCCTCTGACCACTCAGCCCCCTCTGATACTGAAAAGAAGGCTTCACTCTGTGCATTCTCTTTTTCCATAACCGCTCCGCCAGATGTCCCGCCTACTGTCCCTCCCACTTCTGCTACTGGAGGCTCCAATGTAGCTGTGGACTCAGCTGTTGTGAAGTCATTAGCCTCCCCAGTGCCAAGAACCAAAGATTGTGAGATGCATACTGGATGTACCACCACCTGGGGGTTTACAGTATTCTCAGGGTTTCCTTTGCTACTTAGCGTTCCAACAGCAGGGTTTACAGCCTCCGCTAAACCAGCACCTTCGCCCAGGTTTACTACTTCAGGCGACCACTTGACCCAATGGAGGGACTGAATTAGAGTCCGATTCATTAGCTGCATCACAAGCATTGCTCCCTCCCAAGTCCTTGGGCCCCTTCTCCTTACCCGCTTTAGTAAGCATGTCCATTATGGAAGCAGTGGCCAGTCGGGTCTTGGGGGCGCCTTGCTGCCTCTTCCTTTGTAGGTCCAACGGAGGTGGAGGTGGTGCTTCAATCCATGTACCGTCTATTACTTCATTTTCAACTTCTTCCCTCTGGGCTTTTTTTCTCAAATTACCAGCCTTCGACCCCTGGTTCAGTTTTGGAGCCATACCCCCCTATGACCACCTCCTCTGCCGGATTCCAAGCCTGTTGTCACCGCTGAGGAACTCCGCTCCAGACTTCGCTTCACTCCGCCATCTCCGTGACTGGCTCCGCCCTCCTGTAGCAGCGTAGCATCCTCGGCTAGGGTAGAGAGCCTCCAGCGCCTGAATCAATGCCCGGAGAAGCTGCCTCGCCAATCCACGACACATAAGTGCCGTCAACATCACTTTCTGCTTCCCCTAATGAAGCCCTCGTCTTTCCCCCTGTTTAGAAACTCGTCCGGTTCCTGGTAGTGCGCTAGACCGCCATCGGGCTCCTGCTGCTGTGCGACCTCACAGCAGCTCCGCGCCAGCCTCTCGAAGCGGCGTCATCTTGCCCCTTCATAAAGTTCTTTGTAATACGTCTGACATTTCTGGGCCACCTTCCCTTGAAAATACTGATTACTTTCAGATTTAGCCAGTGCTATTTTACAAAGATGATGTGCCAATACATTTCCTAAAGCTCCATTATTAATTATTTGGGTATGTTCCCTTTCAAGTTTGACAAGCTTATTAATCAATTGATCCGTCTGTATTTTACGCTTCTTCCCTGTATGGGCTACAAACCCTATCCCTTCACCCCTCAAGGCAGCCTTAAATGTATCCCACACCACTGCTCGGGCTGCACTATATCTATTAAAAAATACAAAAATTGTCTGGGTCCAATATTTGATGTAGGTACAGAACTCTTTATCCAATAATAATTTTTTATCAAATAACCAAGGAGTTTGTCTGTTCAATCCCTGAACCTCCTTAATTTCCAAAACTAACAGATTGTGATCCAAGTAAAGCTGTGGCAGTTTATTTTTTGATATCCAAATTATCCAGCATTTTACTAGGGGCAAAAAAGTAGTCTAGGCAAACACATTTTTTATGGGGGTGCGAAAAGTATGTATTTTGTTGTTTTTCTAACCAGACAACGGCCTGCCCATGACTATTTTTAAGAGCAAAAAGTGCTTTATATACTTAGGCGTCCTTCCTACATACAGACTTAAGGCTCTATCTCCATCCATATGTAAATTAAAGTCACCACATATAATCAACGAGCGTGGCCAGTGGGCTAACTCAACCTCCAGCTCTTCCCAAATATATGGATCATCCAAATTTGACCCGTATATATTTACGACAGTTATACCCAGGGATAGCTCCATTATGACCCATCGGCCCCATCTATCAGACTTTGTTCGAAGGGACGTCCCACTGCGCTGCTTGATATATATATAGCCACTCCTCTCGTAATAGATGTTTAGGAGGAGCATACAACTAGATTATACCCTCAGAACTCAAGAGAGGAATTATTACCCCATGCAATGTGCGTCTCTTGTAAGAACAAGACGTCTGGGTTAAGCATAGTAATTTTCTCAAAACCCCTTGCCCGTTTTACTTTGTCCAACATTTGCTGAGCAAATCGTATATTTAACCATATTTTACAAGTATAGATACCTTAGATAGCCACTGCCAACAATTCTGAGATCTCTTCATAGTACTGTGTATTCCATTTTATATACTTATGCATACATCTGATTTCAATTTTTTTATTTTTGCTGACCACCCACCCCCTACCCCAACTTCCCCTATTACCCTCCATCACTTCCCTCCTTCCGTGACCCCAACACTCACCACCCCCTCCACCTCCTGTGACTTCCCCCCTCTCCCACCCACACCACATCCAACACTTTTGGAAAAAGGGCTTATGGCCCTTACAATGGGGAGAGACTTCACTCCAGTCTCCTCTTAGTTCGTTTTTCTGCATTTTCATACTTTATTGTCTCTTTGGATGTCTTATTAGTGTTGCACCGTCTGCATTTGCACCTTACTTTAACTATACTAGCATGTATACAACACCCTAAACCCAAAATGTATTCTAATCTCATGCTTTTAACTACATTGTTCATGTATTTTGAATTTCCATACAGTTTCCATACAGTTTCAGAGAGTGTTCAAGTATTCTTTGGCTTGTATTTCCGATAAAAAGAAGCATGTTTGACCTTTATTTAGCACTTTCAGTGTTGCTGGGTTCAGCAGAAAAGCTTGTGCACCTTTATTCTGAAAGAGTTCTATTAGTTGTCTTAGCTACCATCTTCTCTCTACTGTGTGGTGGCAATAATCCGGCATCACGAAAAATGTTATCCCTTTACTTTGTCGCTACCTATCAGGTCTTGCCAAGCCATACAACGCTCGCCGAGCCAAGAAATTGTTCAGATTAATCAAGATTGCTCTAGGGCGGTTTTCTATTTGCCCTTTTTTCCAACAGGCTGTTAAACGGAAATCTATGGGCTCTCTGTATGTCATTAGCCCAGTTCCACATTGTTAACTCCGGGAAAGCCTCAATAAAAAGTTCCTATACGAGGGGCGTGGCTACCGGCCGAACGAAATGGCCGCATGCTAGCAGAGCTCTGTGACTGAGAGTCACTTTCTCCTGAAATCCGACCATTTATCTTGGACTTTGCAGGCACAGCTGCCGATAATTAAAATCCAGGGAACATCCGATTCACGTAAAGTTGCTCCGGGTGTTTCTGCTCCCAAAACTCACACCACACAGCCAAAGGGAAATTGCGGCTTACTACCGAAACTGAAGCCGGGGACTAAATTTCCGCAGCAGCCAGGGCCTAGCTGACCTGACCGGAATTGCCTGACACGGTCGAGAAGTAACGGCGGAAAGCACAAACCGGGCCCATTACATCAGCGAACTGCCTGAGAGGTGAGAGGGAAGGCTCCTGAGTGCATAACGGCGATAAAACAGGCCCAACTGAGCCCAGAGAACCGCAGGCTACTGCTCAGAGGCGGGAACATTCACACCCCGGTACAGACTTACTGACGGCCTAACTTGCACACATTGACTCTAATTACTGCTGCTGGGAGCAACAACGACTATAATTACAGGCCTGGTTTCACTCGTGCATACTCATAGCACGACTTAGGGTACCGCAAACATAACATTGCGCCTGATATTCCGCACCAGTGGCTCCCGCCCACAACAGGGAAGGAGATGCACCCTACCGAAGCACACTAACGGGCTCAGAGGACAACACTAGATATCAGGCTGCAAAGAATACCGCTGCCTGACATAGGAACCCAATCATCGCGGGTTCTAACACTGGAGTGAATAGTTGCCACTCTACAGCAGCCCCACTAACGGCCGTGGAAGACCTCGGGCAGATTTATGAAGGCCTTGCGCCGCCGGTGCGTCACTTTTTCCCATGTTAAAAATGATGCACCAGCGGCGCAAGGCCTTCATAAATCTGCCCCCTGGTCCCTACAACTGCAAGAAGAAACATTGCTTAGGATCAGGCAACATGAGTGGCAGGGGGCCAAAGGTGCAACAGACACCACGCCTGGAAAAGTATGCCTACGTTAAAGACCCCCAACAAAACTCGCAAGGCGAACCCCGGGTGACCAACTCACCGGCCGACCCCGACCAGATCACCCTTAAAGATGTCATGGCGGCCTTGCAAACTATGCAAACCTCGATGGGCGCAATATCCACAGACATTTCCCTAATGAGGGCGGACTTCTCCAAAATGTCGGACCGAATGAAAGAGGTCGAAAAAACAACGTCAGACCTCACGAGTGACACTGCAGACCTAAAACTAAAAGTACAGAGACTAGAAGATGATAACCTCCTGCTGAAGGCAAAGCTCGACGAACAAGAAGGCCGCTCCCGGCCCAACAACGTGCGCCTGGTGGGAGTTCGGAGACAACAGAGGGCCCAGCGTTGGACCTCTTCGTAGAAGACCTAATCCAGAATACGCTGCAACCGAAGGGACTATCCAAATACTTTTCAGTGGAACGTGCCCACCGGGTGCCAGGAGGAAAACCGAAGCCTGGAGCACCACCGAGATCTTCAATTTCCGCGACCAGGATGCCATCCTGCAAGCCGCTCGAATCGCCCCGCTGATTAAAATTGACAACGCAGAAGTCGCCTTGTATCCGGACTACACGGCAGCAGTGGCACAACAAAGGCGGAACTTCACGGAGGTGAAAAAGGAACTCCGGACCAGGGAACTCAAATACTCGATGCTGTTCCCAGCGAAGCTACGTGTCAAAGCAGAAGGAAAAACGTGGTTCTTTGAATCGCCCATATAATTGTGCAATTTAACCCAATTTTGGAATTTTCACCTTAAATCATTAATAGGTGGTCGTCCAGTTGCATTGGCGTGACCCCCCCCACACGTTACCAGTGGTCCCCTGTCCCCTCCTCCTCCTGACCCCAGTCCTGAAGAAGACCCGCAGCAGAGGTCGAGAATTTCCCCTATTGCGCCAGGGTCGAAACGTCGACTACCACGCCCCCTCTTTAGTCTGAGGCCTACACCATTTTTGTCATTGTCCCTGCCCCCTTCCCTTCCATTTGATTGAATTATTATATGTATATAAATGTATGGGTAGGCTTGCTTTGTTTGTCCAACTGTAAAATTTGTATTTATATTTGTACATAAATATCTTAACTTTGTCCTTTTATTCTTCCTTTTCCTTTCAATTCACTTGAGCACCCCCTTTTTCCTACTGCAGGTTGCAGTCTTTTCTTGATCAATTATTTTATGAATTTGTAAATAAAATTGTTACTATAAGAAGAGTGATCAAATACAATTGGCCTCTTGTATATATTTTGTGTTGGGTTTTGTTGCATTGATTGTGTTTTTTGGAAATAATACATCTCCTCTTCACAGATCATATCTGTTTACCTTTAAAAGAACAAGATTTACATTAAGTAGCATTTTGAAGTTGTGTCAAGGACCACTCTGTTTTTATATATAAATTGCTACCCAGGTCCTTTGACTCATTGGGTTAACCCCATTGTTTTAATGGTGCAGCATGGATGAGGCAAGACGTATCCATTCGCGGAATGAGATGGGAAATGGAATGGGAAGATCACATCTCGCTTTATGCCGATGACGTACTCATATACTTAACATCCCCGGCGAGGTCACTGGACATTCTAACAGTGTATGGAAAAGTATCCGGATATACGATCAATTGGACAAAATCGCTACTATACGTACTGCACGGACCTACGCGCGACTCCCCCAGGGTTGCGAACTACAAGTCACGACTAGGGGGTTCAAGTACCTAGGAATATATGTCACGCCGATAGAGTCCATTTTCATGGAAGAAAACCTAATGAAGCCCCTGGAACGACTCCGGACTGATGTAAAACACTGGAGATCCCTCCCGTTGACGCTGTTGGGAAGAGCAACACTGTTCAAAATGCTGGCATTGCCAAGATGTATCTACGCACTGCAAAATACCCCTTTTCCAGTCCCTCCTAAATACTTCAAAACCATCGAAGCGGAAGTAACTACACTACTGTAGGATGGAAAGCCCCCCGAATAGCACAACACAAACTAACGAGAAGTTGGTACGACGGAGGTATCACCCTCCCGAACGTTAAATTGTACTACTGGGCCTCACAACTGATGATAATAAACCAGTGGCTCCATGTCCCACAAGACGAGCCAGCATTTAGGTTAGATCGAAGTATCCTACCGGCTAATCGATTGATGAGGACACTATACACAAACAGGAAACAGACTGCACTCACGGGACCAACAGCACACACGATTAAAATATGGCACGATGCACAAAGGGCCCTGGGATGGGAAGAGGTACTGACACAGGCCCCCCCTCTATGGGAAACGCGATGCCTGGGCACCCTAGCGAATACCAAGGGATTTGATAAATGGGAATTTCTAAAATAGGTGATCTATGGGTAAAAGGAGCAGTGATAACATTTACAGACCTAAAAGCGAAATATGAAATGGCGGATACAGAACAATATCGCTACTTACAGATAAAACACGCACTGCAAAGTGCAATCCCCCCAGAGACCACGCTGGTGGAATCCTCCCCTTTGGAAGACAGACTACTTACGGAGTATATGGACAAAAAAGCTACCTCCCTCACATATAAAAAATTAATTAATAATCAACTGGACCCCATGACTGCACTAAAAGCCAGATGGCAAACGGAACTAGGGGACATAGATGAATCGGACTGGATGGACGCACTAGCATCTGCCCGCGAGGCAGCAATTCCATCTCGACTTAAACTCATCCAACTGAAAATACTACACCGAGTATATTACCCACGCACCACATTACATAAGCTGGGACACACACCGGACCAACTTTGTCTGCGAGGATGCGGTTATACTGGAACTTTTTATCACATAATATGGGAATGCCCCAACATACAACACTACTGGGAAAGGGTGCTGGCGGTAATTTCAGAGGTTGGTGGAGCAAAAGTCCCATGCGATCCAAAATGCTGCCTCCTTAATATCTGGCAACCCACCGATCTCAACTTAGCCTTGCAAAATTGGGCCACATTAGGGATAACAATAGCAAAGCGGAATATAGCTAGAAACTGGGGATCCGGGATATCGCCCACACGCTCACAATGGGAGCGAGACATGGACAATATCATGGTAGCTGAAAGGGCCGTTTACACACAGGGGTTGCCCAAAGAAATGGACCAAAATATGGAGTAAATGGAACGAATTCCGAGGAAATATCTGTGACCCTCCCCTACAGATCCCATCACCTGAGGTTAGTCCATAACCATATTCAGGGATTACAATATTGGACAGAAGCTCGACTTACATAAAGTTATATATATGCTTCAAGAGAAAGAAGATGTGACCCCCCCACCTTTCTTTAAAAAAAAAAAAGAAAATATATTATAATAACAGTTACGACTCCGCAATTCATATTATGTACCTCTGCAACATATTCAGCTTATTATGATCTCTAAGATCCATGCTAAACTGAGTGTACTCATGCTACAACTAACTGTATGTAAAACTATGATGACACAATAAAGGTTTTTGAAACTTAAAAAAAAAAAAAAGTTCCTAAACAAAGTTGAGGACTCTGACCCTTTCACTTCTTCCGGTGTTCCCAGTATCCTGATTCCTGAGGTTATTTCGCCGAAGTCGGTTTTCTAAATCAACTATATTTAATTGCATATCCTCACGATGGGATGTTATCATATCCACATCAGCTCTTTGTACCACCACTTCATCTTCTAGAACGGATATCCCCCCTTCTGCTATGTTAATTATTTCGGTGAATTCACTGCAAGTCTTTGCAATTCTCCTAACCGTGTTTTGCAATTTACGGCAGGCAGCATGCGTCTTCTGATTTTCCGAGCGGGCCTCAGCACCATGTTCCACTATTGACTGATGAATTGAAATCAGTGATACCTCATCGGTACTATCGGGTGGCGCTGTAGCTCCTGGAGGAAGTTCCTCATCACCTTGTATTACATGTGCGGGTTGCGGGGAGAGAGATATTTCCCACATTAAGGTCTTGCTTGCCCTGGCATGAGAAGTGTCTGTATTTGGAGACCTTTGCACCGCACGTTTGTTACATACCATAGTAGCGTCTACATTTTTCTCCTCCGATATAGAATCCATTGTTGAGTCATTATGCTCACTTTACAAGCTCGCTGTGGACCCCTTTAAAGACTCCTCTTTCAGACCTTTATCCTGCTCCTCATCTGACATGTCTGATGGGTCTGATAGTGAAAAGAAAGGTTCGCTTGAGTTACTCTCGCCACTAGGTAAAGTTGCGTTCATTATATTCAGTCCCGGCTCTGTGGCCTGATTGGTAGAAGAATCAAGAACCTGAACTTCGGTAGTTCCCTCCAAGTTTTGTACTGTTGGCACTGTGGATTAATTTGTGTCTGTGAATTTCTTACTGTCATCTCATTTTGCAAATGCTCAGCAGACTGTACTAAACAGGTCCTTCGTCATCTGTCTTAACAGAAGTCTGTAGGGGCCATATTGGAAATTTGGATACAAAGAAGGCCTTTTCTAATTAGCCAAAATCCCGGGCTATTAATTTGACTCTCCAGGGCCCAGATTTAATGCAAGCTGGGACATATCTAGAAGGCAGGTTCATGTAAAGAAAGAAGTCGTTTTCATTGATTAACGTGCCTAAGTTAGATGGGCAGGTAAGGGAGGCCAGCAATATCTTAAAAAACAAAATTATTTATTGCAAAAAGAAGAATGTTTCTCCATGGTGCATTCGTACATGGTGCAAGTCTCTCGTATATCAATGAGGGAGGAACCGTTTAATAAGATTAAGCTAACACTGGCTGATCGTATACTGGTTGATGGGCTAATCTCCCTTGTAGCACACAGCCTTCCTCCATTAACTCTCAGGATTCGGTTCAAACATTATCGCTATGTAACCCCTCCCTCCAGTGTTTTACACATAAACTCACTCCAAGGCAAGGTAAGGCTCTGTAGTCAGAGAACTCACTCAAAATTAAGTCCACCTGCTTTGGTGTTGAAAATAAAGATTGTCTGCCTCTTAGTTTTGGCAGTACCTCTCAACAAGATACAGATACCTTCACTTCAGATAATGCACCTGTTCATTGTGTGCATTCCCTAGATGGTTCTCCAATAATCACTTCATGTAATTTGGACTTGTGAATTTCTGATCAACTGTACTTGAGGTTTTTAAGAGGGTATCACAAAGCTGCCCTCTCACTTCTCATCATATCATCTCACACAAGAGCCACCCAAGGAACAACCATTTAGTTTGTTATCCTGAAACATCCTAAACTAATTGAATCCAGAGTGGCTTTAACCTGTGGATAGCCAACACATACTAATGTTCCAGGAAACATGGGAAATTGAAATCATACATAGGCTGGGATTTACCACCTATTTTATCAGTGCATGCCCCTCTACAGCAGGGCAACCTTCAGGAGGGGTGATCATCTGGGTCAAGAATGATTTAATTAAATTGGAAAGTAACACCTCTCCAACTTGATTCTCCTATCACATTAGGATTAAGCTTAACAGGTTCGTGCGGACTGAGGATAAATCTCTACTTAGGGGACGATTCCGATCTGGGTTGGAAAGCACTCCAACCGAGCCGGATCCGGGGTGTTTTCCGTCCGATCCTGACTTCTGCAGTCCGACCGAGGGAATACAATGCGGCCGTATGCTGTCGGTCTCGGTTCGGTCGGACACCCATAGAAGTCAATGGGAGCCGGTCGTACGACCCATACATGGGCTCCCATTAACTGAATGGGTACGTCGAAGACAATTGTACCCCCTACAGTGGGTACGCGTCGGTGCCATCTGCACCGTACATGCTGTGTTGGGGAGACCAATGGGTCTCCCCCTGTGTCTGAGTCGTAAGGCTGCAGGTAATAAGGGGTCCAACGTGGACCCCCGAAGTCCAACTCCGGGAGCTATTGCAAGCCGACGCTCTGACTCGATCCGGCTGGCCGATTTGAGCATCGTACTAGCTCGGCCGTGAAACGTCTCCATTGCGCACCACGGTTTGCTGGTGACCGAGTCGTACGGAGTGGTTCGGACCCGGAAACGATTCGGACGGAGATTTGCGCTTGTTCGCATAGTACTTCGATGTCCGGACCCGTGAATGACTCAGACGGAAATTCAGCCTCCGAATCGGATCCGCTAATGCCGAACCCGATTTGGTGCCCTTCCGACCGAGATCGGAATCAGCCCCTAAGTCTGCACTCATCCTCTACCAGACAATAAGGAGTCCCCAACTCTTAATATACTAGACTGCCAGCTTTTGAACCTCACATCAAAGCCGCACTTCCTGAAAGGCTGTTATTTCAGTGTTAACATTGAACCTTGAGAAAGCATACATTTTGTAGCAGAGGAGGAAGGCGAATCTTGGGTATTCCGCTAATAGAACCCCCATTTCGTACCTTCAGTTGTGGATGCTGCCCAATCAAATGTCCCTTCTACAATTGGAAAGGCTGGGTAAGACTACAGGCCCATCCCTAAATCTAGAAAGGGCGACTGGTTAGCTGATTTGGTCAGATCTTTAGGAGGCTAACAATGTCAAAGACAAGTCCTCTTTTTAGCACATAATTACATACAGCTGTAGACAGGATAGTCAACTAAAGACCATTCCAACCAATTGTATGGGTCTCCCCTTTTGAGGACCTTCATTCCACTCCCTGTACAACAGAGGATCCCTCAACCCCATGTTCATTTACCTTGCTTGAAACTATGGAAACAAGATTCATGATGCCCACAAAGTCTATGTTCTTCTCTATGGGTGAGACCCAGGCTGTCATGGAGTCTCTAAAAATAGGATAACCAACAAGATCCCAGGATCTCCTTTGTAGCATTATTTGAAATTGTGGCTCCACTATATAAATGTATTATCGAAAGCAATTGTCAATGGGGGAGAGATGCCTAACACATGGTGTGAGACTGAAATCATTCCAATTTATAAAAAGTGGAACAGAGCAGCACTGGGTATTTACAGACCTGTAAGCCTAGCAGATAATTTACAAAATATTTTCGGTAGACTTGTCCCACATAAACTATACAAGTGGATGTCAGACAACATTTTATCTCCTTATCAAGCGGGATATAGGACCAAAGTGGGCACAATTGATCACATTTTTCCCTTTTTTCCAGGAAGTATGTACTTTGGTTATTTGTAATTTGTATTTGTTGACGTAAGATCTACTTTTGATTTGATACCAAAGCATCTATTGTGGAACTCTCTTGAGTCAATGGCTCTACCTACTTCTGTCCCTAATTAAATTACATGAGAATAATTGTGCTCAGGTTCATTTGGGCACATAGGGGAAGTTAACTGAGCATAAACCAGTACTCTACTCAAATATTGTTTTCACTTTCTTGCTGGATTGTAGACATGACTTCCACAAACTTAGGGCCTTACTATGATTTTGGCAGTTCTCCTATGGCACTGCCACTGCTCTGTCTGCAGAAGGACTGCGAAGGTAGTTGTGCTCCAACCTGCTGAATTCAGAATTGAATCCAGGTCAGGCAGGCAGCACTGTGGCAGTCTCATGGTAATGACAGTCAGAAAGCCAGTCCTATGTATGTGACAAGAGCATAGCAAATAAGATGCTCTAACTCACGGAAAAAAACGTGCAATCATACACTCATTCAAAGCAGAGGTAGCTCAGCTCAAGATTATGGTTCAAAAACAAACAAATACAAAGCTGACCCAAAAAAGAGGTTCCACTTGAAAGTAATGACATAACAGACCCAGTATATACATTTCAACCTAAACCTGCCCCATATGCACACATACCAGATGGAGATACTACCTGTGCAAAGGAAAATAAAGTTTCCTGATCAGTTAGTGCACCCAGGAGACCTATTTGGATTGACAAATATAACAAGCATTTGCAATGCAACCGGTCTCGCCTTTGGGACCTTGTAAGTGTTTAGCCAGAGCTATTGGCACTGTCAATCTGTGTAAGTTATGTAATAAAAAAATACTTAATCTAAAAGCTATTAGCGATCCCTATCAGTGATGCCTCCACCCACGATAGTGCAGCAGAAGGTAGCAACTCATCCCTGCGCAGCATTGTCACGCATTTAGCCACTGACTGGCCTGCCAACACCAGCCTGCCTGATACTAGCGCGCATGCCGGGGCCTCAGCACCTGTGTGCCATGCGCCCGAAGCGGGCCGCAGCAGACTTCACTTGCGGCTGCCAGCAGGCTCAGCATGGGCGTCCGCAGGGGGGGGGCAAGGTGGGGCGCTTGCCCCCCCCCCTGGATCCAGGGCCGGTTCTAGAGGATGGGCCGACTTTCCTGCTGGGGCGACACCTGAAAGGCTGCTACAGCCCGAGTGTGAGTCCCAGCAGGTCACAGAGTCAGCCGTTCCCATTGTCATGGGCAGAATGACAATGGGCGGGCAGAGGAGACACAGCATGGAGCATCTCCTCCCATCCAGGCCTCAGGAGATGACGATGAGTCCTTGGGGAGCTGCTGATGCCTTCAAGCAGCACAATTAGTCTTAGGCAGGGGACGAGAGCTTTAGTCCCGCACAGCAGGCCACACCGATCTGATAAAAAGTTACGGGGAACCGGTGGGGGCGTTTGGGGATCGGGCTAGTGCCACATTCTTAGTTTAAAAACTGAAGTGACAGCCTGGATTGCAATTGAAAGTTTCATTCTTATGAGTGCTGTATACAGCTAAGTGAAAAAACTCCGGAAAAAAACACTAAGGACTGAAATAACTACATTTAAAGACCAATATGACTAAAAATGGAAAAATATGAAAATTCGATTTTGACAATGGTGTAGTGAAAAATGTAATTTACCCTCCCTGTTGAGTCAAAGTTGAATCAAGTTCTCCCTACAATGTCACTTATTCCAACCAAGCACATTATTGCTTTCAATATAAGATAACCAGAGAACCCCCTTTACAAACCAGTGGTCCAGTTCTGAGCTTTCCTTTTAAAAACACTTGTAATTCAGAGGCACAGTCAATTTGTGTTCATTCATAAAAATCCAGTCTAAAGCTACCCCAATGCAGTTGTTTTGTGAAATAAAACTCCAGGACTGGAGCGTTCCATTGTTTGTGGCACCAGTCATTTGGTCCAGGGCCGGTCCTAGAACTTCTGGGGCCCTGGGCGAAAGGGAAGATGTGAGGCCCCTCTAATTTGCATGTAAAATCCAGTCGCGGCTAGCATGATTCACGGGTGGGAGGTTTTGCAGGGGTTATTTAAAAAATAAAAGAAACTTACCTTCCCAGGTCTCGCGTCATCTCTGCTCTTGACCTGCTCTCTTTTTTTCCTGCCTCTGGCAGGAAAAGGAAGCAGGCAGCCTTCCTCCCCAATGGCAGCATTGTGATTGGTTGGGACGCCGACCAGCCAGGCGCCTATGGGGAGGCCGTTTTCTCCATGTAGGGTGCATTGGTGCCTACATGGACAAAGGCCAGAGTGTGCATGACTGGTTAGGTCGGTCCCGGAGGGCCGACCAAACAGTCAGGGCCCTTAGCAGAGGGCAAGGCACTCCTCCCCTGCCCTAAAACAGACCCGCCTGCCCCCAACCAAACACTTCTGATTTCTCACAGTGTGAGTAGCAGAAACATAAAATGGTCGTTTTTGCATTTTATATTTCTGCTTCTCGGTCTGCGAGAAAGCAGTGGGATGACGCTCCTCCGCCCTAGTGGAGGAGCCGCCCTTGGTAACATCACAAGAAGTGGCATAAGAGAAAGTTATACCGCAGGACTATTGATCTTATTTGGCATCTCTGAAGAGACCTAACATGGATAGCAGTAACATGGACAAAAAAATAAATATACAAATTAAATAAGTCCATATATTTTAAAACTGTATTAAATGGATTAAATGTGTCACATTGGATGGAAAAGCTAGGTGCAGGTCTCATAAAGATGTATATTATTTACTCCTCGTTAACTGATTTGGCTAGGGTTGCCACCTGGCTCATTGTTTTACTGACATGACCTGTATTTTAATATCCTGGCCGGTGTGAAAATTAAGAAAAATGCGGAAGTCTCTATTTTTTTCTCTGATCAGTATGTAAACAGTCAACATAAGTTGAAAGCACTTTAAAATATGTTCCAAAGCTGCTTTACATAACTATGACTAATAGTTAAACTAAAGAAAGACAGATAAGACCTGTTAAAAATAATATGGATATTTATATATAAATAGTGCTCTCTAATTATCATGCTCTGGCCGTTGCAGAATCTTATAATATAAATAAGTTGGCGTTTTATTTTCTCTTTGCTTTGAACGCTTTGCAGCATTCTCTTCATAGACAGTTTCTGTTCCTACACTGTCTCACGCAAAAACCAGTTAATTTTACTCATAGGCAACAAACATGCAAAGTAAAGAACAAGCATTCCGACTTTTTGTTCACGTTTTATTTTTGTTAAAATACATAGTTGGAGAATAGCAAAGGCCAGTGAGGATAATGCATGGAGTGCTATGTGCCAGGTGTATATGCAAATCTACATACGGTGCTATATGCATACATCGACACATTGAGCACAAAACAAACTCAAGCAAACTCAAGGCAAGTGGAAACTATGGCTTGGGGATTAAACTCCTTGTTGTTGCAGTGTGAGCCGATCAGACTGTTAGTGTGCATTAAAATAGCTGGAATTAAGTAAAGAAAAATGGCTTTTTGCGATCGGTCCGTGATTTTTATAGTTTACATAAGGTGAACTCGGTACTAGGGCATAGGGGTGATTTACATGGGCAACAGTTACACTGCACAAGATCAAATGTATTTTTACTTTAATCTTTGGTGAGATTAAGTGATTTGCCCAGAATGACAGGATGTTGAGCTGATGCTGGGACTAGAACCTGGTCTCCGGCAGCTTAGGACACAACGCCACATCCTCTCTAGTTTAATAAAAGGCTAGCAAAGGTTATCTCACTGCGAGGCCCATGTAAATACACCCACACCCTCCAGGAAGGCCTATCATAGTTCACTCCTTCCCCAGCCCTCCATTTCCTCAGGCTGATGACCTTGCAGGGGAGGGGGGTCAAGAAAAAAGACACAGCTACTGCTGCTACCGTGGAGGCTAAGGTGTCAATTGCCCATAGCCAAAAACCTGCTCCCTCAGTGACGCCCCCCCCCCTAGTCCCACCTGCCCCCACCCACCATTGCCTGGCAGGGGAGCGGTCTGGGGCAAGACACTTCTTTGCGGCCCCAATGGGGGGCTGAGGGGAGAATGACACAACAATTGGAGCAACACCTGGCCACAATTAAGGCAGATTGCCACACTTAACACCTTCGCCCGCACACCAAAGCCAGAAGTGTGATGGCCTGGGAGGCAGGAATGAAGTTGAGGCCCTTTAACAACTGGCCCACATGTCACACCTTTCAGCACCGGCCCATCGGCCAATGGTCGATGCTTGCCTTCGCAATCCGACCCTGTCCCCAACTACAGGTCAAAGCTGCAAATGCAGATGGGCCTCGCACTACATGTGGGCTGCACGGCCCTGGGGAAAAGGGCCCCCTCCCTGGGGTTAACAGCCATTAACCAGTGCTGCGAGGCACAGGGGAGGGGGGCCTCTTCTCCCATTCTTACACATGCTTGCGAAGCCCAGAGGAGAGGCAGCCCTTCCCTGGGCCACGCAGTGCTCACCACAGGCGCGAGGCTGGTGGGGACACACTTTTGCGAGGCCCCCTGTTGATGGGCTGAGCTCGGGGCCCTGGGCAGTCGCCCATGCTGCCCATGCCTAGCGCCGGCCCTGATTTGGTCACATTAATAACGGGCGAGTCCATGTTGCATGCTTAATTACGAATCATTTACATTTGGCTAGTACAGCGCTAACGTTTTGACTTGAGACACAACAGTAGCCATCACGTTTTGCTCAGATTCGGAAAATTATAAACGCATCTCTGCCAATAATCCTCATGTCACGAGGGTCACAAAAGCCAGGACTGCTGTTTGTCTGCCTGGAACATTTACAATATGCTGTTCATTACGGGTGTTGGTTGAGGGCAGGGGTCGTGACTCACGAGAGGTGTAGCCTCGAGTGGGTAATGACGCCATTTACCACCCTCACGCTATTGGTGCAGGTCACACAATTGGTCAAGGTTGTGACATTGGTCTACATCCCAGTACTGATGTAGGTCGTGGTGTTAGTCTTGGTTACAGGACGGATCATGGTTGCGGTATATGGCTGGCACAGGTAAGCACGGTGGGCGGTGAGGAGGGGCTGGGCGCGGCAGGGACGGGTGACGTAAGAGCAGAGGAGAGATAAAGAGTGAGAAAGAGCCAAAAGGAAAAATAAGAGATGGAGTGGGGAGTAGAGACGAATGGAGAGGGGGAGAGAAAAGAGGAGAGAAAGACTCCCACGGGTAATTGTATGCGCTTTATAAATGTCATTAAATAAATAAATAAATAAATTGACGAGAGAAGATAGGAAAAGAGGCGAGAAGGGAGGGGAATAATGATAGATAAGCACAATGAGAGAGTGGGAGGGGGGAAATGAGAGAGGGAAACAGCCAAGTAAAAGATGGAGTGAGAACAGACTAAGTGGAGAGAAGGTGAGAGCAATAGATTGGTAAAGATAGGGTAGGAAACAAAAGTGGAGAAGGGCGATGGCAAGGGGAGTAAAAAAAATAGTGAATGACAACGCAAAGGATGGATGCAGAAGAGGATTATTAGAAGTTTCCTGGTCAGTAATAATAAGGAAAAGATTCATCAAGGCCTCTCACACACTTCTTAGTTCTAATTTTCAGCAGCCTACAGCTTGATTTAGAGGTTGGTGATACTTTGAGGAAGTGCCAAATCAGGAGTAGAATCCAATAAATATGGCACTATCACTTCAAAAAAAGGATAGTTTGGTAAAGGAAATGCCACATGTGGAGTTTCCACGGTATCTAACAACTCCTCCAGAAATAGGTAGATTTTCCTTTACCACTCAACAATAAACTTTCTTTTGATCTAATGCCTACTAAAGGTTGAACAAGGTCTTTCCACTTTCCTAACCTTTAGAAGCATGCAGAAATGAAAGCACTCACAGGGACAGGAATCTATTTACTGTCTACAGAGAAGGGTCTTCTGCAAATGACAAGGTTTAATGAAGCAGGTAGTTGGCATAAGAAGACATAACTGAAGAACAGGAGAATTTTCAATACAGGAAAAAGAACGAACGTAAATCTCAAGGCAGCAATAGGAATTTAGAGAGAGGGGACTAAGGACATGGGAGGTAGAAATAGAACGAAGTATAGAGTTTATATGGGAGACAAGTGAGAAAGAGGGGTACATTATTAACTAAGAGAGAGGGAGGGAAATAGTGCAGGGAAAAATGAAATGGGAAAATCAGTAACAACGGGAAGAGAGAGAGGAAAAGAGGGATGGATAACGAAAGAGATGGATAGTGGGATAGAGTATGATAGGGAGACAGACGGAGGGAGAGGGAGACAGAGAGAGAGAGGGAGACAGAAAGGGAGGGAGACAGAGGGAGGGAGGCAGAGGTACGGAGACCGAGGGACAGAGAGGGAGACAGAGGGAGGTAGAGAGAGGTAGGGAGATGATAGAGGAAGACAGAGAGAGAGAGAGAGAGAGGGAGACGGACAGAGTGAGTGAGACAGAGGGAGAGAGATAGACAGAGGGAGAGAAAGAGGGAGACAGAGGGAGGGAGACAGAGAGAGGGAGGGATGGAGATAGAGACAGGCAGAGACAGATGGAGGCAGAGACAGGGACAGGGGAAGACAGGCAGAGACAGACAGATAGACAGAGAGGGAGACAGAGGGAGGGAAACAGTGACAGATAGAGACAGGGACAGACAGACAGATAGAGGCAGAGAGTAAGGCAGACAAAGAGACAGAGAGCGAGTCGGAGGGAGAGAGATAGAGAGGGAGGGAGACAGAGGGAGGGAGGCAGAGGGAGAGAGAGGGAGGGAGACAGAGATAGAGAGAGAGAGAGAGAGAGGGAGACAGATAGAGAGGGAGAGAGAGAGAGAGACAGAGAGAGAGGGAGACAGAGGGAGGGAGACAGAGGGCGGGAGACAGAAGGAGGGAGACAGCCAGAGAGCGACAGACAGAGGGCGACAGACAGAGGGAGACAGACCGAGGGAGGGAGACAGAGGGAGGGAGACAGAGGGAGACAGAGAGAGGGAGGGAGACAGAGGGAGGGAGACATAGAGAGGGAGACAGAGGGAGGAAGACAGAGGGAGGGAGGGAGAGAGAGTGGGAGACAGAGAGAGAGAGACAGAGAGAGGGAGGGAGACAGGGAGAGAGGGAGGGAGAGAGATAGACAGACAGAGTGAGTGAGCCAGAGACAGAGAGAGAGAGAGGGCGTGAGACAGATAGAGAGGGAGACAGAGAGAGAGGGAGGCAGAGAGAGAGGGAGACAGAGGGAGGGAGACAGAAGGAGGAAGACAGTCAGAGAGCGACAGACAGAGGGTGACAGACAGAGGGAGGGAGACAGAGAGAGGGAGGGAGACAGAGAGAGGGAGGGAGACAGAGGGAGGGAGACAGAGGGAGGGAGACTGAGGGAGGGAAACAGAGGGAGGAAGACAGAGGGAGGAAGACAGAGAGAGGAAGACAGAGGGAGGCAGGGAGAGAGAGAGGGGAGACAGAGAGTGAGAGACAGAGAGAGGAAGAGAAACTGAGGGAGAGAGTCAGAGGGAGGGAGACAGAGGGACAGAGAGAGAGAGAGAGAGAGAGAGAGAGAGAGAGAGAGAGAGAGAGAGAGAGAGAGAGAGGGAGACAGAGAGAAAAGGAGACAGAGAGAAAAGGAGACAGAGAAAGGAGACAGAGAGAGAGGGAGACAGAGAGAGAGACAGAGGGAGACAGACAGACAGAGGGAGACAGACAGACAGAGGGAGACAGACAGACAAAGGGAGACAGACATTGGGCGACAGACAGAGGGCAGGAGAGACAGAGGGAGACAGAGGGAGAGAGATAGACAGAGGGAGAGAGAGAGGGAGACAGAGGGGGAGGGATACATAGAGAGGGAGGGAGGGAGACAGAGACAGACAGAGATAGAGACAGAGTGAGACAGATGGAGGCAGAGACAGGGGAAGACAGGCAGAGACAGACAGATAGACGGAGAGGGAGACAGAGGGAGGGAAACAGGGACAGATAAAGACAGGGACAGACAGACAGATAGAGGCCGGAACAGACAGATAGAGGCAGAGACTAAGGCAGACAAAGAGACAGAGAGGGAGACAGAGAGAGAGAGCGAGAGAGAGAGCGAGAGAGCGAGAGAGGGAGACAGAGGGAGACAGAGAGAGAGGGAGACAGAGAGAGAGGGAGACAGTGGGAGGGAGGCATAGGGAAGGAGACAGACAGAGGGTGAAAGACAGAGGGTGACAGACAGAGGGCGACAGACAAAGGGAGACAGACAGAGGGAGGGAGACAGAGAGAGGGAGGGAAAGGGAGACAGAGGGAGACAGAGAGAGAGGGAGACAGAGGGAGGGAGACAGAGGGAGGGAGACAGAGGGAGGGAGACAGAAGGAGGGAGGCATAATGAAGGAGACAGACAGAGGGCGACAGACAGAGGGCGACAGAAAGAGGGAGACAGACAGAGGGAGGGAGACAGAGAGAGGGAAAGAGAGAGGGAGGAAGACTGAGGGAGGGAGACAGAGAGAGAGGGAGACAGAGAGAGGGAGACAGAGAGAGAGACAGAGGGAGGGAGACAGACAGAGGGAGACAGACAGACAGAGGGAGACAGGCAGAGAGCGACAGACAGAGAGCGGGAGACAGACAGAGGGCGGAAGAGACAGAGGGAGACAGACAGAGGGAGGAGGGCAACAGAGGGAGGGAGACAGACTGAGGGAGGGAGACAGACAGAGGAAGGGAGACAGACAGAGGAAGGGAGACAGAGGGAGGGAGACAGAGGGAGAGAGAGAGAGGGAGGGAGACAGGGAGAGAGGGAGGGAGAGAGATAGACAGACAGAGTGTGTGAGACAGAGGGAGACAGAGAGAAGGAGAGGGAGGGAGAGAGATAGAGAGAGGGAGAGAGAGAGATAGCGAGAGGGAGGGAGAGAGAGATAGAGAGAGGGAGGGAGACAGAGAGAGAGAGAGAGAGAGAGAGAGAGAGAGAGAGAGAGAGAAAGAGAGAGAGAGAGAGAGAGAGAGAGAGAGAGAGAGAGAGAGAGAAAGAAAGATGTGTGTATGCCAGGTCTGGTGGCAAGTGTTCAACCTCATGGTCATAGTTTTTCTTGTTGCTCTAGCACAACACCCCACCACCACTGACCCCGCCCCCACAGGTGCAGCCCTCGGCCACTACCACACTGTAAATTTGGCCCCGAGAGAAAGTTTGTGAGTACCCATGCTCTAGAACCACATCAACCTGATTTGGAATGTTTTCGTTTTTTTCCGGCCATTTTTAGTTTTTCCCTCTGTTTTATTGTAGTTGCCAGGTCGTCGTCTGCTGTGGCGCCTCACAAGATTTTTCTCTTCCCCCTGTGGGTTTCTTTGTTTATTTAAGCTCTTTGTCTTATTAGATTTTTTTTAAATGTATTTAATACTTGTGCTTAACCATGTCGGAGGATGGTGATGAAGTTAAAATGTTGCCCCCCCTGGAAACATTTCTGCGGATGCCCATGAGGCTCAGTAACAGTTATAAAGGTCGTGCTCGGCTCTGCTACAATTAATCAATCTGCCCTTCTGCCAGGATTGAAATTTCTACCCGCTGCACAGGGCAGCGGCAGTCACACACACTAGTCACACTGACGGCCCAATACGAGAGACCCGGCGAGGTCTGCCCTTGTTGCATACAGGCTGTTGGGGCGCCGTGGACGGGGGTGTGACCTCACGTGCTGAACAGAAAGGAAGTGAGTTCCCGGTCAGAAGCGGCAGTCCTGGCACTCGAGGAGTTGTGCTCGTCAGTCGGCAAGGAATAGGTCCCTCTCAGTGAGTCTGAGAGTCAGAGTGTGCTGCTGGCTGCGCAGGAGGCAATAATTTATAGGGTGCATGTCACTGAGGTCAAGTCACTGCATGGCAATGAGTCGTAACGAGCCATTTAGGCAGGGAGGTTAGGAGTGTGAGTTTCCATCAGACTCACAACGAGTCCGTAGGCTGCTGCCCGCCCGTAGTTGAATTTAAGATTAGTGGCTATGCTGCCCAAAGCTGCCAAGGTGTCAGATTGTCATGTGTGGCATTTCCATAATTTCAGTGTAATTACGAGTGACATTTAAACGACTATGAGTGACACTTTCTTGTGAGCAAAATCAATGATTGAAGACAAGGGATATATATATAAATATGTTAGAGGTCATATTGCCTGCAAATGAGGCTTATGTTCCATAACGCCCCATCCACCTCACTGCCCACAAAAACAGGATAGAACAACTTGCCTCATCCTCCCACAGCATGGACTGATCAAACTGTGCTTTGAAACCCCAGCACGAACCGGCACAAACTCCTGTACCATGAGACCCTAAAAGCTACCTTCTGACATAAATGTCAACTTATAAGTAGGTTAAGGCCTTAATAAGAAATGACAACCAGGCCGTAAATTCTCCTCAGTCTGAACATTGACGCTCTTCCCAGTAATAAGCACCTGTGTATGACCAGGGCTGGCCTTGCCTCTCTGGACGTTTGCCTTTATGAACTGCAGCAGTTCACAGGTATGTCCTCCTGAACTGGCCACTTACCAGTAGAGTTACACCTGGTTGTCTTTTCCTTGGCATGAGGAATGTTCTATTGCTTTTGCAAAAGTTGTGAAAAGCACCTAAAACCAGTATTTTTCCTTCAGTAGTACATACTTAAGACAGCAAAAACAAGAACAAGAAAGCACTTTGCAGTGTTCTGGAGCTGCCGACTTAATTATCACTGGCTGCTAATTAAATTAACCAGACAGAAAGGCGATCTTTAAAAATGAATACACTTTATAAAGACAATTTTTATAGTGCTGTATATCTTATTTGACCCTTTCCAAATCTTAAAACGATGTGAACAAATGGCGGGTATTTCTTTATAAAAGGTGGCAACCCTACTTTCCAGTTGTTTACTATGCTGCTTATTCGTCGGTCGTGCGGTAGGCAGGGGCACTTTTGGAGGATGTCTCTCACTGTCTTGGAACTCAGTACAGTTCTGAATCCCCGCAAATCATGCATCAGTCCAGTTTGAAGTTTACTGGCCTTAGTCAATGTTGTTGAGGAGCTGCTTCTGGCAGTCTCTGGTGGGCTAGGGAAGAGGAGTCAGGCTGCTGGCAAAGCGGAGTCCAGTCAATGTGAGCTCAGTGACGCTGGCAGGACCAGGCACCTATGTCTTTGCCCCCTGGCACCCTTTAAAATGGGCAGACGATGTTTTCTTGATCTGGTGGGGGGACTGTGAAGTGCACTCCCTCCAACACGTGGAGAGCTGGGCATGTGAAATTTGCTTCCATCCGGCAGGTTTGGGCAATTGCCAGTACCTCAGCATGGGAGGCCAAGACATCCTCCTTCCTCGATGTCATGTCCAATGCCAGTGAGCCCGTCACACGATACTGTGGTGTTGCCCGGATGTGAGGGGCAACACGATGGGGCTATGCAAATGGGCCTACGGGGGAAACAGGCATTAATCAAGAAAGGAGACCGTAAGTGTGATGCAACTATTTTGACTCGCCTCCGTCGCCTGACTGGCGTACGTTTGCGTGCCCTTTACTTTTATTGTATGCAGGTCACATGACCATAACGCTACGGACGACTCGTGACTCGTCACACGTCAAGACATCACATTCCTCCCCAACAAACATCCAAACAACATGGGCTTAAGGCTCCCCCTACATCAAAGCAACATATGCAGTATGAAAATGAAGATCACCACCTTCGCCCTCAGACCCCAATGCATCAAGATCAGTCTTACGTGAGGCGGGAGCAGGATTCCTCCGTAGACGGTACTGAGACAGACACCGACTTTGAGACTCAGCCACTTCAGCTTCTGGGGTGGCCTCACAGCGACCACCCTCAGGTGGAGTCTGAGGCATCTCCAACTCCACACAGCGATCACCTTCAGGGCACCAGATGCTAGAGTTGCCCGGGTCACCACTTTCTTTCCCAGAACTAAACTCTGCCTCTCTGTCGAGACTGTTCGGGTCCATCATCAAGAGACTGCCCTCAACCTCCAGCCTGGCTGAAGAAGACTCAGAGATCTCAGCGGGATATCTTTTGAAATGGGACACATTTCTGGCCACCTTCTCCCGACTTCTGAATGCAATTTTTGGTATCACTTCAGCAGCACTGGGAGATGTCACGATTTCAACCTCGGGATATTTTGAATGTTCATCAATCGCCACCAAGGTATAGCGACCATCAGGCAGACTGCCGAAATCCATGCTAACACAGGACCATGGACACCTCGGCTGAGGTTCCGCAATGACTGGAGCAGGACGGGGAATTTCCCCCGTCACTTAGCATGAAGAACAGGAGCGGACGATGGCCTCCACCAGTTCATCCATTTGGGGGAACCACACTTTGGTCCGGAGTCTGGATTTAGTTTTCACTATGACTTGATGTCCTATGTGGGCCAATTGGGTGCATCGATCCATCAGAGACGTGGGAATCACCAGCCGGTGTCCCCTCAACAAGCACCCTGTGGCGTCTTCAATGACCTCATCCTTGACATGGTATAAGCTTTCCATGATCCGCTGGGCAGGGATTGTCAGGATTTTCCATTCTTCTTTGGCCTTGTGCCAATTGCAACTACGTAGGGCTACTTTGGCTCTTTGCAAACAGTCATCTTTGGCTGTCTCCTCAGTGAGATCTCATGGACAGGGGAAGAGGACATGACCGGACCGCCACGCACTTGACATATTCTTCAGTGTCAGCGGCGTCCTCCATTTCCTTGGCAGTGGCCGCTCTGGAATGTCGAGACAAGTAGTCCGCAGGGTTGCGGGACCCTGGTTGGTATTCTACCTTACAGATGTAATCTTGAAGCTGCAACATCCATTTCTCAATCCGCGGCGTTGGCTTCATAGAGGTACCTGAGAACAGAGCCACAAGAGGTTTGTGGTCCGTGGCCACTACAAAGGGCTTACCATAGACGTACAAGTGGAAGTGGTGACACCCCCAATGAATTGCAATGGTTTCCTTTTCTGTTCTGTCTCAGTAAGTGACCAGCTTGCGAAAGCCACATGGGCCCAGTCCTCCTCCTGACGTTGTTTTTGCAGCAGTACAGCCCCTAGGCCCATGGGACCTGCATCCACAGCTATCTGGGTCATTTTCCGTGGGTCGAAGAAAGTAAGCGTGGTAGCCTCTGAGAGCGCGTTCTTGATCTCCTTGAAGGCCTTCACTTGGTCTGGACCCCATTTCCACGGGACCGCGTCTTTGGTGAGTTCTCTCAGCGGTAGTGTCAAGGTTGTGGGTTCCTGAATGAACCTTCCGTAGTAGTTTATCATGCCCAGGAAGCTGCGGACTTCCGTCACGCTGGTGGGGGCTGCAGCGTCTGTGATGTCCCACACCTCCTCTGGGTCTGGATTGACGCCCTCTGTGGAAAAAGTGTAACCGAAAAACTGCAGCTTTCTCTTCAGGAATTCGTACTTTTCCCAATGCAGGGTGAGTCCGGCGTCACGCAGGCGGCGAAGCACTTGGGTAAGGCGTGAATTGTGTTCGAGAATGAATTGCGCTTGAACCATGATGTCGTCACTGATGTTGATGACACCTGGGATGTCCATAATCAGTTCATGTATGACATTTTGAAAAACCTCAGCAGCACTAGATACACCAAAGGTGTAAAGTCGAAGCCCCACATGAGTTGAAAAAGTGGTGATTTTCAAACACCAGTTGTTGGTATCCGGACCGTAGGTCAAGCTTGGAAAACCAGCAAGCTCCTGCCATTTCTCCAATGAGATTGTCTATGATTGAGGTTATGTGGCGTTCGCGTTAGGTAAGCGCATTTCTACACAAATCCTCACTGCGCCAGGCTGCTTAAGCTTCCATGTGACAACGATGGGAGAGACCCAGGGCAACATGATGGGGCTATGCAAATGGGCCTATGGGGGAAAAAGGCAATAATCACAACAGGAGAAGGTGAGTGTGATGCAACTATCGGGACTCGCCTCCGCCGCCTGACGGACTCGCCTCCGTTGCCTGACTGGCGTACATTTGCGTGCCCTTTGCTTTTATTGTATGCAGGTCACATGACCATAACGTTAAGGACGTGTTGTGACACGTCACACGTCACAACATCACAGCTACAAACTAAAAAGCACATTTGTAGATTAATACTCAGATGGCACTGTTTCACTGACACTTTTAAAGTCTGCCTGTTATTTTATGTGATAAAAGCCACACTCAGTCTGCAGACACGTGGCTGGTGCTGGCTTCAGACACAGGTGGTCCACTTTAAATGAAGGTAACGTTTTGTTCGCATAGCTGCCAAGTTTTCAGATTGCTACGTGTGACATTGTTATATTTTCAGTGTAATTATGAGTGACATTTTAACCAGTATGAGTGATACTTTCTCGCAAGCAAAATCAGACAGTAAAGATGAGGGAAACGTACATTTCAGAAATGACGCCCATTTGAGCAAGAAGAAACTAAGAAAATCTTAAAACTGCTACAAGTCACAGAAATGGACGGGCTCTAAGATAGTGCCCTTGTAAACTGATCGTAATTTTGGAAATATGCAATGTAATATTGGTACAGTCAAGTGCTTTCAACAGGGTTATCGAACATCTCCGCTGTGATAAATCTCTATGGTAGCATTCATTGAATAACAACTTACCTTTTCTCTGGTATAGTCATAACACTACACTGCAGAAGCTAGGTAAGGAACAATAAAAATATAGAATGTAGCTTCCGCTGTCTATATGTGTGTTACACTCATTGATTCAGCCGGCAGCATGCACTCTCAGAAGCTGTACAGTAGAAAAGTCAGTCTCTCCCCAGTCGTAACGATGGAGAAGATTGCAAAACTTGTCAGTGGAATGCATATTTGTGTTTTGTGTATTAATGAGAACCTTTTCTCTGAACAAGTGAACTTCAACCCTGCATAGATTCAGTTAAAAACTGCTCTAATTAGATTTGCAGTCCCTTGCTAGCCGAGTTTGAAAGATGTGCCTGCCCTAAACATCACGTGCTCAGCCTCTCCCGAAGTGTTGCCAGACGACTGCAACAAGTACTGGGGGCCAGGCTGGTGCACAGGCTGAGGGAGGAAATAAACATCGAAAAGCACCAGATATTAAAGTGCATATAGCTCAGGACTGGAACAGCAAGTTATATATGGCAGTTACGGAGAAGTACTTTTAAAAAGATGTAATTGATGATTTTTAGTTAATACATTACTTTCTTTCTCAGGCACTGATTATTCATCATGTCACTGGGCAGCTGATCCCAGCTGGTGGCGCCGCGGCCCTGTGGGCTGGATCCCGGTCTTGTGAGATATTACCGCCCGCTGTACCATTAAAAATACTGCAAACAAAGCATCACCTTGCTGCACCCACCCTCTCTGCGACTGGCCCCGGGGCTATCTCTACTGTAACACTGACTCGTGGTGCTGCTCTGGCTGAATGGTGCAAGTGGGCTCCGATTCCAATTCTCGACCCACGGCCGGCCCAGGCTCCGGGTTGGAAATAATTATTCGCCGGCAGGGGGTTGGGGGGTAAGATAGATAATTTGCCCCACAGCTCAGATGGTCCGGCAGCAGCAGGTGTGATCAGTAGTTCGAACTTTCTAATTACGCTTCTACTGACAACCCCTCCTGCCATCAGCACGGCAGCCGCCGAATGTATTGCACAGTTCATGGACGCCCTGCAACACCCGGAGTGGTCGACGGTGTTCACAGTCTTTTACGAATATTAGTAACTAGTGTAGCACTGTAGTCTTTGCGTGTTACGCTAAATCAGTGTCGGCTGGTGACATTTGAAAGTGGTGAGGCGGAAAGAGATAATCATACTGCACCGTAGCGAGCGAGCGAGCCCGAACCCCCTAAGGAGGGTTCGGGGTGATTTCCCCCTGAGAAAATTTAGAAAAAATAGTGGAAAAATTGTGCATTTTCAAGCAAATTTGAGAAAGCAGGAAGGTTAATAAAGCAATTGTGAAAGTGTAGGTATTACATTATTAAAGAGCTGTCATATAACATAGGTAGCTGCTTATTCAGTATAACCACAGAAGTTTGTCCTGGTGCTCAGCATAGAAGAACAGGTGAGGTGAGAAGTGGCTGAGCCCACATAAGTGTACCGCTCTAAAGCTTAAAAAGATGTGTCTTCAGGGCCTTCTTGAAGGGTGCTTCCTCAGTTATTAATCTCATATGTTCAGGCAGATGGTTCCACAATACTTGCTACTCTGACCACAAAGGAGGACCCTCCCCTTCGATGTTTTCCGAAATGGGGGATGGTTAACAGGCCAGCACTACTAGGTATAGGCAATCCTCGATGAAAAGGCCTCTAGTTCAGCAATGCTTCTGAGCACACCAAATATACCAATGAGGGCAAATCACTCCCCGTGGCGAAAAAGAATAATACAATGATTTTGTAACGCAACTAGTAGTCAAGTAAAGGCTAGCGCTCCAATACCGCAGGGTCGAGTACTCGCTATAAAACTGAAAAAAAGAAACCTTGAACCTGCCATGCACGACCTTGCACAACCGCTCTACACTCTGGCACGAACGGAGTGCACACCTACCTGTTGGCAGTCAACTCCACTACAGGTGCTTCCCTTGTACGACTGTTACCAGACTCCCCGGATCCTCCCTCCTGGCCTGACTATGGAACCACAGGCCCCTTGGAGACCTCGCCCCTCCCTCACGCCAGGAAATACAGCACTGCCTGAAATCCCACCTCCTGCCTCGCTGCACAAACGTGACTGCACTATAGACATACTGTACCCTACGAGGGCCGACAGACTGCAATAACGCCCCTCCCAAATAAATATATATTTACGAAAGCTATCTGATAAGCCGCACGCTTGGACTCTTTTGTGTGGTATTTATCGACCGGCAGGCTCCGCAGCGCTGGGGGTACTAAGACTGTGCAATAATTATTTATAGTGCTGACGTGTCACGTGAAACATAATAGACACAGAGACTGCGTGCAAGATGTTTGCGCACAGACCCTGCCTGCGAGTTACACTCGTCGGGGCTTGCTTGCTTGCTTGTAGGTGGGTGCATGGCACACCCGGGGCCTTGCTGAAAAGGCCTCAGCAATGCTTCTGTTGTTGCTTGCTGGCACAGCCTAAGATTGCTCCCATGCACCGCCACCACCAATTACAGCACGACGCCTGCACACACACCCTGGCCTGCATATGAGGTCTTTGAACTTCTTAGTAGACACAGTGAAGGAGGTCTGCTATGACCATTGATAACGTAACGTAAACGTACATATAGGGGGTGCTAAGACTGTGCAATAATATTTTGACGTGAAACATAATAGACACAGAGACTGCGTGCAAGATGTTTGTGCACAGACCCTGCCTGCGAGTTACACTCGTCGGGGCTTGCTTGCTTGTAGTGGGTGCACGGCACAGCCACCCGGGGCCTCCCTGAAAAGGCCTCAGCAATGCTTCTGTTGTGCCCTATGACCATTGATAACGTAACGTAAACCCACATATAAACTCAATGGATTGGTCATAACTTACGTGGGGGGACGCGGTCCGGTTGTGCTACTCGATGTCACACCACTGCTGCACACAAAGCAAATCAGGCTGCTTAAGCAGGTACAGGCAGGCGGTCCGAGTCCGACCTAGCCACGCACACATACACACACACGCAGTACTGGTCACGACGAGTCCGGCAACATCAATGAGTAGTCACTCAGTCATGCGCCCACTGACTCTCTATGACTCATCATGATCCTCGACTACTTCTACTTTCAGTTACTGGTGTTGTTGTTGTGGCATGATTCCAGCACGCGCAGTGATGTCGTACAAATGGCCAATCACCGACGACAATGGCTCAGAGCAGCCAACACCCACGCGCGGCACCATCCTGCTGCAGCAGCCAATCCTGGCGCAGCATTAGCAGCGCCACTGCGCCAGGATTGGCTAAGAGCAGACTGCTATCTGCCCATTTTGAGACCGGGGCCCCGGCTCCATGCCTATGTCCAGTAGTAGTGGGGGGGGGGTCTAAACTGTGCGCATGCGCGGGCCAGTCGAAATCTGGACTACTCCGGCATTTTACATGCGCAGTCAGTCTCAGTCACCCCTCTGCCTGTGCGCTGCCTGCCTGTCACTCTCTGCCGCAGCCCCGCCCCCCACGGCCCACTTCCTTATGGATGCCCGATCCTGTCGGGCTTCTCCCGGGGCCTCAGTGCGCTTGTCTCAGATTAATTTTTTAATTTTAAATAGGTATTTATTCTTCATCATGTTGGCAGTGCAGTCGTCTAGGCTAGTGGGGCAACGCCCCAACGTCCCCAATGCATGCACCGCCACTGCGCTAAATGCGCACGTCAAGTGTGTGTGGCTGCAAGTGCGGGTAGTGTGTGCGTGGGAGCACGTTTGGAATTTGAAAAATTATCCTGCGGTGCGCTGGGAAATGATTTATTGTCCCTCACTCTAAACACAGTTACTTTTCCAGCAGCAGCCAGTGAGAGCAGCTACACAGATGCCTGGTAGGGTGACCAACTGGCATTGGTGCAAATTCAGGACGGTGAGTGTAAACATTCAGGACAAAGGATCAAAATTCCGGACACAAATTCAGGTCAGGAGGTCAAAATTCAGGTCAAAACTTCAGGACAATTGAATACTTTTACAGACACATCATAGGTCGCGCAATAGTATTTAAGTAAGTCCAGCCCTATCCAAACATATTCAACCATTTGCAAACCTATCCATCATATATCCTTCCATCTATCATTTCACTCACCCATCCTTTCATCCATTCATGAACCATCCACCCTTTCACCCTATGCATCTGTACACTCATCCATCCACTCTTCTACCCATCCATCCATTCACTCATCCATCCAGCCATTTACCCTTTCACCCATCCAGCCATCCTTTCACTTACTCATCCATCCACCCAGTCACTCATCCGTCCACCCATCCACCCTTTCAATCATCCATCCATCCTCCCTTTCTCTCTCCATCGACCCTTTCACTTAGCAATCTTTCCTTCCATCATCCATCCATCCACCCACCCATCCATCTACTCATCCACTCATGAATCAATCCATTGACCCTATCACTCATCCATCCTTTCTCTCATCCATTTATCCTTTCACTCCTTCACTCATCTATTCATCCTTTTGTCCATCTACCCTCCCTTTCACTTACTCATCCATCTATACATCCACCCTTTCACTCATCCGTTCATCCATTCACCCTTGCACTTATCAATTCATCAATCCATCCATCATTTCACCCATCATCCACCCACTCACTCATCATCCAACTTTTCACTCATCCATCCTTTCAGTCATCCATCCACCCTTTTACCCATCCAGCTACCCTTCCACCCATACATCTAGCTATTTACCTTTTCTCTAGTCCATCTTTCCACTCACTTATCAATCCATCCATCCTTTCTCATTATATTTCAATTCAATCTTTCATTCATCCATTCACCTTTTCACTAATTCATCCAGCCATCCACCTATCCCTTCACTTACTGGGGGACGGCAGGAGCCACCACATGGGGGGACAAGAGCCATCACTGGAGGGGGCACAGGATCCACCAGGGTGGGCACAGGGGTGGGCATGCAGTATTTTAGTATCATCTTTGTTTCTTCCTGGGTGGGGTAGGGCTCCTCACCCCTCCTGGACAAGATGAGAATGCAGGCTCTTTCCAAAATGTTAGTTTTGCCTTCCCCCGCTGTGATGTACAGTACTTAAAGGAGATACTCCAAGAGAACTGATTTAACTGATTGTCCTCCATACTTTGTTAATCAGTGTGGGTGCGATTGTGCCATTTCTTTATTTTATTACAATATAAACTGCATGTTTGAAGAACCGAGGATTGTTTACAATTTAGTGACAGTAATTAAGCTCTGTTAAGAGAACCACGTGCTGCAGTGTAATCAGGGCCGGTTCTAGAATGTTTGCACAGCCAGGGGTTGGTGAGAGGCTTTATAGCTGGCCCAACCACTGCTAGCACCTTCTGACTCTATAACTATTGTTGCTCCAACCACTCTGCGGTGTTCGTCTGCAATTTATGAAAGGTACGAGTGACTTCAGCATGAAGAGGAGAGAGAGAGAGTACATGATCATTAGGGCTGCCTACTGACACACATTTGTACCAGCACCAGTAGCCGAAGAAGATTCCGAATCTACGTGACCCAGTCTGTGCCTGGAGAAGGATATGGTGTTGTTTTCTTTCATGACTATGGGAGAGATGCATCTTCTTACCTCAAATGTTCACTGTTGCTTGCACAAGGGCCGCCGTGTTGGGACAGCGCATGCACTGGCATTTGGTTTTCTAGATCTGTGGATGCAAGGAGGCTATTTTTACAAATAGTAAGCCTCAGCTAAGATCTTGGGTTTTCACTTTTTCTCACCTGTTATAGATTTAGTTCAGTTTGTGACTGTGATTTAATGTTAGGGAAGCCTCCACTTTAAAGGAGTCGTCAGGGTTTCTCTCCTCCTTCTGTATTACTTTTCTCATTTCTTGCCAAGAAAACTCACATTGTGGATGAGGCTATGCTAAACAGGAGGCATCTCAATTTTATCCCTGCAGAATCAATAAAAATCAGACCTACTGCCCGTCACAGCCAGACCAAACCTGTGCAAAATGATTGAGCTATTTCAAAGAATTACAGCATTTAATCTAGGGGCAACCACAATCTTCTGTAGAAAAAAACACAGACGTTGCCTATTTTCTTCATAGGAAGGGAATGTGTGAGGACCACTCTAAATTGCAGAGATGTGAGGCATTCAGGGCTGTTTGCATCTGAATAGATGCTCCTGCTCCTGAAGTTGCAGCCCCTCCCTCTGAGTCACCTTCAAGCACCTCTGAACAGCTCATCAAGGGCTAAATGTGTGAGGGTTGCCACCCCGCTGTGCCTCTCCAATGCTGCGGGGTATCTGAGCTTTGGAACAGCATCGGAGTCAAGAAGGGAGGTGGGTGGAAGCTGTGCCGGCGTTAGGGTGGTGGGACCGGTGCCCGGTTAAAATTACAGACAAATGGCGTCCGTTAAAGAATCCTTCACGGACAACGGACAGACAGCTGAAATTACGGACTGTCCGTGAAATTTACGGACGGTTAGTAACCCTAATGCCTGCCTCTCTCCTTGTGCCTGGGGACCTACTGCTCTGAGCGGCCCAGCTGAGCTGCCAACATACCACCTCTCCGGCCGCCGCAGGGAGTAATCAGTTAGCCCCGGCCGGTGGACCCAGCTGGGTCGGGTTGGCCATGGTGTCGGTCGCCCATTACCACAGCAAGCTTATTACAGGTAGGCTGGCTTCATGAATGTCACCGGCTATGCGGAACTCAGAGACAGGCAGAGTCCCGGGAGTGGTGTGAGCGGCGGCCGCCATTGTTAAACAACAGTGGAAGTGAAAGCACGCACATGCACAAAATAACAAGCATTGGCAAAGGTTTGCAAGGCTGCTCCTGGGCACCTCTCTCCCTAGAGTACCGTTGGCGAGCGGCCAGGGAGGGGGGTTCCGAGAAGTTACGGACTGCAGGGGGGGGGGGGGCAGAAGACAGGAAAGAAATTAGTGCAGGAGTAAAGGGGCTGATAGCTGTGGAAGAATACAAATGACGACATGCTTTCAGTAGGATGGACTTACAATGCCCACAACTAATCAGAAGGCAGCATTTGGACCTAAGCCAATGAGATAGATGGGAGGGAGAGTGGGCGGAGCGTCCACAAAGCTTCCACACTATAGTGTATACGGCATGGCTCGCAAAGCGATTGCAGCGCATTCGCGCTGCATCCCTAGGCGAGACCTAAAAATGAAGGGGACAGACGGGGGTGATTATTGTGGAACCCATTCCCCAAACGTCCTCTGGAACATTGCCCTGCTAACAAGGGTGGGGTAGAGTACATGACATATGTCCCGAAACCTTCTCACCAGACTTTAGAAGATAAAGATTAATTGTGCAATAAAGTCATCCTTTTTGGTGAGAAATACTCAACAGTGCTACTTCCTGATCTGTTGAGAAATTTTAATGGCCAGATGATATTCACAGGGTTCAGATGGTTATGAATATAATGAGATGTATTTAGATAGCAAAAGATTTAGTGGGCGAACTGGTAGCCTTAGACGTCTTCTCAGTGTCCAACAATAAAAGTGGCATTCAATTTAAATACAAACACCCAACTAAGACCATTCAAAAATTATCTGAGCTCACTTAACAAGCACATGATAAATGTTTTAGCAATTGCCACGACCAAGTGGTTAATCAATTAGATTGATCTGAAGCCCATGGGGCCATATCAGAAGGGAATACTGCCTATGGAAGATAAACTGCTCGCAAAACTTAAATTCCAGTGGAACAATTAGACACTCGTTGTGACCTAGATACCTCACCCTTTCAGAGAAATGTCGGAAATTACATAGTCCATTTACGCGGACCACAGTGGAAAAGCCAGGTCCTACACGAACATCTTGTCTTGAATGTTGCTAGCTTAAATGCCAAACTCAGCAACCACGAATGGGGTGAGTTTTTGGACCAGCTCCGTAATTTGCCTTTTTGAAGAGACTTACCTGCTGGCACCAGCCCATAAAGCAGTGGGCTGACCATCTATGGAGTTACTAATCTGGGTGAGATTAGTGCTGGCTTGCAAAATCAATAATTTACGATTAATCTCTAGGGATTTATTAACTATAACTACAGCCGGAGGCGAGTCACTGAGGCTATTTAATATTTATAATTGCAGTACAAGAAAATACTCCGAATCAGGAACTCTAAAGAAATTGCAGATTTACTTACAAACTGAGCTTGCAATTTATCTAGTAATTACTGCACCGGACTACAACATTATGTAGTGGACCATAAGATAACTTATCGTCTCTAATCGAGCAGGAGGATGAGTAACTGAATATATTGGCACACAATCTAATGCAAATTAAGACCTGTGCTGCTGTTGGTGGTAGCACTTACTTTTTCTCATTGCCTTAGGCCATGTAATGGGCATACGTGATCAGATAAACTGGGGGCTCATACATACGGCAGAACTAGGTACATTAGGCGGATCGACTATATCATGATTAGTACAATCTTATGGCCTTCCTTGGCAGACATGGTAAGAACTGAGAGAATGGAAAGTGACCACAAAGTACTTCATGCATCATTTAAAGATGTGTTTACATAATTAAATGGCCCCATTTATCATTTAACAGAATGTTATTTAATTGTTACTATCAATAGGGTATCCATAAAGTGGTTGTACATAAACCAGTACCTTCAAACTTACCTAAGTATCTCTAAAGATGTGGCAGATACTATGGAAACATGGCAAAGCAGGAATGTACGCTTACTCAACAGCTTTCACTTATCTCTTCTCATATCAAATTGTTTGTAGCAGTAATAGCACACTTCTCTAGAGCCATTAAACTTAATTAAACAAAGAGGTTGACCAATCCAAGGTTCTCTAGTAACTGCAGTAAGGGAACATGTGTCTTGATGGAGACAATTAAAAATTGTGAATAAAAGGGATTAAAGACTGCTATGCTTAATACAAGAACCATTTGGTTCACAGCAAAATGCTTTCGGAGGAAACTAATTTGTCCATTCTCATTGAAGCATCAATAAGGGAGGACCATAAAGTGTTTTAGCATATCACAGCCCAAGGAAGCTATCAGGTACAATCACCTGTAAAGTGTTACATACAACCACTGCTGGGTGAAACATGTTCTATGTTCAATCTATCAAATAGATGAAGGCACAGAAGAAGCACCACCTACCCAGTGTAAAATGCATGCTACTAAGGGACTAGTTTCCATACTAGAAAATACAATTTTGTCACTGGATTCTATTAACACAATCTGGGCCACATACAATCATGGGGTATCAAATGCCATAGTAATGGGGTCAGAGATCCCCAGTAGTTGGCAAGGAGCAGTAATCATCCGGATTTACAAAAAAGGAAGTAAAGAGGATACAGCAAACTATCACCATATTAGCTTAATTGAGGTGTTACAAAATGTTCTCCGCAGCTGGGTCCTGGACAGTCTTCCGGTGTGGATGAGTGAGAATAATGTGTTCACCCATTTACAAGCTGGCTTCAGGGACATGGTAAGCATAAACAATCAGACTTTCTGTTTTGTATTTGTATGTTGGAAGACTGTCACTCTGCAACGAGGCCAGCTGTATGTGGCATTTGTTAACCCTTGGTCTGCCTTCTACATATTTCCCAAGCACAAATTACGGGTGCAAGATATTATCTGTCTCTACTCAACTGCCTTTATACTAATAACTATGTCCAGGTGAGATGGGGGATGAGGTGGACTTAATAGATTGCATTGCAATTGATGAGGGGGTTAAGACAGGGTGGTGTTGTTCGTTGTGTACTTGCATCCACCCTTTTCTTCCTGCATGTCAAGTGGCTCATTGACCGTCTCAATTTCAGCACAAATGATGCCCCAAGAATGGTCACGAGCAAATTTCCACTAACTGCACATTTTAAAGACACCTATGGAGCAACAGTCCTTAATGGATATGTTTCTAAGTTTCTGTGAGGAATGGGGGCTGGAGCTGAAGCCACATAAAACCAAGTATATGATGTTTAGCCCTTGCACATTGTATTAAAAACAAAGGCAAATATTTGACTTAAGATAATTCAGTCAAAGAAAGAGTCATGCACTGTGAGTGTCTAGGTGTGAAAATGACCAGCAATATGTCATGGTCATACCTAATTACCAAGAGCCAATTAGTTTTAAAATACAGTGCTTCATGCCTCTTAAAATACTTCTGCTCAGCAGGCCTTAGATATGTATCACCAGCGCTGGAGGTATGCAAGCCAAAGGCCATGGGTGCTGCATTATATGATGCTGAATTATTGGGCTTTACCAATGTACAAAATCTGCAAAACAACCAACACAATGAAGGGTCAAGGCACACTAGTCCTTCACTCGTCCACAGAAAGTAATAAGAGGAATGATGAGCTAAACAGTGGCGCAAAGAAACTCTTCTACATCTCTATATAGGAAAATACATTTCCAACCAAGATACCCAGGAATAGTTCAGCACACAATTATCCAGTCACTTATGTGTATGACAACTATTCTTTTATTACAAATTATACAAGAAAGGACAGTAGGACAATTTCATTTCAGACAACAAATGTAGGAGTCGTTCCTTCTTCTAAAAATCCTTTTATTCTTTATTCATTCATTTTTCTTTTAAATCACAGCATGAAATTGGTAGCACTGCTACCGACATGCTGTTGGTGGCAGTCTCTCCGCCATTGGAACAGGGATCTCTGTCCCTCATATTTATAATGGCTTCTGTATGAGTGGCGGTAAGAAACTCCGACCGCCATGGTCCTGGCAGGAGGTCTGTGACCGACTGCCTGTTGGAACCCCCTGTAGTCCCAGAATGGCGGCTGGGCCTGTCAAGCACCACCGTAGGAATTACAAGATCCCTTTCTGAAGTCCCTTTCTGTAGTCAACCCATCACGGCAGGCGGAAACAGGTTTTGGGATCTGTGGCTGGCTCCCCTGACCTCCTGGGCCAGGAACATGGGCACTGGAAGGGCACCACCCCTACATCATGTTGTAGGCACCACCTTGTGCTTGCCACATAGTGCAGCGATATGTGTGGTGTGCCTGTTTTGTCTTGCGGCCATTGCTGCAGAGTGCAGCACCCGCCGCAGTACAAAACATGGGCGGTGATGGTTGCATCGTAAATTGCCCTGTGGGACCGAGCTTGTTGATGGGTGGTCCCAAATACGATATGACCCCCCTCCCCCCCCCCCACCCAAGTTTTGAGAAAACCAGAGAGGTTACTACTGTTTTTTGGAGGGGTTGTGGGAGAAAGTACAATTTTGGGTTTATCATTTTCAAGTTGAAAAAGGCAGCTGAAGTGACTGCATTTGCTTTGTCACTGTAAGAAAGTATATTATTTAAAAGCACACCCAGATTTCATACACACCTGGAAGGAATAGGGAGGGAGCCCGATTCAGAAGGCCACCTCTCTGGAGTCCACAAAGATGGCTGTGCTCCGAACACCATCACCTCCATTAGGAGGCATTTAATTTAAGACAATTATTCTCCATCCAATTTCCCATCCTCTAATGCAGGCACAGAATTTTTCTGCTACAGACCCACGGGCTGTTCCCAAGGAGATGACTAAATGGTTGTTGTCAGCGTAGGACGTGAATTCACACCCAAAAGATCTAATAAGAGCCACTAGCGGGGTGACATGGATTTTTAACAAAAGTGGGCTGAATGAGGACCCTTGCAGGACCCCGCAGTGGAGGGAAAAGGAAGGAGCAGAGAAAGCCTCTAGTCTGACGATTTGCACTCTTCCAGATAGGAATGAATTGATAAGCTTCAAGGGTGCCGATAGGTTGACCAAAATCAGTGAGGCTCAGCCATACCCATCTAAGGACTGCGTGATCTCCCCTGGGGCCTTATTATGAGTAGATTTCATGCTATTTCCAGCTCTAAAGCTGAATTGAGAGGCATCTAAAAGACTGTTCTGAGAGATATACTCGCTAAGTTGAGGATTTAAGACTTTTTCAAATATTTTGGCCAGGAGTGGAATGCAAGAAAAAGACCAATAGCTATGGGGGTCATATGATTTGAGTGAGAGTTTCTTAATTAGAGGGAGAACAATAACTTTCCTTCAAATGGAAGGGAAAGAACCAGAGGAGAACAGAAAATTAAATAAGTCCACCAACTTCAGTTCCATCACATCGGCTGCCAAAATTGCTTTTCTTGGTGGGCAGGGATCATCCAGTGAGCCTGATTTGGCTGCTTTCAGAAGTGCAACTGTTTCAATGTGAGTAGGGGGTAAAAAGGAATCAAATCCTAAATTTGTATTCGCGGGTATTGTGATAATCGTATCAGAACTTGCCGATTTCAAGGATAATAATACATCAAAATACATCCTCTATTTTATGGCAAAAAGCTTCAGCCACGGAATTGCAAAATCCCTGGTTGTGGACTGAAGGTCTGGGCAGTGGGACTTGGGAACGTTTTTTTACAGTTGCAAAAAGTACTTTTGAGGAATTTGCTGTGATCTCAATCTTAGTGGTAAAGAATAGTGTTTTTGCTTTACAAATCATAGCTTTATATGTGGACAGGCAGCTGTTGTATCCAGGCTTTTCAACATTATTATAGTCCAAGCACCAAGTACTTTCTTGCCTTCTGCACACCTGTATCGTAGATCTAAGTTCAGCTGAGAAGCAGGGGGCAGTGATAGGTATCTTTTAGATATGGCTTATTTCCGGTACTTAAACCCGAGTAGCAGACTCAATCCATCCAGCTGCCATCTCCACATTGTCTACGTCTGCGGGGACTGTGTTAACTGGGAGCTGGGGAAAATCGTTAGCCTGAAGCTTGTGCCAGGTGCAAGAAATGGTCCAGACAGGTGGTGTAGGTATAGGAATATGGGCAAGAAATATAAAAATAGAGTCCTTTGGGATCTGTCCAAGGGAGCACCAAAGTGTCTGTGACATCTAGGCAGGAGTTGTTCATAAAATCACATCAAAGGTGTGGCCTGCTTTATGTGTAGAACTAGTCACTTTCTGGATCAAACCAAAGGTGGTCATGGATTGAAGTAATTTCGAGATGTCAGGATCCTCAATGGCTTTGAGATAAAAGTTAAAATCCCCTAGTATCACGAATTTTGTCCAACAAAGTTCAATTTAAAGTAGAGAACCAATGTACTCTGAGAAGGAGGAACGAGGTCCCAGAGGGTGATAAATAAGCATACCCCTAAAAGCGTGATTTGCTGAGTGTTCAATCGTGAAAGATACCGCTTCACATAGCAGTGTGTCAATCGTACTGCAATGGGCTGCATATTCAGAATTAAAAAATATGCTGATTCCTCCTCCATGTTGGTCAGTTTGGTCCAATCAGAAGGATAAATACTTGGGTAAAGTGAATTAGAGAAAGTCTGCTCTAGAAGCTTGTGAAGATCAACCCAAGTTTATATGTCTCGCAGAATAAAGAGAATTCTGCTCCATGTTTTAAAAGAGATCTAGCATTAATAAGCATGCCTGAAACTTGTGAGCTGATGGACCGAGTGACCTTGTTAGTTAGCCGTCCCACTGAAGCCTACTGGATCTAATGCTGGCATGTCAAGCCAATTACCGCAATTCCAGCAGCCTTGATGTGGCTCCGGCCAAGGGAGAGATAATTGTACAGTTGTTTGAAATGGATTGACCAGTGAGCGTTGTTAGGGCCACTCATGGATACATTTAAGCAAGGAGTCGCCTCTGACTTGGAAAGGGCAGCATGACGAATGCGCAAATCTCCTGTGTCAATAGGCCACTGCTGCCAGGAGGCAGAGCCAGAGGCGTGTACTTGTCGTGCTTTGACACGAGGACCGTAGAAACAGGTGGGTAATACAAAACTCAATCAAGGGTCCAGCAACACCAGGATCCCATCTGAAGCTCTCCTGGGACTGGGGTCCTACTAGTAACTCAAGACAAACTAACAGAAAAGTGAGAGCATTAAAAGAATAAAATTATTTAAATTGCAGTTTCTCCCAAATCAAGATAGCCCCCACAGGTGGAGCAGAGAGCCAGGCACCTTCCAAAACGTGGCTGGTCAAGCCCACCAACAAGGAATCCAATGGTTCGTTAAATGTAGCATTCAGCTGTGTGGATGTGCGAAGCGCCAATGTAAATAGGCCACCATTGCCAGGGGTGGACCAGAGGCATGTCCAGGTCACACTTTGGCACAAGGAACGTAGAAACATGTGGGTAACAGAAAACTCAAACAAGGGTCCAGCAACCCCGGGATCCCGTTCCAGGCTCCCCTTGGACTGGGGTCCTTCTGGTAACTCAAGACCAACTAAAAGAAAATAGAGAACATTAAAAACATACAATTATTAAAACAAGCCCACACAGGTGGAGCAGGGAGCTAAGCACCTCCCAAAATGTGGCGGGTAAAAGCCACCTACAAGGAAATCCACAGTTCATCAAATCCAGCACTCACAAAGCACCTTTGTAAATAGGTCACCGTTACACAAGTACAAACTAAAAAACTGTTTGAGGAAAGCGTTCAACATTAACAAGGGTACAATTTATCCATTTTAGAAAACGCGATTGACATGAAAGGGTTAAGATTTCCTATTCCCCCTGCAAAAAAACCCATTTGAGTAAAGTTGTTTAACACCAAAGGAGGATGACTTTATACTCCCACTCCACTCTAAAGCTTTTAAGGGAAGATGTTGGACACTAAACAGGTAAGATTTATTTTTCCCCACCAATCTAATCCATTTGCATCTTCCTATCACACAATACATAATATTACCAGTCCAAAAAAGCAGTTAAAAACATAAATGTCCTTTACAACAGATATTTACAAGTTTAATAAATACTCACATAAATAAATGTAACACCTATAAAAAAATAACTGATAAACAATATGAAAAACATTTAGAAATAAAGAAAATATTTAAAATCTATATATATAATTAAATTAAAAAAATATACAAATAATATTATAAGTAAAATATTTTTGAACTACATTATATTTTCTGAAACAACTTTATAAAAAATATATACTAAAAAAATATAAATTAAAAACGTACAAATTGACTTTTAGTTATTTATAAATTACAAAATAATACACATTTTGAAAATAGGTAAATACATTTGTAAAGAAAACGTAATACTATACATGCATACAATAACTACACATCTTCACAGAAATAAAATATATTTTAAATATATTAGTTTTTAAAATTAATATAAATTCCTATTTTTCTATAATAAGCCTTTCAAGTCTATATTCAACATGTTTTATAAAATAATTTCAGTATAAAACACTTATAAAATATAACTTCTAATAAATTATAAATTTATTAACAAATGCTTCAAAAATCTCCACTCAATTTCCATATAAACCAAACACCACCTAATAAAAATATGATAGCATTTTTATTAAAATTGAATACGTAAACAAATTACATCATATAAAAGATTATCTTAAATACATAATAACTACACATTTTAAATTCACAAAACAAATTTAATAAATATCAACATTTATAGATAAACACAAGAAACAAAATAACTTTGAATTATTTATTTTTCAAAAACTGCAATTAAATATTACAATAATACTGAAGCCCTTGTTTGAAATGTTTATGTTGTATTAAAAATATATGCAAAATCAATTAACATACACATACACGTTTGAATTTACATGACTTTTTCTTAAAAATCTCCCCACACTTTTTTCCTTATAAACCCAACATCCCGCTGGTAAGCATTTTATGAAACATATATATATATATTTTTTAAATGTGATAAACACATACTAAAATTATACACAATAAACATCACAATTACATTTTTAAATAAATACCCTAAATATCAAACTATTTCAAAAATTTAAATATAAATTACATTTAAAAACGAATTCAATAATTTAACATTTAACTCCATAATATCTTTGACATCACAATATTCCTGCAACAATATTTTTGTATCACAAAACCTATTTCTATATGCTGTCCAAATGTTCTTCTTGATCCTCTCATAGAGATATCTGGCACACTCTGAAAATGGTTTCAATTCTTCCTCTCTCAACATTAATCTGAAGAGGTTGATTACGATGCCGGTCTGACAAGTGCCCGACTGACATCATAGCGGGAATGGGGCCGACCGACAAGGAGTCGGAGGTCCCACCCACACTATTAAGATGCGACGACCAGCATGGCAGTCGGAAACAATTTTTTTTCGAGTTTTATAATGCGCCTGGTTACCCTTGGGCATCCCCGCGCTCATCCAGAGAGATACACCAAATCAAGAGACACAGACATTTAGGCAGGGAACAAATGTGTTTTTAAAAGTTTACGAAACCGCAGAGTGCTGGTTTCCAGACGCAAGTGCAAAGGGAGGGAGTTCCACAGTGTTGCCACATTTATGGAAAATCTTCTGCCTCCGGTTCTTGCCTTCCTGACCCTCGCAACTTGCAACAGATGAAGATGATCTGAGCGAAGGGCACGAGCGGACTTATAAAATTGAGCCATATCCCGCAGGATAGGAGGACCTTTCCCTTGTAAAATGTTTTGGGCCAAACAAAGTGCCTTAAATTTCACCCTCTCTCTAACAGGGAGCCAATGTAGCGCCTTCAGCGCAGGGCGAGCTGACTGGTGCCTGGGGAGATCCGTCAGGAGCCTGGCGGCCGCATTCTGCACTTGTTGCAGTTTGTTTAAGGTAGCTTCTGGAGCCCCCAGAAACAGAGCATTGCTAAAATCCAGCCGTGAGATAATAAGCCCCTGGATGAGTAATCTCCTAGCCGCCACTGGGAGAAGAGGTAGAATCTTCCGAGCTGACCGGAGCAGACCAAAACACACGCCTGCTGTCTTTTTGGCGTGTGTCTTGAAGGAAAGGTCCTGCTCCAGCCACACCCCCAAGCTCTTGATCTCGTGTTTGGGGGTGGGTACGACTCCCAAGCAGCTAGGCCAACTACTAAGTGGCAAGGAGGGGGAAGAGTTCCCCAGCATCATCAATTCCGTTTTTGAGCCGTTAAGTTTGAGTGATGAGCTACACATCCAAGTAAAGATGTTAACCAAACACGTGTGCAGCCGGTCAGGTTGATTTGCCGACTGGGGAAGCCCTACCACCAACTGAGTATCATCAGCACAGCTGATGATCTTGATACCCAGGGGCAGTACTACACTCTCCAGTGGGGCCATATAAATGTTAAATAAAGTAGGGCTCAACGATGAGCCCTGCGGCACACCACACTGGAGAGGGACCGATGATGACTTCTCGTGGCCTTCCCAAACCTCAAACGTCCGGCCTTCCAGAAAGGATGCAAACCACTTCAGGGCCATCCCGGACACCCCTACCCCCGACAGCCGTTGGAGTAACACCTGATGGTCTACGGTGTCAAATGCCGCACTGAGGTCCAGGAGGATCACTGCTACTGATCCCCCTGAATCCAAAATGCTCCTGGCATTCTCCACAACTGCCAGCAGGGCCGTGTCCGTTCCCTGCCCGGGGCGAAAGCCCGCTTGAGAGTCTCCCAGAAGAGAGTTAGACTCCAGGAAACCCGATAGGCGATTATTCACCAACTTCTCTGCCACCTTACTAAGGCCAGGAAGCAGGGAAATAGGCCTAAAGTTAGCAGGGTCGGCAGCATCCAGATTAGGCTTCTTCAGCAGGGCCTTAACAACCGCTCCCTTCCAGCTAGGGGGCACGACTCCTTGGGTGAAAGATAGATTTATAAGGTCCGTCACTGGGCCGCCGATGATAGAAGCCACCTGCTTCAGATATTTCATTGGTGCAGGGTCTTTCGGCGATCCACTCTTCATGGTCGCCAGGACTCCAAGGACTTCTTCCATGGTGACAGGATCGAAAGAATCCATGTCCACTGATCGCGCCCTGACCTGAACCTCAGGGTTACCACCCAAGAGAGTCTCCTGGGCTGGCTGGGGGAGAGATGCCAAGATGTTATCTATTTTGGTTTTGAAAAAAGATGCGAGTTCTAAACATTTCTCCCGAGGATTGTCGTAAACGACCTGAGGTTCAGGAGTTTTCAAAAGTTCTTTGATAACCCTGAACGACTCATGCCCATTACTATTGCGGCATGTGCTGGTCATCAGAAAAGGGCCACAGCACAACCTGCAATGGTAAAGCGTTCATTTACAAAGATCCATAAACTTTGTGGCAGGTATCACATGGATGTTTGGGGAGGTCTCAAAGTAGAGGCTGAGGGAAGACGGGGCCCTGCAAGGGGCCCCTAAAGAACATTTCCAACAGCTTTTCTATGGCAAACACCATAAAATGGCTGTATTGAAGGCACAACCTAATCCCTACAGCGGTGCTTGAGCAGACACAGCCCCATTGTAGGGAATTATTTTTCTGGCGACGTCAGACGGGCTCCTTGAGCATGTCAGAATTGTCAGTTGGTCCTTCTGCATGCTGACCTAAACTTCCAAGCATCATAGTGCAGCAGTCGGACAACAACAATAGATGTTGGTCAGACCCCAACTGAAAGGCCATCGATTGCAGTCCGACCGAAGTGTCTATCCTGCTATATGGTCTCTATTAGCCATTTTTCTTGTGGAGTTGATAATATTTATGTTAAATAGGTTGTGTCACAGCCTGTGTTCAAAACTCACTGTTTGATTGTGGCTCAAGAAAATGGGGAACACTGAACCACTGTGAAGAACATTATTTAAGATTATTCCTTTTACAGTGCAATATAATGGTCAGGGCAATGGTTTTGAGGTACAAGGAGACTGAAAGAAGGCTATTGATAAATGCCACACATTTCATTGAGAACCAATTGCACATGTCAAAATGTTCTTCTCAATGGCTTCTTACCTTGACCAGGGGCCTGTTGTTACTCACAGATTGACTTTCAAAGCAGATGACAGTGTTCAGTTTTGTGAGGTAAAAAGAACTGAGGGCCTTTTTACAAGTTTGCTGAACCTGTGGTGGCAGTTCGACCTCTGTCCCACTGCGGTAACGCCTGCAGTATTACGACTGCGGTGGTCGCACTGCCACAAGACCACTGTCACCACCAGGATCAAGGATCCTACTGGGCTGATGGTCTTTCACCAGCAGGAACATGCTGGTGGTGCTGCTGCCAACACCACTGAGCATATTCCGAGTTACCATTTACAAGACGGGGATTTTGTCTCCAGGTGTTGACCGGGGCACAGCAGATGACGCCAGAACGAGTTGCTCCTGAGGCTCAAAAAGTGAGTCCAGTCGGCCGTCACTCGAAGGAGACAAAATCCCCCTCTTCTAAAGTTATAGACAGTGCAACATCTACAACGCAAAAGTGTCACAATATGTTAATTTAAGAAGAAGGGTAAGTGCAACACTTGCACCTGCACGCAATCCTATACTTGTGTGCATTCCTTGGTCCTGAAGAAAGCCCACAGACCCTATTGGGCGAAGAAGGGCTAAAACATGTCGACCTCTTGAACCACAGGTGCTATAGAACAGTGACTATTCTAGCACTGCACCATCACAAAATGTTAAACCTTGCCCCAGGTACGACAAATAAACACTGGGTCATCAGATGTAGGTAATTTTAACTTCACCGCACTCTACAACTCACTTTCCCTAATCACTACTGTAAACACCAGTTGGTCCTCCTGCAGGTGGAGTAGAGCATAACTAAAACCCAAAGATGATGTTTTTCACGTAACCATAATCTTGCGGAGAACCAAGATATACCAACCCACAGTTAACTCGTGAATGAGGGTTTTCTTAGACGAACAAGAACCCTGACCCTGGTAATGCACAGGATAAGTGATTCATTCTCCATTGATTATACATCACACGGCTGAGAGCCAAATTCATTACAACTTCTTCTCTCTCCCTCTCTGATGATTATAATTATACCCCTGCTAACCAGAAACCCAGTTTCTAACACATGTTTTATTCCAAAAGTCTTGGCAGTGCTGGTTTTAGAACCTCCACGTTTGGGGATAGGAGCCGCCTCGGACTACTCATGCGCCCCCCTCCTCTTGCATTATGTGAAGACATTTGTGCAATTCAAATTATTTTCTACAGCTGAAGTTTATAGGCTGAAGTGTGTGGACAAGACATAGATCCTAGACTGCTCTGAAAACAATTAGCAGTGGAAATAAGAAACTCGCCAGACATGCCTCCCTGTTTTAAACTTTCAGTGTGAGGCGCGCGCGCTTCTTTACTTTACTTTAATAAGCTCGGTGCGCGCTTTAGGCACCACGCTCATTTTATTTATTTATTTCCCGCTCCACTTTTTACTTTACTTTAATAAGCGCGGCGCATGCTTTAGGCACCACGCTCACTTTATTTATTTATTTCTCGCTCCACTTTTCTCGTGAAGCCCAAAGCTCAATTCCTCTCCCTTCTCAACATACTCCGTTACTGCCCAGACACGAGCTTTTGGAATACAAGGGCCCGAGGTTAAGCCCAGCACTGCAGCACCCCAGCAGCAGAGGCACGCCCGAATCCGCTGGAAGACTGGGGAGCACCGCCATCAACCGACAACAAAGAGCTGCTGGGTAGGGAGACTACGGAGCATGTCCCAACCTGTGAGGGCGCAATAGAGCTGCTCCCCTGCTCCCCCCCCCAAAGGGACTCCCCGAGCCCCGCAGGGAGCACTTCGACAGGCTCATCGGGCAGTCTAAGCTCTGGTGTTATGCAAAGGGCTGCAGTGCAGATGGGAAAGAGTTCCGCCGGACCTTCGGCAGGGCTCCTGCCTCCAAAAGAGCTCGCAGTGGCGGCAAGGGCAGCATCTCATAAAGGAACGCTAAAAGGAGAAGGTTTCCCAAGGGCACCGAGCCAGTGAGGCAACAAAGCCGCCGCCACCCTAAATTACAAAGATTTCATTAAAGACTTTGGGACCATCTGTCATTTATTCTTGCCGCTTTGGGAGCACCGGAGCAGGACTTTGCACTTCAAGGTCATACGGCGCGGGACTGCGAGGACCCGCAGCCATAGCGCCTTGACATCGGCCGCACCTGGGGCCTCTTCCCGCCCACCATCTCCCTGTATTTAGTCACGCCCATATCCGCGCCCCACGGGACGCGAGCGGGCGCGTGCCGGGCGAAGCCCTGGCCAACGGCGGGCCCGTTTTAGTCCGTTCTAGCACTGTCAAGGACGGGACGGGCCATCCCCTTAACATCGCTAAATAAGGTTAGTGAGTGTTCTCTACTTTCCTACAGCAATTTGGCTCTACTTGACATTGGGATGGAGGATACTGAGCAGACTACTTGTAAAACCATGCCTACTCCACCACCTATTGGTGGGAATCCTAGGAAATCTACGGGAGGGTCGCTAATGGGCACGCTGGATAACTTCCTTGTTAGAGTGTCGACAGCATTAGCTCGGGATATTGAACTAACAGAGAAGAGACTATCCCTTGATATCGCTTTTGATACTAGGTCCTCTATGGGAAGTTTGGCGAAAGCTCGGTCATCAGTTCCCCCGCAAATTAATATTCATGACTCATTATCCTCATTGGAGGATGCAGAGACAAGCCAAATCGCTCAATCTGTTGACCCCCTGGCACGCAATTTAGAATGTCCTCTTACTTTAAAGGATGTAAGATCCATGGAACATTGTAGCCCTACTGTAGTGCCTGTGTGTTCACCCAATATTAAGACCCGGTCAGCTAGCAATGCCAAAATGAGTAAACGCATCAATCATTGAGCTTAGCATCAAAAAGGAAGCGTACCGGGGTGCAACCACAAGTGAAGGGGAAGAAAGTAAGAACTATGAACGAGGCCTCACCTAAGGGGAATTCGATCTTATCCCCTCCCCAAAATTCTATCAGAATGCAACCTGTAAATGAAGGAGATAATCGCCCACCATGTAACAGGGATGAAGTATTGACAGAGATGGGTCCGTCTTTCAGGACAAAACTGTAATGTACCATTAAGAGAGTATGTCTCCCAATATATGATAGATTGGATTTAATTGACACAAGAATCGTGTGCCTGGAGCTTTCGCTCGCCTCATTACAAGGGAGAGTGGGAAACCGAACCAATGGGCCAAAAAGCAAGTTGACAAATGGTACGGGTGAACGTGCAGTAGATGTTACTCCTAATGTACTATCTATTGTGAGCGATAATGCTAATCGGAGGGATAATGCTATTGTAACCACTGCTCTGACTAAGTCGCTAGGCCCCTGTTCTCGCCACCCCAACTAACTTGAGAGTAGCAGAACATGAATTGCAGAAGGATAAATCTCAGAAAGTAGAGTCCAATAGGCCAGTAGCCCAAAGTCGAGTTATGCCTAAAACCCCTTCTGTCCCCACCGAACAAAGTTTACCAGTCTTAGAACTCCCACCAGATTCATCCCCTTACGTGGTGGTTCTGACGGGTGTTCCTCCATTGACTCAGGGTAGAGGGGAAACTTACGCAGAGCTCAAAAACAAGTGTATTTTTTGGCTAAATAATAATCGCCCGCTGCCAACCCATGTAAGCGCAGACATTCTCTTTGCAAGAAGAGTGAGCTGGGTGGGAAAAAGCCAAAGTCTCTGAGGGGGATTGCGTAATTGTTAACTTTAGAGACAGGAGGGCCGTTGATTACATTTGCGACTGGCCTAGGAAGGACTTACTGTCCACAATTGTATCTCTACCTTTGTCCTATTTCTACACACCATCTGATTACTCACATAGAGAAAAATCTCAAATTGGGGGACTAACTAATTGGTGGGCATCAGGTAATATTCTGTCAGCAAATAGGTTTGATGCTCTATCAGGTTTAGAAGAGTGTGATTGACGGCAAATATGGGCTTGTGGTGGGGGGGAAAGCATAGGGCCCTCTAATGACTATGATGCAGCTAAGAGGGCAAGACACCTGAAAGTAAACCTAGTGGGGGATGTTCTGACCCCCAAGCCGACTGAAACTATGCAAAATGAAAATAATTTTACATCTAATGAGCAAGACAGTGAGGCACTCCCCCTCCATGCATTGAAAATGGAAAATTTACAACTACCCTCTGACCCAATGATATCACCCCAGCGACTTACTTCTGTTATAGGGACAGAGATCACTGATAGTGCTCCTAAAGAAACACGTTCAATAACATTGATGTCATGGAATCTTGCGGGCATGGGCCCAAAACTCGCCTCCCTAGACTGGTTAGATTTTGTTGATAGTTTTGATGTCTATCTCTTTCAAGAGACATGGACAACTGAGCCAGTATTGAGGTTGGGCTTTCTCAATTTATATGTTCCAGCTGTAAAAACGCATAAGGGACGTCCATCAGGAGGATTGGTGATTTGGGTTAAGCAAAACTTAAATTGCAATATTCTGCTCCTACCCGTGTCAAATAATGACATCTTAGCCCTGAGCCTTACCTCCCCCTCTATTCCTAATGCTGTCATATTTAATGTCTACGCTAGGGGCTTACCTGGCGGGAAAAAGTCAGATGTAGTAACTGCGCTAGAAGCCATAGTAGAGGCCTTACCAAGTAACATGTCCCCCTTAATAGCGGAGACTTTAATACGACCTTCAAGCCATTGGGGCAAGATGACCTAAGCTTTCCAGAAGAAGAAGACTCCAGATGGGGGATTCCCCAACTCGAACTGAAACCAATAAAAAAATGGACAGAGGCCGCAATACAACTAAAAGGGCTGTGTCTGGGGAACCAGCTTAGGACCGCTAATGGTCGAACATCAAAAGATAATATGGGTGCTAGAACATATGATAACGGCACAAGGTCTAGTCGTATTGATTATTTACTTGTCCACTTACATTTATGGTACTTATTGGTGGACATGGAGGTAAGGACTCGTATAGAGAGCAATCATAATCCTTTGATTGCTTGGCTTAGGCTTGGATTAAATGGAGTGGGACCAGGTATTCGGGAAACATTAGCCCCAGAAATCACCTTGGCAAATAACGAACGCCATCTTAAGTGGTGCAATGTCATCAATGATTCCGATGCCTTGAATGCCATTAAGAACGAGGTGGACAAGGCACTGGATATCGTGGGGGCGGGTATGAGCTCTGGGACAATGAACTCCGATTTCATGGAAGTCCACTCCAACTTATTTACTAATCTTAAAAGGTTTTTTTTTGTAAGCCTAGCTCAGCTAGGAGTAAAATAAAGAATAAAATTGAGTCATTTTATAATGATGCCTGTAGGAAAGCACGTGCCAAGCTGGGCCTGGCATTAAAAACTAGGGACCCTGTTGAAATAAGAGTGGCACGAATTAGTTATAGGAAAGCACAGGCTGGAGCAAAAAGGGAATGGGAGGAGCGCAAATGGCGCGAGCTAAAGGAGGCGTGTGCATCTAAAAACCCGAAAGCTTTTTGGGATCTTTTCAAATTGGACGGGGCGGATGCCCTGAGTGCCCACAGAATAATGTTGCACAAAATTCATGGGTTGAATATTTTGGTTTGCAATATGTTTGTAGTACCAGTGATGAACATGTCAACTTACCCCCTTACATATTTCATAAAGATGCCGTTTTTAGCCTAGTAGATGCTGATAGGGCGCTTGATTTGGTCACTGAGGTACGTGCACCGGGTATGGACAGCGTTCCCACCGACGTGTTCTTAAATGATAAGCAAGGTTGGCGAAAATATATTGTCTATCTAGCAAACGCAATAGCTCAAGGGATGGCGGTCCCAGATTCCTGGAAGGGCGCAGAAATTGTACCTGTGTATAAAAAAGGAGACACATCTTTAGCATGCAATTATAGGCCCATTAGCCTCATAGACTCTATCCAGAAAATTATGGGTCGTCAGGCCTGGATGGAGGATAATAACATCTTGAGCCCATTTCAGGCAGGCTTTCGCCCCAAAACAAGTCCGATTGACCAGGTTTTTCAGTTTATTATCCTCTATTGGAGGACGGTGGTCCTGGGAAAATGGACACTGTATGCAGTGTTTGTGGATCTGAGGGCAGCCTTTGATCTTGTGTCACGCACGCAAGCTATGGCAAGTCCTGGAGGGGCTGGGAATGGCCCTGGAGCTGCTCATGTTCACGGATGACACGCTGATAGTCTCCAAGACGCCGAGTGGGCTTTAGCGGGCTCTCCGGCGTTTTGGAGATTTCTGCTTGCTGCACGGATTGGAAGTAAATACTGCAAAAACAAAGGTCATGTCCCTTAACGAACGTAAACCTTCTAAGCTTCTTAAACCATTCAGAGGAAGTATATACATGAACAACAGCCCATTAGAGCGGGTGGACGCATTTACCTATTTGGGGGTGACCCTTCAGAGGGACATGCGCTGGAACAGCCAACTAGACTTGGCTGTATTAAAGCACCAGCAGCAGCCAGGTCTTCTCCTGAAAAGGTTTAAAGCGTCATTAACTAAACCTATAAGCCCGCTCATGGAAGTATATGGGATGAAGGTATTGAGTTCGGCGCTTTACGGGTCCGAACTATGGGGATTTGGAAACCTGAAAAGCCTGACACTGGCAGAAAACGAGTTTATGCGTAAAGCAACCGGTGTCCTGCAAAGTACTGCATTAATACCTCTGTTGTGGGACCTTGGGAGGAAAGCGGTTAAAGATTTAGCTACTCTACGTCCATTATTGTATTGGCGTAGAGTATGGACTACTGAGGAACTCCTGCATTATGCTCAGGGCCTAAAAGATATCATGGACAAGGATTCCTTCCACAAAATAACCTGGTTGAAGGAAATCGGATCCCTGTTAGTGAGATTGGGAATGAGAGAATTGTGGTATGACCCATCAAATGCAGTTTTTCCCTCTAAAAAAATACTGAAGGCCAGATATTGGGAGATGATTAATCAAGCAACATGCACTAAGGGCCTCTCTTCTCACCTCACGGGACGATTCCTGGAAATTAAATCTCGACCACTGCTAGAATTATATTGGGATGCCATAGAGAACCCAGTTGACCGCAAGCTTTATTTCCAGTTCAGGGAGGGTACCCTACCGACAAGGTTATTCACAGCAAGTTGGGTAGGAATAACTAATGATGACAAATGTCCGAGGTGCAGGGAAGAGCAAGAATCAGAAAGTCATATTCTGTTCTTCTGTCCACTATATGCAGCACCCCGACAAAAATGGGTGAAACCAATCTGCCTTTTAATTAAACGCGCCGACATGATGAGGTGCTGAGAATTTTATCTACAGACCCAAGCCCACCTACTGCTATAGCTGTAGCAAAGTTTTTTAAATGGGTGTGGGTTATCCGCCTGAAACAGTAAGCAAAGCAAAATTAAATGGTGCTGGATCCTGATCACCTTCGACTGATAAAATAGAATATGAGGGTATCTCTATAATATATTGTAGATCGCTAGGTAGTGATTGTGATTTTAAAATATGTAAATTTGTGATCTTTTAGTTACAGAGATAGCATATTCGACAATAGTTATGTGGTAGTTTAACAATATTTTAAATTCATTTTTAATTGCATTTTAAAATGTATAAAATGTTATTTATGTGTCTTATATTGTAAATATTGGATGTGTATGTTACACTTTTATGACTTAATTGTTAAATAAAGTTTATGTAATAGTGCTAATTTCACTTGTTCTTCCCAAAATGAAAAATGTAAGCGCTTGCATTTATTGTGGATAATGCAAAATATGGCAAGCAAGTTAAAAAACATGTTAAGGGGCTTAGGAGCACACACTGAAACAAAAGTAGACAAAGCTGATCTGCAGTAGTGCATATTCATTTCTAACATTACATGAATGAAGGATAAAAATATATCGAGCCAGTCGACATTTCAAGTGAGATGGCAGGTACCTAAACATCTGAAAGATGTTCCCAGAAGAAATTTTCCATTTAACTGTTTCCTCACATTAACACCCATCTGTGAAATTAAAATAAACATGGTAAGCAAAAGAACCAAAATGTGCAAAGCACTTTAGAGTGTGTCAAACCAATTTGGTCAAAAATTGATGTCCATTCTTGCCTTTTATTTTGTTACATTTTCATACCCAGCTAGCAGCCAACTCAATGTCATGTGACATTTCTAAGCAGTTCTGGCATTTTACACAAAAGCAATTTACATGATGGAAGTTTTGAGCCAATACTTACAATGTTAAATACAACAATATAAGTTCCATACTGCAAAGCACTGCTGGCTAAAATGCCCCCACTGGGTAAAGATGTTTTCAGTAATTCATTCACAAAGCCCTACACAAACACAGGACCTAGAATACATGAACAGCTGCATACACTTCCACCAACACACCAAACATCTACGCTCATCCTCACTCTCACTCACACATTCCCTGCACCCACAAAACCAAACTGAAGATCACTCATTCTCCTACATCGCACCCAAGATATGGAACAGCCTCTTTCAACAATCAGAGGCTCCTTCTAACTTCTTGAGTTCTGCAAGGAACTGCGATCCTGGCTCTTCGTAGAAGCACCTTAGAACCACACATCTACACACCTTGCCCAAGCGCCTGGATTCCCTCTGTGGTGATTAGCGTGCTTTACAAATTAACATAACGTAACATAATGTCAGCTCTCTATATATTTAAAAATGTAATCATTACAGTTATGTTCCATTATCCCTTTAAAAGTACAGATAAATACATAAGTGTCAACTTGCTATTGTACGACTTGTCACTCTAAATGTGTGCCCAGCATGATCCTTCATCAAAAGGAGGGGTGAGATGTTGGGTGTCATTTAGAGGCCCATTTTAGACACCTATGCCCAGCCAGGTCAGTACTGCCAAAGAAATTAAATTGCCCATTGCAGGGTGGCTATCCTTCCCCTCTACTTTCTCTAAATTAACAGCATTGCTCAAAAAGGATGATGCTTGTCTGTGCTCTCAAGGGACATACTAAAAGCTCCTCTTGGCCAGAGACTAGTTTCCCACTCACATCATTTCAACCACTCCCCACATCCCAGGATGGGCTACTCCCAATTTAAAGATACACTATTTTTAACCATTTGGATCATTGTTAGGCAAATGAACAATTTGGGAAAAGTTGGTATTATTATGCTCATTTTATATGTTTTGTGATTTTGTGAACCATTTCACAGATGTCACTCTCTATGCTGTCATTGAAGGCAAAAGGCATGATATATTACTGATTATGATGTCATCAAAATGCTATTTAGTTTTCATTCTTAAGAATTATCATAACCTAAGAGTTCTTCATTTCTTTTGGAATTGAGTTAGTCTTCTCTTACGAGTTTTGTTTGCCCTCTTCCTCTGTGCCATTCCACCTGCACTCTTTGCTGCAGATCATCCACCAAAGAAGATATCCTTTCAGGGCATGGCAGTAAGAGCATCTGCTTCTATGACTTTGCATAGCAAGATTAGATGATGGAAAACAAGCATATAATAAATGATGTTACAAATGAGGTCCAGACAAACATCAAAAATGTTCACTCATGGGGGAGGAGTGGCTAGTGTCCAACGGGAATGGCGGCGGATCCCTGCCGCTCCCAAGGCGACGGGGATGGAGCCAAAACTGACTCGCTTCACACCACCTGCACGGACTTTATTATGTATGCCTGAGAGTCGTAAGTTTCCCCGCTTGGGATGAAAACCCTTTGAAGTGGAACCTCTTACTACAAGCAGCTCTTTTATCACTTCTGCTTCATCGCGGTCTCAGTTTGGATGTGGCCGCCATCTTGACTCGCACCTCTGAAGTATTTTTAGTTTGTGTCTTACTTGCTGGAACCCGTTTCTGTGTCTGCCACATGGCTCACTGCATTCTTCTATTAAATCATAGTAAATTGCATACTCCCCTCTAATGTTTGTCAGGAACCTCTTTCTGCAATATTTCTGAAGAGAATATTATTCTCCAACTGTGTGTTTCAATTGATATCACTGAAGAGAATGTCTCTCTCCATCTAAACGCCACTTTTTCTTTTCTCTTTAGCTTTTCACAGTATTTGATCAACTTTGGAGATACCATCATTTAAAATGTTTAAACGTGGAGACACCTCCTGCCCTCTCCTGCTGACACATTGAGGAGCGTTCCTTGAAATGTTGTGCCTCTCTTTCAACGCGCTCTTTTTGCGGATACGTTGTCTTCTTGCTTTCCCTTGCCTCTGTTATCTTGTTTTACTCTACTTCTAATCTGTTTGTATGGGCAAAACTCTTAAAGTTTTACTCAACACATTGTTTTTTGATTGCAAGTTTCCACTTTGCTTTAAACTTCGCTCAAACTGCCTTTCAATGGAAGATACAACAAATTCCGCATCTAAGGCTGCTGCTGTATCCACCAATGTAGCTTCCTCTGGTACAAGTAAAGTGCCAAGCAAGCAACTAAAAAAAGATCCTCCATCCCCTCCCAAAGAATCATCTTCAGTCTGTATGGATCTGTAGTTAGAAGAAATTAGAGCTCTCCGCCTATTTGTTGAGGAGACTAATTCTAAGCTTCAACTTCTAACGGATAGATGGTCTAATCAGGTGGACAGATTTACCACAGTGGAACAGAGCATTGAATCTTTCTCATCTACCTGCAGTAAAATGGATGACCTTGACTCTCAAGTGTCGACGCTCCAAAAGCAAGTTGAAAACTTGGAAAACAGGAAAAGTCAAAATAATCTTCGCATTTATGGACTAGCAGAAGGTTCAGAGGGTTCTAACCTCATTAATTTCTTCAAATCCTTTCTTCCTAAAATCCTTAATTTACTTCAGGAGTTTCAGCTCAACATCCAACGTGTTCACCGTTTGGGTCCTGCATCACCTGCGGCTTCTTTCTCCACGAAGAAACCGAGAGGAATTATATTATACTTTTTAGAGTATACTGACTTGCTCAAGTTTCTCTCAGCCGCCAAGGCAATTAATTGAGGTACATGGAATGGCAACTCTTTATTCTTCTCTCAAGATTATTCAAAACCTACAGCTGACAGACGCAGAGACTTTTTGAGAATGAGACCACAATTTCTCTCTCTTGGAGCACGTTATGGACTTTTTCATCCATGTTTGTTTATGGTGACCCTCAATAATAGGACTACTGCATATAAGGATCTCACAAAGCTGAAAAGTTTTTTCAACTCTAGTCACTTAGAATCTATGGATACTTCCTCAACTTCCTCATTGTATCCAAAATAATTGCATTTGTTCTTAACGTACATAAGTTCCTATTTTTCTCAGCTAATGTGGTTAATTTATTTATGGTTCCATGTTTGTTGATAATATTCCCTTCGTGCCTGGTTGTTTCATTTTGAATGTTCATTAACCTCTTTGTTTTTCCTTACAGGCCTTGTTCTATCATTGTAATTTCCCTTGTGTTGTTTCATCCGGCGGTTTTTGTTCCTTCCCGCCTCCCTGGTTGGTGTCGGACTGCGTCATTTTCCCATGTGGCCTCATCTCTCCCCGGTTTTTTACATGTGTTTTTGATTATTTGTAAGTATGTCATTTTTGTTCTTCTCATCGACATGTATTTTGCCTTTTTATTTCCATCTTTCTTTTTCCTTTTCCTTTCCTATCTCCTTCCATTGTCATTTCTATTGTCCTATCTGTCATCTTCATAGCAGTTCTTCTTTTCCTTTCACTCCTTTTTCCTTCACTCCTTCTCCTCTTAGCTTTTTCTTACATCTACGATCACTCTTCTTTTCTCATCTTAATATTTTTTGCATACATGTTTTCTCTTCCCTCACTCTTTCCTCTTTTTTCACTTTTTTAAGTTTCAAATTTTACTTGCATATATTAGCATTTTATTTACATCTAAATGGTACTCACATTACGGTTGATTTGTTGTATTATTTATTCCATTTCTTTGATTGATGGTTTTAGAGATATTTACATGGAATATTTAAGGATTTAATTGCCCTATTAAAAGGTATTATCTTATTTAGCTAAATTGGATGCCTAAATTGTTTTGCTACAAGAACACACCGCACTGAGTCTGAATCCTTAAAACGTAAGAAAAATTGTGTTGGTGAACTCTTCTACTCACCTGGAGATGGCAAACACAATGGTGTCATCACTCTTATTCACACATCCTTCAAGGCTTTCTGCATTTCGCAAGAGAGAGATGAAGAAGGTAGATGGCTATATACCAAGTTGGAGATTGATGGTGTCTCTCTTTCTCTTTTTAATGTGTATGCCCCTACCTCTGGGGATGCTTCTTTTTAATGTGTATGCCCCTACCTCTGGGGATGCTTCTTTTTGGTCCCACTTAAATCAATTGATATCTCAGCATTTTGATAATAATGTGATTTTGGCTAGAGACTGCAATCAAGTCTTTGATTCTTTTTCAGATCGGAAATCTACAACCCCTTTTATCCTCTTTAAAGCACATAACATTTTCACACAAACTATCAAACAATTACATTTATCTGATGCATGGAGATTATGTAACCAGTCCTCACTCGAATATACTTTTTACTATTCACCTAATCACACCCAATCCAGAATTGATTATTTTTTCACAACACACAATATATCCCAGTCTCTTATCTCTGTGAATATAGGTCCTATACTTATTTCCAACCATGCCCCTGTTTACATTTTACTAGACCTATTACCCTACTCTGATCTTCCCAGGAGATGACGCTTTAACAACTCCCTGCTTCTATACTCTGAACTCAATACTTCCTTTATTTCCTTTTTCAATGAATATTTTCTTCTAAATAATACTGGTAGTTTATCCTTTTATATAATTTGGGACGCCTTTAAAGCTTCTGATTGTTACTTTATAATTCGATATACTTCTTCTAAATGGAAAGCCGCTCAGAGTTTAAATAAGGAACTTCTGTCGAAAATTAAAACTTTGGAACATACTTACAACACTTCCAAATAAAAAAATTGTCTAACTAACCTCATTAATGCCAAGATTCAATTTAATAAAGATACAACTGATGCTGCCTCTTTGTTTCTCTTAAAAACTAGCGCCAAATTCTATGGTGGCCAGAATAAATTCAGCAAATTGTTAGCAAATTATTTAAAAAAACAAACAGAATAAACTTCATATTGCATCCATATTATCGGATACTGATATAGCTAAACACAAAGATTCTGATATCCTTCAAGAGTTTGTTCAATTCTATGAACAACTTTACACTCCTGATGCTTATCCTACTAGGATGACATTTCCGTCTATCTCTCCTCAATTCGCAAATCCTCTTCTTTACATATACACTTTGACCTCCTTGAAACTGACTTGACTCAGACTTACTTAATGCCTTTACATCTCTTAAAAAAGACAAGGCCCCTGGACCTGACGTTTTCACTGTAGATTATTTTTTACACTTCGCCCAAATAATAATTCCCAAACTATATTCTTTAATCTCCTCTTTTCTCTCTCCTGGTAATTCCTCTGGAACTTTTATGGATGCTTTAATGTGTTTTATTTCAAAGGAGGGGAAAGATCTCCGCTATTGTAAAAATGATCAACCCATTTCCCTAGTCAACATAGAATATAAAAAATGTTCAAAGTCATTTAGCTTTCCGTTTAGAATATTTTTTGCCTCATCTTTTAGGTAAGGAACAATCGGGCTTCGTCAAAGGTCGATCTATTAATGACATTACCCACTTATTTTTATATATCATCTCCAAATCACCAGAGGTATCAGAACTCTTTGCTGCCATTGCCTAAGATGTCGAGAAGGCTTTTGAAATACTGGCCTTTTATTTTTAAGACCCTAAGATGGTTCGGTTTTGGCCCCCAAAAAAATTCTTTGATCTCTCTTCTTTACTCTAGTCCTAAAGCAGCCAACGATCTGTTGTAATTTAGCAGCGATTAGGTTAAGCATTAGCAGAAGACATCTTGTAATTAGAGACTGTCTTGTCCATTTTGCGGAATCCATTTTGTATTTCTGGCAGCCATTTTGTTTGCCATGTGCTCACCATGTGCTCTGCTCTACCTTCCTCTTAACTGCTCTTGAAATCTGCCTAGAGACGAGATATATTTAGCTTCTCCTGCTTTGCACATGCTCAGTTGAGCTTACAGCTGTCCTCAACTTGTTACTGTCAGGATGTGTCCACCAGAATTAGCTAACTATCAGCCCCTCCCACTTGTTGCTATCACGCTCTCTGTATGACCTTATTTATTTATTTTTAAAAATTTGTAAAGCGCGACTTCTACCCGTGGGTGTCTTGGCGCTATGGCTCAACTTATTGTCTCAGTGGGAACAATATCGAAATCCAAAAGTGATAAAGTAGAGAGGAAATCATTGGTCAAACAACCAGGTCTTCGGCAGTTTTCTGAATTGAAGCAGTGAAGGGGTAGATCTAATCGCCAGCGGAAGAGTATTCCAAAGTCTGGCTGCAGTGTTCTTAAAACATCTGTCTCCCCGGGTAACAGTCTTGGTCCGAGGCACCATTAATTGGTGCGAATATACAGATCTAAGTGGTCTGGTAGGGCGATAGAGGATGAGCTTCTGTTTAAGAAACTCCGGCCCAAGACGATGTAGCGCTTTAAAGGTAAGGCATAAAGTTTTAAATCTGATCCGATTTTTGACCGTTAGCCAGTGATAATTCCTGATTACTTGCTTAATCGGTTTGAATTTGGGGGTGCCAGGCAGCAGTCTTGCCGCTGCATTTTGAATTAGTTGTAATTTGGCAACCACCTGAGATTGAGCATTTGCGAATAAGCCATTGCAGTAATCCAGGGATGAAAGTACCAGAGAGCTCACCACAGTTTTCCCAGCATTCTCTGGAAGAAATGGTATGATTTTCCTTAAAAGTCTAAGTTTATGGAATGCTGAGGATGCTATCTGATTAGCATGATTAACGAAGTTCAGTTTTTCATCGAAGATTATCTCTAGATTCCTAACCTTCTGAACGGGGGTTGTTAAGGCTCCAAGTGATGGAGGCCACCAAACTGAAGACCACAGAGGAGATAGCTTTCCAAAAATAATAACCTCGGTCTGCTCTGAATTGAGCCTTAAGCAATTCCTGGCCACCCACTCCTTAATTGCCAACATGCCTTCTTGAAACCGAGCCGCCACCTCTTCTCCATCATTATTGATGGCGAGCACCAACTGGGTGTCGTCGGCATATGTGGTAAGGCTCATCCGGTAGTTTTTAATAACCCTAGCTAAGTCCGACACATAGATATTAAAAAGTGTCGGACTTAGGGATGAGCCTTGAGGAACGCCACATGGTAGAGCCAAATCAGACGATTTAAAAGATCCCAGTGTTACGGCCTGCGTTCTACCGGACAAAAAGGAGGCAAGCAGAGCCCTGGCCATAGAATGGATGTCCAACTCTCCGACACGGTCAATCAAGATGGAATGATTGACCGTGTCGAAAGCCGCAGACAAATCCAACAGGACCAGTACCGCTGTACACCCTTGATCTCTGATAGTTCTGATGTCATCAGCGGCTTTAATAAGCGCGGTCTCTGTCCCATGCATTTTCCGAAACCCAAACGGAGAGTCGTCAAGTAGATTATTTTGTTCAATATACTCTGACAGTTGATTGTTCATCACTTTCTCAGCTACTTTGGCTAGAAAAGGCAAGCTGGCAATGGGCCTGTAGTTTTTCAGCATGTTCTTATCTAGACTGGGCTTTTTAAGAAGTGGTTTTAGTAATGTGTTCTTTAGCCTGTCCGGGAAAACCCCTGATTTAAACATCCCATTGCAGACTTGTGTGATGACTTCACTAATTAAACCAATCACAGGAGGAAAGATCTTAGGAGGGCAGGGGTCTAAGGCTGAGCCCGTTTTTATAAGTCTAATAATGTCAGCTATTTGATCCTCCTTTATCTCTTTGAATTGAGCTAGTGAGCAATCAAGGTGTTTACTTAAAAAGATGGGTCCAGATTTAGTAGGGTTTTCCATCACTGAAAACTCAGAGTAAATGTCATTTACTTTCGAGAAGAAGTTTGCCAGAACATCACAGAACTCCTGAGAGAGAGGTGGGCCCAGGTCTGGTGATTTCCCAGCCAGTGATTTTACCACCTCATACAATTGTCTACTTGAATTTTTAGCATTATCAATTTGTTCCCCAAAATATTTCTTTTTTGCCTCATGGATATTTTTTTTGTAGACAGCCAGTGTTTCTTTATATACTAATTTACATTTACTATCATAAGCCTTTCGCCAATTTCTTTCATGGTTCCTACAGACCTGTTTTTGCTTTCTTAGAGTTTCTGAGAACCATGGTGCAGAGGGCACTTTCCTGTTTTTAGAGATAGATTTAAGCGGCACAAGTGCCTCCACCACACTGCCCAACCAGGCAGAAAACTGTACCGCCGCTATGTTAGGGTCTGCCGATATAATGGGACGGGATTTAATTAGCGACGCTCTAAGGGTCACGTTATCAATGTCCTTCCAGACTTTGAAAGGTTCTTGACTTAAAGGGACCCGTTTAGGAATAGGAGCCTGGGTAGTAGGAATATGACACAAGATGGCATGATGATCGGACCAGGAGAGAGGCAGTATGTCGCATATTATTAACTCATTTATATTAGAAAAAATGCCATCTAATGTATGACCGGCCTCATGTGTGGGTGCATTTACGAACTGAGTTAGTCCCAGCGTTTCAAAATTGCCCAAGAGGGATAAAGTTTCAGCATCTTCCATTTTTTCCAAGTGGAAGTTTAAATCTCCCAAGACCATGAAGGTGTCATCAATTGCCATTGGCTCCATAAGCGACACAAAAGAGGACAAGAATTCAGATCGTGCGCCTGGGGGTCTATAAATAAGAACTCCTTTAAGATTGTATGAGGGAGTGAGCTTGATAGCAAAGTGTAGGGCTTCACATGTTGATGAGAATATAGGAAGTATTCTGACCGGAAACATATTCCGGGTAATTATTGCCAATCCCCCTCCTTTTTTTTCCCCTGTCTATCTAACCGGTATACAGTAAAGCTGTGGGGCACCGCTACCAGTAAGTCAGGATCGGACGCTTCATCCATCCACGTCTCTGTGATGAAGAGTAAATCTATTTTTCTATCCAGAATTAGATCACCTATCTCTTGCCAATGCCTGGCCAGAGAGCGAGCGTTAATTAGTGATATTATAATATTCTCAGGTTAACGATGTGAACATCTGAAAGGGTGGGCTTAGTATTGATGAACGGTATAGCAGACTTACAGTTAAGACAACATGCGGTGGTTACCCCGAAAATAGTTTCGGGGTTATATTACGAACAGGCCGCCCTATGGGGTGGTTTCAGCTGCATAATCTCAGCTGATGTATATCTAATCCACTCTGTAGCAAGTAAAGCAGGGGTTCTGGCGCTAGGCGCGGGTCAGGCGCCATCAATTGCCATTGGCTCCATAAGCGACACAAAAGAGGACAAGAATTCAGATCGTGCGCCTGGGGGTCTATAAATAAGAACTCCTTTAAGATTGTATGAGGGAGTGAGCTTGATAGCAAAGTGTAGGGCTTCACATGTTGATGAGAATATAGGAAGTATTCTGACCGGAAACATATTCCGGGTAATTATTGCCAATCCCCCTCCTTTTTTTTCCCCTGTCTATCTAACCGGTATACAGTAAAGCTGTGGGGCACCGCTACCAGTAAGTCAGGATCGGACGCTTCATCCATCCACGTCTCTGTGATGAAGAGTAAATCTATTTTTCTATCCAGAATTAGATCACCTATCTCTTGCCAATGCCTGGCCAGAGAGCGAGCGTTAATTAGTGATATTATAATATTCTCAGGTTAACGATGTGAACATCTGAAAGGGTGAGCTTAGTATTGATGAACGGTATAGCAGACTTACAGTTAAGACAACATGCGGTGGTTACCCCGAAAATAGTTTCGGGGTTATATTACGAACAGGCCGCCCTATGGGGTGGTTTCAGCTGCATAATCTCAGCTGATGTATATCTAATCCACTCTGTAGCAAGTAAAGCAGGGGTTCTGGCGCTAGGCGCGGGTCAGGCGCCATCAATTGCCATTGGCTCCATAAGCGACACAAAAGAGGACAAGAATTCAGATCGTGCGCCTGGGGGTCTATAAATAAGAACTCCTTTAAGATTGTATGAGGGAGTGAGCTTGATAGCAAAGTGTAGGGCTTCACATGTTGATGAGACTATAGGAAGTATTCTGACCGGAAAAATATTCCGGGTAATTATTGCCAATCCCCCTCCTTTTTTTTCCCCTGTCTATCTAACCGGTATACAGTAAAGCCGTGCGGCACCGCTACCAGTAAGTCAGGATCGGACGCTTCATCCATCCACGTCTCTGTGATGAAGAGTAAATCTATTTTTCTATCCTGAATTAGATCACCTATCTCTTGCCTATGCCTGGCCAGAGAGCGAGCGTTAAAAAGTGATAATATAATATTCTCAGGTTAACGATGTGAACATCTGAAAGGGTGGGCTTAGTATTGATGAACGGTATAGGAGACTTACAGTTAAGACAACATGCGGTGGTTACTCCGAAAATAGTTTCGGGGTTATATTGCGAACAGGCCGCCCTATGGGGTGGTTTCAGCTGCATAATCTCAGCTGATGTATATCTAATCCACTCTGTAGCAAGTGAAGCAGGGGTTCTGGCGCGCCCACTGCGCCCGCCTGCTGCGCGGGCGAGATGACGTTCTCCTTTTATCCAGTGCTGAGGAGGGTGGGAGGCGGCCAGCTACTGGAACGCCACCCTTCCTTCCCCCAATATGGCGGCTGCTCACCCTGTAATCTCGGCGTCAGCACGTAGTCTGCTGCGCTGAGGACAGCGTGGGGAAGCGGCGATTTTTCCAAGTAAGGCTCGCAATATTTAAAAAATGCTCAAAGTTTTAAACGAAATGTCACAACAGAAAATAATGCACACTTTTAAAAAGACGATAATGAGCCCCCGGCTTCCACCTCAGGGGTGAGACCACAAGTCAAGTCAGCGCGCTCGCGCTATTACGATGTTTATAAAGCCTGGGAGGGCGGGAGGCGGCCAGCTACTGGAACGCCACCCTTCCTTCCCCCAATATGGCGGCTGCTCACCCTGTAATCCCCGGCATCAGCACGTAGTCTGCTGCCCTGAGGACAGCGTGGGGAAGCGGCGATTTTTCCAAGTAAGGCTCGCAATATTTAAAAAATGCTCAAAGTTTTAAACGAAATGTCACAACAGAAAATAATGCACACTTTTAAAAAGACGATAATGAGCCCCCGGCTTCCGCCTCAGGGGTGAGACCACAAGTCAAGTATGTATTTGAAACCAGCATTCTGTACCTTGTAGTTGATTACCCTGTGTGGGTGTAAAAGGACCAAGCTCCTTCCAGTCAGTGTGCTACTTCATAAATTACCGAAGGGTGCTGTGTGAATGTAGTTCCACCTCATGAGGTTTAATAAACTCTGTCTTTTCTATTCCAGCTTCTGTGCCAAGTTCTTTCCATTGGTCTAAGGACTCTGTGCAGAGAAGGGAGAACCCCTAGCACTGGTAGGCCTTGCTGAGGCTCACCACCACATATTGGAACTTCCAACGCGGGGCTCATCAGCAACTCGGATGCCCGAAGAACTGGTCGCGACGAAGGATTGGAATCTCGCTTTAGACGCGATCGCTGCCTGAGGAGACCCGAGTCTTGGCACCCACGGCGGTTTTCCTTTCTTTCTGATCTGACCATCCAGGTGGCGCCAGACCTCGACTGAGATCTCTTCCGTTGATTCGCCGTGCAGTGACCATTTGGTCGATTTGAGAACTTGGCAGTTGGAACCTGGACACCATTTGATTGGTAAGAGCCGTTCTGAGGCACTTGCTGCTGGTTTGACCCTTTGATTGATAAGGTAGTTTAGTAACACTTACTGTGGCTTTGTTTGTATGATTGGCCAATATTGAATCTCATTTGATAAATATATATATGTGTTGCAATACTTATAGGCAGGTAATGAGGAGATTTTTCTCTATTTTTATTTGTTTGAACGGCGCAACGTACGAAGAGTACCTTAAGCGCTACTTTTGATTATAATATTGCATATTTTGCACTATTTTTGGCATGCCTGTTTCCAGCACACTTCGTAGGATGTGTTGCTTTTGTAGTGGTACCAATTTGAGACTCGACGAAGCACAACCGCCCCCCCCACCCCCGGAGGGGACGCCTAATATGGACATGCATGTTAGGTATGGTGTGTCTTCCGTAATGTACAGCAGGTTATGGAATAAAGATACTAGTAAAGATCCTGAGTTGCGTTGGCCTATGCATTGGTCATTTGATTAGCGAAAGATTCAGTATGTGGAACAACGGATGTTTAAGAGAAAGGCTAGGCAAGATATGTTTGACTATGTACGAATGTGAGAGAAAGAAGTGCATAAACGAATGAAGCGTGAGCAAGCATTGATTCAAAAAGAACAGCGAAAGAGTATCCATGTGAAAGCATTGGAAATGAAAAATAGGGATTTAAAAGAAATTAAAGAGAGGGAAGATAGGGAGCATCATTTACAGGTAAATGGCCAAAACGCAGTTCGTAGACCTCTTTATCCTATTCTTAATAAACCCCAAGATGATTCTCTCTTATTAGATCGTTGTCCACCTCCGTATACTCTTCCTTCTGCTCCTTATGAGTCAGATGAGGACTCTTCTACAGACCAGGACAAAGCTAGAGAAACGTGCTCAATGTTATCTGCTGAACGTGCGTCTCAGATTAGATCTGCTGCGCGTAAAGCCGTTTTGGCAGGAAAGGGAGCAGATATATTTTACTGAGGTATTTGCTGCAGAGGTTATTGAACGATTTAGGAAACATTCGGTAGAAATGGAGCCCGATGATGTAGCAGCTGATTGTAAACAATTACGTGACGGTCTTTTTGTCTTCTCCCAGGTGGCTGACACTATCAGACGCTTGGTTAAAGTGCGTGTTGGAGCAGCCCGTTTGTGAGAGGAGAAAAAGGCAGCAGAAGCAGCTGCACCAACATCTCAGATCAGCATTGCACGAACTTCTTCTCTTGAAACAGATATGAATGTTGTAATTAATGTGAAACCAATGCGGGAAGCCGCACCTTTATGTGTTCCTCCTAAAGGAGCGGGTACAAATGATGATAAGACTTCTGTAGATGCAAAAGGTTATTTTATTTATAATTGGGTTTACACTCCTTGGAATAGAGTAGATGTTACGGCCCTTAATAATGCATTGGCTGATTTGCGAAAAAATCCAGCAGCCTTTTATGAAGAAGTTGATGGTGTAATTAGTTCTTGTACAATGACTTTGCCTGATATTGATTTGTTTTTTGGACTTATATTACCGCCTGATATGTGGAGAACTGTGCGCAAAGCTGATGATCAAGCGACATTTGAAGCATTGTGGAAAGAATTAGAACGGTTAGACAAAGATAGAGAACCTGCACAGAAACCGTGTCAGTTAATAATAGATCTTCGGCAGCTATATTAGTTAAGTTAAAAACAATTATTCCCCCATGAAAGATAGATTGGACTGTATTAGCATCTTGCAAGCAAAAGGTAGATGAATCAGTCTCCGACTCCTTCACACAATTTGAAAAAGCATTCCATGACTTTAGTGGACAATCATTGACAGATGGTAGGCATCTGTTTGTCGATGAATATGTCGCAAATCTTTTGCTAGGAATAGCTAGTCGCTTAAAGGCCAGTGAGAGTTCATGGACTACCTCTTCTCCGGTTTCTCTTCTAACTATAGCTCAGTATTATGAACTACAAGAATTAGAAGCTAAAAGTAATGAGGATAAAAAGTCTAAAGAGTTGAAAACAAAGGTTATGTTAGCTCAAGCTTATGGCCCACCTTTTAGAGGTAATGATAGAGGCGGACATGGATCTTATGGTTCGTCTTTTCCTTCTTATACTCGTTCGAATTTGTCTGTTGATCAATGTGTGTACTGCAAGAAATTTGGACATTGGAGTTCTGACTGTCCAGTATCGTGTGCTCAGCAGGGTTCACGTAGTCGGGGACAAACGAGAAATTGTTCAGGATATTCAGGGCCTAGAGAAAGCACAAATGATTGCGCTAAGTTCAATGCAAATACACCTGGGCAGGATGGGTCTAATGCTTTTGGTAGAAGGAACCAATATCAAATGTCCGACTATGTGTCGTCTGATTTGCAAGATTCTGCTTATGCATAGGATTGCCTAGGATGGGGAAATGAATCAGTTGAAGTTCCAGTAGATCAGAGGGGTCCCTATGTTACAGCACATGTTTTGGGTTCTACTGATCAGTTTCTGGTTGATACAGGAGCTACTCGTAGCGCCTTGTCTAAACACTTGGTTCCTAGGGCTCCCCTGTCTGGCTTAACTATTACATCGATAGATTTCGATGGAACACCTTCCCTTAGCCCATTGTCACAACCACTCGCATTTCATGTTGATAAGTTTACTGCTCCATGTCTGTTTTTGCTTTCTCCAAACACACCAGACAATATTGTGGGTCTTGATATGCTTAAATATTTCAGGGCTACGATACGATGTTCTCCTGAAGAAGTACGGGTTATTTTAAACGACAACTACCCCATGATTGAGAGATCCTGTATTGTTAAAGAGGGCATTGCATTAGCTTCACTCCCTAGTACCTTGTGGGCTACTTCAGACACCGATGTAGGACAAATGGTTATTCCACCAGTGCATATTAGTGTCAAGGAGGGTGCTTCATTGCCAAGACTGCCTCAGTAAAAAAATTCTCGAGAAGGAGAAAAAGCACTTACACATATTATACAGGATTTGATTAAGGTGGGGGTTATGGAAGAAGTTCCTTATAATGTTTGCAATAGTCCGATTCTTCCCATTTTTGAAAAAAGATACTAACAATAGGATTTATAGATTTATCACCGATTTGAGAGAAGTCAACAAGATTGTAGTACGGCAGTACCCTGTAGTATCTGACCTAACGACATTACTTACCCTGGTCCCTCCAACAGCAACTACATTTTCAGTAGTTGATTTGAAGAACACTTTCTTCTCACTTCCTATTCATCCTGATAGCCGATATTTGTTCGGTTTCACTTTGAATAACAGATCATACAGATTTTGTAGAGTTCCTCAAGGGTACACTGAGAGTCCGAGTATTTAAAGTCAAGCCTTAAAACGACAACTCGATTCCATTACTTTGCCTGATGGAGTGGCTCTCATACAATATGTCGATGACATCTTGTTGGCAGCTGATACACCAGAGCAGTGTGAAAAATGTACCTTGTCCTTGCTTTCCTTTCTTGCTATACAAAAGGGGGTGGTGATGGACGGAGCATCTGAACCAATCAAACACTCATATCCAGTCAAAAGATCTGGGTTTGATCCATCACCGTACTTTAGCCCACTCTGCCACCCCAGTTCAGACATGGCTATATGCAAATTAGTCTGACCCTGTGCCTCATGGTAACAGTCCAGCCCGAACTGCCAAGCCATGCCTTCCCTGGACCGGAAACAAGCTTCCGAGGACCGGTTTCTTTTCTTGCTACACATGACCATAAGGTATCACAGAAGATATTGCAATAGTGTAGACCGAAGATGACCTATTTAAGACACTTTCTGTCTAAGGAGTGCCGTGCACTGACACCATATCGTATTCAAGCAATTTTAGACACCCCAGTACCTTCCACACAGAAAGATGTCCGTGCATTCATTGGTTTAACTTCGTTTTGTAGGCAATGGATATTGGGTTTTTCACACATTGTTAAACCTCTGCTAGCACTTTTGACTAAGAACACTCCGATTCCCCTTCCATGGACAGATGAATATCAAAATGCTTTTCGTCAGTTAAGACAAGCTCTTTGCTCTGCACCAGTGTTAGGCACACCAGATTAAGGACTTTACACTCTATGTACACGACAAAGATGGAGGTGCATTGTCAATTTTATTACATACACACTGATAAGCAGCATCCCTGTGCATATTTTTCTGCAGTTCTTGATCCTGTTGCTTGTGCGTTGCGTGGATGTTTCCGTTCAGTTGCAGCGACAGCAGTGTCCATATGTCAGAGCGAAGGGATAGTTTTGTCACACAAACTGTTGGTGCTAGTACCACATGCAGTAGATGCCCTTTTGAATCAGACCAAGACACAGCATTTAACTAGTGCTCGCCTGACAGGATACGAATTGACACTGTTAGTACCTCATATTACATTGAAGATATGCGCGACATTGAACCCAACCACTTTGTGGCCATATCCTGCGACTAAGTCTCAATCAAAGGAGCCTCACGATTGTATATTCCTTACTGAGGAACAGACACAGGGTCACATCGATTTGCAGGTGTAGATGGGGAACTGTGGGTTGATGGGTCCTGTTTGAAGCTACCAGTTGGCACGACCTCAGCCACATATGCAGCCAAAACACTTGAGACAGTAGTGGAAACAGCTTACATACCACAGAAGTCGGCTCAAGCAGCTGAACTAATAGCTTTGACATGAGGGTGTGACCTTAGCACTGACTTGTGTGTGAACATTTACACAGATAGCCGCTATGCTTTTGGAGTGGTTCATGATTTTGCCCACTCTGGAAGGAAAGAGGCTTTCTTACATCCCACGGGATGCAGATAATGCACGGAGAATTAGTGCATAATCTCTTGACTGCACTTACATACCCGAAGAAAGTTGCTATTATGAAGTGTAGCGCGCAGAAGAAAATCATTGACAAAATAGGACAAGGCAATGCCTTCGCAGACCGCATAGCCCGTGAGACTGCGATGCAGCGAACACTACATCCATGTATGTAGTAAAATCACAAGCTGAGCGTTGGCATGAAGTTAGAGAGTAAGTATTGGATATACAGAGATCTGCCTCTGTGGAAGAACTTGAGCAATGGTCTAAAGAAGGAATGTTCGATGATGAGGGTTGTTGGCGTAAGAAAGAAATGAATAATGGAAATTGCCTGCAGCCTATTTACAAATGGCATATGGGCTGGCATATGTTGGAGCCCTAGCAATACCTAAATTGCTTACACAAATCTGGGAGCATCCTGAAATTGCCAGCACAGCTAAAAGAATAGTACAGTCCTGTTTGATCTGTTGGCAGTATAATCCTGGAAAAGGGACACGAACTCCTACAGGAAGGTTTGCTACACCAACTGCACCTTTTGAAGTTTTGCAGATGGATTACATCCAACTTGAACGCTGCAATAATCTAAAATACGTCCTAGTGGTGGTATGTGCCTTCAGTATTTGGATAGAGGCGTACCCTACAAAGGATAATTCTGCTCTTACCACAGGAAAGGTGCTTCTGAAGGAATTTTTTCCTAGATATGGTAAGCTTTTGTGGAGTGACAACGGACCTCATTTTATTGGGCAAGTTGTTGAGTATGTCCTGAAAGGGTTAGGGTTCAAACAGAAATTCCATACAGTCTTCCACCCACAATCAGCAGGATTAGTGAAAAGATACAATGCTACTTTAAAATTAAAGTTGGCGAAAATACTGGCTTCCACGTCCTTGAAGTGGCCAGATGCATTGCCCTTGGCATTGTTGTCCATAAGATCGGTGCCACACTCACGATCTGGTCTCACCCCGTACGAAGTGGTCTTTGGGAGACCGATGAATATTTGGGGAGTTCCTAAGCCACGCCCCATACATGATGTTCCTTGTGTTCTGATGAATGATTATTTGGCACAGTTAACCGACAGTTTGGACTCTATTCATCAACAGGTTCGAGAAGCACTTCCTGACAGATCTACAGGTGAGGCCCACAAACTCCGTCCTGGCGACTCTGTGATTGTCAAGGGCTTTGACAGATCGAACAGCTTGGAACCGAGGTGGTGAGGTCCGGAGCAAGTGTTCCTTGCGACAAGGAGAGCAGTTCAATTGACGAACAAGAAGAACTGGGTCCACAGCACGCACTGTAAGCGTGTGTCGCCTGCCTTGGTGGAACCTGCTGTGCTGACCGACCATCGAGATATTCTGGAGACGGAGAAAGGTCACCTATCTCACCTGACGAATCTGCTGAAGTCTTCCCGTACCACACGATCACTGAAGCTTTGCAATACCATTTGAGACGAGGAAAGAATCTGCAGTGTTGAAAAAGACTGGTTGAGCTACCACCCTGGGTTAGCGAAATGGAGAGCCGATGTGGCAAGGGGGGGGGATCAGCTCTGTGTTAGTGTAGTGACACCCTTCTTGGCCCGTGGTGAAGAAATCAGCGGCTGCCCAAGGGATAAGAGCTCCAACGATGGTTTTCAACGAATTTCAGAGAGATCATTTATCGCTGTTGCTGAAATGAATAACAAAAGAATCATTTGTGTTGTAGGGTTTGTTGTTGCTCTGGTGGTTATGGCGATAATCACCTGCTTTGTTGAGAAAGTGGCTCCTGCTCGACAGCTTCTTGTTGCCACTACTCCAGCTTCAGTAGAACATAACTATTTTACACTTCCCTACCATGAGCAGAAGCATCGACAATCCTTCTTACATAACACATTTATCCAGATGTTGCATCATACACACAATGCTATGAATACTACCAACTGTTGGCTGTGTGGAATGATACCTGTACACCAAAAGAAAGGAGGAACACCTTTTATTCCTCTATCATTTTCCCATAATGGTTCTTGTCAAGCTTGGTATGCTCTTTTATTTGCTTTCGGAAAACCTTCAGTAGGAGGAATTATCTTTCGTCTGAATAAAGTATGCTATCAAGATGAATATGGTTATGCTCAAGCCAAGGGGACTAAATGGGAATGGGAAGAATACCAACCGGACAATATTTCAACACCATATGTCTTCACGAATATGAGGAACATTAAAGTCAATGGACCTTTTGTAATTTCTGTGACCAGAGCTAAAGCAGAACTATGTATAAGTAGTATTGGGAGAATTCCAGTAGGACGGAGTGAATGTATTTTGACATTGATTATTGAAGGAGCTAACAACAGTAGTTTTACGTCTTCGCATAATTCGTATTTTGTATGTGGTAATAAAGGATACTATCAATTACCTGTTGGGTGCTCCGCGGTATGTTACATATCATTTTTGTTACCCCCTGTGTTTTTGGCACCCGCGTCATATCACCTGAATTTAAAGTTGTACAATGACATTTCCAAGAATAGATATAAACGAACAATAAGTACAGTAGAAGTGGATGAGACAGACACCACTTTGCAACAATATGTCGATTTCAATTTGGGTTTGTTCTTTTTTGTGGGTGCTGCATTGAATAGTAGAAAGATAAGGCGATTAACTTGTGTTGTGGAAGTTGTCACCTATCAAACTGCTATGGCACTTGGGAACATTACAGAGGAACTACAAATTGCAAGGATTGTAGCACTCCAAAATAGGATAGTGCTTGATGTGATTTTAGCTGATCGAGGTGGTGCATGTCGCATCATTGGTAGCAGATGCTAGGTATTTATACCCGATCACTCACCTTCAGTATATGATACAATCTCAAAACTGCATAAGATTGCTGCAGAAATTCACCCAGAGACTGGTACATGGACATTTTCGAACTGGATATGGACACTCTTTGCTACTTGGGGCTGGTAGCTACTGACTATTCTATGTATACTACTGATGATACTATTTACATGCTGTACTTGTATACAATGTGGTCCTATGCTTTGCTCCATGTGCATTACTGCTTGTACACCTGCCAAAAGAAGTATTGCAGATATAAAAGCACAGCAGATGTTAAAGAATGAAATTACTGAGATGATGAACATCAATGTACAGGATGCATATCCTAATTACCCCAGATAAACAAATGTCTTCAGCTAATGCTGAAAGGGTTGTATGTTGTAATTTAGCAGCGATTAGATTAAGCATTAGCAGAAGACATCTTGTATTTAGAGACTGTCTTGTCCATTTTGCGGAATCCATTTTGTATTTCCGGCAACCATTTTGTTTGCCATGTGCTCTGACCTACCTTCCTGTTAACTACTCTTGAAATCTGCCTTAGAGACAACATATATTTAGCTTCTCCTGCTTTGCACATGCTCAGTTGAGCTTACAGCTGTCCTCAACTTGTAACTGTCAGGATGTGTCCACCAGAATTAGCTAACTGTCAGCCCCTCCCACTTGTTGCTAGCACACTCTCTGTATGACCTTATATGTATTTGAAACCAGCATTCTGTACCTTGTACCGCCGTCATTTGAGCCCCTGTGTGGGTATACAAGGACCAAGCTCCTTCCAGTCAGTGTGCTACTTCAAACATTACAGAAGGGCGCTGTGTGAATGTAGTTCCACCTCATGAGGTTTAATAAACTCTGTCTTTTCTATTCCAGCTCATCTGTGTCAACTTCATTCTATTGGTCTAAGGACTCTGTGCAGAGAAGGGAGAACCCCTAGCACTGGTAGGCCTTTTTTCTTCATAGGGGAGCAAGACAAGTATGTCCCTTATCTCCTTTCCTCTTTAATTTAGCCTTAGAACCCTTCTTATCTAAAATACGGCAGAACCTTCCCATTACAGGTTATACCTCTAACTCCGTACAAATTAAATTAGCTGCCTACGCTGATGATATTCTCTTATTCCGTTCCCAACCTAGGGATTCCTTACCAGCCTTCTTGAAGGAGGTTAAATCATATTCCTTAGTCTCCAGTTACAAGTTAAATAATGCTAAGTGTGAAATTTTGCCTTTAACTAAATATACTTTCAAAGAAAACTTCTCCTTATCAAGTCAAGTCACTAGTTTATTGTATATGATTACTTAAAATTGTTACAATTTGCAATATGAAATATTTCAACAAATAAAACTGCAGTTTTTAAAAAAAATTCAAACCACATTAATAATGCACATAAGATGTTACTAACAAATTAAACAGAATTTCAAGTTCATGTTATTCCGATTTTTCTAGGTGCTCGGGTAACTGCTTTGTTCAAAGATGAATTAACCTGGTTCTGTCAGCTCAAATGTGCCTATAAAAGATGCTACACTTTACAATAAAATTTGATCGACTACTTTTATCTGCTGTGTCCGCTTATTGCCAGTGCTGAGATGAAGTCCATGTCGACCTTATTCATGCTTTTTTGTCTTCTTCGAAATCGGCTTGCCTTAAAAGTTTCTTTACTTTTACCAGATATTTTACACCTTGGCAAGCTAAGATTATGGAGGATCCTTCCAACCAACATATGACCACTTGCCAGCATGTGCGAATGTTTAATTCGTTAAAAATGGGCTTTAAAAGCCGGTTCCTTAGATCCTTAACTGCCGGGAAAACGCACAGCAGGTGAGTTAACGTTACATTACAAAAACCGCATAGGCGACAGTGTGCTGCGTGTTGGTTGTTTTTCCAGGAAGGTTGTAGGTCTTTCGAATCATGCATACCCAGTCGGTAATCAATAAAGTTCCTTTTTAGCTCAGCGCTGAAATGGGTTACTAAGTAAGCCTGTAGCTTTGTTGAATTGATCACTGTCCACCCATGCCGGCGTTATCAATTTCACTTGGAATCCCCTTCCCATAAAATATCTTGGTGTTTGGTTCGCCCCTCCATTAATTCATCGATCTCAATTAATTTCAATAAATGCATTAAGAAGCTTAGCTCCCTTATGACCAAATGGCATCCATTATATCTCTCATGGTGGAGAAGGCTAGACACCATTAAAATGATGTTGACACCAATCATCTTCTATCTTCTCTCTAATATTCCAATTTCTATACCTATGAAGTGGTTCCACAAAATCAATTCCATTCTTATCTCCTTTCTCTGGCTAAACAAAAAACCTAGAATGTCCCTACTAAAGGTATCGCACCCGAAGTCTGAAGGAGGTGTTTGTTTCCCTGATTTTCCTAAATATCATAAAGCTTTTCATTTAAAACACGTCTCCAAATGGTTATCTACCCCCTCTTCAGATTTACCTTTATGGATTGATTTTGAAAATTCCTTCCTTTCCCTGTTTTCTTTTCCAGAAAATGTATCTTTTCTGAGGAAACCGCAAAGTCTCCATACTCCAATCAATAAATACTCATGTAATAATCTAAATAAACTTTTTTATATTGAACCACATGATTTTCATACTTTTCTCAATTCCACTGTCTTTGTTTGCATTAAGAAAAAAATGATTCATTGGAAATCTTGGAGAAACCAAGGCATTTTACGGGTACATCAATAATTTGATAATGATGTCTTCCTAACTTTCTCTAAATCTCATTCTCTTTTCCACTTACCTGCGTCATTTTAACTTAAATTCTAATCTTTACGCCCTGCCATATTAGATTCCTACTTATATTTTAAATCCTTACCTCAAAAACGTAATACCTGATCATGCTTGGTCAAATATTTTATCCAGATCACCTAAACCTTCCTTACCAAGAACTAAAACAAAGGTTGAAACTTCCTGGGAGATTGATTTTGACACACATTGGCCCATATCCCTTTGGGATAAAATTTGGTTAAAGATTAGAAGCTCATTCAGAGCAGCTAGCACCACACAAACTCTTTTTTAATCTACAATAGGTTATTGCTAACACCAGCTCTCCTACGTATATTGCATACAGATACTCCAAACACGTGTTGGTCTTGCTCTTCTTCACAGGCAGATCTTAATCACGTTGGGGCAGATTTATGATGACTGGCGCATCCCTGGGGATGCGCCAGTCATCCTGCGCCGCTGCTCCGCCACCCATGGTGCGCCGCATTTATAATGCGGCGCACCATGGGGCAAAAACGGCACAGATGCGTGACGCATCTGTGCCGTAAAGGTGGCGCATTGCTGGAGCTGCGTCGAAAGCGCAATGCAGCTCCAGCAAGGCTCGGGGGTGCCCCATCTCCACAATGCTGCGTCAAGACCTACGCCTGCTTCAAGCAGGCGCAGGGTTTTGACGCAGCATTGTCCTTAAAGTGACTCAGTAAAATCTCATAGATTTCACTCAGCCACTTTTAGGAGGCGTTCCTGCACAGGAACGCTCCCCCCTGCGCCGGAACGCCTCCTTAAGGCGCAGCGCTTTACAACATGATGCATCTCCTAGATGCGTCACATTGTAAATAGGGCGCATTGTTTGCGCCGCCGTTGCGTCAAATAAAGTGACGCACCGGCGGCGCAAGGCCTTCATAAATCTTCCCCTTACTTTTTTCATGTTCTCATGTTATGCATTTTTGTAATTTTTTAAGACAAGCGTTCCCCTTACATTTGTTAATATTTTTTTAGGCAGTCTCTCTCCTAGCTGGAACAAACCAAAAGTTCAAACACAAATTATTGATTTGTTAGTTGCTGCTGCTTTCCAGCAGATCACAAAAAACTGGAAGGATGCCTCTAAACTCTCACATTTAGCTTGGTGGTATTCCGTCTGCCATAATCCCAGACTTGGCACAACTTTTGTTTTTCCTATGTCCTTTAAACACAAAAGACTACTTCTATGGCCTCCAGTTCAATTATTTTTAGATGAAAATGCTGAAAAATCATTTGCTCCAATACCATATGTTCAGGAAGTTGCTCAGCCTCCTTAACGTATTTATTCTAGCTATTTCTCTAACTTTTAATTTTTGCATAATTATTGTGTTCCATATTTGCTTGTCCTCTCCTTATACCCGTTTTGGATTTGTTCTCATGGTTCTTCTCCTCTAATGAGATTTTTTACCTATGTATCATTAATAATATGCTCTGTAATGTTCATTTTCGATACTTTATTTGAATATCTTGTCTTTTCTCTTTTGACATACTTTTAATAAACTTATATTTTTTTAACTTAAAAATGTCCACTCATCGCTAAGAAAGGAGGGGTGTACAGAAAAACACAGAAAATAGATTTGCTTACAAGATCGGAAGCTACCATTATACCAGAATCCTTTATTGCTGCCCCAAAATGCAACCCGTTAAAGAATAGTAACACATCACTTGACATAAATATCCAGTGAACACAGACATCTTCCTCTTCTATTCACTGCTCCTTGACAAGATAAGTACTTTCTATAAAATTTGTGTTTGCATTTTTTTTTCTTTTATATCTTTATGCTTGTGAGTGCACATTTTTCCTATTGTGCCCCTTCAATTTATGGTTGGGCTGTTGTGTTTCGTTTTAGATTCCGTATGAATTTCCAGATTCATGCCCTTATATAGGCATAGAAATCCAGCCTTTATGTAGGCATAGAAATCCAGCCCTTATTTAGGCATTGCTCATGCTGACCAAATACAGGCATGGCTACTTACATCCGTTCATCTACGTCACAACGAGTTCATGGAAAACCAGACTCTTAAGCCGTTAGGACTTTAACCTGCTTGGATATTGATTTCTCCAAGAACTCATGTATTATTCATGAACATCTATTCCTTAGGGGTTCATTCATGAAGTTCTTATGCCAGACTTTTACAACAATACCGGCATTCCTAAACACCTTCAAGGTATAAATATGCCTTCACTTGCTATGGCAAGGCACGGTGCAGTTCGACTACCTACTTGCACGCAGCTCACAGTCCCAAACTGACTCACTGACCAGAAGCTGTCATCCTCCTCACCGAGAATCCAGCTCCAGTGTTTCTGACTCCCCTTGCGGGGTGTTAGAGATCGAGTCCCGGGAAAGAGATACCAACCTCTCTCATTCTAAGTTATGGAGCTGATTAGAAATTAGAGAAACTTTTGGCAACTCTTGGCATAACTAAACCAGACTAAGACAGCTCCTACTTCTTCCCTTGTACTACACTTAGGTTAGATACACTGGGGTAGGATTATTTTAGAAGCGACAGATGAGTATTTTAGTCTGTGTTATTTATGTATGTAGCTTAATGAATATATGTCAAAGCTACAAGACATGCTATCACAGTATTATTTTATCTTACTGCTAACGCTGTACATTTTATACTTCACATTCTGTCTTATGATTGTAGCAGTTCATGTCTCTTGCATGAGAAATAAGACTGTTTAATAAACCCTTTTTATTTAAACGCCCGTCTCTCTATTTCTCTGCAACTCTGTAGAAACGAAGCTTGCACGATTGACTGAGTGAAACAGTTATCTATTGTTTCCACAACTCTGAAGATATTGTTCCGACTCTAAGGGAAACAAAGTTGTCATGTTTATGAGTTAGCTGGCACACACACACAATTAAGTTTGATATGCTCAATAGAGACATACTGACCTCAGTCCTATGTCAAATCTATAGTGCATATTATTCCAATGCGCAGAGTCTATCAGGGATATAGGAACTACACTACATGGTCCCCAACGGTTTGGTAAGGCAGTAATTTAACGCTAGATACTGAAGTAACTCAGTCGTGCTTTTCTCGGAGACTCCTACTCATAAAACTCCATAAGACGTCTGAAGTGGGTAGAGTTAATATCCACCATAGCTGAGTAAGACGGAAAATCCTATGTATTAGCTTTTTTAGTTTGTTCAACATTGAAGGATACAGTGTTCCAAAATATTGTGCACCTTATCTTTGTTCCCTTGAATCTTGCTCTGCAATTTTTCATTAAACAAAATGTCCCTAAACAGGGATAATAACACCGAAACCGGTGGAGCTGAAGGCGACAACGCTGTACCAGCTTTTAACTTAGCAGGTTTTAATGAAACCGATGTGAATGCAAAAAGCATTCCTTCAAATTTAAGGAAAGCCATCCCTCTAAAACTTATAAAACATGATCAAACATCAAGAAGTGGTAGAGCAGTTTTTGTGATAGAGGCACATAAATATCACCAGACAGAGGTATTCTATTCATGGATAGTATTCCCAGAATCAAATCCAGTAACACATTTGTTTCACTTCAACAAAGAAGATGAACGACCAGAGGAATATATTCCTTTCGTGGATATTGACAATCCACTCACATACCAGGAGCATGAGCTCCGGTTTAAAGGTGTTCTAAGACATGTAAATTGTTGTAATTTATCAATGCTTGTTTGGTTTATTAGTAATGTTAGTAATGTTAATACTAGAAGTGATGACATCATAGAATACTACAGCTGGAGTAAGGCATTACAGAGAGAACTGTGGATCTGTGAGGCTGCTTTCTCTGGTTGATGCTGTCATTTGGATCTTGAATAAAGCTCACTGAGTTTTACTACAATTTGGATTATTACTTTATTTCACTGGCGACGAGGGCCTTACCTGATTGGGGACAGGTTTTCAGCATCAATTCCCCTATCACATTAAATGGATTGGGAAACGAATTTTCAAATGGACTTTCAACTGAAGAAAACGGATTTTCAAATGGACTCAATTTTATTTTTCTGGATTATTTCTACTGGATTTTCACTTTAAGGAGTTAACGATTCTAGCTCCTTTTTAGAAGTATTGTGAGTACTTTCGCTGTTGAACTTTGCTTATTTTCTTTTAATGAAATTGTTGATACTGTGTTTTACTGACGAAACATGGATTTGGACTGACTACGTTTTGTGAAGCGTTTTTTTATCCTTGTTTTCTCGCTGTATCGGGAATTTCAACATTACAGTGAACAACGGAAACTTTTCAAGAGATACCCCTGGGTGATATAGCGCTCTTCAAGCTTATAATAACATAACATAACATAACATCTTTCAAGTTGTCGTAAGCGCAGAGCATGGGCATTTTTCAAACTTACCGAGCGTGAGCGCAGAGCGTGGACAGAATCATCTGTGTGAGCCGGTGATCACAAACGATCGGAATCTTGCGCATGATTGTACCTCGTCATTGAAGTGTCGCTTTGCATTCTGGGTAATGTCTACTGCATTCTGGGTAGCCTACGACGTCATTGCGTAACGCACGCTGATGCAGTGGCCATTTTGTTTTCTTCGCCTCAAGAATTGCTTAGCAGCCACCACGGAAGTCGGAAGTCTTCCTTTTTAGCGAATTTAATTCTTGGCCTACAATATTTTATAGCGTTTAAATGTTTTGATATCGCATTTTCTTTTCTTTTATTGTTTTGAAGTGTTTGGACTCAGGGATTTTTACAAGAGTGCAACTTTCAGGTGAGAGTAAATAATGAACTCACTGCAACTGTTCCATTAGCAATTAACCCTGTGAATAGGCAAAAGAGACGGAGAGACAGCGGTGACAACTTTATTTATTTTAATTCTTTATTTTTAAGTTAACCTTGACAAGGGTGACAACTTTATTTGTTTTAATTATTTATTTTTCTTGGACTGTTGTGACATTATTCAATTTTAGCTATTTGTAGTTGACTTTAACATAATTATTATGGCTTCTGCTACTAGTATGTCACAACCACCTGCTTTTCTTTCAGAGAAAGGCGAACCGATTTTACCTTGGAAACACTGAAAAAATTTGTTTGATTCTTATATTGTAGCGATTGGTGGTGAAAAATTTTCAGCGTTTAGAAAACAAGCTGTATTATTACATAATCTTGGTGTGGAGGGGAGAAATGTTTATGACAGCATAGATCCCATTACTTTGGGCAATGATGAGGGGAAACCTAGTGATGTCTATGCAATGTCTTTATTAATGTTAGAGCGTTACTTTGGCCCTAGAGTTAATGTTGTCTTAGAAAGACATACATTTTTTACTAGAGTCCAGAGCGCTAGTGAACCTGTCAAGAGTTACGTTGGTTCACTGAAGACATTAGCCAGAACTTGTGATTTTGGAGAATTATCAGACTCATTAGTCAGGGATCAATTAGTGCGATGCACTAACAGCACTAGAGTGCAAGAAAAGTTGCTGTAAAAAAACCCTACTGTGAGCGAGGCAGTTGCTGTCGTTGAGGGGATGGAGAACACATCTTCCTGGGTTAAGGAGATGAAGAAGGGTCATGATGTTTCTGATAAGAAAGAGAAAGAACCTTTGAGTAGTATACATGCTCTTACTATGGATGAGAACTCGGAGGAAGTAGTATCTAAGGTATCATCTTTCCAAAAGCATAAGAAGGTTGAGTAAGATTCACGCACACCTAATCTGAAATCTCCAACTGTTAAATCTGAACGTGAATCATTAGGAACAACAAGTTTTAGTGGGAACTATGGCAGAGAGAAGAATGTTAAGGAAGCTCCTAAGTTGAAGTGTTTCAGGTGTGGAAGTTTTTCGCATCTCTCTAATTATCCTCAGTGTTTTGCAAAAGATTCTATTTGCATGAAGTGTGGGACAAAAGGACATTACGCGCGTGTATGCAGGTCATTTCAAAATGGATCAACTCAGAGTATGAGCAAGAATACTGACATTGTACGTACTGTTATCAGCTGCATCAGTCTTGATTATAGTCAACATGATAAAAAGGAAGTTTCACTTTCTGAGGGTGTGGCAATGGATGGCAGTGTGGTTAATAGTGTACATGTTGAGGATGGTCTTGTGGACGTGGATGAAATTTCATTGACAGAGTGTGATATTATGGTTAACAATTTTAAGTTTGTTGTTTTGGCAGATATGGGGCTCCTTTTACCATGATAGGTAATAAACAATGGGATGAGGTTGTGGGTATGGAGAATATGATGTTACTTAAACCAGACATTAATCATGTGGGTTATAACAAAACCAAGATTAATGTTTTTGGGTATATTGAAGGGTGCATCAAATTCAAGGACAGAGAGACAGTTGGGAAAATGTACGTTGCAGAAAGAGGAGATAATCTACTTGGATGGAGACATCAAAGAGATTTGGGGATTATGTTGAATCCTAGAGCCAGAAACCCAAAAGATCAAGTCATGTTGATCAGTTGTGAGAGTGTTCAGAATATTTCAAAAGGTTTAGGAGAAGAATACTTCAATAGATTTCCTGAGGTGTTTTCTGATGGCCTGGGATGCCTCAGGGGTTTTGAGCATCGTATTATTTAAAAAAAAAAATGCCATACCCACAGTACATAAAGTAAGGTAGGTGCCTAATATGATGATGGGTCCCCTTAAGTTGGAGTTAGAGAGGTTGTTGAAATTCGACGTCATTAAGGAAATTGAAGCGTCAGAATGGTTGGCACCAATTGTTTTGGCCCCAAAGGATGGAGGGGCCAATGGCAGGATGTGTGTGGACTTGAGAAGCTTAAATGAGTGGATCTGGGTGGACAGGCAGCCCCTACGTAACATATCGGAGTCTCTTAGTATTCTCAAAGGAGCACGGATTTTTAGTGTCTTGTATTTGTCATCCGCTTATCATCAGGTGCCTTTACACAAGGATTCTAGGCACCTTACTTCCTTCGTCACTCCTCTGGGAGCATACTGTTTCAAGAGAATGCCCTTTGGGTTAGCGTCCGCAGCAGCATGTTTCCAGAGAGTGATGAAGAAGGTTTTGGACGGCATTGAGGGCATAATGTTTTTCCAAGATGACATCTTGATTTATGCCGGTGATAGTGAACAACATGGCAATATTTTAGTTAAAGTACCAGAGAGGTTGAGAAATAAGGGTTTGACAGTTAAACGTGAAAAGTGTCGTGTTGGTCTGGAGAGTGTGACGTATCTTGGTCATGTGATCTCAGGTAAGGGAATACAACCGAAGTTAGAATTGGCACAGAGTATTTTAAATGCTCCTGTACCGGGTGACAAGGATCAGGTGAGGTCTTTCCTTGGACTTGCTGAGTTTTATTTGAAGTTTGTGCGGGGATTTTCAAGTGTGACCGCGCCAATCAGGTCATTATTAAAGAAGGGATCACATTTTCTTTGGTCTGGTGGTTGTCAAGAGGCGTTTGATATTATAAAAAGGGAAATTGGTAATATGCCTACCTTAGGACATTTTGATACTAAGTTAAAGACTGTTTTGTCTACTGATGCGAGCCTGAGAGGTCTGGGAGCAGACTCTCTCAGTGTGTCAATGGTGTAGAAAAGACTGTTGCTTTCCCTTCGCGTGCATTAAAAGTGGCTGAGAGGAATTACTCACGTATAGAAAGAGAAGCCTTAGCGGGTTCTGGGCTGTACAACATTTCAAGTTCTATTTATGGGGAATTCCTTTTCTTGTGCGATCAGACCATCGTCCTTTAGTTCAAATTTTCTCTTGTAGATACAGTGAAACATTACTCCCAGGATAAAAAGGTGGAGTGAAGAATTGCTATAATATAATTTCAAGGTGCAGTACTTGCCTGGAGTCAATAATAAATCTGCAGATTGACTTTCACGGCTGCCTATAACTATGGATGACGATATGAATGAGGAGGAGAGTATCTGTTGTGTGGGTGAAGTTAATGTTTTGTGGACAGCTGAATCTTCTCTGACCAGAGAAGAGTGGGAGCGTGGTGTTGGTGAGGATGATGTTCTTGTGAGGTTAAAGTTGCGGATCAGTCAAGGTTGGCGTGAATACAAAGTTTTAGACCAGGATTTAAGGTCCTACTGGACTGTGAGAGATGAGTTGTCTTTTGTTGGAGGGAACATAATGAGGGGTGACAGGATTGTTCCTCCGAGTAAGTTTTGGAATAAGATTATTAACTCCGCTCATGATGAACACCTGGGGAGGAGTCTTACCAAGAGTCGGGTAAGGGAAAGACATTGGTGGCCTGGCATGGACCGCATGATTGAAGAGGTAGTAAAGGACTGTGTTACTTGTGCGGCAAGTGACAAATCTCATGTAGTCAAACATGCACCTTTGTCTCCTGTGGAGGTACCTGACATTGTTTGGTCCAAATTGGGTCTTGATATTATGGGACCATTCGAGTTATTACCTTCCTATGAACGTTTTGTTCTTTTGTTAGTTGATTATACATCGAAATGGGTCTTCACAAAGTGTCTTCCTTCTGTCAACACGAGGTCTGTAGTGGAGTTTCTTAAGGATGTTTTTACCACTGAAGGTTTACCCAAATTCCTAGTAACTGATAACGGTCTGCAATTTATTTATCAAGAGATGAGTGATTTTCTCAAGGAGAACAATATAATTCACCAGAAAACTGCATTATATTCTCCGCAAGCCAATGGTTTGACGGAGCGGATGAATAGATTAGTCAAAGATTGTGCTCAGCGTGCTCTTACCACGAGGTCATCTATTACCAACATTTTGAGAGAGAAGTGGTGGGCACATCGTACCACTCCCAATGCGATCACTCTCAGGTCTCCTTTTGAGGCATTGAGAGGAAGGAAAGCAATTTCTAAATTGAATCCCAACTGGTTACCACATTGTGAAGATCAGGGTTTGACATTGGAAGAGCGGCGTTCCAGGATTGCTGATTATCAACAAAAGTATAAAGTTGGGTATGATATCAAAATGCATGTTGGGTATAGGAAGTGGAATGTTGGGGATAGTGTTTTGATAAAGAATCCTAGACACACATTGAAGGGGATGAGCACCTTCATTGGTCCATACAAGATTGTTTCTATCAAGAAAAATGTTGTGACGGTAGATAATGGAAATACGTGGAATATGTCTAGATTAGTAAAATGTAAAGATCAGCAGAAGCAAAATCTAGAAGATATGAATCCTACAAAGACCTTTGAGAAGTTTCCTTTAAGATCTTCTCAAAGGTCTCGGACTGTGCCTTTAAAGTTTAAGGATTATGATCTGAGTTAGTTCAAATGTGTTATAGTGGATCTCAGGAATCTATGAGTACACTTTTATAGTTTGAAGACTATTATCTTTTTTAAGTTTTTTTTAATGTTTATTTATTTTGTTTTCTTTTTCTTTAGGAAGGAGGATGTGTGTTGTAATTTATCAATGCTTGTTTGGTTTATTAGTAATGTTAGGAATGTTAATACTAGAAGTGATGACAACATAGAATACTATAGCTGGAGTAAGGCATTACATAGAGAACTGTGGATCTGTGAGGCTGATTTCTCTGGCTGATGCTGTCATTTGGATCTTGAATAAAGGTCACTGAGTTTTACTACAATTTGGATTATTACTTTATTTCATAAATCACATTACCAGGCTTGGTCCACTAGGAGACCAAGAGCAACATGGCCGGTTTTAGCTGGCTATGCACCACATCCTGACATTAAAGAAATGACAAATGTAGAATTACTTACTCAACTCAAAGAGTTAATCAGAATTTATAGACAATTGGTTCAATATATCATGCGGACTCTTACAGTCCAACCTTCATTAGTTATTCCACAACAAACCTCTCACCAGGGGAATACACTAAAAATTGCACCACAGACTTTACACGCAGTTATGGGTGAACTACTCGCAAAAAGTGAACAAATTCCGTTCTGGACAGCTAAAAAAATTACTCAAATCGAATGGGTATTTCCCAATACTAGTCCCTATGACAAACATAGAATTTTAACAACCTTTTTACCAATGGAGATAACTCCACATCTGGAAGACTGCACCACTTGGGGCACAGTCTTCGCAGCGATCTACACTAAAACACATGGTGTACCTGACGTCCTGAAACAGATTCAAAACGAAAACGGGGCAGAGCCTGCTCTGAATTTAGGTATGAAATTACTGAAAAATGTCACCCAGGTCTCACAATAATATTATCTAATATTAAAGGAGAAGCAGAATCAGTGGCAATCCACCAGAAACTAAGGGAATTTGATGTAACAGAACAACCACAGGAACTTGCCAGAATATTGAAAAATCCTGTGAAGAATTAGGCAGAGACAGTTTGGGTGGGAAACCAGTTAAACCACAACTGTCTGAAAGTCCTGAAAAGGCCTTTACTAAAAACACTCCTACCTCTTCTAAAAAGAAGTGGGAAAATAATAAACAACATTCAAAAGAGAAAGATTCTCAATTCCGAGCTAGGTCTCCTCAAAAGGAGCACTCTGAAAAGAGGTACAACCTCAGGAATAGGGATATTTTGGGAAACCCTCACAGGTATCAAGATACTGATACACGTTCCTCTCGTACCTTTCAGATATCGTCTCAGACATCCGAAAGACGAGGACGGTCAGATCACAAAGAAGAACGTGTGTAGTCCAAAGACGATCAACACATTCAGAAAAGCAAGACAAAACCTCAATTCACCAAAAAGAAGGTGGCAGGTTTAAAAATCAGACATGCTGAGGATCTTGAGGACACAACTCAAGAACGGAGAATGGGCTCAGACAATGTTGGACAGAGCAGCAGAAGTAGCAATAGCTCGCCAGAACCAGACGGAACTTCTGGAAACAGTGGACTTGAATGAGGACATTGATGTTGAAACTGCCGATACCAGGGTTAGCTCTCCACATAGGTTATATGAAATAACACTTCGGATGGACGGAAACATACCAAGAAAAGTGAAAGCACTCTTTTGGGATCGACTTTCTAAGGGTTATGATATACTTCTAGCTGAACAAGACCAGAATTTTTCAGGGAGTGCCCACATGGCGAAGACATGATTATGCCAGCCTTCTCCAGCCATATTCCAGTACATTTCAAATATACTTATGCCAGGAAATGGGCAGGTGCACAAGCCCCCTCATGATATAAAAATCATTTAGGATGGAATGAAGACTCAATTCACCACTAAACCCAGTTAAAAAATCAACCAACTGCACAAAGGCAGTATCCAATTAAGCAAGAAGCTCAAAAACAGGTCAGGGAGATCTTAGATCAACTTGTATACCAAGGGGTGATTGAAACTTGCACCTCGTCAACGAACAATCCTTTGTTTCCTGTCTCCAAACCAGACAATTCATATAATCTAGTTCTGGATTAAAGACACCTTAACTCTTGTTGAAAAACATTTGCAGTGCAAAATGCACACATTACAGCATTAATGAATAACATTGTGCGTAAAAAATATAAAACCACATTAGACATATCAAAAGGTTTCTTTTGTCAAAACATTAAACCTGAAAGTAGGTATTTGACAACTTTCTCAATAATGGGGACACAGCGTAAGTTCTGTCGTCTCCTCAAGGGGCTATTCCCAGCAAGGGTAACAGAGTTACTACAAACTTATGATGATGAGGCATTGTCATATGTCGATGATATTTATCTGATGGACGATGACCTAAACAGACACTTGAACAGGGTGAACACCATTATACTCGGCTTCGCCTCTGAAGGGTATAAATTCAATTTTAAAAAATCAAGAATTGCCCATCTCAACATCCTTTTTCTAGGATATGAAATTTAAAGTGAAGGCAAAAGCCTGGCAGCCAACTTTTTAGAAAAGTGTGCGCTGCTTCAACCTCAAAAAGCGCTAAAAACTTACAGTCTAATCTAGGTTACCTGAATTTTGGAACAACTTACATTCTAAACTATGCAGAAAGGTTTAAACCTCTTTACGAATTAACCAAACTGATTTTAATACAATAAATTGGAAAGAAGAACGCACAGAAATTTTGCGTTCACTCCAAACAGACATGTTAGCAACAAAACATTTACACACATGCGTAAACGTACGCAACTTAGTGATCCGAATCATTCCGGGTTAATACGGATTCACCTACTTAACTTTTAATAAAGGTGAGAAAGTACCAATTGCATACAAATCATATTTGTACACGCAAGCAGAAATGAAATTCACTTCTACAGAAAAATTCTGACAGCTGTTCAAACTGCTGTAGCAAAAGAAAGAGCCCTAGCACAGGGGAAACGCATTGTGGTCGTAACTCCTGTACCAGCTTTAGAGGCAGTTACAAAAGCTAGCATTCCTAATGCAAAAGCTTTACATCCAAGATCCATACAATGGGTTAATTCTCTTGCTGCAATTGATGTTGAATACGTTTTTGACCCTTATGTGAAAACACAAGCATTCCTTCAATATGAACACGAATGTCCTCTGCCTACTGAAATTCTACCTCTAGACCAGCATGAATGTATAATTTATACTGACGGATCAGCACAACCCACTAGGTGAAGTAGTAAAGAAGCTTACAGTGCAGCATGTGCTATCGTTAAAGGTCGCATGGGAGATGGCAAATTCAGACCGATGGTCACGAAAACGCAATCTCGAGGAGATTGTACAGCTCAGCGAGCTGAACTACAAGCATTCAAAATGGCACTTGAAAATACGGATCGCGAATTCCCCACACTCATAGTGTGCGATTCCTTTTATTGTGTTCAATCCTACAATTAATATTTACAGAATTGCCTTCAAATGGTTTCAAAGATGCAAAAGGTGGCACAATCAAGCATAAAACGCTTTGGGAACAAGTAGTTCAGTTGCAAAATGGACTACAAAACACTCACGTGATACACACGCTGAGTCATCAACGTGATGGCGTTCACGTTGAAGGGAATTCATTGGCTGATGAAACCATGAAGGGGGCTGTGCAAACGGGTTCTGTAGCAGCAATCACTCGTTCAAAAACAAAAATAGACAGTGAAATAATACTGGCTGTCAAAGCTTCTAGAAAAGGCAGCGGTGCAGCGTTACCTAGAAAGTTTCCAATCAAATACAAATATATAATTGATGCGAACAGTGTTCCGTTTGCTCGAATCCCTGGAGTAGGGGATAGGGTAATTCAAAACATGGAACATAGGACAGCTTTGATTTACAAAGCACATCTGGGAGAGGGTCTGATACATCAGGGGATCTCTAAAACAAGATTAGCATTAAAAGAAATGTACTGGTGGCCAGGGATAAATACATATACACATCTTCGTCATTAACTGCATAATCTGCAATAGAGATCGCAGCACAGAACACCGCTGGATACCTGACTACAGCATAGTCAGCCCAGTACAGACACCATTGTTAGACAGCATTAGACTATCTACATGCAGGCGACCTTATAGATAAATACAATCCCACAAACACTAAATCAAGGTTCCTTTAGATGTTACCTCAGTGCTCGGCCTACTCTCGAACTGTTTTGCGAGTCTTTATCGGCACATACGCAATAGGCACACTACACTCTGACCAGGGCCCTGCGTTTAGCTCTCAAGCTTACAAAGAAGCCATGGCCAGTTTGGGCGTTTACAAAGAAGCCATGGCCAGTTTGGGCGTTGAATTGTGGTCCTCTTCTCCATTCCATCCTGAGGGAAATTCTGTTGTGGATAGAAAAACCAGGACATAAAGCAGTCTATAACAGCTAGGGTATTAGGTTTGGGTGATGGGTGGATCAAACATCTTTATGGGGTCCAACGTAGTGTTAACAGTTTGCATAGAAGTTCTCTAGGGGGTATCACTCCATATGAGGTCCTATTTGGGACAATAATGTTGGTTCTGGACCTTGATTGTCATGGAACAGTGGTGGAAAATAAGACATTTGATATCAAAGAGCGTTTGGCTGTTTTACAGGACTTAAATGAACTGAGATCGAAACAAAGCAACATGTTCCTGAAGCCAACCACCACTGGGGAAAAAACAATCGTCCCAGCAAGGCCTGTCTGAATCCCAAAGCTTGACGATCTAGTCAGAGAAAAGAACGCAGGCAAGAAGGAATTTGGGCCTTATTACAGACAACTAGTACCTGTCCTGGCAATCCACGGATTAAGAACAGTTCTACTGCCTCCCCTTGCTGGTAAAAAGGAGAAAATATTTGTGTCTATCGACCTGATCAAACCACACAATGTGGCTGATACTAAGAAGTAGGCCAAGTGGACTCTGCCAATGTAGCAGACGTACTCCTCTAGCTACAATCCAAGAGGTTCAAGCTGAGAAACTCATCACCTTTGAAGATTCTACAGTGAGAAAAGAAGGACCATGCAACAAAGCTATGGGACTCGTTCCTCTTGGGACCCAAATAACAGTTCGTCCTGATGCACCTGTCTACAACGGAGTAACAAGTGATCAAGTGGTTCCAGCGATTTCAATGAATCCTGATGCAATTCCAACAATAGACAGAACTGCCTTTGGCTATATCATTAACTTTGATATGTTTTCTGAGGATCCTAGCGAACCTGAAACGACGCCAGCAAAAAGAACTTTCAAAGAACAAGCAACTGACTTTTTTTATCACCTGAAAAAGACTTATCTGGCTTCACCATGGATTGAACTATGAATTGTTTTGGGAATATTCTTCTTTCTACTCTGGTTAGCTCAGGTAATAACTGAGAGTATGCTGATAAATGGAAGATATATTCAAATGAACACAGCAAGTAAAAAAGTGTACTTACTTCTCCAGCCACATAAATCCTCCCATCGTGAACAAAGAGACTTGTCAGCAGTGAACATCACCGCCGTTCCTATACCAGATGGTATAGTTTGGGCCACAACTGAATATCAGAGAATATGGTGGTCATGTTGCAACATGGTCAGTCTCAATAACGTTCTAACTTGCTATTAGGCTGGGTGCTACAAAACTTGCGTGCAGGCTATGTGTCTTGGCGTATAATCAACATTACTTCACTGTTTTCAGTATTCAATCTCGCTGATAAACAGATCAAACTGTCACAAAGGGGAGCAGACTATATGGTGCTGAGCATTGCAAAACTGGAAAGATTACTGTAAGAAAGTGGCTCTGTATATACTGTTCCCAAATAGGTACAGTGTGCACAGGGTCCACAGACCCCAGAGGTTTAGCAGAGGCTAAAGTTAGATATAACCTTACTCTCTAAAGTGGTAGCTTGGTCAAGCAGTAAGGCAAGATCAAAGGACAGTGTAAAGCATTTGTTGTACACCCTCAGTCAGCAACTGGTCTCACACACTCAAGAACTGAACTCTAGGCCAATTGTTTTATATCAAAAGATATAGTTGTTTTATATTAGAACCAACAAGGTATCAAAATATACTTTCTCAGAATGAGTTACTTTAGTTAAATACTTTGCAAATAGGCAATAGACTTTTGGAATGCAATAGTTACAGCTTGTTGCAATAGGCAATACAATTTCAAAACAAATAACACATTGAGCTCAATGGGTATTTCTAAAAGAAGGCAATAGATTACTTCCAGGATTACTTTTCTAACTGCAGGACTGGATCCTAGATTCAGTCTTGACACAGGTACTGTAAACAGTTGAGCAAAATCAGTTAAGTTACTGTAGTGATTTTAAGTAATATTTTGGTATTTTAAAAGTTGACACAGAAGAAATTACACAGAAAACCAGTCAATGATTTCCTATGGAAGAAATTCACTTAGCAGGTAAGTGGGGTTATGATTACTCTTTCTAACTCATGGATGGATCCTAGATACAGCACTGGTACACCACCTGTAAACAGTTGAAGGATTGTGTTTTTGTTATACAAGCGATTTCTAACGAATATTTGTAAGTTTGCAAAATCGACACTTAGAAACTTTTTCAGCAAAATCCAGGCAATGTTAGCCTATGGAAGGAAATTTAGATTGCAGGTAAAGCATGCTTGCATTACTTTTGTAATCCAGTGCTGGGCTCCTATGTTCAGGACTGGGATATCTATCTTAAACAGGTAAGTATTTACGTGTTTGTAGTTAGTACAATTTTTAAGGGATATTTGTAATTTGCAAAAAGCGACACAGATGAAATTTCACAGAAAACCAGACAATAATTTCCTATGGAAGAAAATTGAGTTAGCGGTAAGTACGGTTGTAATTACTTTTCAAGGTCAGTGCTGGGCACAAAGATCCAGCACTGGGATTTCTCCTGATAGCAGGTGAGTAAATCGGAAATCATGGCTCGGCTGATTTTAGACGAATATTTTAAAGTTTCAAAACTCCACACAGAAGAATTATCAAGTGAAACCAGTCCATGTTACCCTATGGAAGAAAAGTGAGTTATCGGCTTTTGGGTAAGTAATCGACTGGCAGAGTTGAGGTTCTGGGCATTGACTCAGGGGCCTCCCAGGGTCAGGTAAGTACAGTTGTTACACCCTCAGCGGCAAAAGGGCAGCCTGGTGCAGAGTGAGTTAGGCCCAAAGTTATCCTATGGAAGGCAGGGGGCCCTTGGTTGGTGACTGCTGGCTAGCAGGCCATGCGGCTGTGGGAGTTGGGCTCCAGGTCACTTACTCAGGGCAAGTGGGGTAGTGAGATAGGATAGAGGTTTCACTACCAGGGGCACTCGGGCGGCTGGGTAAAGGGTGCTTATGAGCCATTGGGCGCTCAATGTTATTCAATGGAGATCTTGGAAAGTGAACAAAGGCTGCAGGCTCGGGGACGGAGATTCTTCAGGTGCAACCACCACTTCGAGAGGTAAGTTTGGAAGCTGGAGGAGGGGTGGACACCCAGGAGTTGGGCACAGGAGGCCGCAGGGCGCCGGGTGCAGGGGTGTCTTTGGGCGTCGGGAAATCTTACCCTCAGCTGGTCGCGGTAAGGGGGGGCCCTGGTTCTGAGGCTGCAGGTGTGGTCCGGTTCATCGAGGGGGGTCTTTGGGCACTGGACTTTGGGTCCCAGTCGCCGGGGGATGTACTCGTGGTCTTGATTCACTCCACAGGCCAAGCTTGGCGGGTGCAGAGTGGGCAGGGTTCACGGTTCCGGGCTGATGCCAGCGCTTGTTATTTGCTTTGAGCAGTACCACTGCTCGTGGGAGACCCAGGTAGTTAAAGTAACAAGGCAGTCAGGTCCTCTAGGGATTTTGAGGTTGCTGACCACCGGAGACGCCAGAGTTTAGCAGGAGCAGGTCCGAGGGTCGACAGGCCTGTAGGGCTGGGGCCAAATCAGTTGGTGTCTTCCTTTTTTTAGCAGCTGCACGGCAGGTCTTCTTGTTCCTTGTTCTTCTTTCTTATTTCAGAATCTGGATCTGAGGAAGGAAGGTTCCGAGTGCCCCTAAATACTAAATCTAGGGGCGTTACAGGTAAGGTGAGGGCAGGGACCAATAGGTCCCTGTTCTGGGGTTGGTACACCACCTAACCTGCTCCTCTCCTGTGGGAGGGGGGCAGCAGCCTAGCTGTGAGTGTGTAGGGCTCCCCATCCTCAAGATGGCGGTAGCCTGGAGTTGTGCTTCACCTCGCCTCTCCCACCTGAGGGGTGGAGTTAGCACAGGCTGGCACACCCCCTTACCTGACGCAGGGTTTCCCGGCAGTCTTCCACCAGAGTGGGGGTCCGAACTGGTGGGGGCAAGTTGCTGAGTACAGCAAGTGGCCTGGAGAAGCTCACAAAGGTGGCATGCCTTTGAAGCTTCCCCCTGCCCATCCTGGGGGAGGCGACCTAGCACCTCACCCAGGATGTGCATTGCTGCAGGCCCAGAAGAGCGGGGGGCTCTCCACCCAGGGGTCCAGCAACATGTCTGCTGTGTGACAGCCTAGGCAGCCTCTCAGACAAGACGTAGATTGTAGGTTAGGTTTCAGGGGGCATCTCTAAGATGCCCTCTGTTGTGCATGTAACATCAAATCCCACACTGGCATCAGTGTGGGTTTAATGTGCTGAGATGTTTGATACCAAACTCTCAGTCTTCAGTGTAGCCATTACGGTGCTGTGGAGTTCATAATGACAACCTCCCAGCACCATTTACTCTTAATGGCAGCACTGCACTTACAGTGCCCAGGAATGTCTCTGGGTACTGTAGGGGCACAGGGCTCATGCCCCTGTGCCCACACCACTGGCATAGGGCACCCAGCTAGAGGGGTTACTGATGTATGCCAGGGCAGTGTGTTTGTGGGCATGGCTCACAGGGATGTGTGCCATGTCAACTCTCTGTTAAGTTCTGTGCCAAGACACTCAGCCTGCCAAAGCAGTGTATGGCTGTCAGGGTACATGGCCCCAAAGGGTGGTACAATAAGTGCTGCAGCCCTTAGGGGTCTTCCCTGGTCACAGTGCCCTGGGTACCTAGGGTACCATTTACCAGGGGCTGATCTGTGGCCAGAGATGCCAATTGGCTTTAGGCTTTTGTGTAGTTTTTAGGGAAGGAACACAGGCTCTGGGTACCTGATCGGCAGGAACCTAGGGCATACCGAGGATAAGTGCATCAGGTATCAGGCAAAAAGTGGGGGGGTCTACTGCAACAGAAACCCATTTCCCTGCAATTACCATTCACTGTAGCAGACAAAACAGCTATTGAGTGGATCATACATGGTAAAATCACTCTGCCTGTTACAATTTTCCATTTTCAGTATTGCCTAAAACAAATACCAGCAGGCAAATATGAAAGGTTGGGTAAAGAATACATCAAGACATCCTGGAATTTACCATACACACACAGATGTTGGAGTGGGGGCCTGCAGTGTTTCTTAGCGGTTCAAACTATGAATATGCACTAAGCGGTTCTCTCCTTTGTCAGGGTATTAATTTACACGGGGCCTGCGATGGTTCCACTACAAACTTAACCTGTCACCTGCGATGTTCACCAGCTGCTGTGATTAATCCAATGTTTGGACTACTTTCTAATGGGAGTTACCTTATGTTGAATGATCATAGCTGCTGTGGCACGTTTCCAGGGATTCCGTATCTAGTAACCGTGTCATCCAGGGTCACTTGCTGTATTCAAGTATTGTTTCCACAAACCAAGACAATCAGGGAGTCACCTTTATGGCCTTCACTGAACATCTCTTCTATACGAATTGATACTCTAAGCAGAATGAAAGCCATTCTTTTGCATAAAATTGTGCCACTGACCTCGGCCAAAGAAACCTATGCTCTACAAGTCACAAGGACTTCTGCCGGGATACATGCCCTTTTGAATACAAACTGCCCTATACATTTCTCAGAAATGTTGGAACGTATCTTAAACATGTCTGACATGAGTGGTATTGTACATCTATTTAAGAACGTATGTTCAGGACTTTAGCACCTTTTTAAGCAGTACTCAGAATATTTACCAACTTTGTGCACTCTGTGTTCGGCGGACTGCCACTACTTTTTGGACTTGTTGCAGGGATACTGTTTTTGCTCCTACTGCTACGATATGGCAAGCCAAATCACCAGCGCCACTCCAAGCACCATAGAGAGAGCTCTATTGCAGATGAAGTGTCGTGAGCGCATCGCTCAAATTCTAGGTCTACCTCGTCTACAGGAATTAAATACCACATAGTTTCTGTCATTCAGACCAATATGGCAAGATTGCATCTTACCTGTTCTATGCTGCCTGCTTTGCAGTGAAGAATGCATGCTAGACATCTGTCTAACACTTCCATCAGTCATGCCTACGGATATCAATACTCTGCTGGACCCAGTAATTGCCCATGCTCTGTGTTGTCCCCAGCGGCTACCAATTCTGATGACGGCATTCATTGAGATCTCACAGATGCAAAATGCTACTGCAGAGGTACAAGAGGAAACAACAGGCGCGGAGGTAACTTCCGCTATGAACATTGCTGATGCGACCAATGCTGAAGGCGATTCTTCACATCTATGTGCGGTTAATCTTTTAAACGAGGTAATCCAACTTTCTCCTACAATGATAGATGACTTTTAATCTACAGACATAGAATATTTAGTGTTTTCTCCTAGCCCTAACACTGACTTTTGATTTTGACACACAAAGTTCTGAGATAACTTTTTCCTATGATTAATTTTTTTCCCCCAAATTTGTATTTTTCATTTTTTGGCACAAGTAATCTGCTTATAGTAGAACTATTCATAAAGAACAGAATTCTTTGAAACACTTTAGGAGACAATATGTCACCTTGTCAATACAAATTATATTATGTAATTTGACATGAAATGGTTAAGGCCCTTTTTTCTTCTGTATTTATGAGCCATTTCATAATGTATATATGAGTATGATTCACTCATGTAGCATTCAACTGTCTGTATAGGCTTAGAATCAAACAGTGCTTTTGATTGTACAGCACAATTGCATCTATACATCGCAACAGCTTTTAATGCATTTTTTCAAATGTATTTTTAGACATGTTCCTAGCCATCCATATATAGCTATGTTTTAGATGTGTTTAAACATGTTTAGGATTTAGTAACATCGTACATACCAAAGTGGAGTGGGTGTTTCATTTTAGATTCCGTATGAATTTCCCGATTCATGCCCTTATATAGGTACAATTCACATTGCCCTTATATAGGCATAGAAATCCAGCCCTTATTTAGGCATTGCTCATGCTGACCAAATACAGGCATGGCTACTTACGTCCGTTCATCTATGTCACAACGAGTTTTTGAAAAACCAGACTCTTAAGCTGTTAGGACTTTTCCCTACTTGGATATTGATTTCTCCAAGAACTTCTTTATTATGCATGAACATATATTCTTTAGGGGTTCATTCATGACGTTCTTATGCCTGACTTTTACGTCAATACCGGCATTCCTAAACACCTTCAAGGTATAAATATGCCTTCACTTGCTATGGCAAGGCACAGTGCGGTTCGACTACCTACTTGCACGCACCTCACCACAGCAAGTCCCGAAGGATGCCAAGTCCCCAACTGATGCACTGACCAGACGCTGTCATAATCCAGCTCCAGTATTTCTGACTCCCCGTGCGGGGTGTTAGAGATCGAGTCCCAGGAAAGTGATACCAACCTCTCTCATTCTAAGGTATGGAGCTGATTAGAACCTAGAGAAACTTTTGGCAACTCTTGGCATAACTAAACTAGACTAAGAGAGCACCTACTTCTTCCCTCGTACTATACTTAAGTTAGGTACACTGGGGTAAGAATATTTTAGAAGCACCAGATGAGTATTTTAGCCTGAGTTATTTATGTATGTATTTTAATGAATTTATGTCATAGCTACAAGACATGCTATTACAGTATTATTTTATCATACTGCTAACACTGTACATTTTACACTTCGCATTCTGTCTTACGATTGTAGCAGTTCAAGTAAAGTTAGGACTCATAACTTTAGGACTCCTAAACTGAGAAAAATCCTAACTTTAAGACTTTCGGTATTCACAGAAGGCATTTAAGAGTCCTAAAGTTAGGAGTCCTAACTTTACTACTCCTAAACTGAGAAAAATCCTAACTTTAAGACTTTCGGTATTCACAAAAGGCATTTAGGAGTCCTAAAGTTAGGAGTCCTAACTTTACTTCTCCTAAACTGAGAAAAATCCTAACTTTAATTTTTTTGGTATTCACAGAGGTATTTAGGAGTCCTAAAGTTAGGACTCCTAACTTCTATGAATACCGAAATGAGTAAGTGCCTTCTGTGAATACCAAAAGGAATAAGAGCCTTCTGTGAATACCAAAATGGTAGTAAGTTTAGGATTTTGTCTTAAGTTAGTTCTGTGAATCAGGCCCAAAATCCTTGAAGCTCTGAAGGAAGCAATTTCAACAAGTTACCAAATGTATTTAAATACCCAAACAACCAGAGGTGTACTCTGCCAAAGCTCCAAGATGTCAGAGGAAGAACTTAGAGACTTTCCAGGAGTCAGGCAGTGGGCAGCAACAAAGTTCAGGCCAGGTCCAGTTGCCACCGGTCAGCTGGTATTCTTCGCATGAATTTCCTCTTCAGCTTTATATTCCTGGAGCCTTGTAGAGCCTTCTGCCCTTGGATTTTAAGAGGAGGTGGGTCCAACCTCCTCAGGTCACAGATGCCAAGTGCAGCAGTTACAGGCTACCTGGTTTCCTTTCACAAGTCCAGCAGTGTCCCAATAAAGGTGCCATAGAATGCCACATTTGTGTTTGGTACCAGCTAGTGGGTGAGGATAACTCTTGGGTACTCCGCAACCAGTATGTAATGGATTGTGTGGGCAACCCTACCCTCTTTTTCAATAGTTTCTATTTGCCTTACTGCAAACAGACCCAAAATGCCATGAGCCAGGACATTCACAAGATTTGGATGGTCTTTGGCCACACTATTCTTGGGCTCTGAGTGTGTGTTTTAGTGTTATATTGAAATCACCACTGACCTCTATCTAACGCTTAAATCTAGGTTGAAGCAGTGCTGTACCCACAAGAAACCCAGAGACAGAAGTCTGGAAGGAAAAGAGCAGGGCCACCCAGAAAATAGACAGGAGATGCACATAAATTGTGTTGGCACCCTGTTCTCTCCCTTTCAAGTATGAGCATGTGTTACACGTGGATCAACAGACCTGTCAAAAAGGTTCTGACAGTGATTCATCAACAGGAAGCCCATAGCCCTCACTCTGGATATATTGTACAGTTCAGTGGAGTCATCTCTGCCTACTTAGGTCAGCCTATTGTTTGTTCCGGGGAGATGTTCCACATCTCTTTCCCATCTATTCCCTGACATCAACACAGCCTGGGAGCAAGCAGAGGCTTATGCTATTTAGCTGTCTGCCATTTCATGCAGGTAAAGGATAGCTTTCTGAAAGTTACTTATCCTTAATATTCATTAACAATCGGACTTCACCCTCAAATTGCATTTTTAATGACTATTAAAATAGTGGTCTAATTATTTTTGTAGCTCGTCCCATTCCCAAGGTAGCATTATTAGTATTTAAATCTCTATCCTGGTTTTCGGAATTGCACAACTAGCCAATCACACTGAAAACAGATGTTGTGACTTGTCATTGTAAGGACATGGTAACAATAATTTTCAACATATCTCACTCTTAAATGCCATACACCCTACTTTGTGGAATATAGGGGTTACATAGGACCTACTTACTAATAATTAAAAGGGAGGTTTTTGTCTGTTAAAAAGGGTTATTCTAACGGGTCACACTGCAGGTTTTGGAACTGCAGCAGTTAGGCTACAATGGTAGCCCTCAAGCCCTGTTTTCCTATGTCTCATGGATGACACAATAAGTGATGCAGTTCACAGGTGAGATTTAATGTTGCATGCCATGGAAGATTGCCACACAACAGACTACGTACGCTCCTACAGAAAAGATCAATAAGCCAATAAGGCGGGCCGCCAAAGGCGAGCCCGTCTGCGCCTGTCCACGCTGGTCTGCCGCCTGTCGCCTAGACCCCTGGTCATTTGACTAGCGATGGCGCCCTATGCTCGGGACGAGCTGTTTGCTCTTAGACATCAGGCTGATTGCATGACGCATGGATGGCACCCTGGTTCCCCTATTATATACTGTAACCAGTGTGGCTTTAAGGCCTCTGAGGCCTGCCCACCGCCATCCTCAGCCGCAATGGCTACTAGCTCCTCTAAGTTACATATATTGAGCCTGAACTGTAGGTCCCTTGTGAAACATCACGAGGACGTCCATGAGCTTCTCTCAGATGAGAGTCCTGACGTTCTGTTTCTGACAGAAACATGGTTATCAGAGGACTACTCGGCCACTCTAGCCCTGGCTCTTCCCCCAGGCTACCTCATAAGTGTTCAGAATAGACCTATTGGTAGAATGGAGGGTTAATAGGGGTAATCTATAAATCCAAATACACCAGGACCCTCAAGACCACAAGTATAGCAAGCAGCGAATGCGCACTCTTTAAGATAAGGGTATCTGACACTTTTACCCTTACAGGGCTTCTTGTATACCATCCTCCAGGGCCAGTGAGTGCATTCCAAAAGTCGCTAGTATCAACAGTTTCGTCATTAGCGCTTCAATCAGCTAACTTCAGTGTTCTCGGTGACCTCAATCTACACCTTGAGCATCAAGACTCTCCCACTATATCGAAGTTTCTTGGCGATTTGGAGGCGTGCCAGCTGCATCAGCTGATCGTGGAGCCCTCTCATCAGGCAAGCCACCTCCTGGACCCGGTTTTCACAAATATAGAGGAAGCTACAGCTGAACCACCTAGCCCTCTCAGCTGGACGGATCTTTTCCATGTCTCTGTATCAGTAAAGATTCCAATTAGTGGCAGGGAGATTCCCCCCCCCCTTTCTATGGAGGCATCCCTGGAATAGTCTAGATAATGCCCTACTTGAAGCCAGGCTTAACCACTCCCATCCTGTTTGGTCGAACAATATGGAGGAGGTGGACTTAGCCTATAGGGAGTGGATAAATAATTCATTGGATCATTTTATCCCCATGAAACGCTCGAGGCCTAAGCGAGATCAGTCCCACCCTTGGTATTCGACGACGCTCGCTGAAACTAAAAAAACAATGTAAGCTTTTAGAGCGTATCTGGAGACGATCCTATGATCCCCTGGCCAAAATTAAGTTTAGATTGGCCACCAAAGCGTACCACAAACTTATAAAAAAAAATAAAGCCACCTACTACACAGACCTGATCACCTCAAGCACCAACCGTTCCAAAACGATCTTTTCCTTGGTGAAAGATATGACTAAGGCTCCGGAAGGCTCAGGCAACTCGATAGTGTCAGATGCACAGTGTGAAGAACTATCCTGTTTTTTTATTAATAAAGTCAAAGGGATATACGATCTATTACAACCGGATGGCCCTTTGGGTTTCCCCAACCCTGCTAGTGATAAATGTGATCCTCCCCACTCCCTCTTAACTTTTCCATCTATAGAGCAGACAGGGATGGAACACCTGGCTTTAAAAGTAAAATCAGGATCTCCGTATGATCCCATCAAACCGGAATTGTTCAGATCACTTAGTGACTCTGTCCTGCAGGAAGGCCGAGAGCTGATTAATCGATCTCTACAGCAAGCCTCCATTCCTAAATCATGGAAACATGCCAAAATAGTGCCCCTCCTGAAGAAACCATCATTGGATCCCTCTAGGCCAGATAGTTTTCGACCTATTTCGCTGCTTCCCTATCTTGCGAAAGTGGCTGAAGTACATGTCAACTCCATTCTGTCTGCCTACTTGGAGTCCAATGGGATTCTAGATGAGTCCCAGAACGGCTTCCGAGCTAACCATAGTATGGAGTCTGCCTTGCTAACAGTCACAGAACATCTAAGGGCTTCTTTGGACATGGGCGCAACCTCTATCTTGGTCTTGCTGGACTTGAGTGCGGCTTTTGACAGGGTCTCCCACAAGATACTACTTGAGAGGCTGTGGGAGATCGGAGTCAGGGAATCGGCCCTGGATTGGTTTGCGTCATTTCTATCTGACCGTTCCTTCCAGGTGCATGCCCCGCCGTACTCATCCAGCAGGCTCCCTCTTGAATGTGGGGTGCCTCAGGGGTGTGCGCTCAGTCCCACATTGTTCAATGTGTACGTCCGCCCCCTGGCCTTGATGGCCCGGGAACGTAAGATCCAGTTAATATCATATGCGGACGACACGCAGCTCATTTTCAACTCTTCAAATAACAATGTGGTAGACCAAACTAAATTCCAAGAAGATATCCTGGCCATATCAAGGTGGTTATCTAACAACTGTCTCCAGTTAAACTCCTGCAAAACAGAGGTACTTCTAATTGGCAACGGCACGCAAACATGGGACGAGCACTGGTGGCCTCCTGCGCTGGGACCAGCTCCTATACCAAAGGAGTCAGTAAAAAATTTGGGGGTGATGCTAGATGACCTACTCAATCTGGAGTCCCATGCAAAAAAAGTGGCAGGTACTTGCTACGGGCGTCTTCGCTCTCTCAAACCCATTTTGGGTTTCTTTGAGCCCCCTACCCGCCAGATTATAGTCCAGGCATCAGTTTTATCTCACCTGGATTACTGTAATGCACTCATGCTAGGCTCCAATATGACAATGATAAATAGGATGCAAAGAGCACAGAATGCTGCTGCTCGCGTTCTGTTTGCCCTACCCAAAACTTGTCACATTTCCCCTTTTCTTCGGCGACTGCATTGGCTGCCGATACAGAACGTTTTCAATTTAAGACCCTCTGCCTTACCCATAAAATCTTGTATAGCGCTGGCCCCCAAACCCTGCAAAGACTCTGTTCCTTTTATACTCCCACGCGCGCACTTCGCTCAGCGGACCTTTTTCTAGCTCGCACTGTCAGGATTCGGAGGAGTAGAGCCGGTGGCCGCTCCTTCAGGTATTTGGCCCCTAAGCTTTGGAATTCTATCCCTCCAAAAGCTCGGGCCACTTCAAATCACCTGCAATTCCGAAAACTGATAAAAACTTGGCTGTTTGCGTCCATCTAGCACATTCTCTAACGCACTAGCCTCTGACATGTCCGCAGCGCTGGGACGCCCCGTTGCTGGGGTAGCCATGCGCTATACAAGTTTCCATAACATAACATAACATAACATAACATTAGCTAATGTCTACTTGTAGTAGGGACAATAGTACATACAGTGGGCACTGTACAGCAGTGGCCCAAATGTGCAGAGTCTAAAACTCAGCATGGAATAGGGTGATCACGCAAAAAGGGCATTTCCTTACACTGGGTGGTCTATTTATTAATGTATTAGCAGTTTTCTATACTGCTAAGAAGATATAGTAGTTAACTTGGCACTTCATATGAGAACGATTTGCCAGTTATAGGTTACAGGTGTAGAAAAGCATATAATATCACAGCCACTGGGGTAAAATAACAACCAACAAGTCGAATTTAGATATGGATGCTTAAGACAATCTTGATACATAGCACTAAGAGGATGTAATTTCTAAGTACTAATTTCTGAAACTAAAATGTAGTTCAGTGGGACACCTACCAATAATTTTGTGATACCATTTATCATATAAAAAAGACTAAGATTGTGTGGTTACAATTACCATTAGAATTTAACTAACTTACCTGAAAACGTTACAAGACAGCGTAACTTAGAATCCTTCCAAACTGCAGCGCTACATTAGTTGTGAAAATATGCATGGATTTCCCTGGAGTAAAGCAACCCAGTAGTATTTGAGAGAGAACACTGGGGGTGGTTCCATCTAGAGTAGGGGTACAGTCGGATAGCGAAGATGCATCTAATTCAAAGACTTCACTTCAGACATAAAGTAGCATCTGAAGTCTCACTTGTAAAACACACAGTGAGGAAATGGAGATTAGTCTAAACTTAGAAGCAGGCTTCCTTGCATTTGCCCTGTGACGAAATCCTTTAATGCTGTATCCTTGAAGGGAGAGATGCTCAGTAGGGAGGGTGCGGGTCGCCCTTTCATAAAAAAGCTGTCCGTTGTGGGCTATGAACGTCGGGGACTTAATTAGAACAGTGGAATAGTGCCCAGGGGGTTGTAAGGTTTCTAACAGTTGTATTTGTTTTAAATTCTGAAGAGTCCTGCAAGTTCTTCCCTAAGTCCTTGCACGGACACAAATACAGAGGGACAGATTAACAAGCCCCTAGAGCCACTTTTGCGTCACTTTTAACATGGGAAAAGTTACGCAAAAGTGGCGCAAGGGGCTTGTAAATCTGCCCCAGAATGTTTAGATGGAAGGCACTGCCACCCTCTACAGCCCCAACAGGCTCATTCTGCACGAGCATAGAGGTTTCCCGAAAGCCAGAAGAAGCGCCTCTGGGAGCAGCTCTGGCATCGACCACGGCTAAGCGTGCCAAGTGATCAAAGACGAGTCCAATGATTTACTAACCAATTAGTGCCTTGTTGACGCACTCATCTCTCGAGCTATTCAATTGCAACAGTGTAAACCAATGTGCCTGGTCGGATGATTGCCCCTGGGGCATGGCACACGGATCATTACCCAGAACGTAGTTCGAAATATACAGTTAATTAATGTTTTGCTGCCTAATGATCCAAAGAGGATGAGCAGGAAGCAGCCGTGAAGCAAATGACCTCCACTCTATGCGTCCCAAAGTCTAAGTATAACTCCCCTAAGGAACAGGTCACGAGTCATATAGGTGTATAGGTCCTTTCCAGAGTCCCAAGTTTTTGAGGAGTATTTGGGGTGATGATGAGAAGCGGAGAAGAGACAGTTTATATTTTTGGGCAAGAGCTCACTCAGTATGGCAGGCGGTGCAAGGCGGACTGAGAACTAGAGTAAGGGAGATGTTTGCAATGGGAGATGTGCAGCGAGATGTGCAGAAGTGTGAAACCAGTTACTCTGCCCACCACACGTCAAACGAAAGTTCACAGCGTAGTTAGGAAAGGATGCATACAAAATGGAGAAAGAAATGAAAAAATACGTAGACATGAGCAGTCAGTGAAGAGGGATGGAGTTAGGAGCAACGTAGGTCCCGTGGCTCATTTCAGCCCGCCTTGGACCTGGCACAACAGAGCATGGCCTGTGTGATGAGCACAATCACACAAGGGATTCAGAACAGAACGGAAGCAAAGCACATGACCAGGAGCAGGGGAAGTAATCATGGAAGAAAGGATCTAAGGTAAGAGTAAGAATAGAGCTGTGCTTGAATAGTGAGAAAGCCACTCAATTTAGATCTACAACCCTATTTAGTAGGACACACTGCACATTGAGCGTTGTGTTGATGCCAATCGCAGGGTTAACATCCAAGTGGAGAATACTACTTTTAACTGTATCAAAATAGTAAAAGGCATTCCCAGAACTGGTAGAATTAAAACATGTGTTGGACTTGGCCCTTTTGGCAGGTTCACCCCTAAACCTTTTGCCTTTTAATGTGACCTGATGTTAGTTGTTTTTGGCTTCTGCGCACTTTAGCACTGTGTTACAGTCTAAAGTGCGTGCGCAATCTGAGTACGGTGGGGAGATTAGCCTGCCTTCCCATAGGAATTCATGGGGATATATGTGTCCATGGTAATTCCTTGTGTGAGAGGAGTGAAGGGGCGAGTTTGGTATATGCGAACTCGTGAGAATAAATGCTGCACAATGGTGTGCGCAGATTTATTGTGTCTAGTGGAGAAGTGCCACTTTTAGAAGTTGGCATTTCTGTGTGCTGTGAGATGTGAATTGCCTGTCTGGCTTGTGAGTGACAGGGGCTGGCTGGTATGGTTGGCTCCAGGAGCCAGGATGAGTCTGCCCGGTGGTGAATAGGGAGATCTGCATGTAGATGGGAGGGAGGAGTTGCACCTGGGACCTGAATAGGGCTGTGCCTTCCCTCCACAATGCTGGCTCCACCTTCTGTGGTACGTCTGATGTCCCTGGCCTGTCCTGTGAATAGGGAGAGGGGCTGAGTAAAACAAAGTGTTCCAGAACCAGTTGTAACTGGTTCTCCCCTTGCCCTACAGTTTTAGCCAAAGGAAATCTATCTGAGTATAAGAAGGGGTTGTGACCCCATGAAAAATGTTCTCTGCTGTTCCTGATTTGAGGGGGGGCCTGCTGCTGCTGCGGGGCGCCAGGAGGTACTGCCACTGGGGACTGCCTCCCTGCTGGAGGGCCCTGTGAGCTGGCCCCTGGGCCAAGCCTTTGCACCCCCCTTCATTCTGAAAGACTCTCTCTGGACTTTGCATTTAAGCGCCTGGGAAGCGCTTTATTTCCATTCCTAAAGAAGCGCTTTATTTTCTTGAGGAGCGCTTGGCTTTCCACTGCTGAGGAGGTGCTTTCTTTTCCTAGGGAGTGCTTTATTTGTATTTTCTGAGGAGCTCTGTGGTTGGGCTGCCCCAGAGGAGCAGCGCTTCTGATCTTCACAGCAGCACGAGGCTGCGATCATTTTGGGTGGGGGGATCCCCGGCGTGGAGATTCCCCCGCAATTGTGCTTATTTGCAGCACGGGTGCCCACCCCGACTTTGCGCTTATTGAATGCCCCTAGCGGGTGCCCACCCGGCCAGGGACTTTGCCGTGCGTGGAAATAACGGGAGCCTACCCCGTATTGTGCCCGAGATCACTGCCGCGACCCAGGAAGTCAGACAACCCCGCCAGTAGAAACAGGAAGCGGACAGGAGCATACCCCGCGCTCCAGTGAAGTGAAACAGGAAGCGAGCGTGTGACCCAGTGGGGTTCCCGTGCTAGGGGAGAGCCCTGCCTGCGGCCGAGCCTGACCTGCTGCTGTGAGGAGGAAGAGCAGGACGCAGAAAATGGCTGATCGCCTCATGTCGGGACTCCCATGTGAGTGAGGGTAGCCCCGCCCAGCCAAGACCGGCCGGAGCCACCAGGGCTCACCGAGAAGGCCCGTGCCCACAGAGAGGGACTGGGCAGAGCCAGAGAGAGCGAGAACCCAGCAGGCCCTGCCTGGCGAAGGAAACAGGAGGGAAGAGGTCGGGAGAGACAGGGGGAAGGGGTCAGTCTTTTAACACACAGCCCCTGTGAAAGTACCCATGGCCTAAACCATATCTGATATTTGCCAGCAGAAGAGGCTTTGAGGGGCCTTCATATCATATTTTGGATTTGAAAAACTATATTTTTCAGTATGAGTGAAACCACAAACGTAGGTGTTTTATGTGTAGAAAATCTCTTGTAAACGTGTTTGATGCATATGCCTTTATTTCTGTTTTCTGTTTTCGTTATTGTAGTGTAGTGTAGTCTGATAAAAATGGTTCCTCACTTGTGTGGGTAGGCCTAGTGCCCATGACAGAAAAAGGCCCAAAACGCAGGATGAATACGTCACATTCCACTCAAAATGATTCAGTTTTTAGCCAGTGGGTAGCTTGTGGATTGTGGGCCCTAACTCAGGCGACACCTAGGGAAAACTAGTAAACCTGCACAGTTTTAAAAACTGGGGGCAGCCCCTTGCTAGACTTTTGCGTCGCTGTTGCATCGTTTGTAACACAGAGGAAGCATAAAAAATATGGCCAATTTACAATGTGACACATCTAGGAAGATGCATCACGTTGTAAAGCCCTGCATCACATTATACCTGCATCAGGTATAATGTATGCAGGGTGGGCTTTGAGCTGCAGCAAAGTCTCATAAAAGTGATGCAGTGAAATCTACAAAATTTCACTGTGTCACTTCCAGGACGCCACTGGGCCAAAACCTTATGCCTGTTTGAAGCAGGCATTAGGAGTGATGCAATGTAGTGGGAATAGGCCTCAAAATGCATTGATGGAGTTGCGTCGTGCTTGTGACGTGACTCCAGCAATGCGTGGCTTTTGCCCTAACAGATGCATCAGAATTTCTGATGCATCTGTCAATCCTTGCGCCATGGTGCACCGTATTCTAAATATGGCGCATCCATGGTGGCGTAAAGGTTTCTCAAGGTCGTGCAGGGAATGTAATGCATCTCTACAGATGTGTCACTTTCTTGAAAATCTGCCACTGGATGCCTGGAGGAATCCAGGATGCAGTGACTTGTGTAGCCCTCACCAAGTTGTTTCACTCAGAAGCCCTTGTAAACCTCAAACATTTCTGTGATGGATAGTTCTGGAATGTGAGGAAAACCGCTAACTTCCTTCCACCCCACATTCCCTTAATTCTTCCGATAGGTAGCCCTAGTGCCAATGTCATAAAATAGCCTAAAATACAACAAGGATAGATCAAATGTTTCCACTCACAATGTTATTTGCAAATGGGTTGCTGTGGATATTGGGCCCTAACTCAGGTGGCACCTAGGGACACCTAGCAAACCTGTACATTTTTTAAAACATGACCTCAGTTGGATCCGTTCCTGTCCTGGGCAATACGCCCAACCACACAAGTGGCACAGCGGTGGGGCAATGACAGGTGGTAGGAATTTAGTGGATTCCCACGGATTCCTGAAGTTTCCATCACAGACATGTAGTGAAAATGTGTGATTTCAGGTATAGTTTGAGTTATTATAGGTAAGAAAACCTTGTGGGATTCACACAAGGCACACTACCCTGAAATCCGCTTGCTGTCTACTTTTAAAAAAATGTCTGTGGTTAGTAGGTGTCCATGGATGGTGGGCGAGCATGGCCAAAAATCCTTCAACCACCCCTATTGATGTCTCTGCTTATACTTTAGGGCCTTTTCTGTCAAGGTCTTGTAGCCTAAGCAAATAAGTGAGGTACCATTTTTATAAGGAGACTTGGGGGTATGCTGTGTGGTAGGAAATGTGTGGCTACTCACAGATTCCAGATGTCTTCCTCACAGAAATGTGAGGAAAATGCATGATTTTGGTGAAAGCTTGAGGATTGCAGGGCATTGTGGGTAAGAAAGTGGGTGTGAGGTGCATGCGAAGCACACCACCATGGACTCCCCTGGATGTCTAGTTTTCATAACTGACTGGGTTTCCAGGTGACAGCATTGCCAATCCCAAAAAGTGCTGCTTTCCTGGCCCATATGTAAAGACAGCACCTAAAAGACTCAATTGTCCTCTTACATTGCCATTGGGATGGGCGTCTTTAGTCTGCAGGGGAGCAGAAAGACTGTTGAGGTTTCAGGGGTGAAGCTGGGGCCTGATGTTAGGATAGGCAAGACCCACCCTAATATTATATTAAAATATATACTAATGACACATTGGTCTTCTGCCCCCTAAAAAAGCAGATCAGGGGTAATTACCCTCATCAGCCCCCAGTGGGCAGAAAGATGGTTGTGCCATTTACTCGGAGGTGGCCATCCCCAAGCTGGACAGCCCCCCATATTAAAACAAAAAAAAGCTGCTGTTTAGTGGGCTTTTTGCCCTCCCAGGGGGCAGATTAGGGGTAATATAACACATCTTTCCACAAGGGAGCAGAAAGATTGTTGCCCCATTTAAGTGGAGTGGGGGCATATACAGGCCCATGGTGGGAAGCCCCCATGTGTATATATATTTTAGGAAACAAAACATTCCCTAATGTCTAGTAGGCTTACTCCCCCCTATAGGCAGATTGAGAGTAATTCACCCTATCTGCCACCCAGGGGGGGTCAAAAACACTGTTTACTAATGTACTTGGAGTAGGTGGCGGGGCATGGCCAAGCCCATGCTGAGTAGACCCTACCCCATTGTTCTTTATTGAAAAGAATCCCTGGTGTCCAGTGGACTTTCTGCAAATCTGGGTTAATTACACCATATGCTCCCTTGGGGGGTCAGAAAGACAATTTCCCCATTTAGTTGGGGTGGGGGCAGAGCCATGGCCAAGGTGGGCAGCCCCCACCCCTATATTGTATTTTTAAAGAAAGTTTGACTGGCATCTAGTGGGCTTTCTGGCATCTCCGTGGGCAGATAGGTAGTCATTTTCCTTATCTGCCTGTCAAATGGGCAGGAAGGCTGTTGTCCCACTTATTTGGGGCAAGGGCATGGCCATTCCCATGCTGCTCTGCTCCCGCCCTTTAATTTACAAAAAAATCCCTGGCGTCTAGCTGACTTTCTGCACCACTCTTATATAGGGACAGATCAGAGAAAATTACCCCAATCTGCCCACGAGGACAGAAAGACTGTTTCCCCATTTAGTTGGGGTGAAGGAATAGCCATGCCAGCCCGCACCCCTATATTTGTATACAATTATAAAATCCTTGGTGTCTTGTAGGCTTTCTGCCCACCAGGGGCACTTATGGGGTAATTTCTCACATCTGCCCCTCCCCAGAGGGACAGAAAGACTGAAATTGTTAAGTGGGAGCACAAGCCATTGCTCAAGGGTATGGTCCCCCTATTGATGCTAGCTAGTGGGTGGATCCCTGCTTGGTGATCGCTCTCCTGTGGGGATCCACAAGCTGGAACCTACTGGGCAGAGGTACCATTGGAAAGGGGTGATTCATTCCTTTTCAACAATACTTCTTCCAGGAGAATCCGTGCTTTCTTAGCAGTTTGAGGGGGGGGGGGGGAAACAGAGAGGACTGTGGCCGCACTCAAGAGGTTAAGGGTAGCAGGTAAAATATTAATTTTTCACATTTGCATTATAACTTTCCTATTATCCTCTTCCCCTTGTGCAGTAGTTGCAGACAGGGGCAGATGACTTTGTGGGGCATACCTAACTTAAAATTAAAAAGATAAAAAATTAATTACATGGATGTTTTTCACTTCAGAGTTCTGAGTGACATCATAAACAACTCAGGCTTCGCTCTTGCTGTCTATTTGACGTCATTCAGTACCTCTCAGTGAAAGACAACCCAGTAATTCAATGTTACCCATTTATAATTCTATGTTATATATATTTCTACTAGTAGTGGGTTTCCTAGAAGTGATAACCCACCACTAGGACATCATACCAGTGGTTAACAAAACTCATAAACCACCAGTGTAACACACTACAGTTGCTCTACATCACACACTGGACAATTGGCTACGATTACAAGTAAAACAACAGTCACATTTCTGCATCAGACACAATGAACTTTACACTTAAAGACGCCTTTCAAATAGAGAAAAGGGCAAAGATCCGCACCTTTGCTGACTGCCTGCTGAAAACGAGAAAGCCCAACACTTCAGTGATTCACGTAGCCTCACTGCATAGGAAGGCTTTAGAAAAATAGGAAGTTGCCAAAGATCAAACAAAGCATCCCCGTGTGTGCTTCCTCACCCTGCATGGTAAATAGGACAAACTGTGGAAGATGTTTCTCACCGTGCATGCCTACACTTCTTCACTCTGCACAGTCTGGCCTCAAGCAAGAGGCCAAACAAAAGAAAATATATTATTTATGAAACTGCACTATTTTTTACCTTTGCAAAATCATACCAAGATGCCAGAACAAAAGTCACAAATATGCTGGTAATGTAGGACTGTTATAAAAAGACAGTATTTATTATTTAAAGAAAAAAATGCATCCATACTTTAACCTATGAAAAAGAACAAACTGAAAGCAGAATCTTCAACTACCTTAAGTAAATAGCCCAATGCAATTGAAATTGCTGTGTTACAAAATATTACTACATATCCCAACTAATTTGTTGCCACAAAAGTAAAAATAAACTGTATAAAAAACAAAAAAGGACACCTAAAATTCAGATTAGAGATGCTTAGTTTAGAAAAAAATAGTTAATTTCAAAATTATTAGTTGATTTTTTTTTCATTACAACTAGAACAGAGCAGCAACAATAAACTAAACTTACTGTTAAAAATTAAGCATAGTTTCCCAGCATTTTTCATACTTGGATTGGGTTAGCACGTTAAATAAACTCTTTTCATGACAGTGAAAGATTATTAGAAACACATATAACATAAAATATAGATGAGTAGCCATCCTTTATGGGGATGTTTTTCACCTAAAGGTTCTGAGTTATATAGACACTTCAAGTTTCACTCTTGTTGTCTATGACATCACTCGGAACCCCTTGGTAAAAAACATCCCATTAACTGATGGCTACCAATCTATAATTCTATATGTTATGCATGGCTCTGGCTGAGAGCCTCCATCTCAATATTCTAAATATGGTAACTCACTGCTATGATGTAGGATCAGTTGAAAGCAAAACTTGTTACCCATTTTTGCTACGTCATAAAGATTTTCCTGGCTAAGCTGTTAGGGCTTTCTGAGAGCCTGTTAGTGCAGTGCTGCCTGTCAGATAGCAGAAAGCACTGCTGCAGGAGGGAGGAAGAAAGCAAGGAAGGTGATGGGAGCTGGTTAAGGATTACATGTAGGGTTTTTGACATTTATTTTAGGGAGGAGAGGCCATGTTATGTATGGTCGTCATTACTCCTCTACCCTTCTGTGGCAGTTGAAAGCAGGTACAAAAGGGGGTGGTGATGGATGGAGCATCTGAACCAATCAAACACTCACACCCATTCAACAGATCTGGGTTTAATCCATCACCGTTCTTTAGCCCACTCTGCCACCCCAGTTCAGACATGGCCATAAGCAAATCAGTCTGACCCTGTGCCTCATGGGAACAGACCAGCCCGAGCTGCCAAGCCATGCCTTCCCTGGACTGGAAACAAGCTTCATAGGACCGGTTTCTGGCATTACAGCCGTCTTCAGCCAGGCTTGCTTGAATCCAGTGGGAAAGTGAGCAAGGGACTCACGTCTGAGCATATCCTGCCAACCTATGGTGAACAAAGCAGTACAAAAAGGGGCGGTGATGGACGGAGCATCTGAACCAATCAAACACTCACACCCAGTCAACAGATCTGGGTTTAATCCATCACCGTTCTTTAGCCCACTCTGCCACCCCAGTGCAGACATGGCCATATGCAAATCAGTCTGACCCTGTGCCTTGTGGGAACTGTCTAGCCCGAACTGCCAAGCCATGCCTTCCCTGGACCGGAAACAAGCTTCCTAGGACCGGTTTCTGGCATTACAGCCGTCTTCAGCCAGGCTTGCTTGAATCCCGTGGCAAAGTGAGCAAGGGACTCACGTCTGAGCATACCCTGCTAACTTATGGTGAACAAAGCGGTACAAAAGGGGGGTGGTGATGGACGGAGCATCTGAACCAATCAAACACTCACACCCAGTCAACATATCTGGGTTTAATCCATCACCGTTCTTTAGCCCACTCTGCCACTCCAGTTCAGACATGGCCATATGCAAATCAGCAGGGGCAGATGATTTTGGGGGCCATACATACATACAATTATAGATGGGTAAAAAGTTAATTAACGGGATGTTTTTCACCTTGGGTTCTGAGTGACATCACAGTCAACTCGAGCTACGTTCTCATTGATTATTTGATGTTACTCAGAACTCCTCAATAAAAAATATTCCCCTAAATCACTGTTTCCCATCTCTATTTCTATATACAGTCCACTGTCAAGGGCAACCCTGGTTTTACAAGGTCCTGAACGCAAGTTAAATAGCAAGGCAGAGCACCTTTAACAAATGGTACAGCTCGAGGCAGAGGGCTAAAAGATGTTCAGAATATTCCACCTTCCAAGGGTAGGTACAAAAGACAGAAACACAGGGACAAACATTGGAATGTTCAGATAGGATCAGAAAAATTCAGTTGTGCCACCTTATTTCTTCCAACTGATAAAACACATTATCTTCCTTTTTTATTTTTTACAAACAATGCTAATTATTAGCAGACTTGTGTCATCCAGACTGGATTATTATATAGTACTCTACTTGGACTTACCACCTGGATCACATGTCAAGCTACAACTCATCCAGAATGCTGCAGAAAGCTTGACCCTGAACATTATGAATTTTGAATTTATCCTGCAAGTGCTACTGACACTTCACTGGTTGCCGCAAAGACAAAGGGTGAAGTTTGAATCACTAGTTTGATTCACATACTACATTTTGTACTAAGTAAAGTAGTAGTACTTCCTACTACAAAATGAAATTCGCAAACAGATTAATGTAAATCTCTGCTTACCCCTCTTCTACCTTTTCTATGGCGAGAACCTCAGAGAGGTATGTTTACTACAGAGAATAAATGTAGGAGGAACAAAAGGGAGTAGCTGAAAAAAAAGGCATACTACTAAATGGGAGGGGTTCAGGGAGCACTGGAGAGGGGTTTAGGGAGGTGTATAGAGTATTGTAGGATGTGACATGCACCCACCCACAAAAGAGAACACATTTGCTATTCACAAGCTTCACTTCTAAAATTACAACAGAAAAAGATCAAAAACATTAGTAATTGTACTTCAACTCAGAGCTGGAGTAAGTCCAGAACCGGACATGGAAAACCACTGGTATTACAATACACCACAGTAGAAAATAATGGAGGTAGGGACTTAAAATAAAATCCATTAGGAAATAATCTCAAATTAAATTAATATATTTCAATCTCTTAAATAGGTGTATGCATTTAATTTTGGATTAAAATCCGTAGCAAGCTACTAACTTCTGACATGTGTGCTAGCTCAATGAAGATCTACTCTGCTGCAAATTCTAAAGATTCCTCCTAACTGTTCTACCAGTAACCTTCCACTAAATCTACTTCCTTCTAGTATATACTCCATCTCAAGAATTGCAGAACCATCTATAAAAAACATTTATATCAGAAATCTAAAACAGTTATGTGATTGCATGTAAGCTATACACAGCATTATTGTTTACCTTATGTCACCAATGTGACTAACGTATGAGCTTTAAGACAATGCTAGAAAAGTATATTTTTAGGGCACAAGAATAAAAATAAAATGATACTAAATAAGCCTGAACTTGCATAGGACCCTACCTGAACCTTTGAGCAATCCGGAGATCACCAGCAGAACCAACACGTAAGCCTGTATGCCTGCCATCCTGAGCTCGAATTGGAACAGCAGAGGAAAGAGCCTCATATTTATACCCAATGATAGAAACAAGAGGCTCTTTCCTCAGGAGGAGTGTCTTAGAGGCGTATCTGAGAAAGGGAACCAACTCAGTGAGGAGGTGCCTGAAAGATGTTGCGGGCTGCGGAGAATGGGAGTGGCCTGAATGAGGGTGAGAGGTCTTTTGCACGGGGGAAATCCTAGCTATGGGGGGCATCAGAGATAACGTGAGCTGATACAGGAGGAGACCCTGTGAGCAAAAAAAAATATGTTGCAAGAAGGGGAAGGGGCTGAACTAGCACATGGTCTAGCATAGCATAAAAGGCCTACATTTTACGCATTTACATCATGGATATATGGTATATGGCAAAGAGTAGAGGCAGCTATCAATAATACAGCAGGTGTGTGATTGGTTTATTGCACTCATATTGCTGTTCATCAAAAGATTTGGTCCTATTTCCTTGCTTACATTTTGGTACAAGCTGAGACCTCATATAAAGTGGAAGATGTAATCTAGTAGTTTAAGCCCAAATTGTAAATATGTGCAAAATAGAAGCAATCAGCTTTGCTAATTGTCCTTTCTCACTAATGTGCCTGTACTATGTTGCCACATCACACACATTACTTTAGCTTCATCTAGGACTTTTAGACTAGTCACAAAGGTAATTTAGACCTGTGATTAAGTTGCACATGCAATTTTACTAATCCACTTTTGAGTAACTTTACAAATTTTGGCTATACACCATTTATGGGCTCGATTCACAAAAGACATTTTGTAGTACATTAAGAAGTACTACTTATCTACTGCAAAATGCCGTTCACAAACCTCTGAGTTTAATCTCCACGTACATCCCACCTATAGGAAATGATGGAGGTGGGAACGTACAACAAAACCCTGTACGCTAATATTAAAATACATATTTTAAACTTTTTAAACATAAAATAAATAATTTAATGCAAAAAATTATCAACCAATACAATCTATTAATATATATGAAAAACGTGTACAATTTTTTTATTAAAATGTAATTAAATTAATTCTCTACATCACCCACCATTTGTATTACATTATAAAAATATATTTTGTACTGTGGCAGAGATTTTGTTTTACAATTTTAGATTTTTTTTTCATTTATTTTGATATATTAAGAATAATTTCATTTTAAATTAGAATTAAGGTAATCGTATGCAAAGATTTTTTTTAAACAAGTAAACATATGTAGTTATTTCACATTGATATTTGTAATATTTCACATAATATTTTTTCTACCTTTTTTTTCCAAGTTTATTAAACCTCTTTAATTTTACTCCCTATGCTTTACAACAGGGTGCTGAGCTGAGTTAGGCAGCCTTCCTCTTTGGGTTGCTGAGGATGATGGGGAACTAAAGGACACGTTAGACCACTCCCACCATTCAAATGAATGGTAGGGTTATAGAAAGGTATAAATAAATATACACTGTTCGGAATTTCTCAATTTGACCGAAATATTATCCTTGAACATTTTAAAGTGGAATACTGTTTGGAAGTAAAAGTGCTGGATAGTGAATAGTTTAATTTACTATTCCAACTCCAGTCCCCGTGGACACTAGGGAAGGTGTTGGATAGTAAATTAAATGTATTCCCTATCCTAGAGCGCCCCCCAGCGCAATGCGTTGTAATGGTTTTCGTTGTAAAACCTGCGTTGTAATAGCACTGCGTGGTAAAAGTTGCGTTGTAAAGGATGTTTCCCATCCAGACCAGGCTGGAGTGGATAAGTAGATTTACTGTCAAGGAGGTGATTATGTTTCTTTATGCGCTGGGAGGAGGTTTACATAATACATGCAAAGATTGAAGACTCTACTATTTTGTATGACTAATAGACCGAGAAAGTTAATTGATTCAGGTTAACCCTGCACTACATAAACCAATCTTCCATCAAGCTGAGGTTAGGTCTGTGTTGGACCTCACAGTATTCCCCTAAGGAGTTGCACCCTGCTTTATTTGTCGAACATAGGGGGTGATTACGATAGCAGTGAACCCGCCACCAGCAGCCTGCCGGTGGCGGGTTCACTGCCATCTTGTGGCCATTCTCCGCCCTCCAGATAAGGATGGCGGGTGGAGTGCCGGCAGATGGAAAGCCCGTCCACCACAGGTCCGACACAGGCACTTGTTACGATTGCCTGTCGGACCCGGCCAGCATACCTGGAATGGTGGCAGTGCCTAGCAGGCACAGTCCACTACATTAGTATGGTTCATGCTTCCAGCCTTTGAACGGTGGTTCCTCCACCATCCACAGGTTGGTGGAGATTGACTTTTGGGGCCCGTTTCAGGACCCCCTTGTGCAGGGGCAATGCAATTATGCACTTGGGGGACATCTACGGTGCCCCCTACAGTTCCCTGCACCAGGTGGCAGGCACCACGTGGCCCCTGCCACGTAGTGCAGGGAAATGTACAATATGCATTTTTGCCTTTGCAGCGGGTGCTGCAGCCAGCATCACCCATCGCAATAGTAAACATGCAAAATGCGACCGCCACAGCGGCAGTCACATTATAATTGCATGTGCAGAACTGCCGCCATATGGCCTGGCGGTCCCGATTCCCGTGACAATGGCGGATGGACTCAAGTCTGTCCGCTATCATAATCACCCCTATAATTTGTGCTTGCTTTGCCGGCAAAGGTACCGGTGTAGACTCCTTGGTTATGTTTTAGGTGGGAAAGTTACTTTAACATTAAACTGTGCCTATCTCCACCCCTTTAGGTGCTGTAGCCCTGCTGTATTGTCCCAGATGTGAAAAGCTTTACTGGACACTGCCCTCTTCCATTAATTCTAAACCATGGCATCAACTGGAGTGGAGTGCCCTGGAACAACGGGCACACACAGCCATCAGGTGTTTGACAAATTATGGTATTGTTCATTGTTTCCAAAGACCGGATGCACTCAGTCGAGCATGATCTTGCATATGGTACCCAAGAAAACAGTTAATCATAGCCAGGCACAGCACAGCCTCGTCATACAGAACGAGGACTACAACATATTGCAGGAGACCCCAATATATAAACCAAAAGGGTGAGCCTGAGATCGGAAATGTCATCATCACTTTGTAGAAGTCGCTCCTTTCAAACATGCTCACTCGCAAATATAAATTCGTAATTCAAATGTTATGGTGAATTGACCGATTATGTTATATTTTATCTCCGTATAAATAAAGTACTTTGCACCCTATAAGCTTTCTTCCAGTTATCACATCTACTTGCAATGATCTATTCGCAAATTCCTCATTTTAATTTGAGTTTGATTCATCATTGTTGTGCAATCTTAGTTGATTGAGCTCTGTTAGTAAAAATTTTAGATATCTCGTATTACAAAATTTGCTGTTCTCCCTCACACCATGTATTGAGCATTGATTAACTTATTTATCTTGACGTTAAATATAAATAAGCATACACAAGCATACAATTGTTAAGTTACTCTTGTGTTAGTGGGCCCGATTTACCGAGTTTATTCCGTGTCCACAGACAGACTGAAGGATTTCGGGCCTTATTTATGAAGGCCTTGCGCCGCCGGTGCGTCACTTTTAACGTGGGAAAAAGTGACGCACCGGCGGCGCAAGGCCTTCATAAAGGAGGCCCTTCATGTTTAGCTGTCCTTTCCTCTCTGGTTAAGGTTAGTATTAAAAGTGAAATGTCTGCTAAAAACATTAGAAAATTAGACTCTCTTTTCCTGGTTGCATACTATCTTTAGGCTGTTCTATTAAACGGAAAACCTTTAGTAAACAAGGCATACCATTGTTTTTACGTGGAATCATTTAACAAATAAAAGTCCAAACCACATGAAACACTTTGAAAAACGTAACCTTTCCCTCTTGTTTGCTGGTATCCCTGTGTCTTATAGGTAGGCACGCTTTGCCAGGTCGCCGATTAATATGGTGTCTGAAAATGGGGGGCCGCTCCTTTCGTGTAATGGCCGCCAAAGAATGGAACTTGCTCCCTATGAGCATCAGACTAGCGGATTCAGAAACCACCTTCAGAAAACTTTTGAAAACCCATCTGTTTTCCCTGTAAGTCCATCTCCTGGCCTTGACTCTTTTTCCACAGCGCGGGGACACGCCGGGATGGCGTCACCAGGCGCTTTACAAGCCCCTTTATTATTATTATTTATTTATAAAAGACTCGGCGGTCACTGAGGCAGCTATATCAGACATCATAGGTCCTGCAGTTTGTACTATAGTCATTTTGCCTTATGTTCCACCAGCAAGTGTGACTCTCCCGTGACATCGGAGCTGTTACTTAGACTTAGGGCTTAGGACCTGCATCCTCTAAGCTCACACAGTCCATGAATCCCCTGTAATAATGTTCAAAATAAATATGTGGTTAAAACGACTGTTTGACTTGTTCTTCTGTGGGATAAATTAAAAGAGTTTAAGATATCTGTCTCGTTGAGGCTACAAAAATCGATTAAAAAGCTTGGCAAAGTATACTGTTCATACCCGTATATTAGCTTCCTCTTCAGAAGCGTAGCTAGAGCTTCTGGCGCCCGGAGCTATCCCTCAGATTGCCGCCCCTAAGAGGGGGCATGGGGGGAAGGGGTGCTGGATAAAATGTACGGCGAGCACTTGAAAGAGGTTCAAGAGACACTTAGTATCGCCGTTAATAATTACCTTGATCATGCAAGTTAAATGCACATACATGACACAGTCCAAGGCTACACAGTTGAATACACCAGTGACTGGCAGTACAAAAGAACACACAGACTGCATGATCTTTCTGGGGACGCAGAAAAACCGCATGTGACATCCATCAGAGAGCTGCGTGAACAATAACCTGGTAATCCCCTCAGCACAATGGAAAGATGCACATACATGACAATGTTCAAGGATATATATTTCTACATTTTTTGTATTCCTTGCCTTAGTTTGCTTCCTATGGTCTGTAAGCCTGATTTTTTCCAGTCTCATTCTCCTATTCCTCGGGACCACCCTGTAGTCAATAGCTATTTGGAATGTTGACTGTGCTACTCCTGTGAATGTTCGTCCCATGGTAGACATATCATTAAAACCAGGCTTTCAGCACTGAGCAACAATTGGACACCTTTTTAGGTTTTCCTTATCTGTCTGGGAGATCTCATGTTACTGATACTTTTAAAACGTATGTATGTGAAGTATTACGGGGAAAGTGGGGCTTCGGTCATCCCACTGCAGCTATTGGCTTCTGTAGGCTTATCTTGATATTCCATTGCTTGTCCGGGCTGCCCATTAAGGCTGTGGAATTCCGCAAGTTGTCCCATTTGTGTTCTAATTGGTGATGGTGCAGAAGTAGTCCTTTGGTTGTCCTGCAGAAGCAACATTACATGTTGCTTGTAAATCAGGCACACATTTTAATTGCTGGTTTATGGCTTTATTGTATAGGAAGCACATCCTGTTTTGCCTTTAAGGCATGCCATGGCTATTCACTCATCACCTTGTGAAATCATGTGTTTTATTTTGTTGTCTTGATAACATCTGGATTTTGGATTGACAGCTTTTTTTGTTCACAAAATAAGCACATGCATTTTTATAAGGCTGTTCTTTGAGGATACAGGTTGATTCTGGGAACGAAGTCTGTTCAACAATCTGACCCTGCTCCCAACATCCATATAGTTGTAGGTCGAGAGATTGCTTCAATATATATTCATTCTGGAACAGTTAAAAGCAGCAGGCAAAAAAATCAGTTATTACCAACAAGAAGCTAGATCTATTGGTTTTCCCATTACACTATTAAGGGAAGCGAGACTTGTTGCTTTGCAATTGATTCTTAATCAATGACTGTCTGAAATAAAATTGAATACACGTAAAAATGTTCTTATTTATATTCAACTGGCCTGATTTTGTGGCATTAGTGGAACTCAGACGTTAACTGAGTCAAGGGGACTTGGGCGTCATCAAGATTCTTATCTGCAGCAGAAATGCACTCACATATGAAAGTGGATTTGTGGCGGAGGTGATGAGCCACTCACCCACCCACCTGAAAACGTTTAGCTAGCTCCTGCTGCTCTCCTCTTACCTCACACGCTCCAGGGTCTACTCTCTATGGAAGTTAGGGGTTGGTTTGAACTTTGTTCTCTTCTGCTACACTGCAGCAGCCAGCAAATCGCCCAGCAGCACTGCCACTAACTTCCCCAGGCCAGAATTGACTTCTCACGGGAGCGCATAGTGGTGAAGCTTCTGACGCGTCACTGCTACAGTCTCCTCGCGCGGGCTGGCCAAACGATGCCCAGGGCCGTCATTGGTAGCTCTCCCGCGCTACAAGATTGATGGCCCTGGAGGCTGGGAGGAACCAACAGTCAAGCAAGCACAAACGCGGGACGGAGGTCGCTGCGGCAATTTTGGCAGCACTGCAGGTCAGGTGCGCGCAGTGAGCACTTTCAAACTGGGCCGTGCGCGGTACTGGTGGCCCGTTGCGGCGGCCTTTATAATTTATTTGGGGACACTCACTGTGTCCCCAAATAAATTATAAAGGCCGCAACGGGCCACCAGTGCCACACGGCCGCCCCCGAAATAGTGCCGCCTGGGGCAGACCAGCCCCCAGCCACGCCACTGTTCCTCTTGTGCTGTAATTATATTAACATTCATAGTTGTAATTTTACTCTACTTGTTGGTTATTGATTTTTCATTTGCTATTGCTATGTTTAATATATGATTTTTTTTTTTTTGTAAGAAGTTTATTGCACTTTCCAGAGAAAATAATACATGTGTTTCGCCTACAACCTCAACAGGCCGGCTACCTTCTCGTACATCAGAGAAAGAAAGTGTTAGTTGTACACAGCCCATCAGCCGACATCCAGCGGACCGGGGGCGTCATGATTGAAGACCTTAGAAATGCCGGTCAGTGCTATACTCGCTTACGAGCATGTTAGTGTTCTTACTTTTTTTTCCCATTGTCTGCATAAGGTAACTAAACATAACAATATACAACTCAAATGATATGCATCCTCAAGCTACAAGTGCTCTGCGACACAGCATCCTCCCTCCTCAGTACCATTTTACCATACATTGCTCCATTGTATGCGTTAACCCTCAGACCTAAACATTAACCTGTATCTGATTCTGATTCTGTCGCGCCATGTTCCAGCAAATAGGCACGTAAGAAACCCCAATAGTCTCTGGGCCGAGACCTGACCGGCAACTCTTCTTCGTATGTGTTCAGTGTGTCTTGACAATACGTCATGTCCTCTAGCCAGTGTTTTACCTCCGGGCCTTTCCTGCTGTTCCAGTGGAGGGATACCCTTTGCTTGGCCAACAATAGTGCAACAGCACAGAATTTGCGCTTCAGAGCTCTCAGTTGCGGAACAATACCCAACAGACAGACTTTCGCTTCACACATCATGGAAGCCCCAAGCATTTCATTCAGTACTTGTATTACTTGTTCCCAGTATCCTGCTACCTTACGACAGTGCCAAGCCAGATGTATGAAGTCTGCATTCTCTTGTTTACACCTGGTACACTTTGAGTCCTCCCTCAAGCCGTATTTGTGCAGTCTCTGAGGCGTATAGTACACCTGATGTAGGTACTTATAATGAATGATTCTTAAGTTACCGTTTGGCGTCAACATGCTAGTAAGCATACAAGTGGTAGCCCATTCTTCATCGGACAGAGGTGCCTCCAAACCCGCACTCTATTTGTCCTTAGCCTTGTCTGTGTTTCCACCCACAGCACCTTGTATGCTTGTGTATAGTTTGGATACCAGGTGAGAAGCCGTGGGCGTAGTGAGGAGTAGTTGTAATGGTGCAAGTGTCTTTGGCTCCTCTGGGTGTGTAGGATAGTGTTCCTTAAGCGCCCTTTGCAACCTGTAGTAGTTAAAACTGAAAACTAGGGACGGGTTGCTTATGTACTGTAGCTTGTCCAGTGTCTGAAAACCACCATTGACATATACATCGCCTAGTGTGTCTATACCAGCCCACTTCAACAGATCCATGCCAACCCGTTCCCGTGTAACCGAGATAGCTGGGTGGTGAGCTAGTGGAAGTGCAGGTGCGTAGAGTGGTAGACTGTCCGCCGCCTTTCCCATCAATCTCCACGCCTCCGTGGTGGTGTTAACTGGATTAATGTCGTGATCGTGTAGCCTAGGGCGCCTATGCGGTAGTATGTTAGCCAGCGGGATCGGGTTGGCATCCCCCGCTTCTACAGCCACATGCGTTAAAAAGGGTATTTCGTGGTACCAGTAGTGTGCGAATTGCGCCTGAGTGCATAAATAGTAAAGATAGAAATCCGGAACCTTGAAACCACCCCTAGCATATGGTAGTGTCATGGTGTGTAGTTCCATCCTCGCCTGTTTTCCTGCCCAAAGTAAATTAAGCACCAGCGTATTGATATTGCGGAATACTGCAGCTGGAGGTTTTATCGGGATATTGTTGAACAAATATAGGAACTTAGGCAGAAGTACCATTTTGACGATCGCGGCTCTGTCCGCCAGGGATAGGGGAAGTTTATTCCATCTTCTAATTTTTCCTTCAAGGGACGCTATAGCTCTTCCATAATTAGTGCGGATAACCAATTCAGGATCCCTATGAAACCATATACCTAAATATTTCGTCGGTTCCTCCTGCCATTCCAGTGGTAGTCTAATTGTGTTGGGCTTGTGCTGTCTGTTAGTGACAAGATAAGTGATTTTTCCCAGTTGATCTGTAACCCAGATTGTTGACCGAATTTTATGTATTCCCTTAAAAGCGGATTTAAGTGCAGTTCTGGATTCTTAACATATAGCACCATGTCATCCGCGTAGAGCGAGATGTGTATGGGACGCGTAGGCATTTGTAGGGCAGAACAGTGATGGTGTTGCCTGATTTTACGGGCCAGCGGTTCTAAGATTAACTTGAATAGCATCGGTGAGAGCGGGCAACCCTGCCTGGTGCCTCGGCATATCTGAATGGGTTCCGAAATATACTTGTTTATTCTAATGCGTGCTGTTAAGTTTGTGTACAACATTGAAATCCATCCTAGAAAGATAGGGGGAAATCCCATACGTACCAAAACCGCTTGAATAAAGGACCAGTCAATAGTATCGAATGCTTTAGCAGCATCTAGCAATACTGCCACAGCCTTCGTCTCAGGGGCCAGATAATGCGCCAACGCAAACAATGTGCGCGCGTTATGTGTGGTGGCCCTATCTGGTATGAATCCGGATTGATCAGGTCTTATTAATAGGGGCATAAGCGGTTTCAGCCTATCAGCTAGCAAACTAGCTATGATCTTTGTATCTACATTTAATAGCGAAAGGGGGCGATATGAGTCACATTTATCCTCCTCCTTGCCTGGCATTAAGAGCGCAATGAGCAAGGCTTCCCTCATAGACACTGGCAAGGTCTGGGCCTCATGTGCTGCCCCATAAAGCCTCACTAAGTGCGGAGTGAGCAAGTCTGCAAACATTTTATAAAATTCCGTCACAAAGCCATCAGGCCCCGGCGCTTTGCTGTTAGGTAATCGCTTAATGGTATCAGTGACCTCTTCCACTGTTATAGGACGCGCTAGGTATGCCCTGTGTCCATCTGCCAGCCATGCCATTTCCACATCTTCCATATATATTAGTAAATCTGCCTGCGGGGGTGACGGGCGCGCTTCATAAAGCGTACCATAAGTTGCCATAAATTCTTTCATTATCCCTTTAATGTCTCTAACCACCTCTCCTGTCGGGGTACAAACGGACGTTACATTTTGTGGCGTTTTCCCTGAGCATATTTTGTCAGCCAGTGCCCTGCCCGGCCTGCCCCCCTCTCCATATCTCCGAGCGGTCGCTCGCTTAGACACATAATTAAGTTCGTCAGGCGCAAATTTCCTATGTTCTACTAATAGGGTTTGAATTTCCCCCAGTACCTTGGTGTCTCCTGTCTGCGTGTATACCTGTTCTAATTCTTGTATGGCCTTTTCTCGTGTGTGTAGTTGCTGTCGTATATCCTTTAGGATACCTGAGGTTGTACTGATACACACACCCCTAATCGTGGCCTTAATGGCTTCCCAAAGTAGACCTGGGTCCTCAGTTGTTGGGCAGTTCAGATCAAAATAATCTACTATTGCTGTATGTATGGTGGTGACATATAAGGGGTCTCGCAACGCAGCTGCGTTGAAACGCCAAGTGAAAGGTGGTGGCTCATATTGCGGGATGTTAACCTCCAGCATCACCGGATTGTGGTCGGACAGTGTTCGTGGCATGTGTTTGATACATGTAACCCATGTTAGTACTTCTTGCGTGCCCAGCCAGTAGTCCAGCCTGGACCAACTATTATTTGCTGCGTTAATGTGCGTCGCTGTTGTCTCCCCCGGGTTACCAACCCTCCACATATCCACCATTCGCAAGTCGTCCATGGCATCCTGGAGCATTGTTCTTGCATTCCCATGTTGTTCCAGCGTGTGTTTCGCCCTGTCTAAAGTGTCATGCAGTGTCACGTTAAAATCGCCCCCCATATTATGTGATCCGTCTGTACCTCAGCAATGCATTGCCACACATCCCTGAAGAACCCCGGGTCATCAATGTTAGGGCCATAGGTGTTCACCAACACTATCCGCCGTCGTCTAACCGTACCTGCCACAACAACGCTTCTCCCTTCTGTATCCCTGTGTGTGTGCGTGATCGCAAAGTGTGTCCCCTTCCTTATTAGAATGCTTACCCCCCTGGAGTAAGATGAGTAGTTCGAGCTGGTTACAGATTCAGCCCATTTAGCTCCTAATGTGGATGTGCTGTTGCGTGCCATGTGCGTTTCCTGTAAGAAGACTATGTCAATATGTAATCGGTCAAAATATGCAAACATCTGCCTGATCTTTTTCGGGTTGCCCAGGCCTCGTACATTCCATGTGAGGAGTTTCAGCGTACTATTTCGCGACATGAGCTTGTGTGTTCATGGCATCATTACTTGTTAGGTATTGTCGTTGCATCTGATAATATAGGTCTGCAGGACCACATAATGCACAATTGAAAAGCAACAATGGTTTGAAATGAGGTAATTCACTATTCGCATGGTAGTTCATGACTAAGGAGTTTGCCATGCTTCTCAGACACAGAGGTTGTAGCTCATTAAAACCCGGATCCCCCGCCCTCCCACCTCCCACCTTAGCACCCAAACTTTGCCAAAGCCATCCCTCAACAACTTTTAACTTCAATAGAGAACATGTTTTGGGGCGCACCCGCCTGGGGGTGTCACCAGGTTCACACATCTTCATCCACATAGTGGACGTGGACAGACGCATGCGTAATCATCAATGTAGTGCTTATACTAATCCTTCTCTCTTCCTCCAATCCGCCAAATAGAAGTAGCGGTGCTAAACAAAGCAAACATAGTCCTCCAGACCCACAACAGCCCAGTTACATAGTTCAGCAATATATCGTGCCCGTGCTACCCATATATCTTGCCCAGTCGGATAGTTAGTTCGACGACATTTGCAACCAAAGTGTCTTCCAGAGGCACACAGCATACCTCCTGTGCCATGTGGCCTGTCTCACACCCTCCTACTGTTGCATGCCCTCTGGGTACTCACTGCGTAAATGTTCCTCCAGCGGCATATCTCTATCGAAGTCAGTTTGCACAGTATGATCGTGATTGCACCGCCATGGCCTTGTCCATTTCAGTTGCATTTTTCGTATCGTACAGTAGTCCCAGCACGTGTCCATAGCTACTTCAGGCCGATGTCATTTTCGTATGATCCGTAGAGCAGTCTAGAATCGACATGATCAAGTCCGATTAGTCCACCTCACTCGTCGGTTCATCGCGATCTTGAGCCTTCCGCTGCTTCCCTTGGGTCTTGAGATAGTCCTGTGCAGCCTGCACTGTCTGCAGAATAACAGGTTTTCCTACATTAGTGATTTTAAGTTTCGCCGGGTATAGCATGGGGTACTCCAGACCAAGTTCGCGCAATTTCTTTTTTACCGGAGCGAATTCCTTCCGTGCTAGTTGCACCGCCATGGTGTGATCGGGATAGAACTCCAGGGTGTTTCCCTGATGGGTGACCTTACCCATTTCCCTGGCAAGCCGTAGGATCGTGTCTCTATCCCTATAATTTAGCACGCGGGTTATGATCATGCGCGGGGCAGCACCAGGTTTCGGCACGGGCGCCAGAGAACGATGTGCACGTTCTATTAAGAACATCGAGGACAATTTTTCTGCGCCAAAGATCTCCCTCAGTAGTGTCTCAACATAGGTTTCCATTCTCCCAGTGTTGGTGGACTCCGGCAGGCCCGAAATTCGGATATTATTGCGCCTAGACCTGGCTTCCTGGTCCTCCACCTTAGCACGCAGGCTCTCCACCGTTTTTTCCAGACCACCGCAGACCTTCGATGTGGTTCTGTGGTCGTCTTCCACCTTGGAAATCCGCTGTTCCGCCTCTACAATCCGCCCGTCGTGCTGTTCAATCTTCGCCGCCATATTGTCCACTCTCTGCATCACATTATCTAGTTTGCCATTCATCTCCTGCAGACTCTGCTGGATCGCTCGTAGTACCGATTCCATGCCCGTTCCCTCTGTCAGCTCTTGGTCGCCTTCTATTTCTGGGTCAGTTGCGTTATTTTTAGCCTGTTTCCTTGTTTCAAATGGGAGCTTGGTCTGCTGCTTGTCTGGTTTCCCCATGTCCCTGTGCTGCAGAGGCGAGTTGTGCCTGGTTGTCCTCGGGCTACCAGCCGTTGGAGTACTGGTAGTAGAGATGGCGCGATGCGCTGATGTCGCGGTCCCCCACTTCGCGGCGCGTCTATTCATCAGCCGATTTATTTGCATGGAGTTACTGCTGGGCCTGTGTCTGTAGTGCGCTTGATTGTTTTAACGGTCGCTGCTACTTGGGGACCCCATGGTGCATACGTGTGTCTTGGCGCGCCAACTCAGTGCTCACTTGATAAGAGAAATCCTCCTTGGAGCCGGGCGTGCGTTGTGCTGATAGTTGGAACTCCCGCAGATGATCGGCGCATTCCCCTGTGTCGCTGGTAACTTGTGCACCTCTCGCCCCGTGAAAGCCGCGGTTCTCCCCTCTCACAGTGTGCTCAGTGACTTAGGCGCGCTGCCCTGGGGATCGCAGTCCTGCCCTCTCGGCCACAGCTGTGGGGTGCGCTCGTCCCGCATGTATTTTCAGAGCCCTTTCCATCCGCCAAGTAGAGAAGAAAGGTTCCGCAGTGTCTGCTCCGTTTGTCCGCTCCCCGGGCAGCCGTCGCTTCAGGTCAGATGCGTTCCAGCGTCGCCGCCATCTTGTTGTCGCTGGAACGCACGGTGCAGTACGGTGTTTCCTTTCTCAGCTGCGGCCCCCAGTCTCTTTTCAGCCTCGCATATTATACGTTACCTCCATTCCACTTGGTTCCAGGCAGGCAACTGTCCGCACCTTCCTCCGCTTGTCACTTAACTGCAATTTCGCCGATCGTCAGGCGTGGCCATTTTGTAACATCTCCGGCATCGCTGCACCCTCTGACCTTAATATCTCTCCGTAGCCCTTATAGAGTCACATACGTGCCATGAGTGTATCGGTCCCGTGTTCCGACACCGATTTCTTGTTGTGTCTCGGCAGTAGCGGCGGCTTGGAAGGGTCAAAGGCAGCTAGAATCGCGCCCGTCCGGCGGAGCTGACACACTAGCCAGCCATTCCGCAGTGCGCCCTCTAGCGCCCCCCGCTATGTTTAATATATTGTTTTGTTTCTCCTTGTCTCTTAATGTTGAGGTCTGACTAATATTGTAGGAACCTTTTTTTAGTGAGAAAAACTACCAACCCATTTGCACCACTGGGCCAGATGTATGACCACCTCGCATTTTACGCTCAATTGCGAGTCGCAATTTGAAATGTACAACAGTGTCAGAGACACTGATTGCCATTCCCACTGGGGTCGCAAAATGCGAGGTTCATGAATATTAATGAGCCACTCGCAATTTGTGACCCCATAGGGAATAGCTGGCCCTCCCAGGGATGATGGCCTGCTGGGCCACCATGGTTGGGACTGCTTCAATAAAGCAGTGTTTTAATTTTTAAATGCAGCATGTTTTTATTAAAAGAAAATGAGATGCATAAAAAAAAAAAAATTTTGTTTCATTTTTTAAGGGCAGGTAGTGGTCCCTGGGATTACTGCCTGCCCTTAAAAAATATTTTTAGAGCCAGTCACAAAGGGGAACCACCCTCTTGATGAGGGAGGCGAATTTGGAGTGTTTTATGACCACAATTGTGGTCGCAAGACATTCATACATAGCTAGAGAGTTGCTATTTGGAAAGGAACACCCAATCCTAATAGCGAGTCGCAAAACACTATTTTGGAGTCGCAATTTTTTGCGAGTCGCAAAATAGTGTTTGTACATGGACATGTAGCCCCCCTGTGTGACCTGAGCCCGCTGCTGCTCGCTTCGGTTGGTATCCCGCTTCTACTGCCTCCATTGCTTTGCTTACTGTATTTACTGTGCTGTGTATTTACTGTGCTTCCTCTGTTGGTTTTGTTCTATTGTCCACCCTTGTGCCCCCATTTCTACTTGGTTTCCCCTTTTGCCTTCTGTGACCCCCACCCGCTCCCCACCTCAGGGTTCCCGCCGCTGTGTCCCCCGTGGACACGCCCCCCTGCGATCCCATTCGCCACCCCGCTCCCGCCTCCCAGCTGCTCCTCCCTCCCACATCCCCTGATATGGAGGACGCGCGCAGCGGGCGCGCCGCTGGCGCGCCAAAGGTGCGCCTAAGGTAAGCACGTCTGCGCCCGTCCGTGCCTGGACTGCGCCCAGCGCCAGGACCCCGCAAATGCCACAATGCCTGCCTCCTCTACGATTCCAGCACCCCCCATGCGCTCAACGATGGACGATCACGCACCTGCTGCTTGGCTGCTCTGAGGCGCACCCAAGGACCATTCTTCTGTCGGAACTATAGCTTCACCAGCATCTGACCCGCCAACCCACCCACTGAAGAACCCAACTTCCTCAGATGCATCCTGCTCAACACCCGCTCCGCCTGCAAACACGCCGTTGAACTCTGGGACCTACTTGACACCAACGCCCCACACCAACGCCCCAGACGTCGCCTTCCTGACGGAGACCTGGCTGACCCCCTCCTTGGCACGGAACATCACCATAGCCACCCGGAAGGCTACAAGATCACCCGCAAATACCTCAACAAAGGAGTAGGAGGAGGTATTGCCATCGTCCACAGAAACACTCTCAAAATATCGACAGACACCGACGACACCCTCAGCACCGCCGAACACCTGCACTTCCAGATCTACACCGACCCAACACCACCCTCAGAGGCACCCTCATCTACAGACCCCCTCGGACCCTGACCACAGTTCAGCGACTCCATCACCGACTTCATCATCAAACACACCCTCACCTCCACGGACAACAACAACAACTCCAACTTTTCCACCCTGATCGACAACCTCACCAACCTTGGACTCAGACAACTCATCACAACTCCCACCCACTCTGCCGGCCACACGCTGACATCATCTTCTCAGCAAGCTCACACGTCATCTTCAACCGCACCACCGAACTCCACTGGACCGACCACCGCTGCATCCACTTCCCCTTCCGGAAACCCACCACACACCACGGCACCCAGCAGATGCCTCGCCGCAGCTGGAGCAAGGTCACCGAGGACCAGCTAACCACCGCCCTCGCCCAGAGTCCACCCACAGACCCGACTGGCCCTGACACCAAAGCCCGCAGCCTCAGACAAGGGATCAATGACTGCGCCAACACCCTCGCCCCGCTCAAGAAGCCCCCAACACCCACACCAGCAAGAGAGCCGGCTGGTTCCCTGAAGACCTCCAGGCCTCCAAGTGAACCTACCGAAAACTACAAAAAAACTGGACCTGCGAACGAACACCGGAAAGCTACACAGCCCACAGGAATGCCACCCGCTGACACCAATACCTCATCAGTTCCGCCAAAGGGACCTCTTTCAAAGACCGCCTAGACAACAACGCACACAACAGCAAAGAGCTCTTCAGCATTGTGAAAGAACTCTCCAACCCCAGCTTCAACACCAATGATATCCCACCGTCACAAGACCTGGGCTACTCGCTGACCACCTTCTTCCATCACAAGATCACTGACATCCATGACAGCTTCGACACCGTCACCATCCCAGCAACCACCGATACACCTGCACCCACAACCACCACCCGCACCATCCGCCTGCCTGCCTGGACCAGCATCAACGACGACGACACCATCAAGATCATGAACACCATCCACTCCGGATGCCCGGAAGACCCCTGCCCACACCACATCTTCAACAAAGCCAGCAGCACCATTGCACCCCACCTCCGGAAAACCATCTACATCTCCTTTGAGACAGCAACCTACCCGGAGAGCTGGAAGCATGCAGAGATCAACGCTTTACTCAAGAAACATAAGGCGGACCCCAAGGACCTCAAGAACTTCCGACCTATCTCCCTGCTCCCGTTCCCGGCGAAGGTCATTGAAATAGCCGTCAACAAACAACTGACCAGCTTCCTCAAAGAGAACAACATCCTGGATACGTCCCAGTCTGGGTTCCGCAGCAACCACAGCACCGAAACTGCCCTCATCGCCGACATCATCAGGACCCTGCTCTACAATGGAGAAACCACTGTCCTCATCCTTCTGGACCTGTCAGACGCCTTCGACACGGTCTGCCACCGCACACTAATAGAATGCCTCCACGATGCAAGAATCCACGAGAATGCCCTGGACTGGACCACCTCCTTCCTCTCCAGCAGAACTCAGAGCATCCGCCACCACCCCTTCTGCTCGGAAGCCACCGAGATCATCTGCGGCGTACCCCAAGGCTCATCCCTCAGCCCAACACTGTTCAATGTCTACATGGCACCGCTCACCCACGTCACCCGACGGCACAGCCTCAACATCATCTCCTACGCCGATGACACCCAGCTGATCCTCTCCCTCACCAATGACCCCCACACCGCCAAAACCAACCTCCACGAAGGAATGAAGGCCGTCGCCGAATGGATGAGACACAGCCGACTGAAGCTGAACTCTGACAAGAAGTAGGTCCTCATCCTCGGATCCACCCCCTCGGCCTGGGACAACTCCTGGTGGCCGACTGTACTAGGAGAACCCCCTACACCCACCGGCCATGCACGCAGCCTAGGGGTCATCCTCGACTCCACCCTCTCCATGACGAAGCAGGACAACGCCGTCTCCTCCTCCTGCTTGAACACCCTCCGCATGCTTCGCAGGATCTTCAAGTGGATCCCCACTGAAACAAGAAGGACGGTCACCCAGGCCCTCATCATCAGCAGATTGGCTACGGAAACGCCCTTTATGCAGGAGCCTCGCATAACTCCTGAAACGACTCCAACGCATCCAGAATGCCTCTGCACGCCTGCTCCTCGACATCCATCACCTCAGCCACATCACACCCCACCTGAGAGACCTGCACTGGCTCCCAATCAACAAGAGGATAACCTTTAAGCTCCTCACCCACACACACAAAAAACTCGACAACACCGGACCAGCGTACCTCAACAACCGACTCAGCCTCTACACCCCCACCCGCTAGCTCCGCTCTGCAGACTGCCCCCTCGCCGCCACCCCCCGCATCGAAAGCGTGACCACCGGTGGCAGATCTTTCTCCCATCTCGCTGCCAAAACGTGGAACACCCTCCCCATCTGCCTACGGCGACCAAAGACCTCCTGACCTTCAGAGACTCCTCAAGACCTGGCTCTTCGAACAGTAGCAGCGTTCCCCCCCTAGTGCCTTGACACCCTCACAGGTATGTAGTGCGTGTTACAAATGCTATGATTGATTGATACTAACTAATATCAAATGATATATAAGAAATATTTGTGATAGATATTGTTTCCCTTTTCTTCCCCCCGGTTTTTGCTTTGACAGGAAAAAAGTCCCTCAGTTAGTTTAACCGGCAAGAAGGGTGTTTGCCCCATTACACAACACACAAACATCAAACACAGTGCTCAAGGATTTGTCTTCTTTTTGCTCCTGCACAAGTTCTGCAATATGGCGCCAGTTTTCTAAGAGCAGAGACAGGTTTACAGAGACTCTGATAAAACCTTACAGGTAGTAAATGCCAGGCCTCTGAGTGCAATGGGTGGTTGACCAGGACTAAACCAGGTCTCATCCTCTTGCCAAACAATGTTCTTGGCTTTCATAGGTTAGAATTTAAAAGGATCACTCAGAAGATCCCATAGTTCACAAAAAAACATAATATCTGACAAAACAGCATTGCTGTTTTCTTAGATAACGATTTAATATTAACTTTGTTAAGATTTTGAGTGACCTCCCTGTTGTGAAGGGCTTGGTAATAGCAGATATCTGCCCCCTCTGGATTATGAGACTTACAGCAATACCATGGATCTGTTTAGTTTCCCCTTGGAGATACTGGCTGCTAAACATTTCACAAGAGTTTGAAATTCAGGGGCAATATTCGAGCACCTGTAAATCCTGTCAACTAACCCTCCCCACCCCAAAGCTGGTGATACCCCTGATATCAGTAAATGTGCAGGGAAAAAATAACTGAGAGTATTCAATTGCAATAAGCACTTATGTTTTTCTAGAGAATGTTTAGGAACTGCCACCCTAATAGATGAGCTAGGTGCAGGATTCCTGCACTGGATCCTCTCCCTCACCAAGGACCCCATCACCCCCAAAGCCAACCTCCATGAAGGAATTAAGGCCGTTGCCGACTGGATGAAGACCAGCCGTCTGAAGCTAAACTCGGACAAAACGAAGGTCCTCATCCTCTGCTCCAACCCCTCAGCCTGGGACGACTCCTGGTGGCCAACGGCATTGGGGGCAGCCCCGACCCCCACCGACCACACACACAACCTGGGAATCATCCTCAACTCAATGCTCTCAATGACCAAGCAAGTCAACGCCGTCTCATCCTCCTGCTTCAGCACCCTCCGCATGCTGCTCAAGATCTACAGATGGATCCCGACAGATAAAAGAAAGACAGTCACCCAGGCCCTCGTCAGCAGCAGAATCGACTACGGAATTGCCCTAACGCAGGAGCTCCGACCAAGCTCATCAATCGACTACAACGCATCCAAAACGCCTCGGCACGACTGATCCTCGATGTACCATGACACGGACACATCACCCCCACCTGAGAGACCTGCACTGGCTCCCCGTCAACAAGAGGTAGACTGGCAGTGGCCCTCCCATCCCACCTAAAACATTCACACCATGGGAGGAGAAGGTGCTTGCCATACTGCTTCCTGAGAGTCTCACAGGAGTAGCCGGGGGAGGAGAGGCTGGTAAGTACAAACCAATGCCAGACAGCACACTGAGAAGTACTACCTTGCAATACCTAAACACCATTACACTGTCCACCCTCACCCAACAGGTAGCTAGTCATCTTGCTTAGTAGGCCTGTATGGGGGAGGGAGGGAGGCCTGCACTACCACTCCCACCATGCCCCCTGGCCTACAGCTGAGCAGGATACAGGCCTCCCCCACCCAGGAGCAAGTGTCAGCCATTGCACTGTCCACCCTCACCTAACTGGTAGGTAGCCATCTTGTATTGCAGGACTGTTTGGGGGTGGGAGGCCTGCACTAACACTCCCGGCACCCCCCATGTCCCACACCCCAGCTGCATGGAGGCACACCCACCCAGGAGCATGTGTCTGCCATTGCACTGTTCACCAAACAGATTTACAGGTAGGTAGCCATCTTGTATTGGAGCACTGTTTGGGGGTGGGAGGCCTGTATCACTACTCCCAGCAAGCCCCCTGGCCCACACTCCAGCAGCATGGAGGCACCCCCACCCAGGAGCATGTGTCAGCCATTGCACTGTCCACCCTCACCTAACAGGTAGGTAGCCATCTTGCATTGGAGCACTGTTTGGGGGTGGGAGGCCTGTATCACTACTCCCAGCATGCCCCCTGGCCCACAATCCAGCAGCATGGAGGCACCCCCACCCAGGAGCATGTGTCAGCCATTGCACTGTCCACCCTCACCTAACAGGTAGGTAGCCATCTTGTATTGGAGCACTGTTTGGGGGTGGGAGGCCTGCACTACCTCTCCCCGCCCCCCCATCCCACACCCCAGCAGCATGGAGGCACCCCCACCCAGGAGCATGTGTCAGCCATTGCACTGTTCACCAAACAGACTTACAGGTAGGTAGCCATCTTGTATTGGAGCACTGTTTGGGGGTTGGAGGCCTGTATCACTACTCCCAGCATGCCCCCTGGCCCACACTCCAGCAGCATGGAGGCACACCCACCCATGAGCATGTCAGCCATTGCACTGTTCACCAAACAGACTTACAGGTAGGTAGCCATCTTGTATTGGAGCACTGTTTGGGGAGGGAGGCCTGCACTATCACTCCCAGCTCCCCCCCGTCCCACACCCCAGCAGCATGGAGGCACCCCCACCCAGGGGCATGTGTCAGTCATTGCACTGTTCACCAAACAGACTTACAGGTAGGTAGCCATCTTGTATTGGAGCACTGTTTGGGGGTGGGAGGCCTGCACTACCACTCCCAGCACCCCCCGTCCCACACCCCAGCAGCATGGAGGCACCCCCCACCCAGGAGAATGTGTCAGCCATCGCACTGTTCACCAAACAGACTTACAGGTAGGTAGCCATCTTGTATTGGAGCACTGTTTGGGGGTGGGAGGCCTGTATCACTACTCCCAGCATGCCCCCTTGCCCACACTCCAGCAGCATGGAGGCACCCCCACCCAGGAGCATGTGTCAGCCATTGCACTGTCCACCCTCACCTAACAGGTAGGTAGCCATCTTGTATTGGAGGACTGTTTGGGAGTGGGAGGCCTGCACTACCACTCCCAGCACCCCCCGTACCACACCCCAGCAGCATGGAGGCACCCCCACCCGGGTGCATGTGTCAGCCATTGCACTCTTCACCCTCACCTAACAGGTAGGTAGCTATCTTAACTCTTCCTGATGTGTGTTTGTGGTAGACCTGCATCCCTAAACGCAACAGCTATTGCATGCTTGGCATTGACATTCAACATGTATGAGTAAATGATGTTCGTCTGCACTATGATATTACACACAGTGTTGCCATGAATTGTACTACTGGTGACTTCATAATTGTGTAGTGTACAGACAGTCGATGATACGCAGATGACACAATATTTGCACAGTGCCCAACACTGACCATTCCCCATCTACTCCACAGGTGATGAAGAACTCACTGCTGAGGACCACCCCAATGACCAGCAGAGCCAATCTCCACCTCTGGCACATGGACTCTCAGATGTGGACTCCCCGGACAGTTTGGACGATGAGCTCCGGTCTGGCCCATCTGGTGTGCCACAGACTCAGAGGTCCCAGGCCCCCCATCCTCCCCACCACTGCGTCTGCTGCAACAACAGCGCAGCAGACCCCTGCTGTCACGGCATCTGCCTCCACCGCAGCCACCACCACCACCACCGCCACTACCACTAGTACCACCAGTACCACCTGCAGCACCCTCCCTGTCCCAGGGGATGACCAGCCCACAGCAACGACTGTGGAGGGCAGGGAGAGAGTGCGTGGACTCACAGTGGCGAGGCAAGAGGTCCGTGGCAGCAGAGCAGGTGGGAGGGCCAGAGTCACCACCAGACCTCGGGAGGACTGGACCACTTCACCAGAGTTGTGCAGGCCTACCAAGAGGTCCAGGGACAAAGTGGCCGGTCCGATGAACTATTAAGGGAGCTCATCCTGCTGATGAGGTCCATCTATAACCGCCTTGGACAGATGGTGGACCTCATGGGCCAGCAAGTGGCGTTGCAGAGGGACAGGCCTGTGTCCCAACCACCACCTCCGTCCACTCCTGTTGTGCCACAGGATGACAGTGCACCATCCTCCCGTGCGCCAACAGAGAGGGGCGAGTCCTCTGACGCTGCTGGTCATTCAGCAGGCTCCCCACCTCCAAAAAGATCTATCGGGGCATCCAAAGAAGAGCCTGGAAGTCTCTGGAGGGAAAGCACCTGCCACACGCCAGTCACGGAGACAGCCGTGAAGACAACCCTCTTCCCCACTGCATTCACTGTTTGGACTGTCTTTCCCCACATTGCCTTGGCAATGTCACCTGTCTGTTGGACTGGGTCACCACATCCATGTGGTGTCTACTCTTGCATCTCATCGACCACGACTGTCAACTCACTGCTCATTCCCCTACCTTCATGTAAATATTCCCGCACAATTCACATGTCCACTTTCAAAATAAAATACCTGACGCACCTGATTTTGTGCATTATCGTTTTTAGTGCAATATTTACAGTGTTGACAATGTCCATGATGTGTCCAAATGATGTACAGTATGTAGGGCAGTATTCTTCTGTAGCACCTAGGGAGACACAACAGAACAACAGTCACTGGTCTCATTGTCGCATCACAAGCAGAAAGCTACCCAAAACATAGACAAGACACAACAGGCATACCAGACAATGGGCTGCAGGTGTGAACAAATAGGGTCCAGCATACGTCCCCATATGGAACATCAATGTCACATTTACCACACACAGGTGACTGAACGTGTGCCTGTTGGTTACATCCGCGCATAGCCCTTCACAACAACAGCAACCACACCAGACAATGTACACGTTGTACCTCGTCACCCACCTTCAAGTGAAGTAGCGGTCGATGAGCTGCTGGCACAAGTCTACTCCTTCCTCCTCTCCACTGTCCTCATCACTGGACTCAGGTCCTTGAGCAGGTGGTGGCCTCGGTTCCTCACCATCATCCAGGAGCAGGGGGACCCCCTTGTGGATGGCCAGGTTGTGCAGCATACAGCATGCCACAATGATCTTGCACACCTTGCCAGGCGAGTATGCAGTGCACCTCTGGTCCTGTCAAGGCAGCGGAATCTTGACTTCAGCAGGCCAAAAGTCCGTTCGATTACCCGTCGGGTCCTGCCATGGGCCTCATTGTAGCGGATGTCAGCCGGGGTCCTGGGATTCCTGAGGGGGCTCAACAGCCATGGCCTACTGGGATATGCTAAGTCACCTGTGAATGACAAACACCCATTTCAATGTTGCACAGCCAGAGTGCATCAGGTAACACACAGCACGCCTTATCAGTAGGCATACTCACCCACAATCCAAGCACGCTCGGGATGGTCATGTCCGCAAGGCACACCACCTGCACATTGATGGAATGATAATGTTTGCGCTTCCTATAAATGTGCTCCGTCGCCTGTGGTGCCACCAGACCTACATGGGTGCAATCGATGGCACCAACAACATGTGGGATGCACCCAAGGGGATAGAAGTCTCCCTTCACGGCAGCCAATTCTCCTCCCCTAGGGAAATGGTTGTAGCGATTCGATACAGCATCATGGCTGCAAGAACATCCCTCAGCACCATGCTGAACATGGGCTGCGACATCCCTCCAGCGCTAGCCACGGTCTCCTGGAAGGAACCTGTCGCAAAAAAAGTGGAGTGCTGCCATCACCTTCTATGTGGGTGTGAATGCCGTTGGATAGTGACGGCAAGGCTACAGGTGGGGCTCCAAAATATCACACAGGATCTTCAGTGTTGGTCTATCCAGGCTGAATGTCCGTATTATTGCCTCATTCTCCATGTCCTCCAGCACTGTCAGGTGACGTAGGAGATTTGGCCTCCTCCTAGTTGAGATGTAAAATTGAAAAAGTCAGTGACAACCATCATGAGATGGCCACAGCACATACCATCAATGAGATCATGGGAAAACAAAGACTGCCTGAGAGATGCATGGCACACCAGGTTACATGGGTGACCTTTTGATACACACAGAGGGCACATCTCTCCACTGACAACAAGTGCCACAAACACATCGGGGAATGTGAATGCGCACATACTGGAGAACACAATTTACATGTGCAGGCAAGGTGGTGCAACATCCGCCAATGTCTTTGAAATTACCATGTCTGTATCATACCCATCTGCTGTACCTGTCACACCTCAATGCATCATGTAAACTCCGCACACATCCATCAACACAATGATCACAGTATCAGGAAAACTTTCAGTTGTGTGCATGAGCTGTTGTGAATCCACCAGTCTGATACGATACAATGCAGTGACGCAAGCCTTGTCAAGGTTATCACTGACCCACAACAAATTGATTTGTACTACATCATTAACACCAGCTCAAGAGTGTCAAGCATCATCAGCCATCAAATGCATAACTAACATGGCAGGGACCACAGACCAAAGTGTGTCACACTGAACGTACGTCCACCTGTGGATTACATGGAAGTATGGCATTGTGTGTACAATGATGTGCCCTTCATCATATTGCTGCTGTGTACTGATACACTCTTCAGGATTGACATAGCCATTAATGGTCATGAAAATAGCGGTACCTACCGCCTGTCCCCGGCGGTGTGACACCAGCACCACCCCCTTCACAAGTGCGGTAGCCATTGGCATATGGGCATGTGTACATGGCGGTGGGCATGCTCCGCCGCATGCATCGCGGTACCTACCGCCTGTCCCCGGCGGTGTGACACTAGCACCACCCCGTTCACAAGTGCGGTAGCTATTGGCATATGGGCATGTGTACATGGCGGCGGCCATGCTCCGCCGCATGTATCGCGGTACCTACCGCCTGTCCCCGGCGGTGTGACACCAGCACCACCCCCTTCACAAGTGCGGTAGCCATTGGCATATGGGGATGTGTACATGGCGGTGGGCATGCTCTGCCGCATGCATCGCCGTACCTACCGCCTGTCCCCGGCGGTGTGACACCAGCACCACCCCCTTCACAAGTGCGGTAGCCATTGGCATATGCGCATGTGTACATGGCGGTCGGCATGCTTCGCCACCGTGGAGGCGTCATTGGCTACTTTTGAATGATGCACCACCGCGGTAGCGCACCCCTGGCACCCGCGGTGCATCACAGCCATGGAGCATTGCCTACAGCCAATGGGAGCGATGATCGCGGTGGCATGATGCAGATTTAAAAGTTGCGGAAGGTGTGCTCCGCCACCGCGTAGGCGGTCATTGGATACTTTTGAAAGAGGCAGACCTGGACAACCAATTGTTGCTGCTTTGCAGCTTCCAAACGACCCCAGGGGGCAATAAATCTGTGGGAGTGATCCTCACATTTCCACTGCTCACACACAGACCCTGCTGCCTGGGACCCTCTCCTGCTGCTGCCTGAAGAGTCTGCTGCCTGGGACCCTATCCTGCTGCTGCCCGAAGAGCCTGCTGCCTGGGACCCTCTCCTGCTGCTGTCTGGGACCCTCTCCTGCTGCTGCCTGGGACCCTCTCCTGCTGCTGCCTGAAGAGCCTGCTGCCTGGGACCCCTCACCACTCACTACCACCACAGGTGTTCCATGTCCACAGGGATGGCAAGGACAGAGAAGATCTGTGCCAGTCCATTCACAAGTGAGGAGCTTGAGGTCCTTGTGGGCGAGGTGCTGGCACAGTACCCAAGGCTGTTTGGTGGTCCCAATGTAGTGGTAAGTCACCATTAAGGTGGCTGCAGGGCAGGGGGTGTCAGACGTGTAGTTGCGCAGCTGCAGTATATGCCAGGTGGCGTGGTGGCATGTGACACACTGACAGACAAGCTGTCTCCAGGGCAAGGGAGTGTGTGTGTCACAATGTCACTCTTTTATATGCCTGGACTGTGTGTGTTGTGTGTTACATTGTCAGACATACAGAGCCAACGGTTGATAGCCATGTAGGTGCCAGGACAGTATTTGCATATGTGAATATTTCTGTGTGCACCTGTAGTCTGAGTCAGTGTGACCCAGAGAGTAGATTCAGTGCCTGCCCACCAAAACGATTATACATCACCAAACTTACATGCTCCTTGCTCCAGTTCCTTCACACTGAATAGTAGATATGCCAAATCTATGCCCTGGATTACTGCAGACCTACACACTTCTGTCGATGCATATTGTGTTTTGGCATCATGCATTTGTGGGAATATCATGGAGCATATACCCCCCAATGTGTACATGCAATCACAAATGTCTGGACCATGCATAATACCCTTGTGAGGGGTCCCCCAGTTTTGGAGGGAGGGAGGTTACAATTAGTCATGAGTCTGTGTCTTGCTACACACACCAGCGTAAGGCCTTGTGGAGGGCCATTGCAGAAAAGGTGCGAGCCCTGGGGGTTTCAAACAGATGACGCACCCACTGTCACAAGAGGAGGGACGACATCAGCCGGCTGGCAAAGCAAGTGGCAGAGATGACCTTGGGGATGCTACCACGCACTGGGCGTTTGGCACGGCGCAGCATGACTCCACTGATGGCCCCCATCTTGGCAGTGACTCATCCAGACCTGGATGCACGTCTGAGGGAGCATCGGCAGCAAGGCAGGGGTGGTGAGTATCTGATCTGGGGAGGGTGACATTTCCTGGGAGTGGATGCATGTGAACAGGGCCTGTGGCTCCGGAGACCCGTGTGATGTGCGTGCGGTGCTGTGATGTGCTGTGTAATGTGAGTGGCTGCTGTGATGTGTCCTTCTATCAGGCATTGGCCCACCCTGGCCTTAATGAGCTGATAACCCCTGCTGTACTTTCGCATTGCCAGATAGGTTAGGCTCCACATGGTCATTCTTCATTGGGATAGTGCGGGGAATCCATAATGGGGTGAACTGCAGTGTCAACTTTCTGAGTGTGACTTCAGGTATGCCTACTTTGCATGCACCATGATCGTTGTGTTGTAATTTGGCAGTGATTAGGTTAGCATTTAGCTCAGCTACACAAACCTTCATTGTTAACTTGACCATGTTTGCGGAGGCCATTTTGTATTTCCTGGCTTCCATTTTAAATGAACGTGCTGCCTCGTGGACAGCATGCCCTTTTGTCCTTTCTCTGTACCGATGACCATTTAACTTGCCCAGCAACTGGCTATTTTTAGCACTGGTCAAGCTCACTCATGCGTACTCGAACATTTAGATTAGTGAACGGTCACCTCTCATGAATGTTCTCCAAAACTGACCAGTGGTACTAAACTCCTCCCACGAGTTGGCTGTGTTCCAAAAATGCCCTTATATGTACCTAAACTGTGCAAAAGTATACCGCCTACCCTTTTTATTGCTGTCGAAATTGTATAAAAGAGGTCACGCACCGATGTCCGGTGTGATACTTCTTGCATTACGGAAGGGTGCTGTAGGATTGTACCACCACCCCATGGGGTCCTAATAAACTTGTCTTTTGCATTTCCAGTTTCCGTGCCAACTTCTATTCTATGGTGATCGAGAGTTTTTTGCAGAGTATGTAGATCTGTTGAAACCCAATACCACAGTTGAGGCCCACACATCAGACAACAATGTGCCCCAGGTTACCACATGGTGCTTGCTATGGCCTACTTGGGATTGTGGACTGTAATGACCTAATAGATGTGTGTGTCGTCCCCTCCTGTTTCCTGTAGGTCTGACATTGGTAATAAGTGTTGTATCCACATCATGTCCCTAGGGCAGCGAGAGTTGGGGAGTGGGGCACTCCATCTATGGGCAGGGAGTAGTGCTGTGTTGCATGTACATGGCTAATTCATGGCATATTTTCTGTGTTACAGGCACTGTTGTGGTCTATGTAGTGTGTTGCTGCACAGTGATTGCAGGGTGTGGCCGTTACCATGTAGATTTGGGCATCTCCTATACTGCATTGCTTGTAATACGTGTGACCAGATGATGACACTTACACAACCCTGTATCTCTCTCTCATGCAGAGACCACGGAGGAGCTTGAGCCAGAAACCAGTGGTGGAGAGAGTAGCACTACAGCTGCAGTGGAGGCCAGTGACACAGAGCCCACCAGCGCATCTGAGGGGGACAGAAGTATGCAATAGGAATCTGTGCCAGAGACACAGAGTACCACATCATCAGATGCCAGCGGGGATGCATCTATGTTGGCAGGCACAGGGGATGGGGAGTCTGCATCATCATCTACCACCCAGCGGCCAGTGCCGAGCCTCCCAACCACTTCCTCTGGTGCTGCCCGTATCCGTGTCACTAAGAGGGGACGAGTCACATTCACACCTGGCACCGCTGCCCCTGCAACTGTCCTCCCTGCTGCCCTCAGTGCAGAGTGTGTTGAGCTCCTGCACCAGCTTTGTGTGGGCCAGACCGCCCTGCTCAATGCCTTCAGTGACCATGAAAATAAATTAGGCCAGGTGGTTGCATACATGGAGGGCATACACTCAGACGTGGGTGGGCTACACCGGACAGTCCAGGCGTTGTCATCCACAGTCACATCAGCCCTTCAACAGGCACATGCTCCCATTGCAGCTCAGATGCCTTTCTCCACCCCCCAGTCAGTGGCCACATCAGATGACAGTGTGCAGGGTTCGCATGCATCAACGAAAAGGTACAGCACCAGGAGCACACAACAGACACAACCCAAACACTCCCGCCCACAGACACCATCCCCACTAAAGAGCATGGCCACCCCAGAATGCACAGACAAAAGCCAGTCAGGGAAGGGCAAGGCCAGAAGAGCAATGAGGCAGACATCAGCCTCACATGCTGCAGAGGCATCACCAGCACGAGAGTCTCCTGTCCGTAGTACATCACACAAACCTACACATGCAGTGTCTGTGGCCACTGAGGAGGTCTTGCATATCAGGGGTACACCTAGGCAGAGCACAGGGGCACATCCACCAAAAACATCGACCCCAATTCCACGTCCATTGATGCAGGTGGAGGTGGGCAGTATAGAGACCACCCCTGGCAAGTAGGCAAAGGAGGGCAGTGTAGAGACCACCCCTGGCAAGAAGGCAAAGGAGGGGAGTGTAGAGACAACCCCTGGAAAGAAGACAAAGCAGGGCACTGTAGGGGGTACACCTGGCAAGAAGGCAAAGGAGGGCAGTGTAGAGACCACCCCTGGCAGGAAGGCAAAGGAGGGCAGTGTAGAGACCACCCCTGGCAAGAAGGCAAAGGAGGGCACTGTAGGGGGTACACCTGGCAAAGAGGGGAAGGTGGTCCAGAGACGTAGCCAGACCAAGCGGTCCGCGGGTTCCAGCATATCTCCAGAGGTAGTGCCAGTGTCTGCACCTGATGTGGGACAGTTGGGGTGTGTGCCTGTTGTGTCATCACCACTTCCCATAAACCCCAAGACAGGGAAGCCATTTCATATTCCCAAAAAGGGGAAGGGCACCCCACCAACCTCACCCACCCACACTGTGTCAGAGGTCTGCATGACTCCACCTCCATGTGCCACTATGCCACCTGGTCCACACAGCCCTCCAGCTTGCCAAGCCACTGTTAGCCCCACAGCACCTGGGGCTCTGTCACCACAGTCAAGTGGGCCTGCTGTCCCCGACGCACAGCCAGGTACAAGTCCACATGACAGCAAGGAGTGAGTTGACATCTCCCTCATACGCCTGTGCATCATACAGGTGTGCTAGTCCTGTACATTGTTTGGAACATGGGTGTGTTGCTGGCCCTGTTGCTCTGCTGTGTTGGCCTCTCCCCTGCCATGGACACTGGCCCTGTTGCTCTGCTGTGTTGGCCTCTCCCCTGCCATGGACACTGGCCCTGTTGCTCTGCTGTGTTGGCCTCTCCCCTGCCATGGACACTGGCCCTGTTGCTCTGCTGTGCTGTACTCTCACCTGCCATGGACACTGGCCCCCTTGCTTTGCTGTGCTGTACTCTCCCCTGCCATGGACACTGGCCCTGTTGCTCTGTTGTGCTGTACTCTCGCCTGCCATGGACACTGGCCCTGTTGCTCTGCTGTGCTTTACTCTCACCTGCCATGGACACTGGCCCTGTTGCTCTGCTGTGCTGTACTCTCACCTGCCATGGACACTGGCCCTGTTGCTCTGCTGTGCTGTACCTCACCTGCCATGGACACTGGCCCTGTTGCTCTGCTGTGTTGGCCTCTCCCCTGCCATGGACACTGGCCTTCCTGTTTGCGTTTCACCTGTGCATGGTATCGAGCATTTGTAAATAATTTTGAGCTTTGCTGTTGTCTACAATTGTTGTATCTCTACATCTGTGCAATCTGTGAATAAATACAGTTACTTTTGTTGTGTCTTTTGTCAGTGTCCTTGCTGAATAAAGTTCTGTTTCTGTTCGCATTTGATTTCCTGTGCACCATGCTCCAGGTATAACTTCAACATTGCAAGGCTCTTTAAAGGCATCATATTTTTTGACAGGGGTGACAGGTATTCAGTCCATTCTGACCCTAAAAATGTTGTCATGTGTGATGGCTATTTTAGCTGCCATGCAGCCATCGTGATAGTGATTTGGTACTGTTGCCTACACTGTTCACATGTCTGGTTGGGGGACACTGCCAGCACAGGGTGTGATGCTGTGCAAATGTTTAGGAGCTGGCTGGGATATGCCATGAAGTATGTGTGTGGTTTCCTTTCTGTGTGCCCAGCCTTGTATGTGTATGGTCATCTTGTGTTGGCCCTTGGTCCTGGTACCATGGCCTACATGAGATGTGTGGTCTTGGGTGTAGCAGAGGTGTGCAGTGTGAAGGGTGTCAGTTTGTAGTGGATGTATGTGTGCCCCTGTATTGTGGGGGACACACTTGTGTCACCCAGGAGTTGTATTCCTGTTGTTTGTTTTGTCTTGACCTGTGTAATGGATTGTCTGCACTTGTGTGAGCTGTTTGTAGTGCATTGTGCTGTGTGTTGGTGTATCCATGGTGTTGTGTGTGACTCCTCCTTGTTGTGTTTGTAAGTTTGAAGTGTGCAAAGTGTGTGAGTTGCACATCAGTGTTGTGTTTGGTTGATCCTCAATGTGTTTTGTGTGTTTTTGTGTAAACTGTGTGGGCCTGCTGCTCCACACTGGCATTGTGATTGTCATGCATTGCAGGCACATGGTGGTTTTTCCACTCCTGTATGGCATGGTGTGTGTGGGTTAGGTCCATCCCCTATGTTTGCCACTTGTGCCTGGCCAATGGGTGTTCCCTCCCTCTATTTGTGAGTGGTACACCCCTTACATGTTTGCTACTGACATGCAGGCTGTTTCACTTTGATGTGAGCTGTCCCCTTGGTTTCCATGTGTGTGTGCCTCCACATCACTTCATTTGTGGGTTTGTGCTTTGTGGTGCAGTTCTTGGGCCATGACTGTTATTCCACTCTGGGCATTGCCACAATGGTTTATGTGTGCTGTCCTTGTGCTATTGGTCTTTCTGTAGAGGTTATGTGCACTTCAGCAGTGTGTGCTTGCCAGTGCTCTGGTGGAGATGGCTGGGCTCTTGTATCCCAGAATGGTCCATGTGTAGTTGTTGTGTTGGATGTGTGGATGTTGGCTCTGGTATTGCTTGAGTTCCTGGGTGTGCTGTTGTATTTGTGCAGTGCAGTTTTGTGGTGTGTGTGATGCGGTTGTGTCAATCATGTGTGTGTGGCTGTTGTGCTTGTTATGCACACCCTGCTTCTTGTGCATGCAGTGTTGTGTGTATGTGGCCTTGGCATTACCTGATGTGCATCCCCTGATGTCTTGTGGTGTTTGTTGATTGGGGTTTCATGTGCATCTGTGGTCGGTTTGGTGTGGCAGTGTGTGTTTGTCCAGATGCACTTCTTGTTTGATTAGTGTTATGGTGTGTGTGTTTTGTTCGTGAGTGATGTTGTTGTGTACTCCTGTTGTGTCTGTGCTCCCATTTCTTTTCCCCAGTGTGGCTGACAGGGTATGTCTGTTTCTGTTGGAGTTCAGTATGTGTTCCTGTAGTGTTTGTATGTTGTTCTTGTGCAGGCATCTGTTGGGGCATCCCTGTGTGTTTGTTGTGTTTGTGGCTACACCCAGGGTGTGTGTTTGTTTGTGTATGTAATAGGAGGGATTGTGAGCCTTCAGTGTGTGTGGCACTGGTGTTGTGTGTTCCTTGTCAGCCACTCCTGCAGTGACTGTGTTCCTGGTTGTGTGTTATGTGGTGCAGAGGGTGTGCATTGTGCTTGTTGTTGCAGTGCTTGTTGGTGTGCCTGGGTGGTGCACGGGATGGGCACCTGGCCTGTGACTTGTTATGGTGTGTTGATGTGTGATTGGGGGTGGTGTGTCCCTATGGTGTTTGTGCCCTGCCCATGCCTTGGACTGGCCCTGCCTTCTGCATAGTGTGCATGTGTTTCCCGCGCGGTGACGTGACGGGGACGTTGCAGCTGGTTGGCGGACAATGTGTGTTCCGGATGCAGAAGGGGGCCTTGTTGTCAGGTGGGTGATGTGTGGGTGCCCGTGTGGATGTGTTGTGACCCCCAGCAAGTTGTCTGTCTGGTGATTGGACCCTGTGTCGGCCTGTGTGTTGTGTGTTGTATTTGTGTAGTTCCGTACCTGCGGCGTTGTCCGCGGCGGCCCATCTGGCGGTAGTGTTGTAGCAGGTACATAACCGGATGGCTATGGAGGGCTGGGTCCATGGCGTTCATGACCGGGTCTTGGCGTTCGCGCTCCGCTGTCGACTTTCCGCCTGCTCAGGCTGGGCGGTGTCTCCGCTGCGGTGCGTCAGCTTGTTTGGGCCATCCTAATTTGTCGAGCGGGTCTTACGTCATTCGGCACAGCGGAGAGTCTCGATTGGCTCCCGCCGCCGCAGTGGCGGGCGCACTTTGATGGCAGTGCGCGTCGCTCCGTGGCGGATGGGAATTGACCTATGTTTTGTTATCCTAATGTGGCGGATGTGAGTACCGCTGCTCGCGGGCGGAAAAAGCTGTTTTTCCACCCGCCACCACCGCGGTGGTGCCACCGCCCGACATCCTAATGGACCCCATAGTATCAGTGAGTAATGATAACCATAGATAAGCCGATATCAGTGTTTTGAGAATACAGGACACTAGATGAGCAAACCAGCTCAAAGATCGTTCAAGCAATACAACAGTTGTCTCCACTTTCCATTAGAGCACAACACTCCAGAATGCAAAGTCCCAGAAGGCCCCTCTTTCTTAACCATCCCCTATGCCCTCAACCAAGGGCTTCCAGGAGATTATTGGCAAGCATACCTGAGTAGGAACTTCCTGTCCATAACACAGATAGATGGGCAATATCTGCAGTTCCATATCAAAGCAAACACCAGGGCATCACTTTGCGCTCTGTCCTTGCTGGGCTACCTGTCGTCAGGCAACCCTCCCAAATTGTTTAACTTCAGGCAAAAAGGTCCAGGACCACCAGCAGGTCAGTCCCCCCTTCTGCCTGCTCAGTTCCCACACAAATCAACACCAATCCAAGGTAGCCCCCTTTATATTCTGCTAGAAATTCTGCAGATTCCTCCTTCCTCCAAGAGTGGGTGGGTGGGTATATGATCTAGTATATTGGCAGCTTGTGCATTGTGGAGAGAAAAAAAGGCTGAGCCCTCACCTCTCGATGAGTTAAATGCTCACAACCCTGGCGCCTCCTGATGACATCACGGCCCCTTTAGTGCAAAACAGACAAGGCACTCCACACCATGAGTCCTGCCCGTGGAGCGACTTATGGCGACCCTCAGCTATTTGCAGGGGGTGCCTGGCTAATTTCACAAGACTTCCAGGCTCAAATGCGAAAATGTTTTCTCACATTTTTAGTAAAATTGCTGACTTTCATGGAAATCTTAAAAAGTCTATGAGCACACTTGAGAAGCTGCAGAACCTAGGGATTCTCGTGTAGACACTTATTTACTCATAGCAAGCAGCTGAGCACTAGCCATTTAGCGGCATGGGAGAACTTCATGGAAAGCTTCGACATAATGAAGTCAAACAATAAGTCAACAGAAGGAATAGTAAGACTAAAGAATGACGGGGCCGCCTTATGTAAGCAGGCAAGAAGCGAAAGAATCCACCTCTCACGACATCAGGACGCCGAACTAAGGGAGTTAAAAACCGATATCAACAAGGTACTGCGCAGTCCCAGCATACACGGCCCAGTTGATAACATCCAGTCTGAATTAAGATGGCTCAAGGCACGCAGGAAAAAAATGATTTGGTTCGCCAAAAAAGAAAGTGACAAATCAACATGGGCTAAACTGACATACGACGCAAAAAACAACAATAGCACCAGGTTTTGGCAGACCGTCAGATCCCTAGAGAATCCATCTGCTCCAGGAATTAACTCAAATTTAACTGAGGATATCTGGGCAAAGCACCTATTGAGTCACTTCAATACAGAAACCGGCGAAATCGCGGAAGTCTCACTGGTGCTCCAAAGTGCGCAACAGCACTCCAGATTCGAAGGACCGGACCTTCCCATCATCTTTACAACCAAGCAGCTCGGGGGCAGAATCATGTAAGGTCGGAAAGATGGAGCTCCTGGGCCCAATGACCTTCCACCCATCATATTTAAACAGGACTCGGACTACTGGGCTGAAGCACTATTACCCCTTTACAACAACATCTTGGAAACAGAGAGAATCACCGACTCCTGGAAAGGATCAGGTATTTCACCGATCCACAAAAAGGGTGCCACGACTGACCCTAAAAACTACAGGCTCATCGCTTTAATTGACATTGAAGCCAAGTTCTATTCAGGGCTTTTACTAAACAAACTTACAGTCTGGGCTCAGGAAAAAGCCCTAATTCCCATTAATCAAACTGGCTTTCAGGAAGGTCTGGGGTCTACGACAAACATTCTTGCCCTTTCTCTCTTGATAGACACCTCCAAAAACATCAACAAACTGCTATTCGTCTGCTTTATTGATTACAAAGCAGCTTTTGACAGCGTTGATAGGGGGATACTCTGGACCAAACTTGCAAGGTGGGGAATTCCCACAAACCTTCTAAACCAGCTAATTCTGCTTCACTCCGAAACGTGGGCCCAGATTAAAATTGGAGCGGGTGACACCCTGTCTAGGAGAATACCAACTACTACAGGGCTGAAGCAGGGCTGTGTCCTGGCCCCAACCCTGTTCAACCTTTTTGTCTCAGACCTCTCCACCAAGCTGGACAAGTGCAACCATCATGCCCCGAACCTGGGGGGCCTAACCCTATCGAACCTCTTGTACGCAGATGATCTGCTACTAATCAGCCGTACTCCAATCGGCCTCCAGCATCTGATAAACACCACAAGTATCTTCGCCGATAAGAATGGGCTGATCATAAATCTGGAAAAATCTAAAGTAATGGCATTAAAAAAAGATTCAACAAACGCCACCTATGATGGTCAATGGGGGACCGGCTGCTGGTGCCAACAGAGGAGTATAAATAATTGGGAGTCATATTTGAGAGAAACGGCTCATTCACCAAACAGAAAGCAACCATCAAAGGCAGAGGGACCGCACTGGCAGTTGAATTAAAAAACATCAATCAAAAAATAACCGGCCCTAGTCTTCTCCCATTATTAGAAGTGCTTTGAGTGCGACTGCTACCCTCGATCACGTATGGAAGCGAATCAATGAGAGGAAGAGACAAGGTTACTTTGGACACAGTGGTCGCTAAGGCCATAAGAACAATATTCAATCTTCCGCAATTCACCTCACCAGCCCAAATAAGACTAGAGTTCGGACTGCAAAAGCAGCAAATCTCATGAAAAGGGGCCTACGCCAAGTGCTGGTTTAAAATAAAGGGAGCCAAGCAGGGTACATTGAACTCACACCGGTGGATGGAAATCACAAGGAAAAACGATAGTCCAGCTATGAGTTACCTTCAATCAGAAATCAGGCTGCTAGCTCTACAGGACCTATGGGACTCCTGCTCATCCCACAAAAGTTTCAAGAACCTGGTAAACAAATCAGTAAAGATAGTATCTCTCGCAGAAGATAAAGCTGCCCTCAGCAGGAGGGCCCGCGGCTGGTTTGGAATCCAGAGCTACATGTCAACCAAGCCCCAAGCATACTTAGGAACAGGTTTTCAAGAATTACAAAAGAGTGGTTTCTACATATGAGGCTGGGAATTCTACCAGCAAAGCGCCACCTCCCTCCGTGGAAACGAACAGACACCTCAAACTGCTGCAGATTGTGTGGAGACCAAAATGAAGATGTAATACACCTACTATGCATCTGTAACGGTCTGGGAGTGGAAAGGAGACAGTTTCTAAAGCAGCTCCTGATTGCAAGTCAGGTTCGATCATGCAGGGAGGCGGTAAAGGTCTGTTTTGAAGGCAGTAACAATTGCCTTGCTTGCAGCCTTGTCCGGTTAATGAGGGAAGCAAACACAAAGTTAAGCCTGGAAGGACCACAAGTTACTGGTCTTCAGGCCATGTCATCTGGTTTATGAGACAAGCACAACAACGTCGACCATTAGGATTTTGACCAGATCCACGCCTACTGCCATGGTCCCCAAGCTGTCAGCAGTCAGCAAGGCCGACTCCCAGTTCATCGACCTTAACATTTTCCATAAACATTTCTTCACGGGGCGCAACTAACCACGAGAACAAGCGTTTTGATGAACTGCCTCACCTATCAGTTTTTTTCCTCCGCAATTTTATAGAATCACTGTACATACGCAATCTCTTTTAGCATTATTTAATGATGAAGCTGCTTTCTGTGAATACATGTTTTATCTGTTTGCGAAGGTTTTATTTAATCATGCAATAAAGTGATTATTATTATTATAAAGCGATTATTACTATTTACTCATATGGAAATATTCATCATGCCGAAATGTCACACAATGAGTATTTACTGTTAAGCTTTTTTTTCTTTCTCAGTGGGAAAATATGTTCGGCATTACTATCCTAAATAAGCCTTAATCGTACCCCACACAGCAGCGACATTCAGACCATTTTCGGATCTAAGAGACATCATGCACAGGCTTGATTAATAACCACAAAGCTTCTTGGTGTTCATCTACCCACCCTGGGTGATGCACAAACTGGCTCCTAATACCTGAATTGCTCACACTGAAATGTCACTGTTGTGGCAGAAGTTGCATGTACTAAATAACTTTTATTAGCTCAAATTTACAATATTGCAGAGTATCTGAATCCGGGAGGATAATTTGCACCCTAATGTAGGTGTTTGTGCACCTAAGTGAAGTGTAAGTGAGCAACTACTTCTGTGAGTCAGGCATTCAGATAAAGCTGATTTTTTAGCTCTTGCATATTGCGTTCATTGAAAAGGTTTCCTTTAAGAGACGAGCTTGCACCAATGGATGATGCCAAGAAGAGCTTGACCCGAAACGTGGAAGAGATGGATAGTCAATCAAATTAATCTCCAGTGATGGGAGTGTGGGTCTGGGTTAAGGTGTCCTGAGCGCTCGGCAGAAGCAGACATTTATCATTATACTTCGTGCCATTGTGCATTATCCATTGTTTTCTGCAAGCTTTGACAGGGCGGACTCAGCCAGGCATAGCATTAGAACGCTGATGCATAAGATACTCATTACACCACGTCATGTCTCGAGCTTCACAAGGTGACATGGGCCCCTTGCTGCCGCCTTTATTTTCTTTGTGCTGTAGCATGGCTTCTTCATTTCCTTGCAGAGCTCAACACACTTGACAATTTCCTTCCAATTTCATGTCCTATCTTGGACACATCAAGGAACTGGAAGGGGCTCACTCTTGTTGATCAACACACACTGTATTGGTAGCTTCGCTTGCTATTTTTCTACATGAGGTGTTCATTAAGTCTCTGGACTTGGATCCCTTCTATTCTCTTTGTCCCTAATGTCTATCTGCAAGTCTAATACTATGGGCCTCATTTATGAAAAGTGACGCATCGCTGCGTGAAAACAGCGATGCGTCACTTTTCACTGCGCTCTCCCTGCGACATGATTGATGCGTCATATTTATAATATGACGCATCATGTCGCAAGGAGTAACAGATACGTCAGTATTTCTGACGTATCTGTAGGCGCAAAAGTGACGCATTGCTGGAGTGTGTCGCAAAAGTGACGCAACTCCAGCAATGCTTCCTTTCACATGGCCCCATGTGAAAGGGCTTGCGTCAGTCTTACGCCTGCTGTGAGGCAGGCGCAGGATTTTCACGCAACAGCATCCTAAAAGTGATGCAGTGAAATCTCATAGATTTCACTGCGTCACTATTAGGAGGCTTTTTGCGGGTGAACGCCCACTCTGCATACATTATACCTGACGCAGGTATAATGTAGCGCAGGGGTTTACAAAGTGACGCATCTGCTTAGATGCGTCACTTTGTAAATAGTGCGCATCCGGAGGCATGTTTTACGCCGCCGATGCGTCACAAAAAGTGACGCATCGGAAGCGCAAAACTCACGCAGGGCCTCATAAATGAGGCCCCATGTGTTTGCAGTTAAGTATATTTCTGTGATCATGGCACACCCACATCCTTTTCCTTTCCTTTCCTTTTTAGTTCATTGCATAAAGATTTAGTTCAGCACAGTAAAAAAAAAGAGATCAATAATTGCATGAAGATTTAACCATGTTCATTCTCACTTTCTACAATCCTGTTATTAAATTCTTTGCATACTTTGACCCAGAGTTATCAAATCTCTCCACCAGTACGACGTTACAAAATGTGACACAAACTGCTGAAAAACTATTTACTATGGAGCACAAATCTTGATGTGTGCTGAAAAGTAGACCAACAGCAAACCAAAGTAGCAGTTTGCATTACTTTGTGGAACTTTCCGTCAAGGGGTGTCCCATGGGTGATACATGGGTATTGCTGTGCAACCACCCACGGTTTTTGACACAAATCTGTATCTACTAAAAATAGAAGGGCTTTGCCCCAATCAAATATGCCTTTTTGAGTTGTAGAAAAGGTGTCGTTCCTCTGAACATTTCCCAAATTTGCATGTATGCTGAACTGTGCAGCACATATGGAAACATGGACATGTTTTATACTATGTTTAAATATAGATGGTTTTTATTGCTGGAAAGGTACCCTTCCAGGACTATCCCTGGGCTACAGATCAGATACACACTCTTGCAATATAGATCAAGAGCGTGTATGTGGAGCAAAGCAGCCTAAAGTGTGCCAACTCAGAGAGAGATAACAAATGAGAAACATCTTAATAGATATTGTTTTGTAATTGCTTTTATATAGCACTTTTTGCTCATGGCAAGGCTTTGAAGCACTTTACGGCAAGTAGCATTCTACTCCAGTACCCAGGGATAGTCGTAATTCAATGGGTATTGAAATTAGTCCTGGGCTCCCCAGGGACACTTTCCAAGCATTTACTTCAGTTTTCTTTATGGCAGATTAAATTAATCAAATTAGGACTTGACCATTAGTTTGGACTGTATGAGGGGTGACTCTGTTGCTCGAGCCGTGGATTTGCTGGAGGCTCTTTGAGAAGGCGGGCTCCCTCTGCGCTGAAAAACCGGCGGAATCATCACCTGCAGCTGGGGTAAGGACTTCAGTACCCAGGCTGCACTGGGACCCACTCACCTGCCGCGAGTGAGGGGGAGGCGTTGCCATCGCGCTCAAAAGCGCTGCCTCTCCCTCTGCGGCACGGGACGCGGCGTGGGACGATGACTTGGACGAAGCACGGGCAAAGGGCGGGCCGTCTGTGGCCGTCAGGGGCCAGATGAGGCTGGGCCGGGCCCCCCCTCTGAGAAGAGCTACAGGAATATTGAGAGGGAGCAAGGAATTTGCTGACTGACGGATCTGAAGTAGGTTTGCACATTGGGAGAATCGTTGGATTGGGCAGCTACCGCAAGACTTTTTGTCATTTCTGAGGGCGCGGTGGACTGTGTCAGTTTGCGTGCTGGTTTTTGGAGCAGCGGGGGTGGCTTGGATTAGGATCTATTGAAGATTGTAGTGGGTTTGGTGCCTAGAAGCTGTTGTTGAGTTGCTTATTATTTGCTTTCTAGTCTATTGTTAGAACTCAAATACAATGGCTGACCCGGTGCAAACAAGGTCCTCTAAACTAAGCTCTAATAATCCACCCAAATCTCGCCCTGTGATTAAACCAAAGGGAACCCCTCCCTATGCCCGCACAGCCCACTGCAATTGATAGAATGCTGCGTAAAGCTATTGGCAAGGTTTATAATGAAATCGAGCGGACCGAGAGGCGTCTTTCCTTAACCCCGCAATTGGACCTTTTCTCCCTGACCCAGGAGTCGGAGTCTGATATGGTTATGACCCCCCAATTATCTCATTAACGACTGCTGCCTCAGATATCTCTTGCGCCCAGATAGAGAACAACAATGAACTAGAGACAAGAGGTGTAGGGGGTAATGTACATGCCACTAAAAAAAAAGAGACTAGTAAAAGAAAACCAAGACAGAAGAAAGGTAAAAATATTCCGGCCCCAAAAGTCCCTACTACTGTGGTCACAGGGGAGAATACGGGGCTCACACTGAACTCACAAGTACCCCCGAGCTGGGTGTCCCAAATAATTAGTGACCTTCAGAACCACTTTAAGCAGGTCAGTAATAATCAGATGAAACTAATTATGAGCAGGCTAGACAAATTGGTAACCTTAGTAAACATGAGGGGGGCGGGCACGGGTAGCATTTTGCCTACCCTACCACCTGCTAGCCCTATTGTCGCTGAGGTAATCATCTCGAACCTGCCTGTTGTACACCCGAGTAAACTTTCAGCCGGGAAAATTCCCGTTAATATAGGCCCACCCTTTCCTCCAACTCATAAACAACCACATATTAGTAGTGTCCCTAATGGACACGCTTCGAGCCCAGGAGTAGCAACACCTGCCCCGCCAACAAATTTGTTACGACCATCCCAATCAAAAGAGTCACTGTCCAAAGAGACAGTTAATCGATTACCTTGTATAAAATTACCACCAGAGGCGGCTCCATATGTTATTATTCTCACGGGGGTCCCAGAGTTGAAGCCCGGCCATACAGAAGTTTATGATGAACTGAAGAATAAAGTGATGTTTTGGCTTACTAGGAATAGGCCTATATCAGGGAATGTACAGGGGGAAATTCTGTTGGTGCGGAGGGTGAGCTGGTTGGGTAATAAGCAGAAGGACGGTACCGGTGATTGTGTGGTGGTAAATTTTATCGATTGCAGAGCAGTAGACCACATTTTAAGCTCGGGACCGGATAGCCACTCAAGCAACATTAGATCTTTGCCCCTTGTCTTCTTTTACCCAAAGGGATCCTTTAGTATGGGTCAAGACAACGCCTATTGTAATAGAAGGGAAAGTCTCCACGGAGGGAAGGGCCATTATTCACCAATGACACTGCCTGGAAACTGGGGTGCACTAAGTTGGAGAAATAGATTTGATCCCCTTATGTCATTGAGGAGTTGGATTGACTGAAGAGTGTCGGCGTCCCTCTGAAATCCAACCCTTCTGAAATAGGCAGTAGCCTTGTCATCTCCCCGTCTATAATCCCATCTTATCACCCAGTAGCGAACATGCCTCTCAACCAAGACGTGGAGCCTTTGGACAGGACCCTTGTTGAACCCATCACATCTACCCTTGTTTTAGGAAATCCTGAGGGCAGGCAGGTTAGGCCGTTAGGGACTGAGGACCTATTGGGATTGGATTGTATCTCCCAGCCGCCTCAGGGCCCTGACGTTTTATGCATTCGATCTGGGCATAACGAGGAAAGAAATATTGAAGGGACATATTATTATAACCCAGTTATACCACACCCCAAGGAGAGATCTATTCAGGAGGGGCCCAGTCTGATATCATGGAATGTAGCCGAGTTGTCATCCAAATTTGACAACCAGGAATGGAGGCAGTATATTACAAGGTTCCAGGTAATTTGCGTGCAGGAAACCTGGGCAGTGGGCTGTAGCCCCTTTTATTTAGTGGGGTATAAGTGTTTCTCTGTACCTGCATAGAAGTCAACCTCGGGAAGAGCCATGGGAGGGTTATCTATTTTTGTGGATCTACAGTTAGAAGGTGTGTGGACTAATCTAAATTGGAATTCCAATAATATGCAGGCTCTGGGGTTTCACACACAAGGATTAAATGTGATTCCGATTAACCTGTACAATGCAGTAGCAGTGAAGGGGGAGGGGTCCGTAATATGTGAGTTAGATAATAGACTAACCGCAGAGATTGCCCTGAGGAAGGGAGCAGTAGCCCCGTGTGTGGTTTAAGTGGGTGACCTGAATTGCCATTTGTGCCCTAATTTAAGACCTATCAATGGCAATTGGTCTCGTTGCATGGTGGAAAAAGGGCCGCATTTTGAACACTCGATTGAGGGGACAGAACTAGATAGGGTCCTGAAAAGTCACGCTTTAGTGCACACAATCGATTTGGTTATGCCAGAAGGTGGAGGCGAGGTTAACCCAACATTTAAGGGCAGAGGGTGCCGCTCCTTCATCGATTACGTAGTGATCTCCAGCCTGTTTAAGGACTAGATAAGAGGGGCCAAGATTGAATGGAGCATATTTAGCGATCATAACCCCTTAGTTTGTACATAAAAGTGCTGACCCCTAGAGGCGTAAGGAGAGGCTTGGTGGCCGCTAGTTGCGAAAGCGTAACGGACCAGGGGAGACGACTTAGATGGTCAAAAGTGGATGGGGCTGTTTTCTATAAATCCCTACTGGAGAAAGGCAATGAGGCGATTGGGGTGTGCCTGGATTCATCCGTGGAGGGACCTGCCGTGGTCAAAGCATTTGAGGCAGTGGCACACTTAATAGACGGACTGTTAAGGTCCACCTCGCAAGGGAAAGTGAACATCACCCCTAGATGGTTTGATAAAGATTGTTCTCAGGCTCAGAAAGAGTTAAAAGTGAGCCTGAAAACCACCCCAAGGGATAAGATGCGAATTGCTCAGTGTAGGACCGCATACAGAAAGGCGATCAAATTAACCATGGGCGTAAAATCCGTTTCACGGGCGAATTTGCGGATTTTTGACGATTTCGCGATCCGCGAATCGCGCGAATTTACCCAATAATCCGCAAATTCGCAAGCTACGAATTATTTTGCTTGGTCACGTTCGAAAAATACAATATCGCGTGCGCGGCGTTGACTCTGAGCCTGACGAGTTGTTTTTCTCCCGGTTTTGCGTGTGCTGCGCCATTTTCGATCCTGCTGCGTGATCGTGCGAGAGTTTTTCGAACGCAATGACGTCATCGCGGCTTGCCATCTTGCACAGCGAGAGTTTCACAACGCGAGTACATCATAAATGCCCGCGACGGCGCGCAGCTGACTTCCGGCGGGAGATTTGAACAGCTCGAGTTCCCGAAATTGCAAAAATTGCAATTCTGCACAAGAAATCCACCGCAGGAAGCATAAACCTTGTGAAAATGATGATTTTGATGAGAATAACTCCTCAGATTGAAATTTGGCGGCAATTTTTGGTGCAGGAGTTCATGTTTTTGGGGTGGGGTGGGAGGAAGGAAGTGCCTCAGAGTCTCCAACTTCCTGTTCCTGTCCAACAGGCTCCTCCCAGTGCTTTGTCCATGTACTGGCCACTTTTCATTTGGCTGTTGAGCTGGAAGGATTACTTTTTCTTGCTGGTGGTGGATTTTTGTATTTGAGGACTTTTTGGACTTTTGAGTTTGGATCACTTTTGGACTTGAGACTTTACAAGTAAGTTGGTGTTGTTTGTTTGGGGCATTGCAGTTGAGGCAACTCCAGTTCTAAAACTTTTTTCACAACTTTAACAAAATATATATTGTGGTGGTAGCTAGCCACAGTATCCAGTAGGCCCAGGGTTAGTCATGGGTGCGTGATACAACTGTTCCTCTGATTTTTTTTTTTACTTAATTCTCATATATGTCATGGAATTTTAGCTCACTGTTATATGTGCCTGTAAAGCCTCACTAGCCAGTAGGCCCAGGGGTAGTGAGTGGTGCATGGGCCTAGTCTTTCTATGGGGTGTCTTGAATTTAAACATCATTGAGGGCATGGATGGCATGGGATTGTGGTGATTTTTGTGTGTTTTTCGATTTTTTTGGCTGCTGTTGGGGCCTTTTGCCCAGGGGTTCCCAGTGGTGCATGGACTGAGTCTTTCTGTGGGGTCTCTTTAATGTAAATATCATGGAGGGCATGGATGGCATTGGATTGTGGTGATGTTTGTGTGTTTTTTGATTTTTGGGGGGGTTGATGGGGCCTGTCCATGTGGGTGGGGGCCATTTTGAGTGCTGGTACAGGCAGGGCCTGGCCATGTGCTTGGGGTGCAAGGGACCATTTTGAAGGCAGGCAGTGTTCTCAGGCCTGCACCCATGTTGCCTAGCTTTCATCCATTATGCCCAGGGGTAGTGAGTGGTGCATGGGCCTAGTCTTTATGTGGGGTGTCTTGAATTTAAACATAATTGAGGGCATGGATGGAATGGGTTTGTGGTGATTTTTATGTGTTTTTCGATTTTTGAGTGTGTTGTTGTGGACTGTGCATGTGGGTGGGGGCCATTTTGAGTGCTGGTACAGGCAGGGACGGGCCATGTGCTTGGGGTGCAATGGGCCATTTTGAAGGCAGGCAGTGTTCTCAGGCCCGCACTCATTTTGCCTAGCTTTCATCCATTATGCCCAGGGGTAGTGAGTGGTGCATGGGCCTAGTCTTTCTGTGGGGTCTCTTTAAAGTAAACATCATGGAGGGCATGGATGGCATTGGATTGTGGTGATTTTTGTGTGTTTTTCGATTTTTGGGGGTGTTGATGGGGCCTGTCCATGTGGGTGGGGGCCATTTTGAGTGCTGGTACAGGCAGGGCCTGGCCATGTGCTTGGGGTGCAAGGGGCCATTTTGAAGGCAGGCAGTGTTCTCAGGCCTGCACCCATGTTGCCTAGCTTTCATCCATTATGCCCAGGGGTAGTGAGTGGTGCATGGGCTTAGTCTTTATGTGGGGTGTCTTGAATTTAAACACCATTGAGGGCATGGATGGCATGGGTTTGTGGTGAATTTTTATGTGTTTTTCGATTTTTGGGGGTGTTGTTGTGGACTGTGCATGTGGGTGGGGGCCATTTTGAGTGCTGGTACAGGCAGGGACGGGCCATGTGCTTGGGGTGCAAGGGACCATTTTGAAGGCAGGCAGTGTTCTCAGGCCCGCACTCATTTTGCCTAGCTTTCATCCATTATGCCCAGGGGTAGTGAGTGGTGCATGGGCCTAGTCTTTCTGTGGGGTGTCTTGAATTTAAACATGATTGAGGGCATGGATGGCATGGGATTGTGCTGATTTTTGTGTGTTTTTCGATTTTTTTGGCTGCTGTTGGGGCCTTTTGCCCAGGGGTACCCAGTGGTGCATGGACTGAGTCTATCTGTGGGGTCTCTTTAAAGTAAACATCATGGAGGGCATGGATGGCATTGGATTGTGATGATTTTTGTGTGTTTTTCGATTTTTGGGGATGTTGATGGGGCCTGTCCATGTGGGTGGGGGCCATTTTGAGTGCTGGTACAGGCAGGGCCTGGCCATGTGCTTGGGGTGCAAGGGGCCATTTTGAAGGCAGGCAGTGTTCTCAGGCCTGCACCAATTTTGCCTAGCTTTCATCCATTATGCCCAGGGGTAGTGAGTGGTGTAAGGGCCTAGTCTTTCTGTGGGGTGTCTTGAATTTAAACATGATTGAGGGCATGGAGGGCTAGGGATTGTGGTGATTTATATGTGTTTTTCGATTTTTGGGGGTGTTGTTGTGGACTGTGCATGTGGGTGGGGGCCATTTTGAGTGCTGGTACAGGCAGGGACGGGCCATGTGCTTGGGGTGCAAGGGGCCATTTTGAAGGCAGGCAGTGTTCTCAGGCCTGCACCCATTTTGCCTAGCTTTCATCCATTATTCCCAGGGGTAGTGAGTGGTGCATGGGCCTAGTCTTTCTGTGGGGTGTCTTGAATTTAAACATCATTGAGGGCATGGATGGCATGGGATTGTGGTGATTTTTATGTGTTTTTCGATTTTTGGGGGTGTATAACTGATGTTCCTCTGTCTTCCATTGCTTTTAGGTGCAGAAGAGAACCACCAGTGCCAGGAAGAAGTCCTGCAGCAGTGTGTGCAGCACGACATCACGCGACGCCACGTGTGGCCACAGACAAGACCACTCTGCAACTCGTGCAAGTGCGGCCTCCTGTTCTGACATCTGAAAAAGATGGGCCCAAAGAAAGGTGGCCGTAGCGCCTCAGTGAAGAAAGTTGCCAGTGGCACTGCCAGTAAGAAGGAGCAGAAGAAGCAAGTGGAACCACCTAACAAGGAGACGGGTGTGCCCACCGACACCTTTTTTGGGGAAAAAAACTACGCCTGCAGCAGCAGCGGTGTCCTCCGGGGACCAAGCTGGAAGCAGCACCTCCGCCTCATTTGGGTCAGTGCCACCATGCCAAGTTAGGCCCAAGCCCATGAGTGCCGCAAAGGCAGCCACTTTGCTTGTTGAATCACCATCGGCCAGTGATGTTGGCTCATCACAAGAAAGTACCATCCACGTCGGTTGTAACTCAGCTGACGAGTGTTCAACAACCACAGCCGCACCAACAACCACAGGTGCAACTAGTACAAGCGCAAGTACATGGGCAAGGAGAGGCGCAAGGAGAGGCGCAAGTAGAGCCGCAAGGAGAGGCGCAAGGAGAGGCCCATGGACAGGTGCATGGAGAGGTGCAACCAGAGGTTCATGGAGCGGCACAACTGCCTACTTCGCTTGTTCCTCCAGAAGTAGGGGCACATCAGGAAATTGATATTCAAGTGGAGGTATCATCCGAGGAAGCCACTCCTCCTGAGGATGATCCATTGTCTTCCAGATCCCCAGCAAGAAAAAGGTCAAGGAGGGCTACTACTAATACAAGTTCTTCTTCAAGCCCCCTTCATTCTGATGACCTTGATCCTGATTGGAACCCACAAATGCAGTCTGAGAGTGAGGCACGCCATGAGCCGACAAAGGTAGCTAAGCCTAAAAGGAAGGTTCCCGCAAGGCTTTGACTTATGGGTGATGATGACGACGAACAAGCAGTGGTGCCTTCTGCTGCTGATGAAGAGTCTGACGATGACCCAGTCATCACAGATGTCACTCCAGCCACAGCGGGCATGCAGCAGACAAACATTTTAACCCTAGCCCAAATGGCTGCTGAGCAGGATGAGGGCGGCGCGGCACTGGTGGTACCACCACAAACGCAGTTAACTACAACACCAACACGACCTACAGCTTCCATATTTTCTCGTCAGAAGGGCCGGCAGGGACCTCCATCCAGCTCGACCCCCATTACCTCAAGTAGTGGTGCTGTAAGTCAACTACAGGGAAAAATTCAGCCACGCACAACCTACACTTCATCTGGCATTGGAAGTCAAAGTAGCACCTGCACCACCAGCAGACATCTCCAGTCCCCAGTTTGGGACTTCTTTACTGTTAGCAAAAAGGCAGAAAACATGGTTGTTTGTTCAATTTGTAAAGTATCAGTTAGTCGGGGTAAGCTTGGTACCAACTATGGTACCGGAGGCCAGAGAGGTCATCTCCAAAAACACCACCCTATCCAGTGGTATAAGCACCTAAGTGACATCGATGAAGCCAAAACAAATCTAAATGTATCCCTTGATATTGCATCTGATGATGATGAGAGGCTGATCGTGCAGGGGGGAAGTGAAGAACCAACAGGCATTTTTTCTGGTACACGCAGTACCCCTGCAGTGGTAGCGCCCACACCCTCTACCCCTGCAACATGTATGAGGCACACTAAGAGTCTGGGGGACACACCAATGCAAACAAGTAAATCAATGAGCCTAACTGGTTTGAAGTCTGCATCATCATCATCATCACGTAAAACGGTCCAGCGCACCATTAGCAGCATGTTTTGGTCGGATCCGCCATTTGAACGCAACCACCCAACGGTGCGTCTCTATAACGCAAAGCTGGCTAAAATGCTAGCGCTGGACCTTCTCCCTTGCTCTTTCGTGGAAGGGGTGGGTTTTTGTGAATTTGTGGCAACAGTCTGCCCTAAATGGAAGGTTCCTAGCCGGTACTATTTTGCAAGGGTTGCTGTTCCAGCACTACATCAAGATGTGCTGGAGGTGATTGGCGCAGCTATTCTGAAGAGTGCTGTTCACACTATCCACATGACAACAGACATGTGGACCAGTTGCGCAGCCATTGATTACATGTGCATCACTGCACACTGGGTCTCTTATGCAGGGGTCGAAAGACAGTTAAAACACAAAGATGTTGACACGGAGGAAGTTTTTCAAGCTACTCGCAAACATGCAACAGTAGGCATGTTTGCCATGGAGAAATCTCACACTGCACCTAACCTTTTGGAGGAGTTTAACAGGAAGGTCAATGAATGGCTGCATCCAAGAAACCGCACAGTTGGTTATGTTTCCACGGATAATGGCAGTAATATAGTTTGGGCCATGTCTGATGGTGGCTTTTTCAGAGTGCCGTGTTTGGCGCACAGTATTAACATCATGGTGCAAGCCTTCTTGAAAGCAGAAGAGCCAGTCGTCAATGTACTGACCACCTGCCGAAAAATCTGTAGCCATTTCAACCATTCTTTTAAGGCCCGGAAGCAGCTGAGGAGCCTTCAACATGAACGTCAACTGCCAGTCAAAGGACTAATCCAGGAGGTGGCAACACGTTGGAACTCAACCTTTTACATGCTTGAGCGTCTGTCTGAGCAGTGGGAGGTAATCCATGAGTTTGTCTTTAAACTGGGTTCTGCTCACAAAGACTTGATGCTAGAGTTGGAGGAATGGAAGCTAATTGCAACCCTGACAGACATGCTACGTCCTTTTGAGCTCTTCATGCGTGAAGTCAGCAGGGAGGACTGTTCTTTGACCAAAGCTATCCCATTGTTGCGCATGCTAGAGCACCAACTGAAGGAGGTGTGTTCAACATTCCGAGATGATGGTGAAAAGCGAGAAGCATATGGGTTGGCGCAGAAGTTATTATGGCGCCTACTTGACAATGAAAGGCTTAAAAAGATACATGCAGAACAACATTACATTTGTGCCACTATTCTTGATCCACGGTACAAAAAGGCACAAACATTGGCTAGCTGTGTCAGCCACTCGGTTCGAAAGAGAGCGGCAGAACATTCAAGGAGGCAGCACAAGTACAACTGAATGAGCAGGCCATCCGGCGTCAAGTTCCACTTCTCAATCCGTGGCCGAAGGGAGTCACTTTCCCTCACAGCCGTTAACGACACCAGCAACCATATCATCACCCTCACCTGCACCAGGCCGCAAACAAATATTGTCGTTAGGGGATTGGCTAACTCAGCAAGGGTTAGCTCGGTCCACTGATGAAAAGGTCTCAGATGGTACGCAAAGTGGATCAACCCTGGAGAACCTTGAGTCGGTGGTGCAGGCCTATCTGGATGACCCAACAGAGGTCTGTCATGATGAGAACCCACTGGGATATTGGTATACGAAAAGCTCAAAATGGCCACTGATCACCAACCTGGCTCTAAATTATTTGTCTTGCAAGCGTGTCTTCTGAACGTGTTTTCAGTGCTGCTGGTGCCATTGTTACTTCAGAAAGGACCCGCCTTTTGCCTAAAAATGTGGAGAGGTTAACAATAATCAAGATGAATCAGAAGTTCATACCACCCGATTACAAAATATGTGAATGCATGCAGGAAGAAGAGGACACCGACTTAGGTGATGACGACGACGGAAGTTCTTCTCGGTCACCAGACCTACTCCCGTCTCAATTCATAGACTTGGAGGACGAGCTCTGCTTCCCTGACAACGAGGACTGAAAATTGAGTTCTTTTTTTCCGTACTTATTCACTTTTATTCCTGTGTGTCTTTCTTTGTTTTGATACTTTTACCACAACAAAACTCTAATCAACTAATCACAATAAGTCCATCATCAGCACTGTCTTCATCTTATTTTCCGTATTGATTTGAAGGTGCTGCAGTCTGCATTCAGATGTTCACAAGTTCGCAACTCAATCATGCTCCTCTATCCTCCTCCTCCAGACCCCCCCTATCCATTTTCCTCAAGGCAGATGGATGGATTATGGAGAAAAAACAAACTTTGTCTTCGTAGACGAGTCCCTCGAGTGGGACTGAAATAACTGACTGACTGACTACATGCTTGCTGATTGTTGACAGACCTACTTCTGAAATTTACAGGAGAGGCTGCCCTGTGGGCCCTAACTTTCCGAAGAAGATGCGGACATAAAGTAGAACAGGTAATGAATAATGAGAAGATGGAATGCAGTGGACAACAATGGATGTCTGTCTCTGTTGAAACCAATTGCTGTTTGTTTTTTGAGAACAGCGCAATTTTCCATGTTTTCAATATACCAGTATTGCAGGTTTTTGGGGGTTTATTTGGGGGTGTTCCAGATTTAGGCACAGTCTAATGTTGATTGCATTTGTTTTTCAGGAAATCCATGGTAGAAAACTGGAGTTATGGCCTGGTTGCCCAGCGCGCTTGGAGTGATTTTGGAATGAGGCCGAAAATATTTCTAAGTGTGAGCTTTTCCGGTTTTGCTTTTTTCCTGTTTGGGGGAGTTCTGCTTTTTTCTGCCTGGGTTGACGGGTCTGTGGCCATTGCTGGGAAGGTCTAATACCGGATAAAAGTGTTTTGGATAAAATACATGGTTAAAATGTTTTTCACTTTTTAGCGTTTTCTGTCACTTTCGTGTTTTCGGGGGCCTGCTTGGGGGGATTCCTGGTGTTTGTGGGTGGGTTTTTGGGTCTTGGAGCAACGCTGGGTATGGATACTTTTGATTGCAAGAGGTTTGAAGCAAATCCATGGTGGCAAAGGGGAGTTAGGGCCTAGCTGCAGAGCGCGTGCTGAGTGATTTTGGAAATTTTCCTGAAAATGTCTGTCCCCACTTTTGTATATTTGCTTTTTGCCTGTTTGGGGGGCTTCTACTTGTTTCCGCCTGGGTTGACGGGTCTGTGGCCATTGCTGGGAAGGTCTAATACCGTATAAAAGTGTTTTGGAGAAAATCGGAGTTGAAATTGTTCTTGCGTTTTTGCTCACTTGCTTGTCTTTGGGGTGCTGTTTGGGGGGGTTCCTGGTGTTTGGGGGTGGGTTTTGGGGTCTGGGAGCACTGCTGGCACAGTCTAATTTTGATTGCATTTGTTTTTCAGGAAATCCATGGTAGAAAACGGTAGTTATGGCCTAGCTGCACAGCGCGCTTGGAGTGATTTTGGAATGAGGCCGAAAATATTTCTAAGTGTGAGCTTTTCCGGTTTTGCTTTTTGCCTGTTTGGGGGGGTTCTGCTTTTTTCTGCCTGGGTTGACAGGTCTGTGGCCATTGCTGGGAAGGTCTAATACCGGATAAAAGTGTTTTGATAAAAGACATGGTTAAAATGTTTTTCACTTTTTAGCGTTTTCTGTCGCTTTCTTGTTTTCGGGGGCCTACTTGGGGGGGTTCCTGGTGTTTGTGAGTGGGTTTTTGGGTCTTGGAGCAACGCTGGGTATGGATACTTTTGATTGCAAGAGGTTTGAAGCAAATCCATGGTGGCAAAGGGGAGTTAGGGCCTAGCTGCAGAGCGCGCGCTGAGTGATTTTGGAAATTTTGTATATTTGCTTTTTGCCTGTTTGGGGGGCTTCTACTTGTTTCCGCTTGGGTTGACGGGTCTGTGGCCATTGCTGGGAAGGTCTATTACCGGATAAAAGTGTTTTGGAGGAAATCGGAGTTGAAATTTTCTTGCGTTTTTGCTCACTTGCTTGTCTTTGGGGTGCTGTTTGGGGGGGGTTCCTGGTGTTTGGGGTGGGTTTTGGGGTCTGGGAGCACTGCTGGCACAGTCTAATTTTGATTGCATTTGTTTTTCAGGAAATCCATGGTAGAAAACGGTAGTTATGGCCTAGTTGCACAGCGCGCTTGGAGTGATTTTGGAATGAGGCCGAAAATATTTCTAAGTGTGAGCTTTTCCGGTTTTGCTTTATGCCTGTTTGGGGGTGGTCTGCTTTTTTGCGGGTGGGTTGGTGGGTCTTTGGGCATTGCTGGGAAGGTCTAATATCGGAATCAAGTGGTTTGGACAAAATCCATGGTGAAAAAGGGGGGGTTAGGGCCTAGGGTTAGAGTTAGGGTTAGGGTTAGGGTTCTGAAATCGCTGTTTCCACTTTACACATAGCTTGAGGGGAAAGATCTGCAAATTTTGCCCACACTTATTTATCCTTGAAAAGGAGACTCTGAGTACGCACTTTCGAAATGATGCTGGTATGTTTTGTAATACTGTCGGCTCTGAAACTGAAAGTGTTATTTTTGCACTACACAGCGTACCTTATATTTTTTTCTCTGTGGTGTTTAAATTTCACTTCCTGTTTTCCCATCAACAATTACAGGCCGGCTTTTACCCTGTGCAATGACAAAAAGGATGACCTCAGGCTTAGCGACCCGCAAATCAGCATCCGCCAGGCAGTCATTGGACAAGGTGTCTTCTGGTCCCCAACATTGATCGGCGGAGCGTCAGATGGAATGGAGGAGTACCGCGAAAGAGGAATGGCTGCATGCTTGCAACTTTCCAAATTCAACAGGACAACTAAACCAACATACAGTTACAGTATCCATCTTCATTTCAACTTATCTTTTAAGTAATGTTATTGCTGTGAACTACTGTGAGTGTGACACTGTGCATTTGTTTGCTCTCTGCTTAAGTTCATACCTCCAGCCATTGTATACTTTTTTCTTTGCTATTTTTTAAACTAATTTAATGTACGAAGTGGTTCTTCTCTCTGAGGGCAGAGAGGCAAGTGAAATTACGTAATTACTGCAGCCCTGTACTGTCACATTGTTGTTTCTTCATAGTACATTGTAGAAAGTACTACTTACTTTACAAAAACCTATCCATTTAGAAAACAACTTCATGCATGCAGTAGTGCATGCACTTCCTTTATGTCCCTTAAAATATTTATGAATAGCTTCGTATCCAAAGATTTGTTTATCTTCATTTGTTGTTTGTCCATGCTGTGTTTTTTTTCCTCTCTCCACAAAACTTTACCTGCAAACCCCATTCCCATCCAAGTTTCAAACCCTAACCCTCTTCCCCCGGGCTGTGTGGTTTTCATTGAGGTGTGAGCAAATTACAACAATAATTCCACACACTTGCTGGGGAGGATAAGGTGCAAGCAACCTCCTCAACTCAATTTTAAGGCAGCTAGATGAATCCTAGGATATTGTAATTCTGGGTAAAAAAACAACAATGAGTATTTTAAAATAAATTCTAAATTTCATGCCCACCATCGATTGAATGCATCGGCAACATCATCCTCCTACATGTCAAGAAGACTTGTTGTGTTACGCTGCTGTGTCACTGTTCTTGTCGTAGCCATAATCATCCATGCAATTCTTTTTTCCCCATACTTATCTTCAGAATTGCTTAGGCATCTGTTCCTTCTAATACTCCTCCCATGCCACTCAATGTCTATTTTTTTTACTTTGTTTTTCATATGCTGCTACTGCTAGTGTGGTACCACTCCTACTGCTAACACCACAACAATGGAATTTCGGTCCGGGATGGTGGAATTGGCCTTTGCCATGCAGCCAGCGCTGTGCCTAGCTCTGTTCTCAAACACGAATCACAGGTAAGATAAGCATTTTGGGGAGGTAGAAAGATGGGCTAGGATGCGGAGTAGAGACTGACAGTGGTACAAGTAAAGTACTAGTAGGCCAATGGAATTCACTAACTCTATTAGTGGCATTTTTGGAAGTTTTAGATAATTCATGCTGGTAATTTTGAGGAAAACCAAACGTGCCGTAACTCCCGCCCACCACCCCACAAAAGAAGATCAAAGCGTACACTATGTTGAAGTATGTAAAATGAATAATGTATTTCCCCAAACAAAAATAAACTAGTCCCACCCCTCCCTAACACAAACAATTGTCCATTTGAAGTAGTCCAAAAATAAATAATCCCCAAATCCCGGTTCCCACCCCCCCAACAGTCTTTAAAAAAGGGGCAAGGGACACAGTCACTTCCAGCGGTGTTTGGGCAGGCGGTCCTTGCGGAGGTCCCGGAGCTGCTTTTCAAGGTCGTCCACCTTGTGCTCCAGGTAGTCCACTCTCAAGCTTAGGCGGCGCATGCGTGCCTTCCAGGCTCTGAGGGGGCCAGCTGCTGATGGTCTTGCAGCTGAGCGGCGGCGGGGGGCTGTCCGAGCCCGGCGGTGGGATGGAGACTGCTGGCTGTGGCAGTGCTGGAGGAGGTTTGTGACGTTCCCTCCTCGTTCACCCGAGCCCACAGCCGGCAATATTCCACTCGAATGGCCTCCATCTTGCGGGCCCTGGCCCGGACAGCCATTTCCCCTCTGGTGAGCTTTTTGGGAGCATCTATATGAAGAAAGAAAGAAAAATAATGTAACCAATACTCTTTAACAATAAAGCAATATAATTCAACAGAAAGTTGTCTCACAGTAACACTAGCAATTTGCAAGCACAGTATAACATTTTGGGATGTATCTTTCTGCCGCATTGTAGGCCAGTAACAGTGGGAGTTTCAGGAATTCTACTACCAGGCAGCACTATGGACTCAATACATAGTCAGCGAGTACACCTGTTTTCTTCTTTTTTCCTCTACTTTTGCAAAAGAAATTAATTACTTGGAGAAGCGTGGCTCAATGGTTAGAGCGGCAGACCCTGATACAGAGGTCTTTCCCGGGACCAGGGTTCAATTCCCGCCTCTGCGGCTCTTAGACACAATTTCCCCGGACCTGATAATTCTCGCCTCGGTGCCTAGTCTAATCATGGGTCCCACTCTGACTCTGGGCAATAGCTTACTTAATCTCCACAACGGCCCCAGCCGCGCTTGGATGCCTGGCTTCACCTTGGGGGTGCCCAGGAGTGGACATTTCACAGGAAAGCCAGGAAGTGTTCCACAGCGGTATAAATACAGCGCTACGAGACCTCAGGGTAGAAGGCGCTATATAAATACAAACACATTTACATTTACATTTACTTGTACGTGAACTTGTGGTAGCCGGCATAATGCCAGCTCAGTCAGCTTGCACTCAAGAAAAAGAGACACAAGCCATGATGACGCAGACTTGCATGTATTACTTTAAGCAGTATATGCAGGTGGGGATGGGAAGCTCTTACTTTTGTATAGGGGTGGCACTGGCCATACTCGGTTACATCAAGGGCTACTGCTCAATGTAATTTATATTTCGCACTGCCCCCCTGGCCTTCAGTACTACAAAAGAAAAATGAAGATTATTAATTTCTGATCATGTCTCCAGCCGATCACATGATCTCTTTGCTTATGTGATGCATGACTTTAGGTGCTTCATTCTGATAGATTGAGTGAACAACAGCGATAGTCCACCCATGATTAATGCAGCAGAAAGAAAATGATGAACATAGGGACTGAGTGTGGTAACCATAATTGCCGGAGGAAGGGACTTGATATAATTGTCAACTATACAATACATACACAATATATGCTGTGCTTGCAAAGTAAACTACTGTACTGTTACTTTAGGCAAGGGAGAGTTTCAGAACAATCACAACTTGTAGTATTTGGATTTCCTCTGCTTTGGTACTCTGGCATGGACATGCTGTTCGAACAAAGTAACACTCTTCATGCACTGAGCGTCTGCTCTACATAAACCTCTGCTATGTAGGAGGAAGAAGATACCATCCAGGCTTCCAAAGTAAACGTCTATCATTTTTCTTAATGTCTCAACTGTAACAACTTTACTTTTTCTCAACAACCAAATAACACCCTTTTCATTTCATTTGGTAAACCACCGTCTTCTTGACTTGCATTTGAGTTTCACCCAAATGATATATTGCAATGCACACCACACATGAATTTTCTGATTGACCCACACAGGCAGTCATTTTTCCTTTCTCCTCCAACCATCCTTGCTTCAGGTTGCCATGCATCTGATTCCTTCCTATCAGCCACCTCTGCCTGCATTCAAAAACACGTATCATTGTTTAGTCATACATGTTACGACTCGCTAGTCCTTCCATTGACCCTAAGTTTTTTCCCTTTTCGTTAAACACATTCCTCAAGTTCATCTGATATGACTTGGCTTCACGATAAAATGTTCCCAGCTGATTTGAAGTCAAATAGAGGGGGCCATTGCTTACTGGAGAACTACCACCGCTAATGCTATTGCTAAGTCAAGGGTGACTGACTTCTACGTGATTGGCTAAAAAATTTTTTTTATTCTAAATCAGTAACTGTTCTTAACAGTACAGTGTACTTGTAGTAGTGTACTTTCTACTGTACAGTACATCATACACTCCTTTGCGAGCCTCCTCGAAAATGTAAATAAGAAAGGATGATAATAATAACTTACCACCGTCCGCCGCTGCTGAGAGATCCCCCTCAGCTCCTCCTGGTGGCGCCGCCACTTGAGTTGACCCCTCCGCGCTGCTGGCCCCGGCACAGGTGTTGGCAAGTGCTGCATCTCATGTTGTGACGCCTAGAAAAAACATGTCATATTTTTAGATGCCATACACCACCCCCTACTTCGTCTCGTAATGGTAGAGAAAATGTTAAACAATTTTTAATTATTGGGAGTGAAAAGAAGTCACGGTTTTGTGAAGGGTGTTAACTTATATGCTTAGCCATAACATGCAACTCTTTTTGGCACAACTGATGAATGCTTACTCTTTAACGTGCAACATTTTTATAATTACAGACAGAACCAACTACTCCTCATCACCACCAGGAGGACTTGAAGTTCCAACAAGGTGAGGGCTCCCGAGTCCCGCACAGTTACTTCTGACTGAGGTATGTGGAAAGTCGAACTGCACCCATCATCAACAATGTCCTATTTCTCTTGTCCATACTTCTGTATGTGCAGAATAGTCCCTGAAACACTAGCGGTATGGTATGTGCTACTATCAAATCAAAAAGAGAACTACTAGCTAATTCTTGGTGGACATTGACATTTTGTCGTTGGAAATTGTCAAAGCACTAACATTAAGAAGACTGGAATAGACAGCAAGGGCAACCCAGAGGACTGCACTGAGTGCTCGTAGAGCTATTGCTGGATCAGAGTTTTGTTTAACACCGTTTGCCGACTAGGCAAGCTTAGCTACCTACACAGACCGACTCAGAAATAATAGTAAATAGTAGTAGCACAGAGAGTGATGGTAGAGAGGCAGGATATGAATGTTGAAACAGTGTACAAGGAGATCAAAGACTATTTTGTAAAAAATAGAGTTAGGGAAGTATAATTATATTAACAACAGAACTACTTACTGGGGCCAGCAGAAGAGCCTGCAGTGGACCGTTCCTCCTGCCCACTCTGTTCCGCCGGAGTCTGGGGTGGTCCTGTCCTCTTGCCCCTGGGAGGTGCTGATGATCATGAAATAAACAGAAACATGAATGATTGTTTTTTGGAAATATTTGATTTCTTTGACCACAATCCTAAATTATCTCGGGGAAATAAATTAGCAAGAATTGCACTACATGTATTGACCGATCTGATCTGGTCAACTAGGAGGATACTAGTACAGTATTGCTGTATTCGCAGACTGTCTACTTGGAAAGTTATGTAAATCACTAACTAAACCAACAACAAAAAGGTTCTACTACGACTGCCAGCACTCAGCAGCACGCGACATGACAGACACAGTCCATCATCACTATTTCTTCTTCTTAGTGGCAGCAGGAGTACAAAGGAAGGACTAGACTTGAGACTCTAGTCTCTCTAGCATTACGCAGTTCTGTAAAGTACTACACTCATACATATTCAGGCCAAATGAGCACATAGTTGCAAACAAGTAAGCATAGTAGCAACGCCACTGAGCAGGCAAGCACCTGCAATCACAGAAGCTATTTAAACGTTAATTTACCTGCAATGTAATCGAATTGGCAGCATTCTTGCTCTTCGGGAAAAACATATGTTAGCAATATAACACAGAGCAGAAGAAAACAAAGTAGTTATTTAATAGCTACTCACCAAGGCCAGGGATCTCCACACCGAGCAGGTGGAGCAGGTCCTGCTCGCGGTCGAGGAGGTCCGACCACCGGTGCGTCGCTTGCTGGTAGGTGCGCCGGACCCCTGATTCCCTCCGCATGGCCCGGCACACCTTTTCCCACAGCTGGTAACGCTCCCGGAGGCCATACCCTGCCGCGATCCTGACCCCTGCTGCCACGGTCTTGGGGAGGTGGCGCTGAACATAAAATATCACTGCGGCCACCTCCACCGCGCTGAATGTCTCCCTGGCCACCACTTCCTCCCCTCGCAACCGCCCGTAAGGGAGCCGGGTACGGGGTGCGGGACCCTTCCCCTTCCCCTTCCCCTTCTCCTTCCCGGCTCCCTTTGCCATGGTCCTGTACAGCAGAAAGAAAAAAAAAGGAAAGAATAGGGAAATGTAAAGAAAAAAAATAGTTTTAAAAAGTAGCTTTAAAAGTAACGAAAAGTTGGAAAAACACAAAATATAAATCTAGAAAAAAAGAGGGATAGATATACAGTAGAAAAGATAAAAAAAAGTCCAAAGAAACAAAGGATTGCACAGATGAAAGGAGGATTAGAAAGCATGCACAGAACCATAGCAATGAATGAAAAACAAGATGGCCGCACCCATTGAGGACCGCATGGGTAAGTTTGCGCGATATTTCCCTTCCGAGCACGCAAAAACGCCCGGGAACACGTAATCGCGTGCCGGATATGACGCGAGCATGCAACAAGCGCCCGGAAACGGAAACACGTCACGCAAACAAGATGGCCGCGCCCATACACGACCGCATGGGCAACCTCGGGGTCTGTGCGCTGCAAGCGGTCCGCGAATAAGCAGAAAACCGCGCAAACATGCAAAAAAAAAGAAATCAGCAAATTCACACGAATTTGCGGATTGCAAGTTCAATTTCGCACGAATATGCGCCCCGCGAATCTCGGGAAATGGCAGAAAAACGACTTTTGGAAAACTGAAAGCACTTAGCAGGTGCAAAAGTTCAAGCTAATTTGTAACCATTCCCTGTTGTGCTTCCTGAGGGGCCCCTCCAGAGTTCAGTTGCCTACTTTCAACTATTCTCTGACCCTGCTCTGACCCTCAAAGCAGGGTCAGAGAATAGTTACAGGTATGGCACAATGCTCCTGTAAAGAAAATAACTGCAACAGGAAGCATTTCCAGCTAAGGAATCAGGTGGCAGGGATGAACCAGAGGGTGGCAGGGATGAAGCAGAGGGTGCCAGTGCTGTACCAGAGGGTGGCAGGGGTGAACCAGAGGTGCTGTGATGAACCAGAGGGTGGCAGTGCTGAACCAGAGGGTGGCAGTGATGAACCAGAGGGTGGCAGGGATGAAACAGAGGGTGGCAGGGATGAACCAGAGGGTGGCACTGATGAACCAGAGGGTGGCAGTGCTGAACCAGAGGGTGGCAGTGCTGAACCAGAGGGTGGCAGTGATGAAACAGAGGGTGGCAGGGATGAACCAGAGGGTGGCAGGGATGAAGCAGAGGGTGACAGTGTGTACCAGAGGGTGGCAGGGGTGAACCAGAGGTGCTGAGATGAAGGAGAGGGTGCTGTGATGAACCAGAGGGTGGCAGTGCTGAACCAGAGGGTGGTAGTGATAAACCAGAGGGTGGCAGGGATGAACCAGAGGGTGGCAGGGATGAACCAGAGGGTGGCACTGGTGAACCAGAGGGTGCTGTGATGAACCAGAGGGTGGCAGTGCTGAACCAGAGGGTGGCAGTGAAGAACCGGAGGGTGGCAGGGATGAACCAGAGGGTGGCAGGGATGAAGCAGAGGGTGCCAGTGCTGTACCAGAGGGTGGCAGTGGTGAACCAGAGGTGCTGTGATGAACCAGAGGGTGCTGTAATGAACCAGAGGGTGGCAGTGCTGAACCAGAGGGTGGCAGTGATGAACCAGAGGGTGGCAGGGATGAACCAGAGGGTGGCAGGGATGAAGCAGAGGGTGACAGTGCTGTACCAGAGGGTGCTGTGATGAACCAGAGGGTGGCAGTGCTGAACCTGAGGGTGGCTGTGATGAACCAGAGGGTGGCAGTGCTGAACCAGAGGGTGGTAGTGATGAACCAGAGGGTGGCAGGGATGAACCAGAGGGTGGCAGGGATGAACCAGAGGGTGGCACTGGTGAACCAGAGGGTGCTGTGATGAACCAGAGGGTGGCAGTGCTGAACCAGTGGGTGGCAGTCATGAACCAGAGGGTGGCAGGGATGAACCAGAGGGTGGCAGGGATGAAGCAGAGGGTGCCAGTGCTGTACCAGAGGGTGGCAGGGGTGAACCAGAGGTGCTGTGATGAACCAGAGGGTGCTGTGATGAACTAGAGGGTGGCAGTGCTAATCCAGAGGGTGGCAGTGATGAACCAGAGGGTGGCAGGGATGAACCAGAGGGTGGCAGGGATGAAGCAGAGGGTGACAGTGCTGTACCAGAGGGTGGCAGGGGTGAACCAGAGGTGCTGTGATGAACCAGAGGGTGCTGTGATGAACCAGAGGGTGGCAGTGCTGAACCAGAGGGTGGTAGTGATGAACCAGAGGGTGGCAGGGATGAACCAGAGGGTGGCAGGGAGGAACCAGAGGGTGCTGTGATGAACCAGAGGGTGGCAGTGATGAACCAGAGGGTGGGAGGGAGGAACCAGAGGGTGGCAGGGATGAAGCAGAGGGTGACAGTGCTGAACCAGAGGATGGCAGTGATGAACCAGAGGGTGGGAGGGAGGAACCAGAGGGTGGCAGGGATGAAGCAGAGGGTGACAGTGCTGTACCAGAGGGTGGCAGGGGTGAACCAGAGGTGCTGTGATGAACCAGAGGGTGCTGTGATGAACCAGAGGGTGGCAGTGCTGAACCAGAGGGTGGCAGTGATGAACCAGAGGGTGGCAGGGATGAACCAGAGGGTGGCAGGCATGTACCAGAGGGTGGCACTGGTGAACCAGAGGGCGCTGTGATGAAACCAGAGGGTGCAAGTGCTGAACCAGAGGGTGGCAGTGATGAACCAGAGGGTGGCAGGGATGTACCAGAGGGTGGCAGGGATGAAGCAGAGGGTGACAGTGCTGTACCAGAGGGGGCAGGGGTGAACCAGAGGTGCTGTGATGAACCAGAGGGTGCTGTGATGAACCAGAGGGTGGCAGTGCTGAACCAGAGGGTGTCAGGGGTGAACCAGAGGGTGGCAGTGGTAAACCAGAGGGTGGCAGTGCTGAACCAGAGGGTGACAGTGGTTAACCAGAGGGTGGCAGTGGTGAACCAGAGGTGCTGTGATGAACCAGAGGGTGGCAGTCATGAACCAGAGGGTGGCAGTGGTGAAACAGAGGGTGACAGTGCTGAACCAGAGGGTGGCAGGGGTGAACCAGAGAGTGGCAGTGCTGAACCAGAGGGTGGCAGTGGTGAAGCAGAGGGTGGCAGGGGTGAACCAGAGGGTGGCAGGATTGAACCAGAGGGTGGCAGTGCTGAACCAGAGGGTGGCAGTAATGAACCAGAGGGTGGCAGTGGTGAACCAGAGGGTGCTGAGCCCATACACGACCGCATGGGTAACTTCGCCATGCAAGCGGCCCGCGAACACGCAAAAAGCCCCGCGAACACGCAAAAAATCCCGCGAACACGCAAAAAACCAAAAATCCGCAATTTAGCACGAACTCGCGGATTTTGCGGATTGCAAATTCGATTTCGCGCGAATTTGCGGAACGCGAATTCACAAATTTAGCCCATGGTTAGCATATATATGTGTGTATATGTGTGCGTGTAGAGAGAGGTAGAGAGGTAGAGAGGTAGAGGTAGAGAGGTAGAGACTAGTAGAGAGAGGTAGAGCGGTAAAGAGTAGAGCGTGAGTAATAGAGAGTAAAGAGTGAGTAGTAGAGACTAGTAGAGAGCAGTAGAGAGAGTAGCAGAGAGTGAGTAGTAGGGAGTAGTAGAGAGTAGTAGAGAGTGAGTAGTAGAGAGTGAGTAGTAGAGAGTGAGTAGTAGAGAGTGAGTAGTAAAGAGTAGTAGAGAGTAAGTAGTAGAGTGAGTAGTAGAGAGGAGTAGAGAGTGAGTAGTAGAGAGTAGTAAAGAGTGAGTAGTAGAGAGTGAGTAGTAGAAAGTGAGTAGTAGAGAGTGAGTAGCAGAGAGAGAGAATAGTAGAAAGTAGTAGAGAGTGAGTAGTAGAGTGAGTAGTAGAGAGTAGTAGAGAGAGAGTAGTAGAGAGTGAGTAGTACAGAGTAGTAGAGAGTGAGTAGTAGAGTAGTAGAGAGGGAGTAGTAGAGAGAGAGAGTAGTAGAGAGTGAGTAGTAGAGAGAGTAGTAGAGAGTGAGTAGTAGAGAGTAGAGAGTGAGTAGTAGAGAGTAGTGGAGAATATTCCAAAGTTTGGCACAGCACCACTTGCACAACAAGTCCAATCAAATCATATCACTTAGAGTCCTTATTGAAGCGCTGAATCTTGGTGTATAGTCAAATGCTTTTATTTTCCTTAAGTTTATGTAGCACAGCCAGCCGATGCGTTTCGTTCTGTACAACAGAACTTCTTCAGGGTGTTCTTATTTCCTTCAAGTTATGTCGGTTTCCTGTTGTCATATAACTAGATATTTCTTCCAAATGTTAGACGAGACGTAAGTACATTGTTATTGAAAGTGACTAGGTATCAATTTTACCCACACAATTCGGGCAGACTTGAGTAATTTATAGCATCCTCAAAGTCAGTCTTTCAAAAATTCCAAAGTATAGAACATGATAATCCAAATCCAAATGTTTCTCAAGAAAAGTCATTTTCAATCGTTCGGAATATCGCGATTCCTTGTGGGACCCCCTGAGCAGGCCTAGGGGGTCAGGGTGCTTCTACCCTGCTCCCTTTGCGTGTTTTGCACCTTTGTTTCACTGCTTTCTTGTGCCTTCGTTCTACCAAGGCACAAGATGGCTGCCAACACTTCCCGGTTTGGAGTGTTGACAGACAGTGGCAGCTAATCAGCATGCCTTCCCGAGAAAGCTGCATGCTCATTGGCTGTCAACACTTCTAACCAGGAAGTGTTGGCATCCATCTTGTGCTCGATAGACAAAGGCAAAAGAAAGCAAAAAAACAAACGTGAAGAACACAAAAAGGGGGCAGGGTAGATACACCCTGACACCCTAGGCCTGCCCAGGTGGTCTCACAAGGACAAAAAAGGACCATTTTTTTTTTTTAAACCTGGTCTGTTTTTTAAAAAATTACCTCACGGGGGGACCAAATCGCGGGGGCATAGTGATAAAGAAGTGTGGGGGTCCACAATCCCCCGCACACTTCCCCGGGGCTGCCGCCCCTGGGGCAAAGCAACACATCCCCTTGGCGCATACTGGAGGCTCCTGGTGGGCTAGTTGGCCCCCAGGGACCCCAGTATGCAAGGGGAATTAGTTCCTACTCTGCAAACACGCCAGGGGTTGTGCTGCAGAGAGGTGTAAAAAAGAGTGTGGCCTCATTAGACCTCTCTGCAATGCAGCCCCCTGGCGCATACTGCAGGTTCCAGGAGGGCTAGTTGGCCCCCAGGGACCCCCAGTATGCAAGGGGAATTAGTTCGCCCTCTGCAAACACGCCCGGGGGCTGCGTTGCAGAGAGGTGTAAAAAAGGGTGTGGCCTCATTACACCTCTCTGCAATGCAGCCCCCTGGCTTATACTGGAGGCTCCTGGTGGGGTAGTTGCCCCCCAGGGACCCCCAGTATGCAAGGGGAATTAGTTCCTCCTCTGCAAATGCGCCAGTGGTTGCGCTGCAGAGTGTTGTAAAAAGGGGGCGTGCCCTCTGAACACCTGCCTGCAAAAATGTAGTAAATCAGTATAAAAAACCAAATTAATACATTTAAAAATTGTCATTTAAAAAACCGTTGAAATTCAATGAAAAAACCATAGGTTTCAGGCCTTATATAGTTAGGAATTAGCATTTAAAAAAACCTTGCAAATTCACTGAAAAAACCATAGGTTTCAGGCATTATATAGTTAGGAATTAGCATTTAAAAAACCTTGCAAATTCACTGAAAAAACCATAGGTTTCAGGCATTATACAGTTAGGAATTAGCATTTAAAAGACCTTGCAAATTCACTGAAAAACCCATAGGTTTCAGGCCTTATGTAGTTAGGAATTAGCATTTTAAAAACCTTGCAAATTCACTGAAAAAACCATAGGTTTCAGGCCTTATATAGTTAGGAATTAGCTTTATAAAAAACCTTTGAAATTCACTCAAAAAACTACAAGTTTTAGGGGTGTTATAGTTAGCTGGACATTTCACTCATACAAAACCATTGAAATTGCTCCTATATAGTTAGTTGTACTAACTATATTTCGCGCACCCGCAATCCACTGCTGATGATGTCACATATTACATCATTCATGACATGGTCAGTGACATCACTGATGACATCTCAAATGACATCAATGATGACATCACTGATGACATCATCCACGTGACAATCACATACACCTTTTCATACACTAGTAAAATCTTTCATCACTCTTTGTAAAATACAGAGTATCATATTTGAATCCATTGACAAAGCAATACAAGTATTTAAAAACCCACTCATTGATTCCTAGATGTATACACACATCTAATCACTTACCTGTAGATTCACTCATACATGCTGTCAATGAAAAATAGAACACTATCGAAAATACATATACACCTATGTCGACATTACACACCAGCACCCAACCTATTCACATATGAAGTTATCCTACTCACTTATGCAAACAATGGATCATACTTACATACTTAGTTAGCTACACACTTACACAAACACCACTTCATCTATTCATTTAGATAGTAAGTCATATTTAGTATATTATAAAATCATTATTACAAGTATACAGTTATCCATACAGTCACTCACACAATCATTGAGTCTTATGAATACTTATTATATACAACAACTGACACATACACTGCCTTTTATTTTTCTAGTTTGTTGGACATGTACCATTGAGAAATATATTTGCTCATCACCACACCCATAAAGATATTCACTCACCCAAACAACTGTTAGAACATGTAGTTTTAACTTCATATATCTACTGAATCAACTATTCACACATCTTTGGGCAGTCACGCACCCTCCACCGAACCACACACACATTCACTCTCCCATACAGATACTCAATTAACTAATCAATAACTAATATAGACTTTCACATAGCTAGTAACCAACTGGAGAACCAGTTTACACAACAACTGACAACGTGATACAGATATTCACACAGTTTAGTCACTATCCACTATATTTAGTGAGACACTATACATTGTTAAAGTCCTCCATCCAAATATTTATTTTTATATATCCACTCATACTTCAATGCAAATTGCTATATATATAATGCATATTTAAATAAAGAAGCAAACCACATTCACTGGATGATGTCATCAGTGATGTCATCATTTATGTCATTTGAGATGTCATCAGTGATGTCACTGACCATGTCATGAATGATGTAATATGTGACATCATCAGCAGTGGATTGCGGGTGCGCGAAATATAGTTAGAACAACTAACTATATAGGAGCAATTTCAATGGTTTTGTATGAGTGAAATGTCCAGCTAACTATAACACCCCTAAAACTTATAGTTTTTTGAGTGAATTTCAAAGGTGTTTTAAAAGCTAATTCCTAACTATATAAGGCCTAAAACCTATGGTTTTTTCAGTGAATTTGCAAGGTTTTTTAAATGCTAATTCCTAACTATATAAGGCCTGAAACCTATGTTTTTTCAGTAAATATATATATATATATATATATATATATATATATATATATATATATATATATATATATATATATACATGTATATATATATACTAATCTGTGAAAAGCCTACATTTTCATTATAAAGGCATACGTGGTAAAGGCATAGGCATGGTAAGAAGATTTGTGGTAAAGACATGCGTGGTAAAGACATATGTGTTGTACTGGACAGAGTGTAAAGGCATGCATGGTAAAGGCATGCATGGCTCTTGCCAAAAAATCTAACAAGCCAGGGGGCCCCTCACCCATGTAACAGGCAAACACTGAAGCTAAGACCCCTGGTCCTGAGAGGACACACATGGAGAGCTCCCTCACATATGCCTACATCAAGGCGCTGTTTGCCAGACTAAGGAAAGACATCGCTGTACTTAGAGCTTATGCACAAGCTGGAACTTGAAAATGTTTGTATTTACATTTGGAAGCTTAGATATTAATAGGTCTCATGACAGCGCTGCACGTAAAAACACTTATTAAAAGTGATAGTTTCTTAAACATGGATTTAAAACCATTTCTCCCCTGCCCCTACACTGGTGACAGTGCCATTAGAAAAATAAGAGGCAGGACAGTTTCTATGTGAACCCTGTCTGCGTCCCAGATCACTATCAAGCAAGATTATGGTCTATTATCCCCTTACATGCTGATGACGGCCCCCATCCGTCATGCACTACGGGGCTCGTGTCCTGATGGCGGCTGGGGGCCGTCATAAACCCGCCCACTCGCGATTCTGCCGCACAAGGGCAGAATCGCGGCAGCATGCAAGGGGTTAAATAAAACACAGTAGGCTTTTGTGCAGCTTTTATTTTAAATTAATTTAATTGAAAGTACTTGTGAAATAAGATAGATGTCTAAGATCACACAATTTAAGCACGGAAGCAGTGATTTAGCCAGACTTTCTGGTTTCACTTCGTGAAAATCAGTCACTAAATGGGTATGATTTTGTATCCATTTTATGTTATGGTTTTGTGAATTTTTTTGCAATTTGTATATAAAGCAAAATTAACGCTAAGGCATTGGGGTGGTGTTAGAAATTGGGATCTGTAGTAGGCAGAGGACAGCGCCGAGGTCCAAATAGGGATCCTTCTTCCTAAGTCAAAATAAGGGGGTTACACCCTTTGATAACCTCTGCTCAACCCTGTGGTAACGTAGCATGAGCAGACAGGCCTATCTAAGAGGCAGTGTGTGAAGCATTTATGACCATACATAATAACGTAGGAGAAACGCTGCAAACGGACACCACAAGTAGTTCTAGAAAAATAGTTATCTTTATATAGACCTAACACGAGGCTAAAAGCGCTGAAGGAGCCACAATGCACATAATTACATATTCACATCAAAAGCAATAAAGGCACTAAAAAAGGGTGTAGAACGAACTTAGTTCGAGGCCGGAGTCCACGCGACACGGTGATGCACAATGTACCTGAGATTTAAAGGGGCACGGCATGCAGCCTCACAAGGAAGCCGCAGTGATGACAGGTGGACTCGCAGTGGCCACAGCTCCCAGCTGTATCGGTCCGTGACGTGCACTCATGATAATTCTGGGATGGGGCTTAAAGGCGGGCCCCCAGTGTCACATGCAGGTGATAACAAGATCCTCGAAGTAATGACTAGTGCGGGCACTCAGCGGCACAGCTCCTCAGCTGCAGCGTCCCACAATAGCGATAGCAATGATTCTCGTAGGACGGCGAATGTGGGCACTCAGCGGCACAGCTCCTCATCTGCAGAGGCCCGTGATAGCGATGATTCTCATAGGACGGCAAATGCGGGCACTCAGCGGCACAGCTCCTCAGCCATGACGGCCCCCAATAGTGATAGCGATGAATTTCGTAGTACGGCAAATGCAGACACTCAGCGGCACAGCTCCTCAGCTGCAGCGGCCCACAAGAGAGATGATTTTCGTAGTACAGCAAATGCGGGCGCTCAGCAGCACAGCTCCTGAGCTGCGGCGGCCCACAATAGCGATAACGATGACTTTGGTAACACAGGCGAATGTGGGCTCTCAGCGGCAATAGCTCCTCAGCTGCAGCGGCCCACAATAGTGATCACGATGACTTTCAGCCCGCATTCCCCGCAGTAGAACCGGAGGCTCTGGACTTCTCAACAGAGGCCTCACCTGCGAGTTCATTACACCAATGATTTGGAAGCAGAGGCTGCGTCCCATCCCAAGGTTCACCTGTCACTGGCGCCTTCTTCTTATGGGCTCACCCTGAGGCCTCTGCAGTGTATTGGGGCACCACAGTGACCAAAGTCACATCAGAAGCCTTTTCTTTTTAAACACCCATGTTTAATATTCACAATTCTCCGGACGTTTTTGGCGATTTCCGTTTCGGAAAGTGGATTAGGGCAGGCATTGATCAGATTGACTGTTATTTCCTCTCACCCTCAGGACTTGGGTCCTTTGACAAGATAAAAAAGGAATATACTCCCGATTGGAGAGATTTTTTAAAGTTTATACAGATCAGAGATTTTCTCTTACGAAAATGAGGTGGACGGGCCTAGTTTGAGAGATTCGAAACAATTGAAAGAATAGTAAAAGCTAAAGTAAGTTCTACCAGGGAGATCTATGGCCTTATAAATGCTGCTATGCCGGATGATTTGAATAAATGTTTTAAAAAATGGCAGGTTAAAGTGGTGGTTTATGCTGAGACTTTTAGGTATGCTTATGAGATGTCACAATCTATTTTAATGTCTGCTAGGTTATAAGCACAGTTTTAGAAGACCTGTTTTTTCCTGTTTATACGCCCGACAAGTTAGCAAAACGGGGGGCTGAAAAAGGAACATTATGCCCACGTTCTGCTCTCTATAATGCAGATATCATTCACATCTTTGCCTCATGTAATGTTTTGCAAAATGCAATTAAGGATATATCACATTTTTTATCAGGTTTTAACCACTTGGCTGCTATGCGTTTTCCCCCCCGGTGCTGGGATCCTCCATTTTCCATTATTCATGACGAGCTGGGCTCGTCATGAGCGTGCGAGGAGGCTACACCATGACGAGCCCAGCTCGTCATGAGCGTGGAAGGGGTTAAAAACTGAAATAATAATGTCAACTGATGTAATTTTGTTAGGGATTTCTCTGGCGGTTTTAGGGCTGTGTATTGCCTCAGCCTGGCTGGACTCTAGATCACTTGTATTTCAGCAATGGTTAGCTAGGTTATTAGCAATGTTTAGTTTGGAATCAGCGATATATTATTGGAAAGGGAATCACTTATGCCAAAAAGGACTGAAAATTTGGGATCCCCTGTGTATATGGAGTCAAGGTCAAAGGAGGGTATGATAGAACATATGTTTGTATTCTCACTTGTGGTTTTCCGGGCAAATAATGGCTGTTATTTTGTTAGAGGGAGTTTGCACATGTCACTTTCTGATGTTCGCAACGTCACATAGGCTGTGTTTTAATGGGGTTGTATTGTATTGATATTTTCTCTGGAGGATATTTTTCTTACTGATGTAATGCACTACACTTGATCAATTATGTTTGATGTGTTGAAGTTTTTACCTGTCTGAGGTGGGGGATAGTGGGCTGGGGTGGACTGGTTTTGATGTAAAATTAAAACAAATTAAAAATTAGTTTAAAAAAAGGAAGTCTTGCCCAAAGGAATAGGTAGCTTTATATCAGGGGAAAATATGTGAATTACTAAAGGAACTGCATTCTAGAAAGCTGCCAGGCTATGAAGCTGTGAAAATCACGTACCTGGGGCCAGGTTGCAGTGCTAACGCACCAGACCACCACTCCGGCGGTAGCCACGAGTAAGCTGGGAGTCTGTACGGGTGATCATTACGCTGTTCGGCTCAAGAGGTACAATAGGGTGGGAGTTGCAGTACTGGCAGCAGGCTACCAGCTGTGATGGCAGTCTTCCAAAGTTAAACTATGCTTGCCTGCAGCCTACAGGTGTGGGACTCACACAGTGTGCCCTGCAAGGCTTTGTCTGCAGCAGTGATTGGGCAATGGCGCTCGTGACCTCCTGAGTTATTCGTAGGTGCTTCCCCAGAGTGTTGGGTGAATATCATGTTATACTTGCAGGCAACTGATTGAGTTAACTCAGCCCCAGAGCCTACCACAAGCAGTGCAGATGCGCTGCTGCCAGCTAACAGGCTTTACTCTGTCAGTGTGGTTTAATTTGCAGCGTTTTGCTCCGGCTTGCTAAGGAGGCACTATAAATGTATGACAATCCATTTCAGTGTGGAGATGCAAACTACCACGTTGACAAGCGTTAGTCTAATGCCTGATGCGTGGTACTTGGCTGACTGGTCACATGACTGCGATTTACTTAGCGGTTGGTCTTTGTATATTCCTCCCAGTGAGGCAAAAGAGAATTATGTGTTGGCAGACTTGGCCACCCTGCCAGCATGGCTGGGGGGCAGGACTGTTCCCTGCCCACCTGCAGCTCAAAGGGCTGTCCCCAGAACACACACTAAGGAACCTGGCACTGGCCTTTTTTCACCCCAGACGTCTTGGAGCCTTGGTAGGATAAGGGAAGGAAATTCAAGAACCAGATGTGGGGGTAGCATGGGAAATCCCCCCACTTCAAAAGCTGGCACAAGGTATAAATATTGTACCCCAGAACACCTCTTCAGTACATTTCTGAACTTGTGGACTACTTCAGAATGACTTCCTGGCACCCTAGAGGACAACCCTGCTGCTTGAGGCCTGCCTTGGTTTCCCGGAGGTCTGCACTGCACTGATGCTACCAAAGGACTGCTCTGCTATTTGAGGAATGTCTCACTTCCCAGAGAACTTCCCTGCTGCCTGAGCCTGTCTTCATGCTTGAAGGAGAACTAGACCATCTCCATGAAAGCAGGACCACCAGACATTAGTCCAAGGAATAGTTGGCTTGCCTTCAGTGTGAGCTACAGGGGCATACCCATCTCCAGAGACCTTGAAAACTAAACCTCATCTTTGCTGGAGTGAGTGTTAATCCCCCTCCCCACGAAATGGTGCAACCTAGGTCTTGCACTCTTGGAAGTGGTGTAAAAGGTCCTGCGCCTGGCTAGCCCTAAACTGTGGGAATTGGAAAAAGCTTCACCGAAAGTACTAGAAGAATTGACATAAGATAAGGAGATAGCTGACCGTTGATCTGCCCAAGGAGAATTGCCAATTGGTCTGCTTTTTCAGTAGCTCCTGCTTCATTATTCCACGCAGGAGCAAATCCTGTTCACCAGGGCCTCTCAGTGACAGTTTCTGGCCTCATGGAGCCCTCTTCTGCTACAGATTGTAGCTCTGTCACACTGGAGGTTTCTGGGTTACAAAACTTTGTCCAAGTCCGAAGGATACATATTTTACCATGCTTGAGAGTGACCAGCTCCCCATTGATGATGACAAACTCCTCAGCCTGAACATCCTGCTTCTTCTGCTCATAGCTTTTTCCTGCCATTGTCAATGGCTTCACCAAGACTTTGTCCAGCGCTCCCGGGCGATGACAACTCCTCTTTGGATGCAGCCTGCTTCCTTACCCTGGTATACTCTACCATCTCCTGGACTTTTTCTTCAAAATGTAATCTCAGTCCGAAGTTCAGCCAAGACCAGGCCCAATCCACCCGGTATATCTGACTTGTGCTCCATCGTGTTCAATCTTAACTTTTGACTTTGTCCCGGTCTCACCCAACCAATATGTGCGGCTGGCATTTTGGTCTTTTAGGTGCTAGATTTCACTGAAAACTTGAAAAGAATCTGGTTGGACTGATAGGATTTAATTTTTTTTTGGTGTTATTTTATTTATTGAAATGTATCTTATTTTTCAAAATTGGGCTGGGATTTTTCTTCTGTTGTGTTTTCACACACTTTATTACTGTTCACTTGAAAAAAACTTTACACAGTGACTCTAAGCCTGAAAGCTGTTGTGCCAACCAACGACACGACTACGCCCAGGTTAATTCAGTGAATTTTTTTTTGTTCAGGCTGACAAGGATTCTGGTTTTTGCTTGAGTAGCATTTCATCCCACTAAAACAATAACCCTATTTCTTACAGTACAGTAACTCAGTATTTTAAAATGACATTCTACTGCTGCTTCTAGAGAAGCAGGGTGATGACCAATCCATATTCTTACACTAAAATATGTTCTTCATTACAGCTTGAAGCCAACATGCTTCTTTCATACTGTTATAAATGGGTTTTCTGGTTGGCAGAGGTATGCACCCTGTCCAAATAGGAAACACTGTCCCAGTCATGGTAAGGGTAGTACTCAGTTAAAGGTTAACCCTGCTCACCCTCTGGTAGCTTGGCTCAGAGCAGTCAGGATAAACTAAAGAGGCTATGTGTAAATTATTTTGTGCACACACACAGTAACACAGCGAAAACATCGCACAAGTCCTCCACACCACTTTAGATGAATAGCCAATATGTATCTCAGTAAAACAAGACCAAAACAACAAACATCCAACATTCACAAGTCAAGATATGAATTTTTCAAGATTAACTCAAAATGCAGTGCTTAGATGTCATTATCTCCTCATAAGCCTTCCTCGCCACTTCAGTTACACAGTGAGCTTCAGCCTCACAACAGAACGCTCTAAGCATTTTAAGCTTCAGTTCACGCATCCCTCCCCAACATGCCTGCGCACCTTCACCCTTGACCCAGTACAAGAGAAGGCATGAACCACACCACTTCCTGTTTTTTTGTTCTGCGCTGCAAACTCTCTGCGCGTGATATGCAGGTAAGAGGGGTGAGGTTGGACCTTAGCCGGCCCTAACGACCGGGGTGAAGGCCCTGTCAAGCGTGCTCTTGTTGTATGTCTTTTCTCCCTTTTTCTACTGGGCTTTTCAGTGAGGTGAGGCACAGCGTGCTCCTCTTGGAGGTTGGAAGCCCTGCTTCAGCGGGCTCATTCTGGGGTGTGGGGGCCGTGCATCACGGGTGCTGGTTGCAGCTCTGCCCCTACGCCTGCCCCTTTTTTCCATGGAAAGTCTGGAGTCCGTAAGGCTTTGCGGGTCAGCCCCCTGTGGGGGGTTGATTGTTGACCTTAATGGAGACTTCGGAAAAGTCAATCTTGGAACAATGGGTCCTGCAAATTGCCAGGGAGGGTTACTCGATTTTCTTCGACTCTCCACCCACAGAGTTTTTCAGCAGGTGATCAGGATCTTCTCGAGAAAGGGGCCATTCATCCTGTTTTGGCTTGTCAAAGGGGTTAAGGGGTCTACTCCATTCTTTTTCTAGTAAGGGAGGTTTCCGGGAACTTCCATCCTGTGCTGGATTTGTAAAGGGGGAACTTGTTTGTCCTTCATGTTAAGTTTAGGATGCTGTCTTTGCAGGAGATTCTTCCCTTACTGGTTCAGGGGGGTGTGGTAGCATCCTTAGATCTGCTTGATGCCCACCTCCACGTGCCCATTCATCCCGCATCCCAGCGGTTCCTCGGTTTTAGTGTGGGAGCTAAACATTTGCAATTCCAGGTACTGCCATTTGATTTGTCTTTAGTCCTGAAGGTCTTCACTAAGGTCCTGGCTCCCTTTGTTGGGCTCATCCATAGGAAGGGAATTTGGGTATTCCTGTACCTTCATGACTGGCTGATATTCTGACTCTTCTTTTTCAAAGGGGACTCTCCACATCCAGAGGGTCTGTGAGATTCTGGAGAGGCACAGCTGCCTGATCAACCACAAAGAGTTGCATCTGGTTCCCACCTAGAAGTTAGTGTTTATTGAGGGTCAACGGGGCATGGTCAAGGGACTGTTGTTTTTGATGCCCGTGAGGAGGACAATGTTGAGGAGGGACCTGGGTTGTCTGCTGGCCTTGCATTCTGCCCTGGTGCATCAGTGGTTGAGGTTGCAGGGCTTGATGTTGGCACGATAAATGTACTGCAATGGGCTCATTTCTATTTGTACCCATTGGTAACTATCTCCTGTCTCACTCACCCCCTTGTTCCACTGCTGACAATCTGCCAGTGGTAGTGTCCCCTCAGATTCAGATTGCCCTGGGTTGGTGGTTGGTGTAGCCCGATCCGTCTAGGAGTCTTCCTTTTCAGGTCTCCCCTTCCCAGGTGCTGATGACAGATGCCAACCGGTTGGGCTGGGGGGCGACATTGGATTCCTGGTCTGTGCAGGGTCTCTGGGATCGCCTGCAGGCTGCTTGTTCATCCAACTTCCGGGAGCTGAAGGCGGTTCAGATGGCTTGTCTGGAGTTTGCATCGGCCCTTCAGGGGCATCATGTCCTGGTCCGGACGGACAATCAGGTAGTGATGGGTTACCTCAATCCCCAGGGGGGCTGCAGAGTTACGTCCCTGTGGCTCCTGGCTCAGGAGATGCTGACTTGGCCGGAAGCCACTGTGTTGTCTCTGCGGGTGGTGTATCTCCAAGGGAGAGAGAATTATGTGGCAGATCAATTGAGCAGGGATTTTCCCCATGTGTTCGAAATCAATGTCGGAGGAGGTGTTCCATGTGTTGCACACGAAGTTTAAGTGCCCGACAGTGGATTTGCTTGTGGCCAAGGACAATGATCAGCTGCCGCGTCTGCATAATTATTCCCTGTCCGGAGGCATGGAGGGTAGATGCAATGTCATTCAGGTAGCCAGAAAATCTGCTTTACCATTTCTTCCAATCCCTTTAATTGCCAGGGTTCTGTGAAAGATTTTCCTGGACAAGGCATTTGTTCTGTTGACTGTGTTGCGCTGGGCTCACTGCCCATGGTATCCTCTTCTGAAGGCGCTGGCCGTTCAGGAGGGTTGGGCGATTCCCAATATTTCTTATCCTCTGAGGGCCATTGTGTCCGCTGTTTGGATTGGAGAGTTGGGGTCATTTTTGGGTTCTCCTCCTCTGTTGCAAGTATTACCACATCATGTTGGAAAGTGCTACAATCCTAAGTTCTTTCCCAAGGTCCCCTTAGATGGCAACCATTCCAGAGAGATCATTCTGCCGACTTTCTCCTCAGTGCCTGGCCCAGTAAGATCAGGTCATAAGCCTACTCTTTCCACCATGATTAGATGGATTAAGCAGAAAATCCTTCTGGCCTATGGTTCCCAGAGGTATGAGGTGTTGGCTCAGATCCAGGGTCGCTCTACCCAGGGTATTTCTGTATCCTGGGCCTCTTTCAAGGGGGTCTTGATTATGGATATGTGTAAGGCCTCTACGTGGGCCTCTCCACACATGTTCATAAACCACTATTGTGTGGTGCTGGGTGGTCCTGCTGCTGGGGGTTTTGCTGAGGCTGTTCTATGGGCTGGATTTGCTCTGCACTTGATTGGAGCTCTATCTGTTGGGTGCCTGTTTGTTTTTTCCCCTCTGTTTTGTTGTTTTGATTAAAAACTTGATGTTTGCCTCATCCTTTGGTATGTGGTTTCTTGTTGGTGACCATGAAGCTGCTTGGCTTTGGTATATGCTCACTGTGTAACTCAGCTGGTGAGCAAGACTTACGAGGAGGTAATGCCCTGTTACTTACCAGTAATCTTTATTACTCTGAGTATAGTCTTTCTTGCCACATGAGTTCCCATCCCTCCCTCTCTGTTTGAATATCAGCTTCATGTCGTTTCTTGCTGGGCATGGTAGTTGTGCAGGAAATGGGGTGGGTCGTGCCTCCTCTTGTACTGGGTCATGGGTGTAGAAGGTCATCCATGTTGGGGAGGAATGGGAGGATTGGAACGTAAAATTACTTGGAGGGTTCTTCTGCGGAGCTGAAGCTCACTGTGTAACTCATGTGGCGAGGAAGACTATACTTGGAGTAATGAAGATTACCAGTAAGTAACCTGGGCAACAACTTCAACTGAGGCTATCAAGTCGCTCTTGACTGGTGCAAATCCAAACGTTCACTCCGACTGTGATAAAGCGCGGGCCGGAGACAGGAGTCATGCAGACCAGCTGACAGTACTTTGTGTACATCGATGCTTCGGTACGATGCAATGTTCAATGGAAAAGGATGCATCACGGGTGCAGTTGAGTGTCGGTTCTGAGGGAAGTGCAAGTTTTTGAGTTGTTGGCACTCGGGAACGATGGATTGCGCAAAGTAGGTGATGTGCCAGTTGCGGGTGCGAGGCTTTTTTGGTTGCAGCGTCAGTGATGTGTCAATGTCAAGAGCACAGTGAGTCAATTCCATGATGTCATACTTGAACCGCTGGGCTGAAAGCACTGTGTCAGTCAACAGCCATGCAGGGCCGGGAATGCATTGGAGTCGGGACGTTGCACCACAGATGACGGTAATTGTTAGACATGGGGGTCTCCAGTTGGCAGAGGTTGACCTTTGTCCAATTAGAGACCCTAGTTATGGTAAGGGAGTTACACTCCTGAAATAACCCCTGCTCACCCACTTGAGAAATTGGCACAAGCAGTCAGGCTTATCTCAGAGGCAGTGTGTAAAGCATTGGCACATAACCAACACTAATACAGTGAAAACACTACAAAAGGACACCACACCAGTTTAGAAAAATATCCAATATTTTTTTATATGCAAAACAAGACCAAAAAAGTATAAGAATCAAACATACAGTACTTAAAAAAATATGTATTTTGCTAAATATCCTTAAAATTGTAGGAATACTTCAAAAACACAGTTTGTACGAGTTGGTAGCTCTGTCCGGGGCTACCTCCATGCTGAAAACAAGAGAGTCAAAACAAAAACAGTTACAGCCGGTACAGGCCAACAAAAGCGTGGACAGACTCGGTAACAGTACCTTTCTCCTTGCTCCTGGCACCTTGGTGTGAGCCCGTCGTGACAATTGTGGCGGTTGTGTTGCAAAATGGAAGCAGTGCAGGATGCGGTGCCCACTCGATGCGGTGCAGGCAGCGGCTCTGTGACAATCATCCAGGCGGCGTTGGTGAGACCAAGGCTTACGGTGCAGGGTTAGGCAGAGCTCGATGCAGTGCCGGCAGGCTGTGGTGAAATGGACAGAGCTGGTTAGCGGGAGCTGGCGTCGGTCAGCCCAGACTGCTGTGTGGGACGAGGCGGTGCATCGTGAGACTTACGTGTGGTGCCCCTAGCCACGATGCAGTCGTGGGTGTTAAAGTCAACAGCAGTGACGTGTCGGTGAGACCAGGATGGTGAAGTGAAGCTAGGCGGTGTGGAGTGCGGTGCCCAGAGGTCAGGGTGCAAGCAGCAGCTCTGTGGAGGCAGAGGCGGTCGCCATCGCCGGTGACACAGTCGGGGTGAATTGCGAGATGCGGACGGTGCCTTCTGAAGCGCCTTCAGGACGCAGAGCCAGCGATGGAGTCGGTTGCATTTTCCTTCACTGTGGCAACTGAAGCAGTACCCAGGGGTTGGTGAAGTCTTTGCTGTCCCTGAGACTTCAGAACAGAAGGCAAACTCTACTTCTACCCCTTGGAGTTCAGTTCAGTCCTTTCATTGCCCAAGGCAGAAGCAGCAACTGAAGGCCAACCCAACACAGCAACAAAACAGCAAAGGGCCAGTACTCCTCCTGGCAGCTCTTTCAGCTCTTCTCCTTGGCAGGTTCCTTGATTCTAGCGTGTTCTAATGTTCTGGGGTATGTGCCCCAGTATTTATACGCAAAAGTCCTTTGTTCTCTCAGGCAGAGGGTGTCTGTGCTTAGTCCAAACCAGGTCTGTCCTCTCAGGCCCAACATCTTGGCAGGATTGTTCAAGGCAGACCAGGCCCATTCAGGTGCAAGGAAATCTCCTCCCACTACTCTAAATGCAGCCCAGGTCTGGTAGTGAAAACTCCTCCCACTACTCTGAATGCAGCCCAGGTTTATTCAGCCCAGCCCTGACTCATTCAGGAAAGGCAGAACACACATCACCCCCCCAACCCCGGTGGCCGTCTGAGAGAATGCACCTTCCAATCCCTGTCACTCCAAAGCTAGACAGTCAATACACAAACCAGCAGAGTCACATAGAATGGCTAAGCAATGGCTAAGAAAGAACATACCTACTTTCCAAAACTGGTATTGTCAAAGAGAGAACATAAAAATCATCTTTACTAAAAGATGCATTTTAAAATTCTGAGTTCAGGCATACTAAACTTTAACTTCCTATTTTGTCTCAATCGAAAGTTATATTTATAAAACTCCCATTCTACTCTATGGGACAGATAGCCTTTCCATAGTGAAAAACGAAATGCACTGTAATTCACACACACAAGTACATGTCCTACCTTTAACATCCATAGCACCCTGCCCACAGCGGTACCTTGGGCCTACCTAAGGGGTGACTTATATGTAAGAAAAGGGAAGATAAGGGCCTGGCAAGTGTGTGCATTTGCCAAGTCAACATGGCAGTTACAAACTGTGCAGAATCTCTGCAGTGGCAGGTCTGAGTCATCTTTACAGGACAACTACACCCTGCTGGGATACCTCAACTTCCACTTCGACAACCTACTGGACCCCAGCACCACATCCCTCCTGGACAACTTCCACAACATTGGACTCACCCTCGACCCCCCAACAGGATACTCCATCATCTTCAGTCACATCACTGAATTCCCATGGACCGACCATCGATGCGTCCACTTCACCTTCAGGACACCCACCATTCACAGACACCAGCACCTGCTCCCACAAAGAAATTGAACCAGAATCACTGACGACCAGCTAACCTCATCACTCAGCAACTTTACCCCTACCGTTGCGGAAAATTATGACCCCAATGCCGCAGCCCGAACCCTCCACAAATAGATCACGGACAGCCGCAACACCTTAGCCCCCCTCAGGAAAAACAACAACACCCACGCCAAGAAAGCTAGCTGGTTTACCACTGAACTTCGAGAGTCCAAACAAACCTGCCGCTGCCTCGAAAAGGACTGGAGGAATACCAATTCCACAGAAGTCTACAACAACTTGAGAGAGTCCACCACCAACTCATCAGAAAAACAAGGAAAAAAGCAATAGAAGACATAATCTCCACCCAGGCACACTACAGCAAAGAACTCTTCAACATCATCAAGGAGTTCACCCAACTTTCCAGCAAGTCCACCGACATCCCACCCTCACAAGACCTCTGCGACAAACTGAGCACCTTTTTCCACCACAAAATCAAGAGCACCTACGACAACTTCAATGAAGAAAGCCAACACACTGAACTCTCACCAACCACCTGACACCATGAAGCCAAAGATCGACAACTGGAAAGCCCTCGCCACTGAAGACACACTGAAGATGATTACCTCAATCCACTCCGGGACCCCCACGGACCCCTGCCCCCACCACATTTTCAACAGAGCCGCCGACACCATCGCACCGATGCTCCCCCACACCATCAACCTCTCCCTGGCAACCGCATCATTCCCCGATGACTGGAAATACGCCAAGATCAACTCCCTCCTCAAGAAACCCTCAGTGAACCCCACCTACCTCAAAAACTACAGACCCAGCTCCCTGCTCCCCTTCCCCCTTCCCAGCGAAAGTCATTGAGAAATCCATCAATAGCCAACTCGCCACTTCATCGAAGAGCACAACATCTTCGACTCGTCCCAATCCGGCATCAGAAAAAAATGCAGCACGGAAACTGCCCTCCTCGCCGCAACAGACGACTCCCGCACCCTATGGGACAAAAGAGAAACAGCAGCCCTCATCCTCCTCAACCTCTCTACGGCGTTCAATACAGTCTCTAACTGCACCCTAATACACAGTCTGCATGAAGCAGGGATTCAAGACAAGGCCCTCGACTGGATCCGCTCCTTCCCCTAAAGCAGAATGCAGTGGGTCAGACTCCCCCCTTTCCTCTCGGACCCTACACCAACCACCTGAGAAGTCCCCCAGGGGTCATCCCTCAGCCCTACGTTCTTCAATGTCTACATGCCTCCGCTCACCCCCATTGTTAGTACCTACGGGCTCAACATTGTGTCATATACAGACGACACCTAACTCATCCTCTCCCTATCCAACAAACCCAACACCGCCAGACACACTTTTCGAGAAGGCATGGAAGCCGTCGCCAAATGGATGAAAAACAGCTGCCTTCAATTAAACACCAACAAAACAGAAGTACTCATCATGGGTCCACACCCCGACGCCTGGAACGACACCTAGTGCTCCCCCCCGCCCTCGGAAGTCCGTCCACCGCCACGGACCACACACGCAACCTGGGAATCATGCTGGACTCCGAACTCAAAATGGACCGCCAGATCAACACAGTCCCATCCCCCTGCTTCCACATCCTCTGCCTCCTATGAAGACCTTCAAACGGATCCCCTCAAACACAGAAAGACCGTCACTCATGCCATGGTCACCAGCAGACTCGACTACTGCAATGCACTCTACGCCGGAATAAACCAAAACCTCACAAGCAAGTCACAGAACATCCAGAATGCCGCCACAAGACTGGTCCTCAACCTGCCAAGACACTGCCACATCTCCTAGCGTCTGCGCACACTCCACTGGCTCCCCATTGAAGCTAGAGTCACCTTCAAGATGCTCACCCACACTCACAAGGCACTCCACGACACCGGACCAGCATACCTGAACAACCAACTCAAATTCCACGAATCCGAAAGGACCTTACAATCAGCCCAGCTCTCCTACGCTGTGGTCCCCCGCACAAGAAAGACCAGATCAGGTGGCGCTCCTTCTCCTTCCTCGCGGCCAGAGCCTGGAACGCCCTCCGTCTCCACCTCAGAGAGACAACATCCCTCCCATCTTCACAAGAAACCTCAAAACCTGGCTCATCGACAAACCGCCTCCTTGATGGACAGGAACCTGTGAACCCCCCTCCCTCATCGCCTTGAGACCCTCATGGGTGAGTAGTAGCGCTTAACAAACATGTGATTGATTGATTGACTTCTGGCACAATCAGTGCTGCAAGCCCACTAGTAGCATTTGATTTACAGGCCCTTGCGCTCTCAGTGCACTGTACTAGGGACTTTTTAGTGACTCAAGTGTGCCAATCATGGAAACAGCAATCCATAACACAATTTACACAAAGAACATATGCACTTTAGCACTGATCAGCAGTCGTAAAGTGCCCAGAGTCCTAAAACCAACAAAGAAAGGTCAGGAAAAAATCGGAGGAAGAAACAAAACGTTTGGGGATAACCTTGCAAAAAGGGCCATTTCCAACGGTGATACAATGTCTGAGACTCACGTAAAAGCAGTTCTTCAGAGGTACTGTGCAAAGTTGGGGCTTTCTTGAAAGTCAAGGTGAAGGTTGTTGCGTTGTGCACTCAGTGAGCAATGTCCATGGCTTTGGTGCAGGCAGCGGCGATGCATCACTTTTGCAGGGATGTGCAGGTTCCAAAATTATACTTTGGGGTTGTAGCCACTGATGGTGGGGGCGGGCGGGTCAAGCAGGGGCCAGCCAGGCCATGATGTGCTCCTGCCCCCAACTGAAAACCTTTTTCACTTTCTGTTTTTTGATAGAAATATGGTTAAGCTTGACATTTGTGAAAGTGCACGTGATGTGCGGCCTCAACTCTGCCTGTATTACCAATACTGAAAGAACGGTTGCTGTCTCCAGAGTAAGAAAGTAAGGCAAGGAGACAGACAGAAGCAAGGGGGTGCTGGGCTAAGGCTGTCATGCACACCCTGGTGAACTGAATGATAGGAATATGACTTATGAATCATCAGAACTGCCTCTCCTGGAGCCTCACTACTATTGGTGAGGGTACTGCATGCAGGCAGCAGGATGACATGCAGCCTGAACATACTGCTTCTGGGCCACTCTTATCCATCCAGCAAAGACCCGGATAGTAGAGGAGTCAATTATGTTTTAAAACATACCCAAAACGGGCAATTGCCCAGAGCCCACACAGGGTGGCCACCTGATGGGTGGTTGGTACAGTTTTCTATATCCTAAACAACCTGGGACCTGTTCATATGGTGCATTAACCCCTCAAAATCCTACCAACACTGTAACTCATTGTTGGAGCAGCGGCCATTTGTATGCCGTCCGCAATAAATGGATCTGGGCCACCACTTTCACAATATATACACTGGTTTATAAAAGTTGCTCTGTATTTCCCACTATTATCCTTCCTCCCCTCAACCTTCCCCCCTTACGAAGAGCTACTTTGAATAGGTGAAGAGAAAGGGAGAAAGGAAAGGTGTGTGAAGAGGGTGGTGGAGCCTCACGGGAGTAACACCATGGAGGCCAGCAGGAAGGTACTCGCCTGCTACCTAGGTTCTCATCATCAGCATCCACCACTCTAAACAGAAATTGTGATAGTGCACAATAGAAAAGAAAGGGAACTATACAAAGAAGGTGCGAGGGTGTTGAAACCTGTCTGTACACCCGAAACAGTGTGGTGTACCGCAGGATTGGACCCAAGGAAAGGTCTCAATACACCAAATCTGTTTGATGCATCTAACCTGCTTAAAACCGAGCTAGACCCCACTAGCTAGTGGACCTTTATTCTGTGCTGTGTGCCTGCTCATATAAAAGCCAACATGTTTTATTGCCCACGGACGACTCACGGTAATTTCTTCAGGGCGTGGGTTTGTCACTCCACCCTGCACCAATAGTTTTGTTCTGTCAGTGTTCCGAGATCAGGCCCTTCGTAGGCACACCTGTACCCTCATGATTGTGTGAGTATGTGCTTGGTCACTGTCTCACTGTCTCACTGTGTCACTGTAACTGCTTCCGTCAGTCGTGACCTGGCGTGGCGCGGGGCTTTGTCTCATCACCGTGATGGAAGGATAATAGTGGGAAATACAACGCAACTTTTATAAACCGGTGTATATATTGTGAAAGTGGTGGCCCAGATCCATTTATTGCGGACGGCATACGAATAGCCGCTGCTCCAACAATGAGTTACAGTGTTGGTAGGATTTTGAGGAGTTTATGCACCGTATGAACAGGTCCCAGGTTGTTTAAGAGATTTTGAGTGGGGGATGACCTGTTCTTTACTCCTGTGGCTCCTATGTGTATACAGTTTTCTATATAACAGCTGTTGTTTTTTTTTATTAGCACATCTTAAACAAAACAGATAAAATAAAATAATGGCACCGACCCTCTGTTGAAAGCCATTGTAAGGGTTGACATGTTGGGCAGCGTATGTGTTTCTATTAAAGGTGCAAGACATGTTCAAATTGTTTTCGTCTGTAACAGGCTTATTAACGCGGCAGAACTACAAGACATCAACAGTGTTCATTTGGGCCTCGTGAAACCCTCACTCACTCAGCTAATCTCACATAAATAGTATACTTCAACCAGCTCTGCCATAACCAGTCAGGCAGACATTTGTGACAGCAGTAGCAGTTGGATCTCAGTCCGGCTGGTGGTTTGGGGTCTGGGTCTAAGCTAAATAAGTTATACCTGCTTGAGCAAGAGCCACGCTTGACATCTTTTAATTATACTTCCCTATCTCGCATGGAACCTCTGCACAGTTTTCCCTAGAGACACCAAATTTAGACACTTACACAAAGGAAAATATGGACAAACATGCACACAGACATAAAGCCACCTGTATGGACAGAACCACAAACATAAAGGTATCCGTGCACACACACCAACATGCAGTATATATAGTCACAAATACCCCTTAGCAGACAGATTAACAGATACAGGCCCTATGCACTCCTGCCAACTGTCTGATCAATGTGTGTCCATGTGGCTGTATGTAGACTGCCTCTGGTAGCAATTTCTTGTGGAACTGGAAGTGGTATTAAAAACCTTCAATAGTCATTGTTTCTAAAGGATGAAGCTGTTGTTTTAAAAGAATGCATACTGGTAAAGGGGAGTGTTGGTTTGAAGTTAGAGGTCCCTCTGTCCATCTACGGGTTTGGAACTTACAAAACACCTAGAGCTAAAATATCTTCTCTGTTAAAATCTAATAAAAGTCTTTCCTGTCAATAATAACTCACTGAATCAAAGAACACCCTTGTAGGGCCTAGCTCGCCTTTCTCAAGTGTGTCCTACCTAGCTCACAGAAATGCAGCAATACACAAATCTGTCTGGGAAGATTCCTCTACCACCTCATGTCTTTACCATGCATGCTTGTGTCTTCCAAAAGGGAATCTAAGGTCCTCCATTACAGACAAACTTATACTTATTGCACGTACATAGCCAGAGCACACACACTGTCCAGCACTGTTACCTCTATGTACTGTGCCTCCACAGTTATTTATACACCCAGCACACACATTGACCATGTACACACTGCACAACACTATTTTGTTCATGTACTGTACTTCTCGTGGGCACACATATATCCAGTATATGAATTTATCATGCATGTACTGCAAAGCACTATATATTTCATATTCTGTTCTCCTTGCAGGTACACACACACCCAGCACATACACTCACCATGAAGCACTTCTCAGTACTGCCTTATCTCTGTACTGTAGCCTTCCCAGGCACACATACACACAGAGCCAACTCACAACACTTGTGCTGTGTAGCACTTCCACATCTACCCGATGTAGGGTAAGGGTGAGTTAAGCACACAGCTGCAGAACTTTAAAAAATATGTGTGAGCCTGTAGGCCTCACTCCAGTGACCGGGTAAAAAGTACCTGTTAACTACGGCTGATCTCTACACCGTATACAGCCACCACCCCCTAGGGCTGCTTTACTCCTGGTGAAGGTGGTAGCCTTCCACCACTATGAGGGTAGAGCTTTGGGAACCTCAAGCCCAACAAGACCACAATCTGTGAGACAAGCCTATGTCATAGCATGCACAAGTGATCCGTGCATGCCTATGACAGCAAAAATCAGCAGTTGGGATCCAGAGAACAATTCAGTTGGGGACTTAGGGTAGAGGTACAAGTCCATTACCATGCAGAGGACTTTGCTGTCAAAACAATTTTCTTTTCAGAAATGATGCAAAATGCTGATCTGGCATTTTGTGCTATTTTTAGCATGAAATTCTTCCTTACATTAATTTTCAAGGCCCATACCGCACTAAAAAAGTGAACACTTGCATGTGATGTCAACAGCACTCATGTTCTTCTCATTCACATTGTTCCCGTGCTCCAACAATCAAATCTTTTAATTAAATGTAAGCTGAATATGCAACATGGTGTAATACTTTAATCATGGGCATTTTGTGGATTTAGTCTGACTTGAAATGCAGGAAAGTCTGTTCGATTATGCCACTGTAAACAACATTTTTCTATTGCCTACCTTTTACCAAACTCAATAAAATGAGCACCGGTGAATTAATTAACAGTACACATTGGCATCAGTATCAAGAGATCACTCCGCGAGTCATTGTGTACTTTACAAAACATATATTTCCATAATGGCCTTATTGATGTACTCAAACCACAAGTTCTGAAACAGAGATGGCTTACTTCATAGGGGTTCATGAAGTGAATCATTAGAATTGTACCAATTTCCCTCTAATAGTTACCACAGTGCCAGACCCTCATAGTGACAGGAAAAAAAACTGCCTGTTTGAATGATTGAATTAATAAGCACAGGTGTACCATATATCACAATTGTAGAAAGACCACAAACTTATTGCACAGGCACAAATAGTGATGTCCAGAAGGGCAAGATTAGAGTGATAAATCCTTGGCGATGTAGGCGGTCGTATGGCGAAGGCAGGGGTATGATGATCCCTGTTGCAATATGAGAAGGTAAAGTAAACGTTAAAAAGCAACAGTAACTGGAAAGCTTTATATTATTTCTGTCCTCCAGAGTAAATGAAGTGATTCAGAAAAGGGGGTGGTGATGAACAGAGTGTCTGAATTAAGCAGACCACTCTTACCCAGTCCAAAGATCAGGGCTTGATCCATCACCGTTATTTAGCTCACTGCCCCATCCCAGCTCAGAACCTGGCTATATGCAAATTAGTCTGTCCCTGGCCCAGTGCATCATGGGAACAGGGCAGACCAAACTACCAAGCCAATTCTTCACCAGAAAGGAGACAAGCTTCCGGGGACCGGTTTCTGCCATTTCAGGCGTCGTCGGCCCGGCTTGCTTGAATCCTGATGGAGCAGTGAGCAAGGGACTCATGTCTGAGTATACCCTTCCACGCTTATGGTGAACAAAATGATTCAGAAAAGGGGGTGGTGATGAACAGAGTGTCTGAATTAAGCAGACCACTCTTACCCAGTCCAAAGATCAGGGCTTGATCCATCACCGTTATTTAGCTCACTGCCCCATCCCAGCTCAGAACCTGGCTATATGCAAATTAGTCTGTCCCTGGCACAGTGCATCATGGGAACAGGGCAGACCAAACTCCCAAGCCAATTCTTCACCAGAAAGGAGACAAGCTTCCGGGGACCGGTTTCTGCCATTTCAGGCGTCGTCGGCCCGGCTTGCTTGAATCCTGATGGAGCAGTGAGCAAGGGACTCATGTCTGAGTATACCCTTCCACGCTTATGGTGGACAAAATGATTCAGAAAAGGGGGTGGTGATGAACAGAGTGTCTGAATTAAGCAGACCACTCTTACCCAGTCCAAAGATCAGGGTTGATCCATCACCGTTATTTAGCTCACTGCCCCATCCCAGCTCAGAACCTGGCTACATGCAAATTAGTCTGTCCCTGGCCCAGTGCATCATGGGAACAGGGCAGACCAAACTACCAAGCCAATTCTTCACCAGAAAGGAGACAAGCTTCCGGGGACCGGTTTCTGCCATTTCAGGCGTCGTCGGCCCGGCTTGCTTGAATCCTGATGGAGCAGTGAGCAAGGGACTCATGTCTGAGTATACCCTTCCACGCTTATGGTGGACAAAATGATTCAGAAAAGGGGGTGGTGATGAACAGAGTGTCTGAATTAAGCAGACCACTCTTACCCAGTCCAAAGATCAGGGCTTGATCCATCACCGTTATTTAGCTCACTGCCCCATCCCAGCTCAGAACCTGGCTATATGCAAATTAGTCTGTCCCTGGCCCAGTGCATCATGGGAACAGGGCAGACCAAACTACCAAGCCAATTCTTCACCAGAAAGGAGACAAGCTTCCGGGGACCGGTTTCTGCCATTTCAGGCATCGTCGGCCCGGCTTGTTTGAATCCTGATGGAGCAGTGAGCAAGGGACTCATGTCTGAGTATACCCTTCCACGCTTATGGTGGACAAAATGATTCAGAAAAGGGGGTGGTGATGAACAGAGTGTCTGAATTAAGCAGACCACTCTTACCCAGTCCAAAGATCAGGGCTTGATCCATCACCGTTATTTAGCTCACTGCCCCATCCCAGCTCAGAACCTGGCTATATGCAAATTAGTCTGTCCCTGGCCCAGTGCATCATGGGAACAGGGCAGACCAAACTACCAAGCCAATTCTTCACCAGAAAGGAGACAAGCTTCCGGGGACCGGTTTCTGCCATTTCAGGCGTCGTCGGCCCGGCTTGCTTGAATCCTGATGGAGCAGTGAGCAAGGGACTCATGTCTGAGTATACCCTTCCACGCTTATGGTGGACAAAATGATTCAGAAAAGGGGGTGGTGATGAACAGAGTGTCTGAATTAAGCAGACCACTCTTACCCAGTCCAAAGATCAGGGCTTGATCCATCACCGTTATTTAGCTCACTGCCCCATCCCAGCTCAGAACCTGGCTATATGCAAATTAGTCTGTCCCTGGCCCAGTGCATCATGGGAACAGGGCAGACCAAACTACCAAGCCAATTCTTCACCAGAAAGGAGACAAGCTTCCGGGGACCGGTTTCTGCCATTTCAGGCGTCGTCGGCCCGGCTTGCTTGAATCCTGATGGAGCAGTGAGCAAGGGACTCATGTCTCAGTATACCCTTCCACGCTTATGGTGGACAAAATGATTCAGAAAAGGGGGTGGTGATGAACAGAGTGTCTGAATTAAGCAGACCACTCTTACCCAGTCCAAAGATCAGGGCTTGATCCATCACCGTTATTTAGCTCACTGCCCCATCCCAGCTCAGAACCTGGCTATATGCAAATTAGTCTGTCCATGGCCCAGTGCATCATGGGAACAGGGCAGACCAAACTACCAAGCCAATTCTTCACCAGAAAGGAGACAAGCTTCCGGGGACCGGTTTCTGCCATTTCAGGCGTCGTCGGCCCGGCTTGCTTGAATCCTGATGGAGCAGTGAGCAAGGGACTCATGTCTGAGTATACCCTTCCATGCTTATGGTGGACAAAATGATTCAGAAAAGGGGGTGGTGATGAACAGAGTGTCTGAATTAAGCAGACCACTCTTACCCAGTCCAAAGATCAGGGCTTGATCCATCACCGTTATTTAGCTCACTGCCCCATCCCAGCTCAGAACCTGGCTACATGCAAATTAGTCTGTCCCTGGCCCAGTGCATCATGGGAACAGGGCAGACCAAACTACCAAGCCAATTCTTCACCAGAAAGGAGACAAGCTTCCGGGGACCGGTTTCTGCCATTTCAGGCGTCGTCGGCCCGGCTTGCTTGAGTCCTGATGGAGCAGTGAGCAAGGGACTCATGTCTGAGTATACCCTTCCACGCTTATGGTGGACAAAATGATTCAGAAAAGGGGGTGGTGATGAACAGAGTGTCTGAATTAAGCAGACCACTCTTACCCAGTCCAAAGATCAGGGCTTGATCCATCACCGTTATTTAGCTCACTGCCCCATCCCAGCTCAGAACCTGGCTATATGCAAATTAGTCTGTCCCTGGCCCAGTGCATCATGGGAACAGGGCAGACCAAACTACCAAGCCAATTCTTCACCAGAAAGGAGACAAGCTTCCGGGGACCGGTTTCTGCCATTTCAGGCGTCGTCGGCCCGGCTTGCTTGAATCCTGATGGAGCAGTGAGCAAGGGACTCATGTCTGAGTATACCCTTCCACGCTTATGGTGGACAAAATGATTCAGAAAAGGGGGTGGTGATGAACAGAGTGTCTGAATTAAGCAGACCACTCTTACCCAGTCCAAAGATCAGGGCTTGATCCATCACCGTTATTTAGCTCACTGCCCCATCCCAGCTCAGAACCTGGCTATATGCAAATTAGTCTGTCCATGGCCCAGTGCATCATGGGAACAGGGCAGACCAAACTACCAAGCCAATTCTTCACCAGAAAGGAGACAAGCTTCCGGGGACCGGTTTCTGCCATTTCAGGCGTCGTCGGCCCGGCTTGCTTGAATCCTGATGGAGCAGTGAGCAAGGGACTCATGTCTGAGTATACCCTTCCACGCTTATGGTGGACAAAATTATTCAGAAAAGGGGGTGGTGATGAACAGAGTGTCTGAATTAAGCAGACCACTCTTACCCAGTCCAAAGATCAGGGCTTGATCCATCACCGTTATTTAGCTCACTGCCCCATCCCAGCTCAGAACCTGGCTATATGCAAATTAGTCTGTCCCTGGCCCAGTGCATCATGGGAACAGGGCAGACCAAACTACCAAGCCAATTCTTCACCAGAAAGGAGACAAGCTTCCGGGGACCGGTTTCTGCCATTTCAGGCGTCGTCGGCCCGGCTTGCTTGAATCCTGATGGAGCAGTAAGCAAGGGACTCATGTCTGAGTATACCCTTCCACGCTTATGGTGGACAAAATGATTCAGAAAAGGGGGTGGTGATGAACAGAGTGTCTGAATTAAGCAGACCACTCTTACCCAGTCCAAAGATCAGGGCTTGATCCATCACCGTTATTTAGCTCACTGCCCCATCCCAGCTCAGAACCTGGCTATATGCAAATTAGTCTGTCCCTGGCCCAGTGCATCATGGGAACAGGGCAGACCAAACTACCAAGCCAATTCTTCACCAGAAAGGAGACAAGCTTCCGGGGACCGGTTTCTGCCATTTCAGGCGTCGTCGGCCCGGCTTGCTTGAATCCTGATGGAGCAGTGAGCAAGGGACTCATGTCTGAGTATACCCTTCCACGCTTATGGTGGACAAAATGATTCAGAAAAGGGGGTGGTGATGAACAGAGTGTCTGAATTAAGCAGACCACTCTTACCCAGTCCAAAGATCAGGGCTTGATCCATCACCGTTATTTAGCTCACTGCCCCATCCCAGCTCAGAACCTGGCTATATGCAAATTAGTCTGTCCCTGGCCCAGTGCATCATGGGAACAGGGCAGACCAAACTACCAAGCCAATTCTTCACCAGAAAGGAGACAAGCTTCCGGGGACCGGTTTCTGCCATTTCAGGCGTCGTCGGCCCGGCTTGCTTGAATCCTGATGGAGCAGTGAGCAAGGGACTCATGTCTGAGTATACCCTTCCACGCTTATGGTGGACAAAATGATTCAGAAAAGGGGGTGGTGATGAACAAAGTGTCTGAATTAAGCAGACCACTCTTACCCAGTCCAAAGATCAGGGCTTGATCCATCACCGTTATTTAGCTCACTGCCCCATCCCAGCTCAGAACCTGGCTATATGCAAATTAGTCTGTCCATGGCCCAGTGCATAATGGGAACAGGGCAGACCAAACTACCAAGCCAATTCTTCACCAGAAAGGAGACAAGCTTCCGGGGACCGGTTTCTGCCATTTCAGGCGTCGTCGGCCCGGCTTGCTTGAATCCTGATGGAGCAGTGAGCAAGGGACTCATGTCTGAGTATACCCTTCCACGCTTATGGTGGACAAAATGATTCAGAAAAGGGGGTGGTGATGAACAGAGTGTCTGAATTAAGCAGACCACTCTTACCCAGTCCAAAGATCAGGGCTTGATCCATCACCGTTATTTAGCTCACTGCCCCATCCCAGCTCAGAACCTGGCTATATGCAAATTAGTCTGTCCCTGGCCCAGTGCATCATGGGAACAGGGCAGACCAAACTACCAAGCCAATTCTTCACCAGAAAGGAGACAAGCTTCCGGGGACCGGTTTCTGCCATTTCAGGCGTCGTCGGCCCGGCTTGCTTGAATCCTGATGGAGCAGTGAGCAAGGGACTCATGTCTGAGTATACCCTTCCACGCTTATGGTGGACAAAATGATTCAGAAAAGGGGGTGGTGATGAACAGAGTGTCTGAATTAAGCAGACCACTCTTACCCGGTCCAAAGATCAGGGCTTGATCCATCACCGTTATTTAGCTCACTGCCCCATCCCAGCTCAGAACCTGGCTATATGCAAATTAGTCTGTCCCTGGCCCAGTGCATCATGGGAACAGGGCAGACCAAACTACCAAGCCAATTCTTCACCAGAAAGGAGACAAGCTTCCGGGGACCGGTTTCTGCCATTTCAGGCGTCGTCGGCCCGGCTTGCTTGAATCCTGATGGAGCAGTGAGCAAGGGACTCATGTCTGAGTATACCCTTCCACGCTTATGGTGGACAAAATGATTCAGAAAAGGGGGTGGTGATGAACAGAGTGTCTGAATTAAGCAGACCACTCTTACCCAGTCCAAAGATCAGGGCTTGATCCATCACGGTTATTTAGCTCACTGCCCCATCCCAGCTCAGAACCTGGCTATATGCAAATTAGTCTGTCCCTGGCCCAGTGCATCATGGGAACAGGGCAGACCAAACTACCAAGCCAATTCTTCACCAGAAAGGAGACAAGCTTCCGGGGACCGGTTTCTGCCATTTCAGGCATCGTCGGCCCGGCTTGCTTGAATCCTGATGGAGCAGTGAGCAAGGGACTCATGTCTGAGTATACCCTTCCACGCTTATGGTGGACAAAATGATTCAGAAAAGGGGGTGGTGATGAACAGAGTGTCTGAATTAAGCAGACCACTCTTACCCAGTCCAAAGATCAGGGCTTGATCCATCACGGTTATTTAGCTCACTGCCCCATCCCAGCTCAGAACCTGGCTATATGCAAATTAGTCTGTCCCTGGCCCAGTGCATCATGGGAACAGGGCAGACCAAACTACCAAGCCAATTCTTCACCAGAAAGGAGACAAGCTTCCGGGGACCGGTTTCTGCCATTTCAGGCGTCGTCGGCCCGGCTTGCTTGAATCCTGATGGAGCAGTGAGCAAGGGACTCATGTCTGAGTATACCCTTCCACGCTTATGGTGGACAAAATGATTCAGAAAAGGGGGTGGTGATGAACAGAGTGTCTGAATTAAGCAGACCACTCTTACCCAGTCCAAAGATCAGGGCTTGATCCATCACCGTTATTTAGCTCACTGCCCCATCCCAGCTCAGAACCTGGCTATATGCAAATTAGTCTGTCCCTGGCCCAGTGCATCATGGGAACAGGGCAGACCAAACTACCAAGCCAATTCTTCACCAGAAAGGAGACAAGCTTCCGGGGACCGGTTTCTGCCATTTCAGGCGTCGTCGGCCCGGCTTGCTTGAATCCTGATGGAGCAGTGAGCAAGGGACTCATGTCTGAGTATACCCTTCCACGCTTATGGTGGACAAAATGATTCAGAAAAGGGGGTGGTGATGAACAGAGTGTCTGAATTAAGCAGACCACTCTTACCCAGTCCAAAGATCAGGGCTTGATCCATCACCGTTATTTAGCTCACTGCCCCATCCCAGCTCAGAACCTGGCTATATGCAAATTAGTCTGTCCCTGGCCCAGTGCATCATGGGAACAGGGCAGACCAAACTACCAAGCCAATTCTTCACCAGAAAGGAGACAAGCTTCCGGGGACCGGTTTCTGCCATTTCAGGCGTCGTCGGCCCGGCTTGCTTGAATCCTGATGGAGCAGTGAGCAAGGCACTCATGTCTGAGTATACCCTTCCACGCTTATGGTGGACAAAATGATTCAGAAAAGGGGGTGGTGATGAACAGAGTGTCTGAATTAAGCAGACCACTCTTACCCAGTCCAAAGATCAGGGCTTGATCCATCACGGTTATTTAGCTCACTGCCCCATCCCAGCTCAGAACCTGGCTATATGCAAATTAGTCTGTCCCTGGCCCAACGCATCATGGAAACAGGGAAGACCAAACTACCAAGCCAATTCTTCACCAGAAAGGAGACAAGCTTCCGGGGACCGGTTTCTGCCATTTCAGGCGTCGTCGGCCCGGCTTGCTTGAATCCTGATGGAGCAGTGAGCAAGGGACTCATGTCTGCAGTGAGCTAAAAAACGGTGATGGATCAAGCCCTGATCTTTGGACTGGGTAAGAGTGGTCTGCTTAATTAAGGCACTCTGTTCATCACCACCCCCTTTTCTGAATCATTTTGTCCACCATATGCGTGGAAGGGTATACTCAGATGTGAGTCCCTTGCTCATTGCACCATCAGGATTCAAGCAAGCCGGGCCGACGACGCCTGAAATGGCAGAAACCGGTCCCCGGAAGCTTGTTTCCTTCCCAGTATAAGAATTGGCTTGGTAGTTTGGTTTGCCCTGTTCCCATCATGCACTGGGACAGGAACAGACTAATTTGCATATAGCCAAGTTCTGAGTTGTGGGATGGTGCAGTGAGCTAAAAAACGGTGATGGATCAAGCCCTGACCTTTGGACTGGGTAAGAGTGGTCTGCTTAATTCAGGCACTCTGTTCATCACCACCCCCTTTTCTGAATCAGAGTAAATGAAGAGCTGGGCTTGAAAGTTAACTATTAAATGTTGGAAATAAAACAAGGTCTTATTTGTTCTAAACAGGGGTAAGTATGTCCGAGGTGCACCATCCATAGGTTGTGCACCTTGATCTGATCTTATACAATAACGTCTTCAGTTACTGGTATGGGTATGTATCTCAAAAGAACCCCACTCAATCCTCAGCCAGATTCGCGAGAGAAGGCGACATACGATCTCTGTCATGTAAAGCCCAATAGCTACGCACCCTCACTCCGTATAGCACCTGGTGGTCCTGTTTGAATGATTGGCAGGCTATGCTCAGCCTATCACACATGCTCTATTTGTTTTATATAGATTACTGACTGTTTGACCTGGCACCATTGGCGTGGGTCTCCCTTCCATTTTTGCTGTTGCCTCATGTGTTTGTGCTGGTGTTAGATGCTTTGGGCACTGTGCCACTGCTGTCCAGTGCCACAGTGCGAGTGCTCCCTACTGTAAATTGATGTATTGATTAGTGGTTCCATGATTGGATATTCGGTTTACTTATCAGACCCTAGTACAGAGCACTGACTGTTCCCAGGGTGTTTAAATCCAGATGCTGGTAGTGGACTTGCACCACTGGTTGTGCCACCCAAAGAAACAGCCTTGCAAAACGTGTCTATGGTCTGCCCTTGCAGAGCCTGCGTGCAGTCTGGTACTGTCATGCTGACTGGGCAAGTGCGCCCACTTGCCAGACCCTAAACCTTCCCTTGACTTCATATTTGTCACCCCTATGGCAGGCCCACGGGCTGGGTGCATTGTAAGTACAAGGTAGGACAAGCCCTGATGTGTGTGGCATGTCCTAAAAGTGAATTACAGCCATTTTCATTTTTCACTATTTTGTAATTTAGCAGCAAGTAAGTTAAGCATTAGCAGAAGACATCTTGTATTTAGAAACTATCTTGTCCGTTGTGTTGGATCCATTTTGTATTTCTGGCAGCCATTTTGTTAGCCATGTGCTCACCATAAGCTCTGTCCTACCTTCCTGTCAACTGCTCTTGAAGGCTGCCTAGAGACGAGATATATTTAGCCTCTTCTGCTTTGCACATGCTCAGTTGAGCTTACAGCTGTCCTCAACTTGTAACTGTCAGGATGTGTCCACCAGAATTAGCTAACTGTCAGCCCCTCCCACTTGTTGCCAGCACACTCTCTGTATGACCTTGTATGTATTTGAAACCAGCATTCTGTACTTGTACCGCCCTCATTTGAGCCCCTGTGTGGGTATAAAAGGACCAAGCTCCTTCCAGTCAGTATGCTACTTCATGCATTACCGAAGGGTGTGTGTGAATGTAGTTCCACCTCATGAGGTTTAATAAACTCTGTCTTTTCTATTCCAGTTCCTGTGCCAACTTCTTCCTATTGGTCTGAGCACTCGGTGCAGAGAAGGGCGAATCCCTTGCACTGGTAGGCCTTGCTGAGGCTCACCGCCACACCTATTGCAAGGCTACTTGTTCTTCGTTGGCCAGAATGGGCTGTTAGAATCATTACATTTTATAATCCTAACAGGCTCAGAGAACATGGTAGCAATTCGAGTTTAGTATGCCTGGACTCAGAATAATAAAATACATCTTTTAGTGAAGTTTATTTTAATATTCTGTGTTTGCAAATACCACTTTTAGAAAGTAGGTATTAGCTTGCCTAACCATTTGAGCCTGCCTCTGCTAGGTTGTGTATTCCTTTGTCTGGGTTTGTAAGTGACAGGGCTGGGGGATTCCAGGAGACAGGCTGGGGCAGCCCAGTGGTGAATAGAGAGATCTGCATCTAGATGGGAGGGAGGAGTTGCACCTGGGCCCTGAATAGGGCTGGGCCTTCCCTCTACAATGCCGGCTCCACCCCCTATGGTGCGTCTGATGTTTCTGCCCTGCACACTGAAAGAAGAGAAGGAAGACTGTCAACAAAGAGCTCCAGGTCTGTACTTGCCTTCCACAATGCTAGCTCCACCTCCTGTGGGGCGTCTGATGTGCCTGTCCTGCACTGTGTAAGGAAAGGAGAAGTCTGGTAAACAGAGTGCTTCAGAACTGGTTTGATTCAGAAAAGGGGGTGGTGATGAACAGAGTGCCTGAATTAAGCAGACCACTCTTACCCAGTCCAAAGATCAGGGCTTGATCCATCACCGTTTTTTAGCTCACTGCACCATCCCAGCTCAGAACTTGGCTATATGCAAATTAGTCTGTTCCTGTCCCAGTGCATGATGGGAACAGGGCAAACCAAACTACCAAGCCAATTCTTATACTGGGAAGGAAACAAGCTTCCGGGGACCGGTTTCTGCCAGAACTGGTTTGGACTGGGCACAGGCCTCTCTCCCCTCATTGAACAAAGGATTTTGGGGTATAAATATTGGGACCCTGATCCCATGAAATTAGATCACTTCTGAACTTACAAGACGAAACCTCTGCTGAGGAGAAGGAAACTGAAGAAACTGAGGAGAGACTATTCCCAAGCTGAAGTGCTGCTTGGGGGATTGGCCTGCAGTGGTTGCCTGACTGCCAAAGAGAGGAGAAAGAACTTTGTGGACTTTTCTTTCAACTTGTGCAAAGATCTCCAAGGGCTTGGAAGAGAGATTGCCCCCTGACCGAAGTCCCAGGACCAGTGGACTTCACCAGCCTTTGTGAATTACTGCTGGAAACAAGTGGCTACAGAGGCAGGGAGCTGTGACCGACTTTCATGACCGGCCTGGTGTCCTGCAGGCACCGCATCAAGCAACATCCGCCTCGATCAATGCAAGCTCTACTCTTACCGACTCCATCCTGACGCCGTCACCGAGCCTTAGCCTGCACCGCGACTGGAAGGACACCGCGCTGTGCAATGCCTCGCTACACTGAATCGAACTGGTCTGACCGACGTGGTCACTGCTGCTGACTTCGAGTCCTGTGACCGCACCGGAGTTGGGCACCGCCTTGCACGCTTTGCGATGCACCGCCCAACTCGCACCGCTGTCCGGACTGATCGATGCCAGCTCCCAAACTCCGGATCGATCGCCACACCGCAAGCTGCAAGCACCGCATCGAAACCCCGTCTGGCGCTCTCGAAATGTTGGATCCTCCCACTCTGTAAACGGGCCGCTGCCTGCACCCCATCGAGGGACAACGCGTCCTGCAACGCTTCCTTCCTGCCCCGTGACGATCACCGGAACCGGCTCGCACATCCGTGCCGGCCGCCCCAAGTAAAAGGTACTGTGACTGAGTCTGTTGACATTTGAGTGGGCCCTGTACCGACACGGTCCGCTGGATTTGCTAGACTCTGGTATTTTCAACAAAGGTCTAGCCGGACACGGCTACCGACTCGCACAGAACCTTGATTTAATCCTTTTTAACCAGAACTCTTGAAATTTAATAGTACTGTGGATTCTTTTTGACGTTTATTGGTCTTGTGGTAACTCTATATAAAATATATTTATTTTTTATATAAAACCGTGTGTGGTGTCCATTTTTAGTGCTGTCACTGTGTTACTGTATGTGATCACAACTGCTTAACTTACAACGCCTCTGAGATAAAGCCTTGCTGCTCATGGGTGAGTAGGGGTTATTTTAGGAGTGTAATCCCCCTTACTCTGACTAGAGGAGAGGGTCCCTATTTTTCACAAGTACCGACCTGTGCCAACTAGAGATCCCTAATTCCAACAATGACAGACTTGCACTCTGTTAGTGATCAGTGGTCTGAAAACATAGCCTGCAGCCTGCTGTATGCCAGGAATTGAAAGCAAATTACAGGCCCTGTATCACACTAACAATGTGATTACACAACCAATCATCATGCAGCTCAAGCCACATGGTGATTTGCTGTTATTTCAGCAGCGTTCTGGTGGTGATATACCCTTTTCAATATTTACAACACAGCATTAAGCCACTTTTTGTGGCTAACGCTGCTTTATAAATAAGACCCCTTTACACCTATCACTTAGCGTGAAAGGGGTGTGCAATGGATGTCGCTGGGGGCATTCACCCACAACACCCATTACTTCTGACGCTGCCCCATATTTACAAGGAGGTGAAAATCCGAGGCAGCGGCAAAAACTAACACCATCCATGAGCAGAATTTGAATGGCAAAATGAGGAGAAATACTTTTATTTCTCCTCGCTTTTTCTTTTTCTATGTGTGCTGCAGAGTATAGCACACAAATAAAGAGTAAAATTACTTTAATGATTGTTTATGTGCAGGAAGGTGTCACTTCCTGTACATAAACAATCATTAAATAATGACGGTATATGAATAATGACGATTTGCTACTTCTATGTTTGCTGGATTCTGCAGCTCACATAGAAGAAACACATTGCTATTAGTGATTGTTTATGTGCAGGAAGGGACACCTTTCTACACATAAAAAATCAATCCCTGCAATACAGGTATGCTTGCACTATGGTGCAAGGGTGCCTGCAGTGGCATCAGGCAGCTAAATTTAGCGCATTGCTAGGGAAAACACAGGGGTGCACTGTATTATTGTGAATACGGCACAGCCCTGCTCTGTGAAAATGTCAGAGCACTGCACTGCCAGATCTGGTTCATCTCCGCACAACAACATTTTCTCGTAAATAGGCCCCCAAGTGAGAACCGAGGGGCAACCAGAGCAGGACTCTCAACACGGTAAGTGTAAGTATATATATATATGTATATATATATATATATATATATATTACCTACTGGCGGTCGCCAGTAGGTATATATAGTTAGGATTTTTTCTCTATGGGATTTTTGAAAATTCTATGTCTAATAACTTTGGCGTTTGTGGACGGAATTGGCTGAAATTTTCAGGAAAATGGCACATTTTGTTTCTGAGCAGCCCCTGAAAATTGGGGGGGGGTTCGTCCAGGGGGGGTCGAGAAAAAAGGGGGGTCCCAAAACGTGTTTTTAACATTGAGTTTTCCATAGGGCGGTTGGCCTCACTTTTAGCCCGAACGGCTGAATGGATTTGCACGAAACTTGGCAAAATTGTAGGGACTGGTAGCCCGATGTGCCTTTTGTAGGTCTCAATATATGTGCTACAGTGTATTTTGAGAAATTAACGTTTAAAAAAAGATATATATCTGTAACAGCGGACCGGGCAGCGCTCCAGTACGCGTACTTTTCGCGCAACGGAGCTTTGTGAAGCGAAGCTGATTGGTTCTCCGGCGTCTGTAAACATTCCAAACAGTCCGTAGCGGCCGCCATCTTGTCTCTCGGTAGGATCGAGAGACAAGAGGAGGCCAAAGCGAAGGGGCAAATGACCATAAGGGGGCATAGTAGATCCTCGCTGACCCCCTAGGTTTGATGTGGAGGTTTTAAAAGGGCCCCGCGGGGCAAAAAAAAAAATAATAATAATAATCGAACGGCTGAATGGATTTGCACGAAACTTGGTAAAATATTAGGGACTGGTAGCCCGATGTGCCTTTGCTAGGTCTCAATATATGTGCTCCAGTGGATTTTGAGAAATTAACGTTCAAAAAAAGATATATATCTGTAACAGCGCTCCGCTTCGCGTAACGGAGGTTTGCGAAGCTGATTGGTCATTCTGTCACTGGGCTATAGTTGGGCTACATCTGGCTGATATTTGGGCTACATTTGTTTTTTTTGTCTCTGGCGGCCATCTTTGGGCTACATTGGGCTACATTGGGCTTCATTGGGCTTCATTGGGCTACATTGGGCTACATTTGGGCTCCAACATATATATAGGCCAATGTAGCCCAATATATATTTTTCAAAGTTAATTTTCGTAAAAACCACTGGAGCATATATCTTGAGACATAGCAAAGGCACATCGGGCTACCAGTCCCTACAATTTTGCCAAGTTTCGTGGAAATCCATTCAGCCGTTCGAGCTAAAAGTGAGTCCAACCGCCCTATGGAAATGAAGGAAATGAATGGGTAATTTGTAATTAGCAAATAGCTCATCGCAAACTAGGAATGGTAAAGAATCGCTATTTATTCCTTAAAGTTCGCTATTTAGGAAATGCATAAAACTTTGATGATACATATGGCGGTTCATCTCTAACAAGATAAGAAGCATAGGGATAGATTTATGATGACTGGCGCATCACCAGGGATGTGTTAGTCATTCTGTGCCGCTGTTCCGTCACCTATGGTGTGCTGCATTTACAATGCGGCGCATCATGGGGCAAAAACAGCACAGATGCGTGATGTATCTGTGCCGTAAAGGTGGCGCATTGCTGGAGTTGTATCGCAAGTGTGATGAAGCTCCAGCAAGGGTCGGGGTGCCCCTGTCGCAGGGTTTCTGTTCTCACACAGAACTGTGGACAGAGGATTGGAACCTCGGCGAATTAGGGTGCCCCAAAACTCACCTTAGTAATCAAAAACCCCTTAGCAAGCTAGGTACAGTGTCACATTGGATATAACAAACTCTCAATGTTTAGACAATCCAGAATATGAACTTATAGTACCTCAGGATACGTGGAACTCATGAACAGTCGGTCGTTATATATTTCTTAGAAACCAGAACATGGAGTTAAGAAGAACACATGTGTATTTGAAATGTTTATTTACTAATGCCGTCTTCTCAGGCGTAGTATCTTAGATAATACAAGTACACATATTATCAGTAGCAAAATTACCAGCATAGTTACTAGTACATAAAAAGCGAATGGTGACAGTATGTTAACATGCTGTAAATGAATAAGAGTTAGCAACACTTATAAGCAGCCACGGGCCGTGGAGGGAGTTACGGTGGGGCAGGGAGGCGGGGAGGGGGAGGGGCAGGGTGGAGAGGGCTCCACCCTGCCCCTCCCCCTCCCCGCCTCCCTGCCCCACCGTAACTCCCTCCACGGCCCGCGGCTGCTTATATCTCACCCTCCCTAATACACATATTATATTATTTGCTAAGAAGGTCTGTTTGTGTTGGTTTAGGGCGTGCCCATACTTTAGTGTCTTAGATTTGAAGGAATCACATCAGCATACACCAGCTCTCTCTTCATGTGAACCGCATCAACTGTTGTGTATGTGTGTTCGGCAAAGCAATATAAAACCCGCCTCATGCCCAGAATTGGCAGAAGCTGCACTTATGTTATGAGTATGAAGTCGTGGAGATCAGACCTCATAACAATTCTGTATCGTGTTGTTCTTGAAACTTCAGCACTCGCTGTACAGATATAGTTTAACAAGCAAAGCAGATAGTAGAGCAATAACATATTATTCTCATGTAAACCACGATGAACTATTAGGTTGAAAGCTAAAGCAACAACTAAGTGTCGTGTGCAGAAGTTGCAAAAAAGGAAAAATGGCGTTTAAACCGGTAATGAGCCCATGCTAACTTAACACGGTGTAAAGATATCCAGGACCTAGATGACACTTCCCCATGATCCGGAAACGAACTGAATAAGATAATAGAAGTGCCATCTCATTGTGGTAAATAAATAAATAATACCCTATTTTTGAATGAATAAATGAATAACAGATAGCTCAATAAATAAGAGTCAAGATTCGAGGTAGTAGGAGTTTTGCAGGTTTAATACAGCATAAGGACAGGAACAGGATGACCTGCACGGGAATAGGATGGCAGCTGCCGGGGACAGGATCGGGAATGACGGCGTCTCACTTTTAATAACAATACATGAGCATATATACATAACGCAAACACATAGCATTACATTGCAATAGGCGTAGCAGTGGGTGGAGCAATAGGCGTGACGCATAGCAGTCGTGAAAGATAAGGGTGAAAAGAGGTGTAACAGGGCGTATACATAGACATGTGATGCAAACGTAACAGAATATGTCATGAATGGGGCGGAAACCATGGAGGGGGCTACCTGAGGAGCCGGGACCTCTAACCTGATGGTGCGCGCAAACTAGCAATGACGTATCACTAGGAGAAGCTGGGGGCTATGAACTCTGTGCTAGGAGCAGAGACTGAAGTCTGGAGAGTCAGGGCGACATGTACCTAAGCAGTATCTAGTATCTGATGTTTAGAGAACATGTTGATATAAACTAGAAGTCAGGAGGGGAAAGGCTAACTTGATTCTAAGACTGGACCATGCATTATTCTACATGTAGTGCGTGATGAAGAATATTAAATGACCATTAAATGCAGTATTTCTCTAACGTGGAGACGTGAAGGCTAGACAATGACGGAAACTATCGATGCGATTCAGTAGCTTTAGGAATGCAGAGAAGGAGGACTGAACTGATAACTGGAATCATAACATATTCTTGGCAGACTCAGAGGCAGAGCCAGGGTGAGCCGGGCACTGCGAGGCAGGAAGTAAGTGAAGGATCGAGGATACAGGTGGGGGCTGTATCGCTCCTCAGCGAGGCTTCAGGAGACAGGAGCCGGATCTGGTGTCCGGGCCCTTTTGAGGCCTAGAAACGGGGACTTTTCAATAGAATAACGTGCACACTGAGAAGCGTGGCAACGTAGTTTTACATAGGCCTGATATTCGTAGTATTCACGAGAACTGGAACTGACATACTAGAGGTGGACACTACTGTAATTGCGTCTTGAATCGAACATGGGGAATACATATGCATATTTAATCATGCACACATAACATATGATGGATGACACGTAGGGACACAGAACATGGCAAAATTTACTTTTCCACATTCCCTCCTTGTCACTACGTTTCCATCAGGAAACATCAATATTCATGATACCATCTATCATTTCATACAGTATCATTTGTTCGTCTCGAATTATCCTGGAACGGGATTTAGAACGGGGCTTGGGACTAGGAATACATGATGTAGCACAAATGCCGCAAATCGCAGGGCCACATTGTATACAGAGGCAGCAGCTGAATATGATCGCTACTGCAATACCTAGAAAGGACAAGACTTTCCATCCCCAGGCGGAAATTATATTCCAGAACCAACCGGACCATGTCCAGGTGCCTGGATCTTGGTGTAACAGATGGGCAATTTTATGGAGTCTGGTTATAGCTGAATAAACAGACGGCGCGTTATTTGGAATGAAAATGCAGCAACTAGATCTGATGACTCTACAGGCCCCGCCTCTATCGGCCAGTATGACGTCAAGGACGAGACGATTCTGTAAAACGACAAATCTCATAGCAGATTGCTCTTCGGTTAAGTTACCTAGAGCAGAGGCAGTCTCATTGACTACAGCTTCAAGGGTTCTGGTTAACCTACGGATTAGTTTACTATTCTGGATAGGTCCTATAAAGAAAAAGAAACCTCTGTTGAAATCTGTATACTGTTCTAGGGCAGTTTCAGTATAATCGACAATTGGGGACTCCCTTCTATGTCTAATGTGTACTAGATGTGTGTTTCTATGGTAATCAGGTGGGGCTAGGAAAACTGGTGGCAGTAGGAAGGCAATGTAACAGGTTCCCTCCCAATCGAGGGGCAGACGAACATATGCAGTTTGACCACAAATAAAATAAGAATGACGTGAAGCTTTGAAAATGGATTTCCCACTGTCACTATACTTGACAATAGTAGTACAATCACTATGTCCTACATGTACGGAACCATAATTTCGGACACATAATTCACCTTTGACTGGTAGTACTGAAATAGCAGGTAAATCTGGAGTGGAATCAGACTGAACATTCAAGACCATGAAATTCGAAGAATAGTTACCTAAATTATACACTTCATTTTCTAGATCTAACCCGGTTCTGTGGGGGAGACCTTGCTTGTCTGGAAAACATGTGCTGTTAAGAAAAGACATATCTGTTGAGGATGACGTTAACGTGGACCATGCTCCACACGAACCATTATGTGAAAACGGATAAGGAAAGAGTGGCAGAACTCCCTTCGGTGTCTGGAAAGGGGGGAGTCGACCACATACCCAACAATTAGTGGCATTGCTGGTCTGGTGTGAATAATGTAACATGCGGATAAAAGAATTATTTCGCATAGCGAGGCGGTAAGAGAGTTCATGAGGAGGCAGATCACTAAACATATGCTCTACTGTAGCATTAGCAGACTTATTTACATGAGAAACTGGGAAACACAGGTAAAATGCGTAACTGGTGCAGGAAATCATAATGCTGAGAAATAATATGAAACATAGAAAAACGATACATCGAATAGAGTTTTGACTAACTCTCTCACTATGGGGGTCTATTTTATACATGTCAGAAACAGTCTAACCGTTTCACCTAGGGGAGGACTTAGACAATCAAACTGGCTGACTTATTTTACTAGACCGGAGTTTCAACTTATACTCCTGCTGCGGAGTCTTCTCTAACAGGGGAGGGTTTGTAGCAATGTCTTTTGCGGGACAGTCCTTGAGAACAATATTTTGGCAATCCGTCAAATCCTGGGAAATGTTCTTTGAGACGGGTTTCAGTCCATAAAACTTTTTCACGTGCGAAAGGTGCACCCAGCCTTTGCGACCTTCCAACTTCACGGCTGTACGGGTGGCGAGGAGGACCTGTCGGGGCTCCTTCCAGCGTGGCTCCAGCGGACTTGAGAGGTCAAAATTGCGGACAAGGACCATGGATCCTGGAACGATTTCATGCGGTGCCACCTCGGTATTGTCTGGAAATGCGGCGGCAACCTGTGAACGACAAGAGTTGAGGGCAGACATCAAGGAAGCTAGGTAATCTGTCAGCATATTACTTGAAACATCGGTAATACTTCGGGGTCTAGGAGTACCCCACATGTTAGGGGGGCGGCCGAAAACGACCTCATACGGGGACAGACCTGATCTGGAATGTGCGACCATGCGCATATAGAACAAGGCAACTGGCAGAGCTACTAGCCAGTCCACACCTTTCTCTTTACACACTTTAGCGATGCGGATTTTCAGGGTCTGGTTATGTCTCTCTACGAGACCGGCTGCTTCAGGATGGCGTACACAATGGAACTTCCACTGGTACCCTAACAAAAGGGAAACATGCTTCATTTACTCAGATGAGAATGGCTGGCCGTTGTCAGAATATACGACTCTAGGGAGTCCATAACGGGGGAAGAACTCACGAACCAACTGCTTGGCAGTGGTCGCGGCTGTGTAATCTGGGACTGGATATGCTTCTGTCCACCTGGACAAAGCGCATACAACTACAAGGACATACTTGAAACCTCGACATCGCTCCATCTGAATATAATCCATCTGGAGGACTTCAAAAGGGTGGTCAGGAGGCTGGAATCCACCTTGTTCCACCGGGACACTTTTACCTGGATTAAACTGACAACATATCATACAGGTACGGACTTTTTGCTTGGCTGCAGCTCGTAAATGCTTGTTGAACCAAATGTTCTGGATACTGTCTAACATAGCTTTTTCTCCTAAATGTGCTGGACTATGTGCGGTATTGATAATGACTTGAACCATAGAGTCGGGGAGAAACCATGTGGCTCTACCCTTCGTTAACCATCCTTGATCTGTCTGGACCCCTCCTTGTTCGGACCATTTCTTGATTTCATCGGGAGTAGCGTGTAACTGGATATCTATGACATCTTGAGTAGGGTCCTTAACTGTCATGCATGTAGTCGGATCTGGAGTGTGTGTTATGTTAACTGGAATGTCTGGAGTCTGTGCTGTAAGCTTGGCTGTGCGATCTGCTAGATCGTTACCTTGAGAAATGGTGTCAGTAACTTTCGTATGTGCTTTGCACTTCATGATAGCGATAGATGTCGGTAAATGTATGGCATCTAACAGAGCTTGAATAAGGAGACCATGCTGAATCTTGGTTCCATGAGAAGTCATGAAACCTCTCTCCTGCCAGAGCACTCCAAAGTCGTGTACGACTCCGAATGCGTAGCGTGAATCTGTGTAAACATTAACTTTCCGGTTCTTAGCGTGTAGGCAGGCTTGTGTCAGAGCAACTAGCTCTGCTGCTTGAGCGGACAGGGTGTCAATACGGTGTGTTTCAATAACTTCAGTGTCAGTAGTCACTGCATACGCGGCGACTAGTTCTCCTGTACTTGTTCTCATACATGAACCATCCACATAAAGTGTCAGGTCGGGGTCTGGTAACGGAGTATCTGTCAGATCTTGTCTTGGCTTTGTCGTAATGTTAACTACTTCCACACAGTCATGTGTGGCAGAATTCGAAGTAACTGATGGTAACAATGTAGCAGGATTTAAAATGTTGCAGCGTCTGATTTCTATGTGTGGCTGGAACAGTGTCAATTCATAACCTGTTAAACGTGCAATTGTCAAGTGCTGAGTCTGTGTTCGGTTTAAAAGAACTTCCACGGAGTGTGGAACTTGTACTGTCAAGGAATGTCCTAATACTATGGAATCACTTTGTCTGATAGCTAGTGCTGTGGCTGCAACTGACTTGAGGCACGCAGGCAGAGCCTGGGCTACAGGATCTAATGTGCTCGAAAAATAAGCACATGGCTTGTATTGTCCTGCTTGATCTTGTGTGAGAACAGATAATGCTGTACCTTCCCGTTCAGTTACGAAAAGTGTAAAAGGCTTACTGTAGTCCGGTGTAGCTAGGACTGGAGCTTGGCATAGGGCTTTCTTTAACTCATTGAAACTAAGTGTATGTTCAGATGTCCAAGGGAGGACAGTCGATACGGCTGCCTCCTGTGTCGTTAACTGTATCAATGGCTTGGCTAGAAATGCATACTGAGGAATCCATTGTCTGCAGTAAGAAGTAAGGCCAATAAAAGCACGTACCTCCTTCTGGGTCTTGGGCTGAGGAAGACTCGCTATTAACTGGATACGGTCTGGTGTCAACTGCCTACCCCTCTTGGACAGTAAGTGTCCTAAGTAGACCACTTGCTGGACACAGAATTGAAGCTTAGAAGGGGACACCTTGTGCCCCATCTCGGCTAGGAAATACAAGACTGTAAGGGATGCTCGCTCGCAAGCACGTTCAGAACGGGCTGTGACCAGTAGATCATCGACATACTGGAGCAGGGCAGTGTCAGTTGGCATGTGAATGTTGTCTAGTTGTCTCTTGAGTGCTTGACTGTAAATACTAGGACTTTCTGTGAAACCTTGAGGAGCTCGTGTGAACATATAGCTCCTTCCATGTAAACAGAATCCGAAAAGAAACTGGCTGTCTGGATGAATGGGGACACTGAAAAATGCGTTCTTGAGGTCTATGACAGTGAAAAATGAAGCTTCGGAATCAATGGCTGTTAATAGGGAAGAGATATCTGGGACAACTGGATACTGGGGAATGATACATTTATTAAGCTCTCGTAGGTCAATCACTAATCGATATACTGGGGGTGCATTTGGATCAGTACGTTTCATGACTGGAATGATCGGAGAATTGCATACATTGGAGTCAGTTTCTACAACCACTCCTTGAGCCATGAGCTCGTCAATAATTTTGGATAAGGCTGCTACAGCCTCAGGTGGCAATCTGTACTGTCTGATTCGTGGTAACACTACACCTGGCTTGAGAGTCACACGATGGGGTGTGATTTGCATATAACCAACATCAGTTGGACCTTGCGCCCATAAATGCTGCGGAACATTAAACAATCTGGGATCAAAATCTCGTAATACATAGTGACCCTTAAAGTCACGTAGGAACAATCGTATTCCCTCTGGGGAACAGCATATAACTGCACCTAACTCTTTCAGTGTTTTAATGCCTAATAGGTTTTCTGGACATGACTTAGTAAGTAACAGATCAGTGGTACGGGACAATGGACCTACTTCTAGAGTAACTGGCTTTGAAATTTCATTTACGATGGGTTTTCCTGAAAATCCAAGGGAAACATTTCTTGAGCCTGAGAGCGGAGCCCCTGGAACTTCGGCGTGACTAATTGTGGTCCTACTTGCCCCTGTATCAATCAAAAACTTTCTGTCTTTCCCTAATACTTGACTGTGAACATAGGGACCTTCTTGATCTACAGGTATCTCGATGAGAGGCAAGCCTACCTCCCTCTCTAGGCTGTTTCATGAATACTGTTGGTACTCTGGATACTCAGACTGTGCATACTGGTACATCTGCTGTGTGACGTGCTGTGTTGCAGCGATAGGCTGCGGAGCTGTAACTGTCTGTGGCGCATTCTGTGGCTGAGGAATCTGTGAAACTTGTTCTTGTCTAGGCGGACGTGGTCTTTCTTTAGTCTTACCAGTAGCTATATTATGTTTCAGAACTGCACACTCATTTATAAAATGACCTGGCTGTTTACAATAATTGCAGTTCCCTTTAACGGGAGCTGCAGGATGACTGGCTTGATTTGGACCCCTCTTCTGACTGTCTTGAGGAACAGATTGTGCAACTAGTACTTTCATTTTCGTGTCTTTCATACGTTTTCTCTCGTGTTCTTGTTCTTCCCTGATTCTATTCTGGTGGTATTGGAGCATCTGCAACATCTGGGACGGGGTATTAGCTTGCCAGGTACTTTCGACTTTCAAAACTCGATTTTTAATTTGTGGGCTTGAATTCTCGACTAATTTAGTAACAAAAAGGTGAGGGTATGACTCACTACTTGTCTTGAGGCCACTGTTGATGCTAAAACATTTCTCAAATCTGGAATAAAAATCACTAATATCTTCGTCTTGTTTCTGTTTACAGGCTGAGATTGCATCCCAGTCTTCTTTTCTAGTTGTCAATAATCTAGGTAAAACTTGTATTAATAATTCTGGTAATTCTTTACATTTCGCTCCAAGACCGGTACCTGGTACTCGTGCCTTATCTTCAGCTTCTAGAACTGCCCAATCGATCTTTTTCTCTCCCACCTCCCATTCTTTTTCCTTGAGCTTTTCATACACCCCTGCGGGCAGCAGAACTTTTAACATTTTAATTATATCTGGATACGTGTATTCTCCCATACGGAGCATGTCTTTTAATTCTCTATGGAACCCTGCTGGATCTTTATCATGACAGGGAATTAATTTCTTCATCTCTAGGAGTTCCATCTTTGTAATCGGAGTGTAAACAAACACTCGTTCTAGTTCGCCACCCGTTCCTCTAACTGGGTGGACTTCTCGTAACGGATTCTGTCTCTCCATGTAAAATGGTTTACTTTCTGGGGGTGAGACATGAACAAAATGCGGGTTCAAAAACGTTCTATATTTGTGACGCTGTTCTAGAATGACACTAATTAAATCGGTACCTAAACCTTTCCATCTATACTGGAGTAACTCGTTCAGGATATCATGTAACGGGCCTGGATCAGAGTGCTGACCCTCATACAATGTAATGAGGTGCTGAATCATATACATACCCGCCAGTCGTTGCTCGGCTGGGGGCATTTTCAGAAACATTTGTGCCACTATTTCGTCTGGAAAAGTGGTAGAATCAGTAATCCATCGGACTGCTGATCGGACTAGTTCTTGTTCATGCATGGTACTCAACTCACTGTAACCGATTCGTGATTTCAGAATGTGATCGGTAGCTTGAAACACTTGTTCTAGAGAACCTTGTTCTGGTGCTGGATGATGAAAAATAGACTTGTGTTCTAGGCGTAAATGGCGATCTGGAAATCTAGATTTTCCTACATACGCTATTCTGTCGGGATTCTCGTCCTCTACCTCTTCAGTATCAGAGTTACTTTCTTTCTCGCTTACTTGTGCTGCTTTACGTTGATCGTGTAACCTTATTATTTCTTTACGAATTTTCTTGTACATACTGTCCATAGCACTGATAGTCTTGTGCTTACCCTCGGCTATACTATTACTCCACTTTGTCAGGGCTCTCATTTCGGCTTGATTTTTGGACGGGTAATCTTGTTCTCTTATTAGACAATTAATCAGAAACTTTAATATCATGAGCTGGGTCTCAGCTTTCCTTTGGGACATGACATCACTAATACTTTCTGGATCTTCCCCTGTACGGATGAAACGATATATTCTGTCTAGATCTTCTTTCATATTCGGTAGGGTGACTAGATACTCGGCCACATTTCTTACGCGTAATGAATATAAAACCATATCATCCTCGCCTGGGACTGGGTCATAGCAGCATTCGGCAAGGGATTTTCTTATTTCTGCAACAGACTGATGTCTGGGCGTACGTTGTGACGCCTGCATATGTAATTCGGCTGTCGTTAAACGCTTATGTGGCGGCGGGGTTCGAGGAGGACCTCCTCCTGCGGCCCCTAAACTAGAATCATCAACTGATGCTTTCCGTCTTTGCACGGCAGGAAGTTGAAATGCGGGCTGGACCTGTATGGCGGGCTGGACCGGGGGTACCGTAACAGGTACTCCGGTGTCTGGAGGAGCGGGAAGTGCCTGATTTACAGGGACTGGCGGAGTGCGAACAGGATTTGCATATTCTGGGACTGTGTCGTCCAAATAGGACGAAATAAAAATATCAGCTGCGGTCTGTTTGTGACGTAACTTGGTCGGAACTAATGGTGGCGGGAAATTACTGGATGCCTCTGGGGTCGCTTTTGGCAAGCCCTCGGCAAGAAGAGGATACATACCCTTAATGAGGGCATTCCTCTGTCTGTCTGATTGTTCAGTTCTAACTCGTTCACCTATCTCGATTAATTCTTTTTCTTGTGCTCGTTCCAAGGATTCTCTACTTAATTCTGACTTTCTGATTTCTTTTTCGGTTCTTTTATGAGCTTCTTTGCGCCATAACTCGATGGCATCTTTCTGTGACTGTCTGGCTTTCTTTTTCCATAATGCCTCTTCTACTCGCATGATGCACTCGGCATCCCATGTACCCGATACGGGCCATCTATACTTTTCTTCCAACTGTTTGGTGTACTCTACCCATAAATCTAGATATAGTATGGCACTTATGCCATGCTTCTGATGCATAAAATGACCTGGACTGTCCCTAGGCGGAACCGGAACTGCTGCTTCCAGCAGACCCTTTCTGGTTTTTAACTGACGTAACTTAGAAAACAAAGGCATGACTGGACTATAATCTAGACACAATACAATACACAATGAACACGATACTTATCCCCCATTCATACCACGACATTAAAATACATGAAGAACATTTAAAAATAACAGTTCGAACAGAATACTACCTGGAATACGGAACACAGAATACATGAATTTCCTCGAGAACAGAACTGACTGGAACAGAAACTAGGTGCACTGCTGAAACAGTACGAAACTTACCGGTCTCATAAAGAGACACGTCAGGACCCGCATCCACCGAAGTGGACACTTCGTTTGTGGGTCTGTGTACCACCAACCCACGGACCAGAGTCAATTAAATTGACCCTGTCTAGATACTACCCCAGTAATGGTACTCACCGGGCAGCAAGAACGGAAGGCCTCAGACTGGACTGGACCGCTTCGACCACGGACGACGAACTTTTGGACCTCCGGATACCTCGGACCTTGGACTCTCGGCTTGGGCTCTGGTCGGGACTCGCCGCGTTCCTCCACCGTCTCGTTTGGATGCTGGACCGCCTCCTCCGTCTCCTCCGTGGGCCTGAGGGATACTTGAAGCAGAAATATCTGCCGGTGCGCAGAAGAGTTCCGTCACGACTGCAGAGGGTCAGGGGGTCGGCGTGGCTTCACCGACGCGTGGGGAAAGGGCAAGTCCCTGTTCGGGCACCATTATGTGGTAAATAAATAAATAATACCCTATTTTTGAATGAATAAATGAATAACAGATAGCTCAATAAATAAGAGTCAAGATTCGAGGTAGTAGGAGTTTTGCAGGTTTAATACAGCATAAGGACAGGAACAGGATGACCTGCACGGGAATAGGATGGCAGCTGCCGGGGACAGGATCGGGAATGACGGCGTCTCACTTTTAATAACAATACATGAGCATATATACATAACGCAAACACATAGCATTACATTGCAATAGGCGTAGCAGTGGGTGGAGCAATAGGCGTGACGCATAGCAGTCGTGAAAGATAAGGGTGAAAAGAGGTGTAACAGGGCGTATACATAGACATGTGATGCAAACGTAACAGAATATGTCATGAATGGGGCGGAAACCATGGAGGGGGCTACCTGAGGAGCCGGGACCTCTAACCTGATGGTGCGCGCAAACTAGCAATGACGTATCACTAGGAGAAGCTGGGGGCTATGAACTCTGTGCTAGGAGCAGAGACTGAAGTCTGGAGAGTCAGGGCGACATGTACCTAAGCAGTATCTAGTATCTGATGTTTAGAGAACATGTTGATATAAACTAGAAGTCAGGAGGGGAAAGGCTAACTTGATTCTAAGACTGGACCATGCATTATTCTACATGTAGTGCGTGATGAAGAATATTAAATGACCATTAAATGCAGTATTTCTCTAACGTGGAGACGTGAAGGCTAGACAATGACGGAAACTATCGATGCGATTCAGTAGCTTTAGGAATGCAGAGAAGGAGGACTGAACTGATAACTGGAATCATAACATATTCTTGGCAGACTCAGAGGCAGAGCCAGGGTGAGCCGGGCACTGCGAGGCAGGAAGTAAGTGAAGGGTCGAGGATACAGGTGGGGGCTGTATCGCTCCTCAGCGAGGCTTCAGGAGACAGGAGCCGGATCTGGTGTCCGGGCCCTTTTGAGGCCTAGAAACGGGGACTTTTCAATAGAATAACGTGCACACTGAGAAGCGTGGCAACGTAGTTTTACATAGGCCTGATATTCGTAGTATTCACGAGAACTGGAACTGACATACTAGAGGTGGACACTACTGTAATTGCGTCTTGAATCGAACATGGGGAATACATATGCATATTTAATCATGCACACATAACATATGATGGATGACACGTAGGGACACAGAACATGGCAAAATTTACTTTTCCACATCATGAGAGCAGATTGCAACTTTATATGTGGACGGTCCGCAAGGTAAAACATTAAAAACTAGGAAAATTTAATGCTAAAGAAAAATAAAACAGCCAAGTACTTTATCGAGTCTTAAGCCAATAGGCAAGCTAAATAATAAAAACTTGACAAATAAGTCAATGACTTGTCAATGAAATGCTAGTACTCAGCATATCAAACATGAAAAAGGTCTATGACATAACTGTGTATGCAAAATAAGCTGCAACAGCCTCCAATAGGAAGTCACCGTCTTCATCCGAAAAGAGTTCAGCCATCCAATTTAAAAGCGGAAAAGAACATACGTGCTCTCCCAGCACCGGATCCTCTATCACCATCAGAGGACAGCTCGGTGGGTTTTCAAGAAAGCTCTGTTCCAAGAAAGACTGTGTTGCCGCCAGTAAATTCCAGGGACCAATTAGTCCATGCATCAATGCCACAGCCATAATCCTTTCGCCAGGACAAACCAACTCGTGAGTAATGATAGGAGTCATCAGCTGATTAAAGTCGACGTCAGGAGAAACCGGTCCGCAGAGACACAAATCAATGGCCCAATCGAAATCACAGGTCAGGCAGTGAAATACAGGCTGGACACAGGTGAAGTAGGAGAATCGAAAAGATAATCCATATGCCGTGCTTAATATCGCCAACGGCATTGTGCCATAATATTCTAGCATGCGATTGCGGAACAGTGTCAGCAGCTGCAGGGCGGGAGCTTGCACAGGAGGGACATCCATATTTAAAAATGTAAAAAAGCACAAGAGCGTCCGCTGGTAATGCAAGTAAAAATGGGAATCCACGAAGCACAGTGGAAAAAAATATAATGAAAGAAAGCAGGGATGACTCCAAAGATTTTCTCAAATGAAGTCACGAGACCACTGGTAACAACTTTAAAAAAGTGCGCCAGGCCCTTTGTGGAGGACGCGTTAAAGATAGTCCGAACCATCTTGCTGAAATGGAAAGGCGAATCTGTATTGAAAAGGGTCTGCACCTCTGTACGGGTGTTCGCTATGTGAAGCACGAAAGTTTCACGGGCCGAACTCAAGGCCACCTCTCTCTGAGACAAAAGAGCTCTTATTCTTGCCATGCCGTTGAAATCTGCTCCCAAGGTTGGTATTTGTGGCCAGATTGAAAACTCCCTATGTTCATGTGTGGGAGGAAATAGAACATTTCTGCAGCAAATAACCCGTTCACTTACTGTTACGATAAAAGGAATACTTTTAATTAACCCAGAACAATCTTCATTATTGAGCATCAAATAACTACCATTTTCCAACAACTTGAACGTGGGGATGATAGCAGGAACTGGCGTGCCTTGCAACACGCAAGCCATATTTGGTCGGTGTTTGTTGCATGAACCGTGTAACTGTATGTGCCTACACATTAGTGAATGATCTGGCGTCTCAGTGCATTCCTCTCCATTCAGATAAACTTCTTGATCATCTTTGAAACATCTGTATGTGTATGGAAGCGACCAGACCTCAAGAAGAAAAGCACTACCTAAAGGTTCATAACGACCTATTGGTATATATTTCATACAATTTGAAAACTTATATAAAGCAAAAGGCAGCGTTATTAAACCGTGGATAAGGCACGTTGCCAAAAAACCCGCAATCCTCTGCTGATGATGTCACTGAGCATGTCATGAATGATGTAATATGTGACATCATCAGCAGTGGATTACGGGTAATAGTATCTCTAGTTTACTCCCCTATAGCTGTCTTTCTTTTAACATAAGTGTCTGTTTCCTTCCCTTATACTTACTGTTCTTTTTTTTTTAAAAAAAATGTTGGTTCACTTCCGGTTCGCGTACCGGCGAGCGAACTGGGAAGCGAACTACGAGAAATAGAGGTTGGCACAGTTCCAAATAATGTACCAATTTTTTAATAACGGGGAGGTAGTTCTGAAAAGAACTTTTTTTTTTATTGTTTTTGTTGTTTTATATTTTTTTATTATTTTTCTGAACATTTTTTTACTTTTTTTGAATTTTTCTGAACAGTTTTATATTTTTTTGGGTTTTTCTTGCAGGGGGCAATGAAAACGATTCATTGTAAAGGGCTCAACAGGAGCAACAAAACAAAAAAAAAGTATTTATTATTTGGGGCGTTTCGTACAAACTTGCATATGATAGTCAATAGCTCTGTTGATCAGAGTGATGCTTCTTTCTCCGTAGCTAATGAATCCATTGCAATGTACGCAGACGTGTTTTACTTCATGAAATCTCGTTTGAATATTTGGCACCATCTCCCTGCCCTCTGGTCCCGTTACTTCCGGTACAACAGATCTTCTGGCCATAATAGGGAGATTATCTAGGTCGTTACGAAACTGTGCAGCACTGTAGTTGTTAGGATGCCACCTAGTCATATGGCGATGCATTGTGTAGTTTCCGAAACTGTATTTTTTGTCGGTCCCTCTGGACAGTCTATCTTGACATATAAGGCAAGTTACGTATCTTGCATTTACTTTTTTCTGACCTTTGGGAATTTTAAAAAATTGCCAAATGAAGTTTTCTTTCCGGTGAGACGTCCTGGGCTCCTCAGGCAAAAAGTGCCTCTCTTCGTGCTCGTCGTCCTGTTCCTCTTCTTCCTCTTCTTGCTGAATTATAACTTGAGCAGGTGGTCCACTCTTCCTTGGATGTGGTGGAGGTGGTGGGGAAGCACCAGCTGAAGCTACTAAAGAAGCCATTGCTCACTGGTAACAAAGGGTCTTTCTCTCACAATGATGAAACTCAGAGTGAGGAAAGAAGGAGGGATTTTCATCATTTGGGAAAAACAATAGTTCTCAACCAATGAAAAGTGTTCATTTTAGATTATATGACCTAGTCTTACATCATTAGGAAACCAAAAGTGAAATGAACCAATGAAAAGTGTTATTACCAAGTCACATGACCTGCTGTGTTTACGTTAAGCGCTTTGCAGGGCCTCCCGGTTTGCTTCCAGAAACCTGTGCTTTGCGACTCGGTAAGCGTACCAGTTCGCTAACGTAGCACGTCATATGACGTATCACGCGACAACGCGAAACGTCATGCGGACGGGAGGCGTCACGATGTTGTTTTCTAACGCGGCAGTTGCGGTAAAGAAACGTTTACCGGCTCGCGGTCTATTTCGCGGCATCAAGGTCAGCTAACGGGAAGCTTCCCGATTCGCGAAGCGGGAACGAAGAAAAAAAATATTTAAAAAAAAAATTATTAATAAACATATAAAATATATTTTTGGATTAAAAGAAGAATACATTTTACAGCTACAGATATTAGCTGTTAAAAAAACAATGAAATTCACTGAAAAAACCATAGGTTACAGACCATATATAGTTAGGAATTAGCATTTACAAAACCTTGAAAATTCACTGAAAAAACCATAGGTTATAGACCATATATAGTTAGGAATTAGCATTTAGAAAACCTTATTTTACTCACACAAAACCATTGAAATTCCATATATAGTTAGTTGCACTAACTATATATCGCGCACCCGCAATCCACTGCTGATGATGTCACATATTACATCATTCATGACATGGTCAGTGACATCACTGATGACATCTCAAATGACATCACTGATGACATCACTGATGACATCTCAAATGACATCACTGATGACATCATGACACACCAATACCAGTTACTACATACGCACTCACTGATTCCTACGTCTACACACACATTCACTCATTCACCCATACAATCACTCATACATACAGTCACTCATTATTACAACACTATCATATGCACTCATACACCTATGCAGACAGTCACACACTGCCACTCATCCATGGAGTTACTCACACACCAAGTCAGTCCTGTAAAGAATCAATCACACTTCCATTTCTTCATCTATACAGTTAAACACAGAACACCATACTTCAGTGACATCACTGATGACATCACTAATGACATCTGAAATGACATCACTGATGACATCTCAAATGACATCACTGATGACATCATGACACACCAATACCAGTTACTACATACGCACTCACTGATTCGTACGTCTACACACACATTCACTCATTCACCCATACAATTACTCATACATACAGTCAGTTATTATTAGAACACTATCATATGCACTCATACACCTAGTCAGTCCTGTGAAGAATCAATCACACTTCGATTTCCTCATTTATAGTTAAACACAGAACACCATACTTTTCACACATATACTAACACATACTTACTCTCTTATACAATCACTGATACAAGTACACATTGATATGCACAGCGTCACACACCTCCCAGCCAGCCACACACACACTCAGTCTTCCATCCATCCAGTCATTCTTCAATATGTAAAACGTATTTAAACTTTACAAAAACACACAGACACTAGATGATGTCATCAGTGATGTCATCAGTGATGTCACTGACCATGTCATGAATGATGTAATATGTGACATCATCAGCAGTGGATTGCGGGTGCGCGATATATAGTTAGTGCAACTAACTATATATGGAATTTCAATGGTTTTGTGTGAGTAAAATAAGGTTTTCTAAATGCTAATTCCTAACTATATATGGTCTATAACCTATGGTTTTTTCAGTGAATATATATATATATATATATATATATATATATATATATATATATATATATATATATATATATATATATATATATATATATATTTATATATGTATGTATATATATATATATATATACATATATATATATATATATATATATATATATATATATATATTCACTGAAAAAACCATAGGTTATAGACCATATATAGTTAGGAATTAGCATTTACAAAACCTTGAAAATTCACTGAAAAAACCATAGGTTATAGACCATATATAGTTAGGAATTAGCATTTAAAAAACCTTTTTTTACTCACACAAAACCATTGAAATTCCATATATAGTTAGTAGTACTAACTATATATCGCGCACCAGCAATCCACTGCTGATATTACATCATTCATGACATGGTCAGTGACATCACTGATGACATCACTGATGACATCTCAAATGACATCACTGATGACATCTCAGATGACATCACTGATGACATCACTGATGACATCTCAAATGACATCACTGATGACATCACTGATGACAACATCCAGTGACTGTGTATTTCTGTAAAGTTAAAATATGTCTTACATATTGAAGAATGAGTGGATGTAGAAGTGTCTGGATGAAGGATTTAGTAGGTGCATGACTGACTGTATGAGTGAGTGGTTAAATGTGTCTCACTGAGTGCATGGGTTAGTGACTGAACTGTGTTAATTTGTGCATCATTATGTTTGTTGTACTGTAAACTGCTGCATGTGTTGATCAGTAGCTATATGAGTAAGTATAAGGATTATTGATTGGTTGCTCAAGTATTTGTATGGGAGTCTGAGTGTGTGTGTGGGTGGCTGGGAAGTGTATGACTCTGTGCATAGATGTGTGAGCAGTTGATTCACTAGATGTATGGGTTCAAAAGTGCACGTGGAAACAGCTGTATGGGTGGTTGACTGTGTGCATCAGTGTATTGGTGAGTGAATGGATATCTCAGTGCTACATGTCAAAGTAAGTACATATGTAAAACACAGTACATGTGAGAGTTGGCATATATAAATAACTGTGCATAAGAGCCAGTGAATGTGTGAGTGGCTGTATGGATGATTGTGAACTTGTATCAGGGATTGTAAAAGAGAGTAAATATGTGTTAGTATATGTTTGAATAAGTAAGGTGTGTATAACTGTATAGTTGAGGAAATGGAAGTGTGATTGATTCTTTGCATGACTGACTAGGTGTATAAGTAACTCCATGGATGAGTGACAGTCTGTGAGTGTCTGTTTACACTGAGTGTATCTAAGGTTATATTAGAGTCTGAAGAGGTTCATCGTATTATCACATGAATGATGTAATCAGTCAGTGATGTGATCAGTAATGTCAAATGAGATGTCATCAGTGATGTCATCAGTGATGTCATTTGAGATGTCATCAGTGATGTCATCAGTGATGTCATTTGAGATGTCATCGGTGATGTCATCAGTGATGTCATTTGAGATGTCATCAGTGATGTCATCAGTGATGTCACTGACCATGTCATGAATGATGTAATATGTGACATGATCAGCAGTGGATTGCGGGTGCGCGATATATAGTTAGTACTACTAACTATATATGGAATTTCAATGGTTTTGTGTGAGTAAAAAAAGGTTTTTTAAATGCTAATTCCTAACTATATATGGTCTATAACCTATGGTTTTTTCAGTGAATTTTCAAGGTTTTGTAAATGCTAATTCCTAACTATATATGGTCTATAACCTATGGTTTTTTCAGTGAATTTCAATGTTTTTTTAATAGCAAATATCATAAGCTGTCGAATGTCAAGTACGTGGTAAGAAAAAACATTTTCGTGTTTATGCACACTGATCTGCTTTGAATGCTGCCCCCCCTCATTTCTATTAGGAGTACTCTCTCTTTGCAGATAGTGAAGGGTAGTTAACGCAGGCCTTTGCCCCCGTTGTAATCCGTCGTGCCTGCTTCTCTCTCCATTTGATTGATTGTTATCCAAGCATTTACTGTTTTAGAATTGGTTCTCTTTGGTTCATTCTCTATTTACAAACAAGCACAGAGTCGCAATACTCTGTTTAGTCTTTGCAGATAGCGAAAAATCGTGTAAAAAAACAAAAGGAATCGAGCAAAATCAGTAGGCCACTAATGGGATCTCTTTTTGACCTCGCTAAAATAGAAACATTAGGAACAACCCCTCATGAGAAATACGAAACTAGTGAGATGAACTGAACTCCACACCATGATGGCTGCAAGACAGCTCGGCTCCGCCACCCACCCCGCCCAAAATAACGATAAACTCTATGCAAATATTACAAATATATACAACACACCAGCAAAGTAACAGGGTAAAACATTTTATTAAATAACTATTTACATAACTATTTTATACTTTTTTTGCCCGATCCGGCTAGCTCAATCGATCGAGCATGAAACTCATGCACTCTGATGGTTCAAAGTTTTGAGGAGTGCTTGTAACACTGTCTGAAGCCTATTTGCACTTGCTTCAGCTTCACTATTCTTAATGTAAGTGGGGGCTGTTTGAGGACGTGACTGCATTTGAAAACAATGTGATGCGGTGCCACCCTGAACCGCTTGACGGAGGCCCCCGAGGGACGGTGTCATGGCGCGGACTCGGAGGGGGCGCTTTGCTCCGGCCCCCTCCCCAAGTCGTGTTGCCCTGGTGTGGCCTGAGATCGCCCCCGACATAGGTGGCCGGCTCCCGGGGTCAAGCGGAACTTTTTGCCTTTTGGTGACTCTTCCATTCTTCACCTTGTCCCACAATCCGTTTCACCTAAAGACACGCTGTAGTGGGGCGCCCCTTTTCCGTTTCAGTTGCCATTCAGCCCGCTTTTGCTACACTGTGCCTCTTCCGCTATTCAGCTGTTTACCGCCCGCTCTTTCGACTACAGCGTCTCGCTCACCATGTACTTGAGTTGCTCCCGCTCTTGCGGTGCAGCGATAGGCGGCTGCCACAGGACTCTCAAAATGGCGGCCGGCTCTTCAGATTTGGGCGTGGTCCACTAAAATGGGCCTGCGACACCTTGGAACTCGGACGCTTGTCTGCTAGAGCTTGGGCTCCATTCTCGAAAGCGTCCCCTCAGCCTTGAAGATTCTACAAAAGTCTTGGGGGCCCCCGACTCCCGCAGGCTTCTGGTGGGGAGCGCGTAGCATGATTGCTCGTGGAATGGCCACGACGGAGCTACGAAATGGTGGTGCTCTCATGCTAACGCCAGCTTCAGTCTGAAACATCCAGAAACACTGTAGACTACCAATTCGATCAGTTCCGGTAGCGCCCCAACGTGACCCGGTAGAGAAGAACTTGCCCTCCCCTCTTTGACTGATGGTTCTTGTTGCCTGTCCCTTCTGTTGTCATTTAACAGAACTATTTAGCCTGCTGAAAGGGGTTGTGTTCCGACCGCTGGTTGGTGGAGACATTTTGACTATATTCTGGACCTGCGTTGTCGCGTAATGCGTCATATGACGCGCCGCGTTAGCGCACCCGGAAGTGCTCCGGTGCGCGAAGCGCAGCTTCCCGGAAGCGATCCGGGGCGCGGCGCGCAGCGCGTAACGTAAGCATAACAGGTCATGTGACTTGTTAATAAAACTTTTCATTGGTTCATTTTACTTTTCTTATTCTAATGATGAAAGGCTTGGTCATATGACCTAAAAATTACGCTTTTTATTACTTTCGAACATTATTTTTTCTTAAACATATGTTATAATGTTCCAGGCTAATGTACTTTCCCGGAAAATTTACAACTGTCCTGCAAGTAAAATATATTCCTTTTTCGAGAAAAAGGGCGTTTCTTCGTCCCATGACGGAGCCGTTGAGCAAAAGAGGCTCGGCCTGCTGTCTTAGTCGCCGATACGCCTGAATATCAGATTCTTATCGATCACTTTATGTTGCAGGAGTAGAAAACACAACAGCCCTCGACCATTTATCTTTACTGCGTTCCTGCGTATTATACCTTTTACCCTTCATGTAATTGGACTGCTTTATTTCACTTGCCTTTTACTGATTCTAAAACAGTGACTATTATTAAAAACTTTACCAATGTAAAAACTACTACCATGTTTTCTTTTAAAAACCTTTATTGTGAAAACGTCAGTATACAAATACGGGCCTATAACCACGTGGGCCGGCCACGGAGCAAACTGTAATCGTATATGATGAGTAGACATTTACACTGTAGAGGAACGTAACGGGCGGGCCATTAGGTTGCAAGAACTAAGGTGTCTAACAGTTGCGGAATCGGTGGACGTACATTTAATAATTAAAATACGACAGAGCCAGTTAAAATAAAATTATCTAGATATACATTTGCGGGCAAGTACCATGGGTGACGTTAATTCGAACTTTCAATAGTACAGTAATCAATAACACATCAGAACTTAATATCAATAGGGATGTCGAAATATTCAATCAATTCTCGTCCCCGCCCGCCATGTGCTTCAAAACTCCATACGTATCTCGTGATTTCAAGGTTCTGCAACCAGTACACAACAAGGAGTTACGAGTCCCATTTATTCCGGCGCCATTTTGGGCGAGGACGGGCAGGTCCAGGATATAGTCAAAATGTCTCTACCAACCATCGACTATGATGATGTTCATATGCTGTATTTGTTAGAGTAACACTCATCTGTCCACATGAAATTAATTTGCCACAATCTAAACATGTCATTTTAATCTTTCCAAAGTTCTTCTAAATATTTGGGACCGTTTCCCTTGCCTCTGATGCTGTCAGTGCCACTTCTTTGGTGAATGTACTGGCAGATCGAGGGTTCTCCTCCAAATCTCTCTTTTATGCAGCACTATAATTAATCGGTGCCACCTCTCCATATGACGATGCATGGTATAGTTACCATAACTATATTTTTTTTCGGTTCCTCTGGAGAGTACATCGTGGCAGATGAGGCGTGTAACGTAGCGGGCATTTACCTTTTTTTGCATGTAGAGGAAAGGAAAAAAAATTCGAGCGTCCGAGTTCTAAGGTGTCCCAGGGCCATTTTAGTGGACCAGGCCCAAATCCAAAGAACAGGCCGCCATTTTGAGAGTCCTGTTGCAGCCGCCTGTCGCTGTAGCATCAAAAGCGGCCGAAACTCAGCTGAATGGCAACTGAAACGGTAAAGGGGCGCCCCACTACAGCAGACGAGCCTCCACCTGGGAAGGCCCGTTCACGCCGCCTCCTCCCCCCCCCCCTTCGGGCACCCCACGCCGTTATTCGGAGCAGGATTGTAGGATGGCCACACCAGTGCGGCAACTTGCTAGACACCACCTCGGTGCCAACCGAATCTCAGCGCCTTGTGGGGTCTTCTATTCAGAAAATATTGTTGTGCTGCCTTCGACCTATTCGCCGCAAGTGCGCACGCAACTCAGCTGCATAGTGAGTGAAACACCAAGGGGCGCCCCACTGCAGCCGAGGAACCTTCATCTTGGGGGCGACGCACAGCATCACATTGCTTTCCAATGCAGTCAGATCCTCAAACAACCCCCACTGACTGACGCGAACTCACAGGCCAACGGAGCGCCCCACGCCGACTTTCGGCGCAGCATTGTAGGATGGCCACACCAGTGCGGCAACTTGCTAGACACCACCTCGGTGCCATCCGGATCTTGGCGCGTTGCGCTGCCTTTGGCCCTATTCGCACATCGGTCCGCTACTGACGCCACCTCACAGGCCAACGGGGCGCCCCACGCCGACTTTCAGCATTGTAGGATGGCCACACCAGTGCGGCAACTTGCTAGACACCACCTCGGTGCCATCCGGATCTTGGTGCGTTGTGCTGCCTTCGGCCTATTCGCACATCGGTCCGCTACTGACGCCGCCTCACGTGCCAACGGATTTTCTACGCTTTTTATACCCTATGCCGCATAACAGGTCATGTGACTTGTTTATAAAACTTTTCATTGGTTCATTTTACTTTTGGTTTCCTAATGATGGAAGACTTGATCATATGACCTAAAAACAACACTTTTCATTGGATGAAAACTTTTTTTTTTCCCCAAACGATGAAAGCCCCACCTTGTTTCTGGATGTTTCAGACTGAAGCTGGCGTCAGCATGAGAGCACCACCATCTCGTGGCTCCATCGTGATCATTCCGCGAGCAATCATGGCAGCCGCTCCCCACCGGAAGCCTGCAGGAGTCGGGGGCCCCCAAGACTTTTGTAGAATCCTCAAGGCTGAGGGGACGCTTTCGAGAATGGGGTCCAAGACCTAGCAGACAAGCGTCCGATTTCCAAGGTGTCCCAGGGCCATTTCAGTGGACCAGGCCCAAAAAGGAAAGAGCCTGCCGCCATTTTGAGAGTCCTGTGGCAGCCGCCTATCGCTGCACCGCAAGAGTGGGCGCAACTCAGCTGAATGGCGGATTTTGACACAGTGTACCAAAAGCGGACGGAATGGCAACTGAAACGGTAAAGGGGCGCCCCACTACAGCAGACGAGCCTCCACCTGGGGAGGCCCGTTCACGCCGCCTCACCCCCCCCCCCCGGGGCGCCCCACACCGTTATTCGGAGCAGCATTGTAGGATACCAAAACCAGTGCGGCAACTTACTGGACATCACCTGGGTGCCATCCACATCTCAGCACGTTCTGCTTCCTTGGGACTATTCGCACAACAGACCGCTACTGACGACCCACCCCCCGGGACGCCCCACGCCGTTATTCAGAGCAGCATTGTAGGATACCCAAAACCAGTGCGGCACCCAGGCAACATCACCTGGGTGCCATCCAGAACTCAGGACGTTGTGCTGCCTTGGGACTATTCGCACAACCGACCGCTACTGACCATTGTTCCTTCTTTTTTCCTAAAAATGTTTAAATGTTTTTACTGTTTTTGTTGCGTTGTATATATTTATAAGTTATTAAAGTTTTATAATCCTACTACTTTGTTGGAGTGCTATATATTTTTAATGTGACACATAATTGTAAAAACTTTGATGTACAAAGAGGCATCCCTGGAATCTTCCGCTTCAGGCTCGGTCCCCTCCCCAATCACAATACAGGATGGTTTTCAGATAGTAGGAACGCGTGTGGTGTGACGGATCTCATCGGGTGTGAGCCTTGATCTACTATAACTCCTTTGAAGATGGGTGATTCTTTACAGCTGGGGCCATAAACTACATCTGCAGGGCTACCTGATAGCCTGGGACCGGCCTGGACAATCGGACACAGAGGAAGAGGAGTGTCAGAGGGTGCGGTAGTGAATAGGGCGAAAGGGAGGTGTCGGGCGGGCACAGGGTGTGATTCTCAGGGAAGAACAGCGCAGATGGGGGGAGGTTTATTGCCCATGCATAAGACAGAGAGCGGGGGTGACCAGTGCCTGGGGGAGATGCTTGCGAGGGTGGGGAGCCATGCTAAGGATCGACAGCGTGCAGAGAGTGGGTCTGGTCAAGGCATCTAAAATGGCTGCCGTGCACGACAAAAGTGTGGCATTTGAAAAAAGGCAAGATGGCGCAGACAATGTTTTTCAACACTTCCTGATTTCCTTCGAATCGAACGTTAACAGACGTTATCTCTCCCACACTACCGGTCCCCCTGGGCTTAAACGCCGAGATGGTAGGGACTGCATCCCGTGGAGATAGGCCGAGACGTCACTCAGCAGAAAAAAAAGAAATAAAAAGTCTATAAACATACAATAAGTTAAAAGTCAATCATTCTTGTTTCCTTGTAGTACGCTCCCCAGTCCGCTTCCCGTTACGCTAACCGGGCGCACACCCCACCAAAAAAAATGAATTTTTTTTTTTTTTTTTGCCCCACGGAGCCCTTTTAAAGCCTCCACATCAAACCTATGGGGTCAGGAAGGATCTACTATGCCCCCTTATGGTCATTTACCCCTTCGCTTTGGCCTCCTCTTGTCTCTCGATCCTACCGAGAGACAAGATGGCGGCCGCTCCGTACTGTTTGGAATGTTTACAGACACCGGAGAGCCAATCAGCTTCGCTTCGCAAAGCTCCGTAACGCGAAAAGTACGCGAAACGGAGCGCTACCCGGGACACTGTCACAGATATATATCTTTTTTTGAACGTTATTTTCTCAAAATCCACTGCAGCACATATATTGAGACCCAGCAAAGGCACATCGGGCTACCGGTCCCTACAATTTTGCCAAGTTTCATGCAAATCCATTCACCCGTTCGATTATTATTATTATTTTTTTTTTTTGCCCCGCGGGGCCCTTTTAAAACCTCCACATCAAACCTAGGGGGTCAGGGAGGATCTACTATGCCCCCTTATGGTCATTTGCCCCTTCGCTTTGGCCTCCTCTTGTCTCTCGATCCTACCGAGAGACAAGATGGCGGCCGCTACGGACTGTTTGGAATGTTTACAGATGCGGGAGAACCAATCAGCTTCGCTTCGCAAAGCTCCGTAACGTGAAAAGTACGCGAAGCGGAGCGCTGCCCGGTGTGCTGTTACAGATATATATCTTTTTTTGAACGTTAATTTCTCAAAATCCACTGGAGCACATATATTGAGACCTAGCAAAGGCACATCGGGCTAACAGTCCCTACAATTTTGCCAAGTTTCGTGCAAATCCATTCAGCCGTTCGGGCTAAAAGTGAGGCCAACCGCCCTATGGAAATTAACATGGGAAAAACGCGTTTTGGGACCCCCCTTTTTTCTCGGCCCCCCCTTGACAAACCCCCCCCAAATTTTCAGGGGCTGCTCAGAAACAAAATGTTCAATTTTCCTGAAAATTTCAGCCAATTCCGTCCACAAACGCCAAAGTTATTAGACATAGAATTTTCAAAAATCCCATAGGGAAAAAATCCTAACTATATATACCTACTGGCGACCGCCAGTAGGTAATATATATATTACCTACTGGCGGTCGCCAGTAGGTATATATAGTTAGGATTTTTTCTCTATGGGTTTTTTGAAAATTCTATGTCTAATAACTTTGGCGTTTGTGGACGGAATTGGCTGAAATTTTCAGGAAAATGGCACATTTTGTTTCTGAGCAGCCCTTGAAAATTTGGGGGGGGTTCGTCCAGTGGGGGCCGAGAAAAAAGGGGGGTCCCAAAACGTGTTTTTAACATTGAGTTTTCCATAGGGCGGTTGGCCTCACTTTTAGCCCGAACGGCTGAATGGATTTGCACGAAACTTGGCAAAATTGTAGGGACTGGTAGCCCGATGTGCCTTTTGTAGGTCTCAATATATGTGCTCCAGTGGATTTTGAGAAATTAACGTTTAAAAAAAGATATATATCTGTAACAGCGGACCGGGCAGCGCACTGGTTCGCGGACTTTTCGCGCAACGGAGCTTTGTGAAGCGAAGCTGATTGGTTCTCCGGCGTCTGTCAACATTCCAAACAGTCCGTAGCGGCCGCCATCTTGTCTCTCGGTAGGATCGAGAGACAAGAGGAGGTCAAAACAAAGGGGGAAATAACTATAAGGGGGCATAGTAGATCCTCGCTGACCCCCTAGGTTTGATGTGGAGGTTTTAAAAGGGCCCCGCGGGGCAAAAAAAAATAATAATAATAATAATTGAACGGCTGAATGGATTTGCACGAAACTTGGCAAAATATTAGGGACTGGTAGCCCGATGTGCCTTTGCTAGGTCTCAATATATGTGCTCCAGTGGATTTTGAGAAATTAACGTTCAAAAAAAGATATATATCTGTAACAGCGCTCCGCTTCGCGTAACGGAGGTTTGCGAAGCTGATTGGTCATTCTGTCACTGGGCTATAGTTGGGCTACATCTGGCTGATATTTGGGCTACATTTGTTTTTTTGTGTGTCTGGCGGCCATCTTTGGGCTACATTGGGCTACATTGGGCTTCATTGGGCTACATTCGGCTAATTAGCAAATAGCTCATCGCAAACTAGGAATGGTAAAGAATCGCTATTTATTCCTTAAAGTTCGCTATTTAGGAAATGCAAATAACTTTGATGATACATATGGCGGTTCATCTCTAACAAGATAAGAAGCATAGGGATACATTTATGATGACTGGCGCATCACCAGGGATGTGTTAGTCATTTTGTGCCGCTGTTCCGTCACCTATGGTGTGCTGCATTTACAATGCGGCGCATCATGGGGCAAAAACAGCACAGATGCGTGATGTATCTGTGCCGTAAAGGTGGCGCATTGCTGGAGTTGTATCGCAAGTGTGATGAAGCTCCAGCAAGGGTCGGGGGTGCCCCTGTCGCAGGGTTTCTGTTCTCACACAGAACTGTGGACAGAGGATTGGAACCTCGGCGAATGCATTGCTGGAGTTGTATCGCAAGTGTGATGAAGCTCCAGCAAGGGTCGGGGGTGCCCCTGTCGCAGGGTTTCTGTTCTCACACAGAACTGTAGACAGAGGATTGGAACCTCGGCGAATTAGGGTGTCCCAAAACTCACGTTAGTAATCAAAAACTCCTTAGCAAGCTAGGTACAGTGTCACATTGGATATAACAAACTCTCAATGTTTAGACAATCCAGAATATGAACTTATAGTACCTCAGGATACGTGGAACTCATGAACAGTCGGTCGTTATAGATTTCTTAGAAACCAGAACATGGAGTTAAGAAGAACAGATGTGTATTTGAAATGTTTATTTACTAATGCCGTCTTCTCAGGCGTAGTACCTTAGATAATAAAAGTACACATATTATCAGTAGCAAAATTACCAGCATAGTTACTAGTACATAAAAAGTGAATGGTGATAGTATGTTAACATGCTGTAAATGAATAAGAGTTAGCAACACTTATAAGCAGCCGCGGGCCGTGGAGGGAGTTACGGTGAGGCAGGGAGGCGGGGAGGGGGAGAAGCAGGGTGGAGAATACAAGTACACATATTATCAGTAGCAAAATTACCAGCATAGTTACTAGTACATAAAAAGCGAATGGTGACAGTATGTTAACATGCTGTAAATGAATAAGAGTTAGCAACACTTATAAGCAGCCGCGGGCCGTGGAGGGAGTTACGGTGGGGCAGGGAGGCGGGGAGGGGGAGGGGCAAGGTAGAGAGGGCTCCACCCTGCTTCTCCCCCTCCCCGCCTCCCTGCCCCATCGTAACTCCCTCCACGGCCCGCGGCTGCTTATATCTCACCCTCCCTAATACACATATTATATTATTTGCTAAGAAGGTCTCTTTGTGTTGGTTTAGGGCGTGCCCATACTTTAGTGTCTTAGATTTGAAGGAATCACTTCAGCATACACCAGCTCTCTCTTCATGTGAACCGCATCAACTGTTGTGTATGTGTGTTCGGCAAAGCAATATAAAACCCGCCTCATGCCCAGAATTGGCAGAAGTTGCACTTATGTTATGAGTATGAAGTCGTGGAGATCAGACCTCATAACAATTCTGTATCGTGTTGTTCTTGAAACTTTAGCACTCGCTGTACAGATATAGTTTAACAAGTAAAGCAGATAGTAGACCAATAACATATTATTCTCATGTAAACCACGATGAACTACTAGGTGGAAAGCTAAAGCAACAACTAAGTGTCGTGTGCAGAAGTTGCAAAAAAGGAAAAATGGCGTTTAAACCGGTAATGAGCCCATGCTAACTTAACACGGTGTAAAGATATCCAGGACCTAGATGACACCTCCTCATGATCCGGAAACGAACTGAATAAGATAATAGAAGTGCCATCTCATGAGAGCAGATTGCAAGTTTATATGTGGACGGTCCGCAAGGTAAAGCATTAAAAACTAGGAAAATTTAATGCTAAAGAAAAATAAAACAGCCAAGTACTTTATCGAGTCTTAAGCCAATAGGCAAGGTAAATAATAAAAACTTGACAAATAAGTCAATGAATTGTCAATGAAATGCTAGTACTCAGCATATCAAACATGAAAAAGGTCTATGACATAACTGTGTATGCAAAATAAGCTGCAACAGCCTCCAATAGGAAGTCACCGTCTTCATCCGAAAACAGTTCAGCCATCCAATTTAAAAGCGGAAAAGAACATACGTGCTCTCCCAGCACCGGATCCTCTATCACCATCAAAGGACAGCTCGGTGGGTTTTCAAGAAAGCTCTGTTCCAAGAAAGACTGTGCTGCCGCCAGTAAATTCCAGGGACCAAGTAGTCCATGCATCAATGCCACAGCCATAATCCTTTCGCCAGGACAAACCAACTCGTGAGTAATGATAGGAGTCATCAGCTGATTAAAGTCGACGTCAGGAGAAACCGGTCCGCAGAGACACAAATCAATGGCCCAATCGAAATCACAGGTCAGGCAGTGAAATACAGGCTGGACACAGGTGAAGTAGGAGAACCGAAAAGATAATCTATATGCCGTGCTTAATATCGCCAACGGCATTGTGCCATAATATTCTAGCATGCGATTGCGGAACAGTGTCAGCAGCTGCAGGGTCGGAGGTTGCATAGGAGGGACATCCATATTTAAAAATGTAAAAAAGCACAAGAGCGTCCGCTGGTAATGCAAGTAAAAATGCCAATCTACGAACCAGAGTGCAGAAAATACAATGAAAGGAAGCAGGGATGACTCCAAAGATTTTCTCAAATGAAGTCACGAGACCACTGGTAACAACTTTAAAAAAGTGTGCCAGGGACTTTGTGGAGGATGCGTTAAAGATAGTCGGAAACATGTTGCTGAAATTGAAAGGCAAATCTTAATTGAAAAGGGTGTGCACCTCTGTATGGGTGTTCGCTATGTGAAGTACGAAAGTTTCACGGGCCGAACTCAAGGCCACCTCTCTCTGAGACAAAAGAGCTCTTATTCTTGCCATGCCGTTGAAACGTGTCCCAAGGTTGGTATTTGTGGCCAGATTGAAAACTCCCTATGTTCATGTGTGGGAGGAAATAGAACATTTCTGCAGCAAATAACCCGTTCACTTACTGTTACGATAAAAGGAATACTTTTAATTAACTCAGAACAATCTTCATTATTGAGCATCAAATAACTACCATTTTCCAACAACTTGAACGTGGGGATGATAGCAGGAACTGGCGTGCCTTGCAACACGCAAGCCATATTTGGTCGGTGTTTGTTGCATGAACCGTGTAACTGTATGTGCCTACACATTAGTGAATGATCTGGCGTCTCAGTGCATTCCTCTCCATTCAGATAAACTTCTTGATCATCTTTGAAACATCTGTATGTGTATGGAAGCGACCAGACCTCATGAAGAAAAGCACTACCTAAAGGTTCATAACGACCTATTGGTATATATTTCATACAATTTGAAAACTTATATAAAGCAAAAGGCAGCGTTATTAAACCGTGGATAAGGCATGTTGCCAAAAAACCCGCAATCCTCTGCTGATGATGTCACTGAGCATGTCATGAATGATGTAATATGTGACATCATCAGCAGTGGATTACGGGTAATGGTATCTCTAGTTTACTCCCTTATAGCTGTGTTTCTTTTAACATAAGTGTCTGTTTCCTTCCCTTATACTTACTGTTTTTGGTTCGCTTCCGGTTCGCGTACCAGCGAGCGAACTAGGAAGCGAACTAAGAGAAATAGAGGTTGGCACAATTCCAAATATTGTACCAATTTTTTAATAACGGGGAGGTAGTTCTGAAAAGAACTTTTTTTTTTATTTTTCTGAACATTTTTTTACTGTTTTTGAATTTTTCGGAACAGTTTTATATTTTTTTGGGTTTTTCTTGGAGGGGGCAATGAAAACGATTCATTGTAAAGGGCTCAACAGGAGCAACAAAACAAAAAAAAGAAGTATTTATTATTTTGGGCGTTTCGGACAAACTTGCATATGATAGTCAATAGCTCTGTTGATCAGAGTGATGCTTTTTTCTCCGTAGGAAATGAATCCATCGCAAAATGCGCAGATGTGTTTTACATCACCAAATCTCATTTGTATATTTGGCACCATCTCCCTGCCCTCTGGTCCCGTTACTTCCGGTACAACAGATCTTCTGGCCATAATAGGGAGATTATCTAGGTCGTTCCGAAACTGTGCAGCACTGTAGTTGTTAGGATGCCACCTAGTCATATGGCGATGCATTGTGTAGTTTCCGAAACTGTATTTTTTGTCGGTCCCTCTGGACAGTCTATCTTGACATATAAGGCAAGTTACGTATCTTGCATTTACTTTTTTCTGACCTTTGGGAATTTTAAAAAATTGCCAAATGAAGTTTTCTTTCCGGTGAGACGTCCTGGGCTGCTCAGGCAAAAACTGCCTCTCTTCGTGCTCGTCCTCCTGTTCCTCTTCTTCTTCTTCTTGTTGAATTAGAACTTGAGCAGGTGGTCCACTCTTCCTTGGATGTGGTGGAGGTGGTGGGGAAGCACCAGCTGAAGCTACTAAAGAAGCCATTGCTCAGTGATCACAAAGGGTCTTTCTCTCACAATGATGAAAGTCAGAGTGAGGAAAGAAGGAGGGATTTTCATCATTTGGGAAAAACAAGAGTTCTCAACCAATCAAAAGTGTTCATTTTAGATTATATGACCTAGTCTTACATCATTAGGAAACCAAAAGTGAAATGAACCAATGAAAAGTGTTATTACCAAGTCACATGACTTGCTGTGTTTACGTTAAGCGCTTTGCAGGGCCTCCCGGTTTGCTTCCAGAAACCTGCGCTTTGCGACTCGCTTCGCGTACCAGTTCGCTAACGTAGCACGTCATATGACGTATCACGCGACAACGTGAAACGTCATGCGGACGGGAGGCGTCACGATGTTGTTTTCTAACGCGGCACTTGCGGTAAAGAAACGTTTACCGGCTCGCGGTCTATTTCGCGGCATCAAGGTCAGCTAACGGGAAGCTTCCCGATTCGCGAAGCGGGAACGAAGAAAAAAAAATATTTAAAAAAAAATTATTCATAAACATATAAAATATATTTTTGGATTTAAAGAAGAATACATTTTACAGCTACAGATATTAGCTGTTAAAAAACCAATGAAATTCACAGAAAAAACCATAGGTTATAGACCATATATAGTTAGGAATTAGCATTTACAAAACCTTGAAAATTCACTGAAAAAACCATAGGTTATAGACCATATATAGTTAGGAATTAGCATTTAGAAAACCTTATTTTACTCACACAAAACCATTGAAATTCCATATATAGTTAGTTGCACTAACTATATATCGCGCACCCGCAATCCACTGCTGATGATGTCACATATTACATCATTCATGACATGGTCAGTGACATCACTGATGACATCACTGATGACATCTCAAATGACATCACTGATGACATCACTGATGACGTCTCATTTGGCATCATTCTTGTGCTAATACGATAAACTTCTTCAGACTCTAATATAACCTTAGATACACTCAGTGTATACAGACACTCACACACTGCCACTCATCCATGGAGTTACTCACACACCCAGTCAGTCATGCAAAGAAACAATCTCACCTCCATTTCTTCAACTATACAGTTATACACACCTTACTTATTGAAACATATACTAACACATATTTACTCTCTTATACAATCCCTGATACAAGTTCACAATGATCGATACAACCACTCACTCAGTGGCTCTCATGCACAGTTATTTATATATGCCAACTCTCACATGTACTGTGTTTTACATATGTACTTACTATGACATGTAGCATTGAGATATCCATTCACTCATCAATACACTCATGCACACAGTCAACTGCCCATGTAGCTGTTTCCACATGCACTCTTGAACTCATACACCTAGTGAATAAACTGCTCACACATCTATGCACAGAGTCACACACCTTCCAGCCACCCCCACACAAACTCAATCTCCCATAGAAATACTTGGGCAACCAATTAATAACACATATAGCCTCTCGTATAGCTAATGATCAACAAATGCAGCAGTTTACATCACAACAGACATAATGATGCACAAATTAAGACAGTTTAGTCACTAACCCGTGCATTCAGTAAGACGCATTTAATCACTCACTCATACAGTCAATCACGCACCTACTAAAACCTTCATTCAGACACTTATACATCCACTTATTCTTCAATATGTAAAACATATTTAAACTTTACAGAAACACATAATCACTGGATGTTGTCATCAGTGATGTCATCAGTGATGTCACTGACCATGTCATGAATGATGTAATATGTGACATCATCAGCAGTGGATTGCGGGTGCGCGATATATAGTTAGTGCAACTAACTATATATGGAATTTCAATGGTTTTGTGTGAGTAAAATAAGGTTTTCTAAATGCTAATTCCTAACTATATATGGTCTATAACCTATGGTTTTTTCAGTGAATATATATATATATATGTATATATATATATATGCGTGCACTTATGCGTGGTGAACAAGCCAAGTGGTGGGAGCACAGGTCGCTAACCAGCTATTTGGAGGCAGGCAGAATCCCCCGAGGGCTTCGCATTCTTTTAGCCCCCAGCTACGAGCAGCCCAACCCTGAGCTCATGAGAAGGTGGGCTCAACGCAACCTGGATTCATCTAGAGAACTGATCATATTACTGGTGGAATTCGCAGAAATTGACCGCCTCGAACTACAGAAAAAAGTAGTGGCTTTAACGGATGAAATTGCACAGATGGGAACTCCAGATGAAATAAAGAAACTGAACACGGAAATGACCACACGCCTGTGCAAAGAGGAAGACAAAATAAAAACACGCAAAGCTTTCAAATTTCAACGCGACCTCATAGATTATGAAAGCGGACGCATCTTCACCTTTGCCCGAAAGTTTGACAACGTAAAAGCGGGCCCCAACAGAAATAATTCCAAAGCCAATTTATCCAATGCGGCAATTCAAGACGAATCCACCTAGTCGGACATCAGCTCTGCGGCGAAAAGTGAAACCGAAGGGAACATCAATAGACCTCCACCACGTGACCCCAGCGCGATACCAACACCAGGCGACGAAATGGCTTTTTTAGCCAAAGAACGATTGGCCAGCCTAAGACCCAGAAATCGGCAGAGTCCTACAGACAGAGGCGCAACTACAAACGCGGCCAAAGGCGCAAAGCCTACAAACGCGCAAACAGAACCAAGCGGGAAGAAGAGAGGATGAGGACGGGGATGGTGGAACAGACGATAACCTCAGCAGATCACAACCAACTCCTTCTTAACATTAACAACAAGCAAAATGGCGAAAAAAAAGAAAGAACAGTAATCAACCTCACAGAAACGACCCTAAAGGAAGCAGAGATTCAAATCTTATCTCTAGGTCTATCTTTCTGTTATGAATCTAATTTTGACTACGCCACAACACGTATGGACATTTATCAATTCATTCGAAAATTAAAACTTCTTAAATATCATGAATTGAATAAAACAAAAAATCTAGGTAACCATCCCAAAGCTAACAGTCCCAACATGAATGAAGAACCCACGTCTTCACCTTCGGGGTCCCAACTGCCCCTCTTGACAGTGCTCAGGGATTTACACACAGAAGGTTGCATCAGTAATTCCCAAGCATCATCTATCCACTTGGACAATTCTGCTTATGATCAACCCACTACCAAAGAAACCAAAACACCGTTTAAAAGAAAATCCACATTCAACCCGATTATGCTTCGGGATGGGATAGACATTTATAATGAACATGTCATTGAGGAAATTAAAAAACTCAATTACAAAACATGCGCCTCAAAAATAAAAATATCCAAGTTCAACAGACAATACCATACATTAGTATCCAAACTAAGAAACAATAACCAAGTCATCGTCAGAAATTCCGACAAAGGAGGAAATGTTGTCCTTTGGGGAAAAGACCAATACATGATTGAAGCCATGTCACAATTAAACGACCGCACTTGTTACCACATCAGTAGTGCTGCAGCAATCAGAGACACAGCAAACTCCTATCATATGAAATTGATAGCTTGGAAAAGCGCAGGACTAATTACCAAAGAAGAACTTCTATACATGAGAAATGATCACCCAACCATACCCAACATCTACTTTGTGCTTAAAATTCACAAAGATGCCAAGAACCCTCCGGGCAGGCCTATCATTTCCATCAGAAATAGCCTACTTGAGCACACATCCAATTACATAGATTTTTTCTTGCAGGACTGTGTTACCGGATTGGAATCATATCTAAGGGACACAAATGATTTCTTAGGCAAAATCAAGGACTTTGCATGGGACCCTAATTACTACCTCATGACTATGGACGTTTCCTCTTTATACACATGTATTAACCACCAGGACTGCCTGAGAGCCTTGGAATTTTTCCTTAACTTAAACAGAGCCTCTCAACGTGATCATAACCGCATGTTGCTGGACATGGTCAAATTCTGTTTGAATCATAATTTGTTCACCTTCAACCAGGTTTTTTACCAACAAATCAGGGGCGTAGCAATGGGGGCCAGCTTCTCCCCCAGCTACGCTTGCATTTTTATGGGCTGGTGGGAGAAGTTGATCCTAAAGGGCACACATTTGGATGAATACGCCAAACACGTCAAACTATATTATCGCTATATAGATGACCTGTTCATGATCTGGGATGGAACTGTAAGTGAGGCACATGAATGGGTAAACACCCTTAATGATAACACCATCAACCTTACCTTCACCAGCAGCATTAACAAAACGCATATATGCTTCTTAGATACTGAACTATACATTGCCAATAATATCTTGGAATCTAGACTGTATAGGAAGGAAACCGCAGGAAATGCTGTCCTGCATTATTCTAGTTTCCATCCCAAACACCTGATCCACAGCATCCCCTACGGGGAAATGCTGAGGATTAAGGGAATCTGTAGTAATTCGTTGGACTTGGACAATGCCCAGCAAGAATGTAAAAAAAGATTCCTCGCTAGAGGTTACCCGATCAAAATCATAGATACTGCCATCTCCAAGACCAGGGATTTGAACAGGGACACCCTTCTTACCCCCAAATTGATTCAACCATACGAAACTAAAACAGATGTTCGATCTGACAGTATCAACGAAGTCAGATTAATTGTACCTTACAGTGCCCAAAAGAATGCTATAACCAAGATTATCAACTCCAATTGGCCCATGATACGTAGTGATCCCATTATAGGATCACACATGCCGGCCAAACCCAGCATAACTTATAAAAGAGCCACCTCACTATATAACAGCCTAGTGACTAGTTGCCCTGAATCAAAACCCTCACCTGAATGGTTTAGAGCACCCAATGGTTTCACCAAATGCCATTCATGTAAAGCGTGCAAATATGGCATAAATACCACCAGCTATCGCACTGCTTTCAGCAATAAGGAGATCAAAATCACTAAAAATCTCCATTGCAAAACAGAATTTGCCATCTACGTTCTCGAATGCACGTGTCCTCTAAGATACGTAGGCAGCACTAACCTGCCAGTCAGTATGAGGGTCCTTCAACACATGAGGGCCATCACTAATCAGGATCCCACCTACCCAGTGGCCAGACACTTTCGCGAAGTCCATAACAACAACTTACAGGACTTTCGCTACTATGTCATAGACACCATCCCCAAAACCAAACAAGGTGGTGACAGAGAACACAAAATGCGCAAATTAGAAACCAGATATATTCTAAACCTCAATAGCAAACACCCCGGGGGCCTCAACAACACTGAGGATTTACATACCTGCCTGTAAACACCTGTAGCTCCCTCCCACTGGGTGTCATCTCGCGTTCTTCCTCCTCCTCGGGTTCTGCCATTTGCCAACAATGTCCACTCTATCCTGAATCAATAATTCCATCTGGACATACCACATTTGATGGCAGACCCATTTTTATGTACCGAGTCACTGAAGCAATCCTAGCTTACTAGCAACTATCCCTATTCTTAGTTGCTAGTCTCCCTTCTCCCTGCAGCCGCCCCCTTCCTTTCTTCTCTAAATTTATCACACCAATAATGAATTGCATTTTTTATTCTCACCCCAGCACTTCACCCTTTGCCACTCCTAGACATGGACCTCTATGTATTTACACAGTTATTTTTCTTAAGGTTACTTATAATTCTGTAACCCAATCTCATGGGTTTTGTTCCTAATCAATGTATTTACCTGCTCTTCTGAACATGATATTGCAAAACTGTTGTCATTGGAATTCAGGATGATTATACAATTATGTGTTTGCACCATAATGCAAAAATCGGTATTATAACCTAAACAACTATTACCACTATCATCTATGAATCAACAGGTTTTGTGCTTAACTTTTCCTAACCATTACTCATGTCAGGCATATTATTATACAATTATTACGGAAAGATTGAATTTATTTATTCGTTACCAATTGAACGAGCATGACCATCATGAGATGTTTTTTATTTGCATTTTCAAAATACCAATGTATCAAGACATTTTGCAAATACTTTTGTATTTACATATCTAGTGCCGTTTTTTCTTAAACGTTGCAATGTTTCTTCCATGTCTATGACCCATCACATTATCACGTGTCTGAGGTGTAACCTTTTTTAATGGTCCGCCCATGTCTTAGCGTTGTCATGTGATCAAGCCACTCCGGTGGTGAAACGCGTTATGGCCGACAAATAAACGCACTATCTTGCACGAAATCTGGGTTCGAGTCTGCCTGTGTGTTGCCCGCCTGCGCGGGTAGCGTCTTTTTCAAGCAGCTACTTTGGATATATATATATATATATATATATATATATATATATATATATATATATATATATAAGCTCAAGAATCTTCCCCAATCAGCAGGAAAGAAAACAGCACTCCCGGAAACCTTTCAGCAAAGCAGTACGGTTTATTTAGCAGACAGATGCGTTTCGGAAAGACTTCCTTCTTCGGTGTCACATACAATGCAACGAGCTGCGCGGTGCCATCTTAATAGCAGGCAAAGCCATAAGCATAAAGGAGGGACTACTAGCGTCTCTCTGAATGGCCATGTTGGAAGTATCAATAGCGACATAATTCGCTGACATTCAATTACTCAGCCTGACATGGCATATAATACATAAAAAGGATGTCTACAACATTATAATATAACTCAGGTTATCACAATCTTGCCGTGGATCGGCAGATGGCAACCACGATCGGTTGCCCAAAACAGTCCTCTACAATTACGCATAAATATTCTCAATAAGCCCGCTAAGAAAAAAAACTGAATAATTTTGTCCTTCAGTTATGAAACTTAAACCCAGAATTAATCAAAATAAATGATCTCTCTCAATTTTTCCTCATCTTGGCAATGGGGTACAGCTGCCATTAACTCTATGATCCACCCTTTTTAACAAATTTAAACAAAAAGGTTGGTATACAAGAACAGGGTACAAAGCTGAATTAATAACAAAATATCCTACTAGCTAAAATCTCACGATTAGATCAGAAGACATTACATGAAGAAATGTCATCATTATTTACACAGATCCATTCATCAAATCCCTATCGGGATTACCCTTTCAATATTAATTACCAAGGTGCACTGCCAATTCCTCTCCACTGTTTAGGCCTCCCGGAACCTTAGTCTGCAAATCTACAATATACCTCGATTCCAATCTCCGCAATCTCTGCAGTCTATCCCCTCCTCTCACATTTTCTAGTACTGAATCTAGGCAGAAATATTGCAGTAGATTTCTGTCCCTTTTCTGCTTGATGGAAAAGTGGCGTGCCACCGGGTAAGAGAAATCTCTGTTCCCAATAGCGCGCATATGTTCCAGGATTCTCAGCTTAACGGGGTTAATGGTGCTCCCTATGTACATTAAACCACAGGGGCATTTGAGCGAATAAACTGCAAATGGTGTATGGCAGGACATGAACTTATTAATCCTTTTTCCTTGTTTGCTGCCTTTAACCTCATATGATAATGTTCTTTTGCTATGGGCACAGGCTTTACATCTCCCACGCGGGAAGAACCCTTTAGCCTCCTGCAATGACCCCGATTTCTTTACAGCAGAGCCTAGATGGCTATGTACCAAATTATCTCGCAAAGAACGCGCTTTCCTGAAAGTGATCAGGGGAGCGGCTGGGACATCAGAACCAATAATATTATCAGTTTTTAATACATGCTAGTGTTTCTTCAAGATTCCCCTTAACTAGTTAGAGTCTTGGGAAAAGGAGGTTATCATCCGAAACCTCCCATCATCTTTGATCTGTTCTTTTTTCTTAAAAATACTCTCCCTAGGTAATTGTTCGACTCTATGTAGTGTATTTTCTAGGAGTTCATTATTGTAGCCTCTAGCCAGAAACCTCTCAACACTGTCTTTAGTGGCACTCTCAAAGTCACAATGCCTGGAACAGTTGCGTCTCAACCTAAGAAATTCCCTGTATGGGATATTTTTAATTAGGTTCTGGGGATGGCTGCTTGACGCATGTAGTATACTGTTGCCTGCGGTAGGCTTTCTATAGAGGGCAGTTTTTATCCTTCCATCACAAACTTCTACTTTCAGGTCCAGGTAGCTAGCTGCCTCCAAGCTCACCTGGCCTGTAAACCTTAGGTTATTGTCATTCAAGTTCAACATTCTAATATATTCCTCTGCCTCATCCACAGGACCATTCCACACCACAAATAAATCATCTATATAATGATGCCATGACACGATTTCACCAGCCCATGAATAAATTCGTATAGCTGGGGGCGAAGCAGGAGCCCATTGCCGTACCAGAGATTTGTCGGAAGAGAGTTCCCTGAAACAAAAAAAGTTATTGAAAAGACAAAATTCAATAAGTTCCATTAACATTCTATTATGCACAGCATATTTCAATTGTCTTTTCTTCAGGAAATATTCAATAGCTCTCAGGCCCTGAGTATGGTCAATGCTCGTATAGAGACTGGTGATGTCAAGAGTGAATAAACAGTAACTGGGTTGGCAGTCCACTTTCTCAATGTGTTCAATGAAGTCCATCGTATCTCTGATATATGATTTCAGTCTTAAGACAGCTTCAAATAGAAAGTAATCCAGAAATCTTGAAAGGCTTTCTGTGAGACTGCCTATTGATGATATAATTAGTCATCCCGGTGGTTTGTTCATACTTTTATGCACCTTTGGTAGATAGTAAAAAGTGGGTACCACGGTATTCAAAGTTTTCAAGAACAGATATTCGTCCAGTTTAAGCATCTGCTTGTCATGCCATTTTTTCAGTAATGTGTGTAATTCGTTGATGCTGTCTTGGTATCTTGCTTTGGTAGTGGATTCATAGCAAGTTTGATCACCCAATTGACGCATGGCTTCTTCCAAGTATTGCTCCCGAGAGAGTAACTCCACATTTTCTCCCTTATCGGAGGGTTTGCAGATTATTGTGGAATCTTCGACCAAACTCTTTATGGCTAATCTCTGTCCCTTTGTCAGATTATCCTGTCGTTTGAAAGGTTGCTTGTTTACCCTAAATGTCATCAGGTCTTTAATGACAAAATCCGAGAAGATATCGATCTTATCAGGCAGAATCTGTGGTAGAAATTTCGATGTTGGTTTAAAGCCACTATTGGGTGCTTCTTGTTCCATCTCCACTCTCGATATTCTTTGTGTGAAGGTGATGGCCGGAGCTGTGGCTCTCATATTACTCTCCTGGCGTAGGTCTTCCAGTAGCTCCAATGCTCTTAAATCATTCACATTTAAGAGATCAGTATCCCTCTGATGGATTCTTAAGAGTTTGACTTCACTGGGTGACGGTTTGATCTTATATATTTTATATAGCCTCAACTTCCTGATGAATTTGAACAAGTCTATTCTTGTCTGGGTGTATTCCAAATGATTATTGGGACAGAAGGTGAGTCCTAATTTCAGTACAGCTTCTTCATCGGATGTCATTTGTCTGTGTGAGAGGTTAATAATCGTCAGTTGATCACCAGATTCTACCATATGGCCCCTCTTTTGCTTCTCATTGTTCTTGTGGCCTGATTGGGTTTTGCTCTCTCTCTTCCGGTCCCCCCTCCTTGTTTTTCTTCGCCTTCTGGGGGCTTGTTCTTCCCTCCCCTCAGCCAGGTTTGTCGTATGATGTTGAACTCCCGTTGAAAAGGGGTTTTCTGTGGTCCACTAGGGGTGCCTCCAGTTTCTTCACCAGACTGTTCTCCTTCTGTGACATTCGACTCTGAAGTTTCTACTCTTGATGGTATTTCAGTTGCTGGTGTTTTGCTCTTGTTGATTAACTCTTTGCGAGTTTGTTCGTACCTTTTAGCGAACGTTAGGACTCTACCCATAGCATAATCCCGCTGATCGCGATAAAATTTCTCTTGTTTTCAGATCTTAATTTTTGCTTCATATTTTTCTAATCGTTTTTTTCATGGCAGATCTTAATTGCTCCTGCTGTTCTTTGTCAGGATTTTGTAACAATTCCTCCTCTAAGTTTTCAATTTTTTTGAGGGCCTTGTCCCTGTCACTCCAGGCAAACTGGACCAAAATTTCGAGCATCCCCTTGCAGGACAGGGCTACATGTGCTGCCCATGCCTTCAATAGCAGAGGATCCGGATTCTCATATGCGGGGATCGTGTATATACACAAACCTCTCAGAACTTTCTGCACCTCTATATAGCTCTGTAGAGAGGTACCCTCCCACCATTTACGTATTTCCCTCTCATATAGTTTTTCCAGCTTCATATATTGATTGGCCAGCGTGCTGGCTGCTTCCCTCGCTGTTTGTTTCAATGGTATGGTCACATCTGGGTTTTTGTTTTTAAACATTCCTGCGGCCGCATCGCCGCGTTCCGAGACGTTAAACATACTTCTTATGTCTCTGGCGGAACGTGGAACTCCAATCCCAGGTTCCCTTCCTATACTGCTACAGTTTGCTATTAACGTTTCCTCGCTAAGCCATCCACCCACTGTAAAAATAATATTAAGCGCACATGGAATGTCCAGGCTTACCCCATATTCAATAGTCTCGCCAGGCGCTTCTTCGATGGTAATCCAAAAGTACAGAGTGGAACTTCCACCCGTATCGTTTTTCGTTGTGGGTGGCAGCAGTGCACTCGCTGAAAATATCCCTGCTTGTCTTGCGCCAAGATAGCGAGGCTACCTTGCAGCGGGTGCTGTTCGACACGTTGGTACACCGCGTGAAAAATGTAAGCTCAAGAATCTTCCCCAATCAGCAGGAAAGAAAACAGCGGGAGTGCTGTTTTCTTTCCTACGCGTCGAACAGCACCCGCTGCAAGAGTGCCCTGCTGCAAGAGTGCCTCGCTACCTTGGTGCGAGACGAGCAGGGATATATATATATATATATATATTGTATAAAATGTGAAAAGACACTGTAGTCCGTTATCAATAAAAGACAACTTCAAGTGGTCAATGGCAAAAGGGAAAGCCATGAAAAGTAGGGGACATCAGCTATTGCAGCAAAGCGTGAGCCATAATATTAGGTATCCCCAATGTAATCGATGTTGAAAAGCAAAAGGAAGGGTGCTATTTGGCATAGAAATACTGTAATCCCCCATCTAACATAAGACCATGCCAAATGAAATCCTGGTAAGTTCTCACCTAAGAAACACAGGGAATACCAAATATTAAAGCCAGTATTGGCCATTACATTTGGTATCCCCTAAGGGAACCGGACATAAAATATTCTCCGCAACTCTTTTCGGAAATGAAAATGCACTCCAAGTATTTTAAGTTCAGTTTATAACTACTTAACTTACTTTTTTGTATATATAGACCATGGTCCATTTAATTTTGGGGTTATGAGAGACATTACGTCTGGCCCATTTGAATTTTGTACTACGCCCTTTGCGCACCTACGTTTCTAAATCAAAGGGGCTTGAGGGTGTGCTCAAAAGGAAGGGAGGATAAAATGACATTGTGTGTGTATATATATATATAACGGTAAAATAGATTTTTTTCAAATACATTTTATGATATTCAGGGGAAAAAAAAGAAAAAAGTAGTTGCCTAACTACAAATCCCACAATATACTGCATTGACATTGCAGAAAAACCACCTCCAAGGGCCCAGAACTGGAGTTGTCATCGCTTGGCAGGTCATAACTTCCAGCAGAGGAGTTTAAGGGCTACAGATGAAGTCTTTAATGGTTCTGAGACTTCTTAACAGCAAACACACACCCTTGGAAATCCTTGGCAAGCAGGATGTAGAAAGCAAAGTCCAGTCCTTCCATTGCCCAAGATAAAAGCAGCAGGCCAAAACACAAAAGCACACAGCAAAGAGGTAATGGAAACAGCTTTGTGTGAGTCCTTGTTCAAGGTTTCAGTGACAACTCTTCCCACCATTCGAGCTCAGGAAGACCGATCAGCCAGGCAATGGGCCATCAGGATATGTAGGGCACACTTCAGCTCCTTTTGAATGGCTGTCAGAAGTGAATGAACAAACAGCCCAACAGTCACACTCCCTCAGACGTGGATGCCACAGGCAGGCTGAGGCACAGAATGGAAAAGCAAGAAAATGCCCACTTCCTAAAAGTGGCATTTTCAAACAAGCAATTCAAAAACCAACTTCACTAAATGATGTACTTTGAAATTGTGAGTTCAGGGACCCCAAACTTCAAGCCTCTATCTCTTCCCAATTAGAAGTTAGACGTCCAATGAATAGTGGAATAGTCACTGCAATAGTGAAAAACGAAGTTAGCAGTATTTCACTATTAGGATATGTAAAACACACCAGTACATGTGCTACCTTTCAAACACACTGTGGCCTGCCCATGGGGCCACCTTGGGCTTATCTTAGGGGTGCCCTACATGAGGTAAAAGGTAAGGGTTGGGGCTGGCATATGGGTACATTTGCTAGGTAAACATTGCAGTTTAAAATTACCCATACAGACACTGTAGTGGCAGGTCTGAGACATGGTTGTAGGGCTACTGATGTGGGTGGCACAATCAGTGCTGCACACTCACTAGTAGTATTTTATTTACAGACGCTGGGCACACAGCAGGCACTTTACTAGGGACTTACCAGTAAAGCAAACATGCCAATCATGGATAAACTAGTCACCAATACAATTTAGACAGAGAGCATAGGCACTTTAGTACTGGTTAACAGTGGGAAAGTGCCCAGAGTCCTTAAACAAAACAAACACGTCAGAAAAAATAGGTGGAAGAAGGCAAAAAATTTGGGGCTAATCCTGCAAAAAGGGCCCGGTCCAACAGGGATGATTAATAGATGGTGACAATGTCAAGTCCTTCAAAGCGCTATAAGCATAATTTCACATTGGAAAGTCTCAATTTTGGAGGTTCCTCCAATTAAAGCACTGCTTGAGTTCAAAACTCTGTTCTCTTACATAGCCATTGTTAGATTCTTCTATTCACCGCTATTGCTATGCCTGAAGTGAATTTAAGGGGGTCATCTCCAGACTTTACTCCACACATTTGGAACAGATTCACTCTAGGCCAATGAGGTATACTGTTAAGACAAGGTTTCAAACTGTTTTGGGTTCGGAACATTCTAATGAGGCATGGCCATCCCTCTTGCACTCCCATGGCCGAGGGATGAGAGAAATCACACTAAAGTTTAGCTGCTGCAAGATTCTGTATGAATGGCCCTGGTCTCCCCAAAGGCTTCACCATGCAAATGTATTTAAATCTGCTAATTGCTGGAGCTGCGGAAACTGGGGCGGACATATGGCACATTAATTATGGTCTCAACTGGCTCTATCTAATTAGTATTCTCTATGTAGACTATCCTTTTACATTATGCAGACCATTCATCAGACCTGACCCATCATTTGAAGTGTTAGTTTTTTTGGCAGTGGCCAAAATGTGAGGTGGTGGAAACAATCAGCCAAACCTACACATGATGACTAGATCTAATGTCTGTTTTCAGCTGCATCTTATGGGTGCATTATCAATTGTCTGCGGGACCAGCAATCGATTTTTTAATCTGTATGGTCAGCCCAGCTTTTCCTGTCTTCCCCTAATTGCCCTTTATTTTGAACATATGAACAGGCCTTGGCTGACAGTCACAATCCAAACTTTAGAATTTAAATAATGAATATGCTCCAGGTGCTGAAGAGGTAAAGAAGATTGATATTAGATGCATATTAGGGACTTCTGATACTTTTGAGCAATTTTTTCTCTCTTAAGTAGGTGGAGGAAGGTGAAATATGTTAAATGGTAATATTTTCCTTTGTTTCTTTTCAACTTTGTGTTAATACAATTTTGATAACCATGCTTGGCCATGCTTTATAAACTTTTTAAAAACCCAATACAAAATTGAAATACTAAGTGCACGTTCTGGACCTGAGGAAGATCCAGATTGTTTTTGTGACCTGAGAGGAGCCCTCAAGGACTGCACCCGATTCCTCTTGTACCCAGGACAAAGACGTTGACTCCATGGGTCAGTTGTTTGACCTCCTGAGTGGCTCCAGACAGACAACATGCTGCAGAGGCCTTTTCATGGAAGTACCCAGCTGATCAGTGGTAACAGGATCTGGAATGGCCCCTGCTATTCACTTTTAAACATGTCTCAGGTCTGCCACTGCAGAGCCAGTGTGTGCAGTTTTAAACTGCCATGTCCACCAGGGAATTTAACCATCTTGCCATGCCCAAACCTTCCTTATTAATACATATGAGACACCACTAAGGTAGGCCCAGGACAGCCCGAGGGGCAGGGTGCACTTTATTTAAAAAGTAGGACATGTCCTGGTAGTGAAAAACTCTTAAATGTGTTTTTCACTAAAGCAAGGCCTATCTTTCCTATAGGTTAACATTGGGATTACCTTGTTGCACTTTAAAAGTGTTATTCCCAATTGGGAAAAGATAGACTTTTCGAGTTTGGTGTCTCTGGACTCACATTATAAAATCACAACTCATGGTAAAGTTGGATTTTAAGTTGCAAGTCTGAAAACGCACTTTTAGAAGATGACGTTTTCTTACTTTAATCATTATGTGTCTTCTTGCTGCCTCTGAATACACATCTGGGGTGGGTGACAGTTGGGTTTTGTGCATTCCCTCTAGACAGCCACATACAATGAGATCTTAGGAGTGACTTGATAGGCCTTAATGGGCCACAAACTGTCTTGATGGGGCGGAGCTAAGAACAGCCCCACATGCCCTCAAATGGGCTGTGTCTTGTCTCCACTTAATAGGCCTAACAACCCTGTATTGTCATTCCAGCCAGCTTGGAGCCAGGAAAGGGGAGAAATAGTACTCCATGCACTTCAAAGCTACTTTCTAGAATCTTTTCCTACCTTTCAGAACCAGTGCACCAACTATTAAATACTGGACCTCAGATACCCCCACTTCAGTACACTTCTGGATTTCCACACTGAGGACATTCTGCCAGGAAGGACAGCTGTGCTACTGAGAGGCGTGTCACTTTGTTGTGCTCCCGTTCTTATGTGCCAGCCCTGCTGCCCCAATTGCCTAAGAGTGGGAAGTACAGGCTCTGCATCTCTACATCTTCGGGAACTTAAGTAACTCTATGGGTTAGCTGGCTTGCCTCATGTTTTCTGAAGTTTCAGGGACAAAAAGACTTCCAACTCACCTGCTACAGCACCTGGGCTCTGCCATCTTTGAGTCTATCCGGCCAAGGTTGCCACCCCAGTCCTGGACACTTGGGACTTGTCCTATGGTGCTCTGCCTTCTGTGGTCCTTTCTGGAACCAACAACGGTAAACCTTGAAAAAAATGCACCAGAATTTAAAGTACTGTGTTCTACAGGTGCATGAGGGTTCCTTTAGCTGGCCCACGCTGACTCCTGGTCGGACTGAACTTGTGACTTTTTACAAATCTGGCACGACCAGATAACCCACAGTTGGTACGTTGCGCTTTTAATGTGTTATTTTCACCTAAACGTTTAAAATGTTGTATCTCAGGATCTACTCATTGGATGTTTGTGATTGTGGGCTTCTTTTGTTCATTAAACAAAGCTCTATTTTACTAACCATGTGTGGTATCTTTTTGTGTAGTGTTTTCACTGCTTTACTGTTTGAAGTGTTACACAAATAACACATACTTTACACATTGCCTCTTAAGTTAAGCCTCACTGCTCTGTGCCAAGCTACCAGAGGGTAAAATAGGGTGTGTATCTGAATGAACCTGACTAGGATTATGGTGTCTGTTTGGACAGGGTGCATACATTTGACAACCCGAAACCCAATTTCTAACAATATGTTTATAGGGTTTATGGGGTTTGGGCACTTGTTGACAATTGGGGTCATTGTGGGAGGAGGGATACTAGGCAGGTTGGAGACAGTTTAATTACTATCAGTGGAAAGCAGAGTAAATCTCCAGTTGGCACCAGGAAGGCATGCATGCGATGCAATGTGATGTGATATGATAGCAATTTATAACGCACAACAGCTACTGCAAGGAGTGTCCCGGCGAAAGTAATAAGGACGTAATATGAAAAAGAAGGCTTAGAACAGGATGAGTCATAAGGTTTCATGGCAAGTGGCATGAATAATATTTAAATAATATGAAATTAACACTGGTGAATGAATACTGCCTTAACTTTGACACTTGCCTAAATATACATATAGGCAATGGAACTTGGCAAGAAGAGTTAAACCAAATGCTGAATATGAATTTAGATAGATCAACTTGTATGACGGGACCTCCTACATAGTCTGCAATGATAGCATACATTATGAATGCCTGTGACTTTTTGGATGTTTGGTGAGCACAGCATCCAACCACAGTCCAATAGAATTATCAATCCACTGAGCATTGTACAAGCTAAAGAATAGTCGATTGGCTGGTGTCTATGGGCCTGACATAATTGATTGGGCACACTGGCATTCTAGAGTTAATCAAAAAGGAATGGACACTAGTGTCTACTGAACCATTGGTTCAAACTTGACAACCCTCATAGACAGCCTGATTCAATCGATGCGGTGTATCTTTTATCCGCCCCGTCAGGTGTCATGGCATATTCATAGGGTAGTCAAGAAGCGTGTGGTATGCCTGCCTCACCCGAGGCTACCTCTGGTCCAGGTAGAAGTGTCCAGGAATAACAGGGAGAGTAAATTATTATAAAAGGCAGTGTATCTCCAAAAGTTTTTTAATGAAAAGGGGATGACACTGTCAATTAAAAATTGTCGATATATATATGTAATCGAGTAACTAGATTACCATATACCTATGTATATATGGATGCGTCAACATGTTTCAGCCCTCTAGGCCCAGCCGGGTCTGTAGAGCTTTCGTCAGGACAAAGAACAAACAAAACATAAATGAGGTACTCACACTAGTCGTGTAGGTTCCTTTCGCTATTTTTAGCGTTTCTTATTTAGTCACCTGAAATATAGGAGCACAAACACACACAATATCTAATACAGTATGGTATGTTGGTTCTGGTGATTAGGCATAATGCTTTTCTTGAAGCACACATACTAGGATTACTAGTGAACTTATATGCACCTAATTTTTAGCTACATAAATTTGTGGCGAAGGAAAAGGGCAATAGAGAACAGGTTTTCACAGTGTATACAGAGAGCATGCTGCTTATACGGTAAAGTATTAGGGGTTTTTTGACAATTAAACTCTAATACGCATCTAGTTGGAGTAGCGCGCAGTTGCATGCACGCGTTCTATTATCTAGCAGTGAAGACGCGCAATAGAAGTCAAAGCGGTACCTTAATAGGTTCTTTAGAAAACTTCAACAGGGGTGCGAGAGTCGCTAGGCGTGGTCTTTGCTGAAGGAATATTACCAAAAGTTAGAATATTCTAAGTTGGAGTTCTTACCCGTGTGCTGGCATCTTAGGCAATGGTTCTTACCCACGTGGACCGCGTTCAGGTCCCTGTGCTGACTCTGCCCCTGGTTACAGGCGGGGCTCAGCTTCCTAGCCTTATGACAGCAAGGTCACAAAACAAAAGAAGGACTCCAATGTATTTCCTTAGTACCTTCAAGATGGATTTCACCTCTAAATATTGCACGAAGGATTCAAAACTGCAGATTTTTTAACATGAAGTGTTAGTTTTTTAGAAAATAATAACTACATTGATTGTCAAAATAAAACGGTGAGGGACACAAACAGCGTTTTCTTGAATAGAAGTTTTGTATCAATATGTGGATTATGCTGTTAATGATCCAACCAATTTTTGTTCAAACAGATGTATTTTGCACTACTCTAGACCGAATTAATTGTTTTCTCATGGGAATGTTAGTAGAACTGACTCCATGGAATGTTATCGTTCATCCCTGATATGTGGGTGCCCAAACGGTCCACCCACCTTTGTTCCTTTTCAAAAAGAACTTGTTCTGCATTGTTATTCTTGTCTTGCAACATTTCGAGTACTGTCCAGCTTAGGTCGTCACAGGTATGTCCCGCCTCCACAAAATGTGTGCAGAGTTTTGTGTTATTTTTCTTCATTCTCACGTTGCTCCTATGTTCTCCAATTCGTAGCTTAATTTTCCTACAGGTCATGCCTATATATTGGCGTTTACAGGGACATGTGACCATGTAGATAAGATGAGACGAGTTACAGTTCGTGTGATGTTTTTGGGTCCATTTGAAGGTATCTGTAAGTTGAAGAGTTTTAGTTGGTTTTGTAAACTTACATACACCACAAGTGCCACATGGGTAATGTCCAACAACAGGTTGCATCCTGGCATCTCTTATGACAGTGGGTGTTTGTTTCATTCTAGGTCTCGTGTGGACCAGGACGTCTTTTATGTTTTTAGTTCTCTTGTTTGCAAATCTTGGTTTTGGCCAATCAAATTGTCCGGAGGTAATTATCTGCCAGTTTTTCCTGATGACTTTCTGTACATCGTAGGTAGCAGGACAATAAGTGGTTACGCAGGTCACCAAATCTTTTACTGGTTCCTTCTCGTTCGTTTGTAAAAGGCATTCACGTGGCTGATGTTTAGCCCTTTTCATGCATTTTTTGATCACTGATGGTGTGTAATCCCTTTGCTTTAATTTCTGGCTCAATTCCATTGCTTGTATCTGATAATCACTGTCCTTGCTGCAGTTCCGTTTGTGGCGAGATATTGACTGAAGGGGAGATTGTCCCGCAGTGGCCGTGGATGGTAGCTACAGTACGAGAGCAAGCTGTTTTTTGCTGTGGGTTTTGTGAAGGTTTTTGTCTCCAGCTTCCCATTCTCATGAAAGATTGTTAGATCCAGGAATGCTATGCTTTGGTTACTGGAGGTAAACGTGAATTTAAGCCAACGGTCTCTTGCATTTAGCCATTCCATGAATTTTATCAGGTCTTCTTTAATGTCCCAAATCAGAAGGACATCATCAATATATCGTTTCCAGTATATGATACTGGAAACGAAGGGATTAGTAGTGTTAAGTACCCAATTTTCTTCAAGTTGACTTACATAGAGTCCTGCCACCGAAGGAGCGCAGGCACTTCCCATGGAGGTTCCATGGCTTTGTAAGAAAAGTTGTCCATTGTACTCAAAGTAATTTTCTTTTAGAACTAGACGGCAACACTCCATGATGAAATGGCGTGGGGTTTTGTGTGGCCAATCTTGGCTAAACAGAAGATCTTCCAACATTTGTAAGGTATCCTCCTGGGGCAAGCTCGTGTATAATGCCTCAACATCCAGGCCCACCAGCAACATTGTGCTTGGATTGTATTCAAAGTCCACAATTTGTGTTAGTAGATCTCTAGTATCTTTGAGATACGTAGGAGATCTTTGGACTAACTTTTTCAAATACTCATCTACGAATTTGGAGAGGGGCTCCAACAAAGATCCGATACCCGAAACAATGGGGCGTCCTGGAGGGGGTGACCTGTTCTTGTGTGTTTTTGGTAACGAATAAAAAAACTGTGTTTTTGCGCTTTTAGGTGTCAAAAAATCTGCCTCTTTTTTCGAAATCCATCCGTTCACCTCTGCCTCGTGTACCATGATAGCGATGACATCAGACAATCTGTCGGTAGGGTCTTCCTCAATTTTCTTGTAGAAGTTCTCATCAGATAGGAGTGATAGACATTGCTGGTTGTATCCTTCTTTTGACAGGATCACTACACCTCCTCCCTTATCTGCTGGTTTTATGACGATTTCGTCATTATCCTTCAACTCCATCAGTGCCAGTCGTTCCTTTTTGTTCAAATTTTGATATGTCTTTTTCTTAGACCCTAAGTTGTCGATTCCTTTCATGATTGCTTGCTCAAAAGTTTGTATCTCAATTGGCACTGTAGTCGATGGAGGGCAGAACTTAGATTTTCTCTTAAGACTTGTATCACCTTCATTGTGTGGACTGTTAGATTCGTTGAAGAAAGCTTTTAATTTCAAAGTTCGACACAATTCAGAGACTTCGCATTTCAGTTTGAATCGGTCCAATGTGGGTGTTGGCACAAAGCCTAGTCCTTTGTTAAGGACAGTCATTTGATCATCAGTTAGATTGATGTCTGATAGGTTCACAACTAGTGAGTCTTGTTGCTTGGGCCTGGGGCTGACGACATACTGCGGGTCTGTACGTTTGGTTGGTCTTGCCACGTCAGGTTTTTCTTTTTCCCTCGTATTTGATTTTGGCCTCTCCCTAAAAAAGGCTGCTGTGGTTGGTTCGTGGTATTAGATAACGAGTGGTTGTCTAATTGTTGTTGAGGGTGGATGTTCGGATTGTAGGGATTCATCCAACCTGTGAAGGGAGGCATGAGCGGTTGGTAGTATGGTATTTGGTGCCCATGAAAGAATGCGGGTCGTTGCCATCTATTGCCTCTTCGTGGACGAGGCCAAAATCAAATACGAGGAAAAAGAAAAACCTGACGTGGCAAGACCAACCAAACGTACAGACCCGCAGTATGTCGTCAGCCCCAGGCCCAAGCAACAAGACTCACTAGTTGTGAACCTATCAGACATCAATCTAACTGATGATCAAATGACTGTCCTTAACAAAGGACTAGGCTTTGTGCCAACACCCACATTGGACCGATTCAAACTGAAATGCGAAGTCTCTGAATTCTGTCGAACTTTGAAATTAAAAGCTTTCTTCAACGAATCTAACAGTCCACACAATGAAGGTGATACAAGTCTTAAGAGAAAATCTAAGTTCTTCCCTCCATCGACTACAGTGCCAATTGAGATACAAACTTTTGAGCAAGCAATCATGAAAGGAATCGACAACTTAGGGTCTAAGAAAAAGACATATCAAAATTTGAACAAAAAGGAACGACTGGCACTGATGGAGTTGAAGGATAATGACGAAATCGTCATAAAACCAGCAGATAAGGGAGGAGGTGTAGTGATCCTGTCAAAAGAAGGATACAACCAGCAATGTCTATCACTCCTATCTGATGAGAACTTCTACAAGAAAATTGAGGAAGACCCTACCGACAGATTGTCTGATGTCATCGCTATCGTGGTACACGAGGCAGAGGTGAACGGATGGATTTCGAAAAAAGAGGCAGATTTTTTGACACCTAAAAGCGCAAAAACACCGTTTTTTTATTCGTTACCAAAAACACACAAGAACAGGTCACCCCCTCCAGGACGCCCCATTGTTTCGGGTATCGGATCTTTGTTAGAGCCCCTCTCCAAATTCGTAGATGAGTATTTGAAAAAGTTTGTCCAAAGAACTCCTACGTATCTCAAAGATACTAGAGATCTACTAACACAAATTGTGGACTTTGAATACAATCCAAACACAATGTTGCTGGTGGGCCTGGATGTTGAGGCAATATACACGAGCTTGCCCCAGGAGGATACCTTACAAATGTTGGAAGATCTTCTGTTTAGCCAAGATTGGCCACACAAAACCCCACGCCATTTCATCATGGAGTGTTGCCGTCTAGTTCTAAAAGAAAATTACTTTGAGTACAATGGACAACTTTTCTTACAAAGCCATGGAACCTCCATGGGAAGTGCCTGCGCTCCTTCGGTGGCAGGACTCTATGTAAGTCAACTTGAAGAAAATTGGGTACTTAACACTACTAATCCCTTCGTTTCCAGTATCATATACTGGAAACGATATATTGATGATGTCCTTCTGATTTGGGACATTAAAGAAGACCTGATAAAATTCATGGAATGGCTAAATGCAAGAGACCGTTGGCTTAAATTCACGTTTACCTCCAGTAACCAAAGCATAGCATTCCTGGATCTAACAATCTTTCATGAGAATGGGAAGCTGGAGACAAAAACCTTCACAAAACCCACAGCAAAAAACAGCTTGCTCTCGTACTGTAGCTACCATCCACGGCCACTGCGGGACAATCTCCCCTTCAGTCAATATCTACGCCACAAACGGAACTGCAGCAAGGACAGTGATTATCAGATACAAGCAATGGAATTGAGCCAGAAATTAAAGCATAGGGATTACACACCATCAGTGATCAAAAAATGCATGAAAAGGGCTAAACATCAGCCACGTGAATGCCTTTTACAAACGAACGAGAAGGAACCAGTAAAAGATTTGGTGACCTGCGTAACCACTTATTGTCCTGCTACCTACGATGCACAGAAACTCATCAGGAAAAACTGGCAGATAATTACCTCCGGACAATTTGATTGGCCAAAACCAAGATTTGCAAACAAGAGAACTAAAAACATAAAAGACGTCCTGGTCCACACGAGACCTAGAATGAAACAAACACCCACTGTCATAAGAGATGCCAGGATGCAACCTGTTGTTGGACATTACCCATGTGGCACTTGTGGTGTATGTAAGTTTACAAAACCAACTAAAACTCTTCAACTTACAGATACCTTCAAATGGACCCAAAAACATCACACGAACTGTAACTCGTCTCATCTTATCTACATGGTCACATGTCCCTGTAAACGCCAATATTTAGGCATGACCTGTAGGAAAATTAAGCTACGAATTGGAGAACATAGGAGCAACGTGAGAATGAAGAAAAATAACACAAAACTCTGCACACATTTTGTGGAGGCGGGACATACCTGTGACGACCTAAGCTGGACAGTACTCGAAATGTTGCAAGACAAGAATAACAATGCAGAACAAGTTCTTTTTGAAAAGGAACAAAGGTGGGTGGACCGTTTGGGCACCCACCTATCAGGGATGAACGATAACATTCCATGGAGTCAGTTCTACTAACATTCCCATGAGAAAACAATTAATTCGGTCTAGAGTAGTGCAAAATACATCTGTTTGAACAAAAATTGGTTGGATCATTAACAGCATAATCCACATATTGATACAAAACTTCTATTCAAGAAAACGCTGTTTGTGTCCCTCACCGTTTTATTTTGACAATCAATGTATTTATTATTTTCTAAAAAACGAACACTTCATGTTCAAAAATCTGCAGTTTTGAATTCTTCGTGCAATATTTAGAGGTGGAATCCATCTTGAAGGTACTAAGGAAATACATTGGAGTCCTTCTTTTGTTTTGTGACCTTGCTGTCATAAGGCTAGGAAGCTGAGCCCCGCCTGTAACCAGGGGCAGAGTCAGCACAGGGACCTGAACGCGGTCCACGTGGGTAAGAACCATTGCCTAAGACGCCAGCACACGGGTAAGAACTCCAACTTAGAATATTCTAACTTTTGGTAATATTCCTTCAGCAAAGACCACGACTAGCGACTCTCGCACCCCTGTTGAAGTTTTCTAAAGAACCTATTAAGGTACCGCTTTGACTTCTATTGCGCGTCTTCACTGCTAGATAATAGAATGCGTACATGCAACTGCGCGCTACTCCAACTAGATGCGTATTAGAGTTTAATTGTCAAAAAACCCCTAATACTTTACCGTATAAGCAGCATGCTCTCTGTATACACTGTGAAAACCTGTTCTCTATTGCCCTTTTCCTTCGCAACAAATTTATGTAGCTAAAAATTAGGTGCATATAAGTTCACTAGTAATCCTAGTATGTGTGCTTCAAGAAAAGCATTATGCCTAATCACCATAACCAACATACCATACTGTGTGTTTGTGCTCCTATATTTCAGGTGACTAAATAAGAAACGCTAAAAATAGCGAAAGGAACCTACACGACTAGTGTGAGTACCTCATTTATGTTTTGTTTGTTCTTTGTCCTGACGAAAGCTCTACAGACCCGGCTGGGCCTAGAGGGCTGAAACATGTTGATGCATCCATATATACATAGGTATATGGTAATCTAGTTACTCGATTACATATATATATCAACAATTTTTAATTGACAGTGTCATCCCCTTTTCATTAAAAAACTTTTGGAGATACACTGCCTTTTATAATAATTTACCCTCCCTGTTATTCCTGGACACTTCTACCTGGACCAGAGGTAGCCTCGGGTGAGGCAGGCATACCACACGCTTCTTGACTACCCTATGAATATGCCATGACACCTGACGGGGCGGATAAAAGATACACCGCATCGATTGAATCAGGCTGTCTATGAGGGTTGTCAAGTTTGAACCAATGGTTCAGTAGACATTAGTGTCCATTCCTTTTTGATTAACTCCGGATCTAATCAGGGGAACTGAATGGACCGTAAATCCTCTTCCCTCATTTTTGATAGAAACACTGGCATTCTAGGCAGATCCTTATCAGACCACTCCTAATAGTTCAGATGCAAAACTGTAAGCAAAGTACCTAACATACTGGAACAAAGAGATCTAAACCAGAAGCCTAATTAGATGCCTCTTTCAGGAATAAGCTGCATAAAGCCACATAAAGCTGCAATCATAGAATATTCTGACCTCCACCTGATCTCTGTGCTGCAGATGACTATGGATTGGCAGGCCTTTAAAGTTTATTTTGTGGGTAAGGGCATAGCAAAGGAGGCATAGACATTAAGATTACTATGAGAACGATTAACATGACTTGACATTTCTCTTATTATGTGAAACAAGGGAGCCCGATGGATACCTATGGACCATGGGTAATCAGTTATTTAATGAACAAAGGTCCTAAGGGTAGTTCAGCAAATTACACAATATAATTATTAACCCGGGGCGTAGTACGCGTAGTCGCGCTACGCGAAGCTACGCGAAGACGTTCTCGCACTACGCGAGCATGCGTAGTAGCTTGCTGGTCCCATTCGCGAGCCGTTTTTCTTGCTCGGGAGCGCGTAGTGCGTGGTCGGGGCGCTGTCTGTGTGTTCAGGGGATTGTAGCGTGCGACCTTACCCATGTGGTTGGGTTATGGGCGCGGCCATCTTGTTTTTTCAATTGTCCCGCCCGCCCGCGCCCCTATTTCCTCTTCCGGGTCGCAAATAACGCGTTCGCGCGGTGCACGTCTTTTTCGGGAACACAACTACTTGTTCACACTGAGAAAGTGCGTGTTCGCGTGAAATCGCGCGCGAACTTACCCAAGTGGTCGCGATGGGCGCTGCCATCTTGGTTTTCACACTGTATGCTATGGTTCTGGGCCTAGTTTTCTATCCACCTTATATCTGTTCAATCTTTTACCTATTTTCACAGTTTTTCTTACTTCTCATCTATTTCTCTCTGTCCCTAAGTTTATATTTTGCATTTTATTTCTACTTTTCCACCTTTCTTTTTAGCTTTTCTACTGTTTTATTTTACTTCTTCATTTAAGCTCCTACTTCTTCCCCCTAACTTTTTTTCCTTTTGTTCTAACTTTTCTTTTCCACCTCCACCCCAGAACCATGGCAAAGGGGAGCACAACCGGCTCGAAGGGCAAGGCGCCTGCGCCCAAGAAGAGCCGGCTGCCTTGCGGCAGAATGCGACCTGCAGGGATGCAGGCCCGGAATCTTTTTGGGGAGGCGGAGGTGGCCGCCCTGGTTTTTTTCATGCAGCGCCACCTACCCTTGACCTTGGCAGCAGGCGGCAGGCCAGGGTCCGGTTACCTCCCAGAGGAGCGTCACCGCCGGTGGGCGAAGGTGCGCCGGGCAGTGTACCGTCGCTCTAAATCCGGCGCACCCACCAGCAGCTGGCCCACCGGTGGGCAGACATTCTGGACAGGGAGCAGGACCTGTTGGACCTGCTAGGTGTTGAAGTCGTGGGGCTTGGTGAGTAGCTAGTAATATTAATAATTTAATATATATTATAGTAGTATAAGTATTGTGTATAATTCTTGGACGAATAAGTAACACGGTTACTGGTGCGCTTAGTTACATTGCAGATGAATTCCGTCCCAAATTCTTCTGTTATTGTATGACACAGGTGCTGCTCGCCACTTCTCTTACTGGTTTGTAACTTAGCGCTGGCTTGGGCTGCTGATTATTGATGTTAGAGTTTTTACAGAACTGAAGTTAGTTGATGCTATTGCTAGACTCTAGTCCTTACATTGTCCTTTAGTGAAATAGTGGTGGATGGATAGTATTAGTTCATATTTTTTTAACGGTCTGCATGACGCCTCCTCGGTCACTGAATGCTTAGTTAGTTCTTATTTACCCCACCCCTCCATTGAAACCGGTTTGAGTTTGTTTACTGAGTGGTAGGCTTAGCAGCACAGCAATAGCATGGTCAGGTGAGTCAGTAGCAGTTCTGATGCAAGCAACCAACAATTACGTATATGTACACATTTATGCATGTGTCCTCCATCTCATCATCTATGCATGTTTGCGGGCAAAAATAAAATTGCAATGCCGACTTACTGAACAATTGGCCCGTCTGGATTCTTGAATAGGTGTTGTAGGTCAGGTGGTTCTGGCTTCCTTAGTATATTCTGCAATCAGAATGTTTATGGCACATTTGTGGATCTTGCAAGCCAGTAGTCATTTATACTTTGAAGTCAATTTTATTGGAATTGTTCCCTAAAATGTTTGAGAGGATTTTTGAATGAGGTCTTTGTTTCACAGCACTTAATGTTTCTCTTTCTTTATTATTTCTTACATGATCAGCACCACCCAAGGGCAAGAAGACGGGGTCCGAGTTGGCGGGACAACCACAAGAAGAGCGGTCCTCTACCGCGGATCCTGCTGCTGGCCCCAGTAAGTCCTACAGTGCTTATATTTAACAATTATTTTCCCCTAACTTTTTAACGCACTTTATTTTTTCCAACCGATTAATCCTCCTTCCTAATTCAATGTTAGCAAAACCTTCTTTGGTCTTAAATTTGTTTTCCAAATTTTGGGTCACTAACTATCCAATGCCATCCCTGACTTTCAGTTCCTTCAAACTGCCTCTGCCCTAAGACTCTCTGTGCTACTACTATTAGACTGTGTGTAGCTAAGCTTGCCCTGTGGGCCACTCTTTAGTTAAGGTATTCTTTTGAATAAAGCTGTGATAGAATAGCTGTAGGCACTGGGTCCACTCCTGTCTTTTGCGTTGTCCTCTGTAATCTCCAGTCTTTGTCAATTCCCACCAACAAAAATGCACAACCAGATGTTTGCCTACTAATTTTTGTTCAGTTAGTATACTTCTACTACTGTTGTGGTTATTATTCTCTGCACATACACATACAGAACTATGCACAAGAAATTAGGATGTTGTTGATGTTGGTGATAGGGAGGTTGGACCTTACCCCCTGGTCACAGAACTCAGTCAGAAGAACCCATAATCCAATGACTGTCTAGTCTACCTACTTAAGTGTCTTGGTCATAGTCATTTATTTGTCCCACTCCCGACCCCCACACGAAGATAGGTAGATATACCCAATGATTTTATTACACAACCCAGAACAGAAGAAGAAGAAGACCCTTTCGCTCACTCACTCGTTTCACTCCACAACACCCCAGACACTGAAAATAATATACCACAGAGTCTACGTGCAAGTTCAAAAACTTTATTTTTTTTTATAACAAGCTTCGTATTGTTGTAACTTGTAAGCATTTCCATGAAAAACATCCTGCTCCACCATGCAAAATGAAGATTAAATACTGTACATTTTGTACATCTAGTGCACGATAGAGAAATGTGTGAATTGTGGGAGACCTCTCACCATTGAACGTATACTGTAAGTGGGTTACACATGCATCTTTCGAAAGCTCCGCAAATCCCTTGTTTCGTAAAGCAATCTTCTCTTCTCATCTGCCTATGAGAAAAATGTTGCACGTTAGACAGTGAATAAAACTATGCCAGTTTTTAGCAGTCATGGCAAAAAGTGCAACATTACATTATGGATAAGCAACAGGGACTAACAATACTGGTTTGTCAATTGTATGCGACACTCATGTGGGCTCAATGGTGTCTTTCTTACTGTGCAACAAGCTGCGAGGTAACATGGGCAAAGCAGTAGACACGGATCTAAAAATGGTTACATGGCTCAGGCTAACTTTCCAAAGACTAGAGTAGGAGTAGATTAGATGACCCTAGGGACCATCTAATAAATGAAAACTAAACTCTGTCTAATGTGACTGCTGTACATTAGGACGCAATTTGGACTAGTTACACTGTCACAACGATTCATGTTATACGTAACTGTTTTTTCAATCTTCCTTCCTGGTTAAAAAAAGTACAACTAGTAAAATGGGGGAGGTGTGCAGGCATCTAAAAAGGTGTACTTGATTTCATAGGTGCACAATCAATACTAACCACCAGTGCCGACGGGGCCAGCGGCGAAGAGATTGCCATCCAGGAGGGGACACAGGATGCGGCACCTGCAGGAGCATCAGTGGGGGAGGAAAGTTCAGCGGTGGGCGGTGGTAAGTTATATTCATTACTTATTTGCATTACTAGGTGGATGGGGGACATTTTTTTCCTCACTGTGCTATGAGACTTATTAAGATAGTATGAATTTTAAGTTGTACTGGACAATATACAATGGTTGAAGAAGACACCCTTTGTAGCATTACCAGTTTTAGTTGAGTAAACAAGGCCTCTTCCATCAGACTCCAACTCAGCTGTGAAACTTATGGAGAAGACTAAAAGTCAGATCAGATGACCTTGAGGCATGTGTTGAACAAAAAGGGAAAGAAGTGAACTAGGGTGGAAGGAGGAAGGGAGGACTCAGAGATGTAATAATAAGACTAACTACCATAGGATACTTTGGAAGGTTCATTCACATGGCTGATATGGATCGGATGCATGGGTTGTTAAAGGATGGGTAGAACTGTAAGGTCAAAGAAAATGCAGGCCTGGTTGGGCAAAAGAATATGGGTGCATGGATACAGTGGATAGCAAGAATCATGAGCGGAGTTTGTGTCAATGAAACCCAAGGCAAGGAAGGAGTGGACGCATGGGTGGTTGGGTTGCTGGTGAAAGTGAAACCAGCTAAGCCGATAATAAAGAATGATAGACATTTACTTTTAATGGGTGGATGCCCCCTAAATGTATTTGTATTCATCATAGGTGAAGACTGTCACTGGAAGCAGAGTCTTACTTTGAAAAAATAAAAGGAGATACAAAAAAGACTTTTGTTCTTATGTTTACTCAAGCCCACCCAGTACTAGGGCAAGTATAATGTTGGAAAAACCTGTTACAAATGCTACAGGCAGGGGAAGCAGGAGGACAGATTAGATAGATACTAAAAGTTGACACCAATTGTATGGACTGCGCTTGATAGTGCTACAAAGCCACTATGTACTGTTGAATTCATTATGAAGAGTTTGCTACAATTCTGTTTCTTTTTTTATAGATACTCCTACTCCTTCCTCAAAACCATCCCGGAAGGAGTTGGCAGCCAGGGCCCGGCAAAGGAAACTGCAGGCCATTGTGGAGGAGTACCGCAAGCTGGTGGCGGAGGCTGAGGAGGAGGAAGAGGCGGTGGCAGCAGCTGCTGCCTCCAGTGCGTGTGGCCCCAGCAAGGCTCCACCTGCAGGAGTACGGCGCCGCGGCCAGGCAGCCGCTCACCGCCGCCATTCAACATCTGCCACCCCCTCACAGCATGGATGCAAATGTAGGTGCCGTGCATTTCGGCAACAACTTCTCCTCCGGGTGGCCAAGCTGGAGGACCAATTAGAGGAGCGTGTAAAGATTTTAGTGGACAAACACCTCAAAGCCCGCCAATTGTAATGGACCCTGTTGATTTGCCCCTTTTTTAATACTTTTGTTGGTGGGTGGGAATTGGGTGTTGGGGTTATTTTTGTGGGACATTCTTTGGACTTGGACTATGGTTGCGGTTAGGGTGGGGATAGGAGAATATTTTTATACATGAATAAATGTTATTTATTTTCAACTAACACAGATATGATATGATGTTGTTTTGTGGTAGGGTTACTGTTGTACGTCACAAGGTTTACTCTAGATGCAGGGCAGCGGCCAGTGTTTGATTGAAATACTTTATTAACTGACCACATGTGTAACATGCAAACAGATAGATGCTGTGCCCCTCACTCAAAGTAACATTTGTCCTATTAGTACTACCAGCCTCTCCTCCATTAGACCTCCCAGCAAACTGCTCTTCTTACCTGTGATTGATGATGATTACGTTTGGCACCGCAAGGGCTGCATGGTTTCCCAAGACAACGGAGAATATGCCGTGGTTATGTGATAGTAGTCGAGTAGACTCCTAGTCCTAGACACTGGCACTAGCATTGGAAAACAAAAACAAAGAGACAGTCATTTGCCTGAGAAAGAATGTGAGAGAAGTAGAAAATTACAGTACATAATATGGACCAAAAATACAAACAGTATTGCAACAGCTAAACGAACTCAAAGAAATCAATGGTGTCGGGGACTGAAAAAGTAGAAGAAGATACTTGCGTTGGAGTCATTAAAACACAATACAAATCGTAAACGTACATGCTCTAAAATTAAATGTAAACAATGCCAGCAATGATTTACATTTATTCGTTGGGTCACTTTGGGAAATTAATTGCCTTGTACACTATTACATAGAGTGAGCTTGGGTGGGCAAGCAGAAGAAGATCCTCGCCCTGCCTCGTTGACTTTTGATTTATTAGTGTTGATTTCACCACATCTGCCCCAGCAAGCGTGTGATCAATTGTTGGTGTATATTTAATGTAGTAACATCACACCTCAATAAAAACCACACAGCCCGGGGGAAGAGGGTTAGGGTTTGATGAATGGATGGGAACGGGGGTTTGGGGAAAGGTTTGACAAAGAAAAACAGTACGCATGGAGACAACTAGCAAAACAATGAAGACGATGATTGCTGATCCACAATTCCACAATAAATGTAAAGTCAAGTAAGAACAATGAAATGGATGCACGATGAAGGTTTCATTAACTGGATGGTTAATAAGAAGTGGTAATTACTTAACTACTACTACACAATTCAAAGGAAGTACTTCTTATGATATGAATGATATGAGTTTTGCCTAGGCTGTATGCCCTCTGAGAAACCGTAATACCTGTTGTAGCGAGTTGAAAGCTAGCAAACAAAATTGAGATACTTTAAGTGAACAATCAATTACCAAACACAAGCATAAAATAAATGAAGAGGAAAAAGGAATCAAAGAAAAATATGAAAATGATACTAAAGTTAATGTATTATCCAGGGCCAAATGTGTAGTTGTATCTCGTCATTCATTTTTTCCTCCCTTCCATGGACACTGTTGTGACTGATTGATTGATTATATCATCCTTGGGCGCCTCTGGCAGAATGATGAGGAGGATTGGTAAGGTAAGTGTGAGTTGTTGCTCCACATATATAGTAGCGCTGGGTGAAAGGCCGGCCTGTAAGTGTTGATGAAAGAAGAAATGGGGTATTACAAAATAAGTTAACAGAATGAAAACATAGAAATCAATTACGGTGTAGTGTGGAAAAGACAAGACTCGTGAGCGAGAACATTTTCAGACTGAGGCTAATTGGATACATTGATTAACTCTACTCTTCTAGTTGCACATCAGTCATCAGAAAGAACAACAAGATAGAAGCCAGCACAGAACAGTTACATGGCCACAACACCGGGACGTGAGTCTGTGGCCCAAAGACCATTTACCTACATTTTTCAGAGTTTCAGACAAAAGGCATATACATCAACCTAGTATTTCCAAAGCAAGTGATTAATGTAATTCTAAATCAATGCGCCATTGTCATTCATACCACTATTCCATTCCACCACTGCACACACATGTAGCCTAGGTCTGCTGTGCTTCTTCTTGGTTGGTTGTGTGTTTACCTTGTATTCCACTTCCTGAACATATTCCATCATTCATCTCTGATCAAACTGACTGACATCATCATCCGGTGTGGCACGTGTACGTGTTCTCCAACTGACCAAAAACAGCAACTAAGTATGTATTGAGTGACTACGATTAAGTCCAGACTACACCTGCAGTAGTAGGAGTACAATTGGATACATATTATTAAACAACATGGAAACATTGACCATCACGCGTGACACAAGCACTTTGAAACTACTCGACTTCGTGCACATTTGCTCTGAGTCAGCAAGCAGCCAATGCAATGTATGGCATCATTTATTTCATATACCTGTCTTTCTCTTCTTTGTGACTGTCAGATCACAGATGCAGCAGAGCCTTCTGAAAGTGATGACGAGTTTACTTTAATTTTGGAGCCCTGTTCAAGTTCTGACATTGAAGAGTTGTGTATGCCTGCAGACAGAGGTGTAGCCTTAAGACAGTGATGCATTTCAGATTGGAAACAAAACAAAAGATGGCTTTAGTCACGTACGTTTCAATTGTTATGGAGGGACTGTTAGAGGCTACATTATTGCACTATTTTCCATCTCCATCCAAAGTATGGCAAGATGGAAATGTATTTAGGGTGAGTCAGGAAGATGGAGCAGGACTCTGATGAGTGGAGTGCACAGTAAATGCTCAGATGTCCAACTCCAATAGGTAATTAAAAGAGAAAGGAAGATGGAGTTGGTTTTCAAGTTTGAGCCAGAAAGACAGATACACACAAATAACTAAGGAAGGGAGAAATAAAGGAAGGGAGAATGTAACAATTTCCAAGCCTAGTTGTCAGGGAAGAGGAGCTCGTCCTCAAACCCTGGTGGCTCTTCTGACAGAAGTAGGTCCTGTAACCCAATACTTATTTCTTCCGACTCGCTCTCCTCTTCCAGCTCTGATTCACGGACTTGGTAGTCTGGTGGTATCAAGTGCTGATTCATTTTTATCATGGTTAACCTCTCCACGCTTTTGGGCGAGAGACTGGTCCTTCTCACAGTCACAATGGCACCAGCAGCACTGAACACACGCTCAGAAGAGACACTTGCAACAGGGCAAGCTAGATACTTTATCGCCAGCCTGCTGAGCAGTGGCCATTGGCTTCTTGTCCTATACCAATAAACCAATGGGCTTTGCTCCATGAACACCTCTGTTGTGTCATCCAGATAGGCCTGGACCATCCGCTCAATGTTCATTGGTGCTCTGGTTCGCTCGTCCTCTTTTTGCTTTGCGACAGCAACGGACTTCCCCATCCCTTTCTGTAGAAACCAAGCAGCTATTTTTTTGCTTGTGTCTGATGAATCAGATCCTGTTGGTGCGGTTGGTGTTATTGTTTGTGTTGGTTACTGCTGGGAAGCAAACGCACTGCTCGCATGCTGGGAAGAAGAACTTGACTCTGTAGGATGCTCAGAGCGAGGATGGGTGGCAGATCCTTCAGGCAGATCCTTCAGGTACCTCGCCGCATCCTGCTGGAATAAACTCCCGGTAGCGCTGCGCCTGGAACCATCAGAGTCTATCTTCAGGGCTGAGCTGAAAACATTTCTCTTTGCCAGATAGCGGGCCTCCCCTCTGAACTTCCTCTGAACATGCTCGCATCTAAGCGCGGGGACACGCCGTTGTGCGTCACCATTGCGCTCTACAAGAATGCCTATTATTATTATTAGTAGTACTTGCACTGTCCTGGGCTGGCACTGGCAGGCCTCTAATTGAGAGCCGTTCATTTTCTTAATCAGTGGCTTTCTTGGATATTACAGTTTTGTACTTGGAAACATTACATTTATTATTCGTTCTTATTTAGCGGCTACCTTTAAACTCATTTATGACACTTAGAATTGTAACATGGAATGTGTGTGGTCTTAATGATGTCCAAAAAAGACAAAAGATAGCCACTCGACTTCGCCAGATGAATGTGGACTATATTCTCTTACAGGAAACTCATATAATGAGCACACAGGAGTTCTGTCTCAATCAGTTAGGATTTCATTTAATAGCAAGATCTAGGCTTGGGGCAAAAAATAGAGGGGTAGCTATTCTTTCAAGAAATAAAAATGTGGTAACTGGTAGAAAATTAGAGGATAAATGGGGTAGATGGGCAATAGCCGAGGTACTAATAGATGGAGTATGGACAACCCTGGTGACAGTTTACGGCTCAACCCAGGATGATCCAGAAATCTTGCAGTTTTTAGACGCGGAATTAGCAGGATGGCCACCACAGGTAGTTATAGGAGGTGACTTAAACATTAACGGGGCAGATGGGTTGGAGAAAGGGTCCTATAAAGGCAGAAAGAAAAGAGTGCACAAAGCATTGATCAAACTTTTAGAGAATAATACTCTGCGAGACGTATGGGGTAGTATTAGATTGGATCAAGCAGGATATACGTATTATTCTGCACCACATCGTATCTGTGTTCGATTAGATTATTTCTTAGTATCCAATGATTTATTGTCTAGAGTAGAAATTGAAAGGCTATCACGAATTTTCAGTGACCACAATCCTTTACTTTTAACAATTAAGGTAGGAGGAAGAACTAGACTAAGTAGGACCTGGACTTTTGAAAGAACACTTCTTTTAGACGATAATTATATACAATATATGTCTAAATGGATTAGCGAATTTTTTGAAAACAACAGAGGAAGTGCCCCTGTAGGGGTTGTATGGGACGCATTTAAGGCCGGTGTCCGTGGAGAGACATGTAGTTTTAGCGTGTATAAACGAAAAGCAGTACGTATTAGAGATAGCAATTTGGAGAGGGCTGTACTCGAGGCTGAGGAACAGTTTCACAATTGTGTAATAAGGGGTGAACCGTCCGAACAATCAAGAATAGATCTGATGAAGGTAAAAAGCGAAGCTGAGGAAGAGTTGGCAAACAGGGCAGCGTTGCATTATACTATAAAAAGGGAAAGATGCTATGAGTATAGTGAAAAAGTTGTCATGTTTTAGCTATGCGGACCAGACAGATAGCTGCATCTGGCACCGTTAGAGAGATTAGGGACGAGTATGGAAGGATACACACAGATTCGATCGAAATAAGAGAAGTCTTCAGGAAATTCTATCAGAAATTATATGATCAGCAACATTTCTGTAACCCAGAAGAGATAAGCGATTATCTTCAGTATATTCCGTTTGAAGGGGTGGATACTGAAGACGCAGAAGGCCTGGAGAAACTGCTGGATAAAATAGAAATTCAAGAAGCCATGGCCAATCTCCCATCTGGAAAGGCTGCCGGCCCGGATCAACTCCCTCTGGAGTTTTACAAAACATTTTGGGGGAGCTTAGGCCAAGACTTAACTAATACGTTCCAAATTGCACAAACTGGGGAGTCTATTCCTAAATCCTGGGGAGCTGCAGATATTGTCTTAATATTAAAAAAGGGAAAAAAGGCGACTGAGCCAGGGTCTTATAGACCTATTACATTGATAAACAAAGATACGAAAATATACTCGAAAGTATTAGCAACAAGATTTGCAGGGATAATTGGTACCTTAGTTAGTAACAACCAACACGGATTTATCCCTGGTAGAGGGACGACTCACCACACTAGAAAAGTTATAACCCTGTTCGATGCCGCCGAGGTCACAGGAGACCCGATGGCCGTAATGTTGTTAGACGCAGAGAAAGCGTTCGATCGGGTCTCCTGGGACTATCTTTGGCACATTTTAATAAGAGCGGGTATAAAGGGGGGTTTCGTGAAAGCCCTACAGACTTTGTACAAAGACCCGGTTGCAGCGCTGAGAGTTAATGGGGGGACTACGGATCAATTCTATATTAAGAGAGGCACACGACAGGGGTGTCCTTGTTCCCCTCTCTTATTTGCCATGTATATGGATCCATTAATTCGTAGGATAGAGCTATCTCCAGATATTCCCCCACTGAATACATTACTTGGCCCTTGTAAAGTTCTAACTTACGCTGATGACGTGGCGGTGGTAACACCAAACCCCACGGAGGCGATAGAGACGTTAGAGGCGGAAGCCCGTAAATTTGGGTATATATCGGGTTATGCCCTGAATACTACAAAGACACAGATTATTAAAAATTCTACGATAGTTTGCGGAGATAATCGAGTGGTCCAGGAGGGACTCTATTTAGGTATTATTATCTCTGCTGACCTTAATAATCTCGTGGAAAAAAATATAGTTCCAACAATAGAGAAGGTTAAAAAAGATCTTGACCGGTATGAGAATTTACATCTATCTGTAGTTGGACGTGTCAATATTATTAAAATGCTGGTCCTGCCGAAATTTTTGTATATATTTAGAGCAATTCCACTAGCTATAGACAATAAGTGGTTCAAAACTTGCGAGCAAATGATCAACCGCTTTATCTGGGCAAAAGGCAAGACGCGGAGGGCGCTGAGATTCATGTCACTCCCACGGGAAAGAGGAGGTTGGTCACTACCAGATTTAAAGTTATATTATTGGGTTGCAGCATTGCAATATATGGGAGGTCTGATTGGAGGGGCTGAAGTGGAGGGTTGGGATAAGTTAGGGTCGCTGGCAATATATGGTCTGAATCTTGGTATGAATGCCGAAAATGTGTTTTTAAGATTTACAGAGGGCAGTTACTTCAAAAGAACACGTTTCAAGACAGTAATAGCCGCACATAATATTTGGAAAGGGTTTTCAAAGAAGGTGGGAATTGGGAAGTTCAACTTCTATACCAGATTGAAGGATAACCCCTCCTTACCTAGCGAGGTTTTCTCAGGAGCTGTTTTTAAAGAGTGGAATAGTCATGGGATAAGAAAAGTCGGTGATCTGATGGGCCCACAAGGTATTCTGCAATTTGTGGATTTACAAAATAGTTTTTCATTAGACACAAAACATTTTTTCAAATATCTCCAAATAAGAAGTTGCCTCTTGAAAAAACAGGGGGGTATATTGGGCTTTGGAAGAAGTATATTGTTGGATCTTATAGAGAGTGGTTCTGACTGTACTATTAAAAGATATTATTTAGAAATGACAATCTTAAAGAAAGACGACCTAGAGAAATGGATAGACAGATGGTCACTAGATCTGGAATTGGATGGGGATATCTTTACTGAGTCGCTGGAAATGGGGAAAACAATGTTATGTTCATCATCCCTCCAGGCCCAGCATTATAAGATGTTATACCACTTATATTATACACCAGCGAAGATTGCTCAGTGGGGCGGTATATCAGGTATTACTTGCTTTAGATGTGGAAGTACAAACGCTGATCTGGCACATATCTTCGCATCTTGCCCACATCTAGATAAATTGAAACGGGATATTGTGGAATTTTTTCAAAGGGCAATGTTAACAACAATAGAATTAACACCGGCCATTATGTTATTGGGGATTAGCTCAGAGCAAACGAGTTGTAGAAGCTTTATATTTGTGTCAATGGCGATTCTGAGGCTATTACTGGCTTCTACCTGGTTGGACCCTAACCCACCATCATATCACCAATGGCTAGGAAAAGTAATGTCAGTACAAAAATTGGAAACTGTTATATACGCTAGGAAGGGAAAAAAGGGGAAGAAATTGGGTATGCAAATTTGGGAACCGTTTATACGATGGAAGTATGGATTAGACACTTAAGATATTAAGAAACTGCCTATATCGTTTAAATAGCTTATATTGCTTATATTTGGCTTATTGATTTGTATATGTATGAATATGCTTATGTCTTTATGGTATTGCATTTATTGTGCCCTGCCCTTGTTATAACAAAACAGGGGGGAAAAAAACTCAATAAAAAAGTTTAAAAAAAAAAAAGGAAACATCCTCTTCTGAAAAAGGAATAACTGCATTACTGTTCACAAATAATTTGTACCGTGGATCCAAAATTGTGGCAGTAATGTAATGTTGATGTGACACAATCTTATTTTGAATCCTTGTATTCTCAGATAAGCGGCTTGCTAAGGACTTCGCTAAATTACATGCTTCACGTTTTCCTTCCACACCTTCGTACGTTTCAGACACCTCCTTCAGCTCTTGCTCAAGCATGTACAACAATGGGATTGCTTGGCTCATAGTACAGTCCTCCCTGCTGACTGCACGTGTGATGACCTCAAAAGGAAGTAGCATCTCAGTCAGGCATTTAATAAGGTCCCATTGCAACATCTCAACGGTCATGGCTTTAACAGCATTATCCCCTGATCTTCTTGTCATGACATAAGCATTAAGTGGTATGTACTGCTCAAACAGCCGTTCGAGCATGTAATACGTAGAGTTCCAACATGTTGGTACCTCCTGAATGAGTGCTTTGACTGGCATGTTACACTCACGTTGAATGACCCGTAGCTGCTTCCGGGCTTTAAAAGAATGATTGAAATGCGTGCAGATTCTTCTGCAAATGGTCAGTAAGTTGCTGACTTTGCTTTCACTTTTCAGAAAGTCTTGAACCACAATGTTAATGCAGTGTGCCAAACACGGGACCCTGAAATAGCGGCCATCTTCCATGGCCTTAACTACATTACTGCCATTGTCGGTGGCAACAAAACCAATATTGAGGCCTCTTGGTTGGAGCCATTCAAAGACCTTGCTGTTGAACTCATCCAAAATGTTTGCAGCAGTATGCGATCTCTCCATAGCAAACATGGCTACAGTAGCATGTTTGCGAGTATCATTAAAAATCCCAGTAGTGTCAATGCCTATAGATATCTTGTCTCTGACACCTGAAAAAGAGATCCAGTGTGCTGTGATGCACATGTAATCTGTGGCTTGACTACTGCTCCACATGTCTGTTGTCAGGTGGATACTATGCACAGCACTCTGCTGCAAGGCTTTTCCAAGCAATTCCAGCATGTCGTGGTGTAGTGCTGGAACAGCAACTCTGGCAAAATAGTAGCGGCTGGGAACATTCCATTTTGGGCAGAGGGTTGACACAAATTCCAGGAAACCCATCCCTTCAACAAAAGTAAAAGGGAGAAGGTCCAGAGCTAACATTTTTGCAAGCTTAGCATTATACAAACGTGCTATTGGGTGGTTGCGCTCGTACTTCCCCTCCTGCCTAAACATGCTAAGAATGGTACGCTGCTTGCTATTTCTTTCAGATATGCCCGATGCAGTACTTCATGTCGCAGACTTCACACCCGTACTCCTTGGTGTCTCCGGGTTACTCTTACTCTGGTGCCACTGAGATGTTGCTGATCCGGAGGATCTGGGTTCTACCACTGCAGTGCTGGGGAGTGGGACAGGGGTACTTAGTGTACCACTACCAGATAGAATGTCTCCCTCTTCATCCTGTCCGGTTACCCGTGGACCTTCTACTGTTTCCCCACCAACATTAATGGTTCCTGCTTTTATGTTACGTAGGTGGTCCTCCCACTGGATTGGGTGGTATTTTTTCATATGGGTCATTTGGCCTCCGGTACCATAGTTTGTGCCAAGCTTACCACGACTAACAGAGGAATGACAAATGGAGCATATAGCAATGTTGTCCTCATTTGCGCTAACTGTAAAGAAGTCCCACACTGGGGAGCTTAACTTTTGTCTCCTGCTAGAAGTGCCACTTCCAATGCCGGATGAACTGGAGGTTGTGTGGTGAACTGCACTATGTGGCTGTGCAGTAGTACCACTACCTCCTTCTGCTGAGGTGGAACTTGTGCTGGATGTAGGACGCTGCCGGCTTTGTGCAAATGTAAAAATGGAAGCTGGAGGTAGTTTTGGTGTGGCCTGTGTTGGTGGTATGCGTGCTACTACATCCCTAGTCGCAGCCATTCTTGATAGGTTTAAAATGTTGGTCTCCATGTCCTCAGGGCCAGGAGTAATGCTTGTGATGACTGGGTCTGACTCATCATCACCATCATTATCCGGCTGCTGAACATCGCACTCCATAAGTGGTAGGCTTCCTGGAACCTTCCTTTTCCCTAGCCTGGTCTTCTTGGGATGTCTCTCCCTCTCATGCTCAGATCGTTCTGGCTCCCAAGTGATGTCAAGATCATCAGAAGGGATGCTTGGCGAAGAACTCAATGGACTAACCCTCCTTTTCCTTGGTGGGGATTTGGAAACCAATAGATCTCCTGCATGATGTGCTGCCTCTTCTTGCTCTGCATCAGGCTCAATTTCCTGAACTGCCCCGACTTCGGGAGGAACAACAACTACTATTGCCAGTGGTGGTTCTTGAACAACTATTGCAGGCGGTGGTTGTGGTAGTTGTTTTTGTTGAACATCTACTATTGCGGGCGGTGGTTGTGTAACAACTGCTATTACAGGTGGTGGTTGTGGTTGTTCTTTTCGTTGAGCATCTACTATTGCGGGCGGTGGTTGTTGAACATCTACTATTGCGGGCGCTGGTTGTTCACCACTTTTCTGCTGTGTTCCCTCTTGCGTGGAATGTGTACTATTTTGAGATTGAGATAAGTTCAGGTCAGGCTCAGTATCACTGCTTTCCACCATTAGGCTGGCTACCTCTTCCCCACTCATCGGCTTGGGCCTGGGGTGGTGGCTTGGGCCCACTGATGCGGAGGTGCTGGCCCCAGCTTGGACCCCGGTCACTGCTGCTGCAGGCGTACTTTTTTTTCTCCCAAAAAAGGTTTTCGGGTCAACACCAGACTTAAGTGTCAGTTCCTTCTTCTGTTCTTCCTTCTTCTCAGCAACTTTCTTGGTCTTGGAGGACCTGGTACCTGCTTTCTTTGGGCCCATCTTCCTCAGATGTCAGCAGCAGCACTCAGTTGCTGAGAATGATGTCTGGTCCGGTTAGTCACTCACACCACACGTGACGTAGTACAGAAGTACGTCCTTCTGGCAGTAGAACAGGCGATGAATGATGACAGACACCTCCTCTTCAGTCTTTTGTGCACCTACAAGCAAAGAAGGCAGAACAACATCAGTCGAATATGGATTTTTTTTAGCTTTAATTACTACTAGAAGTATTAGTACATCCAATAAGAGTAAGAATAGCAAAGAATTAAAATGCAAATGTAGTGGAAGTGGAACTTGTTTATCCATAATTTGTGCATCATGGATGCAGCATCAGTGACCTGCAGCAGATAGCAATGGGGATGTGAACAACTAGTATGCCAACAGGAACAATGGCAAGACACAGGCTAATTTGTCAAAAACAAAACGGCACACTACTACTACCACCACAGCTCCACATGGGCACTCATCACAGGTACATGGGTAAAGGGCAAAGGCCAGAAAAAAATAAACTCAACCATATCCCTCCCTATATGGCCAGAAAAAGGAGGATGCATACATCACAGCTTAATGCAAAAAAGAAAATCCCCATGGCTACAAGGTTTGAAAGTTACACAACAACACAAACAACAAAGGCATTTGGAGTGTTCCCCCAAACAGTTAACTACAACCCAAACACCACATTTGAAAATTGAATGCATTGCCACCCATGCCCTAAATGATGTTAAATTCAACAGACAAAATGGAAACCGCTACATCAAGCATCCCCGCTGACTATCTCTGGGACTCTAGGCCTACTGGCAGCAAAAAAAAATCACACAACTTTGTAGGCCTGCGGCAAGCCGGCAAACAGGATGGAAGGTCACACAAAATGGCCGCCCCCACATGGCCTGGCCACCCCCAAAAACATAAAAAGAAAGAGAAGACAGACAATACATTCCTATGGCAAAAGGACAATGTGCTTGGCTTGACAAAATGGCCGCCACCAAGCCGCCTACATGGTCAGGCCACCGTCTAACAACAAGGTGCATAGAGGACAGAAACAGTAAGTGGTCCATGCTCCAAAAACTACAAGCAAATGACAACCTGAGGAGTTTCTTTTAGCAAAATGAACAGCATCTACATTTTCGGCAACGTTTTAGGCAACTCGAGAGATATTGCTTGCGAGAATGCAAATTCAGTGTGTTCGGCGGCGCGAACTGAACAAAACGTCATGATCGCGCCCCCGAGCACGCACATTGAGCGCGCGAAGACGACAAAAACTGTAAGGTCGCGTTGCTGCACTGTGCAAACTTACCAAAACTACGCGAGCTGAATTCTAGGGTTACCTAGTGCGCAGGAAAAAGCCATATTATTCAATGCAACCAAAACCTGCAATTCAACACCAAAGACACATTTTGCTAATTAATCCAAAGCCATCCATGACCTACATGTTGTTACACTTACAACTTAAACACCCCTATAACAATTGAACAACTTTCATGCACCCATGATGAGGACGACTCTAGTAGCTTGGAGGCCTATGGCAAAAACACAGAGGCTGCTACTAGTACCATGAATTAAAATGGCCGCCCTCCACATGGAAAATGGCCGCCCCCACATGGCCTGGCCACCCCCAAAAACATGAAAAGAAAGAGAAGACAGACAAATAGACAATACATTCCTATGGCAAAAGGACAATGTGCTTGGCTTGACAAAATGACCGCCACCAAGCCGCCCACATGGTCAGGCCACCCTCAAACAACAAGGTACATAGAGGACAGAAACAGTAAGTGGTCCATGCTCCAAAAACTACAAGCAAATGACAACCTGAGGAGTTTCTTTTAGCAAAAAAAACAGCATCTACATTTTCGGGAAGGTTTTAGGCAACTCGAGAGATATTGCTCGCGAGAATGCAAATTCGGCGTATTCGGCGGCGCGAACTGTACAAAACGTCGTGATCGCGCCCCCGAGCACACACATTGAGCGCCCGAAGACGATAAAAACTGTAAGGTCGCGTTGCAGCACTGTGCAAACATGCCAAAACAGTACAGGCCTCCCCCAAAAAGAATATTTAGGAAAGATTAAGAAGCACAGAAAACTGTAGTTAAAAAAACAAAAAACAATAAAACATTTATACAGTAAAACAATTCTCAATTCTCAAACTTACTTGTGAAAGAAAAGTTCAAATCCAAATTTCCTCAATAAATCCAATTAAATGCTATGATGCAGCAGACAAACACAAAGAGTGATCCTTCCAGCTCCAATTCCAAATGAAAGTGAACACCACATGGACAAAGCACTGGGAGGAGCCTGGTGGACAGGAACAGGAAGTTGGAGACTCAGGGGCACTTCCTTTCTCTTGAAAAAAAGAGTAGAAACAAAAAGAAGACTCCTAGCCCCAAAAAATACAGCCAAATCACAATCTGAGGGGTTAAATGAACATTTTGGAGAAGATTTTAACATGCTCTGGAGATATTCTGTGCCAGAATGCAGTTTCTGCGTGTTCGGAAACGCGATCTTACCAACATGGGAGGATCGCACGTCCCAATGACATGTTCGCGTGCTCAAAGTCGCATAGGATTGTGCGACCTGATTCCAAACATCGTAGCAAACGCGACCGGGAGAGAAAAGCGAGAAAGCGAACGCAGAACCACGGTAAGTCATTATCGCGCACGCGAGAATGCTATTGAGCGCGCGAGAAAGAAAAACTACTACGCTACGCTGTAGATTGCGAAGTAGGCGAGAGCTTCGCGCTCTCCGCGTAGTGCGAAGTTGCCGAAACTTCGCAAACTCCGCGAACGGAGCGTAGTTCTCCACCCAGGCTTAATAATTATAGACCGGAATCAGTACTATAATCAATTTTCTTCACCCACCCGGGTGAAGAAGTTTAATGATCAATGAGATATCAATTGACCTAGGGGAGGTCACAAATACACATTTGAATAGGGAACAATCCTGTACCTAACCCAAAATGAAAAAAACAAAAAAGTGAAAGAAATAGACGCCTGTTGAAGTAAGGAGGAAGAAATAAAGAGAACAACATAAGGCATCCGCATAAAGATTTGAAGCATTTACAATAGCAAGGTCCTTAACCACATCCACCTAGCAACTCATCACTAAACAATGTGACCATACATTGTCGCTATGTGACCAGTTCAATGCACAACCATACAGGTGAAGGACGCCTTGTGACGCAAACAAGAACGTAAAGTGGCTTGTGATACCGTCGGTGCGGATGTGTAAGTGCCAAGTCGCAGTGTTCATCCTTTACCAGTCGTGAGCCATGATGGACCTGGCCACCCATGGCTGGTGTGAACCCGTAGGGTAAAAAATTCAAGAACGGCTTGGTGTCAAAATACATGCAGTGAGATTGGCGTAATGAAGGGCTATTGCCAATTCGCTGTCAGGGGCAAGTTAGAGTCCCCAGAGTTGGCATCATAAATACTGTGAACCCAGTGCCCTCGGAACGGGCATTAGGGAGCAATCTATGCGATGATTGGCCTGAAACCGGTATAGTGCCGTGATGCCGCCCGGGGTGTGCAGGCTCAGTTCACGAAAATCATTGCAGGGGTAATTCAGGAATTACAATAAATTAAATAAAATGAAATAAAATAAAATAAAATAAAATAAACGGCGCAGTGAATCAATAAAAATTAATTACCAAGTGTGGTGCAAGTACAGCTAGCACGGTATCATGCAGTTAGAAAGCAAGCCGATAAAGAGTCACACGATGCCACTAACCTATCGTATCCTTTTGGACATGAGCCAAACGTTGTTAGGGGATTGGAATTACCCACGTGTTTCAAGTGCCTAAAATGAAAGCAACATATAAACTATGGGCGGACATTCCCACGCGAGGGTGGCAGTGAAAGGTGCCGAATTCTTAGGCTGAATAACTTATATAAAAGAGCGTGTCTGCTCCAGTCGGGGGCCCACAACGGAGTCCTCCTCGCTGGTCGAATTCAGGTTCAATCACCAGGGTAAAGTGCTCCTTAGTAATTCCAGCCGCGTAATTACGGCAGTGTTATTGCTAGGGATAGGAAGCAAAAACACGATGACCATTAACCCCCTTTAAAAACAAATAACCCTCCTGCATGGCAGCACGGGTCTCCTTTCAAGCAATACGAGAGCTTCTCTTCTCAGTTACACGCTTACCTTCCGTACGATTCTACGAAGCACAAAGCGTGGGGGGGAACTCAATGGTCTCTCTCCTCAATGTTTGTGGCAAGGGTCCACCAGTATTATTGTGAGTGCGGATTTCCGGGTTGCTCGTGCTGGCGCCGGTCGAAAGAGATAAGGGACTAACTCCTTCACAACTCAGGCGGACATCTTAGAGTGGGGTAATAGTTAGCTGTGGTCAATGGTTTTACAACTATAAAACGATGTGAAACGTGCTCGGTTAACCGGTGGGAGCAGAGAAGAAAGGGGTGCAGTGTCCATCACAACGACCGACTGACATGCTCTACCAGACCTTTATGCACATAACAGTTGATCATACACAAATCTCCATTGAGTGGTTATAGTGGAAAAACAGATATATGAAACCTATATATCATGTCAATAATAAACAATTTATACAATTTAAAAAAAAAATTTAAACCATTATTCCCAGGCCTTACTCTTTGCACAAAGATGGAAAATAGCATACATTAAAATGTGCCTAGGATATTGTTTCCCTTACGCATTGTTCATTTCTGGGCCACCTTGCCAGGCCAGATGGTGTAACAGTTTGAGTGTCTGGCGGTCAACCCAAAGGGGGAAACTTTAGAGATAATTATAAGTTCATAGAAGGGAAGTCCAATCCTCCGTCCGATTTAGTCCATTCCTGATTGAGTCCAGCATTATTATGCATTTAAGTTCCTCTTTGTTTAGGAGGCTTGCCATGCTTCCTCCTCTTTGGGGCAGCTTCAGTGCTTTAAGAACTGTACAGCGAATGTCATCCTCGTAGTGCTTTGCCTCCATGAAGTGTTCCACCAGTGGGGCATTCGGCGTTTGGCACCTGATGCGGCTTCTGTGCTGGCAAATAGGTGTTCTGATTTTTTGTGTCGTTTGACCAACATAATTTTTACTGCAAGGACATTGAATCAGGTATACAACATTATTCGTATGGCAGTTTGTAAGAGTGTTACATCTAAACGTAATGTTGTTAAACACCAAAGTTTTACCTTCAATGGTCAAATTGCAAACAGTACACCCACCACATTTGACATGACCTACAATGGGGGCCAGACCCCACGCTGCTTCAAGAGTGGAAGATTGTGTAGGGCTGGGAAGAGCTGCGCGGACCAAATGATCTTTGAAGTTTTTGCTCTTTTTGAAGGCAAAAAGTGGGCGGTCAATTTCTAAAATGCCTGCATTGATCACAGGCCAATGATGCAATACCATTTTCCTCAATTTGTTGGAAAGGGGAGAGAAAGTTGTCACACAAGCTATTCGATCCATGTCTTTTTTCGGATTGGGGACTAATAGTGTTTCTCGAGGACGATACCAGGCCCTTTTCAAGGCGTTTTTTACAATTCTCCTCGGATAGCCCCTGTTTTTAAGCTTATTAGCAAGAATAGTACTTTCTTTAAAATAATCCTCCCTGCAGGAGCAACTTCTCCTAATTCTGAGGAACTGAGAGAAGGGAAGTGAATCCCTCAAGGCCCTGGGGTGATTACTTGTGTAGTCTAGTAACGTATTCCTCTCAATGGGTTTCCTAAATAACCTTGTAAGCAATTCGCCTTCATGATGGAAAATGGTCAGGTCCAAAAAGTCTATAGATGACTTATCAGACAACAAGGTGAAGTTAAAACCCAAACAATTGTTATTCATCCAATGCAGGAAGTGGCGTAGAACATTGATGTCAAACCTCCATAACATGAAGATGTCATCAATGTATCTACGCCACATGATGATGCCGGTGGAAAAAGGGTTAGATGGTACCAGGATGACATGTCTTTCTATTTCGTCCATAAATAATATGGCCAAATTTGGGGCGAAAATAGCGCCCATCGAGATCCCCTTTATTTGTTGGTAAAAGAGGCCTTGGAAAGAGAAAAAGTTTCGAGTCAGGCAAATTTCCAATAACTGACAAATGAATATTGTCGGTATGGCATGCGGGCGAGGGCGTTTGCACCACACTTGGTAATTAATTTTTATTGATTCACTGCACCGTTTATTTTATTTTATTTTATTTTATTTTATTTCATTTTATATCATTTATGGTAATTACTGAATTACTGAATTACCCCTGCAATGATTAAACAGTTCTACAGCTAATTTATTTACATATTGCCCTGTAGATACTGTTTGTCGAAACTTGTTGAGATTATTTAATAGTGTGCAAGCGACAATTGGCTCCAATGTTTTTTGCCTGTTAAAAACTTTCTCCCTACTTGTCTATTTCTTTCACTTTTTTGTTTTTTCATTTTGGGTTAGGTACAGGATAGTGCCCTATTCAAATGTGTATTTGTGACCTCCCCTAGGTCAATTGATATCTCATTGATCATTAAACTTCTTCACCCGGCTGGGTGAAGAAAATTGATTATAGTACTGATTCCGGTCTATAATTATATTGTGTAATTTGCTGAACTACCCTTAGGACCTTTGTTCATTAAATAACTGATTACCCATGGTCCATAGGTATCCATCGGGCTCCCTTGTTTCACTTAAAAAGACTTGAGCGCAAACGCTGGTTTGCAAGGGTTTACACCCTGTTCAAACTACTTGGTTTGGGCCCCCTGGTACTCACCTTCTTATTCTACCCCCTTTTTCATACTTATATTTTTCTTCTTTTTTCTCCTAGCAAGGCTACCATGTCCAATCTGGCTCCACTATACACAGACGACTATATCAAACACCTATGCTCTGGCCCTTCCTTGCTCTCAGAAAATTCTGTCATTCCCAACCAGGCCATTACCTCAATACCTGAACAATTAGAAAAATTAAGAAAGAAGCAGGTCCGACTACAGTTAATGGTATTGATGCTGACGGATTATCTAAAGGCTGATGTGATTCCTCTGGGGTTGCAGGTCCGAAATATACCGGGCATCCTTACGGATAATCCCAAGTATACATCTAACTTTAGTTATATTGGGACCACTTGCTCCAGACATTGGTTGGCTCTAGGTATTGACATTGCTTCAGAAACGTTAAAATCATTAGAAGCAGAAATAGCCGATATTTTAAAACAGATTGAGGATTCTAATACGACAATAGAAAGCAAAAAACGTATTGAGCAGGTAGATAAGACCATTGCAGATTTTTATAGAATCGAGCAGAACAAAAAATCGACAAAGGTTAAAAAAGACATAAAATCTTATAACATTGAGGTAACCTACCCATACCTGCACAAATACTTTTACACTAACAGACCATTTACCAATCCCCAACATAATAGACCTTGGGGCAGGTTCAATAAGAGACAAAACTTGGTGGGGTTCTCTGATACCTCCGCCGAATCATCTGATAACTCAGACGCAGGGGAGGCACCAGCGTAGCAAGACGAGGGGGCGCACATCAGAATTCCAACTCTTTTTTACAGAGAGGCCAACAGGAACCACCCCAACGAGGGCGGGTCAAGAAAACCCAGAGATGGTTCAATCCTCCTGGGGAACGGAGGACCAGGAACAATTATTACCAATGGTAGGACCCTGCCTCGCTCAAACTGAAACCATCCCAATCTTTAACCTCACTAGTCACTTACTAGCAGAGGATGAGCTTTCCCTTCTTAAAAAGGGCTTGACTTTTGTCCCGACAATTCCACCTAACTTCATGGAGATCCAGACAGAGTTGTTGAGATTCTTTAGGCGTATTCGACTAAATCTGAAATGAAGGCATACACTCCTTTCCGTCCACCCTCAACTTTTCTACCTTCTGCAGGAATGATACCTCCAGAGGTTATCACTTTTGAGAAATTGGTTTTAAAAGACCTTTCATCCTTTGAGCAAAAAAGGAGTTTTATCCCTTATAACCTTACACTTAAAGAAAAGTTAGCCATTAGCTCTCTGAAAGCACTGAAGCTGCCCCAAAGAGGAGGAAGCATGGCAAGCCTCCTAAACAAAGAGGAACTTAAATGCATAATAATGCTGGACTCAATCAGGAATGGACTAAATCGGACGGAGGATTGGACTTCCCTTCTATGAACTTATAATTATCTCTAAAGTTTCCCCCTTTCGGTTGACCGCCAGACACTCAAACTGTTACACCATCTGGCCTGGCAAGGTGGCCCAGAAATTAACAATGCGTAAGGGATACAATATCCTAGGCACATTTTAATGTATGCTATTTTCCATCTTTGTGCAAAGAGTAAGCCCTGGGAATAATGGTTTAATTTTTTTAAAACAAATTGTATAATTTGTTTATTATTGACATGATATATAGGTTTCATATATCTGTTTTTCCACTATAACCACTCAATGGAGATTCGTGTATGATCAACTGTTATGTGCAGAAAGGGCTGGTAGAGCATGTCAGTCGGTCGTTCTGATGGACACTGCACCCCTTTCTTCTCTGCTCCCATCGGTTAACCGAGCACGTTTCAGATCGTTTTATAGTTGTAGAACCATTGACCACAGCTAACCATTACCCCACTCTAAGATGTCCGCCTGAGTTGTGAAGGGGTTAGTCCCTTATCTCTTTCGACCGGCGCCAGCACGAGCAACCCGGAAATCCGCACTCACAATAATACTGGTGGACCCTTGCCACAAACATTGAGGAGAGAGACCATTGAGTTCCCCCCCCCACGCTTTGTGCTTCGTAGAATCGTACGGAAGGTAAGCGTGTAACTGAGAAGAGAAGCTCTCGTATTGCTTGAAAGGAGACCCGTGCTGCCATGCAGGAGGGTTATTTGTTTTTAAAGGGGGTTAATGGTCATCGTGTTTTTGCTTCCTATCCCTAGCAATAACACTGCCGTAAGTACGCGGCTGGAATTACTAAGGAGCACTTTACCCTGGTGATTGAACCTGAATTCGACCAGTGAGGAGGACTCCGTTGTGGGCCCCCGACTGGAGCAGACACGCTCTTTTATATGAGGTATTCAGCCTATGAATTCGGCACCTTTCACTGCCACCCTCGCGTGGGAATGTCCGCCCATAGTTTATATGTTGCTTTCATTTTAGGCACTTGAAACACGTGGGTAATTCCAATCCCCTAACAACGTTTGACTCATGTCCAAAAGGATACGATAGGTTAGTGGCATCGTGTGACTCTTTATCGGCTTGCTTTCTAACTGCATGATACCGTGCTAGCTGTACTTGCACCACACTTGGTAATTAATTTTTATTGATTCACTGCGCCGTTTATTTTATTTTATTTTATTTTATTTCGTTTTATTTAATTTATTGTAACTACTGAATTACCCCTGCAATGATTTTTGTGAACTGAGCCTGCACACCCCGGGCGGCATCACGGCACTATACCGGTTTCAGGCCAATCCTCGCATAGATCCCACCCTAAAGCCCGTTCCGAGGGCACTGGGTTCACAGTACTTATGATGCCAACTCTGGGGACTCTAACTTGCCCCTGACAGCGAATTGGCAATAGCCCTTCATTACGCCAATCTCACTGCATGGATTTTGACACCAAGCCGTTCTTGAATTTTTTACCCTACAGGTTCACACCAGCCATGGGTGGCCAGGTCCATCATGGCTCACGACTGGTAAAGGATGAACACTGCGACTTGGCACTTACACATCCGCACCGACGGTATCACAAGGCACTTTACGTTCTTGTTTGCGTCACAAGGCGTCCTTCACCTGTATGGTTGTGCGTTGAACTGGTCACATAGCGACAATGTATGGTCACATTGTTTAGTGATGAGTTGCTAGGTGGATGTGGTTAAGGACCTTGCTATTGTAAATGCTTCAAATCTTTAGGCGGATGCCTTATGTTGTTCTGTTTATTTCTTCCTCCTTACTTCAACAGGCGTCTGCAATACAAACAGGCAATAATTAGTACAGTCCTGATGATGATCCCGTTCTATTAGGAGCCAAGGGATCGAAACGTCGACGAATAAACAGTTCTACAGCTAATTTATTTACATATTGCCCTGTAGATACTGTTTGTCGAAACTTGTTGAGATTATTTAATAGTGTGCAAGCGACAATTGGCTCCAATGTTTTTTGCCTGTTAAAAACTTTCTCCCTACTTGTCTATTTCTTTAACTTTTTAGTTTTTTCATTTTGGGTTAGGTACAGGATTGTGCCCTATTCAAATGTGTATTTGTGACCTCCCCTAGGTCAATTGATATCTCATTGATCATTAAACTTCTTCACCCGGCTGGGTGAAGAAAATTGATTATAGTACTGATTCCGGTCTATAATTATATTGTGTAATTTGCTCAACTACCCTTAGGACCTTTGTTCATTAATTGACATTTCTCTTAGGCAGCTGTAAAATATTATAAACTGTATCAAAATGATGCCACTCTTTCCTAAATGAACGGTACCATTAAGCAGGTCCTGGGAGTTTGCAGAGCAGTAAAGACGATTCCTAGGAAAGCAAACTAAGGAATTGTGTGTTAATAAAAAGTTGTGCATTATTAACAATTTACAGAATCTAAATCTACACTCAAATTCACATGTGTATACTCACCTGATGCTATTGCATTTAAAACGAATATGATGTAAAGTGTTTTATCCTGTCTTCTGCTAATTAGGGCTCCAGTAGGTTTCAACATCATCTTGCCAAAATGTATGTTACATTCATTGTTTATTTCTGCTGAACATAGTCAAGCAAATCATATTTATTTATTTCTGAATTACACTGTTCTTGAAGAAGAATCTTTGGCATGGACTTAGAATGTAACTTTTTTCCAAGGCTCTTGTATATGGTATTGCATTTATTCATAATGGTTTACTTTTGTTATGTAACTAATTTGTTTTGACACCACCTGATGACATTAGGTCAGCGGGTTATTCTTTATTTCTGTAGTAGGTTAGTGTTTAGGTATTAAGGTTTGTACAATGTTTGTATAGTCTGTATACTGATTTGCTGAAAATGTATTCTCTTGCTCACATCATGATTCAGCAGTTTTCATACGCTTCTATGGTCGAGAGTGGAAGGCCAAGAAAGGAGGCATGGCTCGGGACAGACTGGAACTCAAACTGGGGCATACAGTGCGCTTTCCCTGCCCTTCGCTTTCTCATCCTGGGATGTTCAAAAGAGAAAGTCCTGAAACTGTTTATTATTAAACAGCTTTCACTTTATTTAATTGTCGTTTCTATTCTTTTCTGCATTGCAATCTGCAGTTGGCAATATATATTATCGCAACTTTAATTTGTGCTCACCAGCCATTTGAGAAAATAGACGCACCAAGTCCTCGAGTAATTCTTTCCTTAGTATTATTACTAGTCACGTTCTGTGAGCAGTAAACTCACTAAAGATATCCAGGGGTTGCATAGCTCATCTCCCATCAACCATGAAGTGCTCTTGGTATAACTGCCCATATTTTAGTTTAGAACCTTTATATTCGAGCAAAAACAAACCTAACTCAGTAAAAAAAATGAAGTAGGTTTCTATGCAAATTATTATCCTGAAAATTTATATTCGAATGCCAAAGACAAAACACATGAAACAAGAGGCTTCGGGTGATGCTCAGACATGAAAAACATCTGGTAACTGAAGGTATTCCAATGTATTCTATTAGCACTTACATTACAGATACACATCAATTACTGATATTACACAGTTGTAAACAGCTTTCAAAGTTGTATTTTTTCATTTTTATTCTGGCAGTTTCATTTAGTGTGAACTCAAACCCGAAGTCAAACGAGTCCTTCATAGGAGCACTAGTTCTATTACACAATGAAATTTTTTTTTGCACAGGTAGATTAAGAGATTTGCCTAGAATCTCAGGATGGTGAGCCCCGATGTCGAGACTCACAGCTGGTTCCCAGTTGCAAATTCGGCACTATGATGTAATGCCAGATCCTCTCCCTTTGCTCTATTTTTTCATCAAGAAGGAAATACGAAGTTATCAACTCTCACAACCAAATTCCAAATAATCCACGGTATGACATAATTTCTATAAGTAATAAGGTTAACAGTCACTTCTTTTTGAGGGATCACCTCAGTTGTAATCCTGACTTTTCAAGTCATATATAACTGTATTTCGGCAAAGCCATAAAAGTTTGATAAAATACAATAAATATATAGGTTAAAGAAAAGTGTAACACATTATTACATTGTTAATGAGGAAGTGTTACAATGCCAAGTTAAAATCAACAGCGGAACACACAAACTGTTAAAAGCAACATAACATTTGAAAATCGATAAGGCCAGTACCAATGCATCACTATACTAAAATCAATATAAAAAACAAAATAATTTCAAGACAGTTCTTCTTTTCGCCAACATCAGCCCCAAAAATGTTGCTACTGCACAGGGATACAGTTTGGAAGAGTCCAATCTCAATAGCTTCAAAGCAGTGCAGTGGCTAGATGTGCCCAGTTGTCCACAAATGGGTGACACCCATGCACAGTGTGACTGGGCATAAGCCAGGCATGCAAACAGCACATATGGTAAAGACTCGTTTTGATCAAGACAGAAAGGGCAATGCCCAGAGACAGAGTCCAACCATTTGCAGTAAATGTTTTCAGATGTAGCGTCCCTACTTTAAATTATTTGTGTCTGAAGGCCCCATAAATAAGTCCTAGTACTTCTTTAGGCCATGCACCGATTTATTTTTTTAGTTTAAAAAGCTTTATTAGATCAAATATGCCAAGTAAAACATCAGTGTAAAGTACAATTCACAATGCAATGAGAACAAGGAAATAAAAAAGGTATAAAAGTATGAAGAAACCTGATAAGTACAGTATAGATATGAATTGTAAAATACAAGTAATCCCCAAGAAAAAGGGAAAAACATAATGCATATACTAAGAGAAAGTGCTTTTTTTGAAATTTTATGAGTAAGAAAGAAAAGAGAGAAAGAAAGAAAGGAAGAGAAAGGAAAGGAGAGAGTGAACAAGGGAAGAAGAGTAGAGAACATAGGAAGAAAAAGAAAATAACATAGTAATAGCAACAATGAGGCATATTATGTAACACATCTGGAAAGAAAATCAGTTAAAGTTAACCATAATAAATCTCTTTTAATCAAAAGAGAAGTAGTTGTTGCATGGGCACGATCAAGTCTATGATGATCGCATAACACGTTCCACCATGTAGTATAAGAGATTTTAGACGTGTCTTTCCAATTTGTAGTAATAATCTGCAAAGAAATAGCTATAAACAAGTCTATAAATTTACGAACAATATTAGAAACATTCCATATAGGAGAAGAACCACCCAGAAGGATATGTACAATATCAAAAGCGTTATTGGAGCCCAAAATGTCGTTCAGCTTGCACCATATGCTTTTCCATAGGGAAATAACCAGAGGACATTGGAAAAACATAAGATAAAAGTTACTATCAGGGTGAGAACAAGACCAGCATTGACTAGAATCTGAGGCTTTAAACTTGAAAAGGTCAGAAGGGGTAAGAAAAAGTTGAGTATAAAAGAACTAAAGAATCTGAGTAGTGCTAGCTGAACGAGACACAGAGTGAATCCCAGACCAGATGGAATCCCAGACGGGAAAAGAAAATTCCTGTGCTAGATCTTTCTCCCAAGCAAGTTCGGTTTGGGATTTTGAACGATCAGGGATAGAACGGGAGAGGATCTTATAAATAGTTGGAGCTTTGTTCAGGGTAGTGAAATCTAAAGGAATAGAGTTAGGTGGAATGTCATCCGAGAGGGAGTTGTGGTGTGAGATAAGAGAAGAGAAAGCTAGCTTAAAATCTGGGAACTGGGAAGAATACTTATTAGATAAATGAAAAGGCAAACCGATATCCGAGAAATCCATTAAAGAACCATAGGATAAAAGCTTATCAATAAGTATAATACCTTTATCGATCCATTCCTTCCAAAAGAGATCTTTATTGTTAATTTTAAGGGAGTTATTATACCATAACGGTATGAGGGAATGCAAGTGAGAAAAAGAGGAGCGAAACAGTGAGAGGGAAAGCGCCCTGGAGAGGTTGAAAGTGGGTGAAAGGAGTTGTTTAGGGGGTTGAGATAAATGAGTGGCAGCGAGAAAGGGGAAGGGCGAGAGTTGTGCCAACTCCAAGGCACTCCATGCAGTAGTAGGCAGAGAAGATGAATCAGATAGAAATGGCCAAACTTGTTTCAGAGTAAAGAAAGAATGAAAGTGAACAATGTTCGGAAAAGTTACCCATCCCAAGTGCTTAGGAAGCTGAAGGCGAGAGAGAGACATTCTGGGTTTGTGGTTATTCCAGAAGAAACTAACAATGATGCGATTAATTTGTGCAAAAAAGTAAGCAGGGAGAGAAATGGGTAACATAGAGAGGTAAAAATTAACAGTGGGGAGAAGCATCATCTTAATAGTTGACAGTCTACCCCACCAGGATAAAAATAATGGAGACCAATGTTCAATAAGAGCAGAGAGCTTGGATAAAATATCTCTGTGATTAAGTTTAATAGTATCTTTGATTGAGTTAGCATACAAAGCACCCAAGCATTTGATACTAGTAGGATTCCATTCAAAACCCGAGTCCTGAAACATATGTGGAAGACAGTACTTATTTAGGGGTAGAACTTCGGATTTATCAATATTTACCTTATAACCAGAGACGGAGGACTAGTCTTTGAGTAAAGAGAAAAGGGCAGGAAGGGAAGTAGAAGGGTTAGAAATATAAAGTAAAATATCATCGGCGTATGCTGTGAACTTAATATCTAATGATTTATAAACAAAACTGGAGTAAGAAGTAGAGCACCGGATCTTTTCAAGGAAAGGTTCTAATGCTAAAATGAAAAGGAGGGGAGACAGAGGACAGCCTTGCCTAGTACCCCGATGCAAGGGGAAGTAAGAAGATTGGGCACCATTAACCCAAATAGAGGTGGAGGGGGCTGAATAGAGCAATTGAATTAGATTAATGAAGTGAGGACTGAAGCCGTGCCATTGTAGAGCTCCAAACATAAAGTCCCAGTTGACCCTATCAAAAGCTTTCTCAGCATCAATGGTGATGGCCGCAAGGGGTTCGTTCATCCTAGAAGCAAGATGAAGAATATTAAGAAGAGCTCTAGAATTATCCGTAATGGATCTACCTTTGACGAAACCGGATTGATAAATATTAATGAGGTCTGGAACTACAGTATTTAATCGAGATGCCAAAATGTTTGCATATATTTTACAATCTGTATTGATTAAAGAAATGGGTCGGTAGTTTTTGCAGAGCGAGGGATCTTTGTCTTTTTTGGGGAGTAAACATAACATGGCTTGAGTAAAGGATCCTTTGGATTCTCCCATGGCGAGAAAGGAAGCTATCAAGGAGGAGAGGTGAGGTATGAGATGATTTTTAAATTGAAAATAAAAACGAACAGTAAAGCCATCAGGGCCAGGATACTTATCCTTGGGTAAAAGAGTTATTGCTTGTAAAATCTCTTTTTCAGAGATGGGGGCATCTAATGGGGAGAAATCAAGATCCGTGGGAGAAGACTTAAGTATGTTAAGAAAGAAAGAGTCTATTTGAGATCGGGATGGAGTCGATTCAGGGGTATATAAAGAGGAATAGTAGTGAACAAAACAAGAAAGAATTTTATCATCTGTACTTGATGTTTAAATAATTAGCAAGAGGTCTACCAGCTTTGTTGCGCCCATCATACATTTTGGAGTTGAATTTTAACAGGTGATTACAAGCCGCTTCACAAGAAAATTTATTAAATTGGAGTTTAGCTTTAATAAGAGAAGCAAGAGTGTCTGGGGAGTTAGATGTATAAAAGAGATGCTCCAGATCTTTAATCTGTTTGAGAATAGCAGAGGACTTGGATAGGGCCTGCTTTTTTTGTGGGAGACAAAATCAATGATAAAGCCTCTAGCCGAAGCTTTAAAGGCGTCCCAAACAAAATGAAACTGGGAAGAGGAGTTAAGATTGTTGTGAAAGAATTCATCCATAAATAAAGTAAATTGATCAATAAATTGAGGATCCAGAAGAAGAAAATTGTTAAAACACCAGCGATGAGAACTAGGGGTGTGAGAAGGTAGGTCAATATCAAGAATGACACGGGCATGATCGGAAATAAGAATTGATCCAATTTCAATATTGGTCATGAATTGAAAGATATGTTGGGTGAGGAAAATATAATCAATCCGTGAGTGTGACGCATGAACAGGGGAAAAGAAAGAAATTTCCAGGGTATCAGGGTGAGACAACCTCCAGGAGTCGATTAATCCTCTAGAAGAGATTGCTTTGGAAAAAGACTTTTGCATTTTGTTAGGAATGTATCTGGTCTGAGATTTACGGTCCAGGAAAGGGTCCATTAATTGGTTACAGTCACCACCAACAATGAGGTCAACATTTGTGTGAGAGTATAAGAAGCTAGAAAAACCATTCCAAAAAGTAAGGTCTATACCAGTGGGACCATAAACATTGCGGAAGGATAAAGCAGACTTATTAACTATAAGATCTAAGTACAGCCATCTACCATTAGAATCCGAGATCTCATTGGTAAGTTGAACAGACAGTGACTTGTGGAACAAAATCACAACACCATTCTTATTGTTAACTGAAGGCAAACAAAATACTTCCCCCACCCACTGCTTACGTAAAAAAAGGGAAAGGTGCGTTTCCTGCAACAAAGCAACCTGACATTTCAATCTTGCAAAATGAGATAGAACTCTTTGCTTTTTTGCCGGGTTGCGAAGACCCTTGACATTGCAAGATATTACTCGAAGCCATTCATTTAAAAATTAGAAAGAAAAGTATGCATGGATATAGAGAAAAATGAGGAAGGAACAATGTACTCAAACCAAATATAGAAAGCATAAAAGAGGAAGGAGAAACAAATGCAGAAAGAGAAACAATCTTGAAGAAATGTACTATATAACTACCACAATCAAGAGAGAGAGTGTAGGTGAGATGCATAGAAAATAGAAAGGAGGAAGCAGAGTTCAAAGTAGAAAGCCGAGGGAACATGGAAAAAGAAAGGCGGAAGTAGGGAACGAATGCCATAAGAAAAGGAAAAGAGGAGGGAAGAGGAGGAAGAGAAGAAAAGAGGGATGGGAGATCAGAACTCCCTGGAGAAAAAGTAAGGAAAAGAAGGATGGCAAAAAACCAGAAGGCTTCAGCCATGCAAAAAAAGGGCATGGAAGACAATAACATGAGAGTGGGAGCAGCAAAGAACAAACAGCGCACAGCAATGAAGAAAGTCAATACAAGATCCCAATAACGTTGAAGACCGGATGGGAAAAGAAACAGAATACAAATGGATTGGAGACCAAACAAAACAAATAAAGGAGACTTACCAAACAAGTTAGAAAGGGAGGCAGCATACCGGAATGTACATAACAAACGACGAAGCAGCACAATGAAGGGTGAGTGGAGCCAAAACAATTGAAGGGGAGACCTAAAAAACAAGGTAAAGAGAACGAGAGGACATTACAATGAGGGCCAGCATGGAGACATTAAGAAGTGCTTTGTTCCATCGAATTTTCTTTATGATTGTCGATGAATTTCCGGAGATCAGCTGGGTCGTCAAAGCTAAAAGTTCTCTCCTTGTAGGTGACCTTGAAGAAGCAAGGGTGAATGAGGCCATATCTTGCATTCATGGATCTCAACGTAGGACGTAAGTCCAGAAATTCCATGCGACGCGCAGCTGTCAGCTTGGAAACATCTTGAGTAAAAAAAAGCTTGTTAGCCAGACCATAGCAGACCATAGCAACTGCTTGTGCTGTTTAGCAGAGTGAAGAACAGACATGAGGTCAGAGTAGAGGAGAAAATAAGCGATAATGCCTCTGGCTTTAGAAGAGGTGGATGAATTGTTTGGTCCAAGACGGTGCGCCCAATGAATATTCAAATCCAAGTGCTTAGGTATACCAGTAATAGGCAAAACTTGTGACTTTAAAAATTGGATGACGTCAGACCCCTCCGATTTCTCCAGAATGCCATAAATGCGTAGGTTGTTGCACCTATTGCGATTTTCCAAGTCCTCAGAGGATTTCTTGAGCATTTCCACTTCTTTAGTGAGGCTAGCAACCTTGGCAACAACGTCCTGGGCATCACTAATGTGTTGTTCCACATCCGAAACCCTCTTATCCAGATTGGACTATCTATCGTCCAGTCTCTGTAAAGTGGTGGTGGTATCCGTCATGAAGGGGCGAATGAGGCGTAACTCTTCCATGATGTCCTCAAGAGTTACGGGAAGCAGAGACTTAGAGGGAGAAGGAGGGTCCTTTTTGAGGCTTTTACCGGAGGAAGCAGAATCCTTGCGTGAAGCAGAAGTGTTAGTTGAGGCTTTTGAGTTGTGACCGTGCTCCATTGCAACGAAAGTAGAAAGGACCAATGTAGAAATAAGGAAAGGAAAAAATAAAAGAGCGAGCCACCAGAGTGCACAAAAGGGTGAGTTAGTCCAAAAAACAGCAGCAGTGCTAGGAAAGGCACAGAAAAAGAAGCTAGGCACTAAAAAATAGAACAACTGTAAAACAGCAGCAACTGTGCAATATAAACCACTAGGGGTACCTCAAAAGCCAATGACGCACAGTCAAAGGAGTAATACTGAAGTGAACACAGGGTTTGAGAACATCCTTGAATCAGCAGATTAGTGCAAAAAACGTGAAGTTGCAGCAGGGACTGAGAAACAGAGGCAATTTAAAAGACATAGTCAATGTAGAAGAAGAGGAAATCCTTGCAGAAGAAAGACGAGAAAAAGCGTTTTTGCGTTTTCCTACATGAAAACAGGCATGAAGAGCAAAAAAAAAGAATACCCAGCTGGTGGGGGGCATTTCCGACACCAGAATCCGCCATTTTTGAGGGAGAATGCTTGCAGAAAGAGAGTCCTTCGTGAGGAAAGCGCTGCCAAATTCGCGGAGCTCAAGTAGGAGCGGCCATTTTGACTGCCGCGTCGCGCGTTCTCTCCCATGCACCAATTTAAACATCAAAAATTCCCCTGTCAGTGAAGTGTCTGCAACATTTTGTTCCACCCTCTGCAGCATAAATGCCCAATATAGTTTTTTAGAGCCTCCTTGGTGGGTATTTGGGGTTCAGTAGGGTGGGGCTAAATATCCCGAAAGCCTAATGAAACTGAAAATTTTTTGGTCAAGGTCAACCATAGAATTCTTTTAAATCTATCTAACTTAATGATATCCTGTAAGGCAGCAAAGTATTGGGTGAGCTCTGTTGTAGCCCATAATAGCATGGACCATAGGGGGACATTAAGGGCTACTCCCCATGTCAAAAAATAAAAGGTGCAATGGTGTACTCGATGGAAGGGAGGTCAGTGATCTTAAAAAACTGTTATCCAATCGATCCAACACATAGACATCACCAAAGCCCCACGCCTCAGCACCATATAGTGCTGAGCCAAGGGCCTTGGGCTCATACACCTTTAGAGCTGGCGCTATTCCCTTAGCGAAAGAAGCCCAATGTTCTTTCAGGATGGCACCAATAGTCTGTCTGTTCTTCAAGCAAGCACTATTGATATGTGAACACCATAACATATTGGCTGACAATTTGATCCCTAGGTAATCAAACAAATCGACCCTCTCTAGGCCTTTATTCCTAGGATCAACTTTCTGTTAAAATGTTATGGTTGCTAAACAGCAGACATTTTGTTTTGGCTGCATTTATTTCTAAGCCACAAACATGATAAAAGGCAGCAAATTTGTTAGGAAGAATTTTCAGGCCACTCTGAGTTTTTGATATTTAAAGAGTGCCATCTGCAAATAGCAATATAGGGATCTTGGTATTAGCTATAACAGGGACATCCACTGAGCAGTCAAAAAGGTAGTCAACCAATCAATTTGGATACAAAGTGAATAGAGTGGGGAATAGTACACTCCCTTGTTGAACACCTTTCAGCACTGGCATCTTGTGCCCTGCTAACCCCATCTGAAGCAGGCAAAGAAATTCTTATGTAGCTTAATCAGTAGTGACAGAATATTGTGCAGCATACCCATCACCTTCAAAACCTGCCACAGCCTCAAGCATGGGACCAGGTCAAAGGCATATTTTAGACTGACAAAAGCAACAAATAAGTTGCCCCTGCCAATTAGAACAATCTTTCAAAGAAATTAGGATAAACCTAAACACCAAGTCTATCATAGAGGCTTTGGCTTTGAATCCTGCTTGAAGTGGGATTATAATATCCCAATCTAATATCCACATATGATTTTGTACCAGAAGCAAATGAGAATAGACTTTTTGGACTCAATTACTAAGGCTAATGAACCTTTAATTGACTGGTAAAGACTTCTCGCCCTCCTTTTATACTGGTATAACTTTGGCATCCTGCCAAGATACCGGAATAGATGTTACCGAACAATTACATTTGATAGAGCTAAATATAGTCAGCCCAGGCATCAGCATTGTAAGCAAACAAATAAAGAGGAATACCACCTGGACCTGGAGCCCTTCACCTCTTAAATGTAGACAGTGAGTCTATAACCGCCTCTTCAGTGAACAGGGAGAGGTAAAATACTGGAGGCTACTATACAACAGAGTAACTTTGGTGACAGGGACTCCTCATAGTACAGGGCAGCAAAATCAGTAACCCATTTTGAGGGTGGAACATGGTTTTGCAGTTCTTCCCCTCAGGGATGCGAATAGTCTCTGGATGAAAATGCTTCTGCTAACTCCTGCAATCTATTATTGTCCCACTCCTTCTCTGCATTCAATGTGATAGGTTTGTATTACTTTCTGACGGCTGCAATCATAGATGGCTTTTTCAACTTGATCGCCCTAGCTAGAGTGTGCCTCAGGTGCTTACACTCCCTGTTAAAGCATCCATTGTCTTTTCTTTCGGGGCTTCTTCTTATTTATAAAGTAAGTTGCAATAGTTTATGCAACAAAATAAATTCTAGGTGGTCCCCTTCCTTTTCCATACTCTTTGCCATGGTACTCAGAGTTGCCTGAACATCTTTGTTCATGTTTGACAAGATTTCCTGATTACCTGATGCCATTTGAGGCGACGTCTACCAGATAAATCTTCAGCATTGCGAGTACTAGATGGCCTTGCTGGTTCAATTGTTTACTTATCCAACAAAACGAGCAGCGTAAGACATAGAGGGTTATGGGCGCTCTCCACTCTTTCCTGTACTACCATGTCACCCTTCTCTGGACCACCATCTTAATTCAATGAGGATGTAATCAATTCGGATTTTGGACAAATGGTTAAAAGTGCATGCCCCCTTGGTATTGGATGTAGTACGACCATTAGTATCCCGACCCCCAATTCAATGGAGAGCGCTTAAAACTGAAGGGTGGCTTGGGTCCATCTTTTGATTCTTCCTCCTCAGCAGTGATTTTAATGTCATCCATGTCTAAGGGCTCAGATGTAGTATTACATTCCCCTGCAAGGATCAGATATGAACTTGAACGAGACTTAGCCAGATGAGCCTCTAGGGCTTGAATTTTCACCGAAGAGTGTCTACCCTTAACCCCATGTGCATGTATGTTGAAGACCATCCCAATACGGTCACTCGCCCTACTTACTTCAATGCCTAGTATGCCATACAATCAATTATTAATTGGCAAATCTTACAATTTAGAAAGGACTTCAGCCATATTGTTAGACCACCTATAGGTCTTCCAAACTTATTAGGCCTAGCTGGAAACTGGAATGAAAAGGACCCCACTTTATGTATAGATTCTATTGACCAAGTTTCTTGGAAGTGGCATATGTCATGCTTGTCAACGAATTCACCTCATGATGGCTGATTGATCTTGGCTTTGAGGCCAGCCACATTCTAGGAAACCACAAAGATCAAAGGTAAATCATGGTTTTTAATGGAGCTCTTGGGTAGGGACAAAATGCCTTCGGAATCAGTGAGTGTGACATCTGAGATTTCAAGAACTGGAGAATCATTACCAGTACAAAATAACTCTGGTATGCCAAACTTGTCAATTTGGGAGTGGGTAGATATGTTGTGATTATTTAAGCTGACCCAGTATGGTTTCTATGAGGGTGTGAAAAATCATCAAACTGAGTAACCAAACTTAACATGGGTGAGCCGGGCCCCAAAGCTGTTTCATAACCGCTCTTAGATCCAGAGGCTTGAGAGCCCTAAACGGGTCATCCTTAGGTGAAAGATTCAGCACTTCTTGGGGTAGCCCTATAATATTAATACTCACTGGGTACTTGGAACAGGGGGGACTCTTGGGGGAGTCCAAGATTATCATACAAAGCCTCTGCTAATCTGAACTGTAGCCAGGTCGCACTTCCCCATCAGCTGTCAATCGTTATCTTCCAAGCCAGATAGAACCTGAAACCTATTCCCATTTGGCAGCTGAGCTGCGTGTTGGTAGCAGCTGTGTGGTTGTATTTTATTGACTGTCTGGGCTTTTGGGGCTAAAGGTTTGTAAAAAATACCTCAGCGGAACAATGATTGTATGCCCTGGCTGAGCTAGATCTGTGTTTGACTTTTCACTTTACTAAACAGTTTGATCCTGTGCACACTAATTTATTGTCAAACACACAGCACAGCCTCACTCAATAATTCTTGGTCAGGCGGCTTTGTGGTGTTTCATTCACAACAGGGACTTTGATAGTATAGCGTTAAAAATAAATGCTAAATACTCCTAGTCCAACTTTAGAGTTTATGTATTTACTTATCGAGTTTTGTATAGCACAAACTTGATCTAAGGCATCAGAACACTTTACAGAGTTAGCACAGCAGCAGTTACACAAGTTCCATAAAAGGCAAATGAAAGCACATAGTAACCGCATAAAAAGTAGCGTATGATAGACAGCAGGATATGTGAATGATTTAGCAGTAATTACACGAGTTACATAAAAACTAAATAACATAATATAATATTATAACAGTATAAAAAGAGGTATATGATAAACAGTAGGATATGTGAATGATTTAGCAGCAAGGACACGAGTTACATAAAAAGAGTAAGTAGAAGTGCATAGTAGCTGCATAAAAATGAAGTATATACCGGACAATAGGATATGCAAATGATATAGTTCTGAGGTAGTTGCGGTAGGATGTTGGGTAGATGGGGAGAATAGAGACACAGCTTTTGCCCAAGGCAGTGGTACTGACATTTCTACGGAGTTTGTGGGGTAGGAGCATTAGGTTTTTATGAGTTTTCGAAAGGCCAGATAGTTGGTCTCAAGACGAATATGGAGGGGGAGATGGTTCCACAACCTGGCGACATTATAGGAAAAGAGACGCCCTCCACTTCATGATCTTTTGATTTTAGGGACTGCCACCAGATGTTTACTATCCGACCGCAAGGTCCTATGGGGCCGGTAGGGGGAGATGATGGAACGAATAATAGGCGGTCGCTTGGCTGACAATGCCTTGTGTGCAATGCACAGAGCCTTGAACGGGACTCTCTCCTGAATGGGAAGCCAGTGGAGGGTGGCAATGGCGGGCTTTGCTGATTGGCGACTGGGGATGTTCAGGAGCAGGAGCTGCGCCGTTTTGCACAGTCTGCAATTTTTTGGGTGGTGAAGCAAGGGGCTCCCAGGTAAAGGGCATTGGCATAATCAAGCCAGGAAAGAATTAAAGCTTGAACAATCAGTCTTCTGGTGGGAAAAGGCAACAGAAGGAGAATTTTCCATATCATCCTAAGAATCCCATAACAGCTAGCTTCAACCTTCGGTGCTTGTTCCCTAAAATCAAGATTACAATCAAGCCAAACACCCAGGCTTTAAATCTGTTCTTTGGGGGGGGAGGTGGATTTGGGCAAAAAAAGCTGGGCCAGGACAAGCCTACGTTCAGAGTGGGAGATTTGGCAGGTGAGGTGGCAAACACAGCAATTTCCACATGGGTATTGGCCCCCTACGTTTGCTAGGGATTGAGGACAGTGCTGTCTACGGTGGCCTGGGATTTCCTGGGGCGAGTAAACACTAGTCGGTTCCTTCAGGCTACCTGCATTTTAAATGAAAATAGGGGTTGGTTTCAGTTGAGTGTGCCCATATTAAGGATGTGTCAGTTTTTAAGGATGATTTTGGCCACTTTGTTTGAGGCTGAATTATATGTAGTCATGCATTTATTTATGTATTTATATAGCGCACTAATACTCGAAGGCGTCTAGGCGCTGACAACCTTATCTCCATCTGGCCATGAGTCATTGAGAGAAGAAAAAGTAATGATTAAATATTTGAGGACTGATAAAGCCAAGTCTTTAGGTTTTTCCTGAAAGATATCAGGTCAGGTGAGTTTTTCAGTGGAAGTGGCAATTGATTCCAAAGTCTGGTGGTGATGTGAAAAAATCTTTTCCCACCCCAGTTGGCGAGACGTACCTTGGGAACCTCAACCAGCCGTTGGGACGCTGATTCCAGTATTCTTGAGGGATTGTACCAACAGAAGTGGTTGATGAAATATGTGGGACCTTGCTTATTCAGCGCTCTGAAGGCAATACAAAGGGCCTTAAACTTGATTCTCTTGTCCACCGGAAACCAGTGGAGGGAATTTAGGGCCGTCTTTGCGGACTCGTATTTTGGAGGTTTGAAAAGCAGGCGAGCAGCGGAATTCTGCAAGACCTGCAGTTTAGTAAGAAGGGCTTTATTCAAAGCAGTCAGGAGGCCGTTGCAGTAGTCCAGCCTAGACAACACTAGTACAGAGACTACGGTTTTCTGAAGGTCAGATGGTAAAAACCAGAAGATTTTTCTTAAGATTTTTAAGATGAGCCATATGGGTGATATAATAGCATTCACATGACCAGAAAGCATGTGAGCGGGCTGGAGTGGGATGGTGTTGTCCTCTCTTTAGTTGTCCTCAACTAGGGCCTCTCTAGTTTGGTTCCGTGCTCGCTTTCTCGTGGTTCGGATAATCCTATCTGGTTATCCTAGATGGCTAAGTTTGGTGGCCAGGTCAGCGGACTGTGCCTGGTAGTCTTGCGTTTTGATGCAGTTTCTTCTTATATGGAAGAACTGACCATAGGAAAAATGTTCCCTAAGCGGGCGAGAGAGGAAACTCTCGAAGTTATGGAGAGTGTTCCTAGCCTTAGGCTGGTAGTATGTCATGGTCTGCAGTGATCCTTGTTTGGCTTCGATTTTAAGATCCAAAAAGGCCAAATTAGTTGCGCTTGCCTAGCTGGTAAATCTCAGCTATGGATCCCGGCTGTTGAGCCACAATAAGAGGTGGCTAGTGAGTCTTCTGTCCCCGTCCAAATCATTAGAATGTCATTGATGTAACAATGCCAGAACTTGATGTGAGAACAAAATGAGTTGTGAGGGGGAAAGGATGTGTGTGATATCAAAATGGTACACATACAAACCAGCCACACTCAGGGCAAATGTGCTGCCCATGGATGTTCTTTTGGTTTGGAGGAAGTAATCCCCCTCAAATTTGAAGTAATTTTCTTTGAGGGCAAGTGTGGCACCTTGTAGGATGCAATCACTGGGGTGGTATATTTCCATGTGGTGCCTTCCAACATTTGTTCAAGGACACATAGTGTGTCATCCTGTGGTAAGCTGGTATAAAGGCTTTCTATGTCTAATCCTATCAGGAGTTGTTTATTAGGGTCAAAACTCATGTTCTGAATAAGGTTGAGTAGGTGTTTGGTGTCCTTGATATAGGTATAGGATTTTTGTACCAGGGGGTTAAGGTAGAAATCACAAAAGTGTGATAGAGGCTACAACTGGCAGTTTATTCCAGACACTATGATGTGTCTTGGGGAGGCCTGGTCTCCTTGTGGAATTTTTGGCACTGTATAAAAGTACGGTGTTTTAACTTTTTTAGCGCACAAGTATTCTGCTTCTTGTTTCGAAATGTGGTTCCTGGTTTTTGCTACTTCAACTAGGGAGGCAATGGTATTTCTGTGTCTCTCTGTGGGGTCTTCCCTGACTCGTTTGTAGTTCCTCTCGTCAATGAGGAATTGTCGACATTCGTTGGTGTAATCAGTCTTATCCTGTATACTTATGCCGCCCTCCTTGTCTGCGGGTTTTATGACAATGTTGGTATTGCTCTGGAGATTACGCACTGCCTCTCTTTGGCAGTGAAGTTGTTGTAGGAGCTGGGTTCTGCGATCTCCTCTATCTGGTTGTAGACCGCTTGTTCGAATGTTGCTATCTCCCCGGGAAGGTAAGAAGGGGGAGGGCAAAAAGTGGACTTCAATTTCAGGCCAGTTTCATGGGTAATTTAATTGGTATTTGGGGCTTGTTCTCTAGGTGTCTGTTTTTCAAAGAAAGCCTTGAGCTTGATTTTCCTAAAGAACTGAGCCAGCTCTATGTGTAGCTGGAACTTATCAAGTCTTATCGTTGGCGCAAAGGAAAGTCCTTTGTTGAGTGTCGTCTCCTCCGAAGGCGCCAGGGGGGTCGTTGATAGGTTGTAAACCAGGGAAGGCGTCTCATGAATACCGTTTCATACCTCAGGGTGCTTGTCCTGGTTGTGGTTCCTTGGACTTGCTCCTTGTATTCGCACCCACAGAGCCTGTTTTCTCTGCCCAGTGTACCTGCTACTGGTCTCTTTTCCTTACTCTTGATCTCAGTCCTCTCCCCAAAAAAGCCGGTGGTCTTTTGTTTTGTGAGAAGTCGGTCTGGGGTCCCGGGAGGTATGGGGGCCAACCTAGGAAGGGGTTCTGGGGTGGGTGGTTGTACATGATGACAGGGTAGTTCTGGCCCTTTGGGGGTATGCGTCCCATGGTTGTTGCCTTCTGTATCCTTTTCCTTTGCCTCTTGTTCTGTGGGTGCTTCCTGAACTAAAGCCGCTGGAGATGGATGTGTCGTCTCCTGAAGCCTCTGATGGTGAGCGATGTAGTTATCATCGGCATTGGGGTAGACTTTGATGTAAGAGAACCTCTTGAGGTCCTTCTGAAACTTGGAGATCTTCGACTGAGTCAAATATTCTTTGTAGTCAGTCATTTCTTTGTTAGTTTCATCCAGTCTTTTCTTGAAGGATGTGATGGTTGTCTTGAACTGGTTTTCAGTGGCTTGAATCTCGTGAGCATGCCATTCAACAGTCTCTTGGCAGTCTTAATAATTAAGACTAGCCAGTCCCTTGTGCAATGCCATGCTATTTGTACCCAGTCCTTCCTGAAGGAAGGATCCTCCAAGAAGATCCTGGGGGCATTTGTCACAAGTAGGCCTTTTGGCGCTGTGTTACTGCGCAGGTACTCGGTCAGGGTCACACCATGGAGAATGGTGCGAATCCTGTTCCTTTTCTGTTCAGTAAGTCTGTCCCAGTCAGTGGTCTGTGCAATTGTCTGGGATATATTGAAGTCGGCCAGTAAAGGGGGGCCAGCGAGGATTTCGTTAATGTCGTCCTCTGTGAAAGTGAGTCCGGGATTCTCCGCCAAGATGTTTGGCAGATGTATGTAATGGGTGTGGGTGCTCTCACAGCTGTGCGCTGCCTGTAACAATACAATCAAGGGAGAGAGAGAGGAAAAAGTGTGGACTAGTTCACTTACCCATGTACTGTAGATAAATATCAATGAGAACTAGCTATTGCGTGGAAGCTAGAAACCTGTGTTTTTTCTCCCAGACATTGGTTTGTTTTTTATGAAGACCCTCACCCACCAACCTACTTGGTGGCATGCTTCATCATCGGGTCCCACTCCAGGTGCCGAGTGCACCTCGGGTGTGCTTCGATGCCTGACTACAGCGGAGTGGGTTTTGTAAAGTGAGAGTGCTGTGAAGTGAGTAAGTGTGGGTTTAAAAACTGTCCAATGGGTCCCGAAAGATTAGAGAAGTTTAATGATGGGCCCTTGGCAGTGTTAAAAAGAGAGGGCAGATATGTGTGGAGATTAGATTATGTATTTAATATCCTGTGATATCTACAGGTTTCACCCAGATTATTAAGTATACTGGCTTTCGTCAGGACCTATGAGTGTAAAAAAATTATAGTGAAGGTGTAGTGTGGTTTGTTAGACCAATATGTGTAGCAAGCGCTAAGGTATGTTTATTTGAGAGAGGAGGCATTCCTCAAGTTTCTCAATTCCTGTAGGGGAGGAAAGGACAAACAAAAACACACAGACATAAATATTTAAAAGGTAATGGCTTTCTTTTTCCCGCTTTACATGAGCACCAGTTACGTTACAGATGAATAAATAAATTTTTGTTGTGGCCGGGGAGATTAAGTCATTTGCCCAGAATCACCGGATGTTGACCGTCACTGCCGAGACTCAAACCTGGTTCCATAGCTTTGAGGTCAACCGCTTTAGCCGTAAGGACATATCCATCTGAAAGCTTGTGTAGTGAAATAAAAAGTGTAAAAAATACTGTAATCTGCTATAAAAATGCAACTTGAATTGGTCAGTGGCTATGAAATGTAGTAGATAACAGACATTACAGCAACGCAGGAGCCTCAATATGTTGTATCTTCATAGTACGAGATGCTGGAAAACACAGGACAAGGTGCTATTTTGCAGATAAAAACTGTATTCACCAAACCAACAGAAGGCCATGTCAAATTGAATCCTGGTAAGCTCTAACCCGAGAAAGATAGGGGATACCAAATAGTATAGCTCTTATGAGGCAATATATTGGGAATCCTCTAAAGGAACCAGATGAGAAGGCTTGCAGAATTAAAACACAAATGTGAAAATGTACTATAGTCTGCTATCAAATAAAAGGCAACTTCAAGTGGTCAATTGCTACATGATAACACATGAAATGTAGGGGATACAAGATATTACAGCAATGTGTGAAATGTAATACTTGGTATCCCCAAAGTAAATGATGTTGGAAAGGTAAAGGGAAGGTGCTATTTGGCATAGAAATAATGTGCTCACCCATTCATCATAACCCCATGTCATATTAAATCCGGGTAGGTTGTACTCCAAAAAATACAGGGATACCAAATATTATAGGCGATAGAGGCCATTATATTTCGTATCCCCTAAGGGAACCAGATGTTAAATCTTGTGGAATGATGTAACACATTTGAAAAGATACTGTAGTCTGCTAACAAATAAAAGGCATCTTCAACTGGTGAATGTCTAAAGGGTAGCCCATGAAATGTATGGAATACTCGATATTACTGCAATGCATGAGCCATAATATTTAGTATCTCCATAGTAAATGAGGTTGGAAAGCAAAACGAAGGGTGAAGTTTGACAAAGAAATGCTGTGTTTACCCATCCAACATCAGACCATGTCTAATTAAATCCTGGTAAGTTCTAACCCGAGAAACACAGAGGATACCAAATATTGTAGCTGTATAGGCCAAAACATATGGTGTCCCCAAAGGGGACCGGATGATAAATGTTGTGGAATGATATAAAAAATATGAAAAGTTACTGTAGTCTGCTGTCAAATGAATGGATACTTCAACTGGTCAATAGCTGAAGAGTAACTCATAAAACGTAGGGGATACAAGATATTATAGCAATATGTGAGCCATAATATCTGGTATCCTCATAATAAATAAATGAGGTTGGAAAGCAAAAGGAAGGGTGCTATTTGGCATAGAAATACTGGGCTCAACTATATAATGTAAGTCCATGCCAAATCAAATCATGGTAAGTTCTAACCCAAGAAAAACAGGGGATACCAAATATTATAGTCGGTATACGTCATTATATATGGTATCCCCTAAGAGAACCGGACGTACAATCTTGTGGAATGATGTAGAAAATGTGAAAAGATACTGTAGTCTATAATCAAAGAAGAGACAACTTCAAGTAGTCAATGTCTAAAGGGTAACCTATGAATTGTAGGGGATAAAAGATATTACAGCAATGCGTGAGCCATAATATTTGGTATCCCCATTGTAAACGATGTTGGAAAGAAAATGGAAGGGTGCTATTTGGTCTAGAAATACTGGGTTCACCTATCTAAAATAAGACCATGCCAAATCAAATCCTGGTAAGTACTAACCCAAGAAACACAGGCGATACTAAATATTATAGCCGGTATAGGTCATTGTATATGGTATCCCCTAAGAGAACCCGACGTACAATCTTGTGGACTAATGTAAAAATGTAAATAGTTTCTGTAGTCGGCGTTCAAATAAAATTCAACATCAAATGCTCAATGGCTAAAGGGGAACCCATGAAAAGTAGGGGATACGACCTATTACAGCAATGCGTGAGCCATAATATTTGGTATCCCCATTGTAAACGATGTTGGAAAGTAAAAGGAAGGGTGCTCTTTGGCATTGAAATATTGTGCTCACCCGTCAAACATAAGACCATGCCAAATTGAATACTGGTAAGTTCTAACCCCAGAGACACAGGGGATACCAAATATTATAGCCGGTATAGGACATTATATATGGTATCCACATAGAGAACCTGACGTACAATCTTGTGGAATGATGAAAAATTGTGAAAGGTTACTGTAGTCTGCTATCAAGTAAAAGGCAACTTCAAGTAGTCAATGGCTAAAGGGTAACCTATGAAAGGTAGGTGATACGAGATCTTACAGCAAAGCGTGAGCCATAATATTTAGTATCTCCCAAGGGAACCGGATATAAAATCTTGTGGAATGATGACAAACATCAGAAAAGATACTGTAGCCTACTATCAAATAAAAGAAAACTTCAAGTGGTCAATGGCTAAAGAGTAACCCATTAAACGTAGGGGATACCAGATATTATAGCAATGCGTGAGCCATAATATTTGGTATCCCGATAGTAAACTGTGTTGGAAAGCAAAAGGAAGGTCGCTATTTGCCAAGGAAAAACAGTGCTCACCCATCCAACATAAGACCATATCAATTTGAATACTGGTAAGTACTAACACCAGAAACACAGGGGATGCCAAACATATAGCCGGTAAAGGCCATTATATATGGTATCCCCTAAGGGGACCAGATGTAAATCTTATGGGATTCATGTACGAAATCTGAAAAAATACTGTAATCTGCTTTACAATAAAAGGCAACTTCAACTGGTGAACGGCTAAAGGGTAACCAATAAAACATAGTGGATACGAGATATTACATCAATGCGTGAGCCATAATATTTGGTATCCCCATTGTAAACGATGTTGGAAAGCAAAAGGAAGGCCACTATTTGGCATATAAATACTGGGCTCACCCAAGCAAAATAAGACTATGTCAAATTGAATCCTGGTAATTCTAACCCAAGAAATTCAGGGGATACTAAGTATTATAGGTGGTATGGGCCGTTATATAGGGAACCAGAAGTACAATCTTGTGGAATGATGTAAACAATGTTAAAAGATACTGTAGTCTGTTATCAAATAAAAGACAATTTCAAGTGGCCAATGGCTAAATACTGATAGAGAGTGCAGGTCACCCGACTAGGTTTTACCATATTCACCTGGGCCAATAAAACAACATATGATGAGTTTTAATCAGGTAACCTGTGCACTTACTCTAATCAGTGATTGAAAAATTTCATTTAGGACCTATACCATTGACTTACCAATCCTTGTTATCGGTACCTAAAGTCCTAAGGGATCAAAGGAATTAGACTAATAGGTAAAATAATAACATTTGCACTCGTATAGTAACCACAAACTTGGGAAATGTTTAAACTCTTTATCTAAATTTCTTAAATGTCTTAAACCAAATATTAAACATCAGAAATCTTCCAATCAGGAAAATAATGATTAGAATGAAAATATGCAGAGATTTTATAAAGCAGTCCTTACACATTTGACATTAGGGTGGGAAGAGAGAAGGAAACAGTACAATGACATACCCACATAGAATATTTACCTAGAATGGTATGTAGACCAACCCTGGCCACGGATCAGTCAAAGGATAGAACCCAAAGTGCAAGTGCCAGCGAGACAACAGGTGCCAACCAGAAATCAGGACAGGTGCAGCCAAATTTGGATCAGGACAGGTCCACCACAGGCTAAGACCGGCACCCACGGATAAAGTTGCTACGCCAGCACTACAACCCTCTCTGCAGCTAACAGCCTTACCCCGATTGGGTTATCAAATCTTCAGTCAGAGTGCTTCGCCAGCACCCTGGCTCCCAAACCCCGATTGGGTTATCGAATTTTCTGACAGAGTGCTCCGCCAGCACCTCTGCTCTTGCTCACCTATTGAGTGCGTTGGGTCAGTGACAGGTCAGCTATTCGGACAAGTCGGACAAATTTGCGAACTAAGCCTACTCTAGTTATACTATTTACCAGGACAGTGTACCACCCCTCAATGTTGCAAGTGTAAGGATCCCCAATTTTGATTGGACAAGAGACGGAGAGAGATCATCACACCATACTAAAACGAAACTTTTACTTCTGAATATACTATTAACGTTACCGCCCATCAAATTAAATTTTCCCATGCATCTTTATTCCACCCAACAATGGATGTTCTTATAGAAATACGATGTTAACAATATGTTCTTCCGCTTGGGGTCAGCAGGTTAGATTCCGAGTCGCATCTTCTAGTGTGCTTGACATGGTTTCAATGTCAAATGACTTCAGCTTCTTCTGGAGTTTGACATGCGCAGTGTGTGTTTTCAAGATGGAGTAAAGCTGGTAAAGGCCATTATATATGGTATTCCCTAAGGGAAGCAGATGTAAATCTTGTGGGATTCATGTAAGAAATCTGAAAAGATACTGTAATTTGCTATACAATAAAAGGCAACTTCAACTGGTGAACGGCTAAAGGGTAACCAATGAAACATAGGAGATACAAGATATTACAGGAATGCGTGAGCAATAATATTTGGTATCCTCATTGTAAACAATGTTGAAAAGCAAAAGGAATGCCACTATTTGGCACAGAAGTACTGTGCTTACCCATCCAACATAAAGTCTATGTCAAATTGAATCCTTATAAGTTCTAACCCAAGAAACATGGGGGATACGAAATATTATAGGCGGTATGGACAATTATATACGGTATCCCCTAAGGGAACCAGACGTAAAGTCTTGTGGAATGATGTAACAAATATGAGAAGATACTGTAGTCTGTTATCAAATAAAATACAACTTCAAGTGGCCAATGGCTAAAGGGTGACCCATGAAACGAAGGGGATACAAGATATTACAGCAATGCGTGAGCCATAATATTTGGTATCCCCATTGAAAACGATGTGGGAAAGCAAAAGCAGGCCGCTATTTGGCATAGAAGTACTGTGCTAACCCATCCAACATATGACTATATCAATTTGAATACTGGTAAGTTCTAACCCATGAAACAGAAGGGATACCAAATATTATAGGCGGTAATGGCCATTATATATGGTATCCCCTAAGGGAACCAGAAGTACAATCTTGTGGAATGATGTAAAAAATTTGAAAAGTCACTGAAGTCAGCTATCAAGTAAAAGGCGACTTCAAGTGGTCAATGGGTAAAGGGTAACCCATGAAACATAGGGGATACAAGATGTTACAGCAATGTGTGAGCAATAATATTTAGTATCCCCTAAGGAAAACAGATGTAAAATGTTGGGGAATGATGTAAAACATCTGAATAGATACTGTAGCCTGCTATCAAATAAAAGACAACTTCAAGTGGCCAATGACTAAAGGGTAACCCATTAAACGTAGGGGATACGAGATATTACAGCAATGTGTGGGCCATAATATTTGGTATGCCCATAGTAAACGATGTTGGAAAGCAAAAGAAAGGCCGCTATTTGGTATAGAAGTACTGTGCTCACCCATCCAACATATGACCATTTCAATTTGAATACTGGTAAGTTCTAACCCCAGAAACACAGGGGAAACCATATATTATAGCCGGTATAGGCCATTATAATGTATCTCCTAAGGGAACCGGACATACAATCTTGTGGAACAATGTAAAAAACGTGAAAAGTTACTGTAGTCTGCTATCAAGTAAAAGTCAACTTCAAGCGACCGATGGCTAAAGGGTAACCCATTAAACATAGGGGATACGTGATATTACAGCAATGCGTGAGTCTTAGACATTTGGTATCCCCATAGTAAACGATGTTAGAAAGCAAAAGGAAGGGTGTTTTTTTGGCTTAGAAGTACTGTACTCACCCATCCAACATAAGGCCATGTCAATTTGAAAATTGGTAAGCTCTAACCCCAGAAACACAAGTGATACCTGATATTATAGGAGTTATAGGCTGTTATATATTGTATCCCATAAGGGAATCAGAGGTAAAATCTTGAAGATGGTGTAAAAAATGTAAAAAGTTACTGTAGACCGCTATCAAGTAAAACGCAACTTCAAGTGGTCAATGGCTAAAGGCTAACCCATGAAACGTAGGGGATAGGAGATATTCAAGCAATGCGTGAGTCATACTATTTGGTATCCCCATAGTAAACAATGTTGTAAAGCAAAAGGAAGGCCACTATTCGCCATAGAAGTACTGTGCTCACCCATCTAACATAAGACTATGCCAAATTGAATCCTGGTAAGTTCTAACCCAAATGTATGTATACCCAAGAAACAAAGGGGATACCAAATATTATAGGAGGTATGGGCCATTATATATGGTATCCCTTAAGGGAATCAGATGTAAAATCTAGTGGGATTGATGTAAAAAATCTGAAAAGATACTGTAATCTGCTGTAAAATAAAAGGTAGTACAAACAAAGCACTGTTAATAAGGCCGGGGGTCTATAGCGATGCGTGGTCTGAGAGGTGCCGACAGCCCCACTCACTCTATGCCTGCAGGTGAGCACACAATGTGCAGTAACACGAAAACATAATTTTGCCCACCATTTGCTGGGTCACTGGCCAATCATCATCTAATCGCTGACTTTGTGGAATTGAGTTAGCCGGTGCCATGCAGGTGGTGCCAGTTTTTGAAATACAATAGGGCAAGTCGCCACCCCCTGGAGTCATCATCACTCTCAGTCTGAGCAAGGGGCAGAGCACTGCAGGGTAGTCTCAGGGGGATTAACACTCTCCAGAAAGGATGTAGTTGTAAGAGTCTGTTTCAGTTAACCATGGCATGTCACATGGCTTGGTTCCGGAGGCTCTTCTTTATTTTGCACTGCAGCCAGAGTCTGAGGCTGCCCTATGCTGTGTGTCATCAGGCTGCCGTGCAACGCTCTATGCTTCACGCGTCACACGCTGACCTCCCGCTTTCATTTTTATGTTGGAAGCGCCACTGCGGGAGATGCAGAAGACGCGAGGAAGGAACAGCCAGGAGGCTGCAACACGAGGAAAGAATAGCCAGGAGGCTGCAACGCCGGTATTTATTTATCGTCTGGGGAGGTGAATAGGGCGAAATTAAAAGAGCGCTCATACCCCCCTTCCCTCCCCCCCAAGGCATTGAGATTTTTACCCATTGCGCAAAGTGGGCATTTGGCCGGGTGAAGTCCCGGAAGGGGGAAAAGAAAGCGCGCAGTCACTGGCACCCCTGGAGGGGGAAAGGAAAGAGCCAGTATGAAGAATGTTTGAGGTATATCATCCGAGGACGGAGACAAGTACGACAAGTATGGATAGCAAGGAATAACCCCTGAAAGTAGGTAACACTGACTTCTAACAGCAGAGATAAGTGATTTTGGAGAGAAATAAAATCCTCATTAACCTGATTCTGTGAATATTGAGCTAGTTACTGGTGAACTGTTTTGGATTATGATATAGTGGAGGGTATAATCTGTCCTCAGAAGTATTGGAGGAACTAAGGATTCACTCTGAACAAAGTGGTGGAGTACTAGTAGCTCAGACCTAATTTCAGTGATACTTATATATTTACCCCGCTCGCTACCATCGTTTAATTCACTCATTTACACCTGTTTTTCTCCCACAACGGTGTATATCATTTGATACAGTAGAAGGAATCTCTAGATGGCTCCAAAGAAGGCAAACACAAGTAAAATAAGAAAAGACATTACTATTCCAAATAACAATTTAATGGAGCATAACATGTCTCTTGTAGGAAGTATGGACTGCCGGGATGAGAATGTTAAGAATGTGCAAATTAAGACTACTAAGAAAAAATCGACACTCGAAAATCACAAGGTAGTGGAAAAGGGGGAAGTCTTGTGACAAAACCAATTAAAGATTTTGTAGGTAAACATTTTAAGAAGATACCTACATCCCAAAAAATCCAAGCCCAGGATAAGGATCAACCTATGATGCAGGAAGTTAGCATTCACTGTGTTTCAAGTTTAGAAGATTCCCGGGTTGAGCATAGCATTAGTAGCCACATTTACATTAATCTGAAACCAAGGCTTTCCTCGTCACCAAGGATATTTTCTATGACCGGTGCCGTCGAAGAATAGTGTGAGGGCAATGCCTCAAGAGTCCTGCAAGCCCAGAAAGATATAATGGACTCGGAAATAAGGTCTAGACTAGAGGAAACCTTGGGACAATCGATAGTCCAAGGTCCCAAGTGTACATAAGAATTAGAGCGTAACAGTACACTGGGGCTGGACATTTCACCAACTTCTTCAGCTTCAATGTTGGATATAATGTTATTGATGCAAAAAACCCTGCAAGGTCTGCTAGAAGTGACATTGTCTAATAGTGAAACATTAAACTCCCATGAAATGTACTTAAAACAAACCGTAAGAGAATTACAAGGCATCAGAGGTTTAATGCCATCAGTGGTTAGACCTGTACTTGACAGTTCATCTCAAGCTGGAGATGGGGAACCAGGGCAAATGAATAACTGTCATGTTGTCTATATCTCCAGATGTCCAATGTTAATCAGGAGGCAGGGGGAACACCCTTGGTATAGGGGAACTAGCTTAAGGTTTTGTTCAAAAAGACAAACCTATCAAAAGGGGAAACAAAAGGGCCTAAAGAAAGGTGGGGAGAGGGGGACGAATCCCTGTGAATTAGTTCATGAAAGAGGGACCCCCTTCTCAATAAGTGGTCAATTAGGGTGATAGAGAGTCCCCAAACGGTGATACAAAATGGATATACTTTGAACCCTCTGAAGTAGAGAAGGGGAGGAAAAAGTTAAGAAAGATTATCCCACTTAATCGTTCAAAACTCCTTTTTGCTTTCTCAAAATGCCCTAGTCCGAAATAAATTGAGACAAAAGACTTGAGACAGGTAGGATTCAGCTTAAATAATAAAGGCACAGAAATTACAAATGTCGAAGTTCACTCAGGGCTGGTAAAAACGGCAATTTTAAAAGCCGAAAAAGAAATGTTGAAGGAAGGAATAAGATTAACAACAGAAATTGAATTGGACAGAGAAAACCAACCAGACAGTGCCTTTCTGAATTGCCATGCGGGTTTGGGGAAAGGTAGGCAAGAACGATAGCAGGGCCTCGTGGGGAAAGAGCTAATATTAATATAGTGGTAGAGAACACTGGGCTAAGAAATAACTGGGGAAATTGGAGTTCAGTAGAAAGCCCCATAAATACACCCGTATGTGGCATGAACGAGTCTGGTAGCCTTAGTGATAATGATTAGGGAAGTGGGTTGTCGCATAGGACAAAAGTTATTTCATGGAATATAAATGGGCTGATAGGGCAAACAAAGTTTGAGAGCATAAAGTCTGTCTCCCAGCAGGCAGATATTATTTGCCTGCAGGAAACTCGGCTAAGCAACAGCACCCAGGCATTCGAAGGATTTGTGCAACATCATAAACCAGCTAGTAAAAAAAGATGTGGTCGTCCTTCCGGTGGGATTATGACACTTGTGTCTACTAGAATGGCAAAAAAGTGAAGTCTATAACTACAATTTGTAAATGGGTGTTGGTTAGTGAACTAACACTCCGCGTCTCTGAAATGCCAAATGAACGACTGATTCTGGTGAATATATACATACAATGGGGCTCTCAAGAGGAGTATGAAAAAGAAATGGCTCTGTTTAAGGAGGAAATGAACTCGGTGTGTGATGGGAATGATCTGCTAATTATTATGGGGGATTTCAACCACAAATTAAACCCTCAGTAGCAGATTTACAATAACTGGTGCATCCCCAGGGATGGGCCAGTTAATGTGCGCCACAGCTCCGCCACCCATGGTGCGCCGCATTTATAATGCAGCACACCATGGGGCAAAAACTGCACAGATGCATGGCGCATCTGTGTCATAAAGGCGGCGCATTGCTGGAGTTGCGTCGCAAGCGCGACACAGCTCGAGCAATGCTCTGGTTAGCCCTATCTGTCCAATGCTGCGTCAAGCCTTATGCCTGCTTCAAGCAGGCGCAGGGTTTTGACGCAGCATTGGCCTATAAGTGCCTGCGTGAAATCTTGTAGATTTCACGCAGGCACTTTTGCGAGGCGCACCTGCCCCCGAACGCCCACCCTGCGCCGGAACGCCCACATGTGGCGCAGGGCTTTACAACGTGACGCATCTGCCTAGATGCGTCACGTTGTAAATGGGTTGCAGGGATGCACCACGTTTACGCCGCTGTTGCGTGACGCAACGGGGGCGTAAACGTGGCGCAAGTCCGACATAAATCTGTCCCTGAAATACTAGATCCCTGGCTAAAAGAAACTGTAAAAGCATTTGAGTTAATGCCAGCACTATTCACCACTTGTATTACATCTAAACAAGATGAAGCCTTAGGGAAATTCTTGGGTTCATAGGGGCTAATTAGTTTAAATGGTAGGGTAGATTCTGATCGCCGGCAAAGCAGACGTTTAGAAAAGGAAATCAACACTGCCCCCATAGACTATGTGTTTGTGAACGCATGGAACTTTGATAGGGTAAAAGAATTCATGGTAACCCAGCGAGCGGAAAGTGACCATAATGCCCTATATTACGAATTAACGAGGGGGCCTTTAAAATGTAGTGAAAGAGTTCTTCCACAGACTATGTCATATACAAAACGTCTGTCTACAAAACTAACAGATGAATGTCTAGCTACATTAGCAAGCTTCCAACAGAATGTAACCTTGAAGGAAGTTACTGATCGGAAGGTTTCATGGTTTGAGGATAAAATTAAGCAGATTGTACATTGTCTTAGAGTTGACCTGAAAAGGAAGGAAACGGAAGTTAAAAACAAAAGAACACCTCTTAGAAAGCAAGCTAGTTGGTTCGACTAAGAAGTGAATTGTTAAAGAAAAATGTTGGGAGAATTTACTGGAAACAATAGAAACAAAACATGTGAAAGCGTTCTGGAAGTTGATCCAGGATAATTTGCCTGCTGTGATAATAAAAACTCAGCTAGACTGGTGGGCACAATTCCTTTCCAAGATGTTTTTAGCTGTTTTGGAGTCAGGGACTATTCCAAAATCCTGGAGGGGGGCCGTTATTAGGCCTCTGCACAAGAAAGGTGATAGGAACGATCCTAAGAACTATAGATTAATTAATCTGCTAGATATTGGAGTAAAAGTATTTTCGATAATAATTTTGGGCAGATTAAAAGACTGGGTGGATTCAGATTCGATTGTACCGGTTGAACAAGGAAGCTTCAAAGAGGGGCACTCAACTATAGATCATTGTTTTGCCCTATGGGCATTAGCACGTAAATCTATGGAACAGCAGGGCAGATTGTACTGCTGCTTTGTTGATTTCCGTGCAGCTTTCGACCTTGTGGATAGGGAGTGCCTTTGGAAAACACTAAGAAGTTATAATATTCCAAAGGGGCTCCTAGCAATAATTCAAGTGTTGCATGAACAGAACTGGGCAAAGGCCATTAAAGATATAAGAGGGTGTTTGACTCTGGAAATAGCTATAAATAACGGCCTTAGACAGGGTTGCGTTTTAGCCCCCCTTCTATTTTCGATATTTCTCGCAGACCTACCATCTTCCTTGATGACCGATAGAAGTGCAAGCCTAAAAGTTAGTGGGAAGCATGTATCCTGTTTGCTGTATGCAGACGACTTAGTAATATTAGACCAAACGGAGTTGGGTCAGCAGAGAAAGTTAAATGTGTTTAATACATACTGTGCATCTAAACACCTTACAGTGAATATGGATAAAACAAAAATTCTGTGCTTCGGTAAGAGAAATCAAAAATTTTATTGGACTTTGGGGCAAACGAAATTAGAAATTGTTAACCATTATAAATATTTTGGGATATGGTTTGACAAGTCCCTAAAATGGACTACGCACCTGGAGGCCCAGAAAGTTTAAGCCCTAGCTTCAGTTTGCGGGCTGAAAATTGTTGAAGGCATTCAATGCAATGATCCCCACAAATGCAATATGGTGCAGAAATACTTTGCTTAGGAGGGAAAAGTACCTGGAACAGAGAAAAGGGGAAATGTTTAAAAGCACTATTGTCACTACTACCTAGCTCATCAATGTTACAGTCAATTAGGTTAGAGCTTAGATTTGTTAAGGTTCTGGAAACGGCTGGGAACAGGAGAAGAGTTGAAAGTGTCACTTTGGTGTATGGAGGAGATTCAGAAGAGTGAACTTAGGTGGGCGAATGTAATAAGAAAGAAACTGTACTCCATCTGTGACAATTTAAAAGTGGAAATGGTCTCGCAGTCCCTGTATATTGCAGAATCAAAGAGTGAGCTTAAACTCCTAGGGAAGGAATTGTCCAAATCAAACGATATGGAATATCTGTTAAAAAAAGAGTCTGTGCAACCCTTGATAAATAGCTGGAGGAAAGAAAATTGGTATCCCTACTTAGACACCCTGCCAAATCTGGGGCTTAGGGTGGAACTTTTAAGGGTGAGAACTGGGATTAACCCAGCTCGGTCAAATGACAAAATAAAAAAGGAATTGTTGGGGTCAGAGGGTAGATGCACATGCAGGATTGGTACGAAATGTAATTGCTTGCATATATTATTAGACTGTCAAAATTTAGTAGCCCAGTGAAAACAGTTTTTACGACCCATATTTGTAAAATATAGCATTGGGTCCCGTCTGCAAGCAATTGAGCTCCTCACAGACATGTATCCCCTTGATATCGCCATTGCGGTGGCAAAGTTTATCCAGGCTGTTAAAAAGTTGTTCATAGAATAGGAAATGGAGAATCAGATTGAGTAATGAGGAATAGAGAATTAAGTTTTATTCTTTTAATATCTTAAAACAGATTTTAGTGAAGCTGATCTACCCTTAGGATGTTTGAATGTATTTTATTTGTTGTATGAAATTGTTTTTAATATAACCATGGTGGAGGATATGGAACTTCATAGTCCTTAAGGGAACGTGATGCGATTTTAGTAATTATTTTAAGAATTTTAAAATAAATGTGTATTCTTTGCGGTTTAAAGATCAATGATCTAAATAAACTTAAATTTTGACTTGACTTGACCTATGATGTGTGATGACAATTTGTGTTCATTATTGGTAGTGAAGAAGCTCAACTAAACACAAAAGAAGGTCCCAGGGGAATGTTTCAAGACCCTGACTGCTAAACCCCCTGACTAGAAATGACACCAACAACAATTAGCAGTGAGTCAGGATAAAGGCCAATCTAAACATGTACCCAAACAAAAGACAGAAAAGGAAAAGTTAGCAATTGGAACGAGTTCCCATCAGTCCACCATCGAGACCGCCCTTCATCATCTGGGATCTCTTGTACAAATCAAGGTATTGAGGAAACCACTGCTGACATGGCAGATGATGTAACCAAGTCAGTGGGTGTCCCGAAGGCTCTACCACAGAAGTGAATATGGTGTGTCAGGTGGGGAACTGAATAGCAGTGCTTTAAGAAAAAAGTGTAAGTGAAAAAGTAAAGAGAGAAAGGCTCTAAAATTAGGTCGTGATCGGGAAAAAGAACCACTTTAATATGCACCCTCACACTCCTAAATCAATAAAAACACTGCAATCAGTAGTGTAACAAATGACTACTAAACAAGATGTAAGGTCGACATTTTTCTGCAGTTACTGGAGCCTATAGATCTCCTGCTGCTTCCTCAGGACCATTAGTGCTACTGCTATATAAAAATAAAACCATTTCACCTGATAAGTGTATGTGTACTCGTCTTCCCGTCCTGAACAGAAAAATGAGAAAATATATATGGGTACATGTAGAAAGAACAGTGTAAAAATCATATAATCAATAACAAGCACACTTGTGCCTACGTTGTGGGATTATTTGATTAATACTCCACAGGCCATTACAAAGTATTGACCAATGTTTAGACAATTGTAGTCTATCAAGATTCACAAGTTTTAAGTTCACTCACCCATTTGTTGGGAAAGAAAAACCCCACCTCACCCGGCACCAGCTCAGGTAGTGGGTGCACCGCACTACAGAAAAATAAGAGAGATAATATTTGTACATAGATATGTACAACTGATCACATTCTTCATCCATCTAGTCTATCACACGCCTCATAGGCGCCGTATTTTCTGACTAATCAAATCCAAACACCTCTGTTGGAAACACGGCCTGATCACATGCTCCAATTATAGGCAGTTTACAATTTGTTGCATCAAGCTTAAAAGTTTAGTAACTTAGCTCTTTTACACTCGAAATACCAGGACAATCGGCGAGCTCGGTCTGAATTACTCAGCCATTCGGTCTCATGCCTACCTCTCCGTCGGTACACCGGTCTTCCCTCTGAAGCTCTTTCGTGGGGAGGAATCGACTCGGTGTACCGGCGGGGCATAAATGCGTCCCTCGCTTCCGTGCTGGGCGTGTGCTACGTGCCCAGCGCGTAATCACGTCATGACGCATTGTGGTTGTCGGGTAGTGTAGTTCCCGTTTGTGTCATATTGGGACCGCGGTTCGAATCCCCGTTGAGTATTTGAATAGGCACAACAAAGAAATATTATGCACAGGAGAACCTGGAATTAGTATCTGCTTTTATAATTTCACAGCACATAATATCTGCAATGCCGTAGTTACATATACGCTGTGCGTGTTGATATCATAGTAGAAAAGTGGTCTAAATTTGTAATCCCGTCTGTGCTATATTGGGACCACGGTTCGAATCCCCATCGAATATTTGAATAGGCACAACAAAAAAATATTATGCACAGCAGAACCTGGAATTAATATCTGCTTTTGTAAAAGCACAACACTTTGTATCAGCAATGCCCTGGTTACATACACGTGATACGTGTTGATATCATTTTAGAAAAGTGATCTAAATTTGTAATATGATTGTCAAGGTTTTACCATGATAAATCATCCTCTAGAAATAGTTTTGACACCCATACTGAAGTCTAGAACAACATATCGAATCTTCAGAGCGACATCCAGGGAATGTCTTCATTCAACCCTGTTTTGTCTGTTTTAAGTCTAAAGACCCATTTTTGTTCACACTTGAACAGAAATTTAGAGACATCAGTAATGCCTGAAGGGATCCATGGTTGATCAAGTACCGTCCAGAATATATCAGAGGGCTGATGACCAACTTGCAAAAAGTGATTCGTCAACTTTGTCGCTTGTTTGCAACAACGAATAGAACTTTTGTGCTCAGATATTCTCAACTTTATTTTTCTTGTAGTCATCCCTACGTAGTTTAATTTACAAGGGCATGTAATCAAGTAAATTAAGTTGGAGCTGTTACAATTCGTGAACCGTCTGAGTTGCCAAGGTTTGTCAGTGCCTATGTCAATAGTGATTGTTTTAGTTGTTTGTGGACATACCGTGCAGTTACCACAGGGATGATGTCCAGTAACCGCGGGCAGGTCCCATAGGGTACCGACTGCTCGCGGAATCTCTGTTTTAGGTCTGGTATGTACCAATTGGTCCCTCACGTTCCGCCCTCTCTTAAATGCAAACAGAGGGGGGGTATTATATCAGTGCCTGTATTCAAGATTTTCCAATGTTTCTTGACAATTTTTGGGATCTGATTGGAATATGTGCAATATGTATTAACACAAGTGATTCTCTCCTGTTGGGATTTAGGTGGTGCTAATTCCAGAAGACCCTCCCTGTTGTTATTGGAAGCCCTCTTCTTTGCATGTCTAATTAGATTTTTAGGATATTTCTTGGCCAATAGATTTCTTTCAAGGGCCTGTGAATGTTCTTGGAAGGCAGATTTGGTTGAACAGTTCCTCTGGATACGGAGGAATTGCCCAAAAGGCAAATTGTCCCTCAGTGCTTTAGGGTGGAAACTCTCGTAATTTAGCAAGGAATTCCTTGCCATTGGTTTCTGATATAACTCAGATTGTAGCCCCCCTCGCGATGCAGAGATCAAAAGATCCAAGAAAGGTAGTTGGTATTTGTCAAATTCAATCGTAAATTTAAGAAAACAATTTCTTTCATTCAACCAATCGTGGAACTGATGAAGTTCTTCAACCGTGCCACGCCACACCACCAGGATGTCGTCTATGTATCTTTTCCATGCTCGCAGACAATGAAGATAGGGGTTGGTGTCTGCGAGTACGTGCGTCTGTTTTTTGAACATACAGGTTAGCGAGACTCGGGGCAAAAACACTGCCCATACTGGTCCCGCTAACCTGTAAGTAGATCGACTCCTCATACTGGAAATCGTTCTCAGTCATGGCCAACGTGGCCAATGTCATAATGAATCTAACGGGTGTGATGGAATTGAGGTCTCTATTAGTCAGTAGTTCTTCGATGGCCTCCAAAGTCTCTGTCTGTGGAATTGAAGTGTAGAGACTTTCCACATCAAAAGACACTAGGAGATCAAGGTCTACATTGAACTCAATGTCAGTGAGGATCCTTAAGGATCCTTAAGACATCCTTAGTGTCCTTGAGAAAAGTGGGCATCTCCCTCACTATAGGCTGCAGGAAAAAATCTGGGAAAGTAGACAAAGGTTCAAGCAATGAACCAATACCTGATATAATCGGTCTACCAGGCGGGGGGCGTTGCATCTGTGTACCTTTGGTAGTATATAAAAGTACGGCATTCTGGGGTTGGCAGTACAGAGATATTGGGATTCCTTTTGGATAATCCACCCTTCAGCCAGAGCTTCCTCTACAACATGGCCAATGACCGTGATCAGTCTATCTGTAGGGTCGTTGTCCAATTTACAGTATGCCCTGGTGTTATTTAATTGGCGCAGACATTCATAGCGATATGCTTCTGAATCCATCAAAACTGTCGCCCCGCCTTTGTCGGCTGGTTTAATTATCACCGACTCCAAACTGGCTAAGGTCTTCAATGCCTCCTGTTCTTTTTTAGACAGATTAACGAAGTAATTATTTGGTTGATGGTACAACTGTCTCAAATCATGGTCTACCACCTCCTCGAAGGTCAGAAGAAGCTCAACCTTGAAGGTGGCACTGTATAATGCAGGCTCACTGGTAGCAGAGTTTGCCCAGCAGTGCCAGCAGGCAGCCCGCTGCACCCGCTGTTGCAATGGTCTGCTCCTATTTGCAGTTTCTTATGCCTAGTAGTGCCACTGTGATAGGAGGCGCTATAAATGCAGGACTAAGCATTTTAGTGTGGTGATTAGGAGTTGCATGCTAACTGCATTCATCTAACCATTGATGCATGATACTTGGCAGAGCTGTACCTCCAGCTTCAAAAAAAAAAAAAAGTGTTTTAATTTCCACACCCTTCATTGTCCATGTTGCCCCCAACACCCAATCCTCCCATCCCTCCTTGTATCCCCTGCCTTCCCTCCTAGCCCGTCAGCAATTTAAACAAGCATTTACAATGCAATAGCTCTCGCAATGACATTATTTTGAGCTTTTGGCATTGTAAATTACATCGGGGTTTTTTCCCTTCATGAAACATTAAGTAAATGCTGTAAGGCAAAATGGCAATAGCTAACTTTTTTGTAACTGCAAAATCTATTGCATTGCATTCGTACTAGTGTGAGTTATCGGTATTGTAAATGGTAGTGGCTTTTATTATTGTGATTTTGTTTTACAACATAAATATAATGCCTTTAAAATGTTAATACCCACCCCTTTTGGAATAGGGACTCTGTGTGGATATTACATATACCCATACATTGTGTAATAAGTACCATTGAGTGATATTACATATACTCACCCATTCTGTAACAAGGACTCTGGATATTAGATTTCTGTTACTGTAGATATTGGTATGAGATCACCATTACTGCAGATACTTGTGTGAGATCACTATCACTGCAGATATAGGTATGAGATCACTATTACTGCACATATGGGAAATGTCCTGTTTTTGCAGGGAAGTTGAATTCAGCCTGATTTGTCATTCGGACATTGCACTCGAGGCTCATGAGTTTCTCCAGGGTGACAGAGTCCATTTGTCGTGCATCCAGAGTGATTTAAATTTGTTGGAATTGAGGGAGGTTTCGTCAAGGACCCTCAACATCAGGAGATAAGGTGCATAGCAAAAAGGATCAGGACAAAAAAGTTAGCAGGCTCACTTTTTCTAGGTGGCGGGGGCCTGAAACGTTCTGCAGGACTTGTCAGAAATTTGGTCTGCATTACCAGTATGTGAACCATGTGCAAAGGAAGGGTCTAGGAAGATAGTTGAAGGTTTAATTTAGGACGTTTTGTTGCTATGGGGTTTATACAGGCATTCATAGACTGTTGTGGAAATATAACATGGAAATGCTCATTTAAATGAGATAGCTGCGGGGTGGGCATGTGGGGGGACTGTGGGGACATTGGTTAGTTCAATTTAATGTATAACTAGGATTTAGTTTTGAGAGGTGGTTTGCCAGGTAAAGTTTGTAATGTGCACCTCTTTCAATAAGGCTCCCTTTTACACACAACAAAGTGGTCATTATATATGCTGTACCCCTCTCAATAAACTAACATTCACACATATTCTGCTATCTTTGGACATGTGCTCCTGTTTTCCTGAAAGACTCTAAACAATTTGAGAGGGAAGACTTTTCTCAATCCATTCAGACTACTTTGTGTATGGGGCATCAAACTCTGCCTGCCTTTCTGCGCACACCTCATGACAGCGAACCTGTGATGGTACCCAAACTCTGGTCACCAACACATACAAGTGCTTCATAAAAGGTCCACACAGTCCGTTAATCATGGTTTAGGATGACTCTGCAACAGTGTCAGCGCCACCCTATCGATAATTATTTATTGTGACGGCATATGACCCATTTGTGAATACTGTACACTAGTGATGGACCAGCTACAGTCCTCACCGCCACCCCCGCACCTGTTTACTTTCGTTGAACCACAGGCCCAGTTCGTCATATACAGACGAGACCCCACGACAGTGCGCATGCCTTGTCTGTTATTTACATGCACTGTACATATTCCTGTAAGTCACACCCCTTGTCCCCATCACCCACCAAGGAGCGTTCTGTGCGAGTGTCGCGTTCGTCACCATTTCTTGAGCTACGTGCCTGTCCTTGCTTGTATACAGTGGACAACAGGAACACGGCAGAGCTGAACCAATCACAGTGCAGAGAAGCTCAGCTATACCTTGCATTGAGCGAATCGCCACCAAGCCAGAGGTGGCAAACATAACGGGTATTTTAGACAGCACCTCACTAACTAAACTACACAAGCCACTTTCACCACGGGTCCCTAGACAGCACTTCTTGGACTCCCTCTTAGAGGGGTCTGCGGCCAAGCAGGTTGAGGGACAACAGTGACATATCCCAATTTAGGAGTATGGACGAGGCCTGTGGTTAGAGGGTGGGCAGTGCTGCCCCATGGAGTCCATCTGGTGACAGGCGCCACATAGAATGTATGGATATGGCCATTAAAAGCCACAGCTGTCACCTCCTTCTCCACTCGAATAATACCACCCCAAATGAATACCACGTCGCTGTGCATACCGCGGATACCAACGGAAGGTGTGATTGTGCTGTTGACACTTGTGCAAGCCCAATGCACCGATCACTGAATGCATGAACACATATTCGGAGCCACTCTCGCAAAAGTGTGTTGTGAGAGCCATGAACCCAAGATCGAACGTAAACATTGCAAGGTTTCTGAGACCATGACAAAGTTAGCAAGGGAGGCCGCAGACTCTGATAGCGAAGGATTGACACCCCACCCTCTCCTTTTCAATCAGTCCAATTGTGAAGGAACCGAGCGATGGGATGGCATTATAGCACCTCCAGCATTAGGCTCGGGTGCTCGAGGTGGTGGGCAATGCAGCACCAATGTTCTGTGAATCCCAGTCAGGGGCCTTAGACAGCCCCACTTCCTCATTGAGCATGTGCACGCCCACAGCCCCTGCCTGTAATCTTAGTTGACAACATGATTCACGGACTGCGGAAAGATCTTTGGATGCATGTTCATACTGCCCTCTATTGTGGACGTTTTCCAATTTTTTTATTCAACATAAACGATATCAGTCCGTCTTCCGTTGGTCCAAAAAAGATGCATGCTGTAGACAGTCATACGGTCTTACAAGACTGACAAATTAGTATAACAAGCTGTCGCGATTACGCAAAAAGCAGCGTGTTTATTTTTGCATCGCACTTTCACTTTAAGTGAAAGCGCGATGCAAAAATGAACACAATGCTGCGGAAAAGCACCGATAGTATGCCGGGATCCCCCTGTCCTCCCCATGACCCCATGCGCCTCTGAGCTCCATGCCTGCCAGGCATTAAGTAATAAAAGGAAACATGATTCGCTACTTCACGCCCCTGAAGATAAGAAATTGCTTCACTACAGCCGTGAAGCAGACGACTCAGTCCGGATCGGCCGTCCAAAAGGGAGAGAGGGCGGTAACCAAGAAGCATCCTTTTCAATGATGAAGCCAGCGTTTAGCATAAACGCTGACGCTACCCAATAAAAAAAATTAGTGGGCGGAGCTTCAAGTCCCCTTCTGAAATCTCCTGATCACAATAGCCATGGCAGAGCGGGCAGGGCATGCGCGCTGCATCGCTAGGCGAGACCTAAAAAAGGGTTACGACTGTATCATATCTCCTTTTTAGGTCAAGCCTAGACTCAGAGCGCATGCCCTGCTCTACGATGCAGGATGTATCTACAATATGGGCTTTAACCAAGCCCATCGATTGTCATTCATTCATTTTTGTGCCTTTCAGAAATGCTGCCTTTTTATTGTTGCATTGCTTGTAATTGTCCCTCCTTTGGGTGCTTGGTTCACGCCCAGGCGATTTCACTAATTGTTCCTTCGTATTGGCTATCACATGTTCATGGTTCCTTCTGGTCTGCCATAGCAATGCGCGCTTCCGCTGCTCTTTTCAACTTGATCAGCACAGTATGTAGTGCTTTATCCTTTTATCTGTGTGGCACATCGAGCATTAACTTTAAGCATGGGCTCATTTGCACTTTAAACTGCATGCTTCAAACAGACGGACATCCTGACCGCTGCGTGTTTGTCTGTCTATTTGGTATGTTTCTGCGCAAGCAAGTGTTATTGCAGTGTGGGGGGGGGTCTGCCAATGTGGTCTTACATTTACACCTGAAAGACCGGTCACCGGACGCACAAAAGACAAATAGAAATGTTACTCGAGAGATTTAGACTGAGCGCGCTTGGTGCCTCGCTTGCTTATGAATATATACTGCTTCTAGTCATTTCAGACCTGTAACTATTAACGCACATGATCCCTTGTTTCTCCAAGCTATAGTGCGGAGTTCTGGGAAAATTTGGGAAACCCCACAATATAAAGTGCGTTGCAGGCCTCTGTCCCCTTCAAAAATTCTCCAAGGGAAACCGTGGGTACCAGAGAAAGCTAACCAGAGCTACTGCATGGATTTTTGCCACCCTTGGAAAAGTGACATTTTGCACCTCTTCACTCCCTGCAGTCTTTGCTAATTTTATGATAATGCTGACTGTTAGATCTGGGGGTCTCTAGTTGGCAATGGTATTCACCTTTGTCCAAATAGGGACCCTTGCTTCTAAGTCAGGATAAGGGGATTACACTCCTAGGTAACCCCTGCTCACCCCCTTGGTAGCTTGGCATGAGCAGACAGGCTTATCTCAGAGGCAGTGTGTTAAGCATTTGTGAATATACGCAGTAATACAGTGAAAACACTACAGATGGACAAAACACAGGTTTTATAAAAATAAGTATTCTTAACACTTAACACAAGACCACAAACGACAAAATCCACAATACTGTACTTAAGATTGACTTAAAGATGCTAAAAGTTGCTTACTTTAAGTTGGTGATAAATGCGACACAGTACTCACAAAAGTACATGGATGCGAAACGCAAAATAAACAAAAGGCTTGCAAAGGGAGATGCGTCGGTTCCGTGCTCTGGGGAAAATGATGCATCGCGCCTCAATGCTTGCGCAGAGTAGGGGATACCGGTGCAAGGATGATGCGTAGGTTCTCGTCCTGCGGCCCGGTTGTGATGTGCAAGATGGCACCTCGATGTGATGCAACAATCCTGGTGTGATGCGAGAAGATGGCTCCCTTGATGCGATGATGCGACGACGATGCATTCACGCGCTGGCAGCCTTTTGATGACTCTGTACTTTGGAGCCGTGTCAGGCCCTGCGACACGCTTCTCCGGTGATGCGACAGCAGACAGATTCGACGAAGACACGCTTCCTGGGAGATGCGGTGGCGGCACGCTTCTCCGGCGATGTGACGACTACAGCTGCGGCGGCGACTCGCTTCTTCTCGTTGCTTCGTGCTTCCAGTACCCAGCGACACGCAGGCTTCTGCAGATAGAATTCCCAGCCAATTCAGTGGGGAGCTGGAGGTAAAGTCTTTTGTCCCTGAGACTTCAGCAGGAGGCAAGCAGAAGTTCAAGCCCTTGGAGAATTTTCTGTAAGATGATGAAAGTCCTTAAAAAGTTCCTTCTCCTTTTCCTTGGTAATAAAGAAACCACTGCAGGCCAACCCAGCAAACAGCACACTGGCAGAGGGGCAGTCCAAACTCCTGCAGCTTCCTTGGTTCTTCTCCTTGGCAAAAGGTTTGTCTTGTTCCCAGAAGTGATCTAAAGTCCTTGGGTCTGGGTCCCAATATTTATACTGCTTTTCTCTTTGTTCTCTGAAGGCAGAGGGGCTTTTGCCCAGCCCAAACCAGTTCTGGAGCACTCTGTTTACATGACTCCTTCTTTCTTTTCACAGTGCAGGGCAGAAACATCAGACGCCCCACAGGAGGTGGAGCCTGCATTGTGGAGGGAAAGCACAGCCCTGGAGCACTTTGTTGACATGATTCCTTCTCTTCTTCCACAGTGCAGGGCAGAGACATCAGCCGCACCCCAGGGGGTGGAGCCAGCAATGTGGAGGGAAGGCCCAGCCCTATTCAGGTCCCAGGTGCAACTCATCCCCCCCATCTAGATGCAGATCTCCCTATTCACCACTGGGATGACTCATTCTGTCTCCCGGAATCCGACAGCCCTGTCACTCAAACTCCAGACAAGGAATACACAACCTAGCAGAGGTAGGCCTGGATAGTTAGACAAGAAAATACCTACTTTCTAAAAGTGGTATTTTCAAACACAGAATATTAAAACCAACTTTACTAAAAGATGTATTTTATAATTCTGAGTTTAGGCATACTAAATTCAAATTTCTACCATGTTCCCTGAGTCAGTAAGAATTATAAAATGTAATAATCTAACTGCCCATTCTGGCCTATGGAGAACAGATAGCCTTTTAATAGTGAAAAGCGAAAATGGCTGTAATTCACTATTAGGACTTGCTACACACACCAGGGCATGTCCTAACTTATAATACAATGCACCCTGCATTTTTACCTTAGGGGTGTCTGATATGAACAAAAGGGAAGGTTTAGGGGCTGGCAAGTGGGTGCACTTGCCAAGTCGACATGGCAGTCACGGACTGCACACAGGCCTTGCAATGGCAGGCCTGAGACACATTTTACAAGCTGCTTCTGTGGGTGGCACAACCAGCAGCATTTAATTTACAAGCCCTGGGCACACATAGTGCACTGTACTAGAGTCTGACAAGTAAATCAAATAACCCAATCATGGAGTCACCAATTAGTACATCAATTTAACATAGAGAGCACTTGCACTGTGGCACTGAATAGCAGTGGCACTGTTCCCAAAGCATATAACCAGCAAAAACATATCAAAAACAGAGGAGGCAATCCGACAAAATGGAAGGGAGACTCATGCCAATGATGCCAGGTCTAACACTGACGATCTTATGCACCTCTAGACTTAAGGCAGCAGCCTGCTCTTGCCTTGATTTTTAAACTGACTCTGGAAGATGAGACCTTTTTCACACTGAGCCCAGATTCCATAGCGTGCCCTCCACTACGGCTGCGATCTGTCCGCAGTAGCGGCGATGTGCCTCTTGACTCAGTCTGTTGTCAGGCTGGCGTCCCACCTTCCTACCTCTTCCCAAATGAAATGAAATTAAATGAAAAGTGAGTTTTCTATAGTGCAACTGCCACTCCTACTGGAGTCTCCTGGGGCTGTAAATGACAAGAATCAGCTGAGTAGAACAAGACCTAGATAAGGTCTAGACAGCAAGCATCCGATATTTCAAAGATCCACGTCTTTAATGCTTTTCTGAACTGCCCCTCCTGTTCAATTACTCTAAGCTGTTTTGGCATACAATTCCAGGCCTTTGCTCCCAGAACAGTGGCTGATCTTCTGCCTCTGGTAGCTAGTTTGAATCCCGCCACCTTGAGCAAGCTTGCAGTGCTGGACCTCAATGTTCTTACAGTGGTATAAGGCCTAAATCTTACTGAAAGATATGTTGGGCCCAGGTGACGGTGTGCCCTAAATGTCGTCAGTAAAAGTTTGAACAGAATTCTTTTATGGACTGGGAGCCAATGGAGGGTCTTCAATGCAGCCGAAGCCGACGCCCTACGGGCCAGACCTAGGACCAGTCTGGCTGCAGTCTCCTCAGGATAGTTTTGTTAATTCCTGCAAGGAGACTATTACAGTAGTCCAGCTGCGATAATAGGAGAGCCACCGCCACTGTCTTCTTAGCGGCCAGTGAGATCAGTTTGAAAAACGTTCTCAAGGTTTTTTAAGCCAGAAACAGGTCCCAGTTATTTTCAGCCCATGGGGTTTAAATGAGAGGGCAGAATCATACCACACGCCTAGGTTTTTTGCAACTTCCACTGTTGATGGAGGGGCTGTGGTATTATCTGGCCACCAGTCCTTTGGCTGAAAAGGTTGTTTTTGCCGATGGGTAGAATTTATGTTTTATCAGTGTTACAGCAGAGATGGTTATCCTTCATCCATTTTGTTACTGCTGTAAAACAGGAATTTAAATTTTCTTCCACATTAGTAGAATTCTCGTCTAAAGACAGGATCAATTGGGTATCGTCGGCGTACGACGTGATTTCGATCCCATAGTTCGAAATCAACGAGATAAGAGGGGCCATATATATGTTAAATAAAAGAGGACTTAAGGAAGCCCCATGTGGCACACCCGTGGAGATGGCTCGTGCGAGTGACAGGAAGGATCCCAGCGAAATCACTTGCTTCCTATTTGACAGGAAAGATGTAATCCATGCAAATGAGGAATCAGATATGCCGCAAGATCTCAATCTGGCTAGCAGGATGCTCTGTGAGATGGAGTCAAACGCTGCAGACAAGTCTAAAAGGATTAAGACTGCCTTCTTGCCATCCTCCATTATAAATCTAATCGTGTTTGATATCTCAAGTAAGGCAGACTCGGTCGAATGTTTTGGTCGAAAATCGGATTGCCGGGGATGAAAAATCTGTGCTGACTCTGAATAACTAGAGAGTTCCCTGTATACTATTTTCTCTGTAATTTTACCTAAAATAGGTAAGAGAGATATGGGCCTGTAATTAGTAGGATTTGAGGGATCAATATTCCATTTTTCCTTCAAGGGTTTTACTGTAGCAATTTTCCACTCATCTGGCACAGTCCCCGTGGCAAGTGATGAATTCACAATGTCGTTGATCACTGAGTTGACAATGTCAATGATATGGTGTAATAGCATCGGAGGGCAGGCGTCCAGTGGAGAGCCCGATTTACAGGCCAATATTGCCTCCTTGGTCTGAGAGAGAGTGGCCCGCTGAAAGGCTTGAAGGCCAGGTCTATCATCTCCTTTTTCTGACACCTGTCCCTCAATAAGCTCCGAGTAGTCCTGAGTTACAAAGTTCTTTTGAATGGCCTTGATCTTATCATCGAAGTATATTGTGATTTCATACCATAGCTTCTGGGAGTGAGGGATTTCTACATGTACGCCCTTGGGATCTGTAAAGGATTTTACAATTGTAAAAATCTCTTTTTGATTATGCTTTGCCAGGGTTATTTGATTATAAAAATATTCTTTTTTGCTAATTTGGTAGCTGAATGGTATCTTTTCCTAAAATGTTTAAAAGTCTGTAGGTTAGGAATATCATATCCCTTTCTCCATCTGCGTTCCAATTGCTTCAACTGCAGATGAAGCCCTTCTAGTTCTTTTGAGAACAAAGGGTCCTTATGAATTTTCCTTTTGCTCAATCTGACCGGACGCTCAGTTGGAAGCAGTTCTCCACCTATAGACAATATCAAACTGTGAAACCGGCAAGAGTCTTCTCCGGGTTCTCCTATGAGACTTGGGACCTTATCTTGTGCAACTGTTTGCAAAGAGGCATTAGTAATTGGACGATGCCACTCCTTCCTTGGGGCCCATACTTCTGTCTTCCTTACCCTACTATCCTTATCAGGAATCAGAATATCTAATGGGATGAAGCAGTGATCAGACCAGACCTGTGGAGTTGGATTTCCTGTCTGAAGTGGGCTAAAGCTGGTACAAACACCATCCAGGGTATGCCCTGCCCTGTGTGTTGGTCCCTGGACTATTTGCTTCATTCCCAACAAGTTATCCATTTCCAGGAAGGATGTAACCCCTGGGCTGTCACAGCATTCTAAATGGAGATTAACATCACCAAGTAGTGTAAAGTTTGCATATCTAATCATAGCTTCGCTAAGTGCATCTCCAAGTGAGGCCAGGAATGCCTTACTGTTGCCTGGGGGGCAATATATCAAAACCCCAGATAAGGGGAAGGAATTATTGATAGTACAGCAAAACCCCATGTGTTCTGCTCCTCTAAGTCCAGGTAGCGTAAAGACTTTCCATTGTAGAGTCTTTCTATGTAAGATGTGCTTTCTGTTACCATTGTGACTCACAATCCGTTGTACTGCGCTGTTGCCTGATAGCCATGTGAGCAAAAAAAATCCACACATTTCTTCTCTGTTTGATTTTGGGAATAGAAGAGGACAGGTGGTATCTAAAGCAGATTACCTGCTTGGTGTATTAGTTGGCCTGAACCATCAAATAAGAACCTGGTTATTTATTTTTACAGTACTTGCAAGTGTTTACCGTTTATAGTGCTGTAACAAACACGTGGTCATCATTGCCCAACTTACTTGGCTGATTTTAGAACTATGAAACAGACAGTTGGGGGCGTGGCTAACCACCAGGAATGGCGGTCGCGGCTCCGTAGAGCTCCGGATCCTCCCAGGGGGGAACCTATAATCCTGTGCCGTTTCTATTGCCAAAGCTGGTGGGGGATTGCTGACAAGGCTATTCTCTGTTCCCCGTGGGTTATTGGCAGCACGACAGCTGCGGCGGAGCGTCTGGGAGGCTGCTGCGTCCTTGGGCCTGCCTCCCCTGTGACGTTAGAGAAAGTGCGCCAGCGAGGGGCGCTGCTGGGCTGGGCCTCCCAATCTACTTTACTTTTTGGATCACCGCCTCGACGGACTGCCCCGCTGGAATGTGGGGAGGGGCTGTGATGGACCTGGGTGGCTTCCCGGGCAGCGGCGGGCTTTACAACAGTGGAGCGGCTTGCTGGTGAGAGGCCGGGGGCGGAGCAGGTGAGACGGCGTGGAGTGGCAGGGGCGCGCTATGACTGGGCGCAGATGACCGGGAGGCCGCTGGGTAGGAATGTGAGCCCCCCTCCCCCCTGAATTGAGAGGCGCAAGAACGGACAGAGCGGGGCCTGGGGCAATTCGTGCCTATTTCTGCCCTGGAGGCCTGCGACAGCCACTGACCCTGAGGTGAGGACAAGCTGGTAGTGGGGTGTACACCACGGTGGGCGAGACTGCCTGGTGGCTTGGTGCTGTGAGAGTGGCCTGTTACTTGGGGACCCCGAGCTGGCCGAGGGGCACCCTCCCATGCTCCCTGGAGATTACACCTGCTGGAGGCCCTATAAGTAGGTGAAGGAAACAAAGAGACGCCTATTGAGGCCCGAGGACGTGTCCGGTACATGCTGCAGGGGGCACGGGTGAGGTGTGGAGAGTCCGGTGGGAAACGGAGACAGGAGGGCATTGCTTCGGGGGACCCCATGGACTACCGTGTCCCGTTGCTCTACATAGGGAGCTGCGACGGATTGGTCCTGCACTCCGCTGCAGGGCTGAGGTCCAGTGGTCCCTGAAGAAGGAGATACTGCCTCCCCACTGGCGTATACCTGGGTGTACAGCTGCGCAATATTACCCCTAGGAGCGAGATCGTTGCCCCGTAGGACTAGCCGTGGTGAAGCCCCGTCGAGAGGACAGGCGGCTGAGTAGGGCAATGGGAAGGAACCGGGCTAAGACGACAGAGAGATGACAGAGTGCTGACCCCTCTCCGCCATGTCAGGCCAGGTTAGCAGACCCCCCTTGCCAAAGGAAACCATGACTGACCACTCCGGGGGTACGCCAGATAAACTGGATCTCATCCTGCAGGAGATACGGGACTCAAGGACTGCGATGGAGCTACAGATGGGTACACTCACTACGGGACTGAATTTGTTGAAGGCGGACAATGCCAAACTGGCTGACACAGTCAAAGATCACGATCAGTCCTTGGTGGACCTCGTCCCTATGGTGATGGACCACTCCTCCTCCCTGCAGCGTCTCCAACAGCAGGTCACCTCGTTCATAGACCGAGTGGAAGATGCGGAGGGCAGAAACAGACGCAATAACATCCGCGTTATTGGTCTGCCGGAGAGGTGCAAAGGGAGTGGGGCGGCTGACTTCATGGAAACATGGTTCCGGGAATATGTGGCTCAAGAGGGACTCTCCCCCTACTTCTGCGTTGAAAGGGCACATAGGATACCGACGGGACAGCCCAAGCCTGGAGCGCCGCCTCTTCCTCTGATTGTTAAAATACTTAATTATCGAGACAGCGATATGCTCTTGCAGAAGGCTAGAGAAAAGACACTTATACAGTACGAAAACCACTGTGTCTCTCTTTACCCAGACTATACTGTGATGGTGCAAAGATCCTCCTACCAGGCGGTGAAGAAAAAACTACAGTTGGCACAACTCAAGTACGCCCTCGTCTACCCCGCCCGACTGAAAGTGATGCACAAGAAGACTTACTTCTTCGAAAGCCCGGCAGATGCGGAGGAATGGCTCGAGGTCATGTGCATCAGTGCCAGTCAGGCTGACCGCATGGAGGGCACCTCACAGGACTCGGCAGCACTCCAGAGGCGGACTCCTAGAAGAACGCAAGGCACCAACCGAGCGAAAGGCGGTGCAGGACCCTCAAGAGAGCAGCAGCGAAAAGATCAGGAAGAGGCGCTGGCGGTGGCTGGCTCCTTCCGTGAGGATTCGAACAAGATTGCCACAGACTCGGACGACAGTACGATACACTCAGACTCTGACCACAGTCCTGTGCTTTTCCCCACCATCACCCCGAGAGCAGCAGACAATTTGCTTGATGAGTAAGGAGAGTGGTTGAGGTACCGACACCTGGGACTCCTACTATTGACTTTGAAGTACGTCGTGCATGCACCCTGCAGAAGCAAGACTATTGTATCCTTTTAAGTGATGGCTCACTGTATAAGCTGGTATACTAGAGGGTATTACTTTTGCTATGAAGGATGCTAGTAGAATGCTCTGCTATTATATACACAGGATTATGTGCCATTTAGAGTCTGGGATGTCCGGTGGGGGGCTCTGAGATATTTAATGTTACCCTCACTATATTTCTGCTAATGCCCCACCCTCCCTGAAGTACAAAAAAATGTTTCCCGCCCCGGGAGACAGGGCACCGTTGAGCCACTGAGTCTTAAACCATTAGTGGACCATGTTTAGACGTAAGGTTGGTTAAGCAAAAAGGTGTTTCTGTTGGGTAAGACAAAATTGCTTTGACATTGCTATTTAATGCACTCTATGGTGAACGCTCTCTGAGAAACACAGCTAACAGAAACCAATGCTTTAACCCCTTGCATGCTCGTGACGGAACCATTCCGTCACGAGCCACGTTGGTGCTGTGCTGGTGGCGGAATGGTTCCGTCACGGCCCGGCAGCGGTGCCTGCGCGGCACTGATTTCACGCCTGCGCTGACCGTTCCATTCCGTCACAAGCACAGCACCACCGCGGCTAGTGACGGAGTGGTTCCGTCACGAGCTTGGCGGCGCCGCACGGCCCCCCTAGCACCGTGGCGGAATTACCGCCGAGGCCAAGGGATTAACAAATACACTGTACGATCAAGTGGTTGTATTGTCAAAAAAAAAACACACACCACTTGTCTTGAGAAAGACCCGCCGTGACCACCGATTGGGGCACCTCAGGGTTGAAACGTCAACGGTTGTCTTAGGCCCAGCATCACCAGGATATCATCAAGAAAAATAGGGATCCTTGGCTATAAATCAGTAGCTGGCTGCTAAAACATGTGTATATATTTGTATATATGTAATTGATTCCACTGTATATATCTTGCACTTTTGAGCACTATACACGTATGTCACTGAATTGCACTTTAACACAAACTCAGGCAGTCTATTTATGTATTGTATGAAACCATTGAATGACGTAATTCAGATAAATAAGAAACAAAGAGGAAGAGTCGTGACTCCATGCAACATTTTACCGTGATCCAAACACTACTTCAGTGAATTGGACACTATATAAGGACTCACTGGGGAATTGGAGCAACAGAGGCACTTCATAATACTAAGAGGGCATTTGAAAAAGGACTACTTCCGAAACGCGCCATGCCCGAAATTTTAATAAATGGTGTTTATCAAAGCCCCGCTGTGCCACCTCAAATCTACTTCGAAATGAGGAAGATTGCCTGTGGAAATATTAGCGTGCTCTCACCGGCACGCGAGGATGGCCCCCCCTCAAGCGTTAGGGGAGTCGTCAAGTTGTGGAAGACTCCCCGACCGCCTCGCACTACGGAAGCGGTGGAGAAACGCTGCCAAATGGAGGTCCACACTTTGATGGAGGGGTGCTGTTACTTCATCAACATCCCCGACTCCACCGTGAAAGGAAATGGGGGGCTGAAAGTGAGGGTTACTAACACCAAATGGAGCCCAGAACATTTGCACAAAACCCCTACCTGGTAAAAGTTGCCATCGGAATTCCAATTGGAAACAAGAATCCTGCCGAGAAATGGAGTCTACAAACAGCGTGATGGCAACACTGCATGCTGGGAAACGAAGTCCCAAAGAGGAAGAGTCGTGACTCCATGCAACGTTTTACCGGGATCCAAACACTACTTCAGTGAATTGGACACTACATAAGGACTCACTGGGGAATTGGAGCACAGAGGCACTTCATAATACTAAGAGGGCATTTGAAAAAGGACTACTTCCGAAACGCGTCATGCCCGAAATTTTTATAAATGGTGTTTATCAAAGCCCCGCTGTGCCACCTCAAATCTACTTCGAAATGAGGAAGATTGCCTGTGGAAATATATTTGTATATATGTAATTGATTCCACTGTATATATCTTGCACTTTTGAGCACTATACATGTATGTCACTGAATTGCACTTTAACACAAACTCAGGCAGTCTATTTATGTATTGTATGAAACCATTTAATGACGTAATTCAGATAAAGAAGAAACAATACAACCACTTGATTGCATTGGTTTCTGTTAGCTGTGTTTCTCAGCGAGCGTTCACCTTAGAGTGAATTAAATAGCAATGTCAAAGCAATTTTGTCTTACCCAACAGAACCACCTTTTTCCTAATTACCCAGCTTCTGAGGGACACAGGGTCACCCCTTTTCTTTAACTACCTAGATGTAAGGTTGGCTACCTCCCTCATGGCGTACGCAATGCTAATTGTTATGTACCATTTGTGCACCACTGGCTGGCCCAGTGCAGGTTTGGCGCTGTGCCAAGTGTTGTTCAGTATGTTGGGGAAAGGAGACTCTTGGTAAGTACTGCCTTGACACCGTCACGCGGAGTTGCTCTCCGCTTCCGCATGAAACTATGACAGGGGATGCCACCACGATAGGGTCGTACAGCCTGTTGACAAGGAACATAAGGGGCCTGGGAGCAATACAGAAAAGACACCGCATACATGCTTTCCTCCTCAGACATAAGATACAAGTGGCATTCCTTCAAGAGTCCCACCTGACTGACTCTGAGGCGCAGAAACCAAGGAAAAAATGGAGGGGTACTGTTTATTCCACTAACTATTCAGTCTTTGCTAGAGGGGTGACTATCTGGATACGGCATGGCGTCCCTTTTGTTGCATTTGAACGCCGAATAGATGATCAGGGACGGTATATAATAGTGAAGGGCACACTTGATGGCTCCCCGGTGGTCCTTGGAAGTATCTACGCTCCTAATTTTGATCAAGATCGCTTTCTGAGCAGGCTGAGTGGTGCTTTGGCTGACTGGGTCGGGGTTCCCTGGGTGCTGGGTGGGGATTGGAATGCAGTGTTGGATGGTGGTTTAGACAGGTCACACCCCCCCTATATGGTACAACCGTTGGTAAGGTCACAGACCAATTTGCTGCATGGGCAGACGGGTGGACACTCTCAGACGAGTTGGCCCGCATGGTTAGCGATAGACCAGAAGTGCCGACCATATCAAGTATCCGCACCACGGCAGGGAAGGTAGTCCACACACAAGCCGACATAAACAACGCTTTTCGAGTTCACGTAGAGAAGCTCTATGCGCCTCCCCTCTTGGTGGATGGCTCTCTCGTCGCCGACTTCTTCCAGGACCTCCCCTTTCCAGTCCTTGCGGAGGAAGTACAGAAAAGTATCGACAGCCCTATAACTCAACAGGAGATCCTTAAAGGTTTAAATCTTAATTTAGTGCTGGGTCTGGACGGACTCCCTGTCGAGTTCTACCTCACCTACGCGGAGTCCTTGGTGCCTACCCTGGAGACTGTCTACAAGACAGCTCTGGAGATGGGTCGCTTGCCGGAATCCACGATGCAGGCGTTGGTCATGTCTATGCCAAAGCCAAGATGGAATGGAATGGGCATGTCAAACTAAAGACACCTCTCTATGTTCGCTACGGAATATAAAATCTTGAGTAAGGCCCTCGCCAACCGTATACCGGCGCATCTTCCCACACTTATCTACAGTGATCAGGGCGGATTTCTCCCAAACCGCAGTACGCCGCTTAACACTCGGAGGTTGCACGCAGTAATGGCGGCTACCCCACAGGCCCACTGTCACTCTGGGTGTATCGCATTAGACCTCAGGCAGGCGTTTGATTCCCTATCATGGGATTTCATGTTTGCGACGTTGCGGCGTTTTGGATTTCCCGACACGTATCTAAAATGAGTACGATTATTGTATACGGCCCCGACGGCCAGGGCTCGTAGGGGCCACTATATTTCTGATACATATACTATAAATCGTGGCACAAGGCAGGGGTGCCCCCTGTCCTCCCTGTTGTTTGTGCTAGCATTGGAACCGCTGGGCCTGGCTCTTTGGAAATCGGCGGCCCAGCTTGGTATCTGCGTCAACGGGGTGTATCACTTATTATCAATATATGCAGATGACATGCTCTTATATCTGCGAGACCTCACAGCCGACGTGACCCCCCCCCCCCCCACATATATTCACTTCCTTCGAACGCCTGTCAGGTCTGGCCATAAACCCTGATAAATCGACCAGTTACTTTTTTCAAGACACCCCACACGTTACTTGTTTACAATTTGGCGCATACACATTTTCCGTGGCTCCCACTACTTTTAAATACATCCGTAAATATGTGTACAGGACACACGAAAACCAGATAGAAGGCTATATCTAGTGGGCAATAACGGGGCTCCGGGCCAGTGTGGGTTTCTGGTCTTCTTTGCCTCTCTCAGTAATGGGGCGGGTCGCCATCTCAAAGATGGTGATGCTACCCGCTTACTATACTATTTTGTGAACTTGCCGGTGGTCCTCCCACAACTCATTTTTACTACACTGGACACATTATTGACTACCCTCATCTGAGGCGCGGGCCGGAGATGGATTAGCCTTAGGAAACTTCAGCTGGGGACACAGAATGGTGGCCTGGGAGTCCTGGACTTCCGAGGTTACAGCTACGCTAGCCATCTCCAGTGGCTGTCATATTGGACTGCAGGGAGGAACTTATGCGAGCTTGGGTTCACACAGCAGAGGCTAGATAGAGGGGAACTACACACTCTGCTGCTGCCGAGGACTAGGATCCCTCCAAGCTGCCCCCCTCTGCTGTGGACTGCCCTGCGCTGTTGGAAGAATGCCTTGGCTTACTCATCTGCGGCAGCCCCGTACGCTGGGAACATACCTTTAATAGGCCTACCCACACCACAGGGGAGACTCGCACGGACTAGACTCCAGACTTTGACGGACAATGGGATAGAAGGGGTGGGGGCTTTCTTCGGGGACGGCACACTGATGGACTACGACTCCTTTGGGCGGGCCACTGGAGTGCCACCGCGCCTCTATCTGCTACATGCTGCTATCACACACTACATTAGAACCACCTGGGCCCCACAGAGGAATGAACCCCCGCAGCACACCTTAGTACACCTCCTATACTACATGGGACCTGGGGGTCATCTGGTGTGCTGGTTATATACTGGAGTACGGGCACACGCAGCAATAGCTCTTACCTCCCTTAGGGAACAATGGGCGACAGTGCAGAAATTACAGACCACGCATGGAAGCACATATTGCAGTGTCCTAAAAAAGTATCACGTAATGCACGGCTCAAATTCATACAGATGATGGTACTGCACAGATCAAACCTAACGCCGAAGCGGATACACCGCATGTTCTCGGATTCCCCCCATGGCTGCCCCAGGTGTAGAGGAGAGGAGGTGAACTTCCTCCATATGCTATGGTCCTGTCCCCGACTGATGGGCTACGGGGAGAAGGTAAAACACTCCCTAACCACAGTGACACAAATACCGATCCCAGATGACATCCTGGCTTGCCTGGTGGGCCTTCGCAGGCGCTCCCGGGTTCAGAAAGTACGTCTAAGATTTGGGGATCTGGCCCTCATCTTAGCAATCAGGGTGATTACAATGAGGTGGAAGTCCCCCAGATGCCCGGCAGTCACGATCTGGCAGACGGACGTGCTCCAATGGGGAAGAGCGGAGGGGGTTGTCCTCCGGAGGGAGGAGGAGAGAGGGTTGAGGCAACAACACATCTCCCTGGACTGGGAGGTGTAGTAATTCACTCCAGAGAGTCCATGAGATATGTAGATAAGTTTATTCAGGAGACAGCTTAGACAACCACCTTCAGCATAACACCAGTAAGATTAGAATGAATGACCATACATAGAATGTGGGGATAGGAATGTACAATAACAATTCTAATAGGGAATTCTACACTTAACATGGAATACTACACACCTTCCCCTTTAAAAAACAAAAAAAAAAATAAATAAATATGGAAACGAAATAAAAGCAGAAAGAAAGAGAAAAAAAAAACTTCAGCATAAGTAATCATGTAATTTTACAGGAATTTGCTTGGAACGAGAACTTTTCCTCTGCATTGGACGAGGAACTACATTTTGTTGAGAAGAAGAGCATTGGGAAATAGGAACATTTTCTAGAACATTGGAATTATTAACATCACACTCATTCACAACTGGGGAAGAATGAGAAGGAGGATCTAATACAGGAATAGGAACAAAGGGTGATGGGGTCTCTTGCAAAAAGGTATCTACCATGGCAGCATAAGAGGTACTATCGTCTACAACAGGATTCTCAGATAAATTGAGTGGAGGGGTTTTGAATGTAGATGGAACAATATCTGCCTGACCCAGATTCTTGCATAGAGATACTCTCCTGAAATTCCACACTTTACCTCCCTCAACTCGAACAGCTTTAGAAAAAATTTCAATTACTTTACAAGGATTCGACCATTTGTTCCATTTATTTCCAACAGACTTTCCAAACTTGACTCGTACAAAGTCACCAACCTTGATCTTGCTACTCTGGCTATTTAAGGACAAAAATTTGTTTTTCATTTTCTCTTGGTACTTCAATACTCTATCTTTGACCTCATCACAATTAAAGGAAGATTCAAACGGGAGCTTGGTTTTCAACCACCAAGGAAGAAGTTTGGAACCAGGCTTCCTACCCCTAAGCATTTCAAAGGGAGACAGGCCTGTGACCGAATGAGGGGAAGTTCGGTAGGACAAAAGTGTAGCACGTAAAGATTTCTTCCAATCAAGGTCACTCTTGATGGCCAGTTGAATGGACTCCTTGATAACCCTATTGAAGCGTTCTGTTTGACCATTGGCCTGAGGGTTATAATTGGACACCCTCTTATGCACAATTCCACATCTATCAAGAAAAGATTTAAATTCTCCACTGATAAATTGTGGGCCATTGTCAGATACAATCTCAGCCGGTATTCCTTCTTTACAAAAGACTTCATCCAGAAACTGAATAACCTGTGTGGAGCAAACTTTATCCACAACCCTAAGCTCAGGCCACTTAGAAAAATAGTCGATCAGGACTAAAGCAAATACCTCCTTATTCGGAGACAAAGAAAGGGGCCCAATAATGTCAATTCCAAGTTTTTTCCAAGGATAGGTTACAAACTCAATAGGGGAAACATTCGTGGACAGAGGCTTGACAGACTTGTCACTCTTAGCACAAGGGGAACAGGAACTTACCCATTTATCCACCATTCTATCAATCCCAGGCCACCAGTAAAACTCACGAATGCGTCTTTTAGTGCTAGACATTCCCATATGGCCATCATGCGCCATAGAAACAATTCTTTCTCTCAAAGAAGAAGGGGGAATGATTTTGTCACCTCTGATTACGAAACCTTGGTCAAACATAAGTTCGTCCTTAATTTTAAAATACGAGAGAACATCACCAGAAAGATACCTCTCTTGGGGCCAACCATGTTGCAAGTAATCCCCTATTCCCGACAAGCATGTGTCATTAGCCATTGCTTCTCTCCAAATAGTCTCAGATATGCTATCAGATGAGTTGGAAGAACCACATTCATTAACATCATCAATATTAAATACGACATCACCATCACTTTGTCCAAGAAAAATAGAATTAATCAATGGTAACCTGGACATACAGTCGGCATGTACATTTAAACGACCAGGGATGTACTCTACCACACACTGGAACTCTTGTAATTTCGCTGCAAGGAGGGCTAAATGTGCAGTTAAAGTTCTACCACCTCCAGCTGCCAACATGTTTATCAGAGGCTTATGGTCAGTTCTCAAACGGAACCTGGTTCCCCAAATAAACTGCCTAAAATGCTCACAAGCCCAAGTACATGCTAAAAGCTCTTTTTCTATAGTAGAATAGTTGAATTCAGCCCCACGCAGTGTTCTTGATGCATATGAGACAACATATTCATCACCTTTGTCATTCTGAATTAAAACGGCACCCAACCCCACATTGCTCGCATCCACACATACTATACATTCTTTACCCAGATTGAACGGTTTAAGGAAAGGAGCATTAGCTACTTCTTGCTTCATTGAATCAAAGGCAAGTTGTTGTTCATTGCACCAAGTGAACTTTGCATCTTTCTTTAACAGAGATCTTAAAGGATGTACTTTAGAAGCATAACCCTGGACAAATTTGCTATAAAATTCAGTTAATCCTAGGAATGACACTAGTTGTTCCTTGTTCAGTGGTGCGGGTGCCTTTAAAATACTCTGTATATGATTGAACTTAGGCTTGATGCCATCTGCTGATATTTCATGGCCAAGGTATTCAACTTTATTTTGCCTGAATTTGCATTTCGATAGTTTCAAAGTTAAACCTTTTTCTTGAACACATTTTAGTACTTTTTCAAGATTGGCATCATGTTCTTCCTGATCTTTCCCATAAATAAGAATATCGTCTTGGAAGGCGATGGCACCCAAGCAACCTTCCAAAACAGTCTTCATTAGTCTTTGGAAGACTGAAGCAGCACTGGCTAAGCCGAAAGGCATTCGGCAATACTGAAACATGCCTTCCGGTGTGATAAATGTTGTTAAAAACTTTGACTCCTCATGAAGTAACACTTGATGGTATGCACTAGTTAGATCGAGAGTAGAAAATACAGAGGCTCCCGATAAAGTGGAAATTAGTTCATGGATATGGGGTAAAGGATGTCTATCGATCCAAATTTCCTTGTTTAAACTCCGAAGGTCAACACATAGACGGAGTTCGCCATTACTTTTGAGGGACAAAACTACTGGCGAAACCCATGGAGATGATTCCACCGGCTCTATGATTTTCTTGTCGACTAGATCTGTTAAAATTCCCTTCAATTTTTCGCGGTAGGCCAAGGGAACATTTCTCACTCTGTGCCGGATAGGAATAGCAGAATCCTTGAGGATGATGCGGTGCTTGAAATTTGTGAAAGTACCCAAATTATCAGAGAAAATGGATGAAAATCTTAACTTCAATTGTATAATGAAATTATTTTCAGGAGGGACGACATAGACAGGGGGTGAAGCGTTTGGATCAAGCTTGATACCAAGATCATGTTGATGAGGCCAACATAGTAGTGATGCACCCTTAGAAGAAACATAAACTTTCCCCTTAATAGTTCTGTCTTTAAATTTTATGTCTGCCCACATATAGCCTTCAATATCAATCTTCTTACCTGTGTACCCACCAGGATGTACATCAGATGGTACTAACTTAGTAGAGTGCCAATAGCGATCAAAAACATTTTTACCAATTAGTGTATACCAAGCACAAGAATCTATTAACATAGGAATCTCCTTACCATTAATAGTAATGATATCAGAGGGAAACCCTTCACATTTTGAATCACCCACACACAACAAGGTGTTGATTTCGGAAGGTTGTTCGATATCCTCATGTTCCTCATAGGATAAAAAGTTAACATTCTGAGGAGACCTGCACATCTTACTAAAATGGCCAGATTTTTTGCACTTAATGCAGATTTTGTTCCACGCAGGGCATCCTCTGTAGTTGCCAACGTAGTCGTTTGCGCCACATCTATAACAGATAATTTGAGTCTTTTTAATAGGAAATCTATTTTCTCTCCCAGGAAACTCCTTTTTAAAAGGGGTAGAAGTTTTCTTAAAATTGTTAAAACTTTTTACTAAAGAGACCTCAGGGATAGCTACTTTATTTTTTGCATCCTGGTTCCTAATTTCGTTTACAAACAGTTCGGATTGTTCTATACCCTTGGCAATGTTTAACACAGCACTGAGAGAAGAATCAGTACCCATCCAGAGACGCTCTTGAATCTTTTTACTTTTAGTGCGCATCATAATTTGATCTCGCAGAACCTGATCAAAATTTATAGTTTCAAAAGCACAGGAGCCAGCTAAAGTACGTAAAGCAGCTACGTAGTTTTCTATGGATTCATCGTCCTTTTGTATTCTGGAATAAAATTTAAATCTTTCCATTACTACGTTGATCTTCTTTCCAAATCTGGTGCTTAGTTGTTTTATAACTATATCAAAAACATTTACATCACTGGAACCATCATTCTCAATGGGAGGTAAGCTTTTTAGCTCCTTGAGTCCTGCACCACCTAGACAGTTTTTTAATAAAGCTAACTTCCTTTTAGGAGAGCAACCATCCTCTTCAACGACATCCACATAAGCTAAAAATGTGGGGTACCAAAGATCCCATTCTACCTTTGGATCTCCAGCAGTTGGTAAGAAATGTGCAGGTGAACTAATGGTGTTAGACATTATAAATCAGAAATATTGTCTATACTATAAATGACAGGATTACAAGTATAAACGTGCCAAAAATAAAAAAAGTAGTCACCGTTGTCTGTAGTGAAGCGAGGAACAGGGAATATCTCACAGTCCAGTCTCACAATGTCTGTTTTCTTCTTTTTTTTTTTTTTTTTTTAAAAGATTGGTAAACGTTAAATATATGTAAAATTGGGGATTATTCTTGAAAGCGGAGTACTTTGTAGTTGAAACGAGAAGGAATAACGATCAAAATCACCTAAAGTGGATAAAATACGATCGTGACTTAGTTACTATGGAAACGAAGGAATTGTAACAACTAAGATGGCCGCCGAGACGCATACGTGGAGACGTGATGCGTGGTGACGTTGTGTTGAGTGTTGTGCTCCTTCGTTGCAGATCGGCGTTGGGGAAACGGGAAGCAGCGCGCAGCGTGCGTTCGGTGAGTACACAGTTTCCTTTTTAAACAATGCCGGAGTGGAGCAATTGACACAGCGCGCGTCGGGTAACTTCCAAGTTTTAAATAACGCAATGCGCTAGCACAACAGCACAACACGGGAAAAATGTCTAACGAAAAGCGGAATGCAGCACATGAGCAGTACTCGACAGTAAAAAGCCAATAAGATATGGTTATCCAAATGAAGGGAGTCCCGCAGAAAAAAAAACGAAGATAGGCAAAACAAAACTCCCGCTGGTGCAATCAGAGCACTTGACACTTTTAAACAGCCGCTGGTGCGATCTACATACACATTAAACGTGGAAAATAAAGAGTACTTGGTTGGATTTGAGCTGCAAAGGTGAACGCTGTCAGTTTTCTGAAACTTCTTCAAAATAGAAAACTCGAGGTTTTTCTCTTCTCTGGATTTCTCTTCTCTGGTTCATAAATCCCGATCGTCGCCAAATTTATGTAGTAATTCACTCCAGAGAGTCCATGAGATATGTAGATAAGTTTATTCAGGAGACAGCTTAGACAACCACCTTCAGCATAACACCAGTAAGATTAGAATGAATGACCATACATAGAATGTGGGGATAGGAATGTACAATAACAATTCTAATAGGGAATTCTACACTTAACATGGAATACTACAGGAGGCCATGTTGATTCAGCTGTAGACACTAGGCCTAGATCCCACACAGGGCGCCATGTCACAATAAAGTAAAGAGTGTGAGTCCATACGTGCCTGTACGGCCCGTGGAACAGAGATACTAAGAGCCAGATGTAGGTAGCCAAATACCGGTCGGTAACGGCCGAAATTCAGTAATTTCGGCCGTTACAGACCGGTTTTTGGAAAATGAGATGTAGGAGTCAAAAATCTACAGATTCTGTAAATATGAGTTGGTCTTTTACCGAATCGGAATTTACAGAATCCTTATTTACCGAATTCTTATTTACGAATTGGTAAATAAGAAATGGTAAAAAATGCCTATGGAGATGTAGGAAACCAAAAAAATACCGAATTCTATGAAATTCGGTACTTAAGAGTCAGTATTTACCATGGATTGAAAGCAGGTGGTAACCAGGTGCAGGCTATAAAATAAGGTCCCAAAATGCAACAGTGTAACCAGAATGGCGGCATTCTACGTCATAGCAAGGCGGCTACGGCTACAGGCAGCAGGAGAGAGGGTATGGAGAAGGGAGGAGCAAGTGTACAGGCAGAGGATAACACTCTTCCAACTGACTGAGCCAGAGATACTGTGAAGGTACAGGCTACACCCCCACGCCATCCTGGACTTGATCAGGGACCTGCACCCACTCCTGGAGCACCCAACACCAAGGGCGCACGCCATCCCACCCCATGTGCAGGTGCTGTGTAGCCTACACCTGCTTGCCTCTGGGAGTTACCAGAGTGTGTTTGCTGCAGTAGGTGGTGTGTCCCAGAGCTGCCTGTCCCGTTTCTTTAGGAAGTTCCTTGAGGCCATAATGCAGAGAATGCATCATTATATTAGGTTCCCTGACACACCTGCGGAACTTGCAAAGACCAAAACAGATTTATATCAACTTGCACACTTCCCTCATGTGATAGGCTGCATAGACGGCACCCACATCCCACTCTGCCCACCTCAGGCCACAGAACACATTTACAGGAACTGGAAGTCAACGCACTCAATCAATGTGCAGGTGATATGCAACGCTGGCAACATCATTACAGACATTGTGGCTAAATTCCCTGGGAGTACCCACGACTTGTACATATTCCAGAACAGTGGGATATACACACGCCTTGTTGCTGGAGATTTTGGGGACGGATTCCTGCTAGGTAAATGACTGTGACACACCCTGATAGTTATAGCAGATGAATGTATCATGAGTATGTAACTAATGGCACTCTCTTTTCCACCTAGGTGATAGTGCATATGCCCTGCGGTCCTTTGTGCTTACCCCCTACCTCAATCCATCTACCAGGAGTGAGAGGCGTTACAATGTGGCACACAGATCAACTCGCAACATTGTTGAACGCACATTTGGACTCCCTAAAAGCAGGTTCCGCTGCCTCCACAAGAGCGGAGGTGCACGCCAGTACACTCCAATCATCTGTTGCAAAATTATAGTGACCTGTGCCATGCTGCACAATCTTGCCACCAAGGAAGGCACAGAGGTGGAGATCACACATCGTGAGGACATTGATGATGACACAGACCAGGCAGAGCCCTATGCAACAGTAGCAGCACCAGCAACAGATGGGAGACTGAGACGAGCAGAGATCACACGCCGATATTTCTAAGTAAGCAAGGAGACACAGACAGGTTTAGTATTTGAAGTACGTAGTTTAATAATCACTACCGCACTTCACTGACACAACACCATGGTACTATAATGTCTGTATTCCACACTGGGTGGTCACAGTTTACCTCACCGTGACCTGTCCTGTGGGTTGAGGGCATCATCAATGTTTGCGCCCTCGCACTACAGTGTGGGATGCACAAGGCTGGGTGTCACCGGTTGCAGTGGTGCCTGGGTCAGCAGATTGCCTCCTGCTGCTCCTTCGAATGTCCGGTACAGGAGTGCTGGAGCCACTCCTGCTGGTGGAGTCTTTTGTGTCCCCGACACCTGTGTCACCAGCAGTGACTGCCTGTTGTGTGAGCAAAAGCTCCATGGCAGAGGTGACTCTTCCCATCCCCCTCGACCAATCAGTGCAGCAGTGCACAATGCCATCCTGCATGTTGATAGAGCGCCGGCATAGTAGGGAGGTTGCTGCAGCAAGCCGGTTCATAGCTTTAGTCTGTTGGCGCATGCACTGACGATCCCTGCGCCTCTCGGAGTGGTCACTGTCTAGTTTGTCACAGAGAGCGCTCATGGTCTGTGTCATGTCCCTCATTCCTTTTGCCATGGACTGCATGCACTCTGTCATTGCGCCAATCCCCCGGTCTATGTTGGACATCCTGCTATTTAAAGTGTGCACTTGTCTATGAACGGCTAAAACGCCCTTTGCTCGTAGGTGCTGGACTTTAACCATGGTGGCCTCAAGACCACAGAAGACCCCCTCTCCTGTCTCGCCTTCGCCTCTCTCCCGTGCCCTTCGGCCCCAGACACCGGCGTTGTCAGCCTGAGATGGAGTTGTTGGTGTGATACCATCCACATCTTCCTCATCTGATATCTCAAGAATCCTGAGAGGGGGCACATCATGCCTCCTTGGCCTTCCCAGCACAGATGACTCTGAGGTTGGTGTGGGGGAGAGTGCTGGTGGTTCAAACTGTTGTGACTCAAACAGCAGAGGTGACAAAGGCTGTGGTGTGGTGGATTGCTCCGGTGTAGTGGCTGCCTGCGCTGTGGGTGTGTTTTGAAGCACAGTGCTTGGACCTGCTTTATCGGTTGTTTTGTCACTCCTCTCCGTTGCCAGTGCCCTCTCCTCCCTTTCCTGCGCTGTACTGCGCGATGACTCTCCTGTGGACAGATATGGACATTGGGTCAGTGGTGTTGTTCACCTGTGTTTTTATTAAATCACATTCCTATCACACAATTGCCTAGTCCTCAACAGCTTTTGTATGTACTGTGTGGCATGCCTTGCTGATTTCTATGTTGACTGCATTGATGTATGTTCCTATGACTACGTCTCCCATGATGCATTGCTGGAAGTAACTAAAACCAGTTCTGGAGTGTGATGCAGACAACCACATTGGGGAAGGGAATCTGGGAAAAGGGTGGGGATTGAAGTCCATGCATCTTACCTTTCTTTTTCCCAGCTCTAGCTGAGCTGTCAGCATCCCCAATCCCATGGATACTTTCACGCTCCAGGGTAGATTCCACCAGCTGCTCCAGCTAGGCCAGTCTTGCTGCTCTATTCCTCCCTCCACCTGTGGCTCCGGCTTCTTTCCTCTGTGCTGCAATTTTTTTTTTGGTAATGATCCGCAGATCACACCACCTTTTTTTTTAGGTCTTCTATGTCTCTGTGTATGACCCCAATGGCATTTCCCTTGGACTGGATCTCCAGCCAGGTGTTCCTTTTGACTGACTTTGCTACATGCAGAGACTGCTTGCCAAACAGCTGGGTGTGGTGTTTGACGACCTCCTCAACCAGCAGCTGCAGTTCTGCTGGGCTGAATTTCAATGTTCTCTTGTGCCCAGCTGCATCCTTCTGGACATCCTGGGACTCCATTCTGCTGCTCAGATATGCGCAGGACTGCCTGCTCCACTGTGTTTTCTCCAGCTCTCCAAACAGTTCAGTTGCTCTGCACCTGCATGGGTGTTGCCTCTTCCAGGTACTGGGGTGGGGTGGTTGCATGTGATTGGTTAGTTCCTCTGTTGCTTTGTTGTGGGGTGTGGTGGGTGTTCCTGATTAGTTGGCAGGCTCACATGGGTCATTTTGGATTTTCCGATTCGGTAATTACCAATTCGGTATTTACCGAATCAGTAAATACCAATTCGGTAATTCCCATTCATTCCTATGGGCCTGGAGGTCCATAGGGTTGAATGGGTATTGCCGATTCGGTATTTACTGAATCGGTACTTACCGATTATGTATATACCGACTGTTACCGAATCGGTAAATTTTTGCCAATTTTTTACCTACATCCAGTTTTCCGAATCTTAAATACCGATTCGGTATGGATCGGTATTTAAGAGTTGGTAAACTAGAATTACCTACATCTGGCCTTTAGATTCTATTCTGTAAAAGGTACCCTCGGGAGATCGCTCTTGAGCGACTCCCTGTTATAACCATTGACGACGCGGTGCGACTGACCAGGAGGGGGTTAGGGTGGGAGTGGAGAGTGGGTGGGGGGAACAGTTGGGGGTTTCCTTTATGTCACTGATCTGACTTTAAATATACACTACTTTGATTTATGGATATTATACTATCTGGTCATTTTTGGTTTGGAGAAGGGGCCAGGCTATAGATATTCTTTGTACACTTCTCTTACACTGAAAGATCTTGGTCAACTAAACTGTTGTGTACAAATGCACTGGTAAGGTTATGATGGGAGAAAAACAAAAAAGACTGTATTTGAAATGTTTGTACAAGATAGTGCATGACAGTCATCAATAAATAAATGAAACAGACAGTTGAACCTGCCAGTATCAAACCTGTAACTAGGAGGTTTATAACAATAATGATGATGATAAATAGTTTTTTACAGTATGTAATGCTGGAGGTTTGCAGTTGTAGGCGCTGTAATAAGGCGCTGTAATAACACATGTTACCAAACTTAATGCTACGCATTTTATCTATGTTGGATGGATGCAAGGCTGAACTGGCCCTGCTGGAATTCAACCTGGCTGGTCGCACAGTAATAACAGTAGGGAACACATAACCTTCTGAGCAGACCAGCTGACTAGGGATCATTGTGCAGAACATCTAGAATCCTGCTTAAATTCGACTACTTCTTAGGAAGTACAAAAAAAAAATTGCCATTCTTCTGAGCCTTTGGGAAGAAAGTGGGATTCAATGTTATTGGAAGTTTATCTAAGTCACCAGTGGCAAACGACCATCCCAAAGACACCAGCTAAAAACACATGAAACAATCACAAGAATGAGAATCCCCTGACAAATATGCCAAGCTAAGTTTAGAATAATATGGTGCATGCCCCCACACAGATGTGCATAGCCCTAGCACCATTTGCAAACAAAACAGCGCCCCACATTGTTCAAGCCCCCCCTAAAATTATTGAACACAAATGTCACTGGGGATTCACTCTGCATGTTTCCATTAATATATTTGGACAAGTCTTTGCATATAATAAGGTTTTGTAAATTTGTGCACAATGAAAGGCTGCCTTTCTTCGTAATTATGTTTCATCATTTTAAAACTTGGGAACAAAATCCACACAAGTACACTCCACACCATGCAACATAATTCCAATCAACATAATTTCACTCAATGCTGCACACTTCCAAGCCACACAATTCAACTCTACCATTTTCCTTCCACACCACACAATTTGGCAACAAACCACATATTTCACCTCAACAACACAAGTACAGAACACACCAAATACATCTAAAATACACCATATCATTCCATATCACGCCACATAATTCGACAGCACATCACATAATTAAAATCTCTATGACACACAAGTACACTCCACATAATTCCAGTACACTCAACTCAATATCACATAATTACGATCCACATATTTTACCTGCACACCATTCCACATAATTCCACTGAACAAATCCACTCCACACCACACAAGTCCCCAACTAATAATTCCAATCCAACCCACATAATTCCACTCCACAGCACATACATCCACTCCACAGCAATTCAAAACACATGGGTAAAACTCATTGTCATTTACGGCGCCAATACCTTTACCTCTCACAAACGTGAGATCAATTTGCATTGTAAATGCTGTTTTACTTTCATTCATGCACCACTCCAGCCATGCTGCTACACAACATTACTTAAAAAAGTAGACAAATAACTCTCTATAGGTAAAACATAATAACTTTGCCAAAGCTTGTTTTAATTTGCATAGAAATAAAATGCAGACTAATGGTATGCCAGTAAGGTGGCAGCCTTGTAACTGTTTGCATATAATGAAACAATCACTGTTGTTGTACTTACAGTGTCCGTTATATGTTTTGTTGAAAACAGTTTTTTGAGTTGTTCATTGTATATAATCTGAAATGATTTATTTCTCCATTTTCCTATCCGGCTTTTTCCCATTGCCTTTTTTCTATCCCTCACAATTTAATATTTCTTCCATATTGATGGGTTTCGTCCTTGTAGGTTTTTTTAATCTCTGGCATTGTTTCCCTCTGCTCTGCCAAGTACCACCCATCAGGCGTTAGACTAACACATTTCAGTGTGGTGGTCCGCTTTCCAGCACTAAAATGGAAAGTCATGTAATTGTAGCTCCTCAGTATCACTCCAGAGTCCTATTAGTGCTCTGTTAGAAACTGAGATCCAGGTTGCAGCCCATGGTTTGCTATGATCGCGCAGGCTTGGGGCGGCTGGCTTAGCTCATGACTGGGCTGGCTTAGGAAGGCTGAGAGCAGAGACTACAATGTACCAAGGTTATTCACTTCCCCTTGACATTGGCAATTCATTCTGGTTAACCGTTTGACTCACTGTGAGACTCGTCACGCGATGGCACCTCACAGTCAGTATTAAAATTATGACACACAGCTTTTATAAAGAGAATCACTCTCTTTATATATTGGCGAGGCAGCACAGTGCGAGCGGAAAATGCGAAAGTCATGGAAGAATGTGACAGTCTTTTGACACGCGGCCAGTCCCGTCCCATTCTAGACAGCCGCAGGATTGGTGGTGTCTGACACTCAGCACTGAGCTCATCTCAGAATGCATGCTGTGGTGCAGCCGGCAAGGAGTCGTAAACTCAACTCCCGGAGAAGCGTGGCTGCAGTCGACTCTGAAGACAGCAGCACCCAGGAGGGAGAAAGAGTGTATACACCGGCAGCAGGTAGAGGAACCAGCGCCCCACCTTGAAACTTAATCTCGCACCACGTGGGCCAGTACTAGCTTTCCCAGTCGGTTTGGTCATGAATTCCCACGGAGCAGGCCAGAAAAACAAGTTAGGGATTATACTCATGCACTCAGCAGGTAATGGGCACCACAGGGATAAAGGTGTCTGCACTTATCACCTAACCCCAAAAATGGCATGCTGCCCCACTGGCGCTTCGCAGCAGATAAACAGCAGTCATCTGAAGCGCCACAAGCAGTAAGGGACTCTGCATGAGACATCTGCCTACACTAGAATCTTTCCTCCAAACCTTCCAAAAACACCAGAGAAACCCATACACTCCCCCACTCTCCACCCAGCATCCCCGCTTCCATACATCCCTTCCAAATAGAACAGCTCGGGCACACCCCCTGCACATAAGACTGTTGCAGGTGGGTAGGCCTACACATAAACAAGCTGGAAGCTGAGCCTAGGAAGCAATCACCTGGATGGATGCGGCCTCCCTAGAGCCTCAGTCTGTTGGTGCCTACCTAGCGGAGTGAGTCTGGCCCCTAGCATCGACATCTTGATACCTGGTTATGGTAATGAGGGGCAGCGGTAATGGTGCTGGTCCAACTTTCAGCATGGCCAGTAGCTGTGTCACTTACGAGCCTGGTGTTTTCAGTAGCTCTAGTACAGCTGCAGCCTGCTGTTGTGATCTGGGGCTGCGGGGTAGGGCAGGTAGTGGCGTGCCAACCGTGCTGACACCGCCCAGCTCCACTCCTCAGTTATCATTTTTATTCGGATTGATGAAACCGTACTGTCTTTGAAACAAACAGCATCCTAGCTGGCTGTAAGGTGTGCGCCTCACTTTCCTGAGCCTTGCCAATGCCCATGATGCTGTCTGGGGCACTAGTTTAGTCCCCTTCCAGAGCGGGTGCTTTGTAGTAATTTTAAGAACTTCTTAGAGTTTCTCTTTGGTGAAATAGGTGTAATTTCTGATATTTATATGCTTCCCTCATCTTTATTACTTGACTTTGCTTGCGAGAAAGTGTCACTCATAGTTGTTGAAATATAACTCATAATCACACTGAATTTATGAGAATGTCACACGTGGCAATCTAAAACCCTGGCAGCTCTGTTCCCTACTCTGTCCTTCTCTCTCCTCATGTTTTAATTTACAATGTGATTCCATCTCTTCAAAAATAAAAATGTATTTCTTTCACTCCGACTCTGTGCACATGTTTAATTTTCATTGATTTCACGTTTCCTTCTTTGTACTAGCGATATCTTCAAAAAAAAAAAAATCCATTCTTCTACTCCGACTCCAACTTGATTAAAACATGAATACATATTCCATTCTTTCACTCTGACTCCCTGTGCGTATTTATTTTATTTTCATATATTTCACAGCTTCCTTCTATGTACTACTTGCCACTTGCCTAAACAAAAAAAAACATTTTTTTCACTGTGACTCCGATCGTGCATTTATTTAATTTTCATTAATTTCACCTTTCTTTCTTTGTACTTGCTGCGATTTGCTTGGAAAATAAGCATTCCATTCTTTCACTTCGACTGTGAAAGCATTTAATGTTAATTTACCTAACTTTCTTTGAACTACTTGCTGTTTGTTTCCTGTCTCTTGTGCAGCTGTGGCTCCAATATTAAGGAAAGCTCAGATAATTTATAGCCTGTGCTCAGTCTAATATCCCATGAAATCGTGTATCCCCGCACTCAGCCCGAGCAGAGATCGACTGCTTCTGTCTGATCCGGCCCCGGCTGAGTTAATTCTCCGAAGGCAGCCGAAGCGAAGGTGATACACGATCCCATGGGGATACCAGATATTGTAAAACACCGTAAACACGAGGTCGGCAACTTGAATCATCAAGAACTGGATTGCGGATCTGGTGGGCAAGACAGAGAAGACTACAAGATTAAGGACAGAGCCAGAGCAGGTGACAGCCACAAGATCAAGTATGACGTTGATATATCGGGGAATCTGCCGGAGTTGAACGTGGATGGCCCAAAAGCCCTCAAAGCAGAGAGATGCTGGCTGGACTCTGATACCAGCCATGCTCCGGGAGTAGTGTGGCTTTTACAGGTGCATATCAAATGACTAGAACAGGGTTTAAGAAGCACAGAGTAGATTGGAGGACGCTCTGCCTAAAGTGTACGCAAAAAGTGTAGAGGTGAAAATCTTGAGTGTGGTGCAACTGGCGAGTGGAAAAACGCCTTAACCACTCTTTTTTGTGTGTCAGGGAAAGCTGATATGCAACAGTGTAAATCTAAGAAATGCCTATGCACACACCAGGAGTAAGACACACAGTAGTGAAAAAGTTATATAAACATGGTTATACACTGTCCAAGACAACATAAGTAATCAGAAGTAAAAAGCAATCGCTGTTATGATTTCCGAATATTTTAATGGTTCCACAACCAGCCGACAAGTGTTTCGTCGCGTTGGTACAGTTCTCACGCGACTTCTCAGGACTGCGACATGTGTCTAGAAGATTGAAAGGTCGCTCCACCGGTGATAGTTCCACCCCTGCAGGGCACGTGACCAGAACAAGTTGAATCCTAGGTAGTGGACAATCAGTATTTAAGGGAAACAGTAAAGGTGACGTAAGATGATAGTTCTCCAACTGAACTAAGCGACTCGGGTAAAGGTCGCACAGAGTATGCGAAGTGAAAGTAGTTCTAACAAATAGTAAGTGTCTTCCAATAAAGGCGCTGAGACGAGCGGCTCTGGTAGAGGTCGCGCTCGTGTGGGGATGATCCATGTAAAAAAGCCCGGGAGTTGTTGCAATAAACCGAATACCGGAGGGGATCACTCACAGTAAAGTTTTGTTTAGACGGAGATGTAAACCGCAATCCTGTCTCCCGGGTCGCCGTGTTCCAGGTGCATAACCGCTTGAGGGTCTGGGGAGGGTTGATAAAAAAAGGCGGAAAAGCCTTGTAATAATCTTGAGCACTTTATTGTGGCACAGTATATTCTTGCTACTGCTTCACAGCAACAGTGATCCTTCATTTTTATAGCTGAGTCTTAATGAGAACACTTCCTTTTGATCATGATAACTGGGTCTAACGACTCGCGTGTCACTGTGGAGGAGTGTGGCTCACTGATTAGAGCGGCAGACCCTGATGCAGAGGTCTGGCCCGGGATCAGGGTTCAATTCCCGACGCGGCAGGGTCCTGAGCCCAAAATGTCCATGGACTCGGTGCCTATTCTAATCATGGGGTCCCACGCTGCAACTCTGGGCAATAGTTGCTTAATCTCCACTACAGCGGCCCACCTGCTGCGGGATGCCTGGCTTTTACCCTGGGGATACCCAGTAGGGGTTATCTCACAGGGAAAAGCCAGGACGGGTTCCCAAGGCAAGCGCCTTGATGCCTTCGGGTGATACGTGCGCTATATAAGTCGCAATACATTTACATTTACATTTACTGTGGTGTGTGGTGTTAGGTTATACCTGTAGAAACCTGATTACTTACCTGCCCTTATTTCTACTCTGTGATGATGTGTGGGCGCTAGGCCCACATGCTGTTAAATGATGTGACACAGACACAGTGGATAGGGAGTAGTTAACTGACCATGAGCTCGTGCACTCAACCCCTTTTATTTAGCAGGGTCATCTGACTGATGACGCCTGTGGTGGGTGGGTGTTCAGTGTGTGACAAGCATACTGGAACACTAGAACGTATCTCTGCAATACTACATCCCTCCCAAACTTTAATGAAGGTCCAAACAAAATGAAGTACGAACCTGCGGGAGAAAAATACAAAATTGCAAAACAAACATAACTCGATGTGGACGGCTTCCACATAGTCTCTTCACTGCTGGCCATCTGCCGGCGAGGGTGTCCTTGCAGCAGGGACCATTAGTTCTCCTTGGCACAATGTTCTGGTGCACTGTAGACGTGCTCCTTTGTGTACTTACGCCGTGGAGGTATGCTTTCCAGTTCCTTACTTCCGACACCGCATTTGGTGAAATGGTGCAGATGGAATGATGGCGGATCATTGGTGTTCTGCTGTCCACTGTATACTCCTGGTTGAGGTGTTTTCTGCAACTGGTGGCTGTCTCTGACAGGATCTGCAGTTACAGGGTATCACTCTCACCGATACCCCTCTCTACTGGGTGTCCCCTCTCACTGGACGACCAGGAGGCCCTTTGCTGCCAGGCTTCCACTGGACCGGTGGGCTGCTGCCTTGTCGCTCCAAGCGCATTGGAGGAATCGCTACGGGTCCCTTCTCCGTGTCCGAAGCTCCACCTGAAAAGGGTGTTGTTGGCACTTGTTCTGTCGCATGCTACCGTTGTTCTCCCTGGATCTTCAGAGCAAGCTTCAACGGTCCTTCTCTCATTTTGAGATCCGCTGCCACCGGTGTCTCTGAGGCCTCTGCTCCTTGGATATCCACGGTCCTGTGTCCGTTCCATCCCAGAGGTGGTTGTTTCCAACAGACCGACCTGCTCGCCTCTGTCGTTCCCAGGTGATCGTCGGGTTGCACGTAGATATGTACTCCCAGTGGTGCTGATGTTTTCCAGGTGCTGTGTTCGGATGTCCGTGCATCTCTTCACTTTCCCCATCGGGTGTTCCCCTTCTGGTGGGTGTTGTGGTGTTCCGTCACATACCCTTCTGTGCTCTTCTCCTTTCCTCTCTTCTTCTTTCGTCGTGGCGTCGTGCCACTCAGGCTTGGTCTTCTCTTCCTTTCTTCGCGACGCGGTCTGGTCTTCCATCTGGTTGATCTTCCCTCACCAGGCGATACAGTGTAGCGTGCACTCATCACAGGTCTTCCTGGTCTTGTCCTCCCCTAGGACACAATCTTCACATCCATCTGTGACTGGACCTGTCGTCGCTACCTTCTCTCGCCTGATTCCTTATGACTTCTAGTTGATGATGTTAGACTTCACTTCAGTCTTCTTCCTGGTCCTCTTTGTGGACATCTCCTCCGTTGTTCTCTTCACCGATGTCTTCTCTGTTCTTTTTGTCAGATGTCTCGTCAGATTTCTTCGCTCGCTGATTTCTTGCAGGTCAGCATCCTCCTTGCAACCATCCTCCTTGCGACCATCCTCCTTGCGACCTCCTCGTCTTCTTCCTCCTTGTGATCAGCGGGGTGGTCGGCTTCTTCTTCCTTGTGACCAATGGGGTGGTCGGCTTCTTCTCCCTTGCGACCAACTGGGTGATCGGCTTCTTCCGTCTTGCGACCAACTGGGTGATCGGCTTCCTGCTCCTTGCGACCAACTGGGTGGTCGGCTTCTTCTGTCTTGCGACCAACAGGGTGGTCGGCTTCTTCTCCCTTGTGACCAACTGGGTGGTCGACTTCTTCCGTTTTGTGGATCTTCATGCTTTTGATGGTCAGCGCAACCGCTCTGTCATCACTCTGTAGTTGCAGTGCTTCGGCGCGCTTTTGACTGCGCTCTCCTGTCCCTTCTGTGACTTGCTGCTTTGGGCAGTTTTCTTGTAGTCTTCTGTTTCTGGAGCTGTGGTTGCTGTCTTTGTGTTGCTGCGCACTTGCTTCATGCGCCTTCGCACTTGCAGAGTTCCGGAACCACCGTCGGTTCGTGTGGTGGTGCTCCTGTCTTTGCCATACTGCTGCAGCAATGGCTTGTGGCCACCAGGCATCGCTGCACTCCATCCCGGCATGGCTTCAGTGCTTCTGGAGGGTTGCGCCACCGCTCCGTCGACCTTCTTCTGGTCATTCCCTTTTGCGCATTGATGGCTGCGCTCTTTGTTTGCTTTTCTTGGGCGCACTTGCTGCGCGCTCTCTTGAGTGTTCTGTGTGGAGGTGCTGAACTCCTGGCATGTTTCTTGAGCTTCTGGCGCGTTCCTGCACCGTCCCCTTGTATCCTTACAGGCCGTGTGGTGACTTGGCCCCACTTGGGCGCGGCAGTGTTCTTGAGCACTCTTCACGCGCTAACTGTTGTCTTTCTTTCCTTTCTCCTGGTGGTCTGTGTCCTTCAGTCACCTGCTGCACCAGTGGGTTCTGTTTTGTTGCTGTGTTTCAATGGATTGTTGCAGGTTTGTTTGTCATACCTCCCTGCAGTACCAAGAAACAGCCAGTAGATGTCAGGGGAGCGCTTTCCCAGGTGCCAGCAGTCTTCTTCTGACTCTGGGCCTTTTCTCATTGCAGTCTGTGCCGGGCTTCTGTGCAGCCCTGAGGCTGGATGCAGGGCCTCTCTCTGGGACTCATGCATGCAATCAAACGGTGCCTCCCAACTCCTTTCTCTGGACACACGCGTCACAGCTGGACCCCTCGTGCCCTATCGGTGAGTCAGTCCTTCATTATTTTTATCTTTGCTTTTGGGCAGTTGGGCGCACTGTCCCTCGGTGCACTTCGCCCTTTGCAGCCGGCTCCTCGCCCTCAACGGGCTGGGCGGGGAGCAGCGCTGCTGCGGGCAGTCTGTTCACTTTATAGAGGTGGGAGGGAGCTTCAGTACATGTTGGCCGCCGTGACCAGACACGGGCTGCCCGCTGTCTCTTCCCTCGTTCTCCCCGCCCGCAGCAGCCTCTCAGCTAACATGCTGCGCTGGGTGGGGGAGAATTGGCGCTGCTGCTCGAGCCTGCTTGCTCCGTTGTGTTAGGATCCCACGGCAGGCTCTGTCTTCACTGTGGCTGCCGCCAGAGACACGCACGCTGCCGGACCTTCCCGCCTCTTGTGGCAGGCTGTAAATCTCACTGGGCTGCGCCGGGGTGGGGGGGTTTGATGCCCCTCCGCCGCAGGCCAAATGCTGTCCCCTCTTGCCTATCCCGGCCGCAGCAGCCTCTACACGCTGCGTGGGGGTGAGGGGGGTGGGTGCTGTTGCCGGGGTCTGCCTACTTGAGTCTCTTGGCTTCAGGCTCGGCCATTCCTCCTTGCCCTCATACCTCCGCAACCAGGGCTCACCTTCGCCGATGCGGGTGGGATCCGATTGGCAGTCACTTCATTCGGGGCACTTCACACTTCTCCACGGCTGTCGGGTGCCTCCTCGCAAGGGGGGCCGAATCACAATGGGCACGAGGTGCGGGGTGGGCTCCCAACCTCCTCACCTTCGCCCCGGCGGGCCTCTTCTTCCACGCAGGTGGGCTCCGCGCGGATGGTCTCACTAGTGGGGGCATTCCACTTGTGGCCCGGTTGCGGCCGATGCGGGTGGGCTCCGCTCGGCTCGTTTTTAACCCCACGCAGGGGGGGGGCTCACGCTAGGCATATGAGGTGCGGGGTAGGCTCTCGGTCACCTTCTTATCTTTAGGCAGGTCCAGGGCTCGGCACACGCCCTGCAGCCTCTCGGCGGCCGGCGGCAGTCACAGTGGGGGGTGCCCTCGAGGCAGGCAGCTCCCTCCCTTTTCCACGATGATGTTCAGCTGTGGCACGCGTGGCACAGCTTCCGCCTCATCACCATTGTGATGATGTGGGGGCGCTAGGCCCACATGCTGTTAAATGATCTGACACAGACACAGTGGATAGGGAGTGGTTAACTGGCCATGAGCATGTGCGCTTAGCCCCTTTTATTTAGCAGGGTCATCTGCCTGATGACGCCTGTGGTGGGTGGGTGTTCAGTGTGTGACAAGCATACTGGAAAACTAGAATGTATCTCTGCGATACTACATACTCTATCAAGAGAAAACCAGCAACAAGCACCAAAGACTTGTTCATATGAAAGAACCTTGTGCCTGAAGGACGTCCTGGCCAAATTATCGCTTAAGTGTGTACATATAAATTCCAAGAGAGAGATAACCCAAGTACCTCATCTCTAGAGTGTTTTTGAGAGCAAATGTTTACAGAAAAAGCTCACACTATTCTGCTGGTTAGACTCGATACTCAGAGGCCAGTTCCTGTGTCAGATAAAAAAGCTCTTTGATGTCCCTGATACTTCCTGAACAGGGGGCTATTCAGATGTGGATGTGAACCTACCTCTCCCACTTCCTGCCCAGGAAGGGCATCAGAATGCAGATGAATGCAAATGAGTCTTCTTTCAGAATCTGCCCTTCCTGTGTTTGTGGCTGTCTAGTGGGAATGCACAAAGTGTCACCCAGCCCAGATGTGTATTAGAGACAGGCTACAGGCACAGAGAGCAAAGTTAAGAGCAGAGAAATATGCACTATCTAAAAGTGCCTACAAGGGACTTTATTTAGACATATGAAATCATTACTTCACAATATCACTTATGAGTGCCCAAATAGTGGCCTCAAACACATAAATTCTCAAAATCAATTTGCACGGTCAAAAACAAATAGATTGAAATGGCAATGGGTGTATTTTGTTTTATAGAACTTTATAAACAAATAGATCACATTTAAGGGTACAAAAATGTTCTCATTTACAGGAGTGACAGAGATTAAAAATCATTTAGAAAAGTATGTTCTTGTCACTCGCGTAAATTACCCATTTCAAATGCCTGTTTACAAATAAATTCAGTCAAGGAAATCCCTCCAGCAGCCACAGGGCAAGGTTTCCGGGCCTGGCAAGATACAAACTGTAGAAGAGTAGACAATCTGTTTGATTACACAGATCTAATGGATTTCCCACAAATCCAAAAGGGTTATGTTTTACTACTCAAAGAACTCTGATGTTAAAGTGTAATCATGCACTGGGTCGCTCAATCCAAGACTCAGCCCTTCACGAACAGACATATGACCACATTCAGGAAATGGTTGATCACCATACGAGAAGACAAAGGCCTACTCTCAGACATTTACACCTTCCTCAGCAAAGCTCTCAACCCCATGAAGTACAAAGCTCAATAGAGGTGGGAGGTATAACTGGAATGCTCATGCGGGCCCAAAGAAATGGAGCGACATCCTTCACAGAACACAAATCTCATCACGCAGTGACACAGAACAGGCAGCATTGCTCGTAGTTGTGTACTATTGATATTGTGAAAGTTGGCAAAATTGAAAGCTGGCAGCATAGATACCTGTTGGTGCAATGTCGACCAAACATGTGCCTTAACACTCCCACTGTGGTAATGCCCCAAATTCAAATATTATTGGGAAGTCGTGCTCAGGGACATAAACAGATATTTTGACATGGACTTACCAGCCTTTACATACTATGAGGATTGCCAAATCCACAAACGTACACATGCACTCGACCAGAGGGAGGGCCATCACAATGGACCTCAGCGCAGCTAAGCAAGCAATCATCTCCAAGTGGGGCACTGATCATACCCCTGACCATGCTGACTGGCTGCATAAATGATGGGATATCGTTGAAATGTAATATCTGAGAGACTCACTAGAAACCAGGCTGCAACAATTTAATAAAATGTGGGTTTCCTGTCACACAAATTCTGCGTGGTACCTCAAAATTCTTCAGCTCATGCAGGGAAACAAAGCAAGAACTCCAGTATCAGCGGAAAGAGCTGCCCTGGAGGAAGTCTGAGCCCCTCCTCACAATGTCGAGCCCTGTTCAACCAGGCAGCCATAGAGGTGCCCTCCCCTTTCCGTATGGGTCACAGAAACTTTTCCCTCCCCATCCACATTATCTGCCACCCAACGTCCCCCTCCGCCATCCCTTTGTTACAACCCCCCCTCCCCGTTAAATATCATCGTCCATTAGATGTGGGTGAGTTTATGTGTTACTGACCGAAAATGAATAATGTAGATTTGAACCCTAAATATTTTGTACTCAATTATCCACTCACGCAGAATTAGAAAAACTGCAAAAGCAGACAATGTGAGTGTCAAGAAATGGGCACTGAAGAGGTCTAATAAGTCCCCCTGTTGATTGCTCATGGAAAGTGCAGCTCCTTATGGTAGCCATAGTACCTCCCTTTGCAGAAAATATATATAAAAGTGTGGTGATCTGCTTTGCCTACTGCATGCTGTGATTCCATTACTGAACTCTGTGATGTCACCTGTGGGGTTTCTATGCTCAGGGCATTCTACTCCTGGATTCCCTGCGCGGCAGTTGCAGCTGCTCTTCTCTCCTACAAGCTGGACGGCTCTCTTTCCTATAATAAACCTTTGACCATCATATCCTGTCTGCGCCTCATCTTTACATTGGCGACAGAGGATGGTCAGCTATTTTACAGCTGTTATCTCAACTTCTAGGACGAATACCATCGTGTAAAGCGCTGTGAAAGTGAGGACACTTAGCGCTGGGAAACTGACGACATTCCCTTCCTTCACGATCAACATCAATGTGAGTACTTTTTCAAATTATTGCTTTGCATGCCGTACTCATTGAGAGCCGTCACAGCTGCAGGATTTTTCCTGCTATTTATCTGCTAATTAAACTTGATCTACGTTCAGTCAAGCAGCGAACGATTTTTCCCGTGCCGACGCACATCATTCCTGCCAGCTTGTTTCGCCAGGGTTTTTCCCTCGCAATTTTAGACTCTTTTTGTCATTTATTTGGATGTTGTGTCGCCTTGTGACAGTCCCAGGTAGAAGGAAAACCAAACAAAGGGTTTTCAATCTTGTGGCTCTTGATAGAAGATGAAAATAATAGTCAATAAATCTGCCAGAAGCAAAAATATGTTACAAATATCAAGTGGGCAAAGAAGTGTCATAAAATAAGGCAATACGTGTATTGAGACACATCTTCCTCTCGTGATTGCCCTGCTAATATACGATGCAAAAAGGAACTAACATCACAGGAAAAAAATTGCTGCACTTATCTTAGATTTGGTACCTCAAATAATGTCCTAAAATATTTAATTTGAACCAGAGGTTGCAGGTGTGCTCCACGACACTCATTTTTGGGGATGAAGGCTTCTTTTTCACTAGCAGACTTCAACCCAGAAAAAGACAAAGAAAGACAGGATAGGGGGGAAGAAGGAGGCAGAGAGAAACGAAAAAACTACGATTAAGAGGGAAAGCAAAGATGAAATAGAATTTTGTGTTAAGATTAAATAAAGATGCATGGAGTGTGTGGTGGTGAATGAGAGTATTCAACCTCCCTACATAAATCCAATATTTGGCAGGTCTGAAGGAGGTCTTTTGAGAGAAACTCTGGGGCCCGGCACCTATTCTTTTACTAATGAAGCACTGTTTGATATCCTTTATTCTGCCTGTGATTTCAGAGTCATTGTAGGAACTCCAGAAAGCTACTCCAGTCCCTTCCATGTTACTGTGAGTGCGAGAACACTCCATGCAGCATGGCTACTCATTCACAAGCCAAGTGCAGTGTTCTTTAACAGGCATCAAGTTCACTTCTTCCTTTTTCGTTCATGGATGTATTAGTGAGCGGTTTCAAACAGGTTCACAGAATCCTTGCTGAAATGTCAATGACATTAAGTTCAACTTGCTGCTTTGCTGAGCCGCTGCTGCTGACTCTATTGTACAACGTCATCTTTGAGATAGTGGCAAAAGGATATGGTCTCAAACCATAAGTGGATACAGGAATCTATGGCTCCTTCTCACAGCAAGCAATTCAAGGCATTCATGGTGTAACACTAAGGGGACTATTACGATCTTGGTCATAAAGCCTCCGACCTTAGGTCGGAGACTTTACGCCCAGATCATCAGTTTCAATTCTGACCGGCTGATTACAATAGAGCTGGTCTGAATTGAAACCGGCCAGTCATTCTGGCTGGCTTCCGACGGGTTGAATGAGCCCGTTGGCCAGTTGCAACTGGCCCATAATCCATAAGGATGGCATTTTACGCAGTCCAGATTACGATGCACAGTTTCGGGCAGGCTTTCAATGCTGGGCTTTCCGACATGGAAAGAGTATTTGGGGGCCTTAGCAGGGCCCCCTTCTATTTTTGTCCTCAAGTTGGGGGTTTATGGGGCACAGGTGGTGCTCCCTTTTTGATCTCTTCAACTTGAGGTAGCTGCCACGGGTTGCAGGGTTAAGCACAGCCTCCCATTTCCCTATGGGAGCTTGTACTACGTCCTGTTTACGGTTGCAACACATGCTCCCATGGAGAACTGTGGGAATGTGACCGGAGGTCAGTCAGTCCCATTTCTGCCACGGTGTTGGTCATAGGAAACTCTGCCCAAAATTGCAATAAGCCCCTAAATGTGAGACGCAAAAGAGAAGCAGAAAAATGGTTGGAAACAATTGTTAAAGTGAGCACAATAAATTGTGAGATTGTAAAAAGCTCATTATAGTCCCATTTCAAGCTAACCCTGCTTGTCCTTCATGCTCATCATCATAGCTTTAGCTAAAAACCAATTAATCAAAAAATGAAAACTTGCTCAGTGAAAAACAGGTAGTGAGACAACTTCTATTTATTCCTTGGTACTGAAGGCAGTTCCATCAACAGAAGGCAGCTAAGATGGTAGCGAGCTCTGCAGATGCTCATGAGGCGTGTTATGCTTCTACTACACTTCACTGAGGATATGTGTCTCTCCCCCTCCTTTACTGAACATCCGAGAGCACTGGAATCATTTTGTTGTAGTTCATCATGTTAAACGATAGAGGATATCATAACATTTTATCAACATTATTATTATTAATTACAAAATTGGTTGCAACGATATTTTTTTTTTACCAATAACGGTATTGTTTTTATACAATATTGCTTTGGACCCTACAAGGTACAAGTGATTGACAAGTAAATGTTTAGAATAAGGGAACAAAAGCAAGGGGTCTCTCTTAGGGTTTATATTTCAGTCATGGAAGTGTGAACAGGACATTGTCGTGTCTAGACTTACGTTTCAAGTCTTTGATGCTGTATGAAAAATGGAAATAAAATGGGGCATGCATTGTTTGGTTTGCCTTTCGAATTTGAAAGACCAGGTTATCCATTGTGTATAGAACGCCTAGAGCACGTTCAGTAGGAGGGGATAGTCTGACGTGCCTTGCTTCATACAAAAATATGATCGTTTGTTCCTTGAACTAATCTATTTAAAGTTGCTGGTGTCATGAAAGTTCCTGGAAATGAACAGTAAGTTCCGACTATTTTAGAGTTATGGTGGGTGGTTACGTAGGACATCTTTTTTTTAAATGAAAATCGCATTTCATGGCTGTTGATGAGGACGAACGACTGTATTGTATGAGAATTTCCTATTTTTAATGTTGAAATTGCATTTTATTCATAGCTCATAAAATGAAATTTCTCTTCAAATGTGGCCATTCAGGCTTACATAACTTAAATGTATATATATATATATAAACCTCAAAGGCCTGTTTCGGAAGTTGGAGGATTTGGGACATCTGAGAAAAAGGGTGGATGGCTTGTCTTTCTTAGCTAGATTTACCAGCAGAAGCACTTGTCTGTCGGTCGGTCTACCCTTGGGCCACCAGGTCACAGTAGCAGCACCCTATTTAGGGCAGGGAAATTGTCAGTGGGTGTTCCTGTCTGTGACTACCATACAAAGTGTAGGAGTCTCAGACATGGAATGGAACTCAAACAATACTCCTTATGTGCAGCTCGAAATCTCCACGTCTATTGATATTTAGCAGTTGGGGTCTTTAAAACACAAATCAAATACCAATTAAACAAAGAAAATAGTGTCTGCTCTGATATCATTTGTGCCTTAAGGGCATCAGCAGATCAAGTGGATACTTTGAAGTCACAAAGATCCTCTCCAGGGAAGGGGGGATCTGTAGATTTGTCATGTGGCAGGCTAGTGAAAGTTGTAAGAATCTCACCTGTATTTCTACAGCCAGGAACGTCATGGATATGAAGAAAGAGCCACAACTTCTCCAAATCACCAATGGCACCCAACAAAGTCAAGATGACAATGGTAACCCGGGGAAGAAGGGGAACAAAGCAAGGAAAAAGGGAAAGATATCCCAGGTCGCAACCCAAATTGCAACAGGACCTGTCAAAATTAGGTGAAGGCTGGTGGTAGGAGAGAATCATAACGAACAAGTTAGCTTGTGGAATGAATCACCAGTATTTCTGTTATTCTCGTTCTTTTACGACTCCCTACCTTATGATATCCCTTCTTCCATGTAATGAGTAATAGAAGCATGAAAAGTACAGGGCTTGTGTTTGGAGCTGGAAAATTAACAGAGTTCTGTTAAGTAAATGGCTAATTGAAAGACGTGTTAAATAGTATTAATCTATGCAAATGCCTTCCTATAATCCAAGTCTAGCTCGTGAACAAATTCTCCAATGTCACTGTCTCCAACATAATAAATTAACAAAAAACCTTGTCTTCAGGTGAGTCAAGTTTCAAAGCTTTATTTCGACAGCATTGTCATAAAAGCATTTTCACCCTACTCTATACATAATAAATACTATTCTATTTTACAACAATTTAAAATACACATTAAACAAGTATGCTGTCAAAACACATTTTAGGATGTACAGCCGCTTACGAATGGAAAGCTAATATAAAAGAAGCGGATGATCAATTACAAGTATTCTACTAATTTTGGCCAAAATTCATTAAAATAAAGTGCGAGTGCGTAAAATCCATGCCCAGCCCAGATATTTGGCTAATGCAATAGTGAGGCTGGGGGAACAATTTGTTCTTAACATTCTAAGTGCTTCTTGGTGCAATCTGGTCCCTAAGTTGCTACATAAGGGTTTTAGCCATCTTTATCTTGGGGCCACGTAAAGGGGGCAAACGAACATAAAATGTGGAATGTCCTCAACCTGATCCTTGCAATGGGCACAGATGTTAACATTGCCGATGGGACCATTTTGATGTAAATGCATTAAGCGGTAGGCAACCCACCCTGAACTGGAAATACAGCTTTCTGTCCAATGGTCTTGTGATCAAGTCCCAATAATGTTCGAATGTTGGGACTAATTTGTGTTCCAAATATTGGGATGTTAACACCAAAGGCTGGTTAGATGTCAAAACCGAACTAAGTGTCATGTCCCAATACAATTTCTTTAACAAATCCTTGGAGGGGAAAGATGCAGGATCAATAGTAGTCCATAGGTGGTCAAGATGGAGCTCATTTAGTAGGTTTCTTATTTCTTTTAGCCACGGGATTTTGTGGAACCGATCAGAGTTGACAATGTCCATAAGTGCTGCAGCATAATGACCCAATTCAGGCGTGGTCTTTATGCGCCTCCAGAATAATAGAGGCCGCAGACGAGCCTGGTCCTCGATTTTTTTCCTCCCTAGATCATAAAGGAGAGGAATAACTGGAGTACTCTGTGGAACGCCAATCAGTCTGCGTAAGAATTTGTTCTCGGCAATTGTCAACCCTTTGATGTTAGCAAACCCCCATAGTTCTGCTCCATAAAGACATGCACCAAGAACTTTCATGCTATAAATCTCCATGACAGGTTGGATAGGTTTTGTCAATGAAGATTTATGCTTCAGAGCTATGGCCCCCGACAGCTGGTGGAACTTTAGAACAGTAAAATTAATGTGTGAGTTCCACTGCATATTCCCCTGCAAGTTAATGCCCAAATATGTGAAGGCATCCACCTCTTCTAAAACTTCCCCGTTGTAATACATTGCCCCCTTGAATGACTTAGCAGGATTCATGTTCATAAATTTTGTTTTTGCAGTATTCAGTTCCAACCCTCGAATCCTACAAAAGTCTCCAAAGGCATTAATTGACTTTTGTAGCCCACTTGGCGTTCGCGATATCAGAAGGGTATCATCCGCGAACATGAGTACCGGAACCCGCACCCCTTTCAGGATGGGTGCATCAGTTGGTGACTTCATAAGGTGGTCCACTACTCCATTGATATAAAGTGAAAATAAGGTGGGGGCCAGGACGCATCCCTGTCTCACCCCACGCTCTACGGGGAAAGAATCAGTGACTTCGCCCTGTGTCCCCCATCTAACTTTGGCGTAGTTGCCCTCATGCATACGCACTAGCAATGATAGTAATTCAGGCCTAATTCCTAAATCACCCAGCACATTCCATAATTTTTGCCGTGGCACTAAGTCAAATGCCTGTTTTAAGTCTACAAATACGGCAAACAATGGGCCATCTGCTAGGGTGACATTTTTCCAATATATGGTTAATAAGTGGAAAACTTGATCAATGGAGCTGGTTAGGGGGCGAAAACCTGCTTGATAAGGCGAGAGGACTCCATTTGCATCTATCCAGTCTTGTATTTTATTTTGGATCATTCTACCCATCAGTTTTTGGGCTGAATCGATAAGGCTGATGGGTCTATAATTAGATGCTAAGGCCCTATCACCTTTTTTGTATACTGGAATGATCTCTGCGCCTTTCCAAGAAGCAGGTATTGCTGCTCCATGAGCTATAGAATTTGCAAACCAAGCAAAGTACAGACACCAATTGTCCCGGTCTGATAAAAATAGATCGGCCGGAATACCGTCGATGCCCGGTGCCCTCCCTTTTGTCACCCCGTCTAGTGCTATACTTGCGTCCTTTTTTGTAAATACCTCTTCTTTAAAGAATATTATAGGCAGTGGGAGTTGACATTCATGGGGCATTGTACAGGAATATTGCTGTTTGAAAAATTCCACCCAGCTTTCTTTTGCCACGTGATTTTTTGGGCATTCAGCTATTCCCCCCCTGCCCCATTTTATAATAGCCCAAAATTCTTTTTGGTGTTTAGCTACACAAGCGTTCTTTAATTCTTGCCACTGGCTTTCATCCCAGGAACGTTTTGCTCTAATCTGGGATTTTCTGTACTCGTCCCAGGCCTTCCGGACGTCTCCTCTATTTTTGCCTCTCAATGCCGCACTTAGATTCTGTCTCGCCTTTCTGCAGGCTTGATCATACCATCCTGCCCTTTTCAAGGGATACCCTCCCGTTTTCTGTTTGACTTCTTTTTGGAAGAATCCCTGAATTTTTAAGAAAAATTTGGGATGTGTCTCTTCGATTTTTTTATAGAGGTCGGTATCATTGTAACAGTCTTGCAAGCTATTCACTTCGTTTATCACCATCGCCTTTAAGTCTTGCAGTTTTTCTGGCCTATCTACCAATGCGGCCCACTTTATATGGCGTTGATTATTTGTGGAAATTAAATCCAGGGGCAGGAAGCTCATGGCCTGGCCTAGTATTGTTCCCCCCTGGTTTGATTTGAAGAGCAAGCACAACGGGTTATGGTCACTCTCCATTCTAGGGGTGACCCTCATATCCCTAACTCTGTGCCAGTCTCTAACATCTGCAAGGATATAATCAATCCTGCTGCTTGCCCTATGATTATCAAAGGTGGGAGCACCATGTAGATCAGAGAGAGTGCGTCCATTTACCGCCCTCAACCCCCTGGCTAAACACATGCTCTTTAATTGGACGGCTGCCTCAGTCCACTTCTTTATCGGGGGTAAATCTAACTGTGGTATTCCCCATTTAGCGTCCTCATCTTGGGAAAGTTCAGTATCTTTAGATCCCAGGGGTTCAAATGTGGTATTCACGTCACCTCCCACCATAATTGTAATGTGCTGTGGAAGGTCTTCAATGTTATTATCTAATGCAGTTATCACATCTGAACCTCGACCCCCAGGAATTCCCCAGGCATAAATATTAAAAAAGGCCATCTCGGAGCCATCCCCCCAGACAATTACAACTGATAGTATATCACAGTTATTCACAGGCCTTAATTTTATAGTACATTGTAAAGATTGCCGTATCCATATGATTAAACCCCCTGATGGCCGCCCCTTTGGACTCTTTTTTGCAGGAATAAAGAAATTTAGGAACCCATGTCGATGGACGGAGGACACTGCCCAGGTTTCTTGTAACATAATTATGTCATGGAGCTGAATGAATTCCCCCCATTCTGGAGACTCTAATTTACTCAAGATTCCCGCCAAGTTCCATGATAAAAGTTGGAGGTCCTTACTAATTAGGCCATCCAACTCATGTGATGTCGTCAAATTTTGGCTACAAGGGGGATATTGTAAACTAACTTGGGTGCTACGGACCCTACAATCATTAGGACAACTGGCAGCAGGGGCTATATGTCTAACTGATCCATGCTCTACCTTACCCCGAGAGTACTTACTCCCTTCTGCATCTTTGTTGGCAAGTCGAGGATTACAATTGGATACTCTCCTCTCTACCATAGCGGCCTCTCCAGATGGAATGTTGGCTATACGATCTACCAGGATGCTCTGCTTCTTATACAGTCAGTCACACTCGTTTAAGCCTGATAGGGCTGAGAATCTATTCTCTAAAGGCATGTTCCAGCTACTTTTGGCGTCAAGAGGCTTTCCTCTCCGTACCACCGTGTTCCATTTTGTTCTCAGTACAGAGGGATTAAGCTTGTTACCTCTCCTCATGTAAAAGAAATCCAGGGTTAGAGGGACTATCTCTGTGGATCTACGCTGTGGGGGATATATATTAGCCAAGACATTTGGCAACACATCTGGGTCAGAGAAATGTAGCACCACACAGTCCCCTCTGAACTTTTTGTTACTTCCCCCAATCCACTCTACTCTTCTAGCCCTTACCACCTCCTGGGCCAGTTGATCTATACCCCCCGGTGAAAAAGCCATATTTCGTGAGAGCCAATACATAGCTTTGTTGGTTAGAGAGGCTGAATTCTCTGTATGCCCAGGTTCCAAATGGGGAACATTAGCCAGGACTAATACTAAGGGTGAAGCCTCAACGATCAGTTCTACTGAGCCCTTTTCTATGCCACATTCTTCAGATCTAACCCTTGTTCCTAGCCCTTCGGGTTCCCCACTTGTACTCAGTCCACCCGAAACCCCCTCTCCAGGAGCATCACTCAGCGTGGCAATAAGGGGGATGTTAGCCAGGGCTTCTTGCCTATGGGGCGTCTGGGTTTCTTTTGTCTCGACTCTCAAGATCTCCAATCTAGGGGCATTTTCCTTTTCCCGGGTTGCTTTTTCGAGAAGCCCCCCTAATCTAGTTACCTCTTCCGTTAAGTAATCAATTTTAGTCAGAAGTGGTTTGGTTAAATTCCTAATTTTATTTTCTAGGGTATTTACCAGCCTCTTGAATTGGTCTACATCCAGCGTTACCTTCCCTTCAGTAGAGTCCTTATCATCTTCCCTACTCTTTTTGCCTGGGGAAGTGTCTGGATGTTTTTTTCCTGAGCGAAGCCCACTCCTCTTTGGTAAATTTTTCCCCCCCCTTAGTACCTCTAGGGGCTGGAACTGGTGCTAAGGACTCTTCTTCTAGTAGTATAATTTCTTCGTCTAATGCTACATCAGCGTCTGCCTTAGCAATAGCCACTACTAGCTGTGTTAGGGAGTTATTCTCCTGGGAGAACTGGGAGTGTACTTCACTACTAGTGTTAAACACAAATGTGTCCGGAGGCAAGGTTTCTAATAATGATGTTTGGGGAGAGGGGCTCAGACCCAAGGAAGATCTCCTTTCATTATTTATCTTAGTGACAACTTGGACAAGATAATTATCTGGTGTGTTAACGGTTTGGGGTGTTTTGGGTTTTGACATTTCTAATAGATATATCGCTAATTTACCACAGTTTTCACCCTTGATTTGAATAGCAGAAAACAGCACTTGTCCAAAGACAATCTAATATTACAAATTAAGCTTAATGGAGATAGTAACTCACAGGTGGAAGGTAATACAAAGTCCCTGGCCCAGTCCAGTCTCTACCAGTCGCGGACTGTCGCAGACTGTCCCGCCCTTGTCCCGGGCTTCTCCCGGGCGCGCTCCCGCGCGCTCCCGCGACGCGGAGATGATAGCAGTCTTTAATAGGAGAAGAGATGGCGGGGGGCGTGTCCTTCAGGGAGAGCGGCCCAGGTGTTCACTATTGGGCGCACAGGGACTCCTGGTATACGGAGTCCCTGTCTCTCGCTCACAGCCCTGCTCCACGCCGATTTTGCCCAGAGAATGTCCTTAGGTTCGCTCTTATGCCCACAACAACTCCAGCTGATTAAGGAGGCGCAGCGGGACCCGTGCAGCGGCTCCGGCGAGCCGTGATAGTAAAAGTGGAGGTATCAGTGATTTCAGCGTCCGAGGAAAGGAAGGCAGCAAGCAAGGTTCAGGTACAGAGAAAATGACTCCAAAGCGGTGAATCCGGCAGCCAGTAATTAGTCCTGTGGGCGGGGGGCGTGTCCTTCAGGGAGAGCGGCCCAGGTGTTTTCCCCTTTTTTAGATTCTTCTTGAGAAGGGACAGATCCCACAACGCCAAGAGCACAGGATCAGGTAAGTGGTAGGAGTAAGCAAAAATAAGTACTTTGTCAGCGCGAGAGCGCTGTTATAGTATACATAAAAAATACATTCTTTCATTTCCCGGTTGAAATAAGCAATGACTTAGTGCCTTTTTTAGGTCTCGTCTAGGAGGGGACCTCATGTAATCGACTTGCTTAAACGTGCACGCGTTCCATTGCCATCAATGGCAAAGCGTGCACGTGAGGCGACCTACTTGCGGGAGCGCGCGCCATCGCTCCCGCAAGTGAATCGCGCAGGCCCCCCTTCTCCTCCTGCTGCCGCGCGTGCGCCACTCCTTCTTCCCTGCGAGCTTGTCACTTCCTGCTTTGGCTAGTTCCAGGCCAAGTTCTCGTGCTTCCCGAGCCATATTTATTGGGAGGGAGGGGTGAGGGGGGGTGAAGCAGACCACGACAAGGAATATGTGGAAAAGGCCGCTTTTATTGGAACAAGTGCGCATCACATATTAAATCAACCTTGGCAAAAGCCTTCAAAAACTAAACCTCACTAAATACGTCACATCCCTAACCCCGCCCCCGCCCCTAAAAGTTCATGACCCCGCCCCCACCCATACAATACATTTCACATTACAAAACATTACATCACCATATCAACCATTATAACCTATAAATACAAGCCCTCTGTTAACCAACTCCCATGCCTGCCCCTTCACATCTGTCAATCCACCAAAACGTGTAATCCGAACTAAAAACGACCAACCTATCCTTTCCCTGTCGATAACACAACTTACCCATTAATCAACAAACCTCTGCCAAAACTGCCCAAAAAGAACTAGACCCCGCACGGCACCTGCTCCAAGCAACAGAATACAGCAAACAACCCTTGCTCCCCTGTTCCAACGAAACCAACCAAGATAATAACTTACAAAAAAAATACAAAAATTAAAGAAAGAAGGCCTAAAAACTGAAAAAGGAAGGAAAAAAGGTAACAGTAAATGGGAGTGAGGGGCGGAAAAAATTCCTGCCTAAGCTCCCAGCCACCAGGTCACCAAACCTAAAATGGTGGCTGGGAGCAGGAGCCCAAAGCATTTATGCTCGGGCTCCTTTTGGGCTACTAACTAGAACAAGCCCAAACCCTGAAATGGCCGATGCTCCTGCCTCTAACCCCCAACAGCCCCTCCCAAATCACCCGGGGGGACCTCCCTGCGGTCGGCTGCCCCCCCAAGCCCCCCTCGGGAGGGAGGGGTGAGGGGGGGTGAAGCAGACCACGACAAGGAATATGTGGAAAAGGCCGCTTTTATTGGAACAGGTGCGCATCACATATTAAATCAACCTTGGCAAAAGCCTTCCAAAACTAAACCTCACTAAATACGTCACATCCCTAACCCCGCCCCCGCCCCTAAAAGTTCATGACCCCGCCCCCACCCATACAATACATTTCACATTACAAAACATTACATCACCATATCAACCATTATAACCTACAAATACAAGACCTCTGTTAACCAACTCCCATGCCTGCCCCTTCACATCTGTCAATCCCCCAAAACGTGTAATCCGAACTAAAAACGACCAACCTATCCTTTCCCTGTCGATAACACTACTTACCCATTAATCAACAAACCTCTGCCAAAACTGCCCGAAAACAACTAGACCCCGCCACCCAGAAAGGCGGGGGAGGAAAACTACCCCCCTTTCTGCCCCCCCAGTAGGAAATATTCTAAAAAACCTCACTGCTGAACATGCAGGCATCTGAACCAAACTCCCTGAACTCCAGCAAGTAAAGAACCATACCAAGCCTGGATAAATGTACACCATCAACACGGAAGAACTCAACTGAGTTAAAACGGATATCCCTGTGTGGCATTCTCCCGAAACCCCATTAACGGCAAAACCTAGAAATCTCTAAGTGCACCTCCTTCCGAGCCCTGTCAATCTCTATGGGGTTCACCGCCCCCCCCTACCCTGCTAGGCACTAATTCAGTCCATAGCACATGGCAACCAGACTATTGTTCCTTAAGTAAAGTCAAGTCCCTCTAGATAGACCGCAGCAGGACCACACCTTGAATTCCGCAAAGATCGTTCTCACCCAAGTGTATCAGTAAAATGTCCGGACATAGGACCTTTCAACATGGAATGAGTTCCTTCCAAAGCATACCCCCTTTTCCCTTCCACAATATTAAACATTTGGTCATTAAAAAACCCAACATTTTTCGAAAATAACTTTGGGCTGCCCATTTGATGCACGTATGCCCCAAACCGACACTTCTTAGACTGGGGCCCAGCCACAGAACCTGTAAAGAGAAAAAGACAATGAAATTCAAAGCAAAGAGGATGACGCATGTGCCTCCCCCGTGTTGCCCCGTACATAACGCTGAAAACCATTTGATGACCAGCGCCCTAACCACATGATTTCCCCTTGAGACCAACCCCTATTATGCGTGTCAGTAGATGCTCCAATTCTAAAAGAATGAATTCCATATTGCTCCCCGTCCAACCCAATCTTCTGCAAAGCCTTTCGCAACACTATGCGTAGTTGGTATGCTATTACTGGCACCCCATAATGTACTGAAAAACAGGATCACACTCTGACCCCTCCGACAATATATTCCAGCAACGAGCCAAACGCAATGGACACGCAACCTTAGGAGTCCTTGCTGCTACCCAAACCCCTTTCCCCATCCTGTTCTGATCAATTTTAGAACTAGAAAGCCAAAAGTGCACACCTTCTTCTGAGAAAAACAATTCTTGCCAAAAAATTCCCTTTTTGCCTGGGTACCTAATAACTCCGGGACTCGAAAAGATGCCATCAGAGCAGCCAACAAACAAGCTTCAAAGTCATCCCTGCAAACCAAGGGTAAAAATTTCCAACAAACGAGCCAAAATCTGACACGAGAGGGGAGAACGAGACAACTGAACACATCCACGCTCCCTGGCCCAACCTGCAAGCATTCTCTTTTTGACCTCGCCAGCTGAAGGAGAATAGCCCCAAAAGAATTTCCCCAGAAAAGATATACCTACTAGCGTCCCCGAAATGGTCACCCGAGACAGGCCTCTCTCTATAAGATCCAAAATGAACTGTACTACATCTTCAGAAAGACGCCAGGCTTCATCTCGCCTACATGCCCCAGTCGCTAAAAATACCTTCCATGCCAGGGAAAGTGCAGCTCGCGTAGATGTAGCCAAAGAACCTACCACCAGTTGTAGTACCCTACGTTGCCTACATACCAGAGGTGTTCCGGCATTGGGGTCGCTGTCCTGTCCGCCACCTTGGCCAGCCCACGGAATCTCCCCACTCTTCTGCACACCACCTGCCTCTCCAATAAAGGCCAAAATCATCACTGCCCGCTGCATCCGAAAAAATGTGCACAACCCACTGCAAATCGTCCTCCCTGACCAAGGGCACACCATTACTGAAATAAGAAAAAAGGACCACAGACGCCAATCCTCTTACACTCCTGCTGACAAGCAGACACGGTGGTGAGGCAAATGCTAACCAGCCAAAGCTCTGCCTAATCTCCTACCAAAAGATCTCCCAGCTCTGACCACCCTGCAATCAAAGATAAGATGTCCCCACAACACCTGAATCTCCTTCACCTTCACCTTCTGTTTGGACAGCAGACTGCCCAGCAATTGTAGCATTTTCAACTTTTTGTCATCCAGCAAGCGAACCCGCATTGCTACTCCAATCACTTTCAGTAACCAAAAAGGATAAAAACTGTAACAGGTCCCATTGTTGTTTCAGGAGCCAAGGGCACACCCATATCCTCCATGAACTCATGAAAAGTGTCCAGAGCTGTCTGGCACTCCGCGGAGCCCGGGGAACCAACAAAGAAAAAGTTATCCAAATAGTGTGTTACCAAGGTATGACCTGTTTGGTGCGTGAAATACCACTGCAAAAAGGTGCTGAAACTTTCCAATAGAGCACATGACATGGAGAAACCCATCTGTAATGCTTCGTCCACGTACCATTTAACCTCGAAATGGATACACAGAAGATCCCAATCATCTGGATGGACTGGAAGCAACCGAAACGCAGACTTAATATCACATTTTGCCATCTCTGCAGTTGCGCCCGCGGTCACCCCCAGTGACATGGCCATGTCAACTGAGAAATTTGAAACCGAGGCAGCCTCCTCATCAATGAAATCATTCACCGAAGACCCCTCAGGCCACAACAAGTGCTGAATTAGCCTGTATTGCCCTTGCTCTTTTGAGCACCACTCCAATTGGTGATATTATCAAGTTCTGGATCGGCCAGTCATCAAAAGGGCCTGCCATCCTTCCTTCATGCACTTCCTTGCTCAGTTTTTCTCGCACCACCCGCTATGTTCAGATGCTGACTTCAAGTTATCAGCCCCCTTCTCTGCCTTGGTCCCAGATAACCTAAAAGAAAACAATATTGAAAACCTTCCAAAAGCTTCTGTTTCACTCCTACATCCTCATACCCCCGAAGTGCCTGTTCTAGCTTTGACAGCCTAACTGGCGTCGGAGCCCTTTGGACCAGAGTCTTGCGCCCCAGTACCTCCCCGACCCCCTTGAAACTGCTGTGGGGCGCCATATGTACCTGCCCCTAACTGATTCCCTCGCTGACTACCTTGCGGTTTTGGCCCCCAAACATTTAACGAGGGGATGGTGCCTACCACAGCTGGAGCATTTTGTGTCTGTACTTACAATACTCCCTAGTGCATGATCCTTTATTGAAATCCCAGCACGATCCAATTCCAGATTATGTAGGTGCTCCGCTTCCCACCCCACCCCGGGTGGGCTCCCCCTGAAAGGGCCAGTAAATTATCGGCAAACCGCTAGCTGTAAAAATGGTCTTGCCGCCTGCAGCCGCTCCCATAGTATGCTGCTAAAAATCTGTATCTAACCCCCCCACTTTGCATCTGGGTCCCATGCCATCCGAGCCCTAAACTCCTCGTCTTATTAAGCCCATGCATAACCTCCTCCAGTAATCTGCACTTTCCGAATCACATCCATGTATTTAAAGATAGACACGCTCCGCTTCGGGAATTTCCCACAATAAACGCTGGCGTATATTAAGAACACTGCTATCCAATTTTCAATAGTCAACGGCACCTTAGGGCGTTTAGCCAATTCATGCTCCTCTTCTGTAGAACCTTTTTTAGACCTGACCTCTCTGTGCAGGATTTTCAATATCTCAACATACTCACCCTTCTATATACGCTCCTTAGTTGCCAACATTAAATGAGCACCCAACGGCTTATTTACCCCAATGTAAGACAGCTTTTTAATTTCCATTCTTTACTATCAAGTGGCTCTTTAACCCCCTTTGCTTTATCCATATTAGTCTGGCTCTCCACCTTATTGTCCAAGGCCACATTTCCATCCTCTGTGCCCACTCCTGTGCCCTTGACATATTTACCTTTAAGCAATCTACCCTCCAACTCCCCCCGACCCCCTCCTCCCCAGTCCCCACAGACACCATTTTCGGTTTGGCCTGTGTATGAGCTTTCTCACCTGGCTCCAAATAGGCTGGTCTAGCCGACTCCGACCGCCGTGCCGATAATTCCACTCTTTCCCGTATCCGAGGAACCCTCACCAAGGGGCCGCTCTCTCGTCTGATCCTTGGCTGCTGTACCACGCCTGAAACTTGTAAAACACTATGAGATATGTGAGAGGGCCCTTCCCCCTCCATATCCTGCAATTCCCCTTCCACGGGGCTGTCTTCATCATAATCAAGCACAATCGGCTCCACCACCTGAAGCTCATCATTATCCAATTCAACCTCACGGGTCCTACCAGACCCCGTATTCCCAGCACTGGCCCTCATGGCCTCTGAGCGTCCTCCTGGCGGGGGAGCCGACTGTACCCGCCGGTACTCCCCCATGCGCTGACTCCGTAGCTCCATAGCCATCGGTAAGGTAGACCACCTAGTCCTGCTAGTTGTTGGGGCCAGCGAGGTCGCGCCGGACCTTCGTGTGCTGACCGCGATGGGCTCCCTCGGTGGTACAGAAAGTGCCGCGCAAGGCTCTACCCTCACTTCACCTCGGCGAGAATGGGCCGTACAATGCCCTACCGAGTCCGGGCCGTCGCGCCACCTGAAAAGAAAAAATTTGGACTGGTGTACTGGGATCCCTAAAAGCCAAATCTTCGTCAGACATCTGCCATCTGGGCATCACAGAACCTGCCGACCGCCTCCTTACCCGACCAGACTGCAAGAAAACCTGCCTGAACCTACTACCAGTGAATAACCAACTACCTCCTCATCCTCACTCCCATCTAACATAGCCGCCACCATCGCCGAAACCGGGCCCCGACTGTGTCATTTTCGCAACTCCCTTCTCTACTTGATGACTACCTAATACTCCCGATATCCTTCAAACTCCCTGTGCCCATAAGACGAGAAGACCGTACAACTGAACCACGGCCCTGCAATCCTTCTGACCAAGAGGCAATGGTATCCAAACCTTCCCATGCCTGAACACTAACTGCCGGCTCCAAATCCTTCTGAACCAGTGAAAATGAACTGGGAACAAAACCACCATCACTCACCCTTGGTGACACGGCCCACGCCCCAGAAGGTGTGGTTCTAAATGATGCCAACCTCTCCACCGCCCCACACCAAAAACGCAAAATTGCTCCTGCCCACACTCCCATCTCTCACTTGTGCCCATTCGCCCTCGCCTTTGGAGCTCCCAGCAACTGACCATGCATCCCCTTTTTCAAATGCTGGAGGATTAAACAATAAGGGGGCTGCCCAAGTTCCCCTGATCATCCAGATCAATGCCAACTGCCGCAGTAACAATAGGTACACATTCCCCTATAAGCAACGTGTGGGCAGAAACATCCCTAACAACACTGCCCGGTCTAGTATCATGACCATCTATATTGCCCTCTATATAAACAGCCTCGGTGTCCTCACGTGCAATGGCAGGCGAGGAAAACTTTGTTTCCCTCCTGCCTCCCCCTCACTCCGCCCCCTCGCCCCCCTTCCCTTCGTCCCCCCAGTCAACTGAAATACTCCCCGCGTTCTCTCGCGCATACACCGCTACCTGGGAAGACACACGTGGGGCGGCCGAGAGCGAAGCAGAACGCTTCCTTTCTCCCCCGCCGACCTCCGCGCCTGTTAATACTCAATGAAAAGGCGCCCGCCCATTCTTCCTGCTCACGGCGACGGGCTGCCTCACCAACTCCCGGGCCAGACAACTGGTGCGCCGACGAAACCTCAGCCTCACCTCACGCAAGCCTGCGCAACGCACCAGCAGCGTCCCTGCCTCCTCTATGCCCCGTAAATGACAGGGCCGGTTTTTCTGGTGCGGGACCGGCCCTTCTCACTTACCGGTGACGCCCAATGCCGTTTTGGTGTGGTAAACGCTGCCACCGCAGCAGTGACGCCCACCGAGGCCTGGCGCGTAGGGCGCGCCGGCCCCCCGCCAGTCACGGGATCCATCCTGCCGGCCTCAGACAACAGCCGCATCGCTTCCAGCACTCTAACTTCTTCCATGTTAAAGGCAAGTCAAAATTCTCGTAACACTCTAAATCGCTAATTAAGCTAAAGAACAATTACCAAAATACAATCAATTGAAAAAATTCCTGAAAAAAATTCCTGCCTAAGCTACCAGCCACCAGGTCACCAAACCTAAAATGGTGGCTGGGAGCAGGAGCCCAAAGCATTTATGCTTGGGCTCCTTTTGGGCTACTAACTAAAACAAGCCCAAACCCTGAAATGGCCGATGCTCCTGCCTCTAACCCCCCCCACAGCCCCTCCCAAATCGCCCGGGGGGGACCTCCTTGCAGTCGGCTGCCCCACCCCTAGCCCCCCTTCTCGTGGAGAGAGAAAATATGGCTCGGGAAGAGGCATCCGAGCGGCCGCCCCAATGAGAAACCTAGGTAGAACCAGTGACAAGCGCGCGTCGGCCACACACAGCCTTAGTAAGAGACACTCGGTAAATGAGACAGCATCGTACTAAAGGCTGCACTGATGGGACCCTACCTTCAGTGACTAGGTGGGGTGCGGCTGTCGTGTGAACCGCTTGCTGGCTTCGTACGGTTGTCGGTCTCTCTGTTTCTTCCCCGGACTCCTGTGCTCGCCAACTGCAGAAGTATTTTATGCACCTGGTATGAGGAAGTGTGCTCTGGAAAATGTGAGCAGCTAAGAAGTCATGCAGACTGAGAGGGAGGAGGGAGGGAGGGAGGAGAGTTGGGGTCATCACCCCCTCCCCCATAACTCTGCACAGATGTGTGAAGATTCACGTGATTTCTGCACTGTATTAGTCATGTTTTGGGGGAATGGGGTTGCCAGTGCAGTGAGCATCCAGAGACAATGCAGCGAGAATCCTAACAAGCACTGACAAAGCCAGTGGATCTCGACTTTGGATCTGTTAGTTTAGTAACTATGTTTTGCAGCCTCTCCGAAGCTTGCAGAATGGCTAAATAAGAAGAAATGAGCCCACGACGTGGGGCACTACGTCATTTTGATGGTGCTGGAAGAACCCCACGTGTGTAGGGAGAAGGAACACAGGAAATATATGTGTGGGGACAGAGACAAGTACACAAATGTCTGTACTGTTCAACATGGCAATGCACCTTTTTTACTGTCTGTTCTTAATAACACGCTGCACACATTTCTTGCTATGCAAGAAGCGTGGGGCTCAGTCAAGACAAACTGGGCGGATACACCGAGAAGGAATCCTCGTCAGAGGGCTTTATTCCCAGTGATTTGCGAGTGGAGTAACAGGGGAATGAGCGGTCAGATTTACTGACAGTTTTGGTTTGTGTTGCTTTACACATAAAAGGAGCTCTTCGAAGTCTCATGCTACAGTAAAGACCACCTAACAGACAAATAGCGGGCAAGTACCTGACCCTAGACTGTATGTTTCTTCAAACTTTGCACTATTTAAAGCGAGCATTATACTGATTCACAGAGCAAGTATTATGTTCCATCTATAGAGAAGCACCTACTGACCAATTGAAAATAGAAATAATACTTAAGGGAAAATCAATATATTTGTGTTAAAATATGAATAATGGATTTTGAAAAATTGCTCTTTTGATTTGCTGTTCGTTTCGCATCCAGTATTGCCAGTGAATCACTTGCAAACAAATATCAGAATCACCCCATGTGTACCTGGTTGTGCTACTTTCCGAAAGGTTTCAATATCGTCCATTAAATTCTGAAGGCTATCAGTGGGCATTTGTGATTCTGTGGGACTGTTGCTTGGAGGGGGGGTGGGGCGAGATACCCTTCCTAAATGGCAGATTTCAGAACCATATTGAACAAATTGTGACACACTGGGTGAAAGACTTCAGACACTGGCCTGGTCCTCGATTCATTCAACTGTCTAGCGTTATGGAGCTCCTAGAGGCAATTCAATGTGAAGTGTGTGGTGTACTGTACACCAAAAACCCATGAATGTAAATTTGAAGAAACAATGCAAAGATTCTATAATAATGTTTGTTGGGGCTTAGTAAAGATTGCGTACATCATGTTCATGTTTTAACATTTCGGTCACAGAATGACATTTTATATATTTGCAATTTTCGGCACAACGATTTTCCCAGAATCACATGCTTTTAAATCCGTTGCTGAAAGCTGGGATTAGAGCACAGCCCCCAGGTTCCACAGTACAAGGCGTAGACTTTTTTGCAGTATAGAGGAGACCCCCCCCCCCCCCTGTGACATCTGCAGCAGGCCAGGGGCTCCGAGGGAGGCATGGCAGGGCCGTGCCGCGTCAATCGTATGCAGAACTGTCCCGGTGATGATGAAATGTTACAGCTCTGTCTTCTCACCTTGACTGTAATCTTGTGGTACCTCCTAGTCGAGTGTACAGCGTCCGGACGCCCTTGGGTTAGGTTAGCGCATAAAACTTACAAAAGTACATTAGACATTGATGGTGTTGAAAGGGAGACCAGGGTAACGGCAATAAAGTTTGACAAACTATGCGAAAACATCTTTTTTGGAAAGTGCAGAAATAACTTTAGACTAGAACATGATTATTTCGGGGGAAAGGCAATTAGCAGTCCAAACTCTTGCAGAAAAGTGTTATTTCGCTTTTTTGGGATCTTTGGGCACTCGCTTCGCCAATTGCATCTAGTCCCTCCGGCCTGCATATTTTGTTGGGCGTGGGGCGATGAAGAACATTTTTTGAAAAAGACTTTCTGCCTGTCCGCCTTTTATACCCAGCTTTGCGCTGGTCTCTTGTGCGTGAAGTCCAGCAGTAGCTTGAGATGGGGGGTGCTTTTGCCTTTTTAGGGGGTGGGAGTACGTGTACTGCACGACCCTCTTACTACTCAATAGCTACACAGATCACAGTCAAAAAGAAGAATTCCATCTGTGTGTTTAAGGACTGTCGTCTGTCCCACAAGTGTCAGAACCACGGATGCGCTTTCTGAGAAGGCTGTGGCCTGCCTCCGTCATCTGCCAATACTATAGCTCCAAGAGGCGGTTTTAGTTGTAAAAGTGCTTTGCAAGACCGGTGAGGTCCGCAGACGCCTCAGTGTGACAATGTAAGTTTAAAGGTTTCACACTAAAGCGGGCTACACTCAGCCTTTCATTGTTCCTGGCTGGACACGAATGCTCAGTTACACTGAGTGACAGTAACATATGTGATTAACAGCACCGAGACGCCTCTGGTCTGGTGGAATATGTGACATAAAACTAGTCATTATCACGGTAAGCAGGTTTGGGTAAGATAACCCCCATGGCTCAGCACCTGCCTACACAATACCACTCAGTTCCACATAATTATATGCAACATAATTACCCAGCACTTAATGCAACATGCACTTCAAATACCACTCAGTGCCACATAAGAACACACCACATAACTACACTCTACTGAATGCAACATACACTCCACACAATAACACTCAGTGCCACATAATGATATGCTACATAATTACACTGCACTCAATGCAACATACACTCCAAATAATACCACTCAGTGCCACATATTTACATGCCACATAACTACACTCTACTCAATGCAACATAAATACACTCCACATTATACCTCTCAGTGTGACATAAATACACGCCACATAATTACTCTACTCAATGCAACAAATACACCTCACAAACCACTCAATACCATATAATTACAAGCCACATAATTATACTCTACTTAATGCAACATAAATACACTCCGCATATTACCACTCAGTGCCACATAACTACACGCCACATAATAACACTTTACACAATGCAACCTAAGTACACTCCATATAATACCACTCAGTGCCACATAATTACATGGCACATATTGACACTCTACTCAGTGCAACAAAAATGGACCCAACATAATACCACTCAGTACCACATAATTACACGTCACACTTGATTCAATGCAACATAAATACACTCCACAAAATGCCACTCAGTGCGACATAGTTACACGCCACATAATTACACTCTACTCAATGCAACAGAAATACACTCCACATACCACTCAGTAACACATAATTACACTATACTCAATACAACAGAAATACACTCCATATACCACTCAGTACCACATAATTACACGCCACGCCACATAATTGCACTCTACTCAATGCAACATAAATACACTCCACATAAATGCACTCTATACCACATACCACCAATCAACATAAATGCACTCCACACCATGACACAATTTTACTAAACATAATTTCACTCAACACCACAGTTCCAGGCCACACACTCCAACATCACACATTTCCAATACACACCACATAATTAAACACCAAACAACATATCCACAATCCACAACGTACCTCCAATCCACACCATACAGTGTCACCACCTGAGCACCAAACATCATTCTCCACCACCATTTTGCATCAGCGCACCACCTAAGCATCACGTCAGTCTGCCCTTGGAATCTGGCATCTGTTGATTCTCCCCTAGTGTCCGTCCGCTGCTCGTGTTCTAATTAAATTAAATTACACCGGACTGGTGAAGAGCATCGAGAGACCTGGGCAGAAAAAGCTCCAGCGAAGTTTCTAAGTCAAAAGGTAAAATCTCGACAGAAGCCTACCGCGAGGGGTAACAGAGCAGGGCTCCTTTGCGGTCAATTTGACTTTATCCCAGTGGTGTGCGACCAGATGTCCCAGAGTGGTGCGATAGGTTTCTAAGTGCTATATAGTGCTAAATCTTTTAAAATGTCTCTGGTTCCTAACACTGGATTATTTTCATTTTGGTGTCATTTTTAAGATACAAATATTTCTTATTTTTATAAATTGGTGTTGGATTTTTATTGTGTGTTGTCTCTTAATAATTTAGTGAAATAGTTTTTTAAAAATACTTTACATAACTGTAACCTAAGTTAAGCCTGCCTGCTTGCAGCCAAGCTACCTATGTTTGAGCATGAGAATAATTTGTTGAGACCTGTACTGAGTCTTAAACTATTTTAGTGGCCTTATTGCCAGTGGCAGATGCATATTTACCACTACTAATAAGTACTTTCCAAAATGGTGTCTAACATGTGTGGGAGAAGGCAGAAAGGGAGGGCCCTCAAGTGTTTACTAGATCCAATTTGCAATCTGGATAGGATAACTCCTTTTCATGAGGGCTCAAGAAAGACGAGTACATCCATAAGAGAGGAAATAACGTATCTTTGCTTAAGAATTTATTTGGTCTAGCTTTTATTATCTTTCGTGTTGCTTTAGTTATCCTCGTTTTTTTAACAGAATAATGCTATATTCATCCCAAACTGTAATATTATTTAATGGGCATCAAATGTTACACAAAGGTAATTACAGATGACTCTGTTTCAAGATGAGACTTGAAAACCAAGTATTGCAAGTAAGAAAATTCCAATAGAAGAATTTAAATAATTTATTCAGCAGCACAGCAACATAGCCCAGATTGGTCAGAAGGAAGGTCCAGTGCAACTGACCCCCAAGCTGACACAACCTCTGAGTTCCCGAATGGAATGAGAACACAGATCATAACATGCACAGCTGTGTGATACCGTAGAACAACAAGAATGATGGTTGCATGCAGGGGCATTGAGTATGGTTGGATAAGTAGTAGACGGGTTTCCGCCCCAAACATGGGACGGAGTCCGCTCTGTTGGCGGTTACGGAGGAAATTAGAGAAATCTTGGATCGAGGAGGATCGGTGGCAGTCATCCTCCTCGATCTAAGCGCTGCATTTGACACGGTTAACCATAAGATCTTGGTGCAGCGTCTCTTAGATATAGGAATATCAGGTAGAGCTTTGGAGTGGCTTAAATCCTTTTTGAGTAACAGAACCTTCCAGGTATATGAAGGAAATACCATCTCCTCAAGTAAACCTTTGGGCTGTGGAGTCCCACAGGGCTCATCTTTGAGTCCGACGTTATTTAACGTCTACATGAGACCGCTAGCTGAGATCGTCCGTCCATATGGGATTAAGATCATCACATACGCGGATGATACTCAGCTGGTAGTCTCTCTGGCACAGGAGGATGACGCCTCAGCCAGGGTGGATCTGGCAAGCTGCCTAGAGAAGGTTAAAAGCTGGATGACCACGTCTTGTCTCAAGCTTAATGGAGACAAGACAGAGCTTATGCTGCTGGGTCGATCTGCTCCATCCTCTATCAACTCGATCTGGCCCCCCTGTTTGGGCCCACCACCAACCCCCAAGGACTCCATAAAGAGCCTAGGAATATGGTTAGACAGGTCTCTGACGTTTGACTATCAGGCAAACAGACTGTCTGCTACTTGTTTTGGTCTTCTAAGAATCCTTAAGAAGATTCTTCCCTTGTTACCTTTTGAAGCCAAACAAATAGTAATGCAGGGCCTGATCCAATCTCGTTTGGATTTCGGTAACGCTCTCTATTTAGGAGCCCCTGACTCCACCGTGCGTAAATTGCAAGTAATTCAAAACTGTGCTGCCCGAACATTATTGCAAATTCCCCGCAGGTTATCTGCCAGGCCTGGGCTGAAAAGCCTACATTGGCTTCCTGTCAGAGAGAGAATTAGCTTTAAGTCCCTTTGTATCGCCCATCAGGCATTTTGGGCTACTAGCCCGGCGATCAACCTTTCTCTGATTACTCCGTATCACCCCACTAGACAACTGCGCTCAGCCCATGCCCTTTTGGCTATAGTGCCTAAGATTAGGAGATCAAGAGCAGGAGGCCGCTCCTTCTCCTTTAACGTGGCCAAGTTGTGGAATGCTCTCCCTCTCTACTTAAGGGATACTTCTGAATTGACCTCCTTTCGTAAACAATTGAAAACGTTCCTGTTTAATAAGTAGAGATTCCCCCCGTCCCGTATGTCTCTCCCAAACTGTACTACTAGTCTTAGCGCTTGGACGCCCTCTGGGCAGCTATCTGCACTTTATAAAAATTATTTTCATTTCATTCATTTCATTTCAGTAGCCACACTCACTTTTTTAAGAGCCCACAACCAACACTAAAGAGACAGAATAAAATTTAATATCCGTGTTGTTTCGGGTCTGTATGTTGTTTTGACATTATATTTGTTGTCTGTTGTCTACACTGCACGTATTCACAAACACATTCTTTGTTTGTTATGGGACACAGATTTTCTTTCGAGCTTGATGGTGCCAATGATGAGATCAGGGCAATCCTGGTGAGTACCTGCCAGGTTCCCGTTGGTGGTGCGCCCGTGAGGCGCCATCTCGCACATACACACGCACATACACACTTTTTTCCTTTAGTCTGAGTTTGACACTTGGGTGTGTGTTGTTTGTTGTCTCACAACTGTTGTTTTACATAAGGGATCGGGCAAGTTTTAATTATGGCATAATGTGGATGTACCTCCTACCCCCCCATCAATTAAAATAGGGGAGTTAGTTGTAATGGCTTGCGACATACGGTACACCATTAAAAACAGAATTTAGTCAGTGCCCTCGGGTCTAGGTCATTTTTGTGTAAATTATCCTTTGGACACCCCTGCACCCTTGAAATTATTCACAATTTGCGATTAGCAAATTGCGAATCGCAAATTGAGAATAATTTCACATTCATTCATATGGGTCTCCTGGCCCATAGAAATGAATGGGAAAGTATTCCTTAATTGCGATTATCAATTTGCTAATCGTAATTAAGGAATTTTAAGAAATCGCTAAAAAATAGCGAATTTCTACATACATACCATTTTGCAATTCTCAAATAGCGATTCCTTAAAAATTGGTATTTGAGAATTGCAAAAGTGTATCTTGATACATCTGGCCCTAATTCATTTATGTACAATGCCAGCATTCAATGTTCTGAGATCCAAACACACTCTCAATTCTTTGCACGGTATGCGAACGAAAACAATAGGTGCAATCTACTCATCTGAATCGATGGGCTCTATGATGCCTTCGCTAACTAACTCATTGAGCATTTCTTTTAATTCTTCTCTGACATTGATGGGTACCCCTCTAAGTTTTTGTCTAACTGGTATGGTGTTGTTTTTAAGTGTGATGCTACGAGAATAATTTGTAATCGTACCTAGTTCCTCAGTAAATACTTCTTTAAACTTTTCCTTGATGAAAACCTCTTTGTATTCACACCCTGTAACTGCTACATTTATGAGCTAGACACCTTCATCTAATAAGACAGAATCTTTTGAACTTGAGAGTGATACCCAACTTCCATTGGTCTTTCCAATCCAATACATTCACGCCTTTAACAGCGATGTACAATTTCACCAGAGCAGCTTTGCTTTTAAAACGTGGAGAAATCTTGAAGTACCCCACCATATCAATTTTAGGGCCAACAAAACTCTCTGCTATAATGTCAGGCGGTAAAATCTCCTCAAAATGAAACGCTTCACAAAGTTTTCCCTTATAATATTGTTTTGAGATTGTGGTCCATGGTGATCCTGAATCTGCCAGAGGTTTAACTCTACCACTGCGACTATTACTGTACACAAGGGCGCTTTCTTGATAGACATATCCTCGGTGTCATTTAAGTTAGATACTTTCTCTACAACGGACACCACAAAACCTTTGTTGTTCTCAGCATCAGGACAACATTCATACTTATATGTACTGTCACAACTTTCTGATGTGCAAGATACTTTACCACATGTTTGTGGTGCACCTCTCCTTTAATCCTTGCACACACTGGCAATGTGTCCCATTCTCCTGCATTTTCTGCACTCCGTATTTAATGCTGGACATCCCCCATTAGATGCCATAAGTGTTCTACCACCACACATATAACAAACTCCAGCTCTATCACTCCTGTCAAATCTTCTTAAACCCCGATTGTTACTCATGCGATATGTATTCAATCCTGAACTTGAAGCTTCATTGCACTGATCGTCTAAACGTTTGATTGTACATACTTCTTCACTATTTTCTGTCTTATTGTTCACATTCCTTACTGTGTGCGTCCACTTTTCAGACTGTTCCAAAGCCTTAGCTGTAGAAATAGCTTCCGAAAGCTTTGGATCTCCCATTACCAATAGTTGTTCCTGTTTTTTTTTGTTTTTAATGTGACCAATAATATGATCTCTGATCATCTCATCACACATATTTCTAAAATTGCATTGCATGCTTATGGATCTTAACGAAGTTAAAAAGTCATCAAAAGATTCATTTTTATTTTGTACCCCGGTGTAAAATTTAAACCTATTGAGAGCGATGTTTGTGGTAGGCTTGAATCTCTGTTCCATTCTTCGCAGAGCTTCTTTATAAACAATGGCATCAACATCACCCTCTGCAGATATTACTTGTGGTAAAGCTCTAAAAATAACTTGTCCTTCGGATCCCAAGCAATGTAAAAATATACTATTTTTCCTCTCTGAACCCATGCTTTCTCCATCAATAGCTCTCATGTAATTGAAAAACTCTTCCTTCCATCTTGTGCAGGAAACTGGGGGCTCACATCTGCTTTGTAAAAAACTTTGCAGGCGGATCAAACTGCATCTTAAACAGTATCGCAATGTCTCAAAAATATGGTATAAGAAAATGTAAATATATATATATAAAAATATTGTTCTCAATTAGTTATACCAAAACGTGTGATACATTCTTGAGTGAGGCACCCACTTAAATAAAAATTACTTGTGAGCCAGCCACCTAGGAACAAATCCCTCAACTTTGCACAATAATGACATTTTTCCACAGTATTTACAATCAAATACCAAATACCAGGAGTAGCAGTGAAATACTCCTTCAGTTTCACTCAAAACGTGACTCTGAGCTGTTTCCAATCGAGAACGATCAGTGTTGCTATGGAGCCTTGCTGCGGAGCCCCAAATACACAAAAAATACAACCAAAATGGCCAAAACATTGCATCTGACGTCACTATGTTGTGCACGTCAGGTCTCGTTGATGCCCTTCGAACAAATTTAGCGTTGGAATTCTCTGTCAATGCTGTATGTTCCAAGTTCCATGCAGCTTGTGCACGAGTATTCCAGCTATTTACTTTTAATAAATATGTGCTTGCCCAGTGCTTACCGTTGTTTTGGTGCGCTGATTCCCCGCAGTGGCCAAACAGTATAAGTTTGGCAGTTACAGCACGGTGCTCTCCACAACTGATGTGGATAATTCACCCCACACTCATCTTTGCATCAAAATGCACTACATACCTTAAAATTCATTTTGTGGGTTCAGGAACACACCGCTCATGTGCTGCACCCGATTGTCGACAGACGTGTTCCTCTACTCATCACCAAATATTGCAAGTAAGAAAATTCCAATAGAAGAATTTAAAATATTTTTCAGCAGCACAGCAACATAGACCAGACTGGTCAACAGGTAGGTCCAGTGCAACTGACCCACACACTGACACAACCTCTGAGTTTCAGAATGGAATGGGAACACAGATCATAACATGCACAGCTCTGTGTGATACATTAGAACAACCAGAATTATGTTCGCATGCAGGGGCATACAAGGATTTAACACCAAGCCAGATAGGAGAGCTTGCAGAGATTTACTGTGTCCTCAGACCTACTACATAAAAGGGCTAATATTGTGAAATCACTGAAAAAGGTCCTTTCCCATTGTCTGCTTTATTTTAGTTTGATTTTCTCAGTTTGGTTAATATACTGAAGTGGATCGTAAGAAATGCATTTATTTATTTATTTAGTGGGCTCCTAATCGCTATGGGGCAGAAATTTCCCAGTGATTTCTAAGAAGGGTTTCTATTTGTTCAAATAAACATTTTCCTTAATTTCACTCACAGTTAGTGGTGAGAGAATGAGATCAGGATGCACAAGAATGCACCTGATATGCCTTCTGCTTTCAGAGCTGATCGAGGAGTGCATCAATCCACTGATTGTTAATTGTCAAGTGCGGTTATGAGAACCACAACAAAATGACATCGTGTTTCAATAAAGTAGTTTGTATAAATACTCCGAACTCACATTATCTACTTGTGGAATCAGAAACATTGCAACATCAGATACTGTGAGTATCAAGGACTGGACACTGACAGGTCTGATAAGTCCCCTTCTTGAATACCTACAGAAAGTGCAGTTCTTCCTTGGAGGCTTGGTACTACCCTCTGCAGAATAGTATACCTGAAAGGTGTCAAGTGTTGCCTTAAGAGGGTTGGGGGACACCCCACAAAGGGGGAGACATTTATTTATCAATCATATAGCTCTTTCCAGAAGATGGAAATGAATACTGAAGAAAATTAGTCATGTACCAAATTTGCTCTGAAATCAGAGTGGTAAAAAGAACCAAGGAAGAATTCTAGGTATATAATATAGAAGATTAAACTGCTAGAAGCAAGAATCTGAGACAGAATTAGCATCAAGGGAAAAGAAGTAACAACAAATCAGGGAATTTATGTTTTGTAACTCATCTTTCTCTCATGATTGGCTTCCTCATAAATTATGAAAATAGTGACAGGCATCAAAGAAAAAATACTATATACACTTTATCTTAGACTTTAAATAATGACCCATGTACAACCTACGCTCTGGGGAAGGGATAAAAGTAAAGTAACGGGGTACTTGGTAAACAAAGGAGACTATATTTGACACCAGTGTTAAGCTTGAGCCAGAGGATGCATGTGGGGACCACCAGCTCTCATTTCTGTCAACCGGGGCTTATTTTTCTTCAGTAGACTTTATTATTTTTATTTTTATAACTCTTTTTATTGAAAAGCTCAATAGACAGTGTAATTACATTTGCCAGTGCATGCACGTCGGATATACTTTCACATTGGTTGTAAGAATAAATGACATGGTGAGGAGGAAATCATAATACAAACGAGAAGTCGGCATAAAACAAGCAGCATTATTTAGTCAGCAAAATTTTCTCCGGCGTCCAATGGGCCCTCCAAAGTCCCCCTGTATGCCCGCCATGGAGCCCACACCTTCTACCATTTCTTTATGCACCCTCTACTGTTATAGACTGTTTCCTCTGCCCTCTGGCACCTGTCCATATCTTTTCCCAATCGGTGACTGAGGGAGGGAGCGTCACCTCCCCACCCCTTAGCAATATTGCGTTTTTGGGACCCTGCTACCAAGGTGAGCCAGATGGTGAGGTATTTGGGCCAAACTGTCTCACCCTTGATGATTAGTAGGTGCCATTATACATCTAGTGGCACTTCAGTACCCACCACTCTGACCATAGTTTCCGTGACCTTGCGCCAGAACCGTGCGTTTTTAGGACATTCCCATAGCATGTGGATAAAGGTGCTCTTGCTCTGGCAACCGCGGATGCACTGTGCTGATGGAGAGCTTCCACTTTTATGCAGGAGCGTCGGAGGGTAGTAGGAACGATGCAAAATCCCGAACTGAATCAATCTGAAGCATACTGGTGTTGCTACCTCCTCCGTCCTGGAGTGCCTCTTGCCACTCCTCATCCTCTAGTCTGCTGAGGTCGTCCGTCGAGGCGGCCTTCAAGGCTGTCAACGTGTCCAGCAAATTACTCATTCATTTTTGGTATGTCGTGGAGGTTGATTTCTCAGGGATAGAGTCTATTAACAATCTATCCTCAAGGGGGGGAGTAGTCTGGAAGAAAGGTGTCGCCCTTCAGCTGAGGCAGTAGTGTATGTCAAAGCCTTAAATAGTTGAACCTCTGAGTATCAGCCAGCTCAAACTCCCACTGTAGGTCCTCAAACAAAAGTTGGGCTCCCTCCCTTACATACATCCCTCAATCTATCTATTCTGATCGTTTTTCAGCTTACAAACCCCTAGAGAGAGGCCACTTCTGCCAATCCTGCACTAGTCCACAGCAATCTTCTACTAGTCAGCCTATTGTGCCATCCCAGCGCTTGATTTGTCTCCAGCACGTCACGACAACCACCGTATGTGAGGGCCAGCTAGGAATATTTTTTCACAGCACTACAGCAGTGGCTCATAATCCCCCCCCCCCCCCCACCAGGCATAGCGTCTCGGTCTACTCTATATGCAGGCTTATCTCTATCCGAGTGTACTCAGTCATTTACCACTAGTAATTGCGATGCCCAGTAGTGCAGTCGCATATTCGGAATTGCCAGACCTCCATCATACACCCTTTGTATCTTTGGCAATCTTTTTGAAAACTGAGGGTGGGACGGGATAGGGGGTATTTTGCTGGATGTATAACGAGCACGGCAGGGCCATCAACTAAAAGAGGGCCGGTCCGCCTGCTAGAGACAGTGGTAGTGTGTGCCAATGTAGTACATCCCTATGAAGCCTCTCCAGCTGGGGGCTGAGATTCTTTTCCAGAAACAGCAGTTGATTTTGTACCACCTGAATCCCCAAATATTTAAAACCCTTCGTAGCCACTGGTGCCGTGCACTGCACTAGTAATCTTGGGTGTGAGGCCTGCCAGCGGAAACACCACTGAATTTTCCCAATTTATAGTATAGCCTGAATAGCTCCCAAACAAATTGAAGAGATGTAGCAATTTGGCAATTGAGGAGTAGGGCCTTGCGAGATGCAGACAAATATCATCAGCATATAACGATATACGAACTTCCCAGCCTCCCGGTGCCTCAATACTCCATACCATAGGGTCCCTCCTGATCCAGTGCGCCAAGGGCTCCAATGCCAACCCAAATAGTAGAGGTGACAGAGGGCATCCCTGTCTCATACCTCTTCATGAGTGAACTGTCACGACAACACGCCGTTGACTCGCACCTGCGCCATCGGGTCTTGATAGAGGAGCCGCACCCAGTGGCAAATATTTGGGCTAAAACCCAACTTTGCCAGCAAAGCAAACATATACAGCCTTCAATACTATCGAAGGCCATGGATGCGTCTAGCGCTATCAGCACAATTTGTGGGACATCGGGATCCCGTGTCGTGTGCATCACTCCATATAGTCTGCTCAGATTGTGTTGGGTACTTCTATGGGGCATGAATCCCGATTGATCTCTGTGAACCAACCCAGTGATAATCTGTATGAGTCTATTGGCTAGGGTCTTGAATAATCAAGTCTAGAGAATGAGCTGTGGCTTGCTGAGTAGTATGTGTATTGTTGCTGTTGAGTGTGCTGCACCCGCCATAGATCCACTAACCCCAAAGTAGAGAGGAATCCGAGGAGAAGCCTCTCTCCCCCCTGTCCCGCTGAGATGCGCGTGCGATCCATCTCCGGGTCCACTACTACATTAACATAGCCCCCAGCTAGGAGCGCGCCCGTCGGTAGTCCTATAAGGATTTTGCTGATCATTGGGAAAACAGTTTTCTGCAGTTGCGGGGGAGCATAAAAGGAGCAGAAGATAATACTTTGTCCTTCCCACCTCCCAGCCACAGCCACGCAGCAGCCAGCATCATCAGTCCAGACTCTCCCCACAATAAGCGGACAGGCAGACCGTATCAGGATCCACACTCCCCTGGCATCCATTGTGTACCCCAAATGGGCCACCAACGTGTACCCAAAACGATTTAGCGCCTTATAATTGTTCCCTTTATGTGAGTCACCTGCATCATTACCACAACCGGGGTGTGTCTTTTAATATGTTGTAGGACCAGAGTGAGCTTGGTTTTGTTCGTCAGACCATTAACATTCCAGGTCCAGGCCTTGAGCAGCACAGGACTTTCCCTTACCTTAGCCATGGTGACACCAATTTGATTTGCATCACACCCCTTCACCATCTCCCTCCCCTCCGTGCATACACACTGCTTATCGTTTGGTCTTGAGCTAAGAACATCAAAGCACGCAAAGAACAATTAAAACTATTTCCCAACACCCCCCTCCCTGCAACCCTGCTTGGTGAGTAATGAATCTTCCACCTCTCCAACATGCAGAGTGCATGTTGCCCAAACTGTACAATGCTCACTAGTACTGTTGGTTATGTGCCAGCTTCCAGCCACCCGATACCTTATGTAACCCTCGGATAAAACATGCCCCAGTTCATCTTAGTGGTGCATCTTTGCACCTATGTCTCGAGTTCAAAGTTTGTATGCCGGTTCAGCAATGTTATCTCTGTGGTTACTCTCCAACAACCCATAACCACAACAGGCTTGGTGGAATTCCCATCCCATCATTGACAAAAAGTACTCTCTGAATTAGGGACCTAGTATCGCAATGGTGTTCACTTATCTGAACGCTACCGCTGAGTAAAGTTGTCGGCTGCCTGGTCCTCGCCTCTCTGCTCACCATCCCATTCCTTGGGTCGGTGTTGTTGGGCCCTGCCCCCTTTGCGCCCAACCATTCTCCAGCCCTCCAACCAGTCGCTTGCCTCTTCTAGTGTGTTGAAGAAGTAGGGTTTTCCCTCTGCGATGATTTTTAACTTGGCTGGAAACAGCATCATGAATTTAAATTTCTGATCCGGTAGGACCCGTTTCACCATATCAAAGGTTCATCGCTGTCACTGTACCTGGAGCGTGAAGTCCGTAAAGAATCGGATCTTGGATTTCGTGTTGTAGATCGTGCTGGCGTGCCGCTTTTAGGATTACGCCTGTCTCTGTAGTTGAGTATGCGTTGTATTATTGTATGGGGGGGAGCTCCCACTTTGGGTTGTGGCCACAGGGCCCTGTGACACCTCGCAACGGAGAAACATTTGGAAAGACGTTTCGGCTTTAGTTTATTCAAGATCAGGTTCTCCAAAAAGAGATCCACCGACGGCCCTTCCATGCCCTCAGGCACCTCGACCACGCAGATGTTGTTGCACCGGGCTCTACCTTCCTGGTCATCCAGCCGAGCCAGGATGTCAGTCTGATTTTTCGTCAACTTCAGGACTTGCTCCTCTATGCACCTAATCTTTGATTGTAGTCCATCAAGGTTGGATTCCGCCGACGTCATCTTGTCTGTCATTTTGTGAAAATCTACCCTGAGCAGGTTGGCCTCTATAGTGAACGAGTCTAGCTTCAGCTCTAAAGTTCCTCAAAAGTCCGTTATCGCAGTCAGAATATCTTTAAACGAGGGGTCCTGCGCAGAGTCCTCCTTTTTATGCACAGGCGCTCCCCCCGTAGCACTCTCCTCATGGCCCATGGCGACTGTGTATTTGTCAATTTGATTTGACTGGCCTGTTCCTGTTCTTTAGTGTGCCCCATTCATCAGCTCCCCAGCGGTGTTCCCACCTGGAAAAGCTCACTGCCGCCAAGTCTCGTGGCCTATATCACTCTGACGTACACTGCTTATCCTGTGCTTCACTGTCTTGCCTTCTTCTCAATGTGGTTCGATCTGTCCACTCTTGTCCCTTTTGTGCGCCCTTTCTAGTAATCCCATGTTGTAATTGCTGGGTTTGCTTCTTTTATTTCTTCCTGAACCCACTCAATATCCCCAGCATCTGCTTCTGGCATTGTCTGGTATCCAGTGGTGGGGTTTTCCAATGACACCACACCGAGCGCCTGGGTGCGCTGTTCTTCGTTCCCTGGATATTGGTTATTTGAGCCATAAGCCACTGAGGAGTTTTCAAGGCTGTCATCCCCTTCTGCACATGCAATCACATGCTGCCTTGACTCAAACCTTCTCCTGCTTATGCACTGGTACAAGCCCTACCCGGGCCCCAGTTGGCTCTTGCGCCACTCACTGGCCTTTACGATTTCACCAGGGTCCAGGGGAGCCGTATTGCCATAGCTCCAAGTTCTCTGATTTGGCCACCACCTCTGCAGCTGTATTTCACATCACCCTCAGGGGGCCCGCTCCTCTCTATCACCCCCGGCTGCTCCTGTGGCTTGGCCTCGCTCAGGCTTCTTCTGCAGGCTCACGCCCACCTCTGCCGATTTCGCAGCCTTCACTGTGTTAGACCGTGGCACATCAGGGGGAGCAGACACAGGGGGCCGGCGCAGCATGCAGAGCCGCCCCGATCACACGGCACCTGCCTGTGCCCTACCTTAAGTCATGGCTGGCCTCGGCCACAGTCTCAGCTACCCCGCTCCTCAATAGCTTCTTGGGCTGCCACTGTGAAAAGCCCACAATCAGTTCTCGTTTCCGGGCCTACGCCCGCTTCTTCCGCTTCCACATTCATCGCTGCCTCCGGCTGCTCCACGTCAGGGGGAAGAGATACCAAGAGGGCCAGCACACCACCCAGCACCGCTTTGGCCCGACGGCACTCTCCCCCTTTCTACCTTCTATCGTGGCGGGCCTCTCACACAGTTCGCTGTGTAGAGCATTCGTTTCACTTCGCCTCTTCACTGGCATGTGCGGACTGTCTTGCTGTGTCTTGGGTCAAAGGCACGTGGATGGGGCCTCACCGCTCACTCTCCGCTGTCTCACCTGCGTTTCTTTCAGCCTTCCAGACTAGTCCCCAGGTTTCCGGAACGTCTCTCACCTGCAAGATCCTCTCAAAATCGAATCAGGCCGGACAGGTCGCGCCATCTTGCCTGCTCCGGCCCAAGCTGCTGCTGATGAGTACTTTGGTCTGTGGCTTTCTTTTCGACCGCCGGAGGTCCCTGGTATGCTGCTTGCACCCAGACCAACCCTCCACCAAAAAATACACCTAATGTGCTGTATTATGACAGATAGAAGGAGGAAGTCACTTTGTTGCTAACGCAGCTCTCTCACAGAGCTGGTATCTTAGCCGGCTGCTGGTTAGCCCCCTCTTTCATCATTAGACTTGACCCAGAATAAAACAAAGAAAGCGGAATAGAGAAAAGAATGAGAAAGAGATAACAAAAAAAAGCAATGATTAAGGGAGAAAGCAGAAAAGAACCAAGGGTGAAATCAAGGGGCAGGGAGAGTATGGTGATGACGAAAGAGTCAAACGGTTGAAAGAGCCGGGTTCCATGTTCTATATCCACTCTGGAACCTCAGGTCGATGGTTCTTTTTATCAGCATGAAAGCGTGGAGGGGAGAGAAATCGTTAGCCAAGAGCTCATTTGAAATCCAATTTACTATGACTCCTAATACAGGCACCTCAAGGTGAGGGTGTAGAAATATACTGGAACTAATGCATTGCCAAATCTACAAATGAAGTTATGCTGGTGCAACATGCACAAGATGATCGAGAATTCCAGTGCAAAAGAGGTCTGGGCAGTCATCATGATTCCTCCTTGTTGGAAGTTTGTGGGTATAACGCATTACTCTGTCCCCACACTACTACTAGTATGACATCCTAACATAGCATTTCCCAAAGCAAGATCCGTCAAGATGGCAGAGTGTGTCTTCCTAAGAAGTCCCATCACATAGGTTGGGTCAAGTAGCATAAGCTTTCAAGGCAAGGCAGGAGTCCCGGACACTTCCCCTAGTTATAATACATCAAAAACACAGGTAGGATCTCATGGTCCTTTGTAATATCACACAATCCAGTAGGGCCACCTCCTTTTAAGTAACTTTCCATCAGGCAGGGACGCTCCCAAACTTTGGCGAGATGATCATGATTCCTAGGCTTGGTCAGATAAGAAAGTACAACAGTTCTCCATTTTCAGTATCAAAGTGATGCCAAAGACCTGGGGGGAATCTATTATAGTTCCAATATTTAAAAATGGGACCCTTTTGCTACTGCACGTCATGGTAAAAATAGCTGGCCGAGTCATATTGGAGTGCCTCCAATTATGGGTAGAAGATAGACAGGTCCTATCAGATATACAGTATGGTTTTCGAGAGGGACTGGGAACAATTGACCAGAGTGTAAACCTTGCTCTACTTGTGGGGAAATATGTCAGTGTAAAGAATGGTACCTTGTTTTTGGCATTTGTGGACCTCATGGCAGCTTTCGACTCTATGAGACAAGACTAAGTATGGGCGTAAAATCTGTTCCGCTCGCAGAATTTGCGGATGTTCGGCAAATTCGCAATCCGCGAACTTTCGCAAATTTGCAGAAAATTCGTAAATTCGCACGCAGCGGATTTTTTTAACTTGGTGATACAATTTTGCGGCGCGCGGCGTTCACTTACCGTCATTCAGCGTTTGCAGAGTTGTTTTTCTCCATATTTTGCGTGTGCTGCGCCATTTTCGAACTTGCTGCGGGATCCCGCTGGAGTTTGGCGACCGCGGTTACGTCATCGCGGCTTGCCACCTTGCCCAGCACGCAAAGCGAAAGTTCGCAATTGCGAACACGTAGATGCGGCGGGCAGCAACAATCTCGCACTCGCGAAATTGCAAAATTTGCAATTCTGCACAAGAAATCCACCAGCAAGCAGCATAAACCTTCTGGAAATGATGATTTGTATCAGAATAACTCCTCAGGTTGACATTTGCCTGCACTTTTTTTTGCAAGGAGTCCATTTTTTGGGGGGTGGGGAAGGAAGTGCCCCACAGTCTCCAACTTCCTGTTCCTGTCCAGCAGGCTCCTCCCAGTGCTTTCTTCATGTGCTGGTCACTTTCATTTGGATCTTGACCTGGAAGGACTACTTTTTGTGCATGCTGCTGGATATTTGGATTTGAGGCCTTTTTGACTTTCTTTGGATCAGAAATCAACTTTCACAAGTAAGTTTGTTTGGCGGATTACAGTTGCTGCAACTACAATTTTGGAACTTTTTCAGAACATTAAATAAAATATATTGTGGGTAGCCACAGTATCCAGTAGGACCAGGGTTAGTTATGGGTGCATGATACAACTGTTTTGTTGAATTTAAACATCATTGAGGGCATGGATGGCCTGGAATTGTGCTGAATTTTGTGGGGTTTTTTCGATTTTTTTGGGCTGCAATTGGGGCCTTTTGCCCAGGGGTAGTGAGTGGTGCATGGACTGAGTCTGCCTGTGGGGTCTCTTTAATGTAAACATCTTGGATGGCATTGGATTGTGGTGATTTTTGTGTGTTTTTCGTTTTTTTTGGGGTGTACTGTTGTTGGGGACTAAGGGGCCATTTTCAAGACAGGCAGTGTCTGAGGCCTGCACCCATTTTGCCTAGCTTTCATCCATTATGCCCAGGGGTAGTGAGTGGTGCATGGGCCTAGTCTTTCTGTGGGGTGTCTTCTTGAATTTAAACATCATTGAGGCCATGGATGGCCTGGGATTGTGCTGGATTTTGTGGGTTTTTTCGATTTTTTTGGGCTGCTGTTGGGGCCTTTTGCCCAGGGGTAGTGAGTGGTGCATGGACTGAGTCTGCCTGTGGGGTCTCTTTAATGTAAACATCCTGGATGGCATTGGATTGTGGTGATTTTTGTGTGTTTTTCGTTTTTTTGGGGTGTACTGTTGATGTGGACTGGCCATGTGGGTGGTGGTGGCCATCTTGAGTGCTTGTACAGGCAGGCCCTCCACATGTGCTTGGGGTACAAGGGGCCATTTTGAAGACAGGCAGTGTCTGAGGCCTGCACCCATTTTGCCGAGCTTTCATGCATTATGCCCAGGGGTAGTGAGTGGTGCATGGGCCTAGTCTTTCTGTGGGGTGTCTTCTTGAATTTAAACATCATTGAGGGCATGGATGGCCTGGGATTGTGCTGAATTTTGTGTTATTTTCGATTTTTTGGGGCTGCTGTTGGGGCCTTTTTCCCAGGGGTAGTGAGTGGTGCATGGACTGAGTCTGCCTGTGGGGTCTCTTTAATGTAAACATCCTGGATGGCATTGGATTGTGGTGATTTTTGTGTGTTTTTCGTTTTTTTGGGGTGTACTGTTGATGTGGACTGGCCATGTGGGTGGTGGTGGCCATCTTGAGTGCTTGTACAGGCAGGCCCTCCACATGTGCTTGGGGTGCAAGGGGCCATTTTGAAGACAGGCAGTGTCTGAGGCCTGCACCCATTTTGCCGAGCTTTCATGCATTATGCCCAGGGGTAGTGAGTGGTGCATGGGCCTAGTCTTTCTGTGGGGTGTCTTCTTGAATTTAAACATCATTGAGGGCATGGATGGCCTGGGATTGTGCTGAATTTTGTGTTATTTTCGATTTTTTGGGGCTGCTGTTGGGGCCTTTTTCCCAGGGGTAGTGAGTGGTGCATGGACTGAGTCTGCCTGTGGGGTCTCTTTAATGTAAACATCCTGGATGGCATTGGATTGTGGTGATTTTTGTGTGTTTTTCGTTTTTTTGGGGTGTACTGTTGATGTGGACTGGCCATGTGGGTGGTGGTGGCCATCTTGAGTGCTTGTACAGGCAGGCCCTCCACATGTGCTTGGGGTGCAAGGGGCCATTTTGAAGACAGGCAGTGTCTGAGGCCTGCACCCATTTTGCCTAGCTTTCATCCATTATGCCCAGGGGTAGTGAGTGGTGCATGGGCCTAGTCTTTCTGTGGGGTGTCTTCTTGAATTTAAACATCATTGAGGGCATGGATGGCCTGGGATTGTGCTGAATTTTGTGTTTTTTTTCGATTTTTTGGGGCTGCTGTTGGGGCCTTTTGCCTAGGGGTAGTGAGTGGTGCATGGACTGAGTCTGCCTGTGGGGTCTCTTTAATGTAAACATCCTGGATGGCATTGGATTGTGGTGATTTTTGTGTGGTTTTTTTTTTGGGGGTGTACTGTTGATGTGGACTGGCCATGTGGGTGGTGGTGGCCATCTTGAGTGCTGGTACAGGCAGGCCCTCCACATGTGCTTGGGGTGCAAGGGGCCATTTTGAAGACAGGCAGTGTCTGAGGCCTGCACCCATTTTGCCTAGCTTTCATCCATTATGCCCAGGGGTAGTGAGTGGTGCATGGGCCTAGTCTTTCTGTGGGGTGTCTTCTTGAATTTAAACATCATTGAGGGCATGGATGGCCTGGGATTGTGCTGAATTTTGTGGGTTTTTTCGATTTTTTTGGGCTGCTGTTGGGGCCTTTTGCCTAGGGGTAGTGAGTGGTGCATGGACTGAGTCTGCCTGTGGGGTCTCTTTAATGTAAACATCCTGGATGGCATTGGATTGTGGTGATTTTTGTGTGTTTTTTTGGAGTGTACTGTTGATGTGGACTGGCCATGTGGGTGGTGGTGGCCATCTTGAGTGCTGGTACAGGCAGGCCCTCCACATGTGCTTGGGGTGCAAGGGGCCATTTTGAAGACAGGCAGTGTCTGAGGCCTGCACCCATTTTGCCTAGCTTTCAGCCATTATGCCCAGGGGTAGTGAGTGGTGCATGGGCCTAGTCTTTCTGTGGGGTGTCTTCTTGAATTTAAACATCATTGAGGCCTTGGATGGCCTGGGATTGTGCTGAATGTTGTGTTTTTTTCGATTTTTTTGGGCTGCTGTTGGGGCCTTTGGCCCAGGGGTAGTGAGTGGTGCATGGATTGAGTCTGCCTGTGGGGTCTCTTTAATATAAACATCCTAGATGGCATTGGATTGTGGTGATTTTTGTGTGTTTTTCGTTTTTTTGGGGTGTACTGTTGATGTGGACTGGCCATGTGGGTGGTGGTGGCCATCTTGAGTGCTTGTACAGGCAGGCCCTCCACATGTGCTTGTGGTGCAAGGGGCCATTTTGAAGACAGTCAGTGTCTGAGGCCTGCACCCATTTTGCCTAGCTTTCATCCTATATGCCCAGGGGTAGTGAGTGGTGCATGGGCCTAGTCTTTCTGTGGGGTGTCTTCTTGAATTTAAACATCATTGAGGGCATGGATGACCTAGGATTGAGCTGAATTTTGTGTTTTTTTTCGATTTTTTGGGGCTGCTGTTGGGGCCTTTTGCCCAGGGGTAGTGAGTGGTGCATGGACTGAGTCTGCCTGTGGGGTCTCTTTAATGTAAACATCCTGGATGGCATTGGATTGTGGTGATTTTTGTGTGTTTTTTGTTTTTTTTGGAGTGTACTGTTGATGTGGACTGGCCATGTGGGTGGTGGTGGCCATCTTGAGTGCTGGTACAGGCAGGCCCTCCACATGTGCTTGGGGTGCAAGGGGCCATTTTGAAGACAGGCAGTGTCTGAGGCCTGCACCCATTTTGCCTAGCTTTCATCCATTATACCCAGGGGTAGTGAGTGGTGCATGGGCCTAGTCTTTCTGTGGGGTGTCTTCTTGAATTTAAACATCATTGAGGCCTTGGATGGCCTGGGATTGTGCTGAATGTTGTGTTTTTTTCGATTTTTTTGGGCTGCTGTTGGGGCCTTTGGCCCAGGGGTAGTGAGTGGTGCATGGATTGAGTCTGCCTGTGGGGTCTCTTTAATGTAAACATCCTAGATGGCATTGGATTGTGGTGATTTTTGTGTGTTTTTCGTTTTTTTGGGGTGTACTGTTGATATGGACTGGCCATGTGGGTGGTGGTGGCCATCTTGAGTGCTTGTACAGGCAGGCCCTCCACATGTGCTTGTGGTGCAAGGGGCCATTTTGAAGACAGTCAGTGTCTGAGGCCTGCACCCATTTTGCCTAGCTTTCATCCATTATGCCCAGGGGTAGTGAGTGATGCATGGGCCTAGTCTTTCTGTGGGGTGTCTTCTTGAATTTAAACATCATTGAGGGCATGGATGACCTAGGATTGTGCTGAATTTTGTGTTTTTTTTATTTTTTTGGGCTGCTGTTGGGGCCTTTTGCCCAGGGGTAGTGAGTGGTGCATGGACTGAGTCTGCCTGTGGGGTCTCTTTAATGTAAACATCCTGGATGGCATTGGATTGTGGTGATTTTTGTGTGTTTTTTGTTTTTTTGGGGTGTACTGTTGATGTGGACTGGCCATGTTGGTGGTGGTGGCCATCTTGAGTGCTGGTACAGGCAGGCCCTCCACATGTGCTTGGGGTGCAAGGGGTCATTTTGAAGACAGGCAGTGTCTGAGGCCTGCACCCATTTTGCCTAGCTAAGCTTTCATCCATTATGCCCAGGGTTAGTGAGTGGTGCATGGGCCTAGTCTTTCTGTGGGGTGTCTTGAATTTAAACATCATGAAGGGCATGGATGGCATGGGATTGTGCTGATTTTTATGTGGTTTTCGAGTTTTTGGGGTGTATAACTGAACTGATGTTCCTCTGTCTTCCATTGCTTTTAGGTGCACAAGACTCAAGAGAATCACCAGTGCTAGAAAGAAGTCCTGCAGCGGTGTGTGTGTGCAGTATAACGTCACGCGACGTCACGTCTGGCCACAGACAACTGTGCAACTCGTGCAACTGCGGCCTGCTGTTCTGACCTCTGAAGAAGATGGCCCCAAAAAAAGTTCCCCGTAGCTCCTCTAGCAAGAAAGTTGCCAGTAAGGAGCAGAAGAAGCAAGTTACCAAGGAGACTGGTGTGCCGCCCGCCACATTTTTTGGGAATAAAAAAAAAAGTACGACTGCAGCAGCAGTGGGATCTGCTGGGGACCAAGCTGGAAGCAGCACCCCCGCTCCATTGGGCTCAGTGCCACCACCACCACGCCAACTTAAGTCCAAGCCCTTGAGTGCTGCAGAGGCAGCCAGTCTACTTGTTCAATCACCATCGACCAGAGATGTTGGCTCATCGCAAGAAAGTAGCAGCAATGTCCCTCAATCAACACAGGTTGTTGTAACTCATCTGACGAGTGTAGAACAACCACAGCCGCAACAACAACCACATGTGCAAGTACAAGCCCAAGTACATGTGGAAGGAGAGGCAGCGCAAGGAGATGCGCAAGCAGAGGTGCATGGAGGGGCACAACAAGTGCCCACAATAGTTGTTCCTCCCGAAGTTGGGGCACATCAGGAAATCGACAATCAAGCCAAGGTATCATTTGAGGAAGCCACTCCTCCTGATGATCATTCATTGTCTTCCACATCCCGAGCAAGGAAAAGATCAAGGGTGGTGTCTACATCTTCTTCAAGCCCACCTCCTTCTGATGATATGGAACTTACTTGGGAACCAGCACCACTGCCGTCTGAGAGTGAGGCTGAGGCACACCATGATCTGACAAAGGTAGCTAAGCGTAAAATGAAGGTCGTCGAAACTCTCATAGTTATGGAGTGTGATGACGCTCAACAAGAAGTGGCGTATACTCCTGCTGCTGAAGACTCTCACGACGACGACGCAGTCATCATAGGCTTCACTCCAGCCTCAGCGGGCATGCAGCAAACAGACATTTTACCCTAGCCCGAAAAGCTGCTGAGCGTGATGATGTTGTCAACGAGGGGGCAATGGGAACACCACAATCATTGGAGTTAACTAGTACACCACCACCTACCGCTTCCATATTTCTTCCTCGCCAAAAGGAACCTCCATCCACCTCGACCTCAATTAGTGGTGGGGAAAGTGCACAACGTAGTAAAGTTCAGCAATACACATCCTCCACTTCATCTGGCATTAGCAGCATGACCACCACCAGTATCGCCTCCTCCGGCCCCCACAGACATTTCAAGTCCGCAGTTTGGGACTTCTTTAGTGTTTGCCCAAAAAAGGAAAACATAGCCATTTGTAGCATTTGTAAGCTTGCAGTTAGTCGTGGTAAGCTTGGTACCAACTATGGGACCGGAGGCCAGAGAGGTCATCTTGAGAGACAGCACGCTGTCCAATGGTTTGCGCACCTAAAGGAGATCAAGGAAGCCCGAATTGCAAGTCAAGAAAACGTTGATGTTCCATCTGATGATGACGAGGAGGAAGAAGCGTCACACACTTCACTTACACCCAGTACCCCTGTCAGCACACCCCCTGTGAGCCACACTAAGAGTGTGGGAGAGAGTGAGACACTAATGCGAAAAAGTTCATCAGCGAGCGTAACTGGGTCGAAGAAGTCATCATCATCATCCCGTAAAATGGTCCAGGGCAACATTAGAACCATGTTGTTTTCAGACGCGCCATATGAACGCAACCACCCAACGGCGCGTCTGTATAACACTACGCTGGCTAAAATGCTAACGCTGGACCTTCTCCCTTTTTCTTTTGTAGAAGGGGGTGGTTTTCTAGAATTAGTGGCAGCGCTCTGCCCTAAATGGAAGGTTCCTAGCCGGTTCTATTTTGCCAGAGTTGGGGTTCCAGCACTACATGAAGATGTGCTGGAGGTGATTGGGGCAGCTTTGCAGAAGAGTGCTCTTCACACTATACATCTGACAACAGATATGTGGACCAGTGGCGCAGGCACTGATTACATGTGCATCACGGCACACTGGGTCTCTTTTTCAGGGGTTAAAGCAAAGCTAAACTCAGGTGTTGATCCAGAACAATTTTTTAAAGCTGCTCGGAAACATGCAACACTAGCCATGTTTGGCTTGGAGCTTCGTCATACAGCAGAAAACATTTTGAATGAGTTTAACACAAAGGTCTTTCATTGGCTGTCCCCAAAAAAATGCGAGATTGGTTATGTTTCCACGGATAATGGCGCCAATGTAGTTAAGGCCATGGATCTGGGTCACTATTTCAGAGTGCCGTGTTTGGCGCACTGTATAAACCTGGTTGTTAAAAATTTTTTGAGTGAAGACAGTCCAGCGTGCGAGTTAGTGGCCACCTGCCGAAAAATGTGCAACCATTTCAGCCATTCTTTTAAGGCCCGGAAGCATCTGAGGAGCCTGCTACATGAACGTCAAATGCCAGTGAAAGCACTCATCCAGGAGGTGCCAACACGTTGGAACTCAACCTTCTACATGCTTGAGCGTCTGTATGAGCAGTTTACGGTACTCGATCAGTATTTCTTAACACTGGGTACAGCTCAGAAGGACCTGAGGCTAGATGCGGCGGAATGGAAGCTAGTTAAAAGCCTGACAGACATGCTTCGTCCTTTTGAGGTCTTCACGCGTGCAGTCAGCAGGGAGGACTGTAATTTGGGAAAAGCTATCCCATTGTTGCGCATGCTGGAGCACAAACTGAAGGCGGTGTCTTCTAAGTTTCAAAAAGATGAAGAAAAGCAAGAAGCTTTTGTTTTGGCGGAGAAATTATTAGAGCGCCTACTTGGCGATGAACGTCTTCAAAAGATCCACTCAGAACAGCATTACATTTGTGCTACTATTCTGGAACCACGCTACAAAAAGGCGCTGGCAGGCAGAGCATTATTTCCTTTTGGTGATGAAGATGTTACAAAGTACAAACGTTGGCTAGCCTTGTCAGCCATGAGGTTTGAAAGAGAACAGCAGAAAATTGAAGGAAAAGGCAGTACATCAGCATCAGCAGGCCATCCCCAGTCAAAAGAATCCACTTCTGCACATGTGGCTGTGGCAGAAGTGACCTCTCAGCCGTTAAAGACACCGGCAACCGGATCATCTGCACCAGACACAACAGAAACATTGGGTGCAGAAGAGGATTGGCTAAATGAGCTTGGGTTTGGTTCTCAAAAGGTCCGAGCAAAAAGTAAGCAAAGTGGAGGAACCGCAGAGAACCTTCAGTCGATGGTGCAGGACTATATGAATGACTCAACAGAGGTCTATCTTAATGCTGACCCATTGGCGTATTGGCATGGGAAAAAGAGAATTGTTGCCAGAGATCACCAACCTGGCTATAAATTACTTGTCTTGCCCACTCACAAGTGTGTCTTCTGAACGTGTTTTCAGTGCTGCTGGTGGCATTGTAACTTGCAAACGGACCCGCCTCTCGCCCAAAAATGTGGAGAGGTTAACAATGATCAAGATGAATCAGCACCTCATACCACCAGATTACAAAGTACGAGAATACACGCCGGAAGAAGACGAGGAGGACTGCAACTTAGATGAGGGAATTTCTTCTGTGTTAGGTGACACTGACCTACTGCCTGAATTCGCAGAGTATGAGGACGAACTCTTATTCCCTGACACCGAGCCCTGAAAATGAGCCAATGAATCAATAACTTTCTTTTTCTTCCTTATTCACTTTTATTCCTGTGTGTCTGTCTTTCTTTGTTTTGCCAATAAACAAAAGAAGAGAGGTTAATGTCTCTTGTAAGCCACTTAGATGGAGCCAAAAGACTCGAGGAGTTCACACCCTATTTGGGTTTGAAAAGAAAGCCCTCACACACCGACCTAGTCAGTGTCATGCTTCATCATCGGGCCCCACCGAAGAGACCTAATGCCTCTTCGGTGTGCTGCGACGCCAGGAGACTGCGGAGCTGGTATTGTGTGATGGGTGTGTTGAGGGGTTAAATTAAACTTAAAAGTGTCTAAAGGGTATCTAAAAAAAGTTTATTAATGATCCCTAGGACACAATAAAAAGAGTTCTATGTGTCTGAATTGTAAAGCCAAAGGTAATGGATGGTTTAATTCAGAAATAACTTAGTCAACATGTTTCAGCCTTAGTGTTGGTTTAATTTTACCTAGGCATTCATCAGGACAATGTTAAACCCCGGCGGTATGGACTCTCTAATCGTCCACCCTAACCTGGGGGCGTGAAAGTGAAAATGAAAAAAATGTTTAAAGTGCATAAAAATTGGAAGAGCAAATGCTCATTCCGAAAAATCACTCCTAGTTATGGAGTGTCTTGGCACTTTAAAGTTAGGCGCTATCTGCACCATGGGTCTCAGGAGGGGGGTTGGAGTGTCCCTGGCACATCGCCCTCAGCACTCGCAGCCCGCTTGTACACCTCGTACTTCCTCAACCCGACCCCTTTGTTTTGCACAGTTAATATAATTAAAACTTGAATCACCTAATCACAAAAACAAGTCCATCAGCAGAACTGTCTTCACTTATTTGCTTATTGATTTGAAGGTGCCGCAGTCTGCATTCCTCAGGTTCACAAGTTCACAAGAACATGCTCCTCTATCCTCCTCCTCCAGACTCCTATTTCCCTCAAAGCAGAGGGCTGGATTACGCCCAATGAAGAAAGACTCTGCACTTGTGGGGGTGTTCTACTTTTTTGCGGGTGGGTTGGCGGGTCTTGGGGCATTGCTGGGAAGGTCTAATACCGGATAAAACTGGTTTGGACCAAATCAGACTTGAAAACAATTTTGACTTTTTGCTCACTATGTTTTCAGGGGCCTGTTTGGGGGGCTTCCTGGTGTTTGTGGGTGGGTTTTGGGGTCTGGGAGCACTGCTGGCACAGTCTAGTTTTGATTGCATTTGCTTTTCAGGAAATCCATGGTGGAAAACGGGAGTTATGACCTAGCTGCACAGCGCGTTTGGACAGAAGGCCGAAAAATATTGTAAGTAATATGAGATTTTCCATTTTGGCTTTTTGGCTGTTTGGGGGTGTTGTGCTTTTTTGCGGGTGGGTTGGCGGGTCTTGGGGCATTGCTGGGAAGGTCTAATACCGGATAAAACTGGTTTGGACCAAATCAGACTTGAAAACGTTTTTGACTTTTTGCTCACTATGTTTTTAGGGGCCTGTTTGGGGGGCTTCCTGGTGTTTGTGGGTGGGTTTTGGGGCCTGGGAGCACTGCTGGCACAGTCTAGTTTTGATTGCATTTGCTTTTCAGGAAATCCATGGTGGAAAACGGGAGTTATGACCTAGCTGCACAGCGCGTTTGGACAGAAGGCCGAAAAATATTGTAAGTAATATGAGATTATCCATTTTGGCTTTTTGGCTGTTTGGGGGTGTTGTGCTTTTTTGCGGGTGGGTTGGCGGGTCTTGGGGCATTGCTGGGAAGGTCTAATACCGGATAAAACTGGTTTGGACAAAATCCATGAGGAAAAAGTTTTTGCATTTTCTGACATTTTGCTCACTGTAGCGTTTTCGGGGGCCTGTTTGGGGGCTTCCTGGTGTTTGTGGGTGGTTTTCGGGGTCTGGGAGCACTGCTGGGTACGGATAGTTTTGATAGCAAGAGGTTTGAAGGAAATCCAGGGAGGCAGAGGGGAGTTAGGGCCTAGCTGCAGAGCGCGCGCTGAGTGATTTTGGAAATTTCCCCAAAAGTGACTAAGTCCCCATTTTTGAACTTTTGCTTTTTGGCTGTTTGGGGGTCTTCTACTTGTTTTTGCCTGGGTTGACGGCTCTGGGGCCATTGCTGGGAAGGTCTAATACCGGATAAAACTGGTTTGGACAAAATCCATGAGGAAAAAGTTTTTGCATTTTCTGACATTTCGCTCAATGTAGCATTTTCGGGGGCCTGTTTGGGGGGCTTCCTGGTGTTTGTGGGTGGGTTTCGGGGTCTGGGAGCACTTCTGGGTATGGATAGTTTTGATAGCAGGAGGTTTGAAGGAAATCCATGGAGGCAGAGGGGAGTTATGGCCCAACTGCAGAGCGCGCGCTGAGTGATTTTGGAAATTTCCCCAAAAGTGACAAAGTCCCCATTTTTGTACTTTTTCTTTTTGGCTGTTTGGGGGACTTCTACTTGTTTTCGCCTGGGTTGACGGCTCTGGGGCCATTGCTGGGAAGGTCTAATACCGGATAAAACTGGTTTGGCCAAAATCCATGAGGAAAATGTTTTTGCATTTTCTGACATTTCGCTCAATGTAGCGTATTCGGGGGCCTGTTTGGGGGGCTTCCTGGTGTTTGTGGGTGGGTTTCGGGGTCTGGGAGCACTGCTGGGTATGGATAGTTTTGATAGCAAGAGGTTTGAAGGAAATCCATGGAGGCAGAGGGGAGTTAGGGCCTAGCTGCAGAGCGCGCGCTGAGTGATTTTGGAAATTTCCCCAAAAGTGACAAAGTCCCCATTTTTGTACTTTTGCTGTTTGGCTGTTTGGGGGTCTTCTACTTGTCTTCGCCTGGGTTGAGGGCTCTGGGGCCATTGCTGGGAAGGTCTAATACCGGATAAAACCGGTTTGGACAAAATCGGAGGCTAAATTTTTTTTGCGTTTTTGCTGACTTGCTTGTCTTTGAGGTGCTCTTTGGGGGTGTTCCGGGTGTTTGTGGGTGGTTTTTAGGGTCTGGGAGCACTGCTGGCACAGTCTAGTTTTGATTGCATTTGCTTTTCAGGAAATCCATGGTGGAAAACGGGAGTTATGACCTAGCTGCACAGCGCGTTTGGACAGAAGGGCGAAAAATATTGTAAGTAATATGAGATTTCCCCTTTTGGCTTTTTGGCTGTTTGGGGGTGTTGTGCTTTTTTGCGGGTGGGTTGGCCGTTCTTGGGGCATTGCTGGGAAGGTCTAATACCGGATAAAACTGGTTTGGACAAAATCCATGCGGAAAAGCCTTTTGGCACTTTTTGTAACTTAGGGTTTGTTAGGGTTAGCCCTAGCAGCAGGATTGCATGTGTTTCAGGGTGTTCTTGATTTTTGCAACTGAGTTCTGGGGTCTTAGAGCACTCGTGGGAATGTGTAATTTTGGTTGCAAGTGATTTGAAGAAAATCCATGGTGGGAAAGGGGGATTAGGCATAGTTAAAGAAAGCGTTTGCCACTATTCTTAACTTAGGGCTCGTTAGGGTTAGCAGTATTTGTATTGCATGTGTTTGGGTGGGGGGCTGTTTGTGGGGGGGTTTGTGAGTCTTGGAGCGATGCTGGGTATGGATACTTTTGCTTGCTTGCAAGTGCTTTGAATACAATCCACGGTGGGTAAGGGGGGATTTGGGCCTACTTTTACTTTCAAAGTACGTTTTGTCACCAGTTTTCTACTAGGCCTCGTTTTTTGAGATCTGATTGGGTGTCTTCTACATTTTTGCGACTGGCTTTAGTAAGGGTCTGGGGGGAGCACTGCTTGGAAGGTCTAATTTTGTTCTAAAACACAGTTTACAGTACACCTAGCTTGAGGGGAAAGATCCGCTAAATTAATTTGCCCATACTTATTTATCCTTCAAAAGGAGACTCAGACAGAGTACGCACTTTCAAAAATATTGTACTGTCTTTTAGGAAACTCAAAGTGTGACTTTTTGCACTACACAGCTTACATACCTTATATTTATTTGTCAGTGGTGTTCTAATATCACTTCCTGTTTTTCCATCAATAATTACAGGCCGGGTTTCAGTCTGTGCAATGGGAAAAAAAGGATGAAGTCAGGCTTCACATTAGCGAGCCGCAATTCAGCATCCGCCAGGCAGGCAGTGGACAGGGTGTCTTCTGGTCACCAACATTGATGGACGGAGCGTCAGCTGGAATGGAGGAGTCCCGCTAATAAGAGGAATGGTTTGATGCATGAAACTTACCAAATTTAACAGGACAACTACAACAACATACAGATACAGTATCCGTTCTTTTCTAATTATCTTTAAAGTAATGTTATTGCTGTGAACTTCTATGAGTGTGACTCTGCATTTCTTGGATCTCCATTCTCTGCTTCTAAATTCATCCCTACAGCCATTCTATAGGTTTTACTTCTGCTATTTTTTAAACCTAATTTAATGTAAGAAGTGTTTCTCTGAGTGCAGAGATAGGCAAGTGAAAACGCTGCAGCCCTGTACTGTCGCATTCTGTCATTCACGGTTGTCGAAAATAGTACTTACTTTTCAGTAACCATGCATGCAGTCGTGCATGCACTTCCTATATGTCACTTAAAGGATTTATGGTTAGCTTTGTACCCAAAGATTTCTTTATCTTCAATTACTGTTTGTCCATGCTGTGCTTTTTTTTTCTTCTCTCAACAAAACTTACCCCAAAAAAAAAACCCATTCCCATCCATTTTCCAAACCCTAATCCTCTTCCCCCGGGCTGTGTGGTTTTGATTGATGTGTGACTAAATGACAGCAATAATTCCACACACTTGCTGGGGAGGATAAGGTGATAGCAACAGGCTGGTGAAGGAATCCGAGGATATATATTCTATTCTTACTCAGCTTGACACTCAGTCACTATTGGCAAATGAAAGCAGATTTTCATGTGCGCCATCAACTTGATAGGTCATCAAGATTAGAACATCCTCCTCCTAGACGTGGCAAATTATTACGCTGCTGTGTCCTTCACCTTCAGTACTATTTTTTGTAGTAGTATCCAATGTCAAATAAATTCAACGCAAGTACTAGTTATAATTTCAATACTTTACCATTTGTTAGGCTACTTTGTGGCACTGTTCTAGTGTACTGTCACCTGCTATATTCTCTATCGTACCGTTCTAATGCTACGGTAAGGACAAACAAGGTTTCATTTTCTTTTTTTTCAGATACTACAACTGCCACTGTGTAACACCACTAGTACCAACGCAATGATGACATTTCATCCGCCCAGGATTGCCAACCTTAATCGCGATTTGCCGTGCAGCCAGCCCTGTGCCTAGCCCTATTTCAAAACACAAATTACAGGTAAGATAAGCGTTTGGGGGGAGGAAGTATAATGGAGTATTAGGAGAGACGAGAGACTGACGCTAGTACTAGTAAAGTCCTAGGACTATTGAATTCACTTACTCTGTGAGAGGCACTTAGTTTTGAAAACATTTGGGCAATTAATTACACAACTTGAATCAAGATGCCACTTCAGTTTCACGAAAACAAAGTTACTGTTAAACCCCCCACCCGCCAGCCTCAAAAGCAGTAAAAAAAAACACGTATGCTAAGATAAAGTTTAAAGTATATTTATATCCCTGACAAAAATAATCTCCCACAAGACCCAACCCACCCCCACTCCCTAACCCCAACGAATGTCCATAAAGTGAAAAAACCCAACTCCCAATTCCCACCCCCCAGAAGTCTTTAAAAAAGGGGCAAGGGACAGTCTCTCCTCCTACTGCTGGCTACTGCTGTTGACTTTCCGGGCCAGGTCGGAATGCTCCTTGCGGAGGGTCTCAAGCAGGGTTTTCGTGTTGAGCAGCTCCTGCTTGAGGTAGGAAACCCTCAGGGAAAGGTGGTGCATACGTTTTTTGCAACTGCTGTGGGGGACAGCTGATTTCTTTGCTGCTCGGCGGTGGCGGGTGGCTGCGGCAGCGATACCACTGCTCCGTACCACTGGAGACCTTCTGCGCTGACTCTGTGACCCAGGGAGCGCGGAGGAGGATGCAGCTGTGCCGGTAGATGTTGTTGTAGACTGCGTGTCCCCCTCCTCCTGGGCCACCAGCCACCGATATTCAGCGACAGTGGCCTCCAGCCTCCGTTGCCGGGCCTGTGAAGCCAGCTCCTTCCGGGTTGGTTTGGAAGGAGCATCTATATGAAGAAAGAAAGACATAGTCTGTAACCAATGCTCTTTAAGATTAACACAAAATGATTCAGCAGAAAGTTGTGTCACAGTAGAAGTAGCAACCTGCAAGCGCAGTACATAACTATTGTGTCCAGTATCTATCTAACCTCCCACTTCTTCATCCTTGCTCTAACATTAGTGGGAGTTTAAGGAATCAATTTTACGAGCACTATGGACTCACTCCATTAGAGTCGACTATGACAGTACACCAGTCTTATTCTTCTTCTTCTCTATTGTTTAGCAAAATTGGTATGTTAACTTCTGCAAGCCGGCATAATGCCAGCGCAGTCAACTTGCACCCAAGAAAAACAGACACCCGCCATGATGAGTGAGACAGACTTGCGTTACTGTACCAGTCCACTACATGCAGGTGGTGATGCTCTTACTTTTCTATTACGGGTGGCACTGAGAATACTCTGTTACAAGGGCTACTGCTTAATTAATTTAACTTTCACCCTACAGTGCCAATGAATAGATACTTGAAAAGGAAAATGAAGAAGATAAATAATCTGATTATCTATCACTGCACATGGTATGTATTTCCTTACATATGGGATGACTTTAGGTGCTTTGCTTTTTATTGAGTGAACAGTGATACATCCACACAAGAATGACCGAGTTCAACTAAACTTATTAACAGAGGTAGTGAGTGGCCATCGTAATACCCGGATATATGCTGTGCTTGCAATACAAACTACTGCTGCTATTCATGGTAGTATTCGGACAAAATTACAACTTCTTTTCCTTGCCTTTCCTACACTGGGACGGACGTGCGGGTGCGGTGTTACATGCTCTTCAAAGTAACACTTAGTTCATCCAGTGACCATGTACTCTCTCGAGATACACATATGCTATCTAAGAGTCAGATAGTACCATGTTTCAGGCATCCATCCATTCAAACTATATGTCAATCATTCTTCTTCATGTCTCTCATCTGGACAAACCTTAAGTTTTCTCACGGGGAGCACACTATGCAGTCTGAAATCTCAATAAGTAAGGAATATAGGAGCTTACCACTGCCCGCCACTACCGTGGCAACCCGCACAGCAGTTTGGTCCGGCACTTGCACCGCCTCCTCCCCAGAACTTTCCTCCTCCACCTCCACGCTGGGCCCAGCACCAGATGTTCCACCTACAAAGTACATTTAAGAATGTTAGATGTCATAGACATACACCAATCACTAGTATTTTGTCTAGGAATTAAGAAATGTGAATACAGAAAACAATCTAATAATATGTGACTGTCTACTCTAAAGTAAAAATGTCCCTTTTTCCAGGGAAGGGTGTTGTCTTGCTGCACTTTTTGGCACAACTGATGAATGCTTGCTTTTTAACATGCACCATTTGTCTCATAACAGACAGAAGTTTCACTTCTAAGAACAAATCATCATCACTAGGACGGAGGGACCAACGATTCAGCACCAAAAAGAAAATTAAAGTTCAAACCAGGTGAGGGCTCGGCTCGCCCACAATAAATGTATGAAATAAATCACTATAAGAACTTTTCCATTTATAATCAACCGTTTATGTTTTATGACAAACTTGATTTTAATAAATATTTTTACTTTTAATAAAGCTTTAAAACTTAAATAGACTCTGTGGTTTTTGGTCATGAGTGAATGAGCAAAAGGTTTTGCAATTTGCAATGCATGAGCCCGTGCCTCTGACACTTCTGGACTCTGACTCCGTACTCTTGTCCTGCGTTGGATAATCATCATTGGGGATCAATCATCAATGAATTCGGGAGCTAAATGACTCTGCCACACTATCTAGTCAGTAAGGAGATTGGGGGTTCTTCAAAGTCTGATATCACTGAGGTATGTGGAAAGTCGACCTGTGCCTATTATAATTGATAAACAATGCACTTTAGTGTCCATAGTTCTGTTTGTACAGATTTGTCCCTGCAACAGTAGTAGTATGGATTGTCCTCCTATCCAAACCAAAAGTAAAGTAGTATCTTATTCTTTCTTGGTGGTCATTCACCTTTTTATTGTTGGTAATTGTCAAAGCATAAACATTTAGAAGACTTGAAAAGACATTATGGACAATCCCAGAGGACTGCACTCAGAGCATAGAGCTATTGCTGACTAGAATGGGAGTTTCGTTTTACACCTTTTGCCAAATGTTCAATCTTAGTTAGCTACACAGGCAGACAAATAAGAATATTCTAGTAATACCACAGGGAGTCATAGTCGAGGCAGGATAAGAATTTAGATACAGTCTACAAGAAGATCAAAGACGATTTAGAAAAAATCAAATGAGGAACGCTAGGAAAAAATAGGTACTCTATATTAAAATTAAAACTTACCGGGGCCAGCAAAGGAGCCCTCGCCTGACCGATCCTGGCCTGGTTCAGCAGCAGCAGCCTCCTCCAATGTCCTCTTGCCCCTGGGGGGAGCTGATGTACAACATGAAAGAAAGAAAGACCCAAAAACATGGATGATTGTTGTCAACCAAATCAAACATTTCAAAAGAACAATAACAAAATCTTTTGGCGAAATAGCAAATAGACAACTATTGAACGGGATATATTGACCTATCTCATGTGGTCTATTACGATATTAGTATTGCTTGATTTGCGGACCGTCGACTTGGAAAGTTATGCAACTCACTAAACAAACTACTAAAAAGGTTTGCCTAGGACTGGCAGGCAGCAGTCCGCAGCACGCGAAGTGACAGACAAACTCCATCGTGATTGCAGATCAGCGACAACACTAAAAAGTTTCCTACCACATTAACCAGTCATTAAAATACTCAAACTATCAATCCACCACCACTATTTCTTCTTATTGCCAGGTGTACATAGGAAGGACTGGACTGGAGTCTGTAGGGGCAGATTTACAAGCCCCTTGCGGCTCTTTTGCTCCATTGTTGCGTGACTTTTGTGACGCAGAGGCATAACAAAAGAGGCGCCATGGTGAGGCGTATATTTACAACGTGACGCATATGGGAGATGCATCACGTTGTAAAGCCCTGCGTCATCAGGGGGCGTTCCGGCGCAAGGGAGGGCGTTCCTGAACAGGAACGCATCCTAAAAGTGGCTGAGGGAAATCTAGAAGATGTCAATCAGTCACTTTTAGGACAATGATGCGTGACTCAAACCCTGCGCCTGCTTGAAGCAGACGTACGGCTTGACGCAGCATTGGGGAGATAGGGAACCCAAGAGCATTGCTGGAGCTGCGCCATCATTGTCACGCAACTCCAGCAATGCGCCGCCTTTACGGCACAGATGCGTAAGGCTTCTGTGACGTTTTGGGCCCATGGTGCGCCGCATTGTAAATACGGCGCACCATGGATGGTGGTAGAGTGGCGCACAATTACTGGCGCATCCCTGCTACTTTGCAGGGATGCGCCGGTAATTGAAAATCTGACCCTTAGTGTCTAGCATTACGCAGTTCTTTACACTACACTCATACATAATTTCTCAGGCCAATGAAATGAACACAAAATAGAAAACAAATAAGCATAGTAGCAAGACTACTGAGAAGGAGAGCAGTGCACCTGAAATGCACAGAAGATTTTGAAATATAATTTACCTACAATGTAATCTGCAGCATTATTGCTCTTGGTAAAAAACAAAAAATTGCAATATAATAACACACAGAGCGGGAGAAAACAGAGTTGTGATGAAATAGCTAGAAATAGCTACTACTACTCACCAAGCCCGGGGAACTCGACGCCGAGCACGTCCAGCAAGTCGCGTTCCCGGTCCATGAGATCCGTCCAGCGGTGGGTGGCCTGGTTGTAGGTGCGCCGGACCCCAGAGTGTTCAAACATGGCCCGGCACACCTTCTCCCACCGCTTCCGGCGCTCCCGGCTCCCGTAGCCGGTAGCGATCTTGCCACCTCCCATGATGGTCTTGGGGAGGCGGCGCTGGACATGAAAGACTAGTGCGGCCACCTCCTCCTCACTAAAAATCTCCCAAGCTATAACTTGCTCCCCCCTCAAACGCCCGCACAGGAGCCGGTCACGGGGCACGGGACCCTTCCCCTTCGCGGGCTGCTTCCCAGCTCCCTTTACCATGGTCTGGGCAGAAAGGAAGGTAAATAATAAAGAAGAAATAGAATAGGGAAGAAGAAAAGAAAAGAGTTAAAAAAAGTAGTTTAAAATTAACCCAAAGTAGCAGAAAACACAAAAATATAGAGCTAGAAAAATAGAGGGATAGATAATAAGTAAAATAGAACAAAAAAAACTTCAAACAAGCAAAGGATGGCAGAGATCGACAGAGGATACAGAAAGCATGCCCAGAACCATAGCAATGAATGAGAAACAAGATGGCCGCGCCCGTTCACGACCGCGTGGGTAAGTTCGCGCGAGATTTTCCTCGCGATCACGTGCGAAATTGTACTAGCGAGCCGCACACTTTGCGAGATTACACATAGCGCCCGGAAACGGAAATACGTCACGCAAACAAGATGGCCGCACCCATGTACGGCCGCTAGGGTAACTTCGCAAACGTTGTGCTACAAGCGGCTTGCGAACACGCAAAAAATCACGCGAACAAACACGCCGCAAAAAAACTAATCGTGTATTCTCACGAATTCGCGGCTTCTGAAATCGATCTCGCACAAATTCGCGCCCCGCGAATCGCGCGAAATTACAGAATTTTTTTTTTTGCAAAACTGAAAGCACTCAGCAGGTGCAAAAGTTCCATTTTAACATTAGTAACCATTCACTCTAGTGCTTCCTGAGGGGCCCCTCCAGAGTTCAGTTGCCTATTTGCAACTATTCTATGACCCTGCTCTGACCCTCACAGCAGGCTCATAGAATAGCTACAAGTAGGCCACAAAGGTCCTGTGAAAAAAATTGCACTGCAACAGAAAGCAAATTACAGATAAGGAAGCTGGTGCCAGTCAGACTGGAAGTTTAAATTCAGTGACACATTAATCAACCCCAAATTAATTCATGTCAGTTGAAGCAGGGCAGGTGTGCTTGCTTTTTTTCACCCCCATAATCTACAGTGATAAACCAACCAGAGGGTGGCAGTGATGTACCAGAGGGTGGCATGGGTGTACCAGAGGGTGGCAGTGGTGAAACAGAGGGTGCTGTGAACCTGTGATGATGAACCAGACGTAGAAACAACATAGTCGCGGCCGTTGCGAGCCGACAAGTAAGTTTGCAATTGCTAACTGGTACACAACCCTCGCGAACTGGCAGAAACCCTTGCGAACACACAAAAAAAAAATCCGCAAATTCGCGAGAGTTCGCGGATTTTGCGGATTGCGAATCGGTAAATACGCAGGTTTGCGGATTGCCAATTCGCAAAATCCGCCCATACTTAGACACGACAGGCTGTGGGAGATACTTGGAGTTGTAGGGGTGGATCTTTATATTATCCTTTTTTTATGGTACTTGTATAGGGGTGCCTCAGCTAATGTGCACTTTGGTATAGGGGGTGAGTGCACAGCCTCTTTTCCTATTAGAAGTGGGGTCAGGAAAGGTTGTGTACTGGCCCCCTTTCTTTTTAATTTGTATATTAATGGATTGGAACAAGCAGTGCTCAGGAATAATCAGGATTTCCCCTTAGGAGATGGCCATACCAGCACTCCTTTATGCGGACGAGGCAGTACTTATGTCTAGAACTCAAATTGGTCTTCAGAGGGTCCTTGACATTTTTACAGACTTTATGAAGGATCTAGGTCTCTCAATTAATTAATCAAAGACATACATCATGAATTGCGATGGGAGAAGCAAAAGGTCAAGGGGCATTATGTGGATGGGTAGAAGTTAGCTACAACCAAGAGCATCTCGTACCTTGGTATTGTTATATACTAAATTGCGGCCCTAACATAGGTGCTCTGTTTCAGAGGCACAAATCCTTTGTGCCACATAGACATGCATGCCCTTTCACCCAGTTAAGGCCCTTTCACCTAGATCAGCCCTCCCTTTACAATAATGAGCAACAGTGGGCTGTCCGTTATCTGACGTGTGCTCTGGGTGCAGAAGACGGTCCATCCTAAATACGTCATCTCCATGTCCAACAGTGACTAACCTAAAATCACAACGAATTCTTAGAAAAAGACCCTTAGCTCTTGGGATTTTCCCTAGCACAGGGTTATTGATTTCTCCAAGAACTCATTAAATATGCATGACGTCAATACCAACATTCCAAGGCACCTACCCGGTATAAATATACCTCCCTTTGCCCAAGAAAAATAGAGGCGACCGAGACTTCCATGCCGACACTCTGATATCTCAGACGCTGCAACCTGCGTCATGCCACAGCTCCAGCTGGCAGAAGTCCCACACCCACCCTGGAGGGTCCAGCTCGAGAATCAGGATGAAGTCCCGCTAAGGTAATGGAGTTAGACTAAATCCTAGGGAAATTCTTGGCTCTCTAAGACATACACACATGCTAGGTACACTTAGGTACATCTATTTATGCATCATAGGGGTATAGGCTTTATCTTAATGCATTCTGTATTTCATGGGTGTGTTCATTACTATTGCAAAATGGTAGAACTATACAATTCCTTTTTATTTAACTGCACTGCTGGCCATAATTCTCTGCTACTGTCCAACAGTTGTCACATCACATATAACCAGTGCTAGAAGAACAACTGTGCAATAAATTTTATTGTAAACACACCCGACTGTTTCTTCTATGTACTCCTCTGAGATGAGTGACTGAATGAAAAGTAGTATATTGTTTCCACGATCCTGCGGGATCAGGGTTTTATGTTATGTGGTTGCCAGAACCTATTCCCTTCTTGTCTTCAAGAAGTTTCTAGTGGCCTCTGAGCTAGCTGGCACACAGTAATTAAGTTTAATATACATAATAGGGGCATACTGACCTCAGTCCTATGCCAAGCCTATCGTGTATGTTATTCCAATGCGCAGAACCTATAAGGGAAATAGGAACTACACTACAGCATCCTATTTAATCAAGTTGATGCATGGGCTCAAGCAATAGTTACAAAAAAATTGGTGTTTGTAAAGACAATAGTTGCCCTCACCTCCTTCTCTAAGGAGTTAGAAAGGAAACCCCCAGCAGAGCTCATTCAGATTTATAAATCCAAATGTATTACAACTAGGTATGTGCGTAATTTTATGAACGATCTAGGGCACACAGAATATTTTACCAACCCAAATTCTAGGCAAGAAATGGCCAGAAAGATTAAGAAAGGAGGGTCTCCAGCTCCTGTGTACAATAAGAATGTCAGAAGAGATTCTAAAGCCCAGTGTAAAACACCTCCAGTTAATTTTAACCTCTTTTGACATTGAACCATATTTAATATTTGTACCAGGTGGTTTTGACAGCCGGCTTTTGACTAGGGTCAGACTGGGTACTGTTCATAGATTAGTGACTTTTCCAAGAATTAACGATTGGTCACGGACACTGCAACCTTGTCCATGTGATAATCTAGCTGAGCAGTCTACCATACACTTAGTTTTATTTTGTAAAGTTTATATAGGGTTTAGGAAAGTGTGGATTCTTCCTCTTTTAAAACAACATGGGCTAAGACAATGTCGCCCAACCTTGGTCAAACTCCAGCTCTTGGAGAGTCTTGGAGCATAGCAATGTTCTTGAAGAAAGTATTGCATTTTAGAAAAACTATGACATGTGAGTGAATTATAATCGATGGTGCATTTGCCATTTTTTAGATTATTTCTTATCATGCTGTTTTTAACTTCATATTGAATTTCATTTCTTATTTGTTTACATGTAATATTAGGATTTGTATGTATTTTTATGACATTTTTGTGCTTTTACGTTTGTCAAAAAATGCAGTTGAATAAAGCTTTCCTTGACCTTGACCAGTATCAACGCTTAATGTATCCTCTTCTCCTAACCTTAACTCCTAAAACAAAGACATTCTTCTAACTAAATCACAAATAATAGGAGCACTTTCACTGAGCACTTCTAAACCAACACGTTTTATTAGGCACATCAAAAATGTGAATAATTGTCAGCAAAATATACGATTTCTACATGTTAAGGTTTTCAACTAAACGCATGTGAATTCAACCTCAGTCTTTGCAAGTCAACATGAAAATATCCCTAACAATTCACAAATCACGTTATTACCATTCACGTTCTAATATCACACGTTAATACGTGGACTGGACCACCTCCTTCCTCTCCATCAGAACAAAGAGCATCCGCCTCTCCCCTTCCACTCCAAAGCCACCGGGATCATCTGCGGCGTACCCCAAGGTTCATCCCTCAGTCCACCGTTGTTCAACATCTACATGGCACCGCTCGTTCACGTCGGACAACGGCACAAACTCAACATCATCTCCTATGCCGACGACACCCAGCTGATCTTCTCCCTCACCAAGGACCACCACAACTCCAAAACCAACCTCCACGAAGGAATGAAGGCTGTCACCGGCTGGATGAGGAACAGCCGACTGAAGCTGAACTCGGACAAGACAGAGGTCCTCATCCTCGGATCCACCCCCTCGGCCGGGGACGACTCCTGGTAGCCGACTACACTAGGAACACCCCCAACACCCACCGACCACGCACGCAACCTAGGGGTCATCCTCGACTCTACCCTCTCCATGACGAAGCAGGCCAACGCTGTCTCCTCCTCCTGCTTCAACACCCTCGGCATACTTCGCAGGATCTTCAAGTGAATCCCCACCGAAACGAGAAGGACGGTCACCCAGGCCCTCGTCAGCAGTAGACTGGACTACGGAAATGCACTCTATGCAGGTGTCCCGGACAAACTCCTGAAACGGCTCCAACGCATCCAGAACGCCTCCGCACACCTGGTCCTCGACATCCCCCACTGCAGCCACATCACATCCCACCTGAGAGACCCGCATTGGCTCCCTGTCAACAAGAGGATAACCTTCAAACTCCTCACCCACGCACACAAGACACTCCACAACACCGGACCAGCGTACCTCAACAGCTGACTCAGCCTCTACACCCCCACCCGCCAGCTACGCTCCGCAGCCCGTGCCCTCGCCAACGTTCCCCGTATCCGAAGAGTGACTGCCGGTGGCAGATCATTCTCCAACCTTGCCGCCAAGACATGGAACACCCTCCCCATCCGCATACGGCAGACCTTCTGACCTTCTGACCGTGAGAAGACTTCTCAAGACCTGGCTCTTCGAACAGTAGCAGTCCCCCCTTAGCGCCTTGAGACTCTCACGGGCATGTGGTGCACTTTACAAATGCTATTGATTGATTGATTGATACAACAACAGAATATATGCGGTGCAAACTACTTTGAATTATAATACACCCCTACAATTGAAGGAGCAAAATTTGTGCTACATCAAGGTAGAAAAAAAAGTATTCAGCCTCCTTGTTTGGACACCAAAAAATTTGACAGAGCTGATGGTGTTCTCCAGAGAGAAGCTTTAGATCCTTGCAAATGCAGCACTTTTTGATATCTTTATTCTGCCTTGAAATCCAGAGTACTGCCACCACCTTTTTTACCTGGCCCTCCAGGCAGCTAACCCCTCCCCACCCCCTGTGTGACGGAGAGAATGGAGTCAGTAGAGCAATCCGGACAACAACAGTGCTCAGCCATGTACTGAGCACGGTGCTCTTAATGTGCTGGTTGGCCGCGCAAAGGGCACTTATTCCCTTCCTTATTGTAGATGTAATAGTGAACAGCAAAATATGTGACGCAAAAGGCAAACAGAAACAATGGCTGAAACAGTTGCAGAAGTGACGACAACATAGAAAGAAATGTAAAAGACACGTGATTGCTTCCTTTTAAGCTGAACCTGTCTTTTAATCATGACAAATATCATAGTTTCTACTTATATTTAATGAAAAGAAAAAAAAGAGAAATTCCCAAGTGAAAAACGCTGAGCCTTGCGTTCAACTTCTACTTGTGCCTTCTTTTGAGGTTAGTTCCAAAAATGAAAGGCCCTTAAGAGGGTAGTGCACTCTTAGGGTGTTGAGTTTTCACTACATATATTGGGTGACAAGCGGCTGACAAGTAAATAATGCATTGAATAAGGGAAGAAAAAGCAGGGGTCCCTCTTGGGGTTTGTAGTTTTGGCAAGGAAGTGAGAAAAGGACGTTGGTGGGGCACAGAGCATTCAAGTCATGGCAAGCCTTTAGTTTCACGTAATTTGACTCTGTACGAAGAACGGAAATAAAATGGGCCATGCATTGTTTTGCTTTTTCCTTCATACTTAAAAGAACAGCTTATCCTTTGTGTACAGAGCGCCTAGAGCATATACAATATTCAGATAAACTGTGGTAGGTAAAGGGGGAAGAGGGATGGTTTGACATGCCTTGCTTCTTAGAAAACGCTCTTTTTGTTCATGAGAAATGTAGTGTTATAGACAGTGCCGATACATCAGTTTTGCAGGTACCATAACAATGCCTTATATTTTGAATCAATAGCCCCTGATCTCCCCAGGCAGGCCACTAGGCACCAGGGATTATGTTGGGTTTTGTATGCGTAGGAGTGGGGGCTGCCCAGAATGGGCATGCTAATGCCCCCACTCTCACCCCTAAAAATGTCTTCCTGCCCCCCCTTGAAGGTAGATTGGGTCAATAGCCCCTCATTTGCCCCCCTCCAGCAGGGGAGCAGAAAGTACACTATGCACCAGAAATATGTTTATGAGTATGTGAGGCATGCCCCATAGACAAGACTTGCTTAATTTTTTTAGGCACACATTTTGGTTGTTTCAGTGATATTCTCATCTGCCCCCAAGCAAGGGCAGAAAAACCACTAGAAACCAGGGAAGGTTTGTGTGTGAACTGGAGTTTGGCTGCCGGTCTATATGTACTGAGCTTTGGCTGGTATTGTGCTGGCAGTGGTGTGTGTGGACTTGCACCTGATGACAGTGTGTGTAGATTGGTGTTTGCCTGGCGGAGTGCTTAGAGTGGTGCTTAGCTGGTGTGTACGTGGACAGGCACTTGGCTGACTGTGTGCATGGATGGTACTTGGCTGGCAGTGTGCATGGATGACACTTGGGTGTTGTTGTGCATGGATGATGCTTGGCTGGTGGTGTGCGTGGATGGTGTTGTGCATAAAGCGACTCTAGACTGTAGATGTAGCTTGCATGGACCCCTCCCCCCAGTGTTTTCTTATCCCCTCCAAACCTCACATTTAAATAAAAAGGTATATTTTCTTCACATTTCTGTGTGGGAAAGTTGTATGGTCACCCCACAGGTACACATTTCCTACCACCCAACATCCCCTTGGTCTCCCAAGGAAAATGATACCTCATTTGTATGGGTGCCCAAAGTAGCGTCAGCCTAAAAACATATAAACAAATTAACTTTACGGACCTGCTTTGGGCCCCCCTCAATCTCTACACGTTTTTGGCCCTTTCATGTCGCAGGCACTTGGCCCATCCACACAAGTATGGCATAATTTTTATCGAGAGATTGAGGGGAATGCTGAGTGGTAGGAAATTTGTGCAGTGCAGTGTTTGCATAACTTTTCCGCACAGATATTAGAGGAAAATTTGACACTTAAGCAAAATTTGTGGTTTGCAGCGGATTCTGCGATGGAAAATGTTGGGGGACCAACCTAAGCCACACCTCCCTGGACCTCCACGGGTATCTAGTTTTCAGAAATGTCTGGGTTTTTTAGTTTCCCCTAGATGTTTGCAAGCCTGGGACCAAAAACACTGGGGCCCATCTATTTATCACAAAATAAAATGGTTTATCAAGGGGGTCACCTGCGTTTTTGCTCCTGGCTAGGCGGCCATCTAGGGAAAAAATACAAAACCCAGACATTTATGAAAACTAGACACACAGGGGCGTCCAGGGAGGTGCAGCTTGAGCGGATCTCCCAATTTCTTCCTACACAAAATCCTCTGCAAACCTCAAATTTAGCTAAAGAAATCACATTTTCCTCACTATTCTGTGCGGGAAAGTTGAGGGATCACTTGCTTGCCATGAATTTCCTACCAGCAAGTGTTCCCCAAGGTCTCCTGATGAAAATGGGACCTCACTTGTAAGGGTAGGCCTAGTGCCCGTGACAAGAAATCACCGAAAGCATACTGCGCAGACTTCAAAATTATCTATCGTATTGCAGGATCACCGGGCCGCCACAAATTTCCTAACCCCCAGCGTTTCCTCAGGTCTCTCAATAAAAATGGCACTTCACTTGTGTGGGTAGACCTAGTGCCCTTGACAGGAAATGGTACCAAAACGTACTATGGAGACTTCAAAATTATCGATCGCATCACTACCTGGTATTGCGATTGAGTCACCTGCGTTTTAGTGCAGGGCTCAGCAGCCATCCAGAGAAACCTACCTAACCCAGACATTTCTGAAAACTAGACACTCAGGGGAGTCCAGAGAGGTGCTGCTTGCATGGATCACCCAACATTTTCCTACCAAGAATGCCCTGCAATTCTCAAAGTTAGCTAAAAATAAAAATAAAAATGTTCCCACATTTCTGTGTGGGGGTCACAGCTCCAGCACAAATTACCTACCACCCAGTGTTCCCGTCAGTCTCTCAGTAAAATGATACCTCACATTTTTGGGTGGACCAAGAGCCTGCGACTGAGAAGGGGCAAAAACGCAGAGATTGAGGGGATAGCACAGAAAGCTCTAAGCACTATTTTTTTAATGTAAGTTTTAGTCTGGCTCTGTATTGAACATCCAAACAAGGGAGGTATCATTTTTATTGAGTGACTGAGGGAAACAGGGGGTGGAAGGACATTTGTTCAGGCGTAGTGATCCCACACAAAATTAGAGGTTTGTAGGGGATTTGGGTAGGAAAACATTGTGGAATCCACGCAAGCCATACCTCCCTTGACTCCACTGGGTGTCTAGTTTTCAGAACTGTCTGGATTTGGTAGGTTTCCCTAGATGGGTACAGAGCCCGGGCCCAATAATACAGGTACCAACTTGCAAAACCAGGTCGTTTTGTGATAGATAATATTGATGCCTCCACAATACGTTTTGTTCCCTTCCCTGCTGCGGGTACTTGACCAACCAACACAAGTAAAGTACCATTTTTATCCGTAGACCTAAGAGAATGCTGGGTGGTAAAAAATGTGTGGCAGCCCAGTGATCTCACAACTTTCCCACATATAAAAGTTAGGAAAATGTGATTCTTTTAGCTGCATTTGAGGTTTGCAGGGGATTCTGGGTAGGAAAATGTTGGGAGACCCATGCAAGCCACACCTCCCTGGACTCCCCTGAGTGTCTAGTTTTCGGAAGTGTCAGGGTTAATAGGTTTCCCTAGATAGCCACCAAGCTCATGACCAAAAAATAGGTGACTCTTCAGTATGGTTTGGGCCATTTACTGTCACGGGCACTAGGCCCACCCATATAAGTGAGATAAAATATTGATCTGCGGGGCCTGGGGGAACGCTGGGTGCTAGGAAATTTGTGGCGGCCTGGTGATTCCCACACAGAAAAGTGAGGAAAACGTCATTTATTTTAGCTACATATGAGGTTTGCACGGGATTCTGGGTAGAGAAATGTTGGGAGATCCATGCAAGACACACCTCCCTGGTCTTCCCTGGGTCTCTAGTTTTTAAAAAAAATATCTGGGCTTGGTACGTTTTGTTAGATGACTGCCAAGCTGGGAAACAAAAATGCAGGTGTCTCCCTCACAAAACCAACTGTTTTTGTGTTCAATAACTTTGAATCCCCAGAGTATGTTTTGGGTTGTTTCCTGTCACGGGCACTAGGCCTCCCCACACAAGTGAGGTACAATTCGTAGCGCGAGACTTGGGGGAATGATGGATGGGTGGAAGTTTATGGCCCAACAGATTTTTCCATTGCAGAAATTTGAGGAAAATGTGTTTTTATGGCCAAAGTTCGAGGTTTGCAAGGGATTCTGGGTAACAGAACCCGTTGAGAACCACACAAGCCACCTCATCCTGGGTCCTGAATTCCCCTGGATGTCTTGTTTTAAAAAATGTACAGGGTTGCTAGGTTTCCCTAGGTGCTGGCTAAGCTAGGGTCCAAAATCCACAGCGAGGCACATTGCAAGAAAAGGGTCTGTTTTCACTGGAAAAATGTGATGAGCCCACATTGTGTTTTGGGGCGTTTTCTGTCACGGGCATTAAGTCTACCCACACAAGTCAAGTACCATTTTTATCAGGAGACTTGGGGCAATACAGAACAGTAGAAAATGTCTATTAGCAATTCTTTTTCTATGCATTACTGTCTTCCAAATGTGAGACAATGTGTAAAAAATTTGTAATTTTGAAAAATGTCCTCTAATTCATATGTAAGAATGGGTATCTACAATTGAGAGATGTGGAAATAGCTTCTGCTTCTAAACTCTATATTTTGCTATATATCCTGTACACAATAAAAAACCATTGCAAGACGCTGCTCAGTTATTGGCTCTGGGTTCCTAAGGTTCTTGGTGAACTTACAAGTCCTATATATCCCCACAACCAGAAGGATTTAATCCAGCGGATGTAATGGGTTATTTCTTTAAAACATCTTCCGTACTTAGAGGAAATTACAGGTGAAAGCGTTGGCACAAATGTGTGTTCTTTTTCAACTCAATTTCAATATTTTTTTATTTCAACTGTTAGTTTCTATAGGAAAACCTTTAAATGATTTACACAAATAACCCCTTGCTGAATTCAAACATTTGCCTACTATTTGGAAAAGAACACTTATTTCTACCACTGACTGGAAGGGGGTTAAAAGCACAAAAAATAGGGAAAAAAGGCAATGTCGCAGTAAAATTCCAAAACTGTGTAGAAAATGTTGGTTTTCTGATAAAAGTCTGCCTGCTCCCGAAAGCTGGTGATTTTAGAACTACAAACCCTTTGTTAATACCATTTACAGGGAAACAATTAGATGCTTTCTCCTGTAATGCTTTCCCCCCATTTTTCACAGAAACCCAACATTTAGATGAATTTTGGCTAGATCCACAAACACTGAGTACCTTTAGACTCACAGGATGTTAGAAGAATAGGACACAAAGTTGGTGTGAATACCTTATGCAGGCAAAATGTTATGGGGGCCTAGGGGTGAACTACCCCAAAAAGCCCAAAAAAGTTTAGCACAGGGAGGGGGAGGTGAAGGCTTAGCAGCAAAGTGGTTAAAGAAACAAGGTTTTCAGTATTTTTTTTAAATCATCCAATATCCTGATAGGAGCGAATGTGAAAGGGTTGACTGCTCCAATGACGGGGGCTAGGTAAAATAAAGCGCGTTATCCTTAAACCTCAAGTCTCTGCCTCGGCAGTACCGTGAAAGCAGAGTGCAAAGATATGACAATACCAAAAAGTACTTTATGAATAAGGCACATTACTTTGAACAGATTACTCTTTCTTACAGTTAGTCAATGTAAAGTTCTTACAGTGGGTTTAGAGGAAAAACAAGGAGGGAGTTTAGAAACTAAATGGTCAGGTGTATTTTGTATCACCTGTAGTTTGGAGAGTAGAGCCTCATTGTCCTCTAACAAAATTGTGTTCCTACGGTCCAGTTGACTGGATATGAGGGTCTGAAACATTGTTTTCTTGGAGCTCTTTGGGAGCAAAAGAGAACACTTTCCTGAGCAGTCGTAAAGTGCCCAAACAGGAAAAGCAAATGGAAGTCACCTGTTCCTTCATGAAGAGCTTATTGTGGACCAGAAAATCAAGATTTATACCACTTGCTGAGTGCAGTAAGTTGTACCAAGTTTTGTTTGACCATCAGTCTAATGACCACAATTTGTGTACTTTTCCAAACAGTAGGATTGATGTCGTTCCTCCGTTGAGTTGTAAACCACTCAGACAAATCCAAGATGCCAACTTACCCATATATACCGTAAATCAGGTTTAGAGGCTTCTGTTCTCTTAAGATCAGAAATTCAGTCCCATCTGCATATGATATTATTCTAATTCCACATTATTTGTCAGTCTTCGCAGGGGGGCCACATAAATGTTTAAAAAGGTATAACTAAGAGAGGACCCTTGAGGTACCCCCTGATTCATTAAAACTGTCCTAGATTTAAAAGGCTGGCTCACAATCATCTGCATTCTCTCAGGCAGGAAGTACCTGAGCCATGCTAGGGCCTCAGCCTACAACCTTTTATGTTTTATTGTACATTCTCTGAATAAGGATGAAATGGGAGACCATATCGAAGGCTACTGACAAATCTAATAGTACCAGCATGGCTGTGGTGCCGTCATTCAACAAGGTCCTAGTAAATTGATAACTGCCAAAAGTGTTGCCTCCATGCTGTGAGCTGTTCTAAAGCCGAATTGTGAGGGATCCAATATGCAATAATCCTCCAGCTATTTTGAGAGATGTTTATTTATTAATCTCTTCAAGACCTTACTAAGAAGTAGGAGAAGCGTAATCCGTCGATGGCTTGCTGAATGGGTCCGTATTGGCTTTTTTGGGATAGGGAAGATGAATTCTGACTTCTAGGCCTTTGGCATCTTGGCAACGTCCATGGATAGGTTAAATAGTTCTGTGATATGTGGAATCAGTAGTGAGGACAAAGAAGAGCATATGTCGACTGGACAGCGGGCTTCTGGTGAACCAAATTTTACTTTCCCTGGAATTTCTCTCACCAGTTCCTGAGTGATTATGTCAAACATTCTCAACAGGCCAAGGGTGTCAGATGCCAGTGCATTGTAATTTACTAATCGATCAGGCCTCTCAGCCTGAAACCAAAACTATTTATATATTTTGAAAATCTTTTTCTCGAAGTGACCCACAAATAACTCACATAAAACTTCTTAGGTAGGTATCACAAATCTGGAGGCCCCCAATTTAGCAAATTCATTTAGAAAATTAAATAATTCCCTTGCTGAATGACCTGATTGCTCAATCCTCAAGATAATATATTTCTTCTGTACGTCCCCAAATCTATCAATGGTAATTTTAGAGAGCTGCTTTCTATGCTCTCTGTTCTGAGGGAATTAATTCCTAAACCACTTCTTTTACAAAGAGTCTTTTCACTTCTAAGCTCAACTGTATACCAGGGTGCTTGTTATTTAGGATGTATCCCATAACAAACTGTTGAAGGAGCCACTAAATCAAAAGCTTCCATTAGGGAGTTATGGTAGCCTGCAAGTACCTCATTATTGTCATTACTTTTCTGTATAGCTGCTATTTGGTTCGCCAATATGAGGGAGTAAGAGTAGAGGAGGTACTAATTGATAGTCCCGACATATTGATGGTTAGAATAAGAACTCTTAAAGGCCTTGATATTCAGTTGATCAATATTTACGTCAGGGGTACCCGGGGTGGAAGGGTGGCTACAACCCTCCACATTTTGGACGACTTTTTATCAGGTGCACATGAAATGGGTTCACGGTTGTAATGGGGGACCTTAATTCCTGTTTTGAACCCCTGAGTGTAGGGGACGGCTTACTCACTGAGGCTGAGGATATGACTTGGGGGATTCCCCAGCTTGAGTTAGCCCCGATAAGGAAATGGACACAATCTGCTACATTCATTAAAGGGTTATGCCTGGATAAGGGCTTGCGAGCACTAAATGGTAGAGTGCGTTCGGATAGGACAGGTAGACATACCTTTATCAACGGCAGACACAGTAGCCGTATAGATTACATTTTGGTTGATGTAAAGATGTGGGCCACAGTTAAGGATATGGTGGTCTCGAGTCGTCCGGAAAGTGATCATGATCCGTTGGTGATGGAATTAAGGGATCACAGTTTTCTGGGGCTAGAGAGCTGTAGGCTAAATGTCGTTCAGGATGAAGTTGTACTTAGTAACGACATGAGAAGGGTACGGTGGCCTAAAGTCTCTGTTAATGTTGAGGCACGTAAGGAGATTAGAACACTGGTATCAAACTCTCTGGAAGTAATTTCTAGTTGTGGGTCACAGGAGAATATTAATGTAATAATCACTAATATCCACACTAGTCTATTTGTAGAGCTGAAAAAGCTATTTGTAAAGCCCATCTCCAAGCAGGGTAGGAGGGGGAAACAGAAAACTACATCCTGGTTTGATGAGGATTGCCGTAGAACCCAAGGGGATCTGTTTAATTCAATAAAACAAAAAAACCACAGCCAAATAAGGTCTTGTAGGAAGGCTTATAAAAATTCAAGGCACAAAGCTAAGTCCAACTGGGACGAGGAACGGTGGGCACAGTTAACCGAAGCATGTAGCTCCCGGAACATGTGTCAGTTCTGGCATTTACTAAAATGGGGCAAATCACAGGAAGATCGCCCAAGCCCTGCCTCGGTTGGTCAACTTCAGTGGGTTTGCTACTTTGAGGATCAATTTAGGAATTGTAGTAATACTCAGGATGACATACCATGTCTTATTCCGATTGCTCCTCTTAAATTCACGAGTAGTGAAGTTAAACATATCCTGCAATCTATCCCAAGGGGCAAGGCACCCGGCCCGGATTGCATCCCAGCTGACTTATTTCAAGAGGATCAGGACCTCTGGGTCCCCTATATAGTTCAATTGGCAAATGCTTTAGCCTCTGGTGCTCAGGTCCCCGAGTCTTGGTTTGGGGCAGAAATCCTGCCAATTTACAAGAAAGGCGATCGGTCGGTTCCTTCCAACTATCGGCCGATGAGCCTAATAGATGCGGTACAAAAAATCATAGCCCGCCTTGTTATTGGTAGGATTCAAGACTGGATTGATGAGTTTAACATTCTTACACCACTCCAGGCTGGCTTTCGGTCACATGTGAGCACCCTAGATCAGGCTCTTCGGTTTATTCTCCTCTATTGGAAAACCATCACCCTAGGCAAAGGTAACCTTTACGCAGCCTTTGTGGCTTAAGGTCTGCATTTGACCTTGTACCAAGGGCTAAACTGTGGGACTGTTTAGTGAAGCTGGGTATGCCGGCTCCTCTTATAAGCCTCCTGGTCAACCTGCATGCTCATACATATGCCCAAGTACGTTGGGGTAAACCAGGGGAGGTAACAGATACATTTCCAGTTGCTAAAGGTGTAAGGCAAGGGTGCGTTTTAGAACCCACCCTGTTTTCTTTATATATAAATGGGGTTATTCAATACTGTGCCAATCATCCTACTGATGCCCCGTCCCTGGCTGGAATGAAAATCCCATTGCTCATGTTCGCAGACGACACCCTTTTAATATCCAAGACCAGACAGGGCCTTCAACAGGCTTTGTCAAGGTTTGAACTGTTCTGCTGCGAGCATGAGTTTGAGGTAAATGTGTCAAAAACAAAATGTATGGTACTAAGAGGAGACTCCCCGATTACAGCTAGGGTCACTATGGGAGGTACATCTCTGGAACAGACAAAACTGTTTACCTATCTCAGAGTTACGTTTAGTGAGACCCTTAGTTGGTCTCAACAGGTTAACCTATTGGCATTAAAGCATACGCAGATAGGAGGAGCCCTGCTCAAAGAACATAAAAGCTCCTTTTCCAGGCCCATGTCTCCTTTAATGAAAATCTATGGTATGAAAGTTCTACCATCTGTCTTGTATGGAGCGGAGCTTTGGGGCTATAGTAACCTTGACCCCTTGAAAGTTGCCCAAAATAAATTTTTAAGGACGGCCCTTGGCCTTCCACAGTCATCCCCGCGGATCCCACTTTTGTACGATCTTGGGTGTCAGCCTGTGGAGGACCTGGCCAGATTTTGTCCACTAGCTTTTTGGCGACGACTTTGGACCACGCCTGAACTTCAGCTTTATGCAAGAGCATGCTTAGAGGTTAGGGATCTTCCCGACTCCCCCAATATTGGTTGGTTCAAAGCCTTAAGAACCACCCTGTGTGCCATGGGCCACGGGGAACTCTGGTTAAACCCTGACACTGCAACTTTTCCCTCTAAGAAAGATCTAAAGCAGCAATATTGGGACTGGGTGGTGAACAATAGACACTTTGGACTGACAGATACTAACCTTACTGGTACATTTGTTGTTATGAAAGATGTCCCCAGTTTTGAAAATTATTGGGATGTTATAACTAAGCCCCTGGACCGCAAAGTATATCATCAGTTTAGGTGCGGTTCTTTGCCTTTAAGGGAGTATACTAAACAGTGGGGTAAGGGAGGCCCGGTTCATTGTCCTAGGTGCTCAGGACAGGATGAAAGTGTTAACCATTTTCTTTTTGCCTGCCCGTTGTACACTGCCCCTCGAGCAAAGTGGCTTAGCCCAGTTTGTAGAAACTTGGGAACACGCTCAGCTGCGAATGCTAGTAGGTTATTAAAGTCTGACCTGTCACCCTTAACTGTAACTGGAGTAGCGAAATTCTTAGGTTGGGCCTGGATCCTTAGAGCAAGACTTATCAACTCGGCCTAGGTTCCAGCGTATTCCACTGATCTGCAATTGACTATGTGTAAATGTGTTCCCGCCTAGTGTGCCTGGACTACCAAGGTTATTTGATTAAGGATCTATTGTAACTTTTAATGAATTTTCAATGAAGTTTTGTATAAATGATTTAATATGGTCTTTGACTGTTTTAATATTACCTTATTCTATTTTAGGAATTGTACATGTATTTTAGCTACTGTAAATTGTGTTACATGTCTTTTATGATTTAATTATCGAATACAGACTTCTTGAAATTGAATTGAAATTAGTCGGGGTGTATTAAAAACATGTGTTAGTGAGGGTGAGAGCAGCCTAATGGTGATTTTTTTAAAAACCGAGTGTGTGAAGTGCGTTTATAATATACAGTGCAGTCTCCGCTTGGTGAGATCGGCATGGGGGCTTGCTGCTTATCGTGATTATTAATAAATGAAGGTGTATTAAAAACACGTGGGTTGATGAGGACCAATACAATTTACAATATGAGGGACGGGGGGGGCATCAGTGATCCTAAGTAGGCCAAATGGGGCGGTAACCCGCGAATGCGGTTCGGCATTACGTGGCATCCGAGATATATGCCTGTGCTCACCTTGGTATAACAAAGATCTAATCGGTAAGAAATGTTCGGCAGATGAGCCGTAGTCCCGTCTGGCCGCTGCATTCAGTCAGAATTGCTACAGTGGGGAGGACTGGTGTGACGTCTTATGTGCACGCTTCTGTCAGTGACTCGGTTGCCTGGCAACGGACGCAAGTCTTTATTTAAAGGTTATCGGGTAAGTCATGTATAACGCAACTTGGGTGTGTCTTTGGAGGTGCAGCAGGCAGGCATGGTGAGCAAAGGGGTGTCTGCAAAGATGACAGGCCAGTCAATATGGCATTGATTCCTAAAGGAGGATACAGTGTTTACATGCATATAATGCAAAGGTTGAATCACATCTCTGCCGAAAGTGCAGAATAGTTTAACAGAAGGTACATAATGCATGACTTTCTTCAATGATAAAACCAATGATAGTAAAAGCAGGTTACACAAGATGATCTGTTGTGTGGTGATTAAATGGAGGAGCGTTTCTGAGTTGCAAACAGGCTGTTATGTGTTGTGTGAAGGTCCACCCAATATTGCTTACATGTGTACAGGAACATTTGCAACAGGATTACGCAAAATGGTTACTGGTGGCCTAGTCATTGAATCACATCTCTGCCGAAAGTGCCGAATAGTTTAACACAAGGTACATAATGCATGACTTTCTTCAATGATAAAACCAATGATGGTTAAAAAAGGTTACGTGCAACACAATCTAACAAAAACTGGCTTCTTGAGGATAAGCAGTTTCAAAGACTTGATTGTAGGTTTTTTTTCAATCTTTATTTTTCTAAATCATTAAAACATTACAGGATTGCTTGCCGCCACCCCGTTTCATCCCACTCGGGACTTCTTCAGGGCTCAAAGCAATTTATAAAAAAACACAATTTATTACAAAATATATTTACAATTAAAAACATGCTATCTTTACACATTGTGATTCCATTATCAAGTACATGGATGCCTATCCTCTAAACACAATCATTTCTAATTTTGATACATGTGATTACGAAGCCATAACAATGATCCATACTGAATAGAAAATCTGTTCACATGGTATCCCAAACTTAATCTAATGCGGGAGGAGACACAGTTTAGAGATGCCATGATAAAAACAATGGACAAAATTGATACACCGATCATTGAAATTCACAGTGCTGGAACTCATATGTCTTTAGCTGATATGTCGTGATCATGATTCAAAAAAACGATTACAATTACAAAGTTATTAGTTTATTTGAGATAGTTTCTCAAAGTAAAATGCAGATATCAATGCAGTACTTCTAGGCTGCTAACAGTTCCTCAGGTAAAATAAGATACAATAAATGAGTCCCCAGATCTTTTTTCAATACATTGACATAAGGGCTTCCAAAGTATTATGCCTTTGGTATAATATTGTGACACAAAAATCTCTTTCAACACAATGCCATAGGGACAGCGAATGTATCGTACCTTTGTTATATCATTGTGACACAAAATTCACGTCAATCTTCTAATATTCCAATTGATGATCAGAGAAAGATATATCTAAAGGGAACAGTTGCAGATTCATATAGTTAATAGAATCCTGGGCATTCCTAAGTTTGCGATAGAAGTAGTGCATACATGCATGTGAATGCATCCCTGTGTGAGGCACACCTCTGGATTCATCAAAAGTTGACTCCAAAAATAAAGTTCATTTGAGTTTATCAAAGTCTATATTTAATTGTTGATGTCTTCAAATGTTTATAACATATCATTTAAACGATTTGCATCATTATTCATCATGTATCTACATTTCATAACTCCAATGCATTTCGGGCTTGAGAGCCCTTTTTCATGGAGCTCTAAAAATAAGAAAAAGAAGATATAGCAGTCAATGTAAATAACACTATCGGGCTGTGTAAGATTTTAAATACGTATCATGCGGTAAATTATCCTACAAGGTACTGCCTTATGGGTCACCGGTGTGGGTATTCAGTGAATTTTTTAGAATTAGGCCAGGACGAAAGAGAAGACCCAGGAGGAGCAAGCAAAGAAAAGGAAAAAGGACATCCGAATACACGGAGCACAATACTGAAGAAGGACAACAAACCCAAAAAAAACACCTAGTAATTAACATCTCGGATACCAACTTGACATCATACGAAATGATACTGTTGGAAAAAGGAACATCCTTCATTCCCACCACACAAACTAATTTACTTGAGTTGGAAGTAAGCACCTTCAATTTCACAGCCAAATTACGACTGCGCCATTTCTTTGACAACGTCCTACAACACAGGAAAAACCGGATCAACTTATGGGATTACGCCCACAAAGTACGTACCAAGCACCATGCAGCCACAAATGCATAGATTTATTCGAAAACTTGGTAAAACGTGACCTGGCAAAAATCAATTACAAAAGAAAAGTTACAAAAAACATAACACAAAAAGATCAAGACACCCTTAAGAAGATTGCCACTAATAAGGATATAAAATGTCATCGTTAAGACAGAAATGTACACAAGAAAAAAAACTGAGCATATCATGGATGACAATACGTACATGAAACTAAAATCCAACCCTACCACCCAATTCAAAGAAACACTCCAAAACATCATCAATAAGGCCTATAAGTCGGGTACCATCAATGATCGTACAAAAAAATTCTTGCTTCAAGAATATCCAAAAAGCCCATCAATACACATGACTCCTAAGATTCATAAAAACATTGAAGACCCGCCATTCAGGCCTATTGTTTCCACTAAAGGATCCTTACACAAACCTGTGGGGAAATTTCTAGACAGGTATCTCCAACCGTTAGTCACCAAAATGAGAAGTTGTGTGAAGGACACTACTGACTTTTTGCTAAAACTATCAGAAGTCCCAATTCAAGCTGATGAACACTTAGTTTTATGCACCGCAGACGTAAGTGCCCTATACACCTCCATCCCCCATGGCGGTGGCATTGAAGCAAATGAAAAAGCCATCCTTAACAGTAACCTTGACCCTCTGATGCAACGGTTCCTGATGGAACTCATGATGTTCACACTATACCACAGCTACTTTGAGTATGACGAAACTTGGTATCTCCAGCTGTCCGAAATGTCCATGGGGAATTGTGCTGCTCCCATGTATGCGAACATATTCATGAAGGAATATGAAGAAACACACATCTATGGAGACGACAACTGGAACAACAATATTAAACTATTCATCAGGTACATTGATGATTTATTCATCATATGGAAAGACTCTGAAAGTAATTTGGAACAAGTACTTACTACTTTGAACACCAAAGACGAAAGAATCCAACTTACATGGCAAATGAGCAAAGAATCTATCAATTTCTTAGATGTAGCCATCACCAGAACACCCAATGGGTTTAAAACTGATCTATAAAGCAAAGTAACGGATCGTAATAACACCCTCCATTACTCCAGCTTTCACCAGGGTTCATTAAAAAGTCACTTGCCATTTTCACAAATGCTGCGAGTCAAACGCATCACATCTGACGAACATCTGGCTGAACAACGCATTAATGAAATGAGTAAATGATTCTCAGAAAGAGGATACCCTAAAACCATACTTGAGAAAGCCAAGACACATGTCCAAACAATCAGCAGACAAGAGGCTTTAAAAAAACAAATAAACCTAAAGACAACAGAATGGTATTAGTTTCCAAATTTTCAACCACAAGTGCAAAATACAAAAAAATCATTTTAAAACCTTGGCCGATCTTGGAATTAGAGACTGATTTTCAAGATATATTCAAAGACCCTACTATATTCGCATACACACGGAGCAACAATATCAAGGAAATGCTAGCTTAACAACCGCCACCCAAAACTGAAAATAAAGGTACACGCCCTTGTATGAACTGCAATAACTGCAACAATATTATCAAAGGGAATACCATCACTCACCCATGAAAGGGAATGACATTAAGCTAAATGTTAATGCCACATGTGACTCTACTAATCTCATTTATTCATTAAAATGCCCCTGTGGAAAGATTTATGTGGGGAAGACTGAGAGGAAAATCAAAGTACGTATAAATGAACACAAATCGAACATAAGAACAAAAAATGAAAAATCCATTGTGGCTGTTCATTTCAATGAACAAAAACACACTGTTGCACAACTGAAATTTATGGTACTTGAAATTATCCAGAAAACAGAGGGCAAAGACAATCACAAATTTCTACTCCAACGTGAAATGTCATGGATTTACCGTTTACAATCAATGAAGCCCTTTGGACTCAATGATAGAACTGAAATTAGTTGCTATTTATAATTCTTGAACTTAATACTTTTGTCTTTATTCATATAGTTTACCATCATTTCCTGTGGTTTTCTGATACAGTAACTTTATTGTGGTTTGTTTTGATATTATTTACGTTGTATCCACACTGTTGGTAATTTTTCATCGTTACTGCTAGCCAACACACGATCACCTACTTTATTAAACACAAACCGATACACACACCTAAGATGGCCGCCCCGAGAGTCCGTCATTTATTTTCATTTTATTTTCATTAACCTCACGTGACGAATAGAATGAATCAAATGGATTTAACACGAACACACTTCCGCGTTCACTATGTTCCCGTAGGATGCACTATGGACCCGTAACATCAGCATGCTAAACGGACTAACCCCCCAAGTAAGTTTACTAACGCACCATCTTAGAACTTGACGGGACAGGTCTCCCGACCGCTATCAGAAGCTTATACCATGTTGTTCACTCTTTACAGCCCAACTGTCACCATTCATCACACCGTGCAACTGTAAGTTGTTTCGTTATCACGAGCACCCGTATTGACCTTTTTAATCACCCTTTAGCCGCCGTACCTCGTCAAACGTTTCAGCCTCTTTCCAATGTACACTTTGTTCTTTATCATATCACTGTGGCGACTTTTTGTGGCTATACTATCATGGACACTACATCGCATGATGGATTCCCCATTAAGCATGTTTTTTACTTTCACTGATTACCCACACCGGTGACCCATAAGGCAGTACCTTGTAGGATAATTTACCGCATGATACGTATTTAAAATCTTACACAGCCCGATAGTGTTATTTACATTGACTGCTATATCTTCTTTTTCTTATTTTTAGAGCTCCTTGAAAAAGGGCTCTCAAGCCCGAAATGCATTTGAGTTATGGAATGTACATACATGATGAATAATGATGCAAATCGTTTCAATGATATGTTATAGACATTTGAAGACATCAACAATTAAATATAGACTTTGATAAACTCAAATTAACTTTATTTTTGGGGTCAACTTTTGATGAACCCAGAGGTGTGCCTCACACAGGGATGCATTCACATGCATGTATGCACTACTTCTATTGTATTCAGATAGTGTGACTGGACGGACACACTTCCTGCGCGAGCACTCCACCTTATTGAAAACCAATTGAACTTTATTCGAAATATCAAGCACAAACCCTGAGCTGTGCACCTTCCCACCCACTGTTTTGTACATTCCTAAGTTTGCTCATGTTGATAACATCTTATTAGGTATCATAAAACATCCTCCGTTTTAGTCAGTGTATTCATACTAGTGGCATCCTACTAGATATCATTAGGATATCATGATGTTTGTGATTTAGGGCGGTCTATCAAACTGTCATTTGCCACTATTTATTAACACTATGCAAAAAACCTGATCTCCGATAATACATTCATTGCTCGAGGTAGGGATGTAAAATGTAAACTATGCCGTAGCAATTGCAGCAAACAAGTGAGAGTAGCTGATGTTTTTCCCCTTAGTTAATATATCTTATTGGACTATATTTAGGGCTCCCCAAAGGAAATTCTCTACATTACTCTGCTAATGACTTGTATTTCTATCTAAAGTTCTTTCCACTAAATAATGTTACTTACGTTATGAAAAAAGAAGTTGCTTCAACATTCTGATATAAGTTCCATTTGTATGATCCATCGAATTTTCCTCCTGATGTACTAATCTCACAGTGTGTTTACCCCATAATGTGTTCCATTGGTGAAATTCTAAACAAAAAGCACATATAGATAGCATAAAAAACTCTCCTCTTATCTTATCGTTATCATTATGCGTCTAGTCTCAACATTACACATTCTAACATGCTCCCTAGAGGCGATTAGTGAACATAAGCACGCATATATTGTTGGATACATACCGATATAGCAAAACAACAGCTACTGAGCTCAAAATAGACAGACACTCATACGCATGGTTCCGGCGTGTATTCAGAGTGTCTACATTGGTTACACAATGCACTAAATATTTAAATGGCACACACAGAAAGCGTTTTAAGGCAGCATATACTCTGTGTTTTAGCACCAATATCACAAAATAACAACTACTAGCGTCTCTGTAAAGATATGAGCTACGGTATAAAATGACATCAACTGCCTACGGTTCAGTTGGACTTTGGCCAATATCACAAAATAACAACTACTAACATATCTGTAAAGATATGAGCTCCCATATAAAACGACATCAACTACTGGACTTTGGCACACGTCAGGTTACGCATGTGCTACGGTACCTATATATCTATGTCACAGTGTATCAAATCTTTTATATCCACAAGCGTACGATTTATAAGACATATGCTACGTGTCTTGCCACCGAAGTGACACTATAACCGCGGCTCCTTTACACCACAAGCACGCTTCTACACTGGCATAAATTGCTAGTGGTCAAGGCTAAAGTGATCTAAAGATTACACGTGCTGCCTCAGTACTCACCCCGGCATGTGTGGCCCCTCGTATTCACAACAGTCCTCCGGTCGTGCAACCATGCAAGTCGGCATTTCACCCTGTTTATATCATCCATCTTAAACTATCCACACCAGTGGAACCCCCATGGCGCCTTTGGATGATGTAATCTCCGTGTGCTACTGGGTGTTCCACGCAATATCGGCACCATCTTTGAAAGTGTCTATCTGCACGGCGTCCTAAGTTGTTTCTCGGTAAATATCTCAGCGAATGATGGTTTATCGATTATACGGACGCATCAATTAAAGTAAAACCACGTAGTGACTCAATCTTTGTATATCAATATACACGGCCATATCCCAGTGAAGATAAAACGAAGTCGTTAATGATATTCAATCTTGCTAATTATCACACGCGGCATGGGCGCCATCTTTAAATATGTTTTTCCGATTATTCAGACACATCTGTATAATGATGATTTATCGATTATACAGACGTATCAATTAAAGTAAAACCGCCTAGTGACTTAATCTTTGTATATCAATATACACGGCCATATCCCAATAAAGATAAAACTAAGTCATTAATAATGTTCAATTCGACTAACTATCATGCGCGGCATGGGCGCCATCTTTGACTATGTGTATATACGCGGCGTCCAATATTCTTTCTCATTGAATGTCACAAAGAGTAGCGTTTTTTGGAATATATAAATGCACCAATATTCAAACCAAAATTGTATTACACCTTGATCTCTGTGTGTGAACATGCTAGGTCATATCACATAGCGTGTATCTGCCACATACACATCCCAGGTTTCCATACCACCTGTCTCGTACTTCCAGTTGGTGCTCAATTTCTTCCACGTAGTCTGAGGTGTTTTGTACCTCTACTGCCCCACCATTGTCTGCAGCCTTGATGATGATAGCGGTGCGAAAGGTGGTGGTGATGGGGATTCTAAAGAACGGTGATGGATTAAACCCAAATCTTTTGACTGGGTGTGAGTGTTTGATTGGTTCAGATGCTCCGTCCATCACCACCCCCTTTTGTACCGCTTTGATGATGATAGAGCTGTTCTGGCGCAGACAGTTGAGTGCCAATTTTTCATCTTTGCTGATATTGTATTTATTGTATTGCTGTTCTTCAAGTTAACCCATCACCTCTTGTAGGACAATTTGTTCAAAGGCCAATATGCGTTGGCTCATCAAGTAGGCTCCCGGTGCGAAAGTTGAGGGTGACTTGAGCGGTGTTGCTGTTGTTACTGGTTCATTTACATTCCTGCCAAAGTAGTACTTAAGTCTGATTTTGCGGAAAAATTTCTGCATTTCAGGCTTTGAAGTGAAGGGATCTGGTCTGCTCGTTGGGACGAAAGAGAGACCTTTGCTCAGTACCTCTCTTTCCACCACAGACATGCCTCACACGAGGTCTCCCAACCACGCCCAATCGCGCCCTTTGCGGCCGCAATCCTTGATTAGAAGCATGACCACTCGTACACCCCTTCGCCCTATGCAGCCTCACACTACGCAGTCCAACAACGTCCACGAGTCACCGCCACCTATATCTCACGTGTTGAAGCGGTAGTTTCACCACAAGGTAAACATTGCTCCTGTTACCTTTAAATCCGCACCACCCCTAACTGTAATTACTTTCACAGCAGCACACGTAAGCTGCTTGATCCCCGTGGTCCTATTTCTGAACAACTTATTTCACCCCTGTAGAGCAAATTACCGCTTGGGCTTGTCTTTTGAAATTTCCAGTGTCCCCCGACCTCGGCCAAGACTTTGTCTGGCCATTCTAGGGTGATTACTGCCACCCTATTACTTTCTGTGCACCTTTTGAGCACACCAGCAACCTCAGCTCATAGATAAGCACCTGTCTTTATGATTTTAGGCTGTCACCGTCCCCTTCCCGACACACTGTCCTGATGAAGACCCTGCGTGACCACCGACTGGGGCACATTTAGGGTTGAAACGCTGACGATTACTCAAGCCCAGACTAACCAAGACTCTACATAACGAAATGAAAAGGGTCACTGGTGTTAATGCATTATCTGGCCTATCTGTCACCTGTATATAAAAACCTCAACCACCTTGTATATACTGTAAACCTGTTGAGCACTGAGCACCTATTCCACACGATCACCCCATATCTATGTAAATATTGATCTCATGTTGACAGCCAGGGTTTACTCTGATTATCTATTGATTGAGCAAGAATTCGCACATAAAGCGTCTTGCTTGAACTCATGAACCTCATATAACCCTAATAGTCTTAATCAACCTGTTTGTATTACTAATTTGCCCTTATTCTGACATTTGGGGTGTCCCAGAGACGCTTGCTTATGTGTTTACTAATCCTAATACGCTTGCTGCTAAAGATGGCTGCTGCTATGCGGGCATTTCTTCTGCGCATGCGTCGGTCATACCCATGTGATGTGACGTACTCACAGTTCTGGTGGGAAATCTTTGCACTTGCGCAGTAGATCTAAGATGGCTGCTTTGTGTCCTCACATGCCTGATGCTTGTATTGCTGCTTTAGCTATACCGTTCGTCTTGCATTAATCTTAATGCTATAGTTATTACAAAGTAATGGGAATAGTATAGGGATTCAGGGTATACAGTGCATTTATTTTTTCTAAGTTCTAAAACTGTATCTATTTACTTTTCATGCAACGTAAACCTTGGGCATGAGGGACGGGAATACTCCATGTTGAAATGCCTTTCTGCGCATGACAGTCTTTCGCCAGAGGATGAACTCTATGGCATTGAATGAGTGCCAACCCAGAGGTCTCAGTCAAGATGTGCCTGGGAAGATGCACCTTCGCCTAGTAGAAGAAGCTGAATTGTACTAAATGTAACACATTGTAATAAAAGTTAAATTCATCATTGTTTCGTGTAGAAAGCATGTCATGGGAACCCCAAATTCAATAGGCAGTCTCAAAAGATGTAAATTAGGGCTTGAGAAAGTCAAATCCTATTTGGTGTGATGACCTGTCCTTCCTTTGGACCAATCGAAATTGGGGATTCTTACACTTGCAACATTTTGGGGGTGGTACACTGACCCGGAAACAGTATAACTAGCCTAGTTTGAGCTAGAGAAATTGTCTGATTGGCCGAATAGCTGACCTGTCACTGACCCAACGCACTCAATAGCTGATCCAGAAACAGAGGTGCTGCGGAGCACTCTGTCTGACTGTCTCACAGACCCATTCGGGGTTTTGAGAACCTTAAGTGCTGGCGGAGCACTTTGCTGGGGAATTCGAGAACCCAATAAGGGGGTTTTGACTGATAGCTGCAGAGAGGGTGTAGCGCAGGCGTTGCAACTGAACTGCGGGTGCTGGTCTTACCTTGGTGTTCCTGTCCTGATCCTAATCTGGTTTTCCTGTCCTGGGTTTCCATTCTGCACCTGCTGGCCTACTGGCGACTGTATTCTTTGGGGTTTTACTGTCCTTAACTGACCCGTGGCCAGGGTTGGTCTCCACACCGTTCTAGGTAAATATACATCTGAGGGAACCCATTTCGCAATCTCTATTTCTTTGCTTTTAATCAAATCGTACTTGCACATTGTTCCTTTACTTACCCTCCCTGTACTGACCAATGATAAAGTCCTACATTTTAGTTGTTATACTAGCATGTTCCATTTTTCCCCATCCTATAAGGACATTCCTACATACAGTTCATGAAATATAGACGTTCCTTTCCTTTAGACGATTTAAAATGGTTATAATGAATTATTAGCGTGTTCTATTTTTCTCTTTCCCTATAGCTACATGGTATCTTCGAATTTTCTATAGACTGATTAAAGTTACATTCTAGCATGTTCCTTATCTTTCCCGTCCTTTAGTTACTCCATATAAAGTCTGATTCCTGAAAAAAACATTATTAGCATGTTCCCTGTTCTTACCTTCTCTTTACAGTTCTAGATGGTTGGCCTAATCTGGTTCTTGCATAGTTACACTATTTTCATGATCTTGGTTATTGATAGCTTGCTCACTGTAAGTTCCATCTTTTCCACGTTTGATGAAGATTAGATAAAGGTTTTCAAAACTACCTGAGTCTGTGGTTATTATAAACAATGCACATATTATAATTGTTATTGTATTTTGTGACTGCTTATCTTTTACAGCTAGCTCCCTGATCCATTGTGATCATAGGTACCGGTGACAAGGATTGGTAAGTCGGGTACATTGGTAATAAATAGGAAGGAACAGAGTTACTGGTGGTAACGTGTAGGTTACCCGATTAATAAATATGGTGAATTGAATTTATGGGCCCAGGTGTGTATATGGTGAAAATTATAGTCGGGTGACCTGCGCGCTCTATCAGTAATTTTATGGTAGCAGAGGTGATGGTTAGGGACTAGTTAAAGGTAGGTAGGACTAGTTAGGATAGGGTAAATTGCTGCTAAATATGAAAACTTTATTACTGCAAACATATCGATCGATCAAATGAAATTGTTTTGAAATGTTTGAAATGTTTAAAATTGTTCTATGAAATGCTGCTATATTGAGCCAATGTTTTAACCAATTCGTTAGTGATTGTTATACGTTTGTCTGGAATGCCCGGGGGCAGAATAGCGGGTGGTGAGGAGAATCCACCTCGCAGTGAGGTCAGTTGCTCGAGGAAAATTGGTGCAGGTTGGGCAGAACTGGAAGCACTAATTAGGGTTTCTGTATAAGTGTATGAATAAGTGATAGCAAAGAGTTCGCTAGCAAAACTTCTATTGTGATATCACATAGTAAGGGTCACACGGAAGGAGTAGCACGTTCGTCTGAGCTTGTTTGATAGCAAAGGGGTTCACTGGTGAAACTTTCGGCTTAGTATATATCCCTGAGTGGATGAGTGGAAGGAGTAGCAGTTTCTCTGATGCTTGTGTGAAGAGTAGGCAGAAGGGATCTACTCGTAGTATATAAAAAGTAAACAAAAGGGATTTACTTGCAGTGGAACAAATCTTTTCTTTCTAGACACTCGAGTACAGTGGCAAATGTTTTTGCGTTGTAAATTAAACAGAGCACTTGCACTTTAAATAAAGAATTGAGTTTCCTTACCTTGTGAAGGAGGGAGTCAGTAGCGGAGCTGCTCTGACGTCACTCAGTGCCGCGCTGGTATTGGTCGAGACAGCGGGCGTGTAGCTGAGATAGTATTGTAAAGGAGGGGTGAGCAAAGGAACGTGAGAACTCGTTTCACGAGAAATGCCGCGCACCCATTGGTTGAAGTTATTTGAAACTGCACATTTGATTGGTTGCAGGAAATTAAAAGACGCATTGGTATTGGAAGTGATTTTGTAAACAAAAGTAAATTTGGGAAAAGGTATATGTGGTATTCGCATCATCCCGAGTCCCGACCAGATCCTAGATATCAAGGGTTTGTGAGAGATCAGTGGAGAACAGAAAGATATAGCATTATGTATGGGAGCAAGAGAAAGATGACTTTAGTAGACAAAGTAAAGAACTATTTTAAGAAAGACAAACCCATCAAAACCAGAGAAGGAGTTATCATTCTGCCACCTAATACTCCCGCATCATTTATGATGTTTGACAGAGGCTACCATGCTTGCGTATGGTTGGAAAATTGGGTGGAATATACTAAAGATGACGGAATTTTGGCCTTTCCATTAGAAGGTACATTCAATGGCAGAATTTTGTTCAATTTGAGAACCCGAATGAATGAATTACATCCCAGACCCAGACCCAGACTAACGCAATATGAGGCATTAGAAGAATGGGAAATAGAGGCTTTTGGCAAAGGTGTCCTGCAGGTGAGAGTCGCTGCGGCGCCTCCCTGTTTGTCTCGTGCGCCTAGAGCGCTGCTCTGCATTATTTTAAAACACTCCGTTTTTTGTATTTAATTTAATTTCTTTTTGCTTATCCCTTGTTTTTAAAAACGTTGTCCGGTCCCTTACCTGCACCATAAAATTGTTGGAAAACCACCGCAGTTTTTGCGGGTCCGGTTCCGGGGAGGTTTGTGGTGGGGAGTGACATCTTGGGTTGGGCAGGGAGTAGCGGACGCCATCTTGGAGCGTCCCAGACACTGGCCTCGGTACTTCTGCTAGTCAACTGGCTACCCTCCGCTCGTCTTTTAATGAGAGGAGTACAGTCCTCTCGGACTTCCCTTCCCTATCTGTAACTTCTTCCCTCGATCTTCTCGCCCGGCTTCAATCTGGCTCGCCGTTGGATCCTTGCCCAGCGAAATGTCTAGGAAAAATAGCGCCTGCAATTAACAGTTTGCTTAATCCGCTGCTCAATCTTTCCTTGACCATGGGCGAAGTTCCTTCGGCTTGGAAACATGCTCTGATCTTACCACTACTCAAAAAGCCCACTTTGGATCCTCTTGTCCATGCTAACTACAGGCCGATCTCCCTTCTCCCTGCTCTGGCAAAGGTGATCGAGAAACATGTACAGCTCTCTATTTCCAACTACATAGAGAGCAATAACATCTTACATGACTCCCAATCGGGCTTCCGTGCTAACTATAGCACGGAGACAGCTTTGCTCGAGATCACCGATGCCATCAGAGAGACGCTTGATCTGAGGGGGGAAGGCTATCCTGGTTATGCTGGACTTGTCGGCGGCGTTTGACACCGTCCCCCATGCCGGTCTCCTTTCTAGACTCTGGGAGATCGGCTTTCGTGGGACGGTGTGGAACTGGTTTAAATCCTTTCTGACCGGCCGTCGACAAGTGGTCTGGGCACCTCCGTTCTCCGCGGAAATGCCGCCGCTAGAGGTGGGGGTTCCTCAGGGGTCTATCCTGAGCCTCACCCTTTTCAATATCTATATGGCCCCTCTGGCGGCGGTAGCGGAGTCCTTTGGTGCCCGGATCATATCCTACGCTGATGACACCCAGCTCCTTTTTACATCTAAAAAGGGAGAGGCTTTTGACGGTGGTTTGATCAGGGAATGCCTGGGTGCGGTCTTCGACTGGTTTCGGCGGCACAGTCTGAAGTGCAACTCCGACAAGTCAGAGCTGCTTTTTTTCGGGTGTCCGCCGGATCCCAACTGGAAGACCTGGTGGCCCCAGGACATGTTTCCGCCTGACGTGGCCTCTGTGAAGGCTAAAAACCTAGGTGTGCAATGTGATGACAGCCTTTCTTTTGGACCCCAAATCATCGGTCTATATGGGAAATGCTTTGGCATTTTGAAAATGCTTCGGAAGTTTCTTCCTCTGCTGTCTCTGCAGCACAAAAAAATCATTGTGCAATCTCTAATTGGCTCGCGACTGGATTACGCGAATGCCCTGTATATCGGGCTGCCTAAATACTTGTTGGCCCGTTTGCAGATTGTGCAGAACTCGGCTGCAAGAGCCATTGTTGGTCTCCCACGCAGGGCAAAAGCCTCGGATTGCATTGGCTGCCCATTGCCAAAAGAATCACCCTTAAGGTGCTGACCTTGGCATTTAAGGCCCTCCATTCAATTGGCCCAAAGTATATGGAGAAGCGCCTGGCTTTTTATGTCCCGAGGAGGACGCTCCGGTCGGCCTTGTTGGCCAAAGCCATTGTTCCCCCGATTAAACTTGCCCGGATCAGAGGATGTTCTTTTCGATATTTGGTCCCGCGCTGCTGGAATGAGCTTCCTGTCTCCATAAGAAAGTCAAACAGTCTCCTTGCTTTCAGAAAGGAGCTGAAAACCTGGCTCTTTTCAGTATAATTTTTTTCTGGTTGGGCCTCTGTGAGCTGCTGTATTGTGTTTCTCCTCCATAGTTCTCTTTGCCAAAGCGCCGGGACACCCCTCGGGGTAGCCGTGCGCTATAGAAGAGACCTAAACATAACATAACATTTTGAGCAAGACAGACCAGAAATGACAAAGGGTTAACAAAATTTTACCCGAAAGTAAATAGAGAGACCTGAGAAAAAATAATGAAAGAATGGAGACAAAACATGATGGTAGAAGGACTGTACCCTGTAATAACAGTAGAAGAGCCCATGGGAGGGAAAAGGACAGAGAAAACAAAGCATTTAATGACCAGTGGTGATTCAGACAATGATTATTTGGAGGATTTGTTAATGAAAAATCCACCACCTTATAATGAAGGACCAAGATCTTTGAGTGTGAGAGATCCATGTCTGAGACCTCCTTATCAGGAGGAATCAAGACCTGTGAGTACGGGAAAACTATTTCTGAAACCTAATTATGGTGAGGGACCGAGTATGACACATCCGACTGCCCCGAGTTTTAGTCCTCCGTTGGTTCCGCAAATAGTACATGAAACCTCCATGGAAAAGATACTGCAGGATAGAGAACGAGAAGCTTTAGTTAAGCAAAGAACAGAACTATTTCAGAAAATCTCCCAATTAAATACAAGTCCTGAAGCTTTGACGATCCCAGTAACTATTGGACCAGTTGTTCCTTTGTACGGGGTTAAGCACAGTAGTCCGAAAATGCCAATTATAACCCCATCTGTAGTACAGCCAAGAAAAGAGCCCTTGATAGTAGATGATCAGGCAAGTGAATGCGAATCTGTGAATTCCTTGATGGATTTACCAATAAGGGAACCAGAAGGGAGTTCACAGAGAAAGAACACTCCTTTGACTTCGCGAGAAATTCAAATTGAGTCATCTTCCGGTACTAGAAGTGCTACTGTAGTGACTCCTGTAGAAATTGACAGATGGACCCGAGAATTAGAGAAGCTAAATCCTCAGCCAAAACCATTGGATATATACAAACTGAGAATAGAATTAGAGGAACTGATGGCTGGGAATGTGGGGTTGGACAGACTAAATACCCTTAGTGAGGAGGAATTGTTATTCATTTGTAAAAGTCTTACCCGTAATACCAGAGTATACTATGAGAAATTAATGGACACTGCAGCTAGTATGGGAATAGACATTAGCCGATCTAAAGTTTTGCAAAAACCCTACAGAGCAGAATTCTCAGACAAAGATTTGGAAAACATGAATGTGTCAGGGAAAAAGGTACAGATCAGAGAATTGTTAAACCTGTTGCAAAAATGGGGAGATTTAGAAAAATGGAAAGCCAGGTGGGCCAAGAAAAAAGAAGATAGTAGATCAAAGCAAATGACATCTGAATATGTTTTAAAAGAAGCAGAAAAAGTAGAAAAATTATATCCTATGCGAGAACTGCCAGGTGGAGGATATGTACATGTTCCTTGGTCCTGACATGATATTGTGTCCTTTACAAATGACTTCCCAAAATTGCGAGAAAAACCTGTAGACTGGTACAGACAGGTCGAGAGATTTGTGAAAGTTCAAAAATGCCTCCTGAAAGATCTAGATGGTGTCTTCGACATTGTAGTTCCTGTAGATTTATGGACTGAATGTAAAATTGCTGTTGATTGGCCTTGTGAGGAATTACTGAGGGACAGGGGCTCCTTCAGGGGATGTGATGAGGAAGTACGATCAGGTAATGTTGTATCTGAAAGGAAAGGTGCCTGCAAAGGAAACTGACTGGACCCGAATAGACAGAACTACTCAAAATAGAGATGAAACTGTGCATTCTTATTATGAACGACTGTTACAGGTGTTCAAGACATACAGTGGTCTGGACAACATTGAAATGAAGGACATGACTCACTTCATTTATCGATTTGTGCTAGGGTTAAGGCCTGAGATCTCACAGTGGATCAAAGATAATAAAATCTGCTGGCAAGCAAAACCGAAAAACGGAAAGAGTTAAAGGAAAAGGTTATGTGGGCACAGGTAAAATTAGCAGAGCACCAGGAGCTGCAATTAAGCAAAACGGCTAATAATCAGAGTCAAGGCCCCGGGGGTGGGGGAAAGCCCAGAGTAAAAATGAGCAGAGAAGAGGCAAGAAAGAAGTTCCCCTGTCACCGGTGCGGAAAGATTGGACACTGGAGAGACGAATGTAAGGATGTGCAGAATGGTAATGTGCAAATTAATTATTTGAATCCACAGACGCAGAATGAGACACCACGGAAGACCCAGCAGCAGGTAAAGCAGAATCAGTTGCCTGGTGCACCTAGGCCAAATTACAGGAGCAAAGCACAACAGAGTGAAGACACTGAAGGTTGGGAAGGAAGGGAGGATAGAAATGCAGCAACTTCACAATTTTTGTTCAATGATACATTTCTCTGGGATGACACCTACTGACAGTGCCTGAGGGGGGAGGACGAGGAGTGCGTGCTTGGCGCATCCTTGCCGGTGGACCAGTCAGGGCCATACATTGAAGCAAAGGTTGAAGGAAATGACGTCACCTTTCTGTTGGACACTGGTGCTACCCGTTCTAGTGTGAGAACAGCAGACGTTCCAAACCTATCCCTCTCGGGAGAAGCGATCCAAGTAGTGGGCGTTTCTAATCAGCTAATTAGTACCCCAGTTACAGAACCCATCGAGATTAAAATTGGGAACTTTAAAGAAATGCATAGATTTGTTGTATGTGATTCCAGTCCTGTAAACCTACTAGGATGAGATTTATTGTGTAAAATGAATTGTACTATCTTTTGCACTCCAAATGGCGTCAAAATTCAGACCCCAGATGAAGACGGAATTTACAAATTAATGTTAGCAAGACCCGACTTTAAAAGACTGACAATACAGGACTTACCTGAAGAACTCCAAGAAACAGTGAAACTGGAAGTATGGGATTTTACTGGAAAAGATGTAGGATTAATGGCAAATGTTGACCCAATTAAAATAGCACTAAAAGAAGATGCAGTCTACCCAAACACCAAGCAGTACAAAATGAGTGCAGAAGTGAAAGCAGGAGTTGCTATTGAAATAAAAAGATTGCTAGAGGCAGGTATTTTACAAGAAGTATTGAGCAGTCCTTGTAACTCACCAATAATTGGCATCAAGAAACCTAGTGGTAAGTACAGGGTAGTACAGGACCTGCGCAAGGTAAATAAAGTAGTTCCTTGTTGTCCTGTCGTGCCAACCCTGCAGTGATCCTATACCAAATTCCATGGAATGCTGGATGGTTTACCGTCATTGACTTATGTCACACATTCTTTTCAATTCCACTGCATCCAGACAGCAAATTTCTTTTCTCATTTGAATTTGACAGCCATGTCTACGTCTGGAATCGTGTCCCTCAAGGGTATACAGAAAGCCCTTCGATTTTTAATCAGATTCTGAAAAAGTGTCTTGAAACCTTGGTATTGCCCGGAAAATCTGCCCTGGTGCAATATATAGACGACCTCTTGGTGGCGTCTAAGAGCAGAAAAGACTGTGTTACTGACACCATTGCCTTACTGAACTATTTAGGTGAAGGTGGACATAAAGTATCACCAGAAAAACTGCAGTTCTGTACCTCTTCAGTAAAATATCTGGGGCACCAGATAGAGAGAGGTATCAGGAAAGTAACCACAGAGAGAATTAGAATAATTCGAAATATGGAATTGCCAAATAGCCAGAAAGAAATCAGAATGTTTCTAGGAGTTGTAGGATACTGTAGGCAGTGGATTGTGGGATTTGCAGTACTAGCAAGACCATTGATAAAAATGACAAAGAAAGGAGCCAAAGATCCAATGGAATGGGATGACGAAAGCATGAATGCTTTTGTAAAATTGAGAGAATGTCTGTGTACAGCTCCTGCATTAGGAATGCCTGACTATTCAAAAGATTTTGCACTTTTCTGTGACACAAGAGACAATTGTGCACTTTTCAGTCCTGACCCAAATTCATGGGCTGACTCGACGTCCAGTGGCATACTTTTTTTCCATATTGGACCCAGTAGCAGCTGGATTACCTGGATGCTTGAAAGCTGTAGCTGCAACATGCACGAGTCTTGAACAGAGTGAGTCCATTGTGATGGGACATCCAGTAACTGTATATGTTCCACATTCTGTTGTAATTTTTCTGACAAGAACTAAAACCCAGTACCTCACACCTAGTCGACTGACTAAGTATGAGAGAATCCTTGTAGGAGCAGGAAACATAACCATTGCTAGATGTAATATTCTGAATCCAGCTACCTTGCTGCCTAGTTCCTTCACAGCAGAAGTGAGGGAGGAAATTGAAGATGATTGCATTGATTTGACTGAGTTTAGCACTAAACCACGCCCATATATAAAAGAGAATCCTTTAATTAATGAGGATTTTGAGCTGTTCGTAGACGGCTCATGCCTGAGACATGAGGAAGGTGGCCTAAGTGCTGCCTACTTCGTGTGCACTCTAGGAGGTCCAGTGGAAGCATCTTATTTACATGGAGTCAAGTCTGCACAAATAGCTGAATTGGTTGCATTAACAAAAGCTTGTAAATTTGGGAGGCATTCAAAAATAACCATATATACTGATAGTCAGTATGGTTATGGGGTTGTGCATGACTTTGGCCAGTTGTGGATGCAAAGGGAGTTCCTGACTTCTTCAGGCACCCCTATCAGAAATGGAAAATATGTACAGGATTTACTGGAATCAATCCAGTTACCAAAAGAATTGGCTGTGGTCAAGTGTGCTGCTCACAAATCTGGTGAGAACAAAGTGACAGCAGGTAACCGATATGCTGACCAGTTAGCCCAACATTGTGCAAGATACCGAGTATCCATCAAAATAAAGGTTGGGGGAAACGGAAACAGCTGCCAACTTTTGATGCTAGAGGGAGTGAATACATGGGAGGAAGTGAGAGACTTACTGGAATCAGCAGAGCCACAGGAAAAGCAAAGATGGAGAAACTTTGGTTGTCGAAGGAGAAATGAAGATGGTGTCATTGTTTACCTTGATGATGGGCCTGTGATGCCAGACTGTATGCTTGCTCCTATGGCTAGGCTGATACATGGAGACACACATTTAGGCAGGGACGCGATGATTCGCATGTTTCGTTGGACCTGGTTCAATTCGAAATTCAGAAACGTAGCAGAAGCACTCTGCCGGAGGTGTCTGATTTGCCAACAATTTAACCCTGGAAAGAAAACTGTAGTATTACCAGGAACTATTGGAAAGGCAGAAGGCCCCTTTATTAGACTACAACTAGACTTTATTCAGTTGCCCCCTTGTCGAGAAATGAAATACCTACTCGTCATTGTCTGCCTGTTTTCAAAATGGGTAGAAGCTTACCCTGCCCGCAGAAATGACAGCATCACAGTAGCCAAGTTATTACTTAGGGAACTAATACCTAGGTACGGATTCCAAGTCACAATTGAATCAGACAGAGGAAGTCATTTCCAGAATGAAATAATTAAGCAAATTTGTGAAGCATTCAAAATCACGCAAAAACTGCACTGTGCATATTGCCCAGAGGCTTCTGGAGTGGTAGAACAACTGAATGGCACCATTAAAGCAAGATTGGGAAAGATGTGTGAATACACTCAATTGGAATGGCCAGATGCTCTTCCTCTTGTGTTGATGTGACTCAGAAGTATTCCAGACCGGAACACGGGCTTGAGTCCCCACGAGATTCTAATGGGAAGAGCAATGCGGCAAGCATGGGTGCCAGGATACAAACTGATAAGCATATCTGATGATTTGGTACTAGAATACTGAAAAGAGCTGGCTGACCAAGTGCGTTCTATCTCTCACCAGGTTGGGGGAGACGCCGTCGCCAGGCCAACGACTCCAGCACATGACCTGAATCCAGGTGACTGGGTTGTAATAAAGAAACATACTCGAAAAAGTTGCCTTGAACCGAGGTGGGGAAAGCCACGACAGGTGATCCTGGTAACCACCACAGCTGTGAAGTGTGCAGGAGCACCTCGCAGGATCCATGCCAGCCATACAAAGAGAGTGACTGGACCTGAAGAAACTGAGGCTGAAGGTTGTGCAGCTGAGGGGTCCCAAGATATCGATCCTGAAGTAGCTGAAGAGGAACAACCAAGCTCCAGTCAAGATGATTGGGTCCCAATAATCGACCTGACTATCGACCCTATACGAACCAGAAGACAAATCTATTTAGATAGACAGTGGGATAGTGAGGACGAGACAGGTGAAGAAGAAGGTACTCAGATCATTGAAATCCAAGTCAATCTGATTCTGAGGAGGACCAGATAGGGAGAGAACAGGTAATTGACACTCCACCACAAACTCCTGAGCAAAGAGAGGGACAGATAGAAATAAGGGAGAAAGTTCAAGCGGAAGAAAATCAAGAGTTCGAAGAGCTTGAACAGGATCAGATAGGATTAGACAATTGTGTTCAGGAAGAAGAAATCGAAACAGATCAAAGCCAAATTCAGCATACACCTGAACAAGGCCAGTTAAGGGACCAGGCAGAAGAAACTGAGGAAAGACCTGGACCTAGTCAGTTAGGGGAAAATACAGAAGGTGAGCCCGAACCAAATGTGCCACAACTGAACGACAACAAAAGAGGGTTTGAAGAAGGCCAAGACACCGTGCCAGTTAAAAGACTCAGAAAAGGTGACTCAGTACCCAGATTTGTGAAAAGACTAAGATTGTGACTAAAAACAATAAACGAAGAGTCTGAACAGGTGAATGAGGTCTCAAGTCAAACTGACCCAGCAGTGACAAAGCCTAAGAGAAGTGCCCGTATAAAGAAACTGAATACCAAGTACCCGAGTCCTGAGTGGACTTACTTTATAGTGGAAGAATTTGAAAATTTGGAAATAAGTGATGAAAGTGATGCAGAATTGATAACTGACAAGGCCGAATAAGGAGTAGAACCAACCTGAAAAGTTGCTCGAGTAAGCAAGCTGTGCAGAGTTACAAAGAGGGGTTAAGCTTCTTTTAAGCCAAAGATGTCTGATTCTTCTGTGAATGGGAGACCAAGATGAAGTTGTTTAAAAACATGCTGTCAAGTATGTTTATGCAGTGTATCAATAGTACTGATACTTTGGATAGGACTAACAATAGCTATTCCTTCTATGACCCGAACCTGTACCCGAATAAGTACTTACCTGAAGACACTGTAGAATCACACACTAGAAATACACCACAAAGAGTAGATGCACTAGACAAGCCACTTAGCCTTAAGCAAATACAGTTAGATTTAGAAGCACCAGATGAGGAAAGGTTACATTTCAGTAAAATCAAGAATAAAACTCATTTAAATGTTTTCGCAAACCTATTAGTAGATTATGTAGAAGCTATGGAAATAGATGATTGTTATGTCTGCATGAAGCTACCTACTTCAGTAGCTGAAGGTGTGACTTACCACCACTTGCCCTTAACCTATGAAATTCCTTGTAGTATACTAACTAGTTTATTATATAGAAGAGGATCTTTACAGTATTATTATTCAAATCTTGATGTGACATTTTCTGAACTTCCTGTCCGCCGAAACCTGAACCCTGTACATACAACTAGAAATGTAGCAAAATACATGAGTGATTATTTTCTAACTGTAGGTAAAATAGACATAGATAATGCACACAAAGATAACTTGCCCTGTTCATTACACGAAAAGGAGAAAATGTTTTTAAATATGGTAGAGAAAAGAAGAGAAAGTTTCCAAAAGAAAGCAAAAGATAAAAATCAGAAAATTCCTAAATGGGCCGAAAGCATAGTAAGCACCTCAAATGGTGGAACTAATGTAGCCATGTTGATGGATTTCGAAAAGAAAGGGAAACTCTGTCTTAAAAGAGAGAAAACTAGGTATTATAACAAGATCTTCATTGGTTCCAGTGAATGCGAACACAATTACAAGGTAATTGGGGGATGGGGTTTCAAAGATGGGTCAGAGCCTGTGTTTCCTGGAATTTATTTTATATGTGGGAACAAGGCTTAACTTCAAATTGCCCGACCATTGGTACGGAAGCTGTTATTTTGATATTGTCTTCCCAAAGATATACCATGTGGGGAAAATCACTGGAAGCACTGAAAAGACTAATGAATTAGTACGTAGTAAAAGAGAAAGTGTTGGGGAAATAGTAGGTGATATGTTTAGTGCATCAATACCTACAGTGGGAGTGACTCTGAATACACACAGAATTTGCAAATTGTCAACGGTAGTTAATCGGTTATCAACTGACACTGCTGGAGGTTTCCTGATGGTCAATACCGAAATGGTTGCGATCAGATCAATGGTTTTACAAAACAGACTTGCTCTTGATACATTATTGGCAAAAGAGGGCGGAGTCTGCAGAATGCTGAAAATGCAACATTGTTGCACTTACATACCTGACAAAAGTGTGGAAATTAAAGGGTATGTAAGGAACATTACTAATTTGGAAAAAGAGCTCGAACCACTGGAGGTTGACAGTGCCTGGAAGAGACGTATTGATGGTCTCTCTGCTATAGGTCTTTGGTTTTCTAACCTAGGTAAAAGTCTTTTGAGCAAAGTACTGATGCCAATTGCAGGAATAGGGTTAGTAATGTTTATAATAGTAATTTGCTGTAAATGTCGAAAACACCAAAAGAAATACACTGTGAATAAGAGAGGTGTGAAACAAAATGTTGATGAGCTTGAATTAGAAGAACTAAATAATCAGATTTATAAAAGGGTGAAGAATTCTCACCCTGATAAAGAGACTGAGAAAAAGCTGAACCGAATGTTTGAAGAGATTGAATTGGGGAAAATGTGAAAAGTTGGCATCTGGTTCTATTAATTTGTGATGATATAAAGTATCATCAAAGAGGGGATTGATGGAGCAATAATTCGCACGTAAAGCGTCTTGCTTGAACTCATGAACCTCAAATAACCCTAATAGTCTTAATCAACCTGTTTGTCTTACTAATTTGCCCTTATTCTGACATTTGGGGTGTCCCAGAGATGCTTGCTTATGTGTTTACTAATCCTAATACGCTTGCTGCTAAAGATGGCTGCTGCTATGCGGGAATTTCTTCTGTGCATGCGTCGGTCATACCCATGTGATGTGACGTACTCGCAGTTCTGGTGGGAAATCTTTGCACTTGCGCAGTAGATCTAAGATGGCTGCTTTGTGCCCTCACATACCTGATGCTTGTATTGCTGCTTTCGCTATACTGTTGGTCTTGCATTAATCCTAATGCTATAGTTATTATAAAGTAATGGGAATAGTATAGGGGTTCATGGTATACAGTGCATTTATTTTTTCTGTGTTCTAAAACTGTTTCTATTTACTTTCCATGTATCGTAAACCTTGGGCATGAGGGACGGGAATACTCCATGTTGAACTGCCTTTCTGCGCATGACAGTCTTTCGCCAGAGGATGAATTCTATGGCATTGAATGAGTGCCAACCCAGAGGTCTCAGCCAAGATGTGCCAGGGAAGATGCACCTTCGCCTAGTAGAAGAAGCTGAATTGTACTAAATGTAACACATTGTAATATAAGTTAAATTCATCATTGTTTCGTGTAAAAAGCATGTCATGGGAACCCCAAATTCAATAGGCGGTCCCAAAAGATGTAAATTAGGGCTTGAGAAAGTCAAATCCTAGTTTGTGTGATGACCTGTCCTTCCTTTGGACCAATCGAAGTTGGGGATTCTTACACTTGCAACAGTTTGGGGGTGGTACACTGACCCGAAAACAGTATAACTAGCCTAGTTTGAGCTAGAGAAATTGTCCGACTTGTCCGAATAGCTGACCTGTCACTGACCCAACGCACTCAATACCTGATCCAGAAACAGAGGTGTTGAGGAGCACTCTGTCCGACTGTCTCACAGACCCATTTGGGGTTTTGAGAACGTTAAGTGCAGGCGGAGCACTTTGCTGGGTAATCGGGGTTTTGACTGAGAGCTGCAGAGAGGGTGTAGCGCAGGCGTTGCAACTGAACTGCGGGTGCTGGTCTTACCTTGGTACTCCTGTCCTGATCCTAATCTGGTTTTCCTGTCCTGGGTTTCCATTCTGCACCTGCTGGCCTACTGGCGACTGTATTCTTTGAGGTTTCTACTGTCTTTAACTGACCCGTGGCCATGGTTGGTCTCCACTCCGTTCTAGGTAAATATAAATCTGAGGGAACCCATTTCGCATTCTCTATTTCTTTGCTTTTAATGAAATCGTACTTGCACATTGTTCCTTTTCTTACCCTCCCTGTACTGACCAATGATAAAGTCCTATATTTTAGTTGTTATACTAGCATGTTCCATTTTTCCCCATCCTATAAGGACATTCCTACATACAGTTCATGAAATATAGACGTTCCTTTCCTTCAGACGATTTAAAATGGTTATAATGAATTATTAGCGTGTTCTATTTTTCTCTTTCCCTATAGCTACATGGTATCTTCGAATTTTCTATAGACTGATTAAAGTTACATTCTAGCATGTTCCTTATCTTTCCCGCCCTCTAGTTACTCCATATAAAGTCTGATTCCTGAAAAATATCTTATTAGCATGTTCCCTGTTCTTACCTTCTCTTTACAGTTCTAGATGGTTGGACTAATCTGGTTCTTGCATAGTTACACTATTTTCATGATCTTGGTTATTGATAGCTTGCTCACTGTAAGTTCCATGCTTTCCACGTTTAATGAAGATTAGATAAAGGTTTTAAAAACTACCTGAGTCTGTAGTTATTATAAAGAGTGCAAATATTATAAATGTTATTGTGTTTTGTGACTGCTTATCTTTTACAGCTAGCTCCCTGGTCCATTGTGATCATAGGTACCCGTGACAAGGATTGGTAAGTCGGGTAATGTAACGGTGTAACCATACAGGATAACCACGTCACTTGTCAAGGGACATTACAGGACGTTTTTCCACCTTCAACACCCCTCTTCTACCCTTCACAGAACATCAGTGCCCAAGCCTGCACACAGGAGAACTAGGAGATTCACTGGCCCTTTAAGGATGAGACAGCAGAGGAATGGGCGGGGCTGTACAATGAGGCGGAGACGTCCTTTACGAAGGAACGCCAGAAACAGGTGTGTTTGTTCACCCGGAGAGAAACTGACGAGGAGCGAAGGAATACGGACGTGGAAGCAGAAGGAACGGAACATTCGGAGGACGGTGAAGTTGCGGCTTCAAGAGCGGACGAGAAGCCAGGAGGCCAACGGCTTTACGAGTCACCCAGCCACACATCCAGGGGAGGTGTGTGGCTAACCCAGGTACGTGAAACTATCCGGAACTGGGTGGGACGTAAGGGCGGTTTGCCTAATTAAACTCAATACCTCCTGGACCCGGTGTACTTTTTCCCGAGCACTGTCTTGCACCTTTGCCGTTACGTATAAAAGAGTGTTACACGGGTTACTGTGTCCTCACTCCCTTTCCCCTCACATATAGATAAATGTAAAGCACCCATCTCACAAGAGATTATTTCTATTTGTTTAAAACCGAGAGTCAAGATGGACCCGGAAGAAGAAAGGCCACGACGGAGTCCAGAAGGCTTTCCCCGACTCGACCCATCTGAACGTCACAACCAACGGCCCAATGGAAGTAGATCTCCACGACGGAATATACCCTTTAGGAGAACGTGTACGGATCACCTGTACAATACAGTAAAGCCCGTTAAAACTAAAACCCGCTTATTGCCGATTCCTCTTGACCCCGTCACAGGTACATTGGTAATAAATAGGAAGGAACAGGGTTACTGGTGGTAACGTGTAGGTTACCCGATTAATAAATATGGTGAATTGAATTTATGGGCCCAGGTGTGTATGTGGTGAAAATTATAGCCGGGTGACCAGCGCGCTCTCTCACTATGAATGATTTTATTCTGATAAATTAAAACAGTACAAAGCATCTAGATTTCTATTTCCAATTCTTCAAGGAAAATTGTTTTACTTTACAGGCCACCCGATTTTAACGAGTGCATTTTGAGCACCACTAAGTAACGTACTTTCTACCCAACAGAACCACTTCTTGTTTAACTTACCCATATCCATGTTCTGTGGGACACGGGGTTACCCACTATTGCTTAACCTCGAATCCCATATCAGCATTGCTTCAGTTCATTGAGCAATAATATATAATACAGATTTCAATTGACATTCAACAAAATGGCTACAATATAAGTATTTTTTCATTTTTTTTATATAGCGCAAACTTGACCCGGGGATATCAGGTATCAGAGTGCTTAACATGATAACCAGTTTCATTACAGATGGACAAATTTTTTTATTAGGCACAGGGAGATTGAGTGATTTGCCCATAATCACAAGATGTTGAGCGTCATTGCTGAGACTTGGACCGGTTCCCCAGATTCGATGTCGATTTCTCTAGCAGTAAGTCCATATCCTCTCCCAATGTCCATACTTTTATCTTTTAATACATATCATAACATAAATCAATTACATCAATGATTCGTTTTTAACAACTAAACAACAAAAATGTTGTGCCAGTGTGCATTTCAGTGAAAAAAAATATGGATTTGTCATGCTTGGCCATAGTTAAACACCTATTGGCCAAAGGGGAGTGCATTCCCAAAATACCACAAAGTCAGATGCCACATGTAGTCAGCAAGACTCAGCCAATCAGAACACAGCATTCGCACTACACGCATGATTGCCAGCTAGATACATACACATATTGGGTCTCCACAAAGTCGAGTGCCAGCTGTACCCCCTTATCAGATTGTTGAATTTATGGTTCATGACTAGGACTGGATTTACGAGCTCTACAAGAATGTGTAATCGGTTTATTGTACTTCAAGAACTGTATTTAATGCTGGTCAAAACTCTGAAAATCAAGACATTCTTGTGACAGGACTCTGTTACTGCTCTCCCGGCCATTGTGTTTAATTAAACCAACTTGTTCCTGTTTTGCCAAATGCCTCTTGTCTTTTCATTTTTCATAGGCAAATGCATCACTTTGTAAACCCCTGCACTACATTATACCTGCACCAGGTATAATGTTTGCAGGGGTATGCATGTATGTTCCCCCTGTAAAAAGCCTTGTGGAAGTGGTCTATGAAAACTCAGTGCGCCACTTCTAGGACGCCATTACGTCAATATTTTACACCTGCCGCACAGCAAGCGTACGACTAATGGCAGTCCCTTTCACATGGGCTTCCCCATGTGAAAGGACACATTGATGGAGTTGTGTCTATTTTTAGACACACCCCAGCAATGCATCACTTTTGCGCCTACAGATACGTCAGAAATACTGACGCATCTGTAACTCCTTGAGACATGATGCGTCATACACTAAATATGATGCATCCATCATGACGAAAGGAGGGTGCACTAAGAAGTGATGCATCTCTGTTTTCGCACAGTGATGTATCACTTTTCATTAATAAGGCCCTAACTGGGTTTACCTCTAATATTCAGCGATAGTTATGTGTGTTTTCAATATTGTAACACAGCAGCAGCTCACCAATAGCACTGCAAATAACCTCTGTGACACCCTCCTATTTCTTATATGTTAGGCCTGGTTTTGATCTAAAAGAATTTTTTTAATGTATATTACATTAAACATAAACACAATATTTCTCTGCAAAATGGCTGCACTAGACTCTCACACATCAGGTACATCAAAAATAAATTAAAGAAAAAAAGTATTTAAAACAATCTGTTTAAAAAATATTCAAGGTCATTAGGGCAAAACTCTGGAGAATGGAGCTGACTCTGTCAGGGCGCCCCCTGAAAGGCTGGGGCCTTGGGCCAGAGCCCACTTTGCCCATGCATTAAAACATATCTTCTTTTTACCTAGTCAGCATGCTCAAGAAGGTGAAGGTAGTTTATAATTAGTTTGGATTACTGGGCATTCCACAGATGGTACACATAGACCCTGGGTGTGAGATTGGGTCACTGATTTTTTTTTTGCTTGGACCGCTAGGAATTACATAGATGGTACACATAGGCCCTGGGTGTGACATAGGGTCATTTATTTATCGTTTGGATTGCTGGATGTCACACAGATGGTACAAAGAGACGCTGGGTGTGATATAGGGTCAACACTTTGATCTTATTTTTTAGTATAAAGGAATTTTCTTAGAGACTGTCAGTTTCTAACCACTGACAGTGACTGAAGGAAGTGAAAATCGGGTTTTTATGAATGGACCACTGAGCATCATACAGATGGCACGCATGACCCCTACGTGTGATATAGGGTGTAATTTGCATGTTTAGTGAAATAAGGTGTAGCTTGTGTCTGGCCAGGGAGGGCGGATAGTTATCAGGTTTTTCATTCTTCTCTGTACAAATCATATCTATTTTTGTCCCTGAGCAATACTGACAGACTATAGGGTTTACTTAACTCTGTCAGCCCATGTATGGTGTCCTGCTGGAAACAGACCAAGCAAGTGTAATGTGGGCATTTGTTATCTTCACTGTACTCAGGCTCATGATGCGGGAGATAGGGGCCTCGGAGATTATCTTTGTCAATCCTATCCATTTTGGGGTGGAATTGCAGAATGATGCCCGGTTGCGCCTGGCAGTGCTCACATGTTTCAGGAACAAGATTTGGCCACCGTGTCACAACAAATGTGGGTCAAGGAACCCTATGATGTAGGGCTCATCAACCCTGCTGACCCTCAAAGAATAACCTTATGGGAAGGAGCTTTCCTGCAGTTGGTGCATCAATACCTGCGCACCAAAGAGGCAGATCAATCAATCAATCAATCAATCAATCAATCAGAGTACTTGTAAAGGACGATACTTACCCGTGAGGGTCTTAAAGCGCTGAGGGGAGGCGGTGCCGCTACTGCTCGAAGAGCCAGGTCTTGAGGAGTTTTCTGAATGCGAGTAGGTCTTGGGTCTGCCATAGGTGGGTAGGGAGGGTGTTCCAGGTCTTGGCGGCGAGGTAGGAGAAGGATCTGCCGCCGGAGGTTGTTCGTTGGATGTGGGGTACATCGGCGAGGGCGATGCTGGCGGAGCGGAGCTGGCGGGTCCGGGTGTAGAAGTTGAGTCTGCTGTTCAGGTAGGCTGGTCCGGCGTTGTGGAGTGCTTTGTGTGCATGGGTCAGGAGCTTGAAGGTGAGCCTCTTGTCAACGGGGAGCCAGTGTAGGTCTCTCAGATGGGGGTGATATGGTTGCAGCGGAGCACGTTGATGATCAGTCGGGCGGAGGCATTTTGGATGCGTTGTAGTCGTCGTAGGTGTTTGGCTGGGATTCCTGCGTAGAGTGCTTTGCCATAGTCCAGTCTGCTGCTGACGAGGGCCTGTGTCACCGTTCTTCTTGTTTCGGTCGGGATCCACTTGTAGATCCTGCGGAGGGTATTGTAGCAGGAGGAGGAGACGGCGTTGACCTGTTTAGACATGGAAAGGGAGGAGTCAAGGATGAATCCTAGGTTGCGTGCATGGTTGGTGAGTGTCGGTGCTGTTCCCAGTGTGGTCGGCCACCAGGAGTCATCCCAGGCTGAGGGGGTGGGTCCAAGGATGAGTACCTCCGTCTTGTCCAAGTTCAGCGACAGACGGCTGTTCTGCATCCAGTCGGCGACGATGAAGGCATAGCACCCACGTTCCAGATACTAGTGGACCAAGAAGTCCTCCACATAAGAGTCTCCCCCTGCAGTACTCAGATCTTCTCCTGGTTCAGAACCTGCACTCCCTCAATGACATTGTGGGACCAGAGTTCCCATTGGTATCAGAACCTTCTGTCTTACTGGCAGCAACTTCTCTGTAATAGATATAAAAAAGGTGTTCTTCGGCATCCATCTGCACCCTAACAGTCATTAACATACTGCATTCAGCTTCCGCTGGGTTCAGCTGCTATACCGGAGACTGCCACAAGGGTACTGTGAATCCCCTAGTATCTAAAACAGAATACTGAGGAAGGATGTCACCAACTTCCAATAGAACAACACCCTTATACAATACGCTGATGACAACTTGGTCTGCAGTCCCTTCGAAGATCTATGTCACCAAGAAACGATAGCCCTACTAACCGAGCTTGTCACAAGATGATACAAAGTTGAAAAGGGAAAGGAGCATATTGTACAGCAGGAGCTTAGTTTTTGGGTCAACTCATCTCAGCAACCAGTTAGTGGATTACTCCAGAATGTGCTGACTTCATGAGGGCTATGCCGCCACCAAAAACAAACGAGTATTTGCGATGCAATAGGTCTAGCACTTGCGAGAGTTTGAGCTTTTGAAATTGTAAATGACAATGCCTTTTATTTATTTTTTTTGAAAACCTGCAAGCGGTGCATATTAAAGGATGCACTTTGTACTTATAGTCATTGCTTACACGAAGCAAGGCTAGCAGTAACTGTGCCTCTTTTACTGCTAGCCTTGCATCTTGTAAGCAATGACTACAAGTACGTGTTTATGCACCGATTGCAGGATTCCAAATCACTTAAATAAAAGTCATTATTATTTACAATGTCAATAGCTCAAACGCTCGCAAATATGAGACCTATTACATTGTAAATTCTTGTTTCTAACTTGTTTCTTTTAAAAATTTCATTCAGGAACAAGTAGCTTGGTGATAAGTGTTGAGATTTCTCAATTAATATGAGCACCACTTGAGAGGGACTTACGGTATCACTTATACTCCTTGCACTGACGTTCTGGCCAGGACAGTGTCCCTGATATTTATAAACCAATGGGGTGTTTCTCCGCCCATCGAGAATGAGACTTTTAGTTCATTATTAAAGAAGCATATTTAAAAGACTTTGAACATTTTAAATCACAAATGTTGTGGTCTTTGTCACAAATGCAAATATCTGAAACCTGGGGGGAAGAGGGAGGCACAAAGCCAAAGCCTGAGAAAATAACTCTAATCTGTGGAGCTCTAGCCTGTAGGATGGGGAGCTGTACCACATGAGTGTGAGTTGGTATAAACCTACTGAATGTGGCCAGAGAAGCCCAGCCAGATAGGATGCTACCTGTTGTTTAGTGTTTGAGAAGAAAATAATGCCCTAGGAGCAGGGGTCATCACAACATCATGCTCTTCAGCAAACACAAATGTGATCTCAGTTTTACAAAATACGCTAAACAGGGCCACTGGAATTATGCTTCGCAACCTAAAATGTAGTTTTCATTGAATGACTAAGCCCTGAAGGATCAATGCTCATACATGCATGTGTCATATACTGCATTTACTTATATTTTATGTACGGAGACGGATTCAAATTTTAATTTTACTTAAAACGCACGTACCACTGCACTTTTAATATTGATTTTATAAGTTACTGTATTTCTCAGGTTTTTATAATATGAGCAATAAATCATTCTTCAACGGCAGCTAAATTTAAAATCAATAAAGAATCTATTGAAAACAAAAAAAACTGGGATGGGCACTTTGGTGCCAAGAAAAGTTAGCTAGTGGAACATCAGGAGAGACTGGCTGACACAGACTGATTTTATTTTTATTTTTTTCAGTTTAAGAAATTTTTATTAAGTTTTAGCAAAAACGCAAACAATGCCATACAATAATGGAAGTGAATATAATAAGATAAAACAGGTGGCACTAGAGTTAATGAAAAATTTCAGAAAAACTAATGAGGGGAAGAGAAAAAAGTAAAGAAAAGTAAAGAAAAGAAGAAGAGAGAGAAGAGGAAAGGGGGAAAAGACAGAGAAGGAAGGTGGAAGGGGAAAGAAAGAAGCTAGGCGAAATTTGAGAATATGCGAGGATAAGAACAGGACATTAACTCACATGGAATGGGTAGAAGAGAGGTAAGAAACAAAGGGGAGGCATAGGAGATCAGATTTGATTTTTAGAGGGACAGAAGAAGAAGAAGCAACAGAAATCCTATGTTCATCACATATGAAATTCCACCAAGTTACAACAGAAATTTTGGAATTATCTTTCCAACAAGATAAAATCACTTTAAATGCAATAGCAATGAACAAATCAAGTAATCTAGCATTAGATGAGATCATGTCTATATCATCTGATAAAGAACCTAAAAATACATTTGCTTACGAGAATGTAGTAGAACATTGAAACATATGCATGCATATATCCCAGATAGATTTCCAAAATGAGAAGCAGAAGGGCAATCAAACAGTTGATGCTTAAGTGTACCTGGTTCGGAAGAACAAGACCAGCATACAGAGGGTGAAGCAGGTGAAAACTTGGAGATACTTACAGGCGTAAAAACAACTCTATGATAAATGAAAAAAAGGGATTGAGTAATGCGTGCAGCGATAGAAACCTTAAATAATTTGGACCATAAGCAATCCCAAACATCAACTGGTATCAAAATATTCAAATCAGCTTCCCAGTCAGTCTCAATAGAGGACTTAGGGCGGTCTGAAACATTGTAAACCAGTAATCTATATACATGGGCAGTTTTTGGTTGTTGTAGGGAGAACAAAGAGTAAAGTGGGGACGTGGGGGAAAAGGAGGGTAAAACATCAGGTGTTGAAAGGAATGTTAGGTGAGAGCGAATAGCATCAGTTATGATGGTATACTCCTGTAAATTTGAAATAGGCAGTTGATACATATTTTGTAACTCATGAAAAGGGAGAATAGAATTATTGAAATGGAATTGATGTACAAAAGAAATTCCCTTTTCCTTCCAGTATTTGTAGTAGAAAGACTTGCCCTTATATTTGAGGAACTTATTATACCACATAGTGGACGATAAAAGCATTGAAGGGGAGATAAGTCTTTGGAAAAAGTGTCAAGCAGCAGTGACTTAGAGTATTTCAGAACTGGGTGTTTGGACAAAAAGGAACAATTGAACATGAAGACAGCATGCTGAAACAAAAAGTCTTTCAACAAGGAGCGTTCAAACACTACCGATCTGGGTACTGGTGAAGTCAAAAAATCATATGCTAAAGTGAAGGATTGTTTTATAATAAAAGCAGAGTGGTATAATTTAAAGTTAGGGAAACGGACACCACCTTCATTTTTAGGATGGATGAGTGTTAGCAAAGCAATGCGGGGATGCTTATTACTCCACAAAAATTTGGAACATATAGAATTCAAACGAGCAAAATATGAGTAAGGGATTTTTATGGGGAGCATAGATACAGTATAAAGAATATGCGGCGTAATCATAATTTCAATAGTATCTAGTCTACCCCACCAGGACAAAAATAAGGGAGACCAACTTTGGAGAAGGGACTGGAGTTTTTTGACAAGGGAATCAAAGGTGAACTTAAGTGTTCAGTGATAGGGGAGGAAAACCAAATGCCAAGGTATTTTATTTTGGAAGGGCACCAGGCAAATTCTGTGGAGTGAAACATGTATTGGTAACAAATGGAATTTAGAGGTAGGACTTCTGTTTTGGAGAGATTGAGTTTGTAACCAGATATGATATGGAAGAATATAAACGACTTCATCCATGAAATGTGGTAGAGATGAGACTGGGTCAGCCATATAAACAAGGATATCATCTGCATATGCAGATATTTTTGTTTCAGTAGATGCTAGTTTGAAACCATGGACATTGGGGTTAGTTCGGATACGCTCCAAAAAAGGTTCGAGACATAGGATAAACAGTAATAGGGAAAGAGGACAACCCTGTCTTGTGCCCCTGGACAAAGAAAAAAATCTAGAAAACTGGTTGTTGACAAAAATACTAGCACGAGGAGAGGAGTAAAGGAGTTTAACTAAGGAAATAAAGAAGGGACCAAAACCAAACCATTGCAAGGATCGAAACATACATTGCCAATTGATCCGATCAAAGGCTTTCTCTGCATCCAAGGACAGAGCTGCAAGGGGAGATTTAAAGGAATTACTGTGGGAAATAATGTTAGCGAACATATGGGCATTATCAGAGGCCAATCTAGCTTTTACAAAGCCAACCTGATCAGTTTTAATCAAAAGAGGGATGAGGACATCTAGGCGAGAAGCAAAAATTTTAGCAAATATTTTACAATCATAATTAATCAGGGAAATGGGGCGAAAGATTTTACAGAGGGAGTGATCTTTGTCTGGTTTTGGAATTATGATAATGAGGGCTTCTAGGAAGGATCCAGAGGCTTTGGCAGATGAAATTGAATTAAAAAGTTGATGTAATTGGGGTACAAATATGGTTTGGAATGCAGAATAAAATTCAATAGGTAATCCATCAGGACCCGGAGCTTTGGATTTTTTAAGGGAAGAGATGGCCTGGAGAATTTCTTTAAGAGAAATGTCTTTCTCTAATTGGGCAAATTCATCTGGGAGTGAAGGTGGAGATGGGAGACGGTCAAAGAAGGACGTTAGGTTAGAATCCGATGGGTGAGTATCATCAGTATAAAGATTGTGATAATAATTATGAAAAACTTCTGCAATGTCCTCGTCTGAGGAAACTAATTTATTAGTTTGGTCATTGAGAATAGGACCAATACTTTTATGTTCAGATTTGATTTTGAGATAGTTTGCCAGCATTTTACCCGCTTTGTTTTGGCCCCCATTGTATTTGGATCTAATTTTCAAGAGGGTGTTACAAGCTTTGACCGTAGCAATCTTATTTAACTCAGATTTTGCTTTGATTAGATTCTGAAGAGCATCCTTGGATTTTGAGGAAAAGTACGAGTGTTCAAGAGTTTTAATATTCCTGAGTTGGTCTTCATATTTGAGTCTATTAGTTTTCTTCTTTTTTGTAACATATGAAATAGTAAGTGCTCGAAAAGCAGCTTTGAAAGCGTCCCAATTATTAGGAATAGAGGTGTCAGAAGGGTCATTAAGGAGAAAAAACTCATTAATAACGACCGTAGCTTCCTTAACAAAAGCAGCATCAGACAACAGAAATGTATTGAATTTCCATCGACTGAATTTGGAGGAAGTTAAGGTAAGATCAATGGACGCATGGACAGGGGCATGGTCAGACAGAAAAATAGATCCAATATCAGATTTTTGGATGGAGGGAAGGAGTGACTTACTAACCATAATATAGTCTATCCTAGAACGGGTATGATGAACATTGGAAAAAAGGTATATTCAAGGGTGTCAGGATTACATGTTTTCCAAACATCATAAAGGGGACGCGAAGCAATGGCAGATTGGAAACATTTATGAGTCTTATCAGGTTGAAATTTGTGAGATGAAAGCCTGTCTGCGAATGGGTCTAACCATTGATTAAAGTCCCCAGCAATTACAATATTTGGACAGTCCATAGTAGATATAAGGATTTTGATATCGTTCCAAAATTTGGGATCTGGTCAAACTGGACCATAAATGTTTAAGAGAACCAAAGTCTTATTTTGGATCACAACCTTTGCCATTACCCAGCATCTTTTGTCATCATTTTGAGAGGATAAAATTTAGGCCGACAACCCCTTATGGAACAAAATCGCAAAACACCCTTTCTTGTTAACCGCAGGAGAAAATACCACTTGACCCACCCAATGCCGTTGTAACTTAGAAGATTCAACATCTGTACAATGAGTCTCTTGGAGAAAGACTACTTGAGAATTAATTTTAGACAAATGAGACAATACCTTCTGACGCTTGACAGGATGACCAAGACCTCGAACATTCCAAGTCACAAAATTACACACAATGTAAGGTAAGGATGGGGCAATACACGTGGGGTGGACACACTGCAGGAAAAACATCTACAAGAGAGGACATAATAAAAAAAGAACATGTTACATCGGAATAAAATACCCAATACATGTAAGTATGAAAATACAATATGAACAAAAGCACTGTGTGTGACAACAAGAACCATAGTAGCCATAGTGCAAAAAATAGAGACTGACCAAGGAGAGAGAAGGAGGGGAGTGCCCAGGATGAGGGGGGAGCGTAGGAAAAGCAACAGCAAGAGAGAAAGGAAAGAAGAAAGAAAAGAACAACAGAAAAAAGACAAGAAGACAGATCAAGGAACAAAAAGAGAAATAAAGATCGATCAGAAGTAGAGACACATGAGATACAGATGATTAGGTCAAAAAGCCATATAGAAAAAGAGCAGGATAGAAGAGAAAAGAATAGAAGACAGGTAAAGAGGGAATAGAAGAGAGTAAGCAGATCAAGGCCAGGAAGCCTTATCCGTAGAGAGGAAAGCAACCGAAACAGCAGGGGCAAGGGTACACCAGAGAGGAGACATAGCCCCGCGAGCTACCAATGACAGGACAAGATAAAAAAAAAAAAAAAACAGAACAGATGAAGAGGCGAAACGTCGAGAAAGATGACAACAGCTAGGAGAAGAATTCAACAGAAGCCAATTAGCAGATAGGAGATACAATAATGTAGGCCATAGGAAGGGAGAAATTAACTAGCAGTGTCCATGGTAGAAGAAGAAACACTCTGTAGAAATAGCTGAAGCTTTTGTGGATCATTGAAGGAACGGGTACGACCATTGTGCGTTATTTTGCAGAAGCAAGGATGCAGGATTCCATATTGAATATTCAATTGTCTCATCCGAGGTCGAAGAGCTAAGAATTCCTTGCGTCGGGCAAGCGTGGCAGATGAAATATCCTGTGAGATAAAAATGTTGTGGCCAGACCATTGGAGACGTCGCTTAAGCCTAGCTGCCTTCAAGACAGACATTAGCTCAGTAAGTTCGAGGAAAAGCAGAATAATGCCACGAGGTTTGGAAGAGTTGGAGTTCATACGACCTAAACGGTGGGCTCTTTGGACGTTCAATGGATGAAAAGAAGGCTGAAGAGCCAAAAGTTCCTGTAAGAATTTTTGTTTGAACAACACCATGTCAGGACCCTCCACGTTCTCCGGAACACCATAAACGGCAGATTGTTCCTACGATTATGATTTTCAAGGTCCTCGATATGTAGTTGCAGTTTGTGAATTTCTTGTTCCAATTGAGGGATTCTGGCAGAAATGTCCTGAATATCACTTACACGCTGTTCTAAATTCAACACTTTGCCCTCCATGATCGCCCATCGCTCCTCAATCTGTCTAAGTTTTTCGTTGGTGGCAGACATGAATGGTTGTAGTCCACGAACCTCTTCCAAAATGGAATCCAGGACAGGATTAGAGGAAGACTGGATGGGGGAAGGCGGATCATTTTTGGGTCGTTTTGGTTTAGCACCAGTCTGAGATAATTTTGGAGTAGGTGAAACATGCGCCATTGTACTATGCAGATGTTGTGCCCCAAAAAAGTACAGAAGTGCAGACACTCTGAGGTGAACGCAGCACACAGGTCACCAGTAAGCATGGGCGGATTTTGCGGATCCACGATTCACGAATTTGCGGATTCACGGATCGGCGGATTGGCGGATTTGGGGGCGGGGCTTTACTGGATAATCAGTAAGTGCTACCTCGTTGGGTAAATGTATAGTGCGGGAACACGGTGCACACCTCGAGTGTGTGGGCGGGGCCAAACGGACGGGGCTTCCATGCGAGTGCACATGCCTCTTGTGTGTATAAAAGGTCAGAGACTGATCGGAGCAACAGATGTAGAAACAGAAGCTCCTGGTCACAGAACAGCACGGGGGTTGCGCTCGTGAAGGTCAAAGATGCAAAGGCCTGTATCCAGCGTCACAGCTGATTTTCGACGGTATATTTGGGAAGAAGGCACAACTGCCCAGCCTCCACAACGCTCAGGATTGTTTTTGGGCTGATGAATGAGTCACTGAATTAAAGCTTCCCTCAATTCACCTTCCCTTCTTGTTCATCTCATGAGAGGAGGCTGTCTCCCATGCAGCCTCCTCCAATTGCTCATTGTATGCCCGCGATACTATAAATTCCAACGAGGACCTACGTGCAGTGTCTCTCACACCGTATGTGCCACACGCTGTCCTTGGGGATCTCTCCTTGCTCTCGAACGGCCCCTATTGTTTACCTTAGCCAGCGGCTCATCAGAGCACGAGAAAACTGCTGCTTCTCCCTCAGCACGCCACACCGGGCATGTCACTACATGCGTCTCGATGTAATGAAATCTATGTGTCCTGCCTCTGCCAGTAGGCGCATGGCTTCCCGCCTGAATCGTCTGCCATCATTCTCCTCAATGCGCCTAACAAATTTTACTGGGGCCACAATGCCACTTTTCCCAAAATGGTGGCTGATACGATGAAACTTGCTGGTTATATCGACAAGCCCAAATGTAGCTTTGGCTGTCCCATCCACCAATATCCCCCGGGGCACAGCTCCCAAGGACAGCTGCCCCCCAAACCCTATTCTTAAAATGGGCCATTTTGCATGTATGTTATTTTTCTTGTTCCTAATCCCATTCACATTTGAAATTGTGACTACATGATGTAAGTATTTTTCCAAAACAGCAGCATTGTTTGGCATTTAGTGCAGCAAGCATCAAAAGGTTGGGCTTGGGGAAAATACTTTAGTACACATGGGCAATTATGCTTAAAAATAGTCTCAATTCAGCCTGCAAATAACAAACTAACTGACATGCTCTGACTCTTTTGGAACACGGAAAAGTTTGTTCAAAGAGGTGTAATTTTTGTGCCAGGACCGTCGTGCCAGAATGAACCCTGCCCTTCATATTTATTGAAGAAGACACCACCGTTTTTTTGTAACTAATTTACGATGGCGCCGGCAAGCTGCCAGCGCCATCCTAAAATAGTTACTAAATTAGCTTCAACAGGAAGCTCTAATTGGTAACATAAAGCAGGCGCTCGAGCCCCTGCTTTATCTTATCTATTAGAGCTTCCTGCTGAAGCTAATTAAGTAACTTTAGGATGGCGCTGGCAGCTTGCCGGCGCCATCGTAAATCAGTTACAGAGCAGCAAGGCGTGAACTTTTGACCGGGAATCCGCCGCTCGCGAATTGCGGATTTTCGGTAAATTCGCGAGAGTTCGCGGATCGCGGATTTACCGAAAATCCGCAAAATCCGCGATCGGAGCGGATTTTTCGCTCATGCTTAGTCACCAGAACCTCCACTGCCTTGGCACAAAATGGCGGCCACCCGCGTCTGCCGAGTCTAAAATTTACCGCTGATCAAAAAAGAGCGTTGCACGGCATTTAAGAATCCGCCGGCAGGCACAACATGGTCCACGAACCTTCCGCCGGCTCCGCTGAAAAGTCTGTCTGCTCAGAAATGCTGTAAAACCAGAATTAACGCGATCCGCTGGTCCAGTCACCACGGAGCCTACAGGGATTCCGTCTTCGCTCTCCGGCGCATTAGCCACGCTCCCCTGATTTGATAATTTAATGTTTTAATTATCGCATTTTTGAACACCATCAAGATGTTGCAATTCCTTTCACTACGTTCTTTAATTGCTTGTTTTATTGACACTATTTTGTTCATTTTTACATTTATATCTACTCATTTAGTCTGGTCTAGATTAGGTCATACATTTTTTATAAAGTCTTTTAAATATACAATGTGGGTTTCTTGTTTGTGTCCATCCATGGGGAAATAAAGTTGCAGAATCAACAATAAAAAATAATCCTCTATTGCCACATGACTAATTGCTGCCTTATGTGCACCATCCTCAAATAAAGTGTGGGAAGGTTCACATGTCCTGGCACAGTAAATTGGCTAGCCCGGCACTTTGCCAAAAGGTTTAGTGTATTTAAAATTGTGCACTATTTGCCTGTAATGCTGCAAAAATACATCAATATCGCATCCCCATTGATACGACTTGCGATATAACGGCACCCGTGGTAATAACTTGGTCATTGTAATGACCGCATTGTAAAGGCATGCATTGTGAAGGCAATTCAACACATGAATTGCAATGTCATAAATTCCATTCCATCCGTTTTCTGACACTCAGATGAATGCAGGAGGGTCTATACCTTTTTCATTGTACAAATAAAGGCAAAGGCCTGCTGGTTACAGATTACCTGGTGGGAACTACTGAATATGATTAATGACACTGAACTCTGCCTAAACACTATCAGGGAAGAACTAAGAGCCATCTGCCTCATGGTGATGCAACATCTGTATATGTTGGACTTGATGGCCGCAATGGAGGGTGGGGTGTGTGCCAAGATTAGTGCTTCTTGCTACAGGTTTATTCCTAGACATGATCTCAAAAACAAAACTCTCGCTTTTGCCATTAAGCACTGCATTGTCTACAAGCTTACACGAAGAAGGGGGGAGGTGCCCCTAAGCAGGACTGAATTTATATTCTTTTTTCTTCTCTCACCATGTGCTTGGCCAAACTGTGCACATCATTGCTTCTGGTTCTCGTTTTTTTACTACTAATGCGTGGTTTCCTCCAAGTAGCAGTTTCCTGCTGTAAAAATGCAGTCCTCAAATTAGGTAGTATGCAAATACCTAAAGAAAGGACAGCAGACACAACGTAAACACACCCAGCCTTGAATAAAGTGGCTGTCGTGAAAAATGAGACAAGCATTTGCAATGCAATCGGTTTCGCCTTTGGGACTATATGTTTTTAGCTATGCAGCACATTAGCCTGGGTGCTGAAACATTCTCTGATCTTTAACATGGAGGGAAAGTAAGGACCAAATCGAGTGACACGCCAGGTATGGGAACACATTTAAAGAAATATTGCCTTTCAGCTGGAAATGGTATAGTCCGAAGCTCTGTTTTTAATATAAAATCAGGGCCTTCGGTGGTCATATCACTGAAAATACAAGATTTGAAAAAAACATTATTGTCTACGGGTGCTCCTGGAAGGCAATTTCTGTGGACTGGAATCTAGAGAATGCTAAAGTGATTCTGGTATTTTACTGACCTCTGCTGGCCATTTTCTATCATGAAAGTGAAATAGAGGCAGCTGCCAGATATTTAAAAAAAGAAAGTGCATCAACAGAAAGCAATTCTGTTATTTTACTGACCTCTACTGGTCGTTTTCTGTCAATACAGTTAAATGGAGCAGTTGACCAAGCAGAAAGCAATTCTGGTATTTTACTGCCCTCTACTGTTTGTTTTGTATCAAGACAGTTAAATAGAGGCAGTTGAATAGAAAAAAAGTACCTAAGCGGAAGCAGACAACTCCTAGAGTTAATCTGCAGAGCCCACAAAGTACATACACTATAAGTATATACTAAAGTATATACAAGAGGTCTCGAATGCTCAACCTAAAAAATTATGTAGATAAAATTTCAACTAGAGGGGGGAATGTTAATATCGTTGAATGCGATGTCAATGTAGGCCAAAATATATGTACACAGAACATTGCCAATTCCGGTAAATATGATGTCAATGTACACCATAATATATGTACAAATAACAATGTCAATACCGGTAAATATATTGTCGATATACGCCATCTATACACATAATAATGATAATATCGGTAAATACAATATCAATGACTGTCATGTTATACATAAATGTAATAACTAACTTGTATTATTGCCATTGAATCCTCCCGAGATGACCTGCTCATCAACACAGAGTCAAAGATATGTGATCTGACAGGAACTGCAACCCAAACTCAAGCCTACCAATTGATAGATCACAGGTGGGGTAACACTTATCCTGAAGACAAACGCGCGAACAGGGAAAACGCGGATTAGTGAAACAGATAAGCAGGCACACCAGAAAAGGTCCAAGGAGATTGACCCCAATAAAACACGTTTGACCAAAGGGATGCGTGTTCCCAAAATACCACAAAATTAGATGCCACATGAAGTTAGGAAGGCTCAGCCAATCAGAACACAGCATACACACTAGACACAGTGATCATGCTCACCCCATGATGGACATCTGGACACATACACACTGGTCCACATTTAGTCTCCACAAAGTCGAGAGCCACCGGTGCCCACTTATTAGATGGTTTAACGTATGGTTTATAACTAGGCCCACATTTACATTCTCTACAAGAATGTGTACTCGGTTTATTGTACTCGAAGAACTGTTTATGATGCCTGCAAAAACCTCTGTATATCGAGACAATCTTAAGATGAGACTCTGCTGCTGCTCTCCTGCCCACTGCATTTAATTAAACCCGAGGGTGGCTCCTCCATAATGGGAGGAGAGCTTTATTTCCTTGGCTCAGAGCCAGCACCTGAAAAATAAAACAATATCATTTAATAGTTTTATTTTCTGTTGCTGGCTGAGCCAGCATGCAGTAGGAAGGGTGGGGTTTTGGGAGGGGGTAGGAGGAGTGCTATGTGCAGTTCTAAGTGCACATATGAGTGGGCAGCTGTCAAAGGGAGGTTGTGACATAGACCCAGTGACTGCTGGGACCAGGAAGACCGACGAGCGACCTGGGAGGCAGTCGGCAGGTGCAGATAAGGTTTCCTTTAAAAAAAAAATATTATTATTGAACTCACACTCCACGCTCCCTCTCCCAAGCACCCCTTTGCCCCCTCACCCTGCCCCCTGCAACCCCGCCCACCACATTTTATTTGTGCTGACTGCCATTGGTAAAGCACCAGAAAGTTGTTTGCTGCAGGACACAAGGAAGTAACAGGTGAGTTAATCATTGCATCTATGTTGTAGGACAATGTATGTGTCATATAAATCCCTTTCTTAACCCCTTCGGGGCTGGTAACGAGCTGGGCTCGTCATAGTGCACACTGTTGTGCGCTGATGACGAGCCCAGCTCGTCATGAGCCCCACCCTCGGGGGAAGCGCTGGCGCTCCCCCGTGGATCTGCGATCTTCTTGCCAAGTATGGAGATGGCAGCGGAAGAGTTTCCGCTGCCCCCCCGCCCCTCCCCATGGGAATCCCTGATGACGTCAGAGCGCACAGCGCGCGCTGACATCATCAGGGATTCCCAGGCGCGCGGGAAGCCAATTGCTTCCTGCGCGCCGAGGGAAAAGGTAGGTTTCTCGTGCTTGGGGGGGTTTGGGGCCGCACAGAGGCATCAGGTTTCCTCTCCCCGGATGTCTCTTTGCAGGGCATTTCTGCCTCACGATCGCGCACAGCATCGCGATCGTGCGGCGGAAATGCCCCCACTAGCACCAGGGATTTTGAATTTAGCTTTTAGGAAGCGACCCCTTGGGCAAGGGTCACTTCCAGGTGGGCAGATATATACTTTTTGATTTTCTGCCCCCCCTGGGGCAAATCGGCCCATTTTTTTCGTCCGTTTTGCTCCCAGGTGGGGCAAAAATTCCCCACTAGCACCAGGGATTTTTGTTGGGGCAATGTGTTTGTTTTGGGAAGCGACCCCTTGGGTAAGGGTCGCTTCCACGTGGCCATGATTGTGTTGATGATTTTCTGTCCCCCCTGGGGCAAATCGGCCTGTTTCTTTTGCCGTTTTGCCCCCGGGGGGGGGGGCAGAAAATGCTCCACTAGCACCAGGGAATTTAAATTTAGTTTTTAGGAAGCGACCCCTTGGGCAAGGGTCGCTTCCAGGTGGGATGTGATAATCTTTTTGATTTTCTGCCCCCCCGGGGGCAAATCGGCCCGTTTTTTCAGCCGTTTTGCCCCCAGGGAGGGGCAGAAATTCCCCACTAGCACCAGGGATTTGTTTTGGGGCAATGTATATGTTTTGGAAGCGACCCCTTGGGCAAGGGTCGCCTCCTGGTGGCAAGTAGTTATGTTTTTGAATTTCTGCCCCCCCTTGGGGCAAATTGGCCCGTTTTTGTTTATGTTTTGCCTCCTGGGGGGACAGAAAATTGCCGCTAGCACCAGGGTTTTTTTTTGCATGGTTTGTATTGACCCCTTGTGCAATGGTCACTTCCTGGAGGGGTCTTAATTTTTTATGTATATTTTTGCCCCCCCCCGGTGGGCAAATAGGCCTGTTTTTTTGCCCGTTTTGCCCCCAGGGGGGGGGCAGAATATGCCACTAGGCACCAGGGATTTTTTTTTTGTTATGGCGGCTACCCCTTGGGCAAGGTTTGCTTCTTAGAGGGAATGTTTTTCTGCTTCACCCCCACCCCCCTAGGGGCAAATTGGCCCTTTTTTCTGTAGGCCCTAGGATTTGAGTTTTGTAGTGTGTCGAAGCAAGCCCTTGGGCAAGGCTTGGTTCCAATGGTGGTTATATTTTTGGTTGTTTTTTACTGGCCGCCTCCCTTGGTGCCAGTTGGTCTTTTTTTGTCCTTACTGCCCCCGTGTGATGGGGGTACTGTTAGGAGCAAAAGACCGACTGGCACCAAAGGGGTCAGGCAGTAAAAAACTTTCAAAAAATTAACCAGTGTCTTGATGGTTTTCCTTACCTAATCCCAATTTGTCTAAGCCCTATTTGATGGCCCATCTGGGCGAATGTAAATTTGGGGGGCAAATTTGTGTGTTGTTTTTGTAATTGTTATATTGTTTGTGAAATGTGGTAGTAATTTTTTTTTCTTCTCTATTTTTGTCTTGTTCCAGGCTTTTGCTGTTTGGATTGTTGTAGGTTGCGGGTCTGTTACTGCTGGTTTTGCAGCTTGTGTAGTTGCTTGTGCTTGGTAAGTGAATGTATTTTGTACTACTTTCCCTTGATGATTGTCTTTTTGAAAAAGGTGTGCTTATAGCAGTTTGTGTGGCTCTGTGTTTTTTGTTTGTTTATTTTTTTTAGCATTAGTGCTTGATGTGCACTTTGTTTTCTAATCTGTAAAAAAAAGAAATTTCTTTCTAGTGGGATATAATTTCTTTTTGCTGTGTCTCAGCAGAGTAGGTGCTGGTGAGTGTAGCTATATTTGGTAAGAGTGAAATTGTTTTCGATTGTATTGATCTTTGTGTGAAAGCCGTACCTTGTTTACTTCTTACTTTGCACAGTGTAGGTTGTTGTTCACTTGTGTGTGCAGTCTTCTTGCTTTGTAAGGATAATGGCTAGTCGCAGGATTACTGCTCAGCAGGTTCTTGGTTTGCTTTTTGAGTCTTCCTCTGACCATGGTTCAGAGACTGAGTCTGATTCGGACCCAGAGGTAGGGGCAGAAGATTCAGGCAGTGAGTTTTCTCTTCGCATGGAATCATCGGATGATGAATCTTCTTCTAGTGCTGATGAAGTGCCTATGGTAGAGGAGGACATTGATGTGCCGGTAGTGGGCCAAGAGGCATCTGTGCTGCTGCCTAGGGCTGCAAGGTTTCCTTTCTTTTTACGTCGGCAAGAGGCAGGTGGGTTGCAGCCTGCGCCCAAAAGGCTTCACATGGCTGTGGTGCGCCAAGAGGCATCTGGTGCTGTTAGTCTTCCTGTTGGTGTAGTGCAGCAAGAGGCATCTGGGGCTGTTAGGCTTCCCATTGGTGTAGAGCGGCAAGAGGCATCTGGGCCTGCTTGGTTTCCCGGTGGTGTAGTGCAGCAAGAAGCATCTCAGGCTGCTAGGCTTCCCGTTGGTGTAGTGCAGCAAGAGCCCTCTGGGGATGCTATGTTTTCTGTTGGTGTTGTGCAGCCAGAAGTATCTGTGGCTGTTAGGCTTCCCGTTGGTGTACAGCAGCAAGAGGCTTCAGGGCTGCAGGCTGGGGTGACTGCTCCCCCCGTTGATAGGGATGGCCTCTGGGTTCCCCCTGGCATGGTGCAGCCGGCATTGCCAGAGTTCACTGGTGTTCCTGGGTGTAGAGTAAATACTGAGAATTTTCTGCCAATAAATTTTTTTCAGTTGTTTTTTGACGATGTGTTTTTGCAAGAGATTGTTGAGCAAACTAATTTGTATGCAGAACAGTTTTTGAGGGACAACAGTGCCAGCCTTAAGCCCCATTCTAGAGCTACCCGGTGGACTCCCACAAATGTTGAAGAGATGAAGAAGGTTTTGGGATTAACTTTTTTGATGGCCTTGCTAAGGAATCCATCAATGTCTTCATATTGGTCCACTAGTCCCTTGATGGCAACAGCTATATTTCCAGCAGTCATAAGTCGTGATCGGTATATGCTTCTTCTTCGGATAATGCATTTCGTTGATAATGGTTTAGCGTTGCCACGCGATCACCCTGATTGTGACCGTCTGTTTAAAATTCGGCCTGTCCTTGATCACGTTGTTGATCGTTTTTCTGAGATCTTTGCTCCTGGTAAAGAAATTGCAGTGGATGAGTCTTTGCTATTGTTCAAGGGCCGCTTGGTTTTTAGGCAATACATTCCTAGTAAGAGGGCACGCTATGGAATCAAACTGTATATGCTGTGTGACTGGATATGTCTACAATTTCAGGGTGTACACTGGTAAGGAGTCCAGCATTAACCCTCCTGGTTGTCCTTCCAGTTTTGGAGTGACAGAGAAAATTGTGTGGGTACTTGGTAGAGGATTATTTAACAAAGGCCACCATTTATATGTAGATAACTTCTACACTGGTGTGCGGTTGTTCAAGGAGTTGGCCAAAGTGGCCAAAGTGGGCACTGTTGCTTGTGGCACAATGCGCTGTTTCCCAAAGGAACTTGTTTGCAAAAGGCTTGAGCGGGGGCAGCCTAGTGCATTGCGATGTGGGGAGCTTCTAGCTGTGAAGTTTTTAGACAAGAGAGATGTGTACATGCTGACTACTATCGATGATGAAAGTACTGTACCTGTGCCTGTTTGGAGTCAGGGTGCTGAAGTGCGCACACCTGTGTGCATTTTAGCTTACAATAAGTACATGGGAGGTGTTGACAGAGTAGATCAGAGGTTGGAACCTTATGCTGCTGTTCGAAAGGCTTACATTTGGTACAAGAAGTTGGCTATCCATCTTTTCCACTTGGCATCCAGTCAGTCAAAAATACTTTATTCGGTCTCAAACATAAACCACAAAAGTATACAAAAAACATGCAAATTGGTCCAAGTAAACAACAAATTATATAATTAAAAAGGACCGATGATTGATAATAAACAATACACAGGGTCGAGTTAAAAAAAAATATATATATTAAAAAATTCATAATTACATTTTAATAACAATCATATCTATGCAATCATATCTATACCACCTGAATGTAAACATAATGCTGCGGTCATTAGGATGTTACTTTGCCCAGTTAATTTTTTTGCTCAATCTCGTTACAATTGTCAAAAATTTAGCAATATTGTAAATTTCCCAGACACTTGGTAATAACTGGAGAAATAACAACGCAGGTTTCACTTGGTAGAACCCTTTTCCCTTTAATAAAGGTACAATGAACTTTTTCCTAAGGACAGTAAAGTGTTTACAAAAGAACATAAAATGGGCAGTGTCCATAAGGGAAAGCCCATCACAACTACATAGCCCCAGATCATTTGAGTTTGTCCAGCCAGGGCGGCCACTGATCAGTAGGTGAATCTTATTCAGCCGGAATTTAGTTAGAAGGAATCTGTGGTTTGAGATGTTTACCACTTTTAAATAGAGTTCCAGCTGACACCCTGATGTCACAATCAACTGGTGCGTTCTAACTGTGGGCTTTACCAATTCTAAATGTTCTCTGTCCATTCTTCTCATTTCCAGAAAGGCATTTTTTACCCAATTAACATCGCCCTTAACCAGATCAGATGGATTAGTGAACATCTCTGGGCGGCCCAACTTGATTAATAAAAGGTGGACATATTTCAACCAAGGAATATGGTCCCAATGGTCCAGTGCTATGCAGTCGTTAAGGATTTTATGATTTACTGTCAGTTCTGGGTTCAACCATACAGAAATCCACTTCAATAAGGGGGCCATAGCAATGCGGTCCTCCAGGTAATCTATACCACATTCCTGGTGCACTATATAACCAGCCGTAGATCTCGGTAAGGACAAGATTGATTTAAGGAAATTGTCCTCTACTACCTGGAGGGTCTTGGCTGGTTTATATCCCCACAGGTCTGCCCCGTACATTGCGATGGAAATACATTTAGCGTTGTACACCTGCAATACTGCCTCCAAGGGTTTAACCCCTAGTTTACGAGAAAACCCCAAAACCGCAAAAATTGAACGTAAGAAGACTTTTTTCTTCTCCTGCAGCTGGGGGATCCAGGTTGAACATTGATCAAAAACAACCCCCAGGTAGGGAAATCTGGACACCCTTGACAGTCCATGCCCATTGCAATGTAGAACCTTCATGTTTCTCTCTGGCCTGCTTTTATAGCTCACAACCATTACATGTGATTTACCATGATTCACACTAAGATCTAAGGAAGACATAAAAGTATAAAAAGAATTTAATAGGCGTTGGAGACCCACTGCAGTACGAGCCAGCAAAGCAGCATCATCTGCGTATAATAATGCTGGCAAGTGGAGATCCCCGACCATGGGGATATCTCTACTTGATGTGTTTAAGGTTATCCCCAGGTCGTTGATGTACAGAGTAAATAATAAGGGCGCTAGGATGCACCCTTATCTAACACCGTTAGTGATATTGATCTTACCAGTGCTATTGCCTTTGCGGTCATACCTCACAAAGGCAGTAAGATCCCTATGGAGATCAGCCAGGAAGTATACAATATTAGCGTCTATACCAATTCTAAGAAGTTGGCCCCAGAGCTTGGACCTATTGACTCGGTCAAACGCCGAGGATAGGTCCATAAACGCTATATATAGGTTACCTTTCTTGGCTTGTGTGTACTTCCCTATAAGTAGTTGCAGGTTCAGGCTCTGATCTATGGTTCCTCGCCCTTTTCTAAAGCCATAGTGGAGGGAAGAAAGAGTATTAGTTTCTTCTAACCAAACAGTCAGCTTGCACAGTACTACTCTCCCAAGAACCTTTACGGCGGAGTCAATAAGGGAAATGGGGCGATAATTTCCCGGGTCACCTCTGTCGCCCTTCTTATAGATCGGCACAATTACTAACTGAGACCATGTCTCCGGAATGCCAAAACTCGAAATTCTGTTAAAAACATTAGTTAAGATCTTGGACCAGAATGCTATATTTGATTTAAAAAGATCGGAAGGAACACCATCCGGTCCAGGGGCCTTGTTACTGGTCATTTTCCCAATTGCATTGGCCACCTCGGATTCCTGAACTATCAGTGTATAGGGGAACCTCCTAAAGGTGGTCGATGCCTCATCCCCGGAATTCTCGCTCTCATAGACTGACTTAAAATGGTGTAGCCACTTGTCCTCCTGAATGCCACAATCCAGTTCGTCATTTTCAGAATCGGCGAAGTAGGATTGATTCACCACTGCCCAAAACTTTGCACTATTTTTTAGAACGTCAATAGATGTTAACTCTGCCCAAGCGTCCTCTCTAATCTCCGCCTCTTGGCCACAGCCTCCTTATACTTTTTTCTGAGTGTGGCAACAAGCTGCTTATCCACTGGGCTGGTTTTAAGGGCCAGTTTCAAGTTTTTATTAGCTGATGAACAATTATTATCAAACCAGCCTACCCTCGCACAGTGTGTGCTTTTGCCAATGCTGGTCAGATTGGTAGCGATCTCATGGCACACTTTTTGGTATGCCTCCAATACTTCCCTGTCTCCGGCATCAGGATTCATGCATAAATCCAGCTCCACCCCACTACTATTGCGAAGGTTAAGCAGAAAGTCATTAGGCACTATCTTACTCCATCTAATTCTGCGTGCTTGATCTGTGGGCCGGATGTTGTTTTTGTCCGCCATGTTTGCCTTAGCCATCGTCATTTTAATGACGTTTTTTACCATTAACAGAACTGGATTGTGGTCACTAAAGTGTGACCTTAGAACCGAATAACTAATAATGTGGCCATGAATACTACTACTAATAAAAATAAAATCAATGATAGACCCGCTACCATGTCCCTCAAAAGTGGGGGTCTCCTCGCCATCCCTACTGGGTGAAGTAATCCCATTTTCTGCCAACAGGGTTTCCAAAAGGGCACCCTGGTCTGAATGCTCAAAGTGGGTTTCTTCCTGATCTGGGGGGCCCAAAAACACATTAGAGGTACATTTATCCGGGCACTCGTGGATGTTAAAATCTCCCAGTAGGAAAATAATGCACTCTGCCTCAGATGACTCTTTAAAGTTTAAAAAAAAGAGGTTAAGCATTTTTAAGTTACTGGTTGGTTCTATTCTATCATAAGAGTTATAAAAGTTTACCACCAGAACATTGTGCTTGCCTTTACATGTAATATGTACTGCCAAGCAATACGGGCTACCCGTAGCTATTTCTTTATAGGTTCCTGGTATTCTGGCAGAGATCAACGTAATCAGTCCACCCCGCGCCCGTCCCCGAGTAGAGGGAACTGCCGGACGATGAAAGGTCGTAAAACCGTCTAATGTCAAAGCATTGCGTGTGTCCCAAGTTTCCTGCATTGCAATGATGTCCATACTACCTACAAGATTCCGCCAAATGGGGTCATCGATTTTATTTTTTAACCCAGCAATGTTCCATGTGGCAAGTAGACACTCCCCTGCCCTTCTTGCGTTAATGTCTACGGATGAAAAAGAAATATTTCCAACATTAATACCAGGGTCTTTCCCTCCAGGCAGTGTGAGAGAATTAATCAAACCTTCTATGTTAGTAATGGTATTAGGCACTGGTTGTATAACCCGGGGTGGGGATACGAGGTCCTTTGCCATGAGTCCCTCACCATGTCAATCTGCCCATCCCAAATTAACTAAGCATGCGTAACGGTTGACCGTAGGGGTATAAAATATTTGATCTTGACAGTTAACCGGCTGCAGATAGTTGTTGCGATGACCGTTAAATTGTGCACCCCCGAAACCCACTTGTGTTGGTCTACCTCCTCTGCCTTGTACCGTGTTCCACCCCCCGTCACCTTCTCCACCCCAACAGTGATTATTCATTTCCCAGGGTGGAGTAAACCTACTCCTTCCTCTGTAATCATTCTGACCTTTCAGCCAGCTCCATCTTTTATCGACCCGCTCATTTGACTGATAAAAATAAGCGAGAGGTCTGGCGATGACTGTGCCGGCTTGATGGGAAGATGGCCTGCTACAAATATAATCCACTACCTGTCGGTTTTCAAAGGTATAAGTTTAAGAAAAGGGGGGTTGACCCGGTGTCCCTCAGAACCTGGGTATTTGATAGTTCAACAAAAATTGGTTCTGTTGGGTAAGGCAGGTTATTTGATCTATGCTCGTAGATGCACATGAAAACAAATCAGCTCTCTGATACAATGTTTAGCGTTAAATGAGAAATCAATGCTCAAAACACAAACAAACAAAGTCATAAGGTCAAGGTATTGTATTGTAACTATTATTACATGGTTGCTTCTTATACAAATCCGAATTACTTCATTCATGGATCAGTTTTGAATACATAGCAAGACCGTCATATAAATTTGTGACTTTTTGTGACAAAAGTGCTCAGTGTAACTGACCTTATGACTTTGTTTGTTTGTGTTTTGAGCATTGATTTCTCATTTAACGCTGAACATTGTATCAGAGAGCTGATTTGTTTTCATGTGCATCTACGAGCATAGATCAAATAACCGGGTTTTCAAAGGTAACCACTATGCAGTCCCCCGGTAATCTCTTGCTATTTCCACCCATCCAGGGGGCTCTTTCCACCATTAAGATATTACTGGGCATATTCATTGGTAATGGAAAGTTATTTGTTAACCAGTGGCACACTTTGTTCTTCAAGGTTTGGAAGGATTCCACATGAGGAGGGTTTAATTCAGTTATCCCAGTAAGGACCACTACATAAGGGGCGGCCTCTAAGGGGAGATTAATGTTTTTGCGAGGTACTGACTTTTCTGGGTTAGAAGAAACCTGTTTGGGGAATGGAATAGTCTGCGGGGTCTGATCCTTAGATGTAACCTGGGGTGGTATCCTGGGTTTTGCAGGGGTGGGAATATTTATAGGGCCAGGTATGATGACAGGTATGTTGGTGTTTGGTCCTGCCAAGGTGGGATCTCTATTTGGTTTTTTTAACGAAGTTTTCTTTTCTGTGTTAGCCTTCGTCCCTGCCACAGAAGAGATGTGATTGCTATTTTTCACAACGGGAGCCATATTGCTAGTTGGACCAGGAATACTTGTGTTGACATGGACATCTTTTAGCACAAGTTCAATGCGCCGCAGCCTTGCCTCCAAGGGTGCCAGTAAGGCCTTAATGGCCTCAATGACATCCACGGATGCCAGGGACGCGGCTGAATTCTCCTGGTTTAACTCCCTCACAATCTCCAGGTTCTCCCCGCTTACTCCCAGAATATCGGCCAGGCTGTCATCCACTAGCGAATCCTCCAACATGCTCAGGGATAAACGCCCTGCCACTGAATGTGTGGCCTCTAGGTCTTTAGCTCTTGTTAATGGTTCCCCACTCACAGCAACTATGTTATTACCAATAATCGGTTGGCTAGGTGCATGTACTAATACTTTAGTGGAATTGACAGAAAGCAACTTAGCATTATTTTTTGGTATTGCCCCCTCTTTCTGACCTTTTGCATTTATATCAATGCATGTGGGGTGCACATCCACGTTTGAAATACAGTTGCTGGGCACAATGGTGTCTAATAGTGAATTAGGTATAGGGAGTCCCCCCTGATTTGAGAGAATACTAAGTCTCTCTAAGGTGTTACCACGTTCTAGGGTATCGGGTGTACGTGCCTGGGCGATATGGCCTAAAGAAGACCTTTTCGCCAAGTCCAGATCCTGCGACACCCGTTTACTCATCAAAACTATCCCCTGATCTATCAAACAGTTTGTACGAATTATGAAGTCATCAAGGGTACCGGTTAATTTCTTAGCCCCAGCAGTCATGCTACGTGTCTCTCGGCATTCCATATCCAGGCAGTGCGTTATAATCAATAGAAAATAGAGTCCTCAAAGCTCTTATTGCAGAGTGATGATATAAGGCTAACTGCAGTTGCTTACAGATTTGTTGATTGATCCCCGTTGTGGCATACAGATGTAACAGAGTTCCTGGCCCAGGCCAGGCTCCTCAGGCCTCTGAGGGCCACAGAGGGCCCGCCCTTTGCCCGGGCTTAGCCCCGGGCATCCCGCTCGCGTCCCGCGGAGCGATCTCCGCTCTACCTTAAATAGCTAATAAGGAAGGCGGTGGGCGGGACTAGCAGGGGGCGCTGGCCGGATGTTGGTAGGCCACGCAGGGACTCCTGGAAGAGCGAGTCCCTGCCGTGCTTCACCCCTGCCGATGTCTCACCGCCTCACAGCCCGCAAGGTCCCCAGGCACGCTCTCCCAAAGATAATGCTACGCAGCGGCACCCGCACAGCGGGTGCGGCAAGAAGTAATGTCCGTGACGGGGAGGAGAGGCTCAGGGCTCCAGCAATGCAGGACAGGAAAAATGATTGTCAGGTAAGGTCTCCTGTGCGAAAGGTAGCGTGTTCCCGCTTATTCCCCGGGATGGAGGCTCTTTAAACGCTCTCACTGCCGGGCGGTGGGCAGGACTAGCACTTGGCATCCTTTAATGCTTTTGTTGTGTTCCAGAAGTCTTGTCCTGAGTCGAAGATGACTTTTGTTAAGTTTCAGGAGTCTATAATAGGCAGCCTTGTACTAGTGGAGCAGGCAAGTGTTCCTAGAATTGGAGTGGTGGAGGATGTGGCTAGATTGAAAGATCGCCACTTTCCTGAATACATTCCTCCCACTTCCGTAAGAGACTTTCCGACTAGAAGTTGCAGAGTCTGTTGGCAAAGAGGCATGCGGAAGGAGTCTCGTATGTACTGCCCTGACTGTCCTTCTAAGCCTGGATTGTGTGTGTCAGCTTGTTTTAAATCGTACTACACGCAAAAGAAGTTTTGGGAGTTTTAATGAGCTGTAAAGTGAATTGCCTGGTCTGTATTCTGTAAATTTTTTTTAGTTTGTTTCAAGCATTGGCATTAGTGCAATGTGTTTAGTTTTAGAATTTGTGTTAGCTGATTTGTAGGTATTTCCATTTGTTAAGTGTTATTTTGAAAAAAAGAATTCTAAATGTGATTGTGGTGTGTGCAGGCTGGTGCTTGGATGGCGGTGTGCGTGGACTGGCGCTTGGCTGGTGGTGTGCGTGGACTGGTGCCTGGCTGGTGAAGTGCAAGGATTGGTGCTTGGCTGGTGCTGTGCGTGCACTGGTGGTTGGCTGGCGGGCTGCGTGGACTGGCGCTTGGCTGGTGGTGTGTGTGGAGTGGTGCTTGGCTGGTGGTGTGTGTGGAGTGGTGCTTGGCTGGCAGTGTGTGTGAAGTGGCGCTTGGCTGGATGGTGTTCGTGGAGTGGTACTTGGCTGTCTGTGCACGGAGTGGTGCTTGGCGGGTGGTGTGTGTGAATTTTTGTTTGGCTGGTGCAGTGCATGGTTAGGTGCTTGGCTGGCGGTGGGAGTGGATGGTGCTTGGCTGGTGAAGTGCAAGGATTGGTGCTTGGCTGGTGGTGTGCGTGCACTGGTGGTTGGCTGGCGGGCTGCGTGGACTGGCGAGTGGTGCTTGGCTGGCAGTGTGTGTGAAGTGGCGCTTGGATGGATGGTGTGCGTGGAGTGCTAATTGGCTGTCTGTGCACGGAGTGGTGCTTGGCTGGCGGTATGTGTGGAGTGGCGCTTGGCTGGATGGTGTGCGTGGAGTGGTACTTGGCTGTCTGTTCACGGAGTGGTGCTTGGCTGGCGGTGTGTGTGGAGTGGCGCTTGGCTGGTGGTGTGCGTGGAGTGGTACTTGGCTGTCTGTGCACGGAGTGGTGCTTGGCTGGCGGTGTGTGTGGAGTGGCGCTATGCTTGCGGTGTGTGTGGAGTGGTGCTTGGCTGGTGGCATGTGTGGAGTGGCGCTTGGCTTGCGGTGTGTGTGGAGTGGTGCTTGGCTGGTGATGTGTGTGGAGTGGTGCTTGGCTTGCGGTGTGCGTGGAGTGGTGCTTGGCTTGTGGTGTGTGTGGAGTGGTGCTTGGCTGGCGGTGTGTGTGGAGTGGCGCTTGGCTGGATGGTGTGTGTGGAGTGGTACTTGGCTGTCTGTGCATGGAGTGGCGCTTGGCTTGCGGTGTGCGTGGAGTGGTGCTTGGCTGGTGGTGTGTGTGGAGTGGTGCTTGACTGGCAGTGTGTGTGGAGTGGCGCTTGGCTGGATGGTGTGCGTGGAGTGGTACTTGGCTGTCTGTGCACGGAGTGGTGCTTGGCTGGCGGTGTGTGTGGAGTGGCGCTTGGCTTGCGGTGTGCGTGGAGGGGTGCTTGGCTGGTGGTGTGTGTGGAGTGGTGCTTGGCTGGCGGTGTGTGTGGAGTGGCGCTTGGCTGGTGGTGTGCGAGGAGTGGCGCTTGGTTGTCTGTGCACGGAGTGGTGCTTAGCTGGCGGTGTGTGTGGAGTGGCGCTAGGCTTGCGGTGTGCGTGGAGTGGTGCTTGGCTGTCGGTGTGCGCTGAGGGGTATTTGGCTGGCGGTGTGCATGGTCTGGTGCTTGGATGGTGGTGTGGGTGGACTGGCGCTCGGCTGGCGGTGTGTGAGTAGTTACTTTCTGTTGGTCACTACACACACTGCTAGTTTAGTGACACTCCACGCAGTCCATCATTTTGTGTAGTTGCAGTGTCAGATATGTGGGCGTGTGAAAGTGATGGGCCCTTGAATGGCGCTGTCTGCTGGTGTGAGTGCTGTAATGTGATGGGTCCCCGGCTTGCGGTGTGAATGTTTTGTATGTGTCACACGTACGAAAGGTGTATGAATGGCCTGTAAAGAGGTTGGTGCCTTGACGTGGCTTTACAGCTCACGAGCTGTGAGTCAGTTGTTCAGTTTATCATAATTTCAATTATACGCAGTGTATTTCATTTTTGTGAAATTACTTGCGAATACAATTGTATGTACTGAGTCATGACTCACCCTCGTGCCAAATCCAACCAGTATGTGTGTGTGCTTGCGGTTTAGATGGCTGTCCAGTAATATTTGTCTTTTTTCTCTTTCTGAAGTAGGGTGTACCTTCTCCCTTTTTGTGAATGTTGTAATGTTTTGCTTTTCCTTCCGGATGGTGTCAATGGTCTGGTGTCTATCAGGTATGAAAGGTGCGTGAATGGCCTGTAAAACTGTTGGTGCCTTGTCGTGGCTTTACAGCTCACGAGTTGCGAGTCACTGGTTCAGTTTTTATGCATTTATTTATTGACAGAGCATTTCATTTTTCTGAAATATCTTGTTAATAAAATATTATGTACTGAACCATCACTCGCCCTCGTGCCAAATCCAACCTGTATGTGTGTGACTTTGAGTTTGAGGAATAGATAGCCGTGCTTGAATGTTTGACTTTTGAGTAACTCTGTTAAGGTGTACATTATTGCTATAAATAACTTACTAAATTTAGATATTATTGTTAAACCATGGGAGTATATGGTCATGTCTTTCTGGTGTAATCTATTGTTTTTTTTATCCACAATCTCCTGCAAACTTGAAAATGTCTGTCACAATTGCCATGCAATATTGTCCCAAGATTCGCACGCTCTCAAATTGAAAACTTAATTCTTTCAAAACAATTTGGTTTTGCAAGGGGGTTCCCATGAGTTTTTGGCCCAGGGCTCGGCGGGAATCTTTGGAAACTACCATACCCAAACTGTTCTGAAAACTAGACACCCGGGGGAGTCCAGGGATGTATGGCATGCGTGGGTCCCCCAATGTTTTTCTATCCAGAAATCCCTGCAAACCTTAAATTTAGGTTAAAATAAACACTTTTCCATACATTTTTGCATGCGATCTCTGTGCCGGCACAAATGTCCTACCACCCTGCGTTTCCCTTGATCTCCCGAGTAAAATGATACCTCACTTGTGTGGGTGGGTCAAAGGCCTGTGACTAAGGTGAGGTGCTTAATTTGTCAATCCCAAATACTACAATTTTTAAAAATTAATTTTTAGCCTGTTCTGCTTTGGGGCATCCACACAAAGTGCGAAAAAACAGATTTCTTCAGCTAAAATTGAGGTTTGCAAGAGATTCTGGGTAAAGGAACGTTGGAGGAACCACGCAAGCCATACCTCCTTGGAAGCCCCTGGGTGTCTACTTTTCAGAAATGTGTGAGTTTGGTAGGTTTCCCTAGATGGCCGTCGAGCACAGGGCCAAAAACCCAGGTAACCCCTCGTGCAAAAGCTGGTGGTTTTGACATTGTCCAGGGCGTTTTTTTTGTCAATTTCTTAGTTTTGCAAGGGATTCTGGGTAGTAAGTAAAATCTTTATTCGGCGTTCATTTTCCATGAATTACCATAAAAACATTTATACATTTTATTTGCATGCATTTTAACAATACTAAAACATATTCATCTCATTTAAAAATTGAAAAGATTTTGCTTAATCAAAACAATGTAATAGGTATTATTCTGAAGATTAAGCCTTAGTTTAAAAATGCATTTTAAGAAAGTACTAACGACTTTGCAAACATATTCTGAGCTTAAAAATTGTAGCCACAACATAGCGGGACGGCATTTTCGAAGGCCTAGAGTTCTCAACAGTGGGGTTAGCCAAAGCCTTCGGTGGGCGGAATAATATTTACAGAACAGTACAGTGTGCATTGTTGACTGTTCAGATAATTCATCACATGGGCAAGGCATTAAACTCTCTTCCCAGCTATTTCTGTTTGGGAATGCTACGACCCTATGGAAAATGTTCAACCTGAATCTCGCTAATAGAAATCGTTCAAACTGCGAGTCTACATAGGTTAAATATGGTTCCATTTCCATGGTCGTCATGACCGCCAGAGAGTGCTGTACAGATGGTTTCTTAATCTCCACAGTGATACGTAATTCTTCAAAGTGACTCAACGCCTTTGCCTTGAGCTCTTTCTTGGGAATTCCAACAATAGATTCTGGGTTATAATAATACTCGGCCATTCCTAGATCAGTGAGAAGATTTTTAACATATGTTAACCAGTCTATTTTATCTGCGCGATCTAGGGTCATACAATCCGCAACGATAGCTTTAGTGAGAGAATTCTTTGTTGAAACCCATATTCTGCGCCAGAGAAGCACGGGTTCAATTTTGGCCAAGTCCTCAATGTGAGGTAGTCCCAGTTCTGCATGTGAGGCAAAAGTGGATACTCTTTTAGGGACTGACAGTAAAAATCTTATGAAGGTATTCTCCGCAACCTGTAGGGCTTTTGAGTGTTTATGGCCCCATAAACCCGCCCCATAAAGTGCGATTGAGTGGCACTTAGCTCTATAGATTTGGAGTAGTTCAACCGGGGTTTTTTTCCCTAATTTCTGGGCAAATTTAATGAGAGCAGCGATGGAGCGCAAAAGTTGGTGCTTGCGCGCTTCCATGGCCGCTCTCCAGTTGAGCTTCTCATCTATCATAATTCCCAAATAGGGGTATTGGGAAGTGGATTCTAATTTTTCGTTATTTAAAAAGATGTTTTTTCCGTTTTTCCTAACCCGTCCAGCTACCATAACAAAAGTTTTCTTTATGTTTATAAGAAGGTCTAGATCGCTCATAAATTTTGCATAACTATTCAAGGATTTTTGTAGCTCACGTGGGGTGCGTGCTATGATCACCGCGTCGTCTGCATACAAGAGCGCAGGCACCAGTCGATCTTTTACACGGGGTAAATCCAGTCCCCCTGTAACATCTCTACCTCGAGGCCATTGGTATAGAGGAAGAAAAGGAAGGGGGCAAGGACGCATCCCTGCCTGACGCCGCGCTCTATAGGAAAGGAGTCTGACAATTCACCCCGTACTCCAAAACTCACCCTCGCGGAAGCGTTGGAGTAAAGTTCTCTGAGGAAGGTCACGAGAACCTCGTCCATTCCCATGTTGGTCAGGACTGACCAGAGTTTTGCATGACTGACGCAGTCAAAAGCGGCAGAGAGGTCGACGTAAACCATGTACAACCTCTCGCGCTTTGCTGAGACATACTTTCCCATCAGTAAGGCCAGGTTGAGGGCTTGTTCAGTTGTTCCGTGGCCCTCTCGGAAACCATACTGAATGTCCGAGAGGGTCCCGGTATCGTCTGCCCACTCCTGTAAACGCTGGAGAACCACTCTGCCCAGTACTTTCCCCAGTGAGTCCAGGAGGGAGATTGGACGATAACAAGTCACCTCCTCTCTATTTCCCTTCTTAAAGATGGGTACCAGAATTAATTGGGTCCAGGATGTGAGTAATCCGGACACCATTGCTGCGTCAAACACCCTTTTTATTATCGGGGCCCAAAGATCTAATCTAAATTTGAAAAAATCAACTGGGGCTTTTCCACTCTTACTGGCATTCAGTGCGTTTATTACCTCGTATAGGTTGACTGCCAGTGGAATTGGGAATGAATTATCTTCATTTATACTGTTATTTTTTCCACTAGCAGCTACTACTGGTGGTTTGCCAAAAATCTTAGCGAAGTGATTTGTCCAGGTATGTCCCTCAATGGCTACATCAAGACTTGGCTGGTCTATTGAATCCGTCAGGAAAGGTGCTTTAACCACTTTCCAAAATAGTTCGCTGTTTTTGTTTAATGAGCTTTCATGCAGCTGGTTCCATAATGCCTTTTTTAGCTCTTCTTTTCTCGCTTTACAGGCCAACTTATACGCTATTCTCAGATTCCTGACCTCCTCTTTATCTCTTGTTGTTTGTATTAATGCTCTTTTTAGCTTTTTATGGGCTACTGAGCAATCATGGTTGAACCATCCTTTTCTTTTTTCCAAGGCCCCTTTCTGCTTCACGGTAAGGTGTTTATTTACTTTACCTAAGATCATCTTAAAATGGGATAGGACTTCCTCATCAGATACCTCCATATCTAAGCACTTCAGAATTTCTGTTTGTGCTGCAATTACGACCTTATTTGTCAGTTCGTTTGGATCAATCTGCCCCCACCCAAGGGTATAGCCATTTATTTTTGTGAGCTGGATATTGTTCTGGGAGAGGGCGGAGATTAAGGTTTGGGCTGATAGCTGAGATTGGTCCAGGATTAAATCAAAGGTTAAAGCTGAGTGATCACTTAATGTATTAATTTTCACTCTGAAATTCAGGGTCTTATTTACAAGGGTCGCTGTAGTGAGGATGTAGTCAATTGTAGTTTCACTTCCCCTTCCGAGATAGGTGGGGTCCAGCTTCCCAAGTAAAGGGTTTATTTGGTTTAATATTATTAGATCCAGACTGGACATGGTTTCGTTTAGGAAGTCGCCCACCACTGAATGACTAAAGTGGGTTATGTGCTCCTCGGTTCCATGCCCCATCCCACAGATATTACTATTTTGATTTTCGCAGGGGTGGAGATTAAAATCGCCTCCCCAAACGATACTCGGTGGTTCTGCCCCTGGTTTTAATTTCGTGTCACTACTTAGTTTCTTGCATAAAACCCCCAATATTTTTATTCTCTCGTTTTCCATTAGATTGTCATAGAGGTTGACGAAGAGAATAGTCCTCTTTGTCTTGAATACCAGTCTCAGGATCTGATAATGGGTTTCTAGACTAATTGGAGTAACTACCAGGCCAGGTATAGTGTTCGATATGTAAGTTATCAGCCCGCCTTTAGCTCTCCCGTGGGTTCCTGCAATTCCTGCTGAGAAATAAGTTTTGTACCCTATCAAGTGCATTTCTTTTGTAAGCCAAGTTTCCTGTAAAGCTAAGACTTGAGGTTCATTGGCAAACTCTAAGAGACTTCCGTCCAGGATTTTTTCTCGGAGACCTGCACAATTCCAGAACATAATTTGGATTTTTTCTCCTCTCGTAACGGAGACCTGGCTTCCATTTATCCTATTTAACGTGTTTGGCACAGGTTGCTCAACCTCCCTATTACGGTCCTCATGAACTAGAGTAGATGTAATGGTAATATTGTTCCCCCTATTTAGATTATCCCGCTCCCTCTCAGATGGTTGATTAGATTGAGTCACCTGACTGTATTCTTCAGTGGTACGATTTTCGACCGTAGTGTCTGGGGTGATATCACCAGCTAGAATGCCTTCTTTTATCATAGAACAGTCTTGAATCAAGGGAAGATTGCTATTGAGTCAATCCAATCCATCTAAACCAGACAGTGTTGAGAAGTAATTAAATGTTGGAATGTTAAACTCGGGGAATGGTGTTTGGTAGTTGTTATTCAAATTACCCCAGTATGTCTGAGAGTGGAGTTGTTGCAGAGGTTGATTCGAGAAATGGTTCTGAATAGGCTGGTAGCCTACTTCTCTCCACTCCGGACGATATCTTCTTGTTTGGAAGTGACTAGAATTATTTATCAATTCTCGTGGATAGAAGTAGCTAACGTAGTGTGTGGAGATAGTATCTCCGCCTATGGCCTCATACCAATCTCCCAGGGTTCTTACCACCCTATGGTCCTTAAAGTTAATGATTATGACGTCTCCCCTTTTGTCTTTTGGCCTTGAGCCCACACACACCGCTCGCCTTACTGACAGGATTTCACCATTTACATGTGCAGGAAGGGGTCTGTTCTGCTTCAACCAATAAATGGTTTTATTTTTCAGAGCATGATAGTTTTCTCTGGCCCCTTCTGCTAGTTCCGGAACTCCTGTCAGGACAATTGTATATGGAGCTGTATCCGGAGGTAAATCAACTGTCCTGTGTCTTGGTCTTTTTGAATATTGTGTTGAGTGGTCGCCCAAATCTCTGCTTGATATTTTATTCGTGGGCGGATTGGATTTTATTGTTGGTAAGGGAGGATTTGATTGTATAGAATTATTTGTCACAGGGAGGGCTGGACCTGAGGACTGTGATGATGAGTCAATAATGTTACTATGTGGCACCAGGAGTGAATTAGCCATGGGAGGATGTAAGGGGGTGGTATCGATAGTCGCCAAATGAGTCCCCAAATTACATTGGGGGATTGGTAGGGTAAGATGTGAGGTGGGAAAGGGTTTAGGCTCAAGAGGTCTATCTCGAGTAGTGACCGATGGTTTCATACTACTCAATGTGGCTTCTAAAATGGTGAGCCTGGTCTCCACTTTCATTATGCTCTCGCTGATAGGCAAGAGCAAAGATCTGAGCAGAAATTCCAGAGTGCCCAAAGGAGCGGCAGGGGGTACTACATTAGATGGATTAATCATGGGGGCTTCCTCGAGGTTGGTAGTGTGGACACCTCTATTGAGGGGAGAACTGCAGACATCCACCATCGATTTGTCATGATTTGGGGCTGGTTTAAGGCCTTTCCCAAAATCACAATGTGAAATTTTCGTTTTAGCATGCCCTCCCCTCATTTTCCTTCTTCGCTTATTGGGGGGGGGGGGCGTGGACCTTCGCATCAGCAGCTGTTTTTGGCTTGCCCTTCCCAACTTTAGGTGCTTTAACCGATAGAATAGGTTGGGAGGTTAAGTCGATGGGCACTCTACTAGGGCTAGTTGGATCAATAACCCTGGGGGCTTGCTCAATGGGCGGACAAGGGGGAGTAGTACAATTCCTCAGCAGAAGCGGGACGCCCTCCTCAGATAGTGGCCCCTCGCTAATGCTGATAGACTCACCCTCTTGGGAGATAGAAATTTCAGTCAAGGGCCTGTTTTTCAAGGTTTCAATAGAGCGGCGTCGCTCGGCCCTACGCTCAGCCAGAGAGCAATCTTTATCCCCATCCCCGCCACCCGGTGTTCGTGAGAAATAGATGTCCAATGTCCTGTTTTTGGCTCCCCCCACCTTAGCGGTGAGCCCATCCAACGCTGGTGAAGGCATGTCAGATATATGCTATCCTAAACAGGGACGAAGACGGGGTCAAGATATTACGCCAACAGCAAACACAAGAGGGTGGGCCCAGCCCAGGCTCCTCCGGCCTCTGAGGGCCACAGAGGGCCCGCCCTTTGCCCGGGCTTCGCCCCGGGCGCTCCCGCGCAGCGGTGCTGAAACAATGATATGGGCGAGGTAAGGCGAGGGGCGGGGCAGGCAGAGAGAGCGACCCAGGTGTTGCGGGTCTCGACCTCACGCAGGGACTCCTGGTAGATCGAGTCCCTGCGGGTCAGCTCGCAGCCCTGCAGCTCCCACACAGAAGCAGACAACGCAGCGGGACCCGCGCAGCGGGTCCGGCAAGGAGCTGTTGGTAGTCCGGCGTTTTCTTCGCACGAAAACAAAGGCAGGCTCTATCTGTGACTCCCACGACGGCAAAACAGCTTACAGGAGATCCCAGCGAGGGGCGGTGCAGCAGGTCCTTATCTGCTGAGGCGAGGGCGGGGCAGGCAGGGAGAGCGACCCAGGTGTTGCGGGTCTCGACCTCACGCAGGGACTCCTGGTAGATCGAGTCCCTGCGGGTCAGCTCGCAGCCCTGCAGCTCCCACACAGAAGCAGACAACGCAGCAGGACCCGCGCAGCGGGTCCGGCAAGGAGCTGTTGGTAGTCCGGCGTTTTCTTCGCACGAAAACAAAGGCAGGCTCTATCTGTGACTCCCACGACGGCAAAACAGCTTACAGGAGATCCCAGCGAGGGGCGGTGCAGCAGGTCCTTATCTGCTGAGGCGAGGGCGGGGCAGGCAGGGAGAGCGACCCAGGTGATGCGGGTCTCGACCTCACGCCGGGACTCCTGGTAGATCGAGTCCCTGCGGGTCAGCTCGCAGCCCTGCAGCTCCCACACAGAAGCAGACAACGCAGCGGGACCCGCGCAGCGGGTCCGGCAAGGAGCTGTTGGTAGTCCGGCGTTTTCTCCGCACGAAAACAAAGGCAGGCTCTATCTGTGACTCCGACGATGGCAAAACAGCTTACAGAAGATCCCAACGAGGGGCGGTGCAGCAGGTCCTTATCTGCTGAGGCGAGGGCGGGGCAGGCAGGGAGAGCGACCCAGGTGTTGCGGGTCTCGACCTCACGCAGGGACTCCTGGTAGATCGAGTCCCTGCGGGTCAGCTCGCAGCCCTGCAGCTCCCACACAGAAGCAGACAACGCAGCGGGACCCGCGCAGCGGGACCCGCGCAGCGGGTCCGGCAAGGAGCTGTTGGTAGTCCGGCGTTTTCTCCACACGAAAACAAAGGCAGGCTCTATCTGTGACTCCCACGACGGCAAAACAGCTTACAGGAGATCCCAGCGAGGGGCGGTGCAGCAGGTCCTTATCTGCTGAGGCGAGGGCGGGGCAGGCAGGGAGAGCGACCCAGGTGTTGCGGGTCTCGACCTCACGCAGGGACTCCTGGTAGATCGAGTCCCTGCGGGTCAGCTCGCAGCCCTGCAGCTCCCACACAGAAGCAGACATCGCAGCGGGACCCGCGCAGCGGGTCCGGCAAGGAGCTGTTGGTAGTCCGGCGTTTTCTCCGCACGAAAACAAAGGCAGGCTCTATCTGTGACTCCCACGACGGCAAAACAGCTTACCGGAGATCCCAGCGAGGGGCGGTGCAGCAGGTCCTTATCTGCTGAGGCGAGGGCGGGGCAGGCAGGGAGAGCGACCCAGGTGTTGCGGGTCTCGACCTCACGCAGGGACTCCTGGTAGATCGAGTCCCTGCGGGTCAGCTCGCAGCCCTGCAGCTCCCACACAGAAGCAGACAACGCAGCGGGACCCGCGCAGCGGGTCCGGCAAGGAGCTGTTGGTAGTCCGGCGTTTTCTCCGCACGAAAACAAAGGCAGGCTCTATCTGTGACTCCCACGACGGCAAAACAGCTTACAGGGATTCTGGGTAACAGAACCTGGTGGTAGGCAGTCTAGTCACCCCATCCTGAATTTCCTTGGGTGTCTAGTTTTCAAAAATGTATCGGTTTGCTAGGTTTCCCTAGGTGCCGGCAGAGCTAGGGTTCAAAAACAAAAGGTAGTCTCTTTGCCACACCATCAAGCAAGGTTTTGCAGAGAAGCCTGCGTTATCCTAACAGATTCCTTAGAAATTGTACTCCAAGAGAAAATTCCGATGCACCAACCAGTCATTGATTTCCCCAGCCATGACTTGCAGCTTCATCTTCATCGTTGTGAACTTTCTTCAGACACAGTCAGTTCCATAGTCTCTTCCAAACTGAGCACCAATCTGAAATGCTGATAGCACATGCAGCATCTTTGGTGCAGCGTGGTATGATCAATGTACCAGAACTGGCTTCTTGATGATATTGTCATTATCGTGCATTCTTGTGTAAAGGAGGACCAGACAGGAAAGTATGCCGAGGTTTCACCTAAACTAATCACAACTAAATAGATTGGTACCTCCATATGGACACTGCTAACAATTCAGGGGCCCAGAAATTGGGTCAACCTTGAGAAGTGAAGCTGGATGTGGTAGGCGTTGTTTAAAAGTGAGGGTCAATGTGTGTAGGTATGTAAAGACTGAAAGTAAAGTGCCAAACCCAGTTGTGTATTGATTTTTCTGGTCTTTCTTAGTGCTTGATGTGAGTGTGCAACTTCTGGAAGCACGGTGTCAGGCCAAGATATGTTTGTATTCTTGAGATCTTTCGTTGTGTTTGATGTGACTTGTATACAGAGACTGGAAAGCACAGTGCCAGGCGCGGATGCGCATGTATGCTTGTGATCTTTCATTGTGTTTGATTTGACTAGTGCACAAAGGCTGCAAGCACAGTGCTAGGCGCACATGTGCATTTATTCTTGTGATCTTTCATTCTGTTTGATTTGACTTGTGTACAAAGGCTGGAAGCACAGTGCCAGGCGCAGATGTGCATTTATTCTTGTGATCTTTCATTGTGTTTGATTTGACTAGTGTACAAAGGCTGGAAGCACAGTGCCAGGCGCAGATGTGCATTTATTTTGTGATCTTTGTGTTTGATTTGACTAGTGTACAAAGGTTGGAAGCACAGTGCAGGCGCAGATGTGCATGTATTCTTGTGATCTTTCGTTGTGTTTGATTTGACTAGTGTACAAAGGCTGGAAGCACAGTGCAGGCGCAGATGTGCATTTATTCTTGTGATCTTTCGTTGTGTTTGATTTGACTAGTGTACAAAGGCTGGAAGCACAGTGCCAGGCGCAGATGTGCACTTATTTTGTGATCTTTGTGTTTGATTTGACTAGTGTACAAAGGCTGGAAGCACAGTGCAGGCGCAGATGTGCATTTATTTTGTGATCTTTGTGTTTGATTTGACCAGTGTACAAAGGCTGGAAGCACAGTGCAGGTGCAGATGTGCATTTATTCTTGTGATCTTTCGTTGTGTTTGATTTGACTAGTGTACAAAGGCTGGAATCACAGTGCAGGCACAGATGTGCATTTATTATTGTGATCTTTCGTTGTGTTTGATTTGACTAGTGTACAAAGGCTGGAAGCACAGTGCCAGGCGCAGATGTGCATTTATTCTTGTGATCTTTCGTTGTGTTTGATTTGACTAGTGTACAAAGGCTGGAAGCACAGTGCCAGGCGCAAATGTGCATTTATTCTTGTGATCTTTCATTGTGTTTGATTTGACTTGTGTACAAAGGCTGGAAGCACAGTGCAGGCGCAGATGTGCATTTATTTTGTGATCTTTGTGTTTGATTTTACTTGTGTACAAAGACTGGAAGCACAGTGCCAGGCGCAGATGTGCATTTATTTTGTGATCTTTGTGTTTTATTTTACTTGTGTACAAAGACTGGAAGCACAGTGCCAGGCGCAGATGTGCATTTATTTTGTGATCTTTGTGTTTGATTTTACTTGTGTACAAAGACTGGAAGCACAGTGCAGGCGCAGATATGTAGTTATGCTTGCTGTCCGCTCTGGTGCTTGATGTTGGTATGTACCAGGCCAAGATGTGTAGTTATTACTGCTCTGTGTCCAGGTGCCCGATGTTAGTATGTAAGTGTTGGATCACAGTGCCAGTCCCAGATGTATAGTTTCCTTGCGGTCTCTCGTGGTGCTTTGTGCTGTTATATAAATAGAAGTGGTTTCAGGTCCAAATGTGTTGTGGTGTTTATAGTGAAAAGCCATATGAATAGAAACATTTCTTCTCTCTGTCTAAGCGGGTCCACGTTTCTGTCTCACAGGGCGGTGACCCCAGAGGTAACTTGAATGGAAACATATGACACCTGAAACAGGGAGTAGAAGATACGTCAACCCGTGAGAACCACGAAAGGGCTCTCAGTAAAGAGGGGTGTGTGGATAATATAGCTCCCCGTCTATTCACCGCCTGACAGAATGGTAAATAGATACCACAGGAAACGTGTGCATTACTACATTACTGAAAAGGCTTTCATTCCCAGGTGCTAAACTGGTGAAGGGTTTACTCAATTACCTTATACCACAAAAGAAGACATTGAAAGGTTCATGGCCTGTGATTCAGACTAAAAATAGAATTGATTCTCTCCCCCCCCCGCCCCCACTCGCCTCCAAATGGGCATATAAAGTACGCTATTGCTCTTTCGCCTCAGATTGCACTTTGACTTGAGGTGAAAATGGAGCGAGCCTGTGTCCTTCTGTGTGTGCTTTTGTGTGCGGACCTCCTACACGGGGCAGGTACGTCTGGGCAGCCGATAGTATTTTTGTGTCTGTTCAATGAGGTCGATCTACAAAGCATGATTTTCGCATTAAAATGCACTGAGTAATGTACTACAGGCAAATTAATGAGGGGAGCGTTCAATATTATATCGATTTATGTTACTGAATATGCGCGATACCAAATCGCGATAACAAATCGCGTTACTGATATGCGCGATTTGTTTTACCCGTGATTGGCACCGCCCGATGCTTTATCTCTTGGGCTCACTGTCCATGTCTGCAGGATGCCTTTGTTGAATCAGCCCCAGCTCCAGGATTTGGGATCTGGGAGGGGCAGGAAGAAGCATGGGTGGACCAGAGTCTCCCAGGTGACTGAGAGCTGGTTCTTGGCATGCCGGATGGTCTTGTAAGGAATGAATGAGAGCTGCACATCATACCTACAGCTAGGTTCTGTCTGCTAGTTTTAAATGTGTACTTCTAAAGGTTTAAACCTATGGGCTTCAACTCTTCTGCTATCTGCACCTCACGATCCTTTCTCGCTGTGTCTCCCTCCGGACTTCACTCTGCTGTCCCACTCACCACACCCTCTACATCCTCCAATCTCACTCTCGTCTTTCCTCACCTCACACTTATCCACCTGTTTCTCTGCTGTGCCTTACCCTTACTCATTTTTACCTCATATTTCTCCTCCCACCTCAGCACCTCAACTCTTCTCACCCTCCTCTATTTCTGCTTTATCCTAGTTTCACTCTCTCTTGGCCTCACTATCCTCTCACTGTGAGTCAACCTACTCTCACTCCACTTCACCCTTCTTTGCATCTCACCCTTTTCCCTCTATGTCATTCTTCTCTCTCCATCTCACCCTTTTCCTTGCCCTTTTCTATCTTCGTTGTCCTCCTCTTCCTCTTGCTCACCCTCCTGTGTCTTACCGACTTGTCTTCTTCTCTCCCTATTACCATTCTTAATTTTCTCACCACCCATCCACCTGCCACAGACTCCTCCCTATCTCTCTGTTTCACATTCTACTCTCTTCACCTTACCATTCTATTCCACTTCACCCACTATTTTCCAACCCACCCTCTTCTGTCAGCTTCATCTTTATTGCTGCTGCCTATGGGGTAATGCTTTTGTGTATATAAAGGAATAAGGTGTGTGCATGTGCTTCTGTGGGTGCATGAGTGTGTGCAATTAGGCATGGCAGCTCTCTGTCACCGGATCTGTTCTTCACTGGTAGCTCTCCAAATTCTAAACTTTGGCAGCACTAAGGACTGGATAATGTAGTGCATACACATGAGCACACATGAGATGTGCAAAGGATTGGGGTTATGCATATTTTAACTAAATAATCGAGGTAACAATTGGCGAAGAGCATTATAAACTTGAGCAACAAAACCATACCAGGCATGAATTGAGGGCCTATTTCTACCACTATTACCACTATTTTCTACCACTATCTTACCACTGTGTCAAGAGTATATCTTCCAAGGTTGACTACTGGACTTGTAATTTGATGACTACTTTCTCAACCACATTTTGTAGTCAGCTTTTTGAGCGGAATGTATCTTAAGGGGAACAAAGTGGAAAGGGAAAGCTCATTTGAGTGCCTCAAAATTGAACTTTCTCCCATAAATAATGACTGCCATGTTTTCTCTTCATTCCCATTCCCCTGTCTCTCACTAGTCTCTCCCATTCCCACCACCCTCTCGTAAGCCATTATCCTCCCTGTCCATCAATCTCCCCTCTTTCTTCTTCTTCCACTTTGATCAAGTCTTTTCACAATTTTCTCTGACCCCTCCTCCACCACTTATCAATTGCTCATGACCTTCCTATGTGACCACCATCTTTTCTCACTACCCCCATCAGTGGCAGCTGGTGACATTTGAAAGTGGTGAGGCATAAATGTTTGCTATGACTTTTATGTAGTGAGCAACACAAGCAAGCTTAATGGAGAAACATGGGGTTCAGGCTGGGTTCTCCTCCAAAGAAAAAAATTGAAAAAGAGATTGGCAAATAGTGCATTTTAAAGCAAAATATTTTTTTGATAAAGCAAGGCTTCTTAAGTGGTGGGAACATATAGTCTTTAAATATTAAACATATTAAAAACGGCCCTATGTCTTACTGCATCAATATGATCATTAGTTACTGTAATATCCACAATATACAAAACAACAACTTCAGCCTTTTAAAGTATTTTCTTGTCCAGTGTCTTGCACTGCATGCAGCATCAACTTTGAAAGAAAATGCTCTACCTAGGATTTGCAAAGGACCCACAGCGGAGGATTTCAATAAGTCATATAGCAATATGTAAAGACAGGTCTTTAAGTGGGATGAGAAATGTGGGGGCTCTCCAACAGGGAACATGTAAAATAAATTTCTGTGATTCTCATAGTGTGCTAAACGACCAGTATTTTGATTTCCTCTGAGATGTAATTGCATCCAGATGTATAGCACAGCAACTGACCTACATCTATTACCTGTAAGGACGATTTGCTTTGTGAATGGTTGTTAGCTGTCTAAGATAAATGGGTAAACGAAACAATTGATGGACGGTATGTTGGACAATGCAAACATTCACCCCCAGTCACAAGGATCTGGGTTAAATCCATCATTCTTTTGCTCACCACACAACCCCACTTTAGACCCAGTCACATTCAAATCAGTCTTGACCCTGTTCCTTGTGGGAACAGTCCAGCTTGAACTGCCAAGTCATCTCCTCCCTGGACTGGAAAGAAGCATCCTGGGACCGGTTTCAGGGTATCACACTTCATCAGCCAGGCTAGCTGCAATCCAGTGGTGTAGTGAGCTTGGGACCCACTTCTGAGCATAACCTTACCACTTAGGGCGACATATGCAAAGAAACAATTGATGGACAGAATGTTGTACAATGAAAACATTCACCCTCAGTCACAGGGATCTGGGTTAAATCAATCATTCTTTTGCTCACCACCCCACCTCAGTTTAGACCCAGCCATCTGCAAATCAGTCTTGACCCTGTTCCTTGTGGGAACAGTCCAGCCCAAACTGCCAAGCCAGGTCCTCCCTGGACTGGAAACAAGCATCCTGGGATCAGTTTCAGGGCGTCACTCTTCATCATCCAGGCTAGCTTGAATCCAGTGGTGTAGTGAGCATGCAGCCCACGTCTGGGTATACCCGTCCCACTTAGGGTGACATATGCAAAAGAAACAATTGATGGACGGAATGTTAGGCAATGCAAACATTCACCCCCAATCACAAGGATCTTGGTTAAATCCATCATTCTTTTGCTCACCACACCACTCCAGTTTAGACCCAGCCATATACAAATCAGTCTTCACCCTGTTCCTTGTGGGAACAATCCAGCACGAACAGCCAAGCCAGGTCCACCCTGGACTGGAAACAAACATTTTAATATAAATGAGTAACAAGGATTTCTTATAAATAATTAACCTTAAAAATGTTTCAATTCTGAAATTTCTATTGTTGAGGCCCGTGGAAGAGGTTTTGGCCTATGGTTGTGTGCTCTTTATGTTAGATATATATGTCCTTGTTCTCTGCTCATCTTGTCCATCTGTACATCTTCAACCGCCTCTCTTTCCTATTCAGCACCCTCTTTTCACTCTACCCCGAATGCACTTCCTCGCATCTCATTCACTTCAACCCTTCCAAACATACACTGCACTCACTAAATTTAAGCAATATATTTTCTTTTGCTTTTGCCCTGTAAATATTTTTTCATCTGTGCATCTCCTTCACACACATTTTAACAGAATTGCAATTGCAACAGGAATACATGACCATTGTTCTGTGTACTCTGCAACAAGACCAACCTACTGACAGTCACTTGCTTTGGCTTCAGAATCAGCGTCAGAGCGTCTTAATCAAAGCCACTCATAAACACCTGACATGACTCAAAGTATGCACGGAAAACAAATACCCAAACACAGCATGATTAAATAGCTCTTGAGGAAGGCAAGATTAAATAAAACTTGAAAAAGAGAAGAAATAAATCACTGATATGCATTGGCTAAATGTTTTTTAACACTCATTGTTCATAAATCAATCCATGTTTTCGGCATTGATACTATTAAGGGAATCAAGATAGGGCTAGTTTTAATGTCATATAGCAAAGAGCCATCTACTGTAAGCATATATATCTCGCTTTGCTCTTGACTCAGATATTTGGATCAACTGCACAAGTAAACAAGAACCCCGGCCTGTTCGTCTTTTGGATCAATTTTGTGGGGGAACAAATGCAGCAGATCCACTTCTAACCAGGGCAGTGACTCGCAACCAGCGCCTGGGGTGTCACAGTAGGGGAGGTTTGCGTGGTGAGGGTCTCAGCACAATATACATAACAGAAAATTAGCATTCTAACACTTACCATTACAGAGAACAAGGCACCAAAAACACTTGCTTGCATACACTCCTACATGTGATCAATGTGAATTTAGTGAGTAATACCTGTGCTTAAACCAAAAGCTTAATGCATATTAAGAGATCAAAAAACGAAAATCAAACGGTGCATTAGTGAACAGGTGAGATGTCGAGTATTATCTGCGCAACCGGTCCGTGAACAAAGGTGAATACTAAATAGATGACGACGTGCGTTTGAATCTCGTGCTGTTAGAAAGGTTTTTAAAAAAAGTGTGCTAACATGCATAAACGTACAAGAAAATATTCACAATTAACAAGCGGGGCTTACCGCAATTCTCGGCTTTCGCCTAACCATAAATGAACCGGAAGTTAAGCTGATTTAACCCGGATGTACTAGGCGGCCATATATGCAGTCGCTAAGACACCTAACTGTGCGTGAGGCATAAAAATAAACAATGGTGTGTAATGAACGGGTACATGCAGTGTTCTTGAGTTAATGGTGTGAAAGACTGTATCCAAAATAACGACCTGCAAGTCAAAATATTAAATTAGATCAATAAAGTTATACGAACGAACATAATACATGTAGCTTTCAAAGTATACAATAGCAATTTCAAACATCGTGAATTTAATTTCAAAGATGCAAAGAATGGTGCTACAAGTCAAAAAGGGAGAAGAGAAATCAAAACATGTTGGATGACATGAAATTAAATAACATAACATTTTATCAAAACGGCGCCACAGTACGGACAAAGGAAAGGAATTCTTATAGATAACAGTTGTATTCCATACGGTCATTAAGACAATGTTCAAGTTCAAGTTCAAGTTCGGAAATTGTATAGCGCGCTACTCACCCAGAGGGTCTCAAGGCGCTTGAGGGAGGGGGGGTGCTTTACTTATCGAATATCCAAGTTTTAAGTTGCTTTCTGAAGGAGAGGTGATTCTCTGTAAGGCGGAGGTGGGTGGGGAGAGAGTTCCAAGTTTTGGCCGCTAACTAGGAGAAGGATCTTCCCCCCATGGTGGATCTATGGATGCGCGGGATTGCGGCGAGGGCTTGATTGGATGATCGTAATTGGCGGGTGGGGGTGTAAAAGGACAGGCGCGTGTTGAGGCATTCGGGTCCTAGGTCGTAGAGGGCTTTGTGTGCGTGGGTGAGGAGACGGAACGTTATTCTCTTGTTGACGGGGAGCCAGTGGAGGTCTTTCAGGTGGCCGGAAATGTGAGCTTGGCGGGGGATGTCCAGTATGAGTCTGGCTGAAGCGTTTTGGATGCGTTGGAGTTTTTTCTGTAGTTTGGCTGTGGTTCCGGCGTAAAGGGTGTTTCCGTAATCCAGTCTGCTTGTGACCAGTGCGTGGGTGACAGTTTTTCTTGTTTCGATGGGGATCCAACGGAAGATTTTTTTGAGCATGCGTAGGATGTTGAAGCATGATGACGAGACGGCGTTGACCTGTCTGGTCATCGAGAGGGAGGAGTCCAGGATGAAGCCTAGGTTATGTGCGTGGTCCGTTGGTTTGGGTGCGATGCCCAGGGCTGGGGGCCACCAGGAGTCGTCCCAGGCGGAGGGGGAACAGCCTAAGATGAGGACTTCCGTTTTGTCCGAGTTCAGTTTTAAACAGCTGTTTTTCATCCGCTCGGCTACATCTTTCATTCCTTCGTGTAAGTTGCTTTTGGCGGTGTTTGTGTCTTTGGTGAGGGAGAGGACCAGCTGGGTATCGTCTGCGTAGGAGATGATGTTGAGGTGGTTGTGTTGGCGCGCGATGGATGCGAGGGGACTCATGTATACGTTGAAGAGGGTGGGACTGAGTGATGATCCTTGCGGGACGCCGCAGATGACTTTGGTGGCCTCTGATCTAAAAGGGGGGAGTCGGACTCTCTGGGTTCTAATGTGGTTTCATACTTGACAGTAATGAAATCCAATAGTTCTCTCTTTGTAATAGAGAATTGTGATTATCCTTTCCTTCCATTTTCGCAACATTTTCAAGAACACAAAATCTTATTTGGCTAACGTTGTGGCCGGCTTCAATGAAATGTTGAGCCACTGCTGATTTGATTTGTTTAGTTCGAATATTGGATTTGTGCTCATTGAGTCTAATTTTGATTTTTCTTTCAGTCTGCCCTACGTATATTTTGCCACAAGGGCATTTCAACATATACACTAAATTGGATATATCACAGGTTGCTGTTGCTCTGATTTTAATTTTGTGACCCTTGATAGGGTGGTCGATGGTTGTTCCTTTTATCTCGCTGTTGCAATGGTTGCAATTCCAGCAAGGTGAGGTTCCTTTGAATTGTATGGTAGCTTGGTCATGTTCCGAATGTTTTATTAGTTCTCCAATGTTTTTTGCTCTTGTGTATGCAAAGATGGGTTCTGTATCAAAGATATGGTTGAAATCCTGCTCTGCGGATTTGCCAATGCTTTTTGATGATGCTCCTGAAAGCTTTACTCATGGTAGAATACTTCGATACAATGGTTGTGGCATCCTTAGTTCTTTTCTGGCAGGTAGATAACAGTTCAGTTTGTGTCTTGTTTGCACAACGTTGCTGTGCTTGCTCGAGAATATGATTGGGGTAACCACGTTTCTGAAATCTTGTTATCATATCACTTTGTTGTGAATCCGATGTTTTAGGATCAGAGACTATGCGCTTCTCTCTTATCAATTGACTGTATGGCAAATGTTGTTTGAGTGGTTGTGGATGGAAACTGGAGTAATGTAATGTGTTGTTTCTGTCGGTTGCTTTCCTATGTAAATCAGTTTGGAATCCTGTGGAAGTTTAGACGATTTTTACGTCCAGAAAAAAGTTACTGATTCAGTTTGAATTTCATAGGTGAATTGAATACGTGAATCTATGTTGTTCAATTTGCTTAGTTCCTGATCAAGTCTCTGCTTTGGTCCTTGCCATAATAAAAAAATATCATCAATAAATCTCACAAAGATTTTGAGATGATTGATCCATGGGTGTACTGTCAGTACATGATCCTCTTCAAATCTACTCATGAAAATGTTTGCATAAGCTGGAGCTGCGCAGTTTCCCATGGATGTTCCGTTTTTTTGTTGGTACCATTCATCATTCCTTTTAAAGTAGCTGTGCAACAAAGTGAATTGCATGAGCTCCATTATAAATATTTTAAACTCTTCCTGGAGTTCAGTCCTGATCAAATTGTACTCAATGGCTTCAATCCCCATTCGGTGTGGGATAGAGGTATACAATGAATTGACATCCACTGTGCATAGAGGTGTACTGTCATAGTCATCCAGAGAAATGTTGTTGAGTTTTTGAAGAAAATCTGTTGTGTCCTTAATATAGGTTTTCGTGGACATGACTGTTGGCTGCAGATATTTATCTAAGAACTTTCCCACAGGTTCATGTATATTACCACGTGTTGAGACGATCGGTCTGCAAGGTCGTTATTTTGAATACACTCTTTCACACCATTAACTCAAGAACACTGCATGTACCCGTTCATTACACACCATTGTTAATTTTTATGCCTCACGCACAGTTAGGCGTCTTAGCGACCGCATATATGTCCGTCTAGTACATCCGGGTTAAATCAGCTTAACTTCCGGTTCATTTATGGTTAGGCGAAACGCCGAGAATTGCGGTCAGCCCCGCTTGTTAATTGTGAATCTTTTCTTGTACGTTTATGCATGTTAGCACACTTTTTTTAAAAACCTTTTTAACAGCACGAGATTCAAACGCACATCGTCATCTATTTAGTATTCACCTTTGTTCACGGACCGGTCGCGCAGATAATACTCGACATCTTACCTGCTCAAAAATGCACCGTTTGATTTTCGTTTTTTGATCTCTTAATATGCGTTAAGCTTTCGGTTTAAGCACAGGTATTACTCACTAAATTCACATTGTTTGGGACCATGGTTCATAGCCGGTGTTTTAACTTCACGCACTTTTAAGTTCTTATTGCTGTTTCCTCAATTTTTGAGCGCGAAAACAGACACTTCGTTTTCCTTTAGAAATATCCCCGGATGAAGGCATACTTTATGCCGAAATGCATTGGGAATTGCAAAGTGGATATTGAAACATGAATGAACTATCCTATGTACTTAAAGAAGTCTTGTGAAAAAATAACGAGATTCTGAATTAAAACAAAAGACTATCAATTCACACAAGTGTTTCCATCCTTCATTTTAAACGGATAAACCTTCCATTCGAAGGTAGCCAACAGAGCCTGGGGGACATATCCCACGCGGATGGGAATGCAACCTATTTTGATTTACTACATTACACTCCCAGTCAGAGAGTGATACCCCGGAGCACCGAACAACATATTAAGTATTGATTAACACGTGTAGTGCGCCCAACCAACACCTTTTTGCACGTCTAGTTCTCCTGACACGGATCGGGCAGCATACCCAGCGTACTTTCATCATGCAATAAGAAGAAATATTTGACATGACAGATATTAGAGCAGAAACTTTTGCTTATGGAAACGATGAAGCATCGAGAATATATGCACTCATTAATGAGGATGTTACTGAAGTCGCCACAAATCGAACAAAGGAACAAAATATTAGACAATTGATCTACCTTTCAAAAAAAGAAATTAATCAACGCTTGCATGCGAGTACTATGGTTAAATACCACAAGGCACAAAGAATCCCGAGAGGTCTAAGGATACCGTTGAAACCGTCACTATGTAAAAATGTACAGAAGTTCAAAGATAGGTTGTTTGCTATCTTAAACAAATGCTCATTAGACCTAATACTCTTGATTATCGAGGAATTGTCAAACATTTTAGACGACCTAACTAAAGAGATAACAAAGGTAAAGACCGAGCTTGAAAATAGTTTTTCTCCAGAGGAATTAACTAAGATTCTAGACGACATCAACATACAACTTTCCAAACACACCGCGGAGGTCAGTGAACACAAAATACGCAAACTAAGAAGAGATACCATCGATTAAAAGATGGGGGAGGTGTATACATGGGCAGACATTTATGCAAAATGTCGGCAAAACAAACCACATACAGCAAACACGGATACTTCTTCTTCTGAAAGGGATTTAAGCAATAAACAAGGAAGAAGTGGACGATTTCCTCCACAGAGACCATTGCATAATATTCCTTCAACCAATACAAATGTAGCCACAGCTTCCACATCAAGCGAGCCTTCTTTAGAGGTAGGCCACGAAGTACAAGAAGACCCAGGAGGAGTCAAAGAAAAAACAAAAGAACCCCCCCAAACGCGTACAGTAACAGCCAAGAAGGACAAACCCAAGATGGTAAAATAGAGGACAATCTTGTCATCAATATCTCGGATTACAAACTAACTCAAACACAGATAACAACTTTGCAAAAAGGCACATCATTTATCCCCACAGCCAACACCAACAAACTCGAGCTCGACGTCTCATTTTTTAAACTCATGAGAAAACTTCGTCTTAGACATTTTTTTGAGAACGTGGTGGAAAAGTCTATCAGAAAAGAAGATGATCAACTCAAAGGATTACGTACAACCAGTACATACATGGCACCGGTTTCTCACAAAAGTCTAGACATGTTTGAAATTTTGGTAAAAAACGACATCTCTAAACTGAATTGCACCAAACCAACTAAACACAAAAATTACACGATCAAAGAAATGGGTACCCTGAAGGCTATATCGCGCAACAAACATATAACATGTGTCAAGGTGGATAAGGGTGGCGCCATCGTTATTTTAAACACTACTTACTACAACTCACAGGCATCCCTACACCTCTCGGACCAAGAAACCTACATGAAGCAAGAGAATAATCCTACTAATCATTTCACGGAAATACTTGGGATCATTTTACAAAACGCTCTAGACAATGGCATCATCAACGAGAAAACCAAAAAGTACCTGACACAACTGCATCCCAAAAGCCCCAAGTTTTTTATGGTTCCCAAAATACATAAAAATCTAAAAGCACCACCTTGCAGACCAATCGTCTCAACACGTGGTATTATACATGAACCTGTGGGAAAGTTCTTAGATAAATATCTGCAGCCAACAGTCATGTCCACGAAAACCTATATTAAGGACACAACAGATTTTCTTGAAAAACTCAACAACATTTCTCTGGATGACTATGACAGTACACTTCTATGCACAGTGGATGTCAATTCATTGTATACCTCTATCCCACACCAAATGGGGATTGAAGCCATTAAGTACCATTTAATCAGGACTGAACTCCAGGAAGAGTTTAAAATATTTTTAATGGAGCTCATGGAATTCACGCTGTTGCACAGCTACTTTAAATGGAACGATGAATGGTACCAACAAAAAACCGGAACATCCATGGGAAACTGCGCAGCTCCAGCTTAGGCGAACATTTTCATGAGTAGATTTGAAGAGGATCATGTACTGACAGTACACCCATGGATCAATCATCTCAAAATGTTTGTGAGGTTTATTGATGATATTTTTTTATTATGGCAAGGACCAAAGCAGATACTTGATCAGGAACTAAGCAAATTGAACAACATAGATTAACGTATTCAATTCACCTATGAAATTCAAACTGAATCAATAACTTTTTTGGACGTAAAAATCGTCTAAACTTCCACAGGATTCTAAACTGATTTACATAGGAAAGCAACCGACAGAAACAACACATTACATTACTCCAGTTTCCATCCACAACCACTCAAACAACATTTGCCATACAGTCAATTGATAAGAGCGAAGCGCGTAGTCTCTGATCCTAAAACATCGGATTCACAACAAAGTGATATGATAACAAGATTTCAGAAACGTAGTTACCCCAATCATATTCTCGAGCAAGCACAGCAACGTTGTGCAAACAAGACACGAACTGAACTGTTATCTACCTGCCAGAAAAGAACTAAGGATGCCACAACCATTGTATCCAAGTATTCTACCATGAGTAAAGCTTTCAAGAGCATCATCAAAAAGCATTGGCAAATCCTTAGTGCAGAGCAGGATTTCAAACATATCTTCGATACAGAACACATCTTTGCATACACAAGAGCAAAAAACATTGGAGAACTAATAAAACATTCTGAACATGACCAAGCTACCATACAATTCAAAGGAACCTCACCTTGCTGGAATTGCAACCATTGCAACAGCGTGATAAAAGGAACGACCATCGACCACCCTATGAAGGGTCACAAAATTAAAATCAGAGCAACAGCAACCTGTGATACATCCAATTTAGTGTATATGTTGAAATGCCCTTGTGGCAAAATATACGTAGGACAGACTGAAAGAAAAATCAAAATTAGACTCAATGAGCACAAATCCAATATTAGAACTAAACAAATCAAATCAGCAGTGGCTCAACATTTCATTGAAGCCGGCCATAACGTTAGCCGAATAAGATTTTGTGTTCTTGAAAATGTTGCAAAAATGGAAGCAAAGGATAATCACAATTCTCTATTACAAAGATTTCATTACTGTCAAGTATGAAACCACATGGTCTTAATGACCGTACGGAATACAACTGTTATCTATAAGAATTCCTTTCCTTTGTCCGTACTGTGGCGCCGTTTTAATTCAATTTTATGTTATTTAATTTCATGTCATCCAACATGTTTTGATTTCTCTTCTCCCGTTTTTGACTTGTAGCAACATTCTTTGCATCTTTGAAATGAAATTCATGATGTTTGAAATTGCTATTGTATACTTTGAAAGCTACATGTATTATGTTCGTTCGTATAACTTTATTGATCTAATTTAATATTTTGACTTGCAGGTCGTTATTTTGGATACACACTTTCACACCATTAACTCAAGAACACTGCATTTACCCGTTCATTACACACCATTGTTTATTTTTATGCCTCACGCACAGTTAGGCGTCTTAGCGACCGCATATATGGCCGCCTAGTACATCCGGGTTAAATCAGCTTAACTTCCGGTTCATTTATGGTTAGGCGAAACGCCGAGAATTGCGGTAAGCCCCGCTTGTTAATTGTGAATCTTTTCTTGTACGTTTATGCATGTTAGCACACTTTTAAAAAAAAAAACCTTTCTAACAGCACGAGATTCAAACGCACGTCGTCATCTATTTAGTATTCACCTTTGTTCACGGACCGGTTGCGCAGATAATACTCGACATCTCACCTGTTCACTAATGCACCGTTTGATTTTCGTTTTTTGATCTCTTAATATGCGTTATGCTTTCGGTTTAAGCACAGGTATTACTCACTAAATTCACATTCTTTGGGACCATGGTTCATAGCCGGTGTTTTAACTTCACACACTTTTACGTTCTTATTGCTGTTTCCTCAATTTTTGAGTGCGAAAACAGACACTTCGTTTTCCTTTAGAAATATCCCCGGATGAAGGCATACTTTATGCCGAAATGCATTGGGAATTGCAAAGTGGATATTGAAACATGAATGAACTATCTCATGTACTTAAAGAAATCTTGTGAAAAAATAACGAGATTCTGAACTAAAACAAAAGACTATCAATTCACACAAGTGTTTCCATCCTCATTTTAAACGGATAAACCTTCCATTCGAAGGCAGCCAACGGAGCCTGGGGAACATATCCCACGCGGATGGGAATGCAACCTATTTTGATTTACTACATTACACTCCCAGTCAGATAGTGATACCCCGGAGCACCGAACAATGTATTAAGTTTTGATTAACACGTGTAGTGCGCCCAACCAACACCTTTTTGCACCTATAGTGGATACTGACATAGACTACAATGGCAAAGAATGGCTTTAGAACAGTAAGACCTGTGTCGTACATCACAATTCAAAAAGTACATCAATTTGTTTGGAGATACAATCATATCTCTAAATAAATAGATATATTTAATATTTGTACAGGAATGTGAAGGAATTTCAGGGGGGCAGCCCAGAGCCCTAATGGAGAATCCTACCCCGATGCCCATCCTTCACAAGCGTCATCCCCCCCTCACCCTTCTATTTTCCTGTCCCTCTGCTCTCCTCTTAGTGCCCCAAGCTCAGTACATGGTTAGCCATCCCCCTACTTGCATCACTCATTTTGCTCATCGATACCCTGCTCCTTCAATGCTACTTCCACAGACACCTTTTTCATCCTCCGTTATCTGCCTCACACCATATTCTTCACTTTCTCTGCTGCATGATGCTCATTAACCCCTACTTCTCACTAATCAACCCGCTCTGTCATATTTCATCTTTTCCTTTAATATTTTCTATACTTTTGTTTCATCTAGCCGTTTCCTTACCATTCTTTTGTCTTATCCTTCCTTTTTTTCTCATCTTTTCTATCCTCACAATCAACTCTATTTAGCCCCATCTCTGTACTGCATCACCGTTTCCACTTTTCAATATTGTCTTTAATTGTGTTTGCTACCCATTTGAACCAAAGTTCAGAAGGTGGCCGTGGGTTTATCAGGACTTCCTCTGATGTAAGGACACCACCGCTTCCACAGCTGCGAGTAAATCTTTAGCTAATATCCTTAGTTCCTTTGAACTCTACCTTTCAAAATGCCCTAAAATATCACATTTATTTGTGGCTTAAATAAGTGAGTTGTTTATCCATAGCAGGGACACCTAACAGTACAGAATTTTCATATTGGTTGTGTGACATCAACGTTTTTTTCTTATAGTGTTTGCTGCCTATAAGATAGATTATTATTTGGGATGGGTGACTGTCCACATCAATGAATAATAACACTTCTTGTCAGGGTGAGCCCTCAAAGTCACTACATCAACTTGAGCTCAACCCCCTGTTAGCTATGGTATGGAGCAGAAAGGCTTAACTTAGGGAAATGAGTAAAGTGTATATGCAGTACCAAAACAGTAATAAAGTAAAAAAAAACAAGTAATAGAAATCCCAAATTAAATTACAAAAATAGAGTCAAATTTAATTTAAAAAAAGACACCAAAAAGGTCGAAAATCTAATACGCAGGACCATAGATATGACTTTTTCAGTATTTAAATGCACCAAGCACAAATGATGGTCAAGGGTCACAATAGACTGGGACCTGGACACGATTTGAGGCCGACTGAGGTGGAGCTTGGGTTGGATGTATCAAGTGGATTGGTCCTGTGGAAAGTTTGGAAGTCAAAAAGCTCAAATACATTTCTGAGTCACAGTTCAGAGAGGGACTTTGTCACTTTTTTGGAAGAAACATGCTTTCCATGTGGGCATCTCTGAAACTACAGCTGCTGTCATTGAACTGAATCCTGGATACCTAAAGCAGATTGACCGCATTGCCTCTCAAAAACATTTCAGCAAGAATTCTCACACGTTTGTATGTCCCATCTCAGAATGGGAGCTGGTTGTTTTTCCTGAGGTGCTTCAATCTCTGAAATAGATTAAGTATCTTGTATCCCTGTAGCCACAGAGAAGTCAGACACCTGCCCTTTGAAGTTCACTTCTTTTTCATCAGTAAAAAAGGGAGCAGCTCTAGTCAGTCAGTGTCCTCTAAGTTCATAGGCAGCATTTTCAGTCCTCTTCTGATCTACTACAGATCAATACAGTGGTCTGAGGAGGGTGCCTTGGAGGTGCAAAGTTTATTACTGGCTCTAGCTAGGGGTTGGAGGCAATTCCTGGGTGAGGGAAAAGGTGCCAGGTCATGGCCTATCTACTTTTTTCAGTAGTTCTTGTTTTCTGTAGTGCAAACAGGCCTGAAATAGCGTCAAGGCAATTTCAAGATGGTCAAAGTCTTCAGCTCATCAAGCTTGGACACTAAAAGTCAAGGTTGTAGGCAAGTATGCTATGGAAAAGACTAGGGTCATCCATATCTAACATTAATATCCAGTTTGAGGCAGGCCCTGGACCCACAACACAAAATAAGATAGAGGTCTGGTAAGACAAATAATGGTCTTTCAGCAATCAGATAGAGGACACACAATAATTATCATCTGATCTTCTTTGATCTTTTCAAAGGCGCGACATGTTTGTATGTGCCTCAGACACGCCTCACAGGCAGGATTTGACACTGTGTGCCAACATAAGAAACAGTAGCCTTTGCCCTGAATGTCCAGCTGAACTCATAGGAGTCATAACAGCAGATTCAGGTGAATATGTCTTCCAAAATGGTCCATTGTGTGGCCCCTGGAAGGAATTTCACACCTCTTTAAAGGCTGAGTACCAACTGGGTAGCTGGGAATTAGCCTCCAAGAGCCTCAGACAGAGTAAAGATATATTTTTTAAAGTTACTATCTTTATTACTTGTTACAATTCCATCTTTATGGTACATTGGATTTTAATAACTATTAAAATATGGATTTAATTATTTTCCTTGCTGATCCCAAACACAAGATAACAGTGTTAATATGTTTACCTCTGCTCTAGTTTTCTGTACAGGACAGCCAAGCTTGCTGCAGTGAAAATAGCTTTTGGGGCTTTGTCACTATAGGAACATGGTGACATTAATTTCCATGTGCCCCATTTCAAAATACCATGCACCCTACCGTGTGGGCTACAACAAGTCCTACTTATGGGTGACATTTTCATATTTAAAAGGGATGTCTTTGCCTGTTACAAAAGGGTATATTAACATGTTGCATGGCAGGTTTTACAATGCAGCAGTGAGGTTACAATGGTTGGCCTGAAGCCACGTTTTGCATGCCCCCTTTGTGGATCACACAATGGGTTCTGCAGTCCACAAGTGACATTTAACTCCCAATCCTAACGGCATTTTCGGCAGCAGGGGTAAAGTGACCAGAGTTCCAAACCCAGCATAATAGTTTCCAGAAAAAGGTACCAGATCTAAGGTTGACCAAGCAGAAAGGTAGATTTTCTATAATGTCATTTTTTTCAGAAATGGAAGGCTGATTAGCAAGGTTGACCTTGTGACGCCACATATTGTTGGAAGATCTCCACATCAAGTGCATTAGCTAAGTACATCATCTTAGCAGTTTCGGACCTGAGGAGTAACAGCCACAATATATAATCAAGGTCACTGGATTTATGCAATTGGGGCGGACCAAATTATGCAGCAGGCCTAACTAAATTATGCAGCATAATGTGGAATAGTACTACTTTATTATGTTGTCTCTTTTTACATATATTAACACTGTCTAGAACAAAACTTAATCTCATTAGAGCAGTTTAAAATGCTACTACAGTAATAAGCACCTGTAACGTAACCAGTAAACATTTGTAAAGGTCCGTTCACTATGCAGCAACACACAAGCGTTTGTACTAACTTTTGATCCATTTACAATGGCTTTTTGTTAAGATCTGCAAATTATGCAACCAATGATGGCATTCCCTCCATCTACCCTCTTGACAAATCCATAATTATGCATAAAACGCGGCATCTGCAGCATTGCATAATTATAGTGGCCCCGACTATAATCCATTTCGGCCGATTCATGCGACAAAATGAGAGACTTTGTTGGGAAAGATAAATGCAGAGCCACAGATGCCTGACAGTGTGGTGTCTTTTTTTTAAAAGTTTCTGCTAATTATATTAGCAAGGTTCACCTTCTGCATGCACCTCAGGACATTGATAGTAGGCAGGACAGTGGCAGGACATGTTGCCAGTGCTGCCATGGAATCGTTGCCCTGGCTTTCCTTTGTGTTCTAGGAACATTCACTGCTCCTTCTCATTCTGTGTTTGTGTTGTATTTGTGAATTTTGACAAGTCTAAACTTTGCCATATTCAATGTGTTTTGCTTAAAATAGCGCTACAAGTAGAGCCGGTGGAATGTGTGATTCTGCGGCTAAAGCGTACTCCTCAAAATTATGGATTTGTCAATTAATCCACTTTCTGCTGCATAATTCGCGAGATTTTTGCACTCAAAACAAAATGTTGCTTCCAGCTCAAACAGATCAAAAGTTACGGAAAAACAATTACGCAGCAAAATGTGTTGCTGCAAATGTTCACTGATCACTTTTCAGTTGCCTTCTACTGTATTTCGATGTTAAAGTGTTAATAAGTAGGTGTAAACTTTTCCAAGAGAAAAATGACACGTAAAAATAAATTAAATACTACTATCACAAAATGTGCTTCATTACGCTGAGTAATTTTTCTTTCTATGCCACATAATTTAGTCAACCATGCCTCATAATTTGGTTTTCCCCAATCGCATAATTCTAGTGGCCCTGGCCATAATGTAGGAATAGCAGTCATCTACCATGTCCTCTCCCCTGTCCTCAGCCACTTAAAGTAGCCTAAGGCTTTGGCATTATGAATATAAGTTGCAAAATTACACTTTAATTGCTAGTCTTCAGGCTTGTGTGATTTTTTTCATTAAGAAAAAGAACAGAAGATGTTTTAGGTCTCGCTGAGTCAGCGCGCATGCGCTGCTCGGAGAGACATTTAGGGGCTTTGAGAAGTGCTCCCAAAGCAGCGATCAGCTTGCCAGTGTCAGTGACGCCACCTCAGGAGTCCAGGTTTCTTCCGTCTTGTAGTTGACTAGTCCCAATACCTCCAAGGACCAACAAATGTGACAAGGATTGCAACACTTGGCACAATCTGCTGACCCCTAAAGGGACAGGGAAGTGGGGGACGGAAAGGGTAGTGGATGGGGGTAAGGAAAGCGAAAGAGAGAAACAAACAACACTGGATCTCTTCCTTGAGATGACAGTCTCTCTCCTTGAAGCACTCTGGACTTTCTCTTTACTGCCGTGATTCATAGGTTGCAGTACTGCGTTGTAAGATTAACATCAATCACCACCAATTCCTTATCGTTCTGCAGCTTTAACAATACATACAGTAAGAAGTAACCTTATACATACCAACTATTAGAAAGCCCATTCCTGTACTTCTTGTGCAAGTCTATGGGACATCATTAAGCATACACTGAGCTGCTTAGAAATTGTAGCACCTTTTAAAACATAAATACACTGAGTAAATATTTGCCTTATACTGCTATTCCAACGAATTGAAAGAACTGGTTAGTTGAACTGCAAATCACACTTAGCATGCAACCGTTTTGTCTTACCTTACACTGTTACGTGTGCATCTGTAAGTAAATGGGGTTCTGTGGAAATAAATAAAAGAAAGAATACAGGCCCCTAATAACTACTGCAATGAACCAGTAACTTTGGTAACAACTTTACAATCAGTTTTTGCAGTTTGAATCACTGCGTTACCATAAGAAGAGTTGGCAGTTTCTGTCACCACTGTTAAATGACATCCAAATGCAAGTCTAAAAGATACGAGTTTAAACATTTACAATGTTCATAAAAGAAAAGATCCGACGTTCACTGCTAGCCAAGGTTCGTTTTTCCGATTACAGTATTGTTTTTGCCAAGGTTCGTTTTGCTTTGGCCAAGGTTTTATTCCTGATTACTAACAACAGAAAAGTCTTACTTTATCCTGGGATTTGCCGGAAGACCAAGTCCTGGGACCGGAAGGGTTTAGCAGGTTCCACTGAAAATGAGCTCCGACTCGAAAACCGGAAGTCTCTGGATCTGTCTCCGACGGAGCTTGGAAACTGCCAGGGCACTTCGAGTGTCGAGGAATCCTTCAGCTACTGGGTTGCTCCGAGGGATGGAGCAGGCAAGTCGCTGCTGCGATCTGAAGAGCGGGCGGGGCCGGGTACTGGGAACAAGGTCCTGGAGGCTCCTGAAGCGACGCATAGGCTGTGAAGCGAAGCGTCTTTCCGAGGAACCGGCAAGCCTTTTATAGGCTTTTTCACACGTGTGAGGGAACGTCGGTTGAGCGCACCTGCTCAACGTGCTTCCCTCATGAATATTCATAACCTCCTACCGGTCTTATGGAAAGAAACATTGCGCTATACAAATATGATTCTCTATCCCAACATTAAAGGTAGAAGTACAATAAACAAGCATTGCTACCTCCAAACACAACTTCTGCATTAACATGGTCCTGTCCTAGAAACGATGACCCATGCTTAAGTTTTCTTGACAGTTTCCCCCCCCAAAGGCCTTCTCAGGGGTCGTGGTTTACTGGGATTCAAAGCGTGAAAAGAGCTAATCAGCCGGGGGGCGTGAACATTGCTCTCAGGTTCCCAGGATCGTTCTGCACTATCATAGCCTTTCCAATCAATTAGATAGTACAAACGCCCCCTAAGTCTCTTTGAGTCTAGTATTTTCCTGACCTCGTACTCAATGTGATCTCCTATAACAAGTGGAGGGGGAGGAGCATCAGGATGGGTGTTAGGTTGTACAGGTTTTATCAGGGACACATGGAATACTGGATGAATTTTATAGTCCTGAGGAAGGATCAATTTTACAGAGACTGAATTTATTATTTTTTCTATGGAAAATGGACCAATGAATCTAGGTTTTAATTTTTTAGGTCCCTCAACTTGTATATTCTTGGTTGATAACCAAACCTGATCTCCAGGTTTATAAATAGGGGCAGGTGTCCTATGTTGATCAGCATAATATTTCATCCTTTCTTTTTGCTTAGTTAAGGTTAGTTTTACGTTTTCTTGAAATTTACGTAAACTAGTTAGTCTTTCTGCAACTGCTGGCATACTGTTTCCTTTTTCTGGGACAATAACAGGCAAAGTTCTAGGATGTTGACCAGTGAGAAAATAAAACGGGGAACAACCTAGGGCTGAGTGCATAGTGTTATTATAAGTGAATTCAGCCAAAGGCAGGGCGTCTATCCATTCTGTGGTTAAAGTGGTGGTTAAACAACGCAAACTTTGTTCCAGGTATTGATTCACTTTCTCGGTTTGTCCATCGGTTTGAGGGTGGAAAGCTGATGATAAAGCTAAGTCAATCCCTAGATGACTGCTCAATTGTTTCCAAAATTTAGACAGGAATTGTGGCCCTCTGTCTGAAATGATTTTTTGCGGAAGACCATGTAATTTTACAATGTTATCTAAAAACACCTTACTGAATTCAACTGCAGAGGGAAGTTTAGATAATGGAATAAAATGCCCCATTTTAGATAACAAATCCACCACTACTAAAATAGTAGTCATTCCTGATGATTTTGGTAGATCTGTTATAAAATCTAAGCTAATAGTATGCCAGGGTGTCGGAGGTATCTCCATTGGTTGCAATAAACCAACTGGAAATGAGTGTGAAGGCTTTTGTCGGGCACACACCGGACAAGTCTGGACATACTGCTGAATATCTGATTTCATACCTTTCCACCAAAAGTACCTTTGACACAATTCCACAGTCTTGTTAATTCCAGGATGAGCGACCATAGCTAAATCATGGTTCCATTTAATCACTTGTCTTCTCAAGTCTTCTTTTGGAATTAATATTTTATTTTTGAAATAAAATATACCATCTGATACAGAAGTTTGTTTTTGTTCAAGCCAATCTTTTAGATTTAAATCTTTATTTTGATCTCTGAGTAAAGACAGGAAGTCTAGTTGTGTGATTTCTGCGCAAATCTTTTCTACTGGTATTATACTCTGTTGCCCTTTTTTAGTTTCTTTGTCTTTATCACAAACTAAACGTGAAAGAGTATCCGACAACAATTGCTTGGCCCCAGGTCTATAAGTGATCATGAAATCGAATTCACTAAAGAATTGTAACCACCTCATCTGTCGTGGCGTGAATGCTTTCACTGTAGAGTAAAACTGTAAATTCTTGTGATCAGAGAATATAGTTATTGTATGCTTGGCCCCTAGGAGGTGATGTCTCCATTCCTGGAAGACAGCCTTGATTGCCAAAAGTTCTCGCTCAGCGATCGTGTAATTCTGTTCCGCTGGCAACAACTTCTTGGAAAAAAAAGCTATAGGATGGAAACTTCCTGAATTTGCATCTTTCTGTAACAGAACTCCCCCAATTGCGGTTTGAGAAGCATCTGCTTCAACGAAGAAAGGTCTGTCCGGGTCAGGATGTGTTAGGATGGGGGCAGAAGTGAAGGCCTTTTTCAAAAGGTCAAAGGCTTGCTCAGCTTCTTCATTCCACTGAAATTTCTTTCCTTTTTGTAGAAGACTGGTAATTGGCACCACGATTTCTGAAAACTTCGAGATAAATCTCCTATAGAAGTTTGCAAACCCCAGAATTCTTTGTACTTCTTTGACAGAAGTAGGAGTTGGCCAATCCAAAATTGCTTTTACCTTTTTGGGGTCCATGACTATGCCTTCTGGGGACAACCAGTAACCTAAGAATTCCACTTTTGTTGTGTTAAAAACACATTTCTCGAGTTTGACAAACAAAGAGTTATCTCGTAGTTTTTGTAAAACCAATCTAACATGTATTACATGCTCCTCTGGAGTTTTGGAAAAGATTAGAATGTCGTCGATATATACAATGACGCAGATGTCCAACAATTCATGCAACACCTCATTAATGAAGTACTGGAAGGCTGCCGGAGCGTTGCAGAGACCAAAAGGCATCACTGTATATTCAAACAGGCCAAATTTAGTACGGAAGGCAGTCTTCCATTCGTCGCCTTCTTTTACTCTGATTAAGTGGTATGCCCCACGAAGATCTAGTTTGGTGTAAATTGTTGACCCTTTGACCTGATTTAACAGTACAGGAATCAATGGGAGTGGATATCGATTTTTTTATAGTGGCCTTATTAATTGCACGATAGTCGATGCAGGCCCTCAAATCACCTGTCTTTTTAGCTACAAAAAATAGTGGAGACGAGACTGGAGAGGTTGAATGTCGAATAAAGCCAAATTCCAGCAATTCATCTAGGTAAGTCTGTAGATATTGGTTTTCTGGTTCCGTGAGTGCATAAACACGACTACAGGGTAGTACTGTTCCAGGGATCAAATCTATTCTGCAGTCATAAACCCTATGAGGGGGCAACTTAGTTGCTTTTACAGGGTCAAATACATCCGAAAAATCTTGGAATTCGGTTGGTAATTCCACCGAGTCTGGTTGGGTAGCAGCACAGACGAGAGGTAGGTTAGGGTCTCTATTCTCCTGATAACAATGTGTTTTACAATGCATGGAATCCAAAGTTACGGTACGCTTCACCCAATCGATTTTTGGGTTGTGAAGCTCCAACCATGGAATGCCTAGAATGACTCCAAAAGCGGGAGTGTCAATCAGGTCAAAAACTGTTAGTTCTGTATGCCCATTGTCTGATAGAAGAAGCAGTGGAGGAGTGTGAAACCTGATCAAACCAGACGAAAGTGCAGAACCATCAACTGCTCGCACGGGTTCTGGTTCCTTTTTTGGGATTTTTGTTAGATTTAACCTTTTAGCGAATCCTAAATCAAAAAAGTTTCCAGTGGCTCCTGAGTCTATCAAAACAGGAATACTATGTCTTTGTTGGTTTGCCAAAATCAGGACCAGCCTTATTGTGAAATGACGAGGTACGTGATGGGCAATGCTAGTAATATATCTTGAGACCTCAAAAGTCTTCTTTCCCGAGGGATCGGTCTCTCCTTCCCTCGAGAAACCTAGTTTTCCGATTCCTGAAGAGGATCCTGAATTGTGGCCAGGAGCTTCTTTTTAGCTGGCCGAATCGGACACTCTTTGGCGAAATGACCAGACTTCCCACAATAAAGGCATAGATTTGCCTTCCTTCTCCTATCTTTCTCATCTTGTGATGAAGGTCCTTTAATTCCCCCAATCTGCATTGGTTCTACTTGAGCATTCTTATCTTCACTACTCTTCTTTTCGGTTTTAAAGTGTAAAGCCCTGAAATCTGACTTGGGCCTTTCTGTTCTCCTCTCCCCCAGTCTATGATCTAACTTGACTACGAGATCTTGGAATTCCGCGAAGTCATCAGGAAGGTTTACAATATGAGCCAGAGAGTCCTTTAATTCCTCCCTAAGACCCCGATAGAACAAAGATATTCTTTTATCTTCTGGCCACTGGGTTTCAGCTAACAAACGATTAAAGGTGGTCACATAAGAAATCAGGTCTCGAGAGCCCTGACGTAGATTCAATAATTCATTGTCAGATGCTTGCAGAAAGACATGCTTTGCAAATAAACTAGACATGGCAGTTTTGAAATGCGTTAGATTATGCAATAAAGGATCATTCTTATCCACTAAAGGCATGGCCCAATTTGCCGCTACACCTCCTAAATAAGAAATAATGAAAGCTACCTTGGAGGTGTCTGAAGTGAAGATTTGAGGTTTGCATAAGAAATGCAACTGACACTGACTCATAAAAGTGGTAAAGTGAGAACTATCGCCAGAAAAGCGTTCAGGGTTGGCTAAAGGAACAGGCTGTGGGGAGACTACTGTGATTTGAGCAGGTTGACCTTGACCTATTCCTGTGGTAAGAGTTGGATTCTGGAAAGGGACCCCGAATTTGGGAGGTGATAGAACTGGCTTTTTAGACTCCCCTTTATCTCTCCAAGAAGTGAAGCCTTCTCTGGTGTGATCTAATTCTTGTCTGAGGGATTGGTTTTCTAACCGTAAGTCCTGTATCTCGTCATTCATTTTACGCACTAATTCTACCAACTGGGTGGCATCCATGTCTTCCATGGGAGTAGTCAATTTCAAGAGGGAATATGGACTGTTGTGGCTTCGCTTTCTGTCAGTGACGCCACCTCAGGAGTCCAGGTTTCTTCCGTCTTGTAGTTGACTAGTCCCAATACCTCCAAGGACCAACAAATGTGACAAGGATTGCAACACTTGGCACAATCTGCTGACCCCTAAAGGGACAGGGAAGTGGGGGACGGAAAGGGTAGTGGATGGGGGTAAGGAAAGCGAAAGAGAGAAACAAACAACACTGGATCTCTTCCTTGAGATGACAGTCTCTCTCCTTGAAGCACTCTGGACTTTCTCTTTACTGCCGTGATTCATAGGTTGCAGTACTGCGTTGTAAGATTAACATCAATCACCACCAATTCCTTATCGTTCTGCAGCTTTAACAATACATACAGTAAGAAGTAACCTTATACATACCAACTATTAGAAAGCCCATTCCTGTACTTCTTGTGCAAGTCTATGGGACATCATTAAGCATACACTGAGCTGCTTAGAAATTGTAGCACCTTTTAAAACATAAATACACTGAGTAAATATTTGCCTTATACTGCTATTCCAACGAATTGAAAGAACTGGTTAGTTGAACTGCAAATCACACTTAGCATGCAACCGTTTTGTCTTACCTTACACTGTTACGTGTGCATCTGTAAGTAAATGGGGTTCTGTGGAAATAAATAAAAGAAAGAATACAGGCCCCTAATAACTACTGCAATGAACCAGTAACTTTGGTAACAACTTTACAATCAGTTTTTGCAGTTTGAATCACTGCGTTACCATAAGAAGAGTTGGCAGTTTCTGTCACCACTGTTAAATGACATCCAAATGCAAGTCTAAAAGATACGAGTTTAAACATTTACAATGTTCATAAAAGAAAAGATCTGACGTTCACTGCTAGCCAAGGTTCGTTTTTCCGATTACAGTATTGTTTTTGCCAAGGTTCGTTTTGCTTTGGCCAAGGTTTTATTCCTGATTACTAACAACAGAAAAGTCTTACTTTATCCTGGGATTTGCCGGAAGACCAAGTCCTGGGACCGGAAGGGTTTAGCAGGTTCCACTGAAAATGAGCTCCGACTCGAAAACCGGAAGTCTCTGGATCTGTCTCCGACGGAGCTTGGAAACTGCCAGGGCACTTCGAGTGTCGAGGAATCCTTCAGCTGCTGGGTTGCTCCGAGGGATGGAGCAGGCAAGTCGCTGCTGCGATCTGAAGAGCGGGCGGGGCCGGGTACTGGGAACAAGGTCCTGGAGGCTCCTGAAGCGACGCATAGGCTGTGAAGCGAAGCGTCTTTCCGAGGAACCGGCAAGCCTTTTATAGGCTTTTTCACACGTGTGAGGGAACGTCGGTTGAGCGCACCTGCTCAACGTGCTTCCCTCATGAATATTCATAACCTCCTACCGGTCTTATGGAAAGAAACATTGCGCTATACAAATATGATTCTCTATCCCAACATTAAAGGTAGAAGTACAATAAACAAGCATTGCTACCTCCAAACACAACTTCTGCATTAACATGGTCCTGTCCTGGAAACGATGACCCATGCTTAAGTTTTCTTGACAGCCAGAACGCGCAAAGGAGCGCGCGATGTGCACAGCATTTTTTCACGTCGCACGCGCACCTCTGACTTCACCACTCGTGTTATTTTTTTATTTTTTTTGCGCAACACTCGCGGGCTGTTAGTGCCTTACAATCCCTGAAGCACTCCCAACGTCATGTCCATACAGTTGTGGCTCCGGCCAGACAGCGCCACTGTTCATCAGATACATACACTGTCTTATTTTTAAGGTTTTTGTTGTTTTGTTTAACCGCATTATACACGAGGGCATAGCGATGTTACAAGCAGCCCCTTGTAGCTATTTCACAGACTGACACCTGTACTTTCTGCCACTTTACATTTTTTTTTAAATCGCGCGATGATAGTTTTGCAGCAGCCTGCATTTGATGGTGGCTACAACATTTTACAAGAATAGCAAATCCTTGGTCTTGAAAAGTAGCGGAGCAGGCGCCCTTTTTTGATGCCTTCAGTTGTGTGGTGTTGTTGGTTGTGTGAGTAAATCTCGTGGCTGCGAGTGGACCCTTTTCCTGATGCTCACTTCGTGTGGGCTTTGTCGCCTTTAGGTTTTAGGGGTACTTTTGCTGTTGTTTCGTGCGATTCACAAATCACTGCGAAAGCTTTGAAGTCCAATTATTATGAGTTGTTTTCTCAGGCATCTTTCATTTTCAGTGTTGTTGTTAATGTGTAGCCAGCGGGAGCTGAAATCTGAATGTCAGATCGGTTTTCAGTTTGGCATTCACACCATGGCTCTGGGGATGAAAGCATAGTAAAACGTGTAAATAGCTGCGAATTTGTGCGGCTACATGAAACCCGAGCAGTCTCGTTTTTTTTTGTTTTCATTGAAGCTAATTACAGTAGAGGAATAAAGGTGATTCAGTCTATCGACTTTGTCTGGTTTAGACTTTTGTTAGAAGTGCGTGTAAAAAAGGTTAATGTAATCTAAGTCATTCATATTTATATTTCACATACTTTCCTTAATATTGCATTTCCTAACAGTGTTAGCTATTTACAAGCTGTTCTCCCACTATACGTTTTTCAGACAACATATCATTCTGGTTAGTGCATGCTTTGAATTGTAACACATCCGGGTGACTCTAGGACAACAGCTGAGTTCAGGCTGAAGGCAGTGTGAGTTCCACTCAATGCCTGTAGTTGGGTCAAAAAGGTGTTCAAGAACACGTGCACATCCAATCCTTGGCATCTCTGCAGCACGCACAGAACAATGATCCCGTACGCCAGCTGCATTTGTGATGCTCTGCAAATGTGTGAGTAAGGTGGCACTCTATGGGAATTTTGGATTAAATGTTTAAGCCACGCCCTGAAATAGGCAGGCCACACCCCTTTTAGGAAACTCTCAATTTTTTTTCTCCCACTTAAAGCCCCGTCTGAAAGTACGTGTTGCTAACACCACCACAGAATTACAGATGAGAAGATCGCTGGCTTTGGTCTCTTCTTCCCAGTGCAATAACTCATCCCACACAAGGGTGAAATATGACCTTTTATGACTTGTCATTTTATGTAAACAGATATCTGTAAAGCGCTGCACAGCTCTTTGGAGTTAACTATAGCATTGATGGGGTCTCTTTGTGAGCGCCCTTCCCTGTCCAGTGCTGGTAATGTGTGAATGTCAATTGTGCAACATTCATCAGTGGAAATTAAAATATGGAGAAAAGTTGTTACTTTTGAAAGTCTCTTTATTTAGCTCTTTCTTTGAAGAGGTCACGTTCTTAATCACTAAGATACAAATCCATGGCGGGGTTTTCACCACACTGGACATCTTTATAAAAGGGACCGCAACATTGTGCAGCTTACAAATAGCGCCATGACTACTTCTAAAATGAAGATTCGGCACTAGTGGTAACTGTTTACCTTTTAATTACAAGCATTGGCATAGCCAATAGGTCTTGTTATCTTTTATGGTGGTTTCAGCTCATTTCTGAACATCTCTATGCTTAATTTGATCCTGTGATGAATTTGGGGGTTCAAGGACTCTCGCCGTCCTCACCCAGGAGTTAGTCCTGAAGTCTCAGTTATCACGCTAAGGATTTTGACTGTCCATCCTGTGTCCCTTTGTGACCCTGCCCAGGTTCAGGCCAGCAAGTAGTGTTGTTGCATCACACAGGCTGACATCAATTCAGTGGTGCGGCAAAAGTGCACGTTTAACGAGCATTTGCAATGCAATAGGTCTCGCATTTACGCAAGCTTGTTCCATTAGGCAGCATATAATTTGGAGAACATTGCAGCTGCTGTAATTCCTTCTACCTGTCATACTGTTGGATAAACATACTGCGTAGAACAGACACTGTCAATTAGACACAGTGAAAACAAATCTAATTCCTTTTATATATAGGAACATGGATGTCACTGATTTAACCTGCAAGAAATTAAACCGGGCATCACGCCTGCTGACATTAGTTCACTTCTCAAGCAAATCTTTTTTTCTCCTTGTGTCTGACGTGCCATACGGTCTCAGTGGAAGAAAAAGCAGACAGAGAGGTTGGCATTAAACCATGTCTACACCCATGGACAATGTGACCAGCCTGATGCACCCAATGCTTAATTTGTAAAAAGTGCCAGGGTCCTTATCAGTAGGGCCCTGAGCTTGCGCAACCAAATGCCCCTGATGGCGTGCAAATGAAAATATCAACTCAGCTACTAACCATCAAATTCCTATAGGTGTGATAATTCAGACTACTCTAAGCCACACAAAGCTATGAGAAAGCTGTTGTAAGACTGCCCCCTATTTGCATCCCACTTAGTGCTGGGGAGGAACATTTGAATCAGTAGTTAGCATTCCCAGGTTGAAATCCCACCATTGTACACTACTGGGAGAAAGCACTGTAATCTCCCACAACTATCAGCAAGCACACCAGTGCTTTATGATGCTAGAACCTGGCATTATTAAGTAATATATGGGTTCTGAAGGGCCCGTGCAGCGGGCAGGAGCTGACATAGAGTAACTGGACCCGGCTACCCTCTCCCACTTGGGAAACTGGCTAGGAAACTCATTGAGGGCACAATGAAAGAATCAGACAGGCATAACTTTCAGGAGCAATAGCTTAGAAGCAAGGTCTTGTCCATCTAAAGTCTCAGGTCCCCCCATTGCAAGGGTTTAAGTACCACCAATGGAGGCAAGGTTGTAGTATCCTCAGATTTGTTCCTATTTATTGGCGACGATCTTTCGGAGACTTACTTGCGTTCAACGTGCCATCTAACAGGAGTTGGAACTCACTAGTAAATATTGTGGAACAAGCAAGAAGTAACTAGTAACTCAATTAAGGAACCTCGAAAAGCACGCACAGTAGCCCCACCAGTGTACGCAAAACCGGACAGCTCTAGCCCAGTGGTGCTGTCATCTCATCTCAGTGTCTTGAACAACAAGAAATTCAACATCAAAGCTGTCTACGTTTGTCAGAAGAACCAACGTATCAAAACAAGCATTAGCATAGCCAAAAGGTCTCACTTATGGGACCTTCTAAGTATTTAGGTATGCAGCACAATGTCCTTGGTGCAACAACAGCAACTGTTGCGTGGCTAAACACTTATAAGACCTATTGGCTATGCCAATGCTTGTTCTACTTGTGAATGGGCGATGGACGGAATGTTGCACAATGGCAAAACATTCACCGCCAGTCACAGATCTTGGTTAAATCCATCCATATTGAGGGGGCCTGGCCCACCCACTAGAATCAGGCCTGGTTTGAATGCCAAATCTTTCCAATACTCTTTCAGTCTTCACGGTTCCGGTCCTGAACCTACTACCATGATCATGATCTGCTTATGTATCGAACTCCCAGCTCCGGCTGTGCTTGTTTCAAAGCCTGTAGTCACTGACCACACACTTGTTCACTATTTTCCTTTCTTTAGTACCCCTCTCCCTGTCTACATATCGATATCTCCGCCACATCTTTCTGTTTTTCAACAGCTCCAGCTTGTGTTACTGTATTTGCTCATTGTTTTTCTGTGTTTTGGTATCTTTATATATATCTAAATAAGACGTTATGGACTTCGATCTTAGCCACCACCTCATTCACATGTTCCCTTGATAATTTATGGCAGGAAGGAGCATTAATGACAGATATGAGGGCTAAACTCTCAAACATTATGTAATAATTTAAGTGAAACTTACCTCCAGGGCACTGGGACGCTTCAGGTACACCCCTGTGCAAACAGTACTTTTGATTTATTAAGGTTGTCTTCTGAGGCTAGAAATCTTCCTTTGTATGACATGCCTTCTAAGGTAATGGAGTGCTATTTTTGCTCTTTTTGAATTATGTCATACACGGAAAGGCATATTGTGGTGTAAAGCTCAGCTACGTATGAAGAATGTAGTTCTACTGTCGGTGCCTTGGATTCTACGGGCATACTTTTGGGGTCTTGTTCTCGGGTATGAAGATGCTCAATATTTTTTTTAGGATAAGAAATAATCCTTTTATTAACGTTTAAGACGGCTTGTAGAACAATATCCTGACAGAGGGCCTAAATACCTAATTAGTTCGATAATAGACACAAATTAGGAATGGAATAGTATTTTAAGAATCCTGAATGCTCAAGGGATCGCCATGATGTTATGACTTTGCTTGGCCAAAAACTATTTTACATAGCCTTCTGTGCATGTCCAAGTGACAGCATGTTCTAAAGCTGATTAATTATTTGGATGCCAGCTGTGTGAAGATGTAAAGGGATCTATACATTAATGCTGCTTGCGATGTAGTACCTTAACAATCATAACGCTGCATTGCAGCATTGTCATTGGCTATGGGGAGCCTGGGTGCTTCCTGCTTATGAACAGTCACCTTACCTAGGATCAATGCATATTGCAGTAGCGGCTGGCAGTTGATGGTGGTGGAGGGGTGTGTGGTGGGGAGGAGGGCAGGGGAGATTGCAGGGGGGGGGACAAAATAAAAATAAAAAACACTTAGCTCCTCCACCGGCAGCATCTTTTCGCTACCTCTTGGCGAGTTCATAAGCAGGAAGCACCCAGGCTCCCCATAGCCAATGGCAATGCTTCAATGCAGCGTTATGATTGGCTCCCCTAAGCCAATGACAATGTTGCAATGCAGCGTAGTGCATCGGCGCTCAGATGGGGACTGGTGGCCTGGGCATGTTCCCCAGCAGGCTGTGTAAAGCAGCCTGGTGGGGACATGCAAAGTGTGCATGAATGTTTGGCTGGCCAAGCAGCCATGCACACTTGGAGTGTGCAAACACCTCCTCCACCTGTGCCTCCAGCCCCGTCCCGCCCTAACCCAGTACTGAACCTGCGAAAAATAAAATGATAATAACTGTTATTATCATTTTATTTTTCCTGCTCAAAAAGCAATGGGGCGACGCTCGTCTGCCTTAGCAGAGAAGCCGCCCCAGGCATATTGAGAACGTAACAACCTGCCAGAGGCTGTCAGGCATTTTAAAGGCATTATTTCAAATCAACATTTAGTGCAGAATAAATGCACAAGTATAATTGCAGAAATAAGTAACATTGTAGTGAACATGAACACACAAAATTTAAATAGTATGATGGTGAATAACATTATTAGACAATGCATTTTTAAAGATTACCTACATGCCTAATCTTTAGCATCAAAGTTGTGCCATAAGTGTTAGACTAGGCACCCTGGGTGTGGTTTCCTCTAACATTGTGTGTTTAGGCCTCCTGTTTTAGCTGACTTCAGTTTTGTTGGCCTTAGGACTCTGCGGAATTCACCACTGCTAACCAGTGCCAAAGTACTTGTCCTTAAAACATAGCAGAATAGACTACTGCTGCATTGATAGGATAAGTGCAAAGACCCACATTGCATTAAAGCTCTACGCAACCACCGCATTGCCCAGACTGAGTGCCACATCCATAGTGCAGGCCTGGTCATCCTCCGGTGACGGCAGCCTTGACGACGACAACGGGCTCCGCATCGCAGCCTTACAGTTCTTTGGAACTGATGCATCGCCTCAACTGTGTGCTGCTTCCTTGACACTTGTTATTGCCACACAACAAGCCCCTTCGATAGGACCCTTGACAAGAACACAAGCTTTTGCATCTCAGCCTCGCTGCATCTCAGAACCAATGCATTGCTTCAGATGCACAACGCATCTTGTACGTAGATCGTTGCAATGCTCCGCAAACAAGGATTTAAGGTACTTTGTTCAGCGATCCTAAGTAAGTCCCTCTAGACTGCCTGTGTACAATCGTGCCAGCTCAAACTTGTGACTTTGTCCTGGTCCAGCGTGACTGGATTCCCACAGTTGGCATTTTGTGCTTTTTGACAATATGTTCACAAAAATTTTAAAATGCTACCTCTGTGGTTTTACTGATAGGAGTTTTGTCATTTTAGTCTTGATTTATTTATTATAGAAAGTAATATTTTTCTAACATGATGTAGGATCATTTTTGTCTGGTGCTTTCACTTTATAACGGTTTGAAGTGTTACAGAAATACTTTACGCATTGCCTGATTACTCGGTGCCAAGCTATCAGAGGTCTGAGCATAGGTTAATTTAGGCTTGGCTTGTGCCTCATCCTGACAAGGATTGTGGCTGCTGTTTGACCGGGGCACACACCCCAGTCAATCAACAACCCAATTTCTCACAATAAGGATTTAATATTTTGAGAAAGTCAATACACATGCATAATGAGAGCAATATTACAATGGGATTTTTTGGCACACAGCAGACCAGAGTGTCTGTTGTTATGCCTGAAGGGCATATAGTACATTCCTTTAACCCAATATTTTACTGAATTTGTACCTAATTTTAAGACACTGGTCAGAAACAGAGCTTCAAACCTTGGTCACACTATTATCTGAAAATAAAACGCTACCTCAGAGAAATATTGGGTACAATGAATTCACTGTACGACCTGCCAGCAAATTATATAGTCACCTGCTCCGTACCTGAAATGCTCATCATGATACAGGCCCTGAACCTTTTATGTTTTTCTAATCAGTAATCATTTACTGACAGAGATAAATCGGGACCTACAGCTTGGCATAATAAACAAGTCTCCTAGCTGGTCATGGCTACAGAAATACATATGCATAGTATTGCTGAAATCTTAAGTCTACTCCAGATCATTCCTCCAGATGTGACAGCCAAAATACTAGAACTTCTACAATCCAAAGTCAATATATTTTTTGGGCAGGGGAAGTCCTTGACTGGGGTGCTTGAGGATCCCACACATTTTATTGCTGAGCTGCTCATCTACAATACCTGGTGGACGGGGAACATTCCAAAGTAACTAAACAACGGTCCTATAATAATCACTTTTTTTTGCTGCAACCCTAATATGGCACGTTCATTGGCTGTGCCAAACTCAGGGGAGCCAGGGCTTGTATTCTTTCGCAATAACAGGGGTGACAGTAGCCTTATGGGACAGAGTGACTAGAAGGTTGGGATTTTATGGCAAGACCGGAGGCTAAGATTATGCAATCTATCTTTACTGCGCCACCCACAGCAGCATCTTTGAAGAATATGGAACACAACGAAAGTTCTATGAAAACTAACAATGAACTGGAACCTCCAGTAATATTCCCTCTTTTTTGCTGCCTCCCAAACAGATAAGTCCCGTCTGCCATCGCTCTATGAATGCATGAATGTTGTAATCCTTATTTATCCTTAAAATCTTAAACTATCATAGGATTGTACATGGAATACTTAACATATCAGTGAGAGTGAGATTTCAATGAAATGTTTAATTTATTAATTATTTTGAGTAACTTAATATCGTAAGTTCGACATCTAGTCTATTTAAATCCATAATCCTTTAAACGAGTCATCTCTAATGGTATTTTAATGTGTAAATCAATTTAATGTGTCATCTTTACGACCAAAGATCTGTGCAGAGGTTTATTTGACAGATGTATGTCCTTTAGGGCATGCGAGCTCAGAGCACAAACATGTAATATGTCCTTTGTGTGTGGGGCTCTTACGCTGTCATGGTTTAATGAGGAGCAAATAAACATTAACTGGGTCGCACTTCTCAATTACTTAGCGCCCTCCTTTGCTTCACTCGAGCTGGCTCAGGACTTCACAATGATGATCCTTCTCGAGAGCTCTGCTCCGATACGAATGAGGTAATTACCCTCAAGGTCAGGCTCACGCACACACTCACGTAGAGCTTGATGTGTGCACGAGCGCTCTATTCAGTTTTCTCGATCGGTGAAACTGACAGGAAAAAAAGATTACTGCCCTGGTTAGACACATCTGGCAAACAGGTCTTTTCAGTTCTGCTTCTAAAAGGATATTTGGAGTAATAATTTTGAGAGAATCTTAATGCTTATTGTCTGTCGACCTTTTTTAGGTAAATTCGGCGATAAGTGGTAGCAGTTCTTTCCTGTCTTCTTATTTGTCTTTTGTGACACTGCCTTTGTTAATATTTAATGTTGTTTTGGCACTGTTCATTGCCGTTTCTGAATAGACTTTACTAGGTGAATTCATTTTGTGTTTACTTGGAAGGAAAGGGATATTTTAGAGAGAACAATGTCTGAACCAAGCAGTGAAATATGTCCTGAAAATAGGATTAGCGACATGCTTACTAAATTTGCATCTGATCTACATAAGAGGATGGCTAAGAAATTTGAGGAATTTGTTTTAAAAAAAACCTGGTTCCTCTGAGGAAGAGCGTTTTTGGTCCGCAGGTGAGGATCCTGCAGACGTTCTGACGAAGGAAGGAAAGGTTTCTAGGTAGAGAAAGAATTTAGATGAGTCTGGACTTAAGAGTAAAAGATCAAAAGCTGCGCATGCTGATGGGGGGTACTCGTAAAAGTACGAAACATGGCAGTGTTGAGGACACACATGGGGCCTTAGAGAGAGGCCGCCACGCAGTTACTGAATACCACAATAAAAAAAAGTAGAAGACACACTTCTGTCCTCTGTGACAAGTCTTCTGGCAGCGCAGAAATAGAGCTAAGTTGCATTTTGAAATTGTGGAAAATAATAAGGGTGTGGACAAATTGGCTTCTAGTAAGGGGGGTGTCCTTAGTGGAGGTGTGGACCCACTAGGTGACTCAATGTTTTACCCTTTGATGCTAAAACACCTTCTCTCTCCTGAATGGAGCCCGGCTCCGAATGTGGCACAGTATGTGGAACTGTGGTGAAGAAAACAGATCCCAAAGGATGTGAAACTGAGGTTACGGTCTGAGTGCCCACGACCCACCCTGGCAAAAAAGATTGGAATGACACCAGATCTGGATGCTAAAATGATAGCATTTATTGGGAAAGGAGGTAAAGACCCTAGGAAAGGTCTAGATAAAGGGTTACGTATGTGCCAGGATTGACGTTTGGACCTCACTGGCCCGCTAACCAAAATCTTTGATGTGGCTGAAGAGGTCTATGTGGGTAAAAAAGATCTGGATGTAGAGGAACTCAGAGAGAGGACACAAAGAGGAATTTGCTAGCTGGATAATGCAAACACAGCCCTGTCGGTAGAGAGAAGGAAGAGTATCCTTCTCAAGATTTACCCGAAATTGGCTGAACTGGCCAATAATGAAGGTGGTTTGGAGGCAAATGGAATGCTATTTGGTGAGACATTTCCTAAAGAAATGACAAAATACATTGAGGCTTTCAGCTCTTTGCAAAAGTCTCAGAGAGAAATTAAGAATGTGTTTGACCGTCGTTTTTTTGGTGGGGCCGGGAGAAATAGAGGTCGTTTCCCCGGCCGAGGAAAAGGAATCACAAGGGTCTCCTTTCCAAGAGGGTTTAGAGGCTACCAATATCAGTCACAGAGTGGCTATAAACCCGGAAATTTCTACCCTCAGAGGCAGAGGGGCAACTCAAGAGGAAATAGGAGGTCAAGGGGCACAGGTGGGTCAAGACCCTTTTGTTACCCGAATAAAGTTGAGCAGGAGACTTGCTCAATTTTATCACAATTGGTGTGCGATTTCGAAGGGCCCGTGGGTTCTTCAGACAGTCATGGGGTGTCATATAGATTTCATAGAGGAACCGGTTCAACTAAAATTTTCGGTTATGATAAAGTTTGATTCAAAGTTAACAGAACTAGTCAAAACAGAGGTAATGAGTTACTATACTAGCCAAAGGTGCGATTGTGGAAGAGTTGGAAGAGACTGTGAGTTTTGTGAGCAATATCTTTCTGGTGGAAAAGAAAGGGAAAGGTATGAGATCTGTCATAAATCTGAGGAAGTTGAACGATTGGGTGGAATACCACCATATCAAGATGGAAGGAATGCATATGCTGAGAGACATGTTGCAGTTAGGAGACTAGATGACTCATCTGGATTTAAAAGATGCTTATTTAAGTATCCCAATTTGCAAAGAACATCAGAGATTTCTAAGGTTCAGAAGGGGAGGAAGGTTGTGTAAGTTTGTTTGTCTCCCATTCGGGTTATCCTCCGCCCCGTTGTGTTTCACCAAAATGCACCGCCCAGTTGTTGCATTTCTGAGAGAGAGAGGAATTTGTGTAATAATATATCTAGATGACATTTTAATTATGGATCAGGAGAAATCAAGAGTGGAAGACCATATGAGGTTGGCAATAGACCTTTTGGAGAGTCTTGGTTTCTGGTAAACAGGGAGAAGTCGTGCTTCATTCCAAGTCAAGAGACTCAATTCCTGGGGTTTTTGATAAACATGGTTCAGGGTCAATTGAGATTGCCTATGGACAACATAAAGAAAATAAGAAAGGAAAGTCGAAGCATTTTGTTGTTGTATGTGATTTCATTGAGAATGCTAGCAAGGGTTATAGGGTTGTTGTCTTCAACTATTCAAGCTATTTTTCCAGGATCTTTGAATTATCGTGCTCTTCAGAGATTGAAGAGCAGTCACTTGAGGCATGGCATGAAGTATTCAGAGGAGATTACACTTTCAGGGGAAGCGAGGTCAGAGCTCCATTGGTGGCTAAGAAATATGGAGGCCTGGAATGGGAAAGACATTTTCGGAGTAAATCAGGAATTGATTATAGAATCAGATGCGAGTTTAACTGGATAGGGAGCTTATTGTGGTGCTACTTCAACAGGAGGAACTTGGACTGTAGAGGAAAGGAACTGCTTGCAGGGTCTTTTGCAATAAAGAGCTTTGCAAAGGACAAAGCAAGGTGTTCTGTCCTGCTAAGAATGGACAATCTCTCAGCTGTCAGGTATGTGAATAAGTTAGGTGGACCGAGATCAAGGGATCTAGCGGACCTTGCAAGAGTGTTTTGGGATGTTTGTTTGAATCAGTATATCTTGGTTCAGGCGGAACATATTCCAGGCCTGAAAAATGTACACGCAGAGTGTCACTCGAGGAATTACACGGATCTCAGCGACTGGTCTCGCCACAGTTCAGTGTTTCTGAGGTTGATGGAGTTGTGGGATCCTTGTCTGGACCTGTTTGCGAACAGGTGGAATACTCAGCTGGTAAAGTTTTTCAGTTGGCGTCCGGATCTGGACTCAGGAGGGTAGATGCTTTCAGACACGATTGGAGGGGACTTCGTCCTTATGCCTTCCCTCCATTTGTGATGATAATACATGTAACCTTGTTGGCTCGCAAATGGAGGAAACAATGGTCTTGATAACCCCCCTTTGGAAGTCTCAAGTCTGGTATCCTGTACTCCTAGAAATGTCAATAGATTTTCCAATTCTGCTCCCATCGTTTCAAGACGTTCTGATGGGACCATTGGGAGAACCCCACAAGTTAGTGCTATCAGGTCAGTTGAGACTGATGGCATGGAGAATTTTAGGAGAGTCTGAGAAGTGCCTGGACTTTCTGATGAGGCTCCTAACCTTATTAGAGAATCCTGGGCTCCAGGAATCAGGAAAATGTATAGACTGGGAGGGATTTTGTTACCGTGTCAGTGGATGAAGTTTTAATAGTTAATTACTTAGCTACCTTGTTTGCTTCAGGTTTAGCTTACAGAACTATCAATTTACATACATCAGCCATTGCCACTGGCCTTGAACTGGTAAATGGAGTTTCTGTGGGACAGAATGTTTTGGTGAAAAGATTGATGAGAAGCGTGAGAGTTTCAAAGCCACCTGCGGACAGATACTCGTCCGTTTGGGATGTATCAAAAGTGTTAATGTATTTAGAGAACTTAGGAAGCAACAGTGGATTGGAATTGAGAATTTTACATGGAAACTGACTATGATATTGTGCTTGTTATCTTTTAGAAGAGTTTCAGATGTATAGGCCTTGGATGTCGGTGCTAGGATTTTTAATCCTGAGGGAGTTTGCTTTTATCTTTGCAGAAGAATGAAAACATATTTAGATAGCATGTTCTATCCTTATTTTGATGAACATGAATGTTTATGTGTTGTGCGTTGTTTAAAGGAATATGCGAGGAGAACATCAGGCATTCGTCCTCCTACTGAAAATCAGCTTTTCATATCATATAGGAAACCACACTGAGCTGTATCTAGTCCAACTTTGGGTAGATGGGTTAAAGAAGGGATAGGGAATGCTGGTGTTGATGTGAGCAGGTTTGGTGCACATTCTGTGAGAGGTGCTTCCGCTTCAAAAGTTTTTATGCTGGGAGGTGCTTTGCATGATATTTTGAGGTGTGTTGATTGGTCTAATGACTCTGTCTTTGGAAAATGTTATTTAAAACCTGTGATAAATGCAGCTTCTTGTTTGTTAGAGAAGCTTTTAACTTGCATAATCTTAGCCTCCGGTCTTGCCATAAAATGTAGATTTTCATCAGCTTTGACGGACAGAAAATCTGGATTTTATTAAAGACACAGAGGCCTATATTTTCTCCCTAACCTTGTTTGGTTATTGTTCTTTGTTCTTTTACAGCTCGTGGTCAACAATGAGACAGGAAGATGGATTCCTAAATTTGGATAATACTTTCTTCTGGATTATCAAGTTGATGTTTTTTCTTAAGAGTTATGTTTGCGTTTTGTTGCAGTGCTCAAAAAAGAAGGAAGATGACTGGAGGTGCCCGTTCACTGTTAGTTTTCATAGAACTTTCGTTGTGTTCTATATTCTTTAAAGATGCTGCTGTGGGTGGCGCAATGAAAGAAGATTGCATAATATTAGCCTCCGTGTCTTTGATAAAATCCAGATTTTTTGTCCATCAAAGCTGACGAAAGTCTACATTATCTTCTAATTCTTTCCCTTACATTCTAATGACATCATCTCAGACTGTACACCTCCCACTGCCAAATTTTGTTTTCAAAACTGGAGATCAAATAGATGTTTCAAGACAGGCTCTCTATTTGGCAATAGACAGTTAAAATCCTTTGAAGATATTGAAAGCCAGTGCAACCTATTTGAGTCTGATAGATATCCATACATGCAGGTTCGCCTCTGGGTCTTACAAGCAAACAGCCACAGGACCACTGACACCGTTTCATATTTTTCATTTACAAATATTTGCTGGGACATAGTGTGACTGAAAACACCCCGGGCCAGAGACATTGGTAAGTGGACCTTGGGGTGACCATATCTTCTAGGAATTGGGAACACCCCCTTATGATGGAGCTCACAACTCAGCCCATAATGTATTAACCAGAGACACACAACACAAAATACTCACACATTGCTATGGATCCCCAAATAAAATAACAAAATGGGACATATTGATGTTGAACCTATGCTGAAGGGGTGAGGACCTACAGACAAGCTGCTACATGTTTCTTGGATGTGACCTAAACTCCAAAGATACTGGAATGTGACTATGGTCAAACTGGACCTCGTCGTTGGAGTACAAATACCCTGGGACACAGGGTTGGTCTTCTAGGGTATACAATATCAGCGGGGTAGATCCCACAAATCACTAAGGGGAAAGCAGATCACAATAATGATAGCCACAGCAATAAGAGCAATCCTTGACCTTTGGGGAAAGCAGAGGAAATTAGATGTGCAGTTTATGGAAAATACTTGCCAAGGAAAAGCTTGAGTTTTCCACATAACACAAACGCAAAGCATATGAAGCCTACTGTGCACCACCAATCTCAATTCTCTTAAGAGAATGTAGAGAATTTACATAACCCAACTATTTAAAGTCATACATCTCGTACCCACAGACATTATCTAAAGAAGCCACAGGATGCATCTTGCAATGTGTTTACATTGCAGGTGTATTCACCATCCAGTGCATAAAATGCTATATCATCCCAATCCCCTTTGCTGCTTTTAAATGTTATTGATGGGGAGAAGAAGGGACTCCTCCTTTTACCTAAAAAGATATCATTATAGTCTACTGATTTTCACTAGCCAGTGACTTGTAGGTGATGGTATGTGTAGTGTAGGTTAATGCAAAGCTTTAAACAATAAACGCATAACTAATGTAATAGTAAAGTTACAATAAAAACTACTTAGTTTGTGGATGTGCTCCCTAAGAATGAGCAAAATATAGTAACTCAAAGTGAAGTTAGAAAGTGTTGTGAGTATGTTGATCCATTTCCCAATTCTGTATGTGATAGATGGTGGAAGCAAAATATCAATGATGCAACAACAGCTTAATAAATGAAGAGAGCTGGCTGAAACCTTTAAGTGAGCATTTTATACATACATGTTTAGTAAAATCAAAAGGTCTTGGCTAATGCCAGACATAAAAATTACATGGGAATTATTTTGCACACTAGTGTTAAAGCGTGGCTTTTTACTCCAATGAATAAAGCGTCCCCCTGGATCTCATCTCAACTTCAGTTTTCAAATGGTGCCTAGTGGTGAGAGAATATAACCGCCAACCCAATGTGCTAAAACCTGCATGTTTACCTACTTTAGCAGATAAAAGGTTAGCAGCCCTAATAAAATAAGGAAGGACACCAAAAGAAAGAGTTTCCCCTGAAGCTTTATTTTATTTTTTTATTTTTATACGTTATTATTTCTTTTTCTTTTCTTTGGGGCACAAAATATGTATATTTTTTGTGTGTTCAAGCAACTAAACAAAGGCAGTCTAAGGGTACACCTGTCCCAGATAGTAAACAGACGGGCACAATAATTCCCAAAGGGGAAAGAAACACACCTGGTGATCACTACTGATGTGGGGAAGAAAACAAATAAGCATTTCAAACCCATACTTACCGTTTGCATACCTTTTCTTTTCTTTTAGTTTCTTTTCATGTGACTCCAGGGACCTCTACTTGTGCCGAGTAACCAGGAACGAAAAGAAGATCCTGATTAGCCCAAGAAGGAATAAGTAGTGTCCCTTATGAATATATAAACATTTCAATATCAATAAAAAGACATCATTGAGCCATCAAAACATCCTGCTTGCATTTACCAGCCTTCTAAAACCTCCACAGTTTCCTCCTGGCGGTCGCCAGTAGGTAGTTATAGGTAGGACCTTGTTTCCACATGAAAAGTGTTTTTTCTGACTTGCCAGTGACAAATCTTTACAAAACTTTTCTAAAAAAGTGTGCCAGTAATTCTGGTTGTGCGTGGAAAGTTTCGAGTGATTTTTGAAACGGGGTTGAGAAAATGGAAGGGGTCAAATAAGAGTGTTTCCTATGTTAATTCTTATAGTGTCTTCAGACAGGCCTGCAGCCTGAACTGCTGGATGGTATTACATGAAATTTGGCAGGAAAGGTAACTTTTAGTTCGCAGATCACGCTTTCAGTTATTTGGTGTAAATCCATTTAGTAGTTTTCCTGAAAGTGTTGGCGCTCATCTTGGGACATAGCTTTAGCCGAGTCCCAAAAGTAAAACACAAAAAAAATGTAAAGAGGGCAGGGTACGAATACCCTAGCCCTCTAACCTTGGTCCCACATGGACTCTGGCAGGGCAAAAAAACATATATTTTTTAATTCACCGTAATTCTCAAAAATATTCACGAATATTGCTGTGTATTTAAAAAAAAAACAAGCACAGTTTCTAGGACTTGTTTATAATGTCGCTCCCAGGTGGGCTAGGTCCCAGGGGCATGCAGGTCTTTATAAAAAACAAAATGGCGGGAGAGAATATGGCCCCCCTCCAAGGGCATATTTATGCCCCGGTAACCACCACCTCCCAGGGGCTCATGTGAATATTAATCGGGGGCCAAGTAGACCTCCCTAGGACCTATTAGAAACACAAAGACAGGTGAAGCCAGGACGCTTCCTCAGGCTCTCGTATGCCCATCGTGCGCAATGTACAGTGTCTATTTTAGTACGTTGGGGCCTTGGGCATGCAGCTCCCTGATCAGTATCTACCACTGTGTGCAGCTGGAGGAGAGTGTATAAATTGAGCTTGTATGCAATAAAAGTAGAGATTAATTTCTAGGGCGTTGAGGCTGCCCTGTTAGAAGGGCCTTTTCAGAGGCTTCCTGCGTGCCCATGCCAGAGCCACTACGTTTGAGTGAAGTTGCTCCAAGAACTGCTTGGTAAGTAGGAGTGGTGTATTAATGAATGAATGTAGAAACTTAGGGAGCACCATAATTTCGGCAATAGTGATCTTACCCTTAACTAACCCTGGGCGGAGTTCGTGGAGTTGCACTACGCGGAACTCTATGAAGTACAATAAAAGCTCAGCTGCACTACGCGGAGCAACCACGCAAGCGGCGGAGTACAATAGAAAAATGCTGCTTGTATTGATTGCACAGTGCCAGATGCTTGTCCGCACTGTGCAATCATTGCGAACGGCACCAAGCACAGCGCAAGTGGTCTTTGCTTTCCTTTTCTCCTGCTCGAGTACATTTTTACTCGAGCAGCAGATTTTCAACGCGAGCTGGCAGTTTCTCAACGCGAGCTGTTGTGAGCATACGCGACCACTCGCAATAAGAAACCTGACTCCTCGCCAAATTGGTGGTGACAATTGCGGACGAGAAAAAATCTCACCCGGAGGTTGATTTTCCATGCTTTGCCAACTTGACGTTGACGAACGCAAGCGAGGAAAGAAACTTTGCTCTGCTGTGCAGAGCGGAGTTTTTCGGTACTCCGTGAGCTCTGCGTAACACGGAGTGCAGGAAACTCTGCAAACTCTGTGAGCGGAGTGAATTTCACCGCCCAGGGTTACCCTTAACAGGACAGTGGCAATCTGGACTAGATTGATACTCTCTTCTCAAGTCAGGTCATAGCTCACCTGTAGGTTGATTCCCACAGCTCATCAAAATCTCTGCTGAGCCATAAGCCTAAATACTGAGTTGGTTCCATCTCCCAGTGCAATGGGAATTCAGCTCAAACTTTTCTGAGGCTGCACTGAGGTGGAAGAAGATGGATTTTGACCAATAAATGAAAATACTAGAGTGTCTCCTGAACCTGATTACATCCCGAACAATGGGAGAAATGTCTCCTAATTTCCCCTCAAAAAACCAATCCCGAGATGCAGATATGGATCAAGGCTTTCACAGCCTTAGACAGCTCACTGACCATCGTGGACTCAGCAACATCTCTGGGAATAACCCTTGACTGCAATTTGAACATGCAAGACCACATCAACTCGATGGCCAAATCGGCCAGATTCCACTTGAGCTACCTTTGGAAACTGAAACCCTTCCTCGACCCTGCCGACCTAAAAAGCGCAGTCCAAGCGCTAGTAATCTCCAGACTGGAGTATGGCTGTTCTACTCTCTCAGGTTTACCCAAGATCTCGCTGGCACCGTTAAAAGCCTGCCTTAACCCCTTCACTGCTGGGGTAATTCTCCCACAGTGTGGGGGGATCCGCGGAGCCGCTGTGGTCTTGACAAGCCCAGTTCATCATGACTCAGAGTGGAGCTGGGCTCATGACGAGCTGGGCTCATCACAACTCTGCCCACTGATTAATTCTCCCACACAGGCGGGGAATTAACCGTGTGTGAGTGGAGCACTCACTATTGTACACTGCTATGATTCCCTGTAAAGCGCTCTGATACCTTAATGGGTCAAGTTAGCACTCTATAAAACAATAAAATAAATAAATGAGAAAGGTTGTCATGGTGCTTGAGAACATACAGTGTAATGTAAACTGCATACATGGACACTTACACTCTCCTAGCTGACAAGTTGAGGCCCCTATCAGCATGATGCTGACACAGTTGTGAGGCCAGGGGCTCTGTCACTATTGCAAATAGGATGAGAGACAATGGGCGTCCCTACCTAATGCCCCTAGACACAGCAAATGGGACAGAGGCGGTGCCATTGAGGTGCAGTCGTACTGTGGGGGCGGTATAAAGAAGATTAATCATGTTTAGAAAGCGTGAGTTAAATCAGAGATGCAGAAGTCGGCAGAAGAGGTATGACAGCTCAAAAGAATCAAATGCCTTCATGGCATCTCAGAGGGCCATGGCTGCTACGAGTTGAGGGTCTAAGGTATGCATAAGAGCAAACATTGTGTAGAGATTGTGAGCTGTTGAACACCCTAGGACAAACCCAGATTGGTCCGACCAAACAATTGTAGGCAGAAGAGGCAAGACGTGGGTATCAATTATTTTAGCCAAAATGTTGTTATCCACATTAATCATGAACACTAGTCTTTAGGAGTCACAATGGTTGGCATGCTTCCTAGGCGTCAGGCCTGAAACAATGACGCAGTGAGGGAGGCAGTTGGCCCCGGGATAGCAAGTCATCGTACATTGCTAATCAATGAGGAGCTAGGATGGAAGCATAATCCTTATAACAGAAAGTACTGTGTCTGTCTAATCACTGCACATTATCCCCAGGCAAACTTCATATCAGCAAGATGATTTTCTCCACCGTAAAGGGAACATCAAGGTACAGAAGATGAGTGTTGTCTACCCATAAAAGCTGGAGGGTATTGACAAAAAGCATCCAGGGCCCCATTGTGGTACGATATAGATCCAAATTGGTCATCGATAAACTCTGTAATGTAAGTGGAGCAAGCCAGTCAGTGTCCTGCCAGATATATCACTGTCTCCATAACATCTTCCCATTGCCTCCTTGTGCAGGGGATGGGTTTCTTTCTCTGCTTCCACCTTGTATGCAGCAAGCTTTTCTCTGAGTGCTGCAAGCGATCACGCGTTATTGGAGTCAAAGAATTCTAGCTCTAATGTACAGATGTCAGTTTCAAGTTGCCAAGGATGGCAAGTTGCGTGTGGATTGCCTTGAGTATACCAGATTGTTTTACAATGAAAGCTCCCCAGGTGGCTACCTTGAAAGCCTCCCATAATGTGAACTTAGTGGCAAATGATGCCTCATTATTGGCAACAAAATCAACAATCTTCACCCTGATTTTGTAATGGAATACTGCGAGGAAGGTAGTTATCATTTGTGGTTTATGTACGGGCATCTTGCATGATTAGGCAAAAATCGATTTAAGACCTAGTGTAGGGTGTACAAGGGATACAAGTGCCCTCTGTACAGTCAGCATGTCATAAACGCCAGATTTCCAGAAGGCTATTATCATGCATAAGGGTATGTAGCTGTGCAGCAGCAGCCGGATGAATCCATCTAGTGTCACTAGATCTGTCGACTGCATTATCATGGACAGTATTAAACTTTCCCCCCGGAGAACCGGGCCAGGGTGCAACATGGTAATTAGGCACCAGACATTGGCAAAAATTGGGGCTGTCGATATTTGGGTCATAAACTGATGCTTCGGTCACTGAAACTTTGTAGAGCTCGCCGTGTACGATAACAGACCTTCTAACTCTGTTGCAGATAGATTGAAGCGTGTTCCAGCGCAGCCCCTTATGAAGAAGGATAGAAGTGCCCCAGGAATAGTTTGCGTATAGGGAGGTATGTGTTACAGTGATCAACCCCACTCCTAGGTGAAGGGCAGTGGACAAAGTTAAGTGGAGTTCTTGGAGGAAGCAGATGTCGATATGATATCTGTTAAGATACACCTGTACCAAGCTCGCCTTGAGTCTATCACCAGTATGTTTCGGGACGGGCATGTCGTTTCTGTTTCTTCTCGCTAAATCGAGAGCTAGGGACTTCTCAATGTCCTGGCTCCACTTTTACATTTCTCCATGGACTAAAGACACTTGGTATCAAACTGAGATTTTGACACATTTTGGCCTACCGGACTGAGCTTGTTTACGCTTAAAGAGCAATATACTGCTATACTATGCTGTGAGTAATTCATCAACTACTGTTGCTCCAAGCCTGGAAAAAGTCTTTTTACGATAAAATACGTGCCAGCTTAGTTCAAGTTGGGCGTTTGTTCAAGTTGGATTTTAGAAATAAAGAATATCGAACTTTCTATTGGCATCTATGTACTTAATGAATCGTACTGTTGAACACAACAGAAAAAACCCACACAAAATAAGGACCTTGACATTTTCCTTCTGTGTTGGTGCTCTGAACAGTTCTTCGAAAGTTTTGTGTATGGCTTGTCCCTACTTGTGACAATATTTGGATAACGTAGTGTCCTTTGTTTCATTGAGCACATCAACCTGACATATGTGTACTCAAATTTCCTTAATTTTTTATGTGCTCACAATATAACTCCCATTGTCATCTTTGTAATGTTTGTTGATTGGTGAAGTAGTATTACTTGCCATCGATCCAGATCCACAGCTTGGCAGGAGAGTGTAGTCAACCGCAGATTTTTGGAGGGGGCGTTACAGCCTGCACCACGATGATGAAGTCAGGGTATGTATACAAATCCTCTTCACACGTTTAAAAGTAAATACATAAAGTTTCATTCTGTGTCTAAGAATGCTTAAGATCTTGAATTAAAGACATCTGAAAATACAAAGACAAGCATCATTGTGATATGTTATGAAACTTTATGTATTTACTTTTAAACGTGTGCAGAGGATTTGTATACATAGTAGGTTAGTATGCTGGCCACACACATGGGGATTTGGTGTTTTTTCCCTACCTTATGCACCATGCCAGATTACCTGCCATAACTGATTTGTACTTGTGATAGACCTTAGAGCACCATTTTGCCTATTGCTGACCACCGACTGTATACCTAATGAAGTCAGGGTAGAAGGATATAGCATTTCTCTAGTGTATTCCCTGGTGATTGACAGTTTGACATTATATGGTTAAGCGCAAAATGACGTCCCTGTCTCTATAATTGAGAAGGTGGGCCACAATGGGCCTCACAAGTGCTCCAGGTGGAGGATGCAGGCCCAGTGCATGATGGGCACGCTCAGAAATAAAGACCAGTAAAAACGCCTCTCCAAACAGGGAGCAGAGCATGTGCTCAGCACAGGATTCCATTTTGTCGAAATTTGTTGATTCAGAAACCCCTAGGATGTAGAGGTTATTTCACCTAGAATGTGTTGCACAGTCCAAATTCTTGGGCCAGATTCATAGAACTAACTTAAGAAAAATCCTAAACTTACTACCACTTTGGTATTCACAGAAGGCACATACTCATTTTGGGATTCACAGAAGGCACTTACTCATTTCGGTATTCTCAGAAGTTAGGAGTCCTAACTTTAGGACTCCTAAATGCCTTCTGTGAATACAGAAAGTCTTAAAGTTAGGATTTTTCTCAGTGTAGGGGTAGTAAAGTTAGAACTTATAACTTTAGTACTCCTTAATGCCTTCTGTGAATACCGAAAGTCTTAAAGTTCGAATTTTTCCCAGTTTAGGAGTTGTAAAGTTAGGAGTCCTAACTTTACTACTCCTAAATTGAGAAAAATCCTAGCTTTAAGACTTTCATTATTCACAGAAGGCATTTAGGAGTCCTAAAGTTAGGACCCCTAACTTCTGTGAATACCGAAATGAGTAAGTGCCTTCTGTGAATGCCAAAATGGTAGTAAGTTTAGGATTTTTGTCTTAAGTTAGTTCTGTGAATTGGGCCCCCTGAGTTTGACAGCCCCGAGTACTCTTTCCATATGGAGCAGCTGTTCATTGGTGGTGGCATCTCTTTGATATGATCAATCCTGCTCTTCAGCAAATAGATGTTTGCGTAAATGGTGCACAAGCTTTTTTTTTATGTCAACAAACATCTCTTTTATGTCAAGATTGTGTATGCCCTCTCAAGACTCCGAGATGGCAGGGTGGCAGAAGCACTATTTGGGATCCATGACATACGTGTGAAGCTTGCCATCAAATACCCGCTTGGATTATCTGGCATTACACGTGCCCATGCTGAAAGTCTGCTGTGGGTGTCTGACCATTGAGTCCCCCCTCACTCCTGTTTCTGTTTCCTGAGGGACATGGGAGGCATAAGCAGACTGCAGACCAGTTAGTGGTCAGGGGGCAAAGGGCAATCCACACGCCACATGCAGATGTCTTCCAACTCATATACGGACCCACAGAAAGGGTCCGTCCAGTACGGCATATAATACTGTACTCTAGGAGTCGCTGATCAAGTAGCACTGTCTCTCAGGAAGCTCTGAAAGGCCTGAACTCTCCGGGTCCTGTCTCGCCCCGATGCTCTCCCTAACTGGGGTGGTCAAGAAGCATGAGCAGACCCAATTCCAGTAGAAAGAGGAGGTTAAAGTTAGGCCACACTCATCTTTGCAGTGCTCCTTCCCCGGGGGAAGGTTCTCACAGTACACAACGGGGACCAAGCCCTCTCTCAATCAATGACTGCCACAGAGGGCAAGCAAACCCCAGCCCCCAGGCCACAACCAGAGACATGCATCCCAGACCACCAGCATCCCAAAGGACACAGGGTAGACACATGTACTGTAAGTGTAGTAGATGCCACAATAGGTGCTGCAGTTCATCTTTGATGGCCATATCTTTGCATCTACACTTATTCTGCTTCTCCGATCAACTTCTTCCATATGCTTCTTGAGGTTTTTTCACTTCAGGGTCTGCTTAAATGGCACCATGGCTGCGGAAAGGAGTTGCTCTAGCGTTAAGCAGCATTTAAGTCATGACAGAAAGCACAGTCCAGCGTGAAATCTTATGCATGGTTGCTGTAGGTTCCACTTCTCTCCTTGGTACCAAGGTCCCAAATGTAAACATAAATTCTGGAAATGCAACTCCTGCTTCTGCTAATTACCTTTTTTCCATTACATAATGGTCTGGTGGCTTTGGGAGAACATTAGAGTAAGGAAATTGACCGACTACAGGATGAGCTATAAATGCAATATCAAGTGGCCAAGACACATATGATACAAACCGCCCTAAGTACAGATCACAACTACAAGAAGCTTATTGAGGCCCTAAACCTTCAACCACAAGCTTCCTGTTAAATGATAGACATGATGAAAATGAAAACTTTACCTGTATTCCTAGAAATGGTCCACACATTAAACTGTAGGACATATGTTACAATGAAGTATTCCTGGATCATTAACAAAATAGGCCAGTGAGCATCTGGCTCAACGAACAAAGGAAACTGAAATAATATCTATTGTAGTGTTGGAAACATCAACAGATTGCATAGTTGTCAATTGTTGTGGCCAAGCAAATGTACTGCAGACCATGAGGAGAAACAAAGACCTAGCAAGCAGAAGCTTGCCCATGAGACATATGCAAATCCATTGCAATTCCCTTTGTACCTTTAAGCAGATCCTTATTTGGCCTGATGGAAGATCATAGGCAGGCTTGACACGATCATTGTTGTTCAGTGGCCCGCGACCTCAGCCAGCTCTCCGCCTCCAGCAGGAGGCTGGTGTCGCTCCCACCTGCAGGGAAAAGCTACAAATGCCACTCCCTTTAGGCAGAAGCAATATGTTCATTTGCTTCCCTGCCTGCTTCAATGTAGGCAGGGAAATAGATGAAAAAGTAGGTTCACAGGGGTGGGAGGATTTTTTATACTCCTCCCCACTGGGAACGGGCTTAGTGTTTGCTCTTGCTTGGCTGGAGCTTTCAAATTGCTCCCACAAAGTGAGGGCAAACACAGGTTTCCCTGCCTGCACAAGTGCTAGCAGAGAAACCACTATGTACCTGCAATGAACATCCCAGGATATATGTGGAGATGGCCCTGGGGTATGGGTCCCCGGGGCCATTAATGGCTCTGGGATTGGGGCTGGGCAGCCCCTCTCATTTTTGAATGTGTGGTCAGGCACTGGAGATGTGATCATGGGGCCTAAATCGGCCCAGGGAGGGGGCTGTGTTCTCCCATCTCCCTTTTTAACTCACTGCAGGGCCCCAGGATGGGACCCCCTGGGCTAAACTTGTACCAGGAGGGGGCCGCATATATATATATATTTATATATATATATATATATATATATATATATATATATATATATATATATATATATATATATATATATATATATATATATATATATTACCTACTGGCGGTCGCCAGTAGGTATATATAGTTAGGATTTTTATATATATATATATATATATATATATATATATATATATATATATATATATATATATGTATATATGTATATATATAGTTAGGATTTTTTCTCTATGGGATTTTTGAAAATTCTATGTCTAATAACTTTGGCGTTTGTGGACGGAATTGGCTGAAATTGTCAGGAAAATGGAACATTTTGTTTCTGAGCAGCCCCTGAAAATTTGGGGGGGTTTTCGTCAAGGGGGGGCCGAAAAAAAAGGGGGGTCCCAAAACGTGTTTTTAACATTGAGTTTTCCATAGGGCGGTTGGCCTCACTTTTAGCCCGAACGGCTGAATGGATTTCCACGAAACTTGGCAAAATTGTAGATATTGTTTGCCCGATGTGCCTTTGCTAGGTCTCAAGATATGTGGTCCTGTGAGTTTTGAGTAAATTAGGTTTAAAAAAAGATATATATCTAGAGCTGCGCCCGGTATGCGTACCGGGGAGCGCTTCAGGCGCGCCACGCGACTTGCGCACGGCAAGCTGATTGGTTCTCGGGTGTCTGTAAACATTCGAAACAGTCCGCAGCGGCCCCCATCTTGTGTCTCGTGGGATTGAGACACAAGAGGTGGCAAGAATCAAAGGGGGGAAATGAGCAAAAGGGGGCAGGGTACACCCCCCTGACCCCCTACTTTTGATGTGGGGGCCATAAAAGGCTCCCGCGGGTGAAATTTTTTTTTTTAAAAATTTCGATTTTCGCGGGGGGGAGCGCCCGGTACGCGCACCGGGGAGCTTACGGGGGAGCGTACCATGGAGATTAAAAATGACAGACTTTTTTTTTAAAAAAACGCTTCTTTTTATAAATTGGAGGTAGTTCTGAAAAGAACTTTTTTTTTTGATTTTGTTGTTTTATATATATTTTTTTAGACTTTTTAAAACAATTTTATATTTTTTTGGGATTTTTGTCAAGGGAAAAACAAAAACAGGGATTCCAAAACTGCTCAACAGGAGCAAAAAAAATTGAAAATTTAGGGACTGGCAGAGCAGCGGTGCTGCTGTTTCTTTAGGGCAATGAGTTCAACACTCTGCTCCCCATAGCAGAGCAGTTCGTCACACTCCGTGCACAAAAATGTGATGCCTGCAAACACCGGCTGAATGTTAGGGACCATTCTTCCACGGGGTGGTCCCGAAGGTGTTGCTCCACCAGTGGAGGTGCTGCCGCCATCTGTTGGTACATTCCGTGCCAGCTCTCTGACACTCTCCCTGGCAAAGTTGTTAGGGTGTCTTCTTTTCACATGCCTGATCAAATTAGAATTCCCAAAACTATATTTTTTCAGAGGATTGCCTCTGGATAAACTACTCCCACATATTTTGCAGGTTACTTTGGGAGCGTTGACTTTTTTCTGTCCTTCAGGGATGTCGTAAAATTTCCAGATGAAATGGGTTTTTTTCTTTTGCTGAGGAGGGTCCTCATCTAAAAATCCATCTGAATCACTGCTGGATGACTCTCTTGCAGCCATTGCTGGAGATCAGAAAAGTAGGAGATAGAGTAGACAGAACAGCTCTTGCTCTCTCCAAGTACAAAGCAATAGTGAGAGAAATGGGTGGGTTTCACACAATTTGGAAAAAAAAAGTTCTGAACCAATCAAAAGTGTTATTTTAAAGTCACATGGTTTGACGCGCTTACGCTACGCGCCCCGGGGCGCGTCCCGGGCGTGTATCGTAAGCGCATCGGGGCGCTTACGTTGCGCGATCGTATGCGCTTCCGGGTGCGCTTACGCGGTGCGTCATAAGACGCATCTCGCGGCTACGCGATACGTGTCTTATGACGCAAGGCGTGGCGGCTACGTGATACATCACGATGTTGTTTTCGTTCGCGGCAATAGCGCTTCCGGGACGCGTATTAGTACGCGCCCCGGGGCGCGCCGCAAGATTGCGCTTACCCGTGCGTTCACCTGTCCGCGCCCCGGGAGCTTACAAAAAAAAAGTATTAAAATTTTTTTTATTAATAAACATATAAAATATATGTTTGGATTTAAAGAAGAATACATTTTACAGCTACAGATATTAGCTTTTAAAAAACCAATGAAATTCACTGAAAAAACCATAGGTTATAGACCATATATAGTTAGGAATTAGCATTTACAAAACCTTGAAAATTCACTGAAAAAACCATAGGTTATAGACCATATATAGTTAGGAATTAGCATTTAAAAAACCTTATTTTACTCACACAAAACCATTGAAATTCCATATATAGTTAGTTGTACTAACTATATATCGCGCACCCGCAATCCACTGCTGATGATGTCACATATTACATCATTCATGACATGGTCAGTGACATCACTGATGACATCACTGATGACATCTCAAATGACATCACTGATGACATCACTGATGACATCTCATTTGACATTACTCATGACATCATTCATGTGATGATACGATGAACCTCTTCAGACTCTAATATAACCTTAGATACACTCAGTGTAAACAGACACTCACAGACTGTCACTCATCCATGGAGTTACTCACACACCTAATCAGTCTTGCAAAGAATCAATCACACCTCCATTTCCTCAACTATATAGTTAAACACACCTTACTTATTGAAACATATAATAACACATATTTACTCTGTTATACAATCCCTGATACAAGTTCACAATAATCCATACAGCCACTCACACATTCACTGGCTCTCATGCACAGTTATTTATATATGTCAACTACCACATGTACTGTGTTTTACATATGTACTTACTTTGACATGTAGCACTGAGATATCCATTCACTCACCAATACACTCATGCACACAGTAAACCGCCCATACAGCTGTTTCCACATGCACTTTTGAACCCATACATCTAGTGAATCAACTGCTCACACATCTATGCACAGAGTCATACACCTCCCAGACACCCACACACACTCAGTCTCCCATACAAATACTTGGCCAACTAATCAATAACCCATATAGTTAGTCATATAGCTAATGATCAACAATTGCATCAGATTACAAAACAACAGACACAATGGTGCACAATTTAAAACAGTTTAGTCACTAACCCATGCACTCAGTGAGACACATTTAATCACTCACTTATACAGTCAGTCATGCACCTACTAAATACATCATCCAGACACTTATACATCCACTCATTCTTCAATATATAAGACATATTTTAACTTTACAGAAACATACAGTCACTGGATGTTATCATCAGTGATGTCATCAGTGATGTCATCAGTGATGTCATTTGAGATGTCATCAGTGATGTCATCAGTGATGTCACTGACCATGTCATGAATGATGTAATATGTGACATCATCAGCAGTGGATTGCGGGTGCGCGATATATAGTTAGTACAACTAACTATATATGGAATTTCAATGGTTTTGTGTGAGTAAAATAAGGTTTTTTAAATGCTAATTCCTAACTATATATGGTCTATAACCTATGGTTTTTTCAGTGAATTTTCAAGGTTTTGTAAATGCTAATTCCTAACTATATATGGTCTATAACCTATGGTTTTTTCAGTGAATATATATATATATTCACTGAAAAAACCATAGGTTATAGACCATATATAGTTAGGAATTAGCATTTAAAAAACCTTATTTTACTCACACAAAACCATTGAAATTCCATATATAGTTAGTTGCACTAACTATATATCGCGCACCTGCAATCCACTGCTGATGATGTCACATATTACATCATTCATGACATGGTCAGTGACATCACTGATGACATCACTGATGACATCTCAAATGACATCACTGATGACATCACTGATGACATCTCATTTGACATCATTCTTGTGCTAATACGATAAACCTCTTCAGACTCTAATATAACCTTAGATGCACTCAGTGTATACAGACACTCACACACTGTCACTCATCCATGGAGTTACTCACACACCTAGTCAGTCATGCAAAGAAACAATCTCACCTCCATTTCTTCAACTATACAGTTATACACACCTTACTTATTCAAACATATACTAACACATATTTACTCTCTTATACAATCCCTGATACAAGTTCACAATGATCCATACAACCACTCACACATTCAGTGGCTCTCATGCACAGTTATTTATATATGCCAACTCTCACATGTACTGTGTTTTACATATGTACTTACTATGACATGTAGCATTGAGATATCCATTCACTCATCAATACACTCATGCACACAGTCAACTGCCCATGTAGCTGTTTCCACATGCACTCTTGAACTCATACACCTAGTGAATCAACTGCTCACACATCTATGCACAGAGTCACACACCTCCCAGCCACCCCCACACAAACTCAATCTCCCATACAAATACTTGGGCAACCAATCAATAACACATATAGCCTCTCGTATAGCTAATGATCAACACATGCAGCAGTTTACATCACAACAGACATAATGATGCACAAATTAAGACAGTTTAGTCACTAACCCATGCATTCAGTGAGACACATTTAATCACTCACTCATACAGTCAGTCACGCACCTACTAAATCCTTCATCCAGACACTTATACATCCACTCATTCTTCAATATGTAAGACATATTTTAACTTTACAGAAACATACAGTCACTGGATGTTGTCATCAGTGATGTCATCAGTGATGTCATTTGAGATGTCATCAGTGATGTCATCAGTGATGTCACTGACCATGTCATGAATGATGTAATATGTGACATCATCAGCAGTGGATTGCAGGTGCGCGATATATAGTTAGTGCAACTAACTATATATGGAATTTCAATGGTTTTGTGTGAGTAAAATAAGGTTTTTTAAATGCTAATTCCTAACTATATATGGTCTATAACCTATGGTTTTTTCAGTGAATTTTCAAGGTTTTGTAAATGCTAATTCCTAACTATATATGGTCTATAACCTATGGTTTTTTCAGTGAATTTCAATGGTTTTTTAATAGCAAATATCATAAGCTGTCGAATGTCAAGTACGTGGTAAGTGAAAACATTTTCGTGTTTATGCACACTGATCTGCTTTGAATGGTGCCCCCCCCCCTCATTTCTATTAGGAGTACTCTCTCTTTGCAGATAGTGAAAGGTAGTTAACGCAGGTCTTTGCCCCCATTGTAATCCGTCGTGCCTGCTTCTCTCTCCATTTGATTCATTGTTATCCAAGTATTTACTGTTTTAGAATTAGTTCTCTTTGGTTCATTCTCTATTTACAAACAAACACAGAGTCGCAATACTCTGTTTAGTCTTTGCAGATAACGAAAAATCGTGTAAAAAAAAAGAAAAAGAATCGAGCAAAATCAGTAGGCCACTAATGGGATCTCTTTTTGACCTCGCAAAAATAGAAACATTAGGAACAACCCCTCATGACAAATACAAAACTAGTGAGATGAACTGAACTCCACACAATGATGGCTGCAAAACAGCTCGGCTCCGCCACCCACCCCGCCCAAAATAACGATAAAGAACGGCTGCCATGATTGGTTGCGGAATGACCACGACGGAGCTACGAAATGGTGCTGCTCTCATGCTAACCCCAGCTTCAGTCTGAAACATCCAGAAACACTGTAGACTACCAATTCGATCAGTTCCGGTAGCGCCCCAATGTAACCCGGTAGAGAAGAACTAGCCCTCCCCTCTTTGACTGATGGTTCTTGTTGCCTGTCCCTTCTGTTGTCATTTAACAGAACTATTTAGCCTGCTGAAAGGGGTTGTGTTCCGACCGCTGGTTGGTGGAGACATTTTGACTATATTCTGTACCTGCGTTGTCGCGTAATGCGTCATATGACGCGCCGCGTTAGCGCATCCGGAAGTCATCCGGGGCGCGCAGCGCGTAACGTAAGCATAACAAGTCATGTGACTTGTTAATAAAACTTTTCATTGGTTCATTTTACTTTTCTTATTGTAATGATGAAAGGCTTGATCATATGACCTAAAAATTACGCTTTTCATTACTTCCGAACATTATTTTTTCTTAAATATATGTTATAATGTTCCAGGCTAATGTACTTTCCCGGAAATTTTACAACTGTCCTGCAAGTAAAATATATTCTTTTTTCGAGAAAAAGAGCGTTTCTTCGTCCCATGACGGAGCCGTTGAGCAAAAGAGGGTCGACCTGCTGTCTTAGTCGCCGATACGCCTGAATATGAGATTCTTATCGATCACTTTATATTGCAGGAATAGAAAACACAACAGCCCTTGACCATTTATCTTTACTGCGTTCCTTCGTATTATACCTTTTACCCTTCATGTAATTGGTCTGCTTTATTTCACTTGCCTTTTAATGATTCTAAAACAGTGACTATTATTAAAAACTTTACCAATGTATATACTACTACCATGTTTTCTTTTAAAAACCTTTATTGTGAAAATTTCATTATACAAATACGAGCCTATAACCACGTGGGCCGGCCACGGAGCAAACTGTAATCGTATATGATGAATAGACATTTACACTGTAGAGGAACGTAACGGGCGGGCCATTAGGTTGCAAGAACTAAGGTGTCTAACAGTTACGGAATCGGTGGACGTACATTTTATAATTAAAATACGACAGGGCCAGTTACAATAAAATTATCTAGATATACATTTGCGGGCAAGTACCATGGGTGACGTTAATTCGAACTTTCAACAGTACAGTAATCAATAACACATCAGAACTTAATATCAATAGGGATGTCGAAATATTCAATCAATTCTCGTCCCCGCCCGCCATGTGCTTCAAAACTGCATACGTATCTCGTGATTTCAAGGTTCTGCAACCAGTACACAACAAGGAGTTACGAGTCCCATTTATTCTGGCGCCATTTTGGGCGAGGACGGGCAGGTCCAGGATATAGTCAAAATGTCTCTACCAACCATCGACTATGATGATGTTCATATGCTGTATTTATTAGAGTAACACTCAGATGTCCACATGAAATAAATTTGCCACAATCTAAACATGTCATTTTAATCTTTCCAAAGTTCTTCTAAATATTTGGGACCGTTTCCCTTGCCTCTGAAGCTCTCAGTGCCACTTCTTTGATGAATGTACTAGCAGGTCAGGGGTTCTCCTCCAAATCTCTCTTTTATGCAGCACTATAATTAATTGTTGCCACCTCTCCATATGACGATGCATGGTATAGTTACCACAACTATATTTTTTTTCGGTTCCTCTAGAGAGTTCATCGTGGCAGATGAAGCGTGTAACGTACCGGGCATTTACCTTTTTTTGCATGTACAGGAAAGGAAAAAAAAATCGAGCGTCCGAGTTCTAAGGTGTCCCAGGGCCATTTTAGTGGACCAGGCCCAAATCCAAAGAACAGGCCGCCATTTTGAGAGTCCTGTTGCAGCCGCCTGTCGCTGTAGCATCAAGAGCAGCCGAAACTCAGCTGAATGGCAACTGAAACGGTAAAGGGGCGCCCCACTACAGCAGACGAGCCAGGCCCAAATCCAAAGAACTGCTATCTCACAGGCTAATGGGGCGACCCACGCCGAGTTTCAGCATTGTAGGATGACCACACAAGTACAGCAACTTGCTAGACATCACCTCGGTGCCATCCGGATCTCGGCGCCCCACTGCAGATGAAGTGCCTCTCAACTATGAAACCACCACGGTGACATCCGGATCTTGGCGCGTTGTGCTGCCTTCGGCCTATTCGCACATCGGTCCGCTACTGACGCCATCTCACAGGCTAATGGGGTGACCCACGCCGAGTTTCAGCATTGTAGGATGACCACAGCAACTTGCTAGACATCACCTCAGTACCATCCGAATCTTGGCATCTCAACGCCTAGTGGTATCTTCCATACAAAAAATATTGTTACGCTGCCTTTGGCCCCATTCGCACACCAGTCCGCAACTTAGACATCACCTCGGTGCCATCCGGATCTTGGCATCTCAGCGCCTTGTGGTGTCAGTCAGAAAATATTGTTGTGCTGCCTTCGGCCTATTCGCAAATCCAAAGAACTGCTATCTCACAGGCTAATGGGGCGACCCACGCCGAGTTTCAGCATTGTAGGATGACCACACAAGTACAGCAACTTGCTAGACATCACCTCGGTGCCATCCGGATCTCGGCGCCCCACTGCAGATGAAGTGCCTCTCAACTATGAAACCACCACGGTGACATCCGGATCTTGGCGCGTTGTGCTGCCTTCGGCCTATTCGCACATCGGTCCGCTACTGACGCCATCTCACAGGCTAATGGGGTGACCCACGCCGAGTTTCAGCATTGTAGGATGACCACACCAACTTGCTAGACATCACCTCAGTGCCATCCGAATCTTGGCATCTCAACGCCTAGTGGTATCTTCCATACAAAAAATATTGTTACGCTGCCTTTGGCCCCATTCGCACACCAGTCCGCAACTTAGACATCACCTCGGTGCCATCCGGATCTTGGCATCTCAGCGCCTTGTGGTGTCAGTCAGAAAATATTGTTGTGCTGCCTTCGGCCTATTCGCAAATCCAAAGAACTGCTATCTCACAGGCTAATGGGGCGACCCACGCCGAGTTTCAGCATTGTAGGATGACCACACAAGTACAGCAACTTGCTAGACATCACCTCGGTGCCATCCGGATCTCGGCGCCCCACTGCAGATGAAGTGCCTCTCAACTATGAAACCACCACGGTGACATCCGGATCTTGGCGCGTTGTGCTGCCTTCGGCCTATTCGCACATCGGTCCGCTACTGACGCCATCTCACAGGCTAATGGGGTGACCCACGCCGAGTTTCAGCATTGTAGGATGACCACACCAACTTGCTAGACATCACCTCAGTGCCATCCGAATCTTGGCATCTCAACGCCTAGTGGTATCTTCCATACAAAAAATATTGTTACGCTGCCTTTGGCCCCATTCGCACACCAGTCCGCAACTTAGACATCACCTCGGTGCCATCCGGATCTTGGCATCTCAGCGCCTTGTGGTGTCAGTCAGAAAATATTGTTGTGCTGCCTTCGGCCTATTCGCACATCGGTCCGCTACTGACGCCATCTCACAGGCCAACGGGGCGCCCCACGCCGACTTTCAGCATTGTAGGATGGCCACACCAGTACCACAACTTGCAAGACACCACCTCGGTGCCATCCGGATCTTGGCATCTCAGCGCCTTGTGGTCTCTTCTACACCGGAAATATAGTAGAAAATATTGTTGCGCTGCCTTTAGCCCCATTCACACATCAGTCCGCTACTGACACCATCTCACAGGCCAACGGGGCGCCCCACGCCGACTTTCAACATTGTAGGATGGCCACAGAAGTGCGACAACTTACTAGACACCACCTCGGTGCCATCCGGATCTTGGCGCGTTGTGCTGCCTTCGGCCTATTCGCACATCGGTCCGCTACTGACGCAAACTCACAGGCCAACGGGGCGCCCCACGCCGACTTTCAGCATTGTAGGATGGCCACACCAGTGCGGCAACTTCCTACACACCACCTCGGTGCCATCCGGATCTTCGCGCGTAGTGAAGCTGCAGCAGCTGCAAATAAGCTTCAGACAGTGTTACAACCGCTGCTCAGAACTCTCAACTATGACACCACCTCGATGCCATCCGGATCTTGGCGCGTTGTGTTGCCTTCGGCCTATTCGCACATCGGTCCGCTACTGACACCGCCTCACGTGCCAACGTATTTTCTCCACATTTTATACCCTATGCCGCATAACAGGTCATGTGACTTCTTTATAAAACTTTTCATTGGTTCATTTTACTTTTGGTTTCCTAATGATGGAAGGCTTGATCATATGACCTAAAAACAACACTTTTCATTGGATGAAAACTTTTTTTTCCCCCCAAACGATGAAAGCCCCACCTTGTTTCTGGATGTTTCAGACTGAAGCTGGCGTCACCATGAGAGCACCACCATCTCGTAGCTCCGTCGTGGTCATTCCGCGAGCAATCATGGCAGCCGCTCCCCACCAGAAGCCTGCAGGAGTCGGGGCCCCCAAAACTTTTGATGAATTCTCAAGGCGGAGGGGACGCTTTCGAGAATGGGGTCCAAGACCTAGCAGACAAGCGTCCGATTTCCAAGGTGTCCCAGGGCCATTTCAGTGGACCAGGCCCAAAAAGGAAACAGCCTGCCGCCATTTTGAGAGTCCTGTGGCAGCCGCCTATCGCTGCACCGCAAGAGTGGGCGCAACTCAGCTGAATGGCGGATTTTGACACAGTGGACCAAAAGCGGACGGAATGGCAACTGAAACGGTAAAGGGGCGCCCCACTACAACAGATGACACTCCACCTGGAGAGGCCCGTTCACGCCGCCTCCCCCGGGGCGCCCCACGCCGTTATTCGGAGCAGCATTGTAGGATACCAAAACCAGTGCGGCAACTTACTGGACATCACCTTGGTGCCATCGTTCTGCTGCCTTGGAACTATTCGCACAACAGTTTGCTACTGATGACCCACCCCCCGCGACGCCCCACGCCGTTATTTGCTGGGTGGCAACTTACTAGACATCACTTTTGTGTCATCTAGATTTCGGCGCGTTCTGCTGCCTTGGAACTATTCGCACAACAGTTTGCTACTGATCACCCACCCCCCGCGACGCCCCACGCCGGAAATCTGGACGTTGTGCTGCGTTGGGACTATTCGCACAGCCGACCGCTACTTCGTTGTTTTTCTCTAAAAATGTTTATATGTTATTACTATTTTTGTTTTCTTGTATATATTTATAAATTATTAAAGTTTTATAATCTTACTACTTTGTCGGAGTGCTATATATTTTTAATGTGACACATAATTGTAAAAACTTTGATGTACAAAGAGTCATCCCTGGAATCTTCCGCTTCACGCTCGGTCCCCTCCCCAATCACAATACAGGATGGTTTTCAGATAATAGCAACGCTTCTGCTGTGACGGATCTCATCGAGTGTGGGCCTTGATCTACTATAACTCCTTTGAAGACGGGTGATTCTTTACAGCTGTGGCCATAAACTACATCTGCAGGGCTAGCTGATAGCCTAGGACCGGCCTGGACAATCGGACACAGAGGAAAAGGAGTGTCAGAGGGTGCGGTAGTGAATAGGGCGAAAGGGAGGTGTCGGGCGGGCACAGGGTGTGATTCTCAGGGAAGAACAGCGCAGATGGGGGGAGGTTTATTACCCATGCATAAAACAGAGAGCGGGGGTGACCACTGCCTGGGGGAGATGCTTGCGAGGGTGGGGAGCCATGGTAAGGATCGACAGCGTTCACAGAGTGGATCTGGTCAAGGCATCTAAAATGGCTGCCGTGCACGACAAAAGTGTGGCATTTGAAAAAAGACAAGATGGCGCACACAATGTTTTTCAACAATTCCTGATTTCCTTCGAATCGAACGTTAACAGACGTTGGGGCATATTACCAAAGTTAAGCGATATTTATCCCTAACGATGCATTGCAAAGATTTTTTTACCGTCAAATTATCGCAGATAAACCTTGCTATTATCAAGGTTTATCGCAAATACGATAAAAAACGAGCGCAATGCATTAATGTCGCTGAAAACTCCGCGATATTCATGCATTACCGAGCTAATGCTCTTAGCCATGTTATCCACCTCCCATTGGATAACATGGCTAAGAACTGCTCAGGGCAGCTGTTACTTTTTGGAGATATTCGCGCTTATCTCGAATATTTCCAAAAGTTGATAATAGGAGATAGCGATGTTAGCGACTGTTTCCAGTCGCTAACATCTTGGCATGCCCACTTTGCATGTCATTAGTGATAAATATCACTCACATGCAAAGTGGGACCCAAGATGGTCGCTATCTCCTACTAGCCGTCGCTAACTGGTGTTAGCAACAGCTAGGTAATACACATATAATTTTATCTCCGCGAAGCGGAGCGCTGTTACAGATATATATCTTGTTTTTGAACGTTAATTTCTCAAAATGCACTGAAGCACATATATTGAGACATAGCAAAGGCACATCGGGCTACCAGTCCCTAATATTTTACCAAGTTTCGTGCAAATCCATTCAGCCGTTCGATTATTATTATTATTATTTTTTTTTGCCCCGCGGGGCCCTTTTAAAACCTCCACATCAAACCTAGGGGGTCAGCGAGGATCTACTATGCCCCCTTATGGTCATCAGCCGTTCGATTATTATTATTATTTTTTTTTTTGCCCCGCGGGGCCCTTTTAAAACCTCCACATCAAACCTAGGGGGTCAGCGAGGATCTACTATGCCCCCTTATGGTCATTTGCCCCTTCGCTTTGGCCTCCTCTTGTCTCTCGATCCTACCGAGAGACAAGATGGCGGCCGCTACGTACTGTTTGGAATGTTTACAGACACCGGAGAGCCAATCAGCTTCGCTTCGCAAAGCTCCGTAACGCGAAAAGTACGCGAAGCGGTGCGCTGTTACAGATATAAATCTTTTTTTGAACGTTAATTTCTCAAAATCCACTGAAGCACATATATTGAGACCTAGCAAAGGCACATCGGGCTACCAGTCCCTACAATTTTGCCAAGTTTCGTGCAAATCCATTCAGCCGTTCGATTATTATTATTATTATTTTTTTTTGCCCCGCGGGGCCCTTTTAAAACCTCCACATCAAACCTAGGGGGTCAGCGAGGATCTACTATGCCCCCTTATAGTTATTTCCCCCTTTGTTTTGACCTCCTCTTGTCTCTCGATCCTACCGAGAGACAAGATGGCGGCCGCTACGGACTGTTTGGAATGTTGACAGACGCCGGAGAACCAATCAGCTTCGCTTCACAAAGCTCCGTTGCGCGAAAAGTACGCGTCCTGGGCCGCTGCCCAGTCCGCTGTTACAGATATATATCTTTTTTTAAACGTTAATTTCTCAAAATCCACTGGAGCACATATATTGAGACCTACAAAAGGCACATCGGGCTACCAGTCCCTACAATTTTGCCAAGTTTCGTGCAAATCCATTCAGCCGTTCGGGCTAAAAGTGAGGCCAACCGCCCTATGGAAAACTCAATGTTAAAAACACGTTTTGGGACCCCCCTTTTTTCTCGACCCCCCCTGGACGAAACCCCCCCCAATTTTCAGGGGCTGCTCAGAAACAAAATGTGCCATTTTCCTGAAAATTTCAGCCAATTCCGTCCACAAACGCCAAAGTTATTAGACATAGAATTTTCAAAAAACCCATAGAGAAAAAATCCTAACTATATATACCTACTGGCGACCGCCAGTAGGTAATATATATATATATATATGTATATATATATATATATATATATGTATATATATATTCACTGAAAAAACCATAGGTTATAGACCATATATAGTTAGGAATTAGCATTTACTAAACCTTATTTTACTCACACAAAACCATTGAAATTCCATATATAGTTAGTTGCACTAACTATATATCGCGCACCCGCAATCCACTGCTGATCATGTCACATATTACATCATTCATGACATGGTCAGTGACATCACTGATGACATCACTGATGACAACATCCAGTGATTATGTGTTTCTGTAAAGTTTAAATATGTTTTACATATTGAAGAATGAGTGGATGTATAAGTGTCTGAATGAAGGTTTTAGTAGGTGCGTGATTGACTGTATGAGTGAGTGATTAAATGCGTCTTACTGAATGCACGGGTTAGTGACTAAACTGTCTAAAAGTGTGCATCAGTATGTCTGTTGTTGTGCAAGCTGCTGCACGTGTTGATCAGTAGCTATATAAGTAGCTATATGGGTTATTGATTGGTTGCACAAGTATTTGTATGGGAGACTGAGTGTGTGTATGGCTGGCTGGGAGGTGTGTGACTCTGTGCAGATCAATGTGTACTTGTATCAGTGATTCTATAAGAGAGTAACTATGTGTTAGTATATGTTTCAAAAATGTAAGGTGTTCTGTGTTTAACTGTATAGATGAGAAAATGGAAGTGTGATTGATTCTTTTCAGGACTGACTAGGTGTGTGAGTAACTCCATGGATGAGTGGCAGAGTGTGAGTGTCTGTATAGGTGTATGAGTGCATATGATAGTGTTGTAAAGATGAGTGATTGTATGTATGAATGATTGTATGAGTGAATGTGTGTGTAGACATAGGAATCAGTGAGTGCGTATGTAGTAACTAGTATTGGTGTGTCAATGGTTTCAAAAATGATACTCTCTATTTAACACTGGGTGTAACGGAGGTTATATTAGAGTGTGAGGAGATGCATTGTATTATCACATGAATGATATCATCAGTGATGTGATCATTGATATCAAGTGAGATGTCATCAGTGATGTCATTTGAGATGTCATCAGTGATGTCATCAGTGATGTCACTGACCATGTCATGAATGATGTAATATGTGACATGATCAGCAGTGGATTGCGGGTGCGCGATATATAGTTAGTGCAACTAACTATATATGGAATTTCAATGGTTTTGTGTGAGTAAAATAAGGTTTAGTAAATGCTAATTCCTAACTATATATGGTCTATAACCTATGGTTTTTTCAGTGAATTTTCAAGGTTTTGTAAATGCTAATTCCTAACTATATATGGTCTATAACCTATGGTTTTTTCAGTGAATTTCATTGGTTTTTTAACAGCTAATATCTGTAGCTGTAAAATTTATTCTTCTTTAAATCCAAAAATATATTTTATATGTTTATGAATAATTATTTTTTTAAATATTTTTTTTTCTTCGTTCCCGCTTCGCGAATCGGGAACCTTACAGTAAAAAAATGTTCAGAAAAATAAAAAAAAAAGTTCTTTTTAGAACTACCTCCCCGTTATTAAAAAATTGGTACAATATTTGGAACTGTGCCAACCTCTATTTCTCTTAGTTCGCTTCCTAGTTCGCTCGCTGGTACGCGAACTGGAAGCGAACCAAAAACAGTAAGAATAAGGGAAGGAAACACACACTTATGTTAAAAGAAAGACAGCTATAGGGGAGTAAACTAGAGATACTATTACCCATAATCCACTACTGATGATGTCACATATTACATCATTCATGACATGCTCAGTGACATCATCAGCAGAGGATTGCGGGTTTTTTGGCAACATGCCTTATCGACGGTTTAATAACGCTGCCTTTTGCTTTATATAAGTTTTCAAATTGTATGAAATATATACCAATAGGTCTTTATGAACCTTTAGGTAGTGCTTTTGTTCATGAGGTCTGGTCGCTTCCATACACATACAGATGTTTCAAAGATGATCAAGAAGTTTATCTGAATGGAGAGGAATGCACTGAGACGCCAGATCATTCACTAATGTGTAGGCACATACAGTTACACGATTCATGCAACAAACAGCGACCAAATATGGCTTGCGTGATGCAAGGCACGCCAGTTCCTGCTATCATCCCCACGTTCAAGTTGTTGGAAAATGGTAGTTATTTGATGCTCAATAATGAAGATTGTTCTGAGTTAATTAAAAGTATTCCTTTTATCGTAACAGTAAGTGAACGGGTTATTTGCTGCAGAAATGTTCTATTTCCTCCCACACATGAACATAGGGAGTTTTCAATCTGGCCACAAATACCAACCTTGGGACACGTTTCAACGGCATGACAAGAATAAGAGCTCTTTTGTCTCAGAGAGAGGTGGCCTTGAGTTCGGCCCGTGAAACTTTCGTACTTCACATAGCGAACACCCGTACACAGGTTTGCCTTTCAATTTCAGCAACATGTTTCCGACTATCTTTAACGCATCCTCCACAAAATCCCTGGCACACTTTTTTAAAGTTGTTACCAGTGGTCTCGTGACTTCATTTGAGAAAATCTTTGGAGTCATCCCTGCTCCCTTTCATTCCATTTTCTCCACTCTGGTTCGTGGATTGCATTTTTACTTGCTTTACCAGCGGACGCTCTTGTACTTTTTTACATTTTTAAATATGGATGTCCCTCCTATGCAACCTCCGACCCTGCAGCTGCTGACACTGTTCCGCAATCGCATGCTAGAATATTATGGCACAATGCCGTTGGCGATATTAAGCACGGCATATGGATTATCTTTTCGGTTCTCCTACTTCACCTGTGTCCAGCCTGTATTTCACTGCCTGACCTGTGATTTCGATTGGGCCATTGATTTGTGTCTCTGCGGACCGGTTTCTCCTGACGTCGACTTTAATCAGCTGATGACTCCTATCATTACTCACGAGTTGATTTGTCCTGGCGAAAGGATTATGGCTGTGGCATTGATGCATGGACTACTTGGTCCCTGGAATTTACTGGCGGCAGCACAGTCTTTCTTGGAACACAGCTTTCTTGAAAACCCACCGAGCTGTCCTCTGATGGTGATAGAGGATCCGGTGCTGGGAGAGCACGTATGTTCTTTTCCGCTTTTAAATTGGATGGCTGAACTGTTTTCGGATGAAGACGGTGACTTCCTGTTGGAGGCTGTTGCAGCTTATTTTGCATACACAGTTATGTCATAGACCTTTTTCATGTTTCATATGCTGAGTACTAGCATTTCATTGACAATTCATTGACTTAATTGTCAAGTTTTTATTATTTACCTTGCCTATTGGCTTAAGACTCGATAAAGTACTTGGCTGTTTTATTTTTCTTTAGCATTGAATTTTCCTAGTTTTTAATGCTTTACCTTGCGGACCGTCCACATATAAACTTGCAATCTGCTCTCATGAGATGGCACTTCTATTATCTTATTCAGTTCGTTTCCGGATCATGAGGAGGTGTCATCTAGGTCCTGGATATCTTTACACCGTGTTAAGTTAGCATGGGCTCATTACCGGTTTAAACGCCATTTTTCCTTTTTTGCAACTTCTGCACACGACATTTAGTTGTTGCTTTAGCTTTCCACCTAGTAGTTCATCGTGGTTTACATGAGAATAATATGTTATTGGTCTACTATCTGCTTTACTTGTTAAACTATATCTGTACAGCGAGTGCTAAAGTTTCAAGAACAACACGGTACAGAATTGTTATGAGGTCTGATCTCCACGACTTCATACTCATAACATAAGTGCAACTTCTGCCAATTCTGGGCATGAGGCGGGTTTTATATTGCTTTGCCGAACACACATACACAACAGTTGATGCGGTTCACATGAAGAGAGAGCTGGTGTATGCTGATGTGATTCCTTCAAATCTAAGACACTAAAGTATGGGCACGCCCTAAACCAACACAAAGAGACCTTCTTAGCAAATAATATAATATGTGTATTAGGGAGGGTGAGATATAAGCAGCCGCGGGCCGTGGAGGGAGTTACGGTGAGGCAGGGAGGCGGGGAGGGGGAGAAGCAGGGTGGAGCCCTCTCTACCTTGCCCCTCCCCCTCCCCGCCTCCCTGCCCCACCGTAACTCCCTCCACGGCCCGCGGCTGCTTATAAGTGTTGCTAACTCTTATTCATTTACAGCATGTTAACATACTGTCACCATTCGCTTTTTATGTACTAGTAACTATGCTGGTAATTTTGCTACTGATAATATGTGTACTTGTATTCTCCACCCTGCTTCTCCCCCTCCCCGCCTCCCTGCCTCACCGTAACTCCCTCCACGGCCCGCGGCTGCTTATAAGTGTTGCTAACTCTTATTCATTTACAGCATGTTAACATACTATCACCATTCACTTTTTATGTACTAGTAACTATGCTGGTAATTTTGCTACTGATAATATGTGTACTTTTATTATCTAAGGTACTACGCCTGAGAAGACGGCATTAGTAAATAAACATTTCAAATACACATGTGTTCTTCTTAACTCCATGTTCTGGTTTCTAAGAAATATATAACGACCGACTGTTCATGAGTTCCACGTATCCTGAGGTACTATAAGTTCATATTCTGGATTGTCTAAACATTGAGAGTTTGTTATATCCAATGTGACACTGTACCTAGCTTGCTAAATAGTTTTTGATTACTAACGTGAGTTTTGGGACACCCTAATTCGCCGAGGTTCCAATCCTCTGTCCACAGTTCTGTGTGAGAACAGAAACCCTGCGACAGGGGCACCCCCGACCCTTGCTGGACCTTCATCACACTTGCGATACAACTCCAGCAATGCGCCACCTTTACGGCACAGATACATCACGCATCTGTGCTGTTTTTGCCCCGTGATGCGCCGCATTGTAAATGCAGCACACCATAGGTGACGGAACAGCGGCACAGAATGACTAACACATCCCTGGTGATGCGCCAGTCATCATAAATGTATCCCTATGCTTCTTATCTTGTTAGAGATGAACCGCCATATGTATCATCAAAGTTATTTGCATTTCCTAAATAGCGAACTTTAAGGAATAAATAGCGATTCTTTACCATTCCTAGTTTGCGATGAGCTATTTGCTAATTAGCCGAATGTAGCCCAATGAAGCCCAATGTAGCCCAATGTAGCCCAAAGATGGCCGCCAGACACACAAAAAAACAAATGTAGCCCAAATATCAGCCAGATGTAGCCCAACTATAGCCCAGTGACAGAATGACCAATCAGCTTCGCAAACCTCCGTTACGCGAAGCGGAGCGCTGTTACAGATATATATCTTTTTTTGAACGTTAATTTCTCAAAATCCACTGGAGCACATATATTGAGACCTAGCAAAGGCACATCGGGCTACCAGTCCCTAATATTTTGCCAAGTTTCGTGCAAATCCATTCAGCCGTTCAATTATTATTTTTATTATTTTTTTTTGCCCCGCGGGGCCCTTTTAAAACCTCCACATCAAACCTAGGGGGTCAGCGAGGATCTACTATGCCCCCTTATAGTTATTTCCCCCTTTGTTTTGACCTCCTCTTGTCTCTCGATCCTACCGAGAGACAAGATGGCGGCCGCTACGGACTGTTTGGAATGTTGACAGACGCCGGAGAACCAATCAGCTTCGCTTCACAAAGCTCCGTTGCGCGAAAAGTCCGCGAACCAGAGCGCTAACCGGTCCGCTGTTACAGATATATATCTTTTTTTAAACGTTAATTTCTCAAAATCCACTGGAGCACATATATTGAGACCTACAAAAGGCACATCGGGCTACCAGTCCCTACAATTTTGCCAAGTTTCGTGCAAATCCATTCAGCCGTTCGGGCTAAAAGTGAGGCCAACCGCCCTATGGAAAACTCAATGTTAAAAACACGTTTTGGGACCCCCCTTTTTTCTCGGCCCCCACTGGACGAACCCCCCCCAAATTTTCAAGGGCTGCTCAGAAACAAAATGTGCCATTTTCCTGAAAATTTCAGCCAATTCCGTCCACAAACGCCAAAGTTATTAGACATAGAATTTTCAAAAAACCCATAGAGAAAAAATCCTAACTATATATACCTACTGGCGACCGCCAGTAGGTAATATATATATATATATATACACAGGTTTCAGGGATGTTATATTTTGTTGGACATTTCACACATACAAAACCAGAGAAGTTTGGCAGTTAAATGCAAATTTCTAACTATAACGTCACTGAAACCTATGTTTTTTTCAGTGAATTTCTAAGGTTTTGTTACATCAAAATTTCCAAATGTAACGTCTGTGAAATCTATGGTTTTTTCAGTGAATATCAAAGGTTATTTTAGATGAAAATTTCTAATAATGACGTCCCTGAAACCTGTGGTTCTTTCAGTGAATTTCTAAGGTTTTTTAAAGGCTAATCCCTAACTGTAACCGCCTTGAAATCTCTGGATTTTACAGTGAATTGGTAATGTTTTTCAAATGCTAATTTCTAACTATGCCTACATAGGTAGGACATGTGCAGAAAGAGGAAGAAAGGCGGAGAAAGAAGCATGAGCAGTGCAGAAAGACACAAGAGAGGTACAGAAAGAGGAAGAAAGGTGCAGAAAAAAGCAAGAGAAAGACAGAAAGAGGCAACATGAGTCCAGAAAGAGGAAGAAAGGTGCTGAAAGAAGCAAGAGATGTGCAGAAAAGGACCACCGGAGGTGCAGAAAGAGGCATAATTTTACTGTACCTTACAACAGATTCATACAAAGTAGCCAAATCACTAATACGTCTCCCAAGAATGTTAGGCCTACCAAATATAAAACAACAATCATAAGCAAATCAATGTAAGTCTGACCAAGTTTGTGAAGGAATGCATACGTGCGTCTCTGCTTTTACCTAGTGACATAAACATAAACATACAAATACTTGAATACCTATGTTTCAAACAGCATACTCTGTACATTTGTGTACAAAAAAGATAGAAGCAAGAGAAGTGCTGAAAGAAGCAACTGATGTGCAAAAAGAGGCAAAAGGTGTGCAGAAAGAGTCAAGAAGGGTCAGAAAGAAGCAAGTGAGGTGCTGAAAGAGGCAACAGAGGTGTAGAAAGATGCAATAAAGGTACAGAAACAAGCAAGAGAGGTGCAGAAAAAGGCAAGAGAATTGCTGAAAGACGCAACAGAAGTGTGGAAAGAAGCAAGAATAGTGCAGGAAGAGGCAAGTGAGGTGCAGAAACAGGCAAGAGAGGTGCAGAAAGAAGCAGGAGATGTGCAGAAAGATGAAAGACAAGTGCAGAAAGAGACAACAGGGGTGCAGAAAGAAGCAAGAGCAGTGCAGAAAGAACCAACAGAGGTGCAGAAATAGGCAAGAGAGGTACAGAAAAGGCAAGAAGGTGCTGAAAAAAGCAAAAGAGGTACAGAAAGAGGCAAGAGAACTGCAGAAAAAGGCAAGCGAGGTGCATAAATAGGCAGGAGAGGTGCAAAAAGAGCGAAAAGGGATACAGAAAGCGGCAAGAGGGATGCAGAAAGAAGCTAGAGAAGTACAGAAAGAAGCAACAAAGATGCTGAAAGAGGCAAGAGGGGTGCATAAAGAGGCAAGAGAAGTGCTGAAAGAAGCAACAGAAGTGCCGAAAAAGGCAAGAGAGGTGCAGAAACAGGCACGGAAGGTGGAGAAAGAGGGAGCAGGGGTGCAGAAAGAGGTAAGAGGGATACAGAAATTTGCAATGGAGGTGCAGAAAGAAGCAAGAGCAGTGGAGAAAGGAGCAAGAGAAGTGCATAAAGAAGCAAGAAAGGTGGAAAAATAGGGAAGAGGGGTGCAGCATCAGGCAAGAGGGATGCAGAAACATAAAAAGAGGTGCAGAAAAAAGCACAACTAGTGCTGAAAGAACTAACAGAGGTGCAAAAAGAGGTAAGAGTGGTGCCGAAAGAGTTAGGAGAGGTGCACAAAGAGGCAAGAGGGATACAGAAAGAGGCAGAAGGGGGGCAGAAAGAAGGAAGAGAAGTACAGAAAGAAGCAACAGAGGTGCTGAAAAAAGCGCAAAGGTTGCGAAAGAGGCAAGAGAAGTGCAGAAAGAAGCAAGAAAGGTGCAGAAACAGGCAGGAAAGTTTCAGAAATAGGGAACAGAGGTGCAGAAAGAGGGAAAAGGGGTGCAACAAGAGGCAAGAGGGGTGCAGAAAGAAGCAAGTGAGGTACAGAAAGAGGTAAGAGAGGTACAGAAAGAGACAAGGGAGGTGCAGAAACAGGCAAGAAAATTGAAGAAAGAGGCTAGAGAATTGCTTAAAAAAGCAGGAGAGGTATAAAAAGAAGCAAGAGAAGTACAAAAAGAGGCAAGTGAGGTGCTGAAACAGGCAATTGATGTGCAAGAAATGGCAAGAGAACTGCAGCAAGAGGGATTCAAAAAAGGAAAGACAAGTGCAGAAAGAAGCAAGAGAGGTACAGAAAGATGCAAGAGCAGTGCAGAAAGAACCAACAGAGGTGCAGAAAGAGGCAAGAGGGGAGAACTGCAGAAAAAGGCAATAGAGGAGCAAAAAAGGCAGTAGAGGAGCACCAAGAGGCAAAACAAGTACAGAAAGAGGCAAGAGGGGTGCAAAAAGAAGCGAGAGTAGTGCTGAAAGAAGCAACAGATGTGCTGAAAGAGCCAAGAGGGGTGTAGAAAGATGTACAAAAAGTGCAGAAAGAAGCAACTGGGGTGCTAAAAGAGGCAAGCAAGGTGCAGAAACAGGCAAGAAAGGTGACAAAGAGGGAACTGGGGGCAGAAAGAGTCAAGAAGGGTCAGAAAGAAGCAAGTGAGGTGCTGAAAGAGGCAACAGAGGTGTAGAAAGATGCAATAAAGGTGCAGAAACAAGCAAGAGAGGTGCAGAAAGAGGCAAGAGAATTGCTGAAAGACGCAACAGAAGTGTGGAAAGAAGCAAGAATAGTGCAGGAAGAGGCAAGTGAGGTGCAGAAACAGGCAAGAGAGGTGCAGAAAGAAGCAGGAGAGGTGCAGAAAGATGAAAGACAAGTGCAGAAAGAGACAACAGGGGTGCAGAAAGAAGCAAGTGCAGTGCAGAAAGAACCAACAGAGGTGCAGAAATAGGCAAGAGAGGTACAGAAAAGGCAAGAAGGTGCTGAAAAAAGCGAAAGAGGTACAGAAAGAGGCAAGAGAACTGCAGAAAAAGGCAAGCGAGGTGCATAAGGAGGCAGGAGAGGTGCAAAAAGAGAAAAAAGGGATACAGAAAGCGGCAAGAGGGATGCAGAAAGAAGCTAGAGAAGTACAGAAAGAAGCAACAAAGATGCTGAAAGAGGCAAGAGGGGTGCATAAAGAGGCAAGAGAAGTGCTGAAAGAAGCAACAGAAGTGCCGAAAAAGGCAAGAGAGGTGCAGAAACAGGCACGAAAGGTGGAGAAAGAGGGAACAGGGGTGCAGAAAGAGGTAAGAGGGATACAGAAATTTGCAATGGAGGTGCAGAAAGAAGCAAGAGCAGTGGAGAAAGGAGCAAGAGAAGTGCATAAAGAAGCAAGAAAGGTGGAAAAATAGGGAAGAGGGGTGCAGAAACAGGCAAGAGGGATGCAGAAACATAAAAAGAGGTGCAGAAAAAAGCACAACTAGCGCTGAAAGAACTAACAGAGGTGCAAAAAGAGGTAAGAGTGGTGCCGAAAGAGTTAGGAGACGTGCACAAAGAGGCAAGAGGGATACAGAAAGAGGCAGAAGGGGTGCAGAAAGAAGGAAGAGAAGTACAGAAAGAAGCAACAGAGGTGCTGAAAAAAGCGCAAAGGTTGCGAAAGAGGCAAGAGAAGTGCAGAAAGAAGCAAGAGAGGTGCAGAAACAGGCAGGAAAGTTTCAGAAATAGGGAACAGAGGTGCAGAAAGAGGGAAGAGGGGTGCAACAAGAGGCAAGAGGGGTGCAGAAAAAAGCAAGTGAGGTGCAGAAAGAGGTAAGAGAGGTACAGAAAGAGACAAGGGAGGTGCAGAAACAGGCAAGAAAATTGAAGAAAGAGGCTAGAGAATTGCTTAAAAAAGCAGGAGAGGTATAAAAAGAAGCAAGAGAAGTACAAAAAGAGGCAAGTGAGGTGCTGAAACAGGCAATTGATGTGCAAGAAATGGCAAGAGAACTGCAGCAAGAGGGATTCAAAAAAGGAAAGACAAGTGCAGAAAGAAGCAAGAGAGGTACAGAAAGATGCAAGAGCAGTGCAGAAAGAACCAACAGAGGTGCAGAAAGAGGCAAGAGGGGAGAACTGCAGAAAAAGGCAATAGAGGAGCAAAAAAGGCAGTAGAGGAGCACCAAGAGGCAAAACGAGTACAGAAAGAGGCAAGAGGGGTGCAAAAAGAAGCGAGAGTAGTGCTGAAAGAAGGAACAGATGTGCTGAAAGAGCCAAGAGGGGTGTAGAAAGATGTACAAAAAGTGCAGAAAGAAGCAACTGGGGTGCTAAAAGAGGCAAGCATGGTGCAGAAACAGGCAAGAAAGGGGACAAAGAGGGAACTGGGGGCAGAAAGAGTCAAGAAGGGTCAGAAAGAAGCAAGTGAGGTGCTGAAAGAGGCAACAGAGGTGTAGAAAGATGCAATAAAGGTGCAGAAACAAGCAAGAGAGGTGCAGAAAGAGGCAAGAGAATTGCTGAAAGACGCAACAGAAGTGTGGAAAGAAGCAAGAATAGTGCAGGAAGAGGCAAGTGAGGTGCAGAAACAGGCAAGAGGGGTGCAGAAAGAAGCAGGAGAGGTGCAGAAAGATGAAAGACAAGTGCAGAAAGAGACAACAGGGGTGCAGAAAGAAGCAAGAGCAGTGCAGAAAGAACCAACAGAGGTGCAGGAATAGGCAAGAGAGGTACAGAAAAGGCAAGAAGGTGCTGAAAAAAGCGAAAGAGGTACAGAAAGAGGCAAGAGAACTGCAGAAAAAGGCAAGCGAGGTGCATAAGGAGGCAGGAGAGGTGCAAAAAGAGAAAAAAGGGATACAGAAAGCGGCAAGAGGGATGCAGAAAGAAGCTAGAGAAGTACAGAAAGAAGCAACAAAGATGCTGAAAGAGGCAAGAGGGGTGCATAAAGAGGCAAGAGAAGTGCTGAAAGAAGCAACAGAAGTGCCGAAAAAGGCAAGAGAGGTGCAGAAACAGCCACGAAAGGTGCAGAAAGAGGCAAGAGGGGAGAACTGCAGAAAAAGGCAATAGAGGAGCACAAAAGGCAGTAGAGGAGCACCAAGAGGCAAAACGAGTACAGAAAGAGGCAAGAGGGGTGCAAAAAGAAGCGAGAGTAGTGCTGAAAGAAGCAACAGATGTGCTGAAAGAGCCCAGAGGGGTGTAGAAAGATGCACAAAAAGTGCAGAAAGAAGCAACTGGGGTGCTAAAAGAGGCAAGCAAGGTGCAGAAACAGGCAAGAAAGGTGCCAAAGAGGGAACTGGGGGGCAGAAATAAGGAGGAGGGATACATCAATTTGCAAGAGAGGTGCAGAAAGAAGCAAGAGCAGTGCAGAAAAAACTAAGAGAAATACAGAAAGAAGCAAGAGAAATGTCGAAAGAAGCAAGAGAGGTAGAGAAATAGGGAAGAGGGGTGCAGAAAGAGGCTAGGGGGATGCAGAAATTTACAAAAGAGGTACAGGAAGAAGCAAGGAGCTGTGCAGAAAGAACAAACAGAGGTGCTGAAAGAGGCGCAAAGGGTGCAGAAAGAAGCAAAAGAAGTACAGAAAGAAGCAAATGAGGTACAGAAAGAGGCAAGAGAGGTGCAGAAACAGGCAGGAAAGGTGCAGAAAGATGGGACAGGGTTGCAGAAAGTGTCAAGGGGGGTGCAGAAAGAAACAGGTGAGGTGCAGGAAGAGGCAAAAGAGATACAGAAAGAGGCAAGAGAGGTACAAAGACAGGCAAGAAAAGTGAAGAAAGAGGTAAGAAAATTGCTGCAAGAAGCAACAGAGGTGTAGAAAGAAGCAAGAGAACTGCAGAAAGAGGCAAGGAAAGTGCAGAAAGAGGCAAGCAAAGTGCAGAAAGAGGCAAGCAAAGTGCAGAGAGAGGCAAGAGAGGTGCAGAAAGAAGCAAGAGCAGTGCAGAAAGAACCAACAGAGGTGCAGAAAGAGGTAAGAGGGGTCCAGAAGGAGGCAAGAAAGTGCAGAAAGAGGCCAGAGAACTGCAGAAAAAGGCAAGAGAGGTACAGAAAGAGGCAGGAGAGGTGCACAAAGAGGCAAAAAGGGCATAGAAAGAGGCAAGAGGGATGCATAATGAAGCAAGAGAAGTGCAGAAAGAAGCAACAAAGGTGGTAAAAGAAGCAAGAGGGGTGCAGAAAGGGGCAAGAGAAGTACAGAAAGACGCAACAAAGGTACTGAAAGAGGCAGGAGAGAGGTACAGAAACAGGCAGTAAAGTGTAAAAAGAAGGAACAGTGGTGCAGAAAGAAGTAAGAGAGATTCAGAAATTTGCAAGAGAGGTGGACAAAGAAGCAAGAGCAGCGCAGAAAGAAGCAAGAGCAGTGCATAAAGGAGCAAGAGTAGTGCAGAAAGAAGCAACAGAGGTGGAAAAATTGGGGAAGAGGGGTGCAGAAATGTACAAAGAGGTACAGAAAGAACCAAAACCAGTGCAGAAAGAACTAACAGAGGTGCACAAAGAGGCAAGAGGGGTGCAGAAAGAGTTAGGAGAGGTGCACAGAGGCAAGAGGGATACAGAACGAGGCAGGAGGGGTACGGGAAGAGGGAAGAGAAGTTCATAAAGAAGCAACAGAGGTGCTAAAAGAAGCACAAAGGGTGCAGAAAGTGGCAAGAGAAGTGCAGAAAGAAGCAAGAGAGGTGCAGAAACATGCAGGAACATTGCAGTAATAGGAGAACAAAGGTGCAGAAAGAGGGAAGAGGAGTGCAGCAAGAGGCAAGAGGGTAGAGAAAGAAGCAAGTGAAGTGCAGAAAGAGGGAAGAAGGGTGCAGAAAGAGACTAGAGGGATGCAGAAATTTGCAAAAGAGGTACAGAAAGAAGCAAGAGCTGTGCAGAAAGAACTAACAGGGGTGCTGAAAGAGGTGCAAAGGGTGCAGAAAAAAGCAACGGAATTGCCGAAAGAAGCAACTGAGGTACAGAAAGAGGTAAGAGAGGTGCAGAAACAGGCAGTAAAGGTACAGAACGATGGGACCGGCATACAATAAGAGGCAAGAGAGGTACAGAAAGAAACAAGTGAAGTGCAGGAAGAGGCAAAAGAGATACAGAAAGTGGCAAGAGAGGTGCAAAAACAGGCAAGAGACGTGCAGATAGAGGCAAGAGAATTGCTGAAAGAAGCAACAGTGGTGTAGAAAGAAGCAATAAAGTGCAGAAAGAGTCAAGCAAAGTGCAGAAAAAGGCAACCGAAGTGCAGAAAGAGCCAAGAGAGGTGCAGAAAATGGTAAGAGAACTGCAGAAAGAGGCCAGAGGGATGCAAAAAGAAGCAAGAGCGGTACAGAAAAAAACAAGTGAGGTACAGGAAGAGGCTAAAGAGATACAGAAAGAGGCAAGAGAGGTGCAAAAACAGGCAAAAGAAGTGCAGAAAGAGGCAAGAGAATTGCTGAAAGAAGCAACAGTGGTGTAGAAAGAAGCAATAAAATTGCAGAAAGAGGCAAGCAAAGTGCAAAAAGAGGCAAGCGAAGTGCAGAAAGAGCCAAGAGAGGTGCAGAAAATGGCAAGAGAACTGCAGAAAGAGGCCAGAGGGATACAAAAAAGGGAAGAAGGGTGCAGAAAGAAGCATGAGAAGGGGTGCAGAAACAGGTAAGAGGATACAGAAATGTATGAGAGGTGGAGAAAGATGCAAGAGCAGTGCAGAAAGAAGCAAGAGCAGTGCAGAAAGATGGAAGAGAAGTGCAGAAAAGGCAAGAGGGGTGCAGAAATTTACAAAAGAAGAGCAGAAAGAAGCAAGAGCAGTGCAGAAAGAACCAACAGAGGTGCAAGAAGAAGCAAGAGGAGTGCGGAAAGAGATAGACATGTGCACAAAGAGGCAAGAGGGGTACAGAAAAAGGCATGAGGGGTGCAGAAAGAAGGAAGAGAAGTGCAAAAAAAAGCAACAGAGGTGCTGAAAGAGGGAAGTGGGTACATAAATAGGCAAGAGAGGTACAGAAACAGGCAAAAGAATAGCTGAAAGAAGCAACAGAGGTGCAGAAAGAAGCAAGAGAAGTACAGAAAGATGCAAGTGAGGTACAGCAAGAGGCAAGAAAGGTGCAGAAAATGCCAATAGAACTGCAAAAAGAGGCAATAGAAATGCAAAAAAGGGAAGAAGGGTACAGAAGAAGCAAGAGAGGTACAGAAAGAAAAAGAGCAGTACAGAAAGAACCAACAGAGGTACAGAGAGAGGCAAGAAAAGTACAGAAAGAAGCAAAAGAGGTGCAGGAAGAGGCAAGAGAACTTCAGAAAGTAGCAGGAGAGGTGGAGAAATAAGGAAAAGGGGTGCAAAAAGAAGTAAAGGGGGATCAGAAAGAGATAGGTGAGGTGCACAAATGTAAGAGGGGTATAGAAAGAGGCAAGAGGGGTGCAGAAAGAGAAAAGAGAAGTTCAGCAAGAAGCAAACGAGCCACAGAAAGAAGAAAGAGAGGTGCAGAAACAGGCAGGAAAGGTGCAAAAAGAGGGAACAGGGGTGCAAAAAGAGGCAAGAGAGGTGCAGAAAAAGGGAAGAGGGGTCCAGAAAGAGGCAAGGGGGTCCAGAAAGAAGCAAGTGAGGTACAGAAAGAGGCAAGAGAATTGCTGAAAGAATTAACCAAGGTGTAGAAAGAAGCAAGAGGAGTGCAGAAAGAGGCAATTGAAGTACAGAAAGAGGCAAGAGAGATGCAGAAAATAGCAAGAGTACTGCAGAAAGAGGCAAGAGAGATGCAAAAAGGGGAAGAAGGGTGCAGAAAGGAGCAATAGAGGTACAGAAAGAAGCAAGAGAAGTGCAGTAAGAAGCAAGAGAGGTGTCAGAAAGAGGGAAGACGAGTACAGAAAGACACAACAAGGGGGCAGAAAGAAGCAAGATAAGTGCAGAAAGAGGCAAAGGAAGTGCATAATGAAGTAGCCAGAGGTGCAGAAGGAGGCAAGTGAACTGCAGAAAAAGGCAGGAAAGTTGCAGAAACAGGCCAAATAGGTACAGAAAGAGGGAAGAGGGGTGCAGAAAGAGGCAATTGAAGTACAGAAAGAGGCAAGAGAGATGCACTCCCAATCAGGAGTTTCATTTTGATTGGCTGCCAGAACTCCAAACCAAGAAGTGTTGGCAGCCATCTTGTGACTTGGTAAAACCGAGTCACAAGTAAAAAGGGAATAAAATGATAAAGGGAAAAGGGGCCAGAGTAGAAATACCCTGACCCCCTAGGCCTGGTCAGGAGGACCCCCAGGGCCTCAAAAAGCATATTTTTTTTCAAACTGCAGGATTCGCTCTGGGTTTGTGAATCCTGCCGAGAAAATTTTAAAAAACAAAGTGCGGTCTCCTGCTCTTTGTTTTAATGAGCCCCAGGGGGATCAGGTGCAAGGGGCAATATGCTAAATATATGCAGGGGACGTGGGCCCCCACTGCCCTAGGGACAGCCAGCTCCCTGGGCTTTTAATAAAATATGTGGGGGGCTCCTGCCCCCCCACACTGCCCCAGGGACCGCCACCTCCTCTGGGCTTTTCTTAGTTATGTGTGGGGGCCCTCAAGGGCCCCCCTAAGCCCCAGTGACTGCAACCTCCTGGGGCTTTGCTTAATTATATGTGACGGGGGCCTCAAAGGCCCCCCCAAGCCCCAGGGACTGACACCTCCCTGGGGGTTTAACAAATGGTAAGTGTGGGGGGGCTTGAGCCCCCCAACACTGCCCCGAGGACCACAACCTCCCCGGGCCTCTAATTATTAAAATACAGGGTCCGTTGCGGACCACTACCTCCGGGTCATTGCAGTTTGCAATGGCAGAGCGGGGGCACTGCTCCCGCCCTGTCATTGCAAACTTCTGCTTTGCTCCATGGAAGCCAGAGCAGGAAAGCTGCTCTCGCTTCCATGAAGCACAGCAGTATTGCTTTTGGACAAGGGGAGCTGCATGATTGCAGCTCCCATTGTCCAAAAGCAATGCCGGCTCCCGCAGGAGGCAGTAGAATGGCTGGGACCAATGTTAGGCCAGATCCCGGGATAGGGTCCCCGGGCCATAATTGGCATCAGGAGGGGGTTCACGCGGCTCCCTCCAAATAACAAAAAAAGGCTGTCCAAGCCCTGGGGGATAGGGTCCCCGGGGCCAGAAATGGCCTGGGAAGGGGGCCTCTTGGACCACTCTCTGTTTCTTTTTTTTTTTAATAGGACCGGACCCTGGGGGAGGGGGTCCCGAAGCCAAAATTGGCCACAGGTGGGGCCTGGAGCCAACCTGCGCGCCGTCGCAATGCTTGCCTCCATTTTGTCTGGCACCACTGGAGCTCTATAGCCCGGGGACACACTGTTAGTGTAACCAGGCGCTTTAGAAATTCAGTTTACTTACTTACTTACTTACTTACTTCCCATGACTTTCAATTGTGATTTTTCTTTGCCAACCACATCACGTCATCTCGATATCACGCCATCTCTGTTCCAGGCAGTTTTAGCAGTCACTTTTGGATGCCAGTCACTACGCCGATTTAATTGTGGCATTGTCAGGTTGTGAATCTACTACGAGGGATTTTCAACATTGTTTCTACATGGCCGCATGGTATTCACACGTTTTGTCAACAAATGTCTTGTAGTGTGTTTGATGCAAACTTTCCTGGAACTATCTGAACACCATTGTTGAGGTTTGTCGGAGCGACGATGTTTTAATGTGATGTACATTGTCTTATTTTCTTCCTGGTGACTCAAAGCATTTTTGTTGCTTCCTCGAGTACAGTTTAGGATTGCCCAATACTGTCGGTTGATATCTTGTGTTCACGCAGCTATGATTTTTCATCACTCACTGCTCTGGCCTATGCTGCCATCTAGTGTCTATCCTCACATTATCAGCTTTAGTGGCTATTCCTCAGATTACGAACTTTAAGTTATATGGCCAATCCTACAGTGTATATTACTGCTCAGTGACCTTTTAATAGTGTGACAAGTCAAGTTTTTGACCTCTGGGGTTGTTTTATTTTGTTTCTAGTGAACAGTGTTAATTATCTCTTTCTAACAAGTGTTTTAATACGGTCACACAGTGCACAATCTTTACCTTAACACACAGTGCACAATCTTTACCTCAACATGAGGTGTCTTGCAGGGATTTTAGTCTCAGCATTACCATGCACATTCTCACATTTATTATCTCTTTCTAACTAGTGTTTTAGTCCTGTCACACAGTGCACAATCTGTACCTTAACTTCAGGTGTCTCACAATGGTTTAGTCCTTTTATTACAGTGCACATTTTCCTTACTTTCACTTGTGGTGTATTGTAAGGGTTCTTGCTGTTCTAATGGTTCACAACAATGACCTCTACATGAGTTGTCTCACATGGGTTACATTCCCATTTTTACGGTGCACATCATGTTTGCCTCTACATAAGGTGTCTGCTCAGTGCACAAGAAATTACCTCCAGGGTATTTCTTCCTTTACAGTGCACACTATGTCATGTGTTCCTACCCACGTATTCGGGTTCCAACCCGAAAAGCTAAAAAATGTGTTGCTTTAGTGCACAGTGTGGAAGCCCCACACTAGTTGTCCATACACGGACACTTCTCATCTTATTTGATTACCCTACATAGGGTGTGTTTGGGGAGTACCCTTTTGTGTACAACTCCAGTCTCATTACCTTCACACAGGGTATTTAGTCTGATTACCAATTGGTTATTTTCTCAAAATTATTGTGTCTTGTTCACAGCTTTCAATTGGTATTCATTTGGTCAATTGGTCATCATTTGTGATATTGAGATTTTAATTTATGGGAAGTATCTGTGATTCATTTTAATTGTCTCACTATTTCCTATTACAGCCCAGTTTTCATTTTGACATTTTTATTGGTGTCATCTGTGGATCCTGGATTCTATTCTTCTTTGTTTTTCTCTGTCTTTCTCTTACTGTGGTGTTCTTTTGTTCATTGGAGGTTTTCTTCTACAACTTTTTGTCAGTGTCTGGTATGATTTGTCTCTTTATATGCATTCCTGGCCAGCAAGTATATCTTGAGGTAGTCACTTGGTATTTTCTCTTTTTGTTATTGTTGTTGAGAGGAAAAGAGGATGGTATTCTCACCTTGTCTTTCTTCTCTGTTTTTGTCACTTATATTTTCACATTTTTTTATTAGTTCTTTTCTCTCAATGGTTTACGATGTTTCTAATTTACTCCTTATCTTTCCTTTATCTTGGTTTTCTTTCTCTTTTCTTTCTTTATTGGTTTTATATGGAAGGAAAGGGGATATGTTATATCCTGGCTTTGATGGTATTCATGCAATCGCTTTCTCTGCCAGTGGAATGTTCATCCAATTATGTGTTTCAGAATGTTGGGAGCCAGAGATGTCAGTTGAGAAGGGCTGAGCAGCATACTGGCTGCTCCTGGTGGGGTCTTATATTGGATTTAACTGGATGACTTGTAACTATCTACTAATAAACATCTAAAGATCCTCTACACGTCTGGACTAAGTTACTACAAATACCCATGTGGCTGTCTTTATATACATGTATCAACACATATATATAACAAACATCGTTTGCCAATGTTGCATAAAATTAAAATTGAAACTTCATACAAGTACATTTAGAACCAGTGTCACACTCATGAACATACAAGTACATTTAGAACCAGTGTCACACTCATGAATAATCCAGAAAAGTGAGGACCTCTGGTAAAATACCAACGACCAGTGTCGGATCCTCATGTCTGAACCCCCTAGACAGGCAAAATAACTGTGTAAAAGCCCACATACAATGCTGAATTTAAAAATGTTAAAGGCACAGGCAAATCCTTTTTATTACATGGCATAGTTTCTTTTCAATGGCACTGAACAAGCAGTTATTCGTAATAGCATATTATTGTGGCGCACCAATCTCTTTGAAAACATTTGCAGAGGGAGGAGAAGAGTATTGTTTTGTGGAGAGTTTTGTCCATCATTTCGCGAATTACCCAGAGTTCATTCCTCGTAGTGCAGTTAATCCTCTGACCCTTTCAGTGCTTATAAATTCCTCATTGGGCATCTGTTTCCCAATATAATAAGAGGGTCCGTGCTTCTGATGTTAGCTTCCTCCTCTCATGTGCTAGTCACTTGATTTACCACCAAACAAACTGAAAAGGCTGTGGTAAATAAATAATTAAATACCTGTGCTATTTTTGACAAGATATACTAATAACAGATAGCTCAATAAATAAGAGTCAAGATTCGAGGTAGCTGGAGTTTGCAGGTTTTAATACAGGCATAAAGGACAGGAACAGGACAACCTGCACGGGAATAGGATGGCAGCTGCCGGGGGACAGGATCGGAGCATAAGGGGCAACTTTAATAACAGTGCACAAGTATATATAGTTAAAACAATTTCATTGCAGTACATACAATAGGCATAGCAGTGGGCGGGGTTTGTAGCAGTCGCGAAAGATAAGGCATAAAATGGGTGTAACAAGAGGCGTGTACATAGACATGTGATGTAAACGTAACAGAATATGTCATAAATGGGGCGGAAACATGGAGGGGGCTACCTAAGGAGCCGGGACCTCTGACCTAATGGTGCGCGCAAACTGGCAATGACGTGTTACTAGGGAGAACTGGGGGCTATGACTTCTGCGCTAGAAGAGGAGACTAAAGTCTGGAGAGTCAGAGCGACATGTACCCAAACACTATATAGTATCTGATGTTTAGAGAACATGTTGATAGAATCTAAAAGTTATCAGGGCAAAGGCTAACAGACTCTAAGACTGGTGCATGCATTATTCCACATGTAGTGCGTGTTGAGGAATATTAAATGACCATTAATACAGTATTTCTCTTACATGGAGACGTAAAGGCTAGACGATGACTGAAACTATTGATGCGATTCAGTAGCTTAGGAATGCAGAGAAGGAGGGCTGGACTGATAACTAGAATCATAACATACTCTTGGCAGACTGGCAGGCAGAGCCAGGCCGAGCCGGGCACTGTGAGGCAGGAAGTAAGTGAAGGGTCAGGGATACAGGTGGGGGCTGTATCGCTCCTCAGCGAGGGTTCAGGAGACAGGAGCTGAATCTGAGTCCGGGCCCTTTTGAGGCCTAGAAACGGGGACTTTTACCGAATTAACGTGCACACTGTGAAACGTGGCAACATAGGTTTACATAGGCCTAATACTCGTAGCTTTCACGAGAACTGGAAATTGGCATACTAGAGTTGGACACAACTGGAATTGCGTCTTTAATCGATCATAAGGGAATACATATGCATATTGATCATGCACATATAGCATAGGAGTGGGGAACACGTAGGGACACAGAACATGGCAAAATTTACTTTTCCACAAGGCACTGCACGTTAAATCTCTGTGCTGTTTTCCACTGCATAATCCTCGCTGTTCTGCAATCTTCCAACCCGTTGTCCAATATATGTGTGTGTTTATATATGTGTGTGTGTGTGTGTATATACATATAAATGTACATGTCTTCAGCTGTGAGGTGAATGGTTTGAGAAATGTTGTGGACAAAAATAAAGATAGTGGTGATGAAAATATGCATTAAGTGAATTAAGTAAAGAAAAATAGCTTTCAGTGACTACTCAACCTTGGGCCATGTATATTCTGTTTAGAAAAAATGTAACATTCACTACAAAAATGCAACCAGTAGTTGTCCCCAGACTTTATTCAGGGGCCAACACTGGTTACTACAAACTCTTTTGATTGCTAGCTCAGTGATCAAGAAAACAAATTAATGTTTCAGTTCCAGGTTGTTGTTGTCATTCTAATTGGAGAGCGACAGGCACTTTGATGTCAGCAATGATGTTTCTATATGAATAACGTGCTACTGATATTGCACTGTTGTTTCTTTTTTTCTTCTCATAATGTAAAACAAAATAATTAATCATATGCAAATGAAAAAAGAAACCACACAGTGTGCTTACTTTGCTATGGAACTCTTACAGTAATTAGATCTCTGCTTTCTAGGCCAAGCTAACATTTATTGTATTTATCTCTCCAGATGTTGCTGTATCTTCAACTACAAAACACCCCAGTAAGTGCTGCATGAGCCTTAAACGGAAACCCTTGTGTATGGGCATGTCAGTAATGATTGTTTTTGTTGTTGGTTTTTTTGGTCCTCATATGTGACAACTTGCAAAGGTATAATATCAGATATTGATATGTGGTTCTGACATACCAAGCAAGCAGCCTGCCGGGCAAAGTCATTCCTGATATTCCTTTCTGCTCCATTACGAGAGATTGTGGGATCACCCACCCACTCTCTCTCTGGAGGCGAGTGTCTTAATCCCTGAACCTGAAAATCTCACTATGTGATTGAATCGGGCGCAAATGTAGCTAATGGCTTCCAGTACGTATTCTTTATGGGGACCCACTTAAACAATCTAGTCTGCCAATGATACCCACTTAATACAGGTTTCCCAGTGTGCTACAATTATCAAGGTTGGCAAGATATGTTCTTTCATGTTCCTACCTCTTCCCACTAGATCATCATCTTCTAAAACCCCAAATATTATCAGTGGTAGGCTTACCTCAATTCTTCTTTCCTTAAGGGTAGTCAAAGCCTTACCCACATCCTGCCAGTAGACTTAAATTTCTGGGCATTGCCAAACCATATGAATATCGTCTGCTTTCTCTTTCTCGCACTTCGGGCAATGTAATAGTATCTCCCACGTTAGACAGTTTCATGGGGGACCAATATACCCTATGAGAAACAAACAGATGATTTCTTCTTAATGGAGCATATCTAACAAAAGAACAAAGGGTAGCCATAGATACTTGACACAAGCATGATATGTCTACTGTCAGTAGTAATTCCTTTCATCTGCCTTCTGGAAGTGTGTTAGGGATGTCTTCTGCTTGAATCAGCATTCAGTGCCAGGTTGAGATTTCTTTCTTTTGCTAATTGGTGTCACAGATTTTCTTCACCCAGTCCAAGGAACCGCCAGCGTCTGGCTGTTCACATGCCTAACTTGTTAATTGCAAGTAGTTAAACCTTTATAACGTGTTGTTAGTTTTTTGGACAAGAAGTTCCCATGAAATTGTATTCTCTACCCCCAACAGGTCCCCCTATTTTTCTATAGAGATAGTGGTGATGAAAATATGCATTAAGTAAATTACGTAAAGAAAAATAGCTTTCAGTGACTACCCAATTCTTGGGACAACAGAGACGTGGTCTGAAACATTTGAGACATGAAAAGAGACAAATATACAGTTAGACTGCTCACCCAATATTTAAATCAGAAATTGTGTAATTGCAACATGACTACTAACCTGGCATGATCCCTTACACAACTCGGGGTTGACTCTTCCAACCACTCAGGCATGTCTATTCTGTTTAGAAAAAATTTAACATTCACTTAAAAAATGCGCCCAGTAGTTGTCCCCAGTCTTTTTTCTGGGGCAATCACTGGATACTACGAACTCTTTTGATTGCTAGCTCAGTAATCAAGAACACAAATTAATGTTTCAGTTCCAGGTTGTTGTTGTTATTCTAATTGGAGAGCGACAGGCACTTTGATGTAAGCAATAATGTTACAAATATTGCAATTTTGTTTAACTTATTCTTCTCATAATGTAAAAGGATATAAATTAATCATATGCAAATGAAAAAGGAAATCACACAGTGTGCTTACTTTGCTATGGAACTTTTACATTATTTAGATCCCTGCTTTCTAGGTCAAGCTAACATTTATTGTATTTATCTCTCTAGCTGTTGCTGTATCTTCAACTACAAAACACCCCAGTAAGTGCATGTGCCTTGAGCGGAAACCCTTGTGTATGGGCATGTCAGTAATGATTGTTTTTTTTGTGGTCTTTTGGTCTTCGTATGTGACAACTTGCAAAGGTATAGTATCAGACATTGGGATTCGGTCCTGACATCCCAAGCACGCAGCCTGCCGGACAAAGTCATTCCTGGTATACTTTTCTGCTCCATTACGAGAGGTTGTGGGATCCCACACTCAGTCTCTCTCTGGAGGTGAGAGTCTTAATCCTTGGACCTGAAAGTCTCAGTATGTGATTGATTCAGGCGCAAATGTAGCTAATGGCTTCCAGGTTCGTATTTTTTTGTTGAACCACTTAAACAATTTAGTCTGCCAATGCGTTTAGCTGATATTAACCATTCTGTACAAGGGGGAAATGGGTGATACCAACTTAATACAGACTTCCCTGCATGCTATAATTATAAAGGTGAGCACGAGCTGTTCTTTCATCTTCCTAACTCTTCCCACTAGATCATCATCTTCTAAAACCCCAAATATTATCAGTGGCTTACCTCAATTCTTCTTTCCATTAGGGTAGTCAAAGCCTTACCCACATCCTGCCAGTAGAATTGAATTGGGGGTGATTCCCAAAACATATGAATATCGTCTGCTTTCTCCTTCTCGCATTTCAGGCAATGCTTGATAGTATCTCCTACTTTAAACTGTTTCATGGGGGACCAATATAGCCTATGGGAAACAAACAGATGATGTCTTATTAATGGAGCATATCTAACAAAAGAACAAAGGGTAGCCATAGATACTTGCCACAAGCATGATATGTCTACTGTCAGTAGTAATTCCTTTCATCTGCCTTCTGGAAGTGTGTTAGGGCTGTCTTCTGCTTGAATCAGCATTCAGCGCCAGGTTGAGATTTCTTTCTTTTGCTAATTGGTGTCACAGATTTTCTTCACCCAGTCCAAGGAACGGCCAGCATCTGGCTGTTCACGTGCCCAACTTGTTAATTGCAAGTAGTTAAACCTTTATAACATGTTGTTAGTTTTTTGGACAAGAAGTTCCCATGAAATTGTATTCTCTACCCCCAACAGGTCCCCCTATTTTTCTATAGAGATAGTGGTGATGAAAATATGCATTAAGTAAATTACGTAAAGAAAAATAGCTTTCAGTGACTACCCAATTCTTGGGACAACAGAGACGTGGTCTGAAAAATGTGAGACATGAAAAGAGACAAATATACAGTTAGACTGCTCACCCAATATTTAAATCAGAAATTGTGTCATTACAACATGACTACTAACCTGGCATGATCCCTTACACAACTCGGGGTTGACTCTTCCAACCACTCAGGCATGTCTATTCTGTTTAGAAAAAATGTAACATTCACTTAAAAAATGCGCCCAGTAGTTGTCCCCAGTCTTTTTTCTGGGGCAATCACTGGATACTACGAACTCTTTTGATTGCTAGCTCAGTAATCAAGAACACAAATTAATGTTTCAGTTCCAGGTTGTTGTTGTTATTCTAATTGGAGAGCGACAGGCACTTTGATGTAAGCAATAATGTTACAAATATTGCAATTTTGTTTAACTTATTCTTCTCATAATGTAAAAGGATATAAATTAATCATATGCAAATGAAAAAGGAAATCACACAGTGTGCTTACTTTGCTATGGAACTTTTACATTATTTAGATCCCTGCTTTCTAGGTCAAGCTAACATTTATTGTATTTATCTCTCTAGCTGTTGCTGTATCTTCAACTACAAAACACCCCAGTAAGTGCATGTGCCTTGAGCGGAAACCCTTGTGTATGGGCATGTCAGTAATGATTGTTTTTTTTGTGGTCTTTTGGTCTTCGTATGTGACAACTTGCAAAGGTATAGTATCAGACATTGGGATGCGGTCCTGACATCCCAAGCACGCAGCCTGCCGGACAAAGTCATTCCTGATATACTTTTCTGCTCCATTACGAGAGGTTGTGGGATCCCCCACTCAGTCTCTCTCTGGAGGTGAGAGTCTTAATCCTTGGACCTGAAAGTCTCAGTATGTGATTGATTCAGGCGCAAATGTAGCTAATGGCTTCCAGGTTCGTGTTTTTTTGTTGAACCACTTAAAAAATTTAGTCTGCCAATGCGTTTAGCTGATATTAACCATTCTGTACAAGGGGGAAATGGGTGATACCAACTTAATACAGACTTCCCTGCATGCTATAATTATAAAGGTGAGCACGAGCTGTTCTTTCATCTTCCTAACTCTTCCCACTAGATCATCATCTTCTAAAACCCCAAATATTATCAGTGGCTTACCTCAATTCTTCTTTCCATTAGGGTAGTCAAAGCCTTATCCACATCCTGCCAGTAGAATTGAATTGGGGGTCATTCCCAAAACATATGAATATCGTCTGCTTTCTCCTTCTCGCATTTCAGGCAATGCTTGATAGTATCTCCTACTTTAAACTGTTTCATGGGGGACCAATATAGCCTATGGGAAACAAACAGATGATTTCTTATTAATGGAGCATATCTAACAAAAGAACAAAGGGTAGCCATAGATACTTGCCACAAGCATGATATGTCTACTGTCAGTAGTAATTCCTTTCATCTGCCTTCTGGAAGTGTGTTAGGGCTGTCTTCTGCTTGAATCAGCATTCAGCGCCAGGTTGAGATTTCTTTCTTTTGCTAATTGGTGTCACAGATTTTCTTCACCCAGTCCAAGGAACGGCCAGCGTCTGGCTGTTCACGTGCCCAACTTGTTAATTGCAAGTAGTTAAACCTTTATAACATGTTGTTAGTTTTTTGGACAAGAAGTTCCCATGAAATTGTATTCTCTACCCCCAACAGGTCCCCCTATTTTTCTATAGAGATAGTGGTGATGAAAATATGCATTAAGTAAATTACGTAAAGAAAAATAGCTTTCAGTGACTACCCAATTCTTGGGACAACAGAGATGTGGTCTGAAAAATTTGAGACATGAAAAGAGACAAAAATACAGTTAGACTGCTCACCCAATATTTAAATCAGAAATTGTGTCCTTGCAACATGACTACTAACCTGGCATGATCCCTTACACAACTCGGGGTTGACTCTTCCAACCACTCAGGCATGTCTATTCTGTTTAGAAAAAATGTAACATTCACTTAAAAAATGCGCCCAGTAGTTGTCCCCAGACTTTTTTCTGGGGCAATCACTGGATACTACGAACTCTTTTGATTGCTAGCTCAGTAATCAAGAACACAAATTAATGTTTCAGTTCCAGGTTGTTGTTGTTATTCTAATTGGAGAGCGACAGGCACTTTGATGTAAGCAATAATGTTACAAATATTGCAATTTTGTTTAACTTTTTCTTCTCATAATGTAAAAGGATATAAATTAATCATATGCAAATGAAAAAGGAAATCACACAGTGTGCTTACTATGCTATGGAACTTTTACATTATGTAGATCTCTGCTTTCTAGGTCAAGCTAACATTTATTGTATTTATCTCTCTAGCTGTTGCTGTATCTTCAACTACAAAACACCCCAGTAAGTGCATGTGCCTTGAGCGGAAACCCTTGTGTATGGGCATGTCAGTAATGATTTTTTTTTTGTGGTCTTTTGGTCTTCGTATGTGACAACTTGCAAAGGTATAGTATCAGACATTTGGATGCGGTCCTGACATCCCAAGCGCGCAGCCTGCCGGACAAAGTCATTCCTGATATACTTTTCTGCTCCATTACGAGAGGTTGTGGGATCCCCCACTCAGTCTCTCTCTGGAGGTGAGAGTCTTAATCCTTGGACCTGAAAATCTCAGTATGTGATTGATTCAGGCGCAAATGTAGCTAATGACTTTCAGGTTCGTGTTTTTTTGTTGAACCACTTAAACAATTTAGTCTGCCAATGCGTTTAGCTGATATTAACCATTCTGTACAAGGGGGAAATGGGTGATACCAACTTAGTACAGATTTCCCTGCATGCTATAATTATAAAGGTGAACACGAGCTGTTCTTTCCTCTTCCTAACTCTTCCCACTAGTTCATCATCTTCTAAAACCCCAAATATTATCAGTGGCTTACCTCAATTCTTCTTTCCATTAGGTTAGTCAAAGCCTTACCCACATCCTGCCAGTAGAATTGAATTGGGGGTCATTGCCAAATATATGAATATCGTCTGCTTTTTCCTTCTCGCATTTCAGGCAATGCTTGATAGTATCTCCTACTTTAAACTGTTTCATGGGGGACCAATATAGCCTATGGGAAACAAACAGATGATTTCTTATTAATGGAGCATATCTTACAAAAGAACAAAGGGTAGCCATAGACACTTGCCACAAGCATGATATGTCTACTGTCAGTAGTAATTCCTTTCATCTGCCTTTTGGAAGTGTGTTAGGGCTGTCTTCTGCTTGAATCAGCATTCAGCGCCAGGTTGAGATTTCTTTCTTTTGCTAATTGGTGTCACAGATTTTCTTCACCCAGTCCAAGGAACGGCCAGCGTCTGGCTGTTCACGTGCCCAACTTGTTAATTGCAAGTAGTTAAACCTTTATAACATGTTGTTAGTTTTTTGGACAAGAAGTTCCCATGAAATTGTATTCTCTGCCCCCAACAGGTCTCCCTATTTTTCTATAGAGATAGTGGTGATGAAAATATGCATTAAGTAAATTACGTAAAGAAAAATAGCTTTCAGTGACTACCCAATTCTTGGGACAACACAGACGTGGTCTGAAAAATTTGAGACATTAAAAGAGACAAATATACAGTTAGACTGCTCACCCAATATTTAAATCAGAAATTGTGTCATTGCAACATGACTACTAACCTGGCATGATCCCCTACACAACTCGGGGTTGACTCTTCCAACCACTCATGCATGTCTATTCTGTTTAGAAAAAATGTAACATTCACTTAAAAAATGCGCCCAGTAATTGTCCCCAGACTTTTTTCTGGGGCAATCACTGGATACTACGAACTCTTTTGATTGCTAGCTCAGTAATCAAGAACACAAATTAATGTTTCAGTTCCAGGTTGTTTTTGTTATTCTAATTGGAGAGCGACAGGCACTTTGATGTAAGCAATAATGTTACAAATATTGCAATTTTGTTTAACTTATTCTTCTCATAATGTAAAAGGATATAAATTAATCATATGCAAATGAAAAAGGAAATCACACAGTGTGCTTACTATGCTATGGAACTTTTACATTATTTAGATCCCTGCTTTCTAGGTCAAGCTAACATTTATTGTATTTATCTCTCTAGCTGTTGCTGTATCTTCAACTACAAAACACCCCAGTAAGTGCATGTGCCTTGAGCGGAAACCCTTGTGTATGGGCATGTCAGTAATGATTGTTTTTTTTGTGGTCTTTTGGTCTTCGTATGTGACAACTTGCAAAGGTATAGTATCAGACATTGGGATGCGGTCCTGACATCCCAAGCACGCAGTCTGCCGGACAAAGTCATTCCTGATATACTTTTCTGCTCCATTACGAGAGGTCGTGGGATCCCCCACTCAGTCTCTCTCTGGAGGTGGGAGTCTTAATCCTTGGACCTGAAAGTCTCAGTATGTGATTGACTCAGGCGCAAATGTAGCTAATGACTTCCAGGTTCGTGTTTTTTTGTTGAACCACTTAAACAGTTTAGTCTGCCAATGCGTTTAGCTGACATTAACCATTCTGTACAAGGGGGAAATGGGTGATACCAACTTAATACAGATTTCCCTGCATGCTATAATTATAAAGGTGAGCACGAGCTGTTCTTTCATCTTCCTAACTCTTCCCACTAGATCATCATCTTCTAAAACCCCAAATATTATCAGTGGCTTACCTTAATTCTTCTTTCCATTAGGGTAGTCAAAGCCTTACCCACATCCTGCCAGTAGAATTGAATTGGGGGTCATTGCCAAAACATATGAATATCGTCTGCTTTCTCCTTCTCGCATTTCAGGCAATGCTTGATAGTATCTCCTACTTTAAACTGTTTCATGGGGGACCAATATAGCCTATGGGAAACAAACAGATGATTTCTTATTAATGGAGCATATCTAACAAAAGAACAAAGGGTAGCCATATATACTTGCCACAACCATGATATGTCTACTGTCAGTAGTAATTCCTTTCATCTGCCTTCTGGAAGTGTGTTAGGGCTGTCTTCTGCTTGAATCAGCATTCAGCGCCAGGTTGAGATTTCTTTCTTTTGCTAATTGGTGTCACAGATTTTCTTCACCCAGTCCAAGGAACGGCCAGCGTCTGGCTGTTCACGTGCCCAACTTGTTAATTGCAAGTAGTTAAACCTTTATAACATGTTGTTAGTTTTTTGGACAAGAAGTTCCCATGAAATTGTATTCTCTACCCCCAACAGGTCCCCCTATTTTTCTATAGAGATAGTGGTGATGAAAATATGCATTAAGTAAATTACGTAAAGAAAAATAGCTTTCAGTGACTACCCAATTCTTGGGACAACAGAGACGTGGTCTGAAAAATTTGAGACATGAAAAGAGACAAATATACAGTTAGACTGCTCACCCAATATTTAAATCAGAAATTGTGTCATTGCAACATGACTACTAACCTGGCATGATCCCTTACACAACTCGGGGTTGACTCTTCCAACCACTCAGGCATGTCTATTCTGTTTAGAAAAAATGTAACATTCACTTAAAAAATGCGCCCAGTAGTTGTCCCCAGACTTTTTTCTGGGGCAATCACTGGACACTACGAACTCTTTTCATTCATGGGGGACCAATATAGCCTATGGGAAACAAACAGATGATTTCTTATTAATGGAGCATATCTAACAAAAGATCAAAGTGTAGCACAAGGGTGTTACGTTTACTGTCGGTAGTACTTCCTTCCATGTGCCTTATGGGAGAGTGTTAGGGCCGCCTTTTGCTTGAATCAGCATCCAGTACCAGGTCCCTTGAAATTGTATTCCCTTCCCCTCTTTTCCCATTCCGGCCTCAATGAGTGGAATGGCCAATACATCCAATAAGCATGGTGGGGTTCCAGGGGATTTCCAAATTGGAGCCAGGTGACAATAGTAGGAAATTCAGAGAATTTTCCTAACCTGTATTCACAGCTTACATGCTGCAGTTAAAACCTTGAGTCACACCCTTTTGAAGTATTTGGGGTGTCCAAATTTAAAGAGAAAGTGACTGCTCTCTTCTTTCAAATCTTTGGTGAGAGCTCCAAAACATGAGGGCCCCAATTTAAAGTTGTTTGTTAATAGAGTTTTAAAATGCTTTAATTGGAAAGCCCAGCAGTAAATTTGAAAATCTGGGAAGGCCACCCAACCATCTGTTTTCTTTTTACACCACTTCTTCCATGCAATTCTAACGGCCTTATTTGCCCAAATAAAACTGTTCACTTCACCTGGTAACTTTCTCATACACTTTACCTCAAAATGCAGTGGTAATGCATTAAACAGAAAAGTACGTTTTGGAAGGAGCATCATTTTGTTGAGGTTAGTTTTGCCGAGGTGGGACCATAGTTTTAGGAGCTTTCTGGTTTCTTTCGTGATTTTAACCCAGTTTATTTCAGCCATGATATCCATATCTTTCGTCACTTGCACACCTAAATATCTGATCTCCATCTTCTCTTGCTTTTTCAGAGTAATGTCTAGTGGTATATTCCATGCCATGATCTCAGTCGTCTCTTCGTTGACTAAATATCCCAATACTTTCTCAAAATCTATTAAAATATCCAAGATGATGGGAGATGCCCCTAACAGGTCTTTTGTGTAGATCATTAGATCGCCGGCATACAAGGCCTCTTTCTCCATCATTGATACTGAAATGGTAAGATTCGCTGTTCCTGCCTGATTCTCCTGGCTAAGGGTTCAATATATAGGTTTAACAGTAGTGGGGATAGGGGCAAGTTTGCTGGTGCCTCTACCTATCTCCACCACAGGTGTAAGAGTGCCATTAACCCGGATTCTTGCCTTAGGGGATCTGTATACATTTTGGATTGCATGTAAAAAATTATTACCTACTCATTATAGCTAAGGGAAGTTGTTTGTCAGTGGCAAGGTCGATTGCACATACCAAATCAGGTACATGCTCTTGTAGGTGTCTATTTGCCATCAATCCCTTTTGGAGGTGTTGATCTGCTCTCCCGACACTACACCAAATCTTTTGGCCAGAATGCATGTAAACAGTGAGGAGTCAATGTTAAGTAGTGAAATCAGCCGATATGATTTACATGTTTTTAGGATTTTTATTAGGTTCAAGAATTAATGTGATTGTAGCCTCATTCCACCTGTCAGGGATAGGGAAATTATCCTCATATATAAGATTAAATAAGGAGGTCAGCTCTGGATCTATTTCTTCCGCTAAGACCTTATATATCTCAGGCGGGATACCATCTGGGCCTGGAACTTTCCCCTTTTTTAAATGTTTAATTGCTTCATGAACATCCTCAAGACTTATTTCCTTATTTAGATGTTGTACTTTGTCTTGAGTAAGTTTTAAATGTGGGTCTAGTGTTAGTCAACTATCACCCTGGGAGTCTGATGCTAGGCGATCTTCCCTATACAAGTTTCGAAAAGGTGATAAAAGTCATCCCTATGTCTTGATCATTTTGGCACCTTTCCCCAATTTGCTCCACTACCACCTCTTTGATTGTGTTTCTAGTCAGTGTTCCTATTGCCTTCCAAGGCAATAACTTACCACAGCCGTCCCCATATTCATAATGTGCTAATTGGCTAACATTCCATTTTTGTTCAAGTGTGTCGTCTAGGTGATCTGTTAGTATTTTCTTTGCTTCATCTATTTGATTTTGAATTCTGATAAAATCTCCAGGGTCGGCTGCTTAATTCAGATCTGTGAGCCCGGTGGCTTTTACCCTCTCTTGGTCCGATATTTTTTGCTGGGCTTTTAAAAATGATTTGTCTAGCGTCCATTTATAATCGGATCCATGCGAGAAGCATAACCATATTTCTTATTGCGATATGTGTAACTTTAATTACTTCCAGCCTTACCTATCCAAGGATCTATCAACCCCATATTCTTCATTAAATTTTGTATGGCGTTTCTCATTTTTGGTGTCTTGGTTGTTGGTCAGGAGGAAGATTTATCTAGAACAGGATTGAGTAATGTATTGAAGTCACCAGCCATTATAATTATATTTTCATTATTTGGCAATAGTTGAAACAGATCCTGTAAGGTGGAAGGATCGTGTATATTGGGGCATTAATAGGTGACCAGGGAATATTTAATGTTGTTGATATGCATGATGGCTATCAGCCATTTACCCTTGGGATCTGCAGCGACCTCTAATAGTTTGGCCCATGCTGTATTTCTGGGTAAAATCGCATCCCCTTTACATTACAATTTTGATTTGTGCATGCATACTGGCGTATCCACCCCTGCCCTTTAGTAATTTTTTACCACTCTGCCTGCTGAAAGGTGTGTCTCTTGTATCATCAGTATATCATTGTTTGATTGTTTTAAAAAAGAATAATTCTCCTCCTCCTGGGCGGCACCCTCAACCCATTTACATTCCAACTTAATATCCTCAGGCTGCTGGTATTAATAACGGTAGTCACCTTCAGGGGCGCACCTTTTCTTTGAGCCTCGTAAACTTAACATATTTGCCACACATAAGGGCCATAATTTTTTTCCCTCTGCTACCCACCAAGTGAGATATTTAATTGAGGAACACGGCGGTCAGTTAACAACGGACCGCTTCTGACTCACCTCTCCGGGACGCCAAGATGCACCGGGCCGAGCCTCGCCTAGCCCCTGCGCCGGAAAGTTCTACTGAGCTGCAGACACGGTTTTGGGCTGCCATATGGGAAGGGTAGCCTGCAGTTGTTACAAGGGAGTGGAGGCGCAGAGACACCCTTGATGCAACTGTACCACAGCTTGCCTCCTCTGAGGAACAGTGGTTACTGGGCGCATTGGAGCTACGCCGGGACCGGCAAGCTGCAGCACAGTCCCACCACCGGGTCGCTGACAGCAATGTCAGCACAAGTCTGAGAGCACGCCAGCCACTACATCCCCCATCACAAACCACTACACTGAATCCTTCTTCTTTTTTGCATCTTATGTGCCCCAAAAATACTCCTCTGCCAGGTGGGAAGGAGAAGGGACAGGGGAAACCACACAGGAACGCCAGAAAAGCTTAGAAGACTTGAGTTTAATCATCTGAAGAAGGGAAGACACAAGGTATTTTGCGCTACACTCTCAGAAATAAACACTTAGATTTCAACATTGGACTTTCTAAGGGGGGCCTTGGTGTATTCCCCCCAATAATCTTCCCTAAAACTGCACCCACTCTGCCACTCACTACTTCCCCCCAAACTCCCAAAGCTGCTTTTCTGGAGCCCAAGAATAGGAAAGTTAAAATCACACACTCACTGAGATCCTTTTTGAAAGTACAAGGAGGGAGGGGGGACACTTTCCCCAGAGAGGCTAGTACACCTTTTGTCCTCACTCATACAGACACTCTCAGACTAATGGCACTTCAAAAACTTGATCATAGAGAGCAGGAGGGGCTCCCCCTATCCAACCATTCCCAGGTTTTGGAGGGAGGTATAATACTCCCGGAACTCATAGGAGAGGTTGAATTAGGGGCACCTATACCAGTGATAGAGGAAAATATCTTTCCCCACCTATAGAACAAGACACAGGAGCCTTACTGCATTCACTTTCCGAGGAGATTAGAACTAGATTCTCACTCTCTGAGGGAAATCCCACAAAAATATGTGACATGTGCGAGAGCCTAGAAAATAAAATAACGGGTCTAACGGAAAGAATAGAGAGCCTAGAGGCAATTCTGGAGACAGTGCGGGATGAGACAGCAGGGAACAGCAGAGAAATTGCGGACCTTAAGACTAATGGGAAATTACTCCAGGAAAAGGTAGAAGCATTAGAAAACCACTCCAGGAGAAACAATCTAAAGGTCCTAAATATTCCTGAGGGTAATGAAGGAGGCGATTTAAGAGAGTTTGTAATAGCTCTGATAAAAGAATTGATACTATCTGTCAGGACACTAGACCTACATCAGGATATACAAAGAGTACATAGGGACCCATACATGAAGAATCCCAGCATAACTAAGCCCAGAAGGGTACTGATACATTTTAATACCTATGTTGTGGAAAAGTAAATTTTGCCATGTTCTGTGTCCCTACGCTTCATCCATCATATGTTATGTGTGCATGACCAATATGCATATGTTATTCCCCATGTCCGATTAATGACGCAATTACAGTTGTGTCCACCTCTAGTATGTCAGTTTCCAGTCCTCGTGAATACTACGAATATTAGGCCTATGTAAAGTTATGTTGCCACGTTTCTCAGTGTGCACGTTATTCCATTATAAAGTCCCCGTTTCTAGGCCTCAACAGGGCCCGGACCACAGATTCAGCTCCTGTCTCCTGAAAGCCTCGCTGAGGAGCGATACAGCCCCCACCTGTATCCTCGACCCTTCACTTACTTCCTGCCTCGCAGTGCCCGGTGCAGCTTGGCTCTGCCTCTGAGTCTGCCAAGAGTATGTTATAGTTCCAGCTATCAGTTCAGTCCTCCTTCTCTGCATTCCTAAGCTACTGAACTGCATCAATAGTTTCCGTCATTGTCTAGCCTTCTCGTCTCCACGTTAGAGAAATACTGTATTAATGGTCATTTAATATTCTTCATCACGCACTACATGTAGAATAATGCATGGTCCAGTCTTAGAGTCAAGTTAGCTTTTCCCCTCATGACTTCTAGTTTATATCAACATGTTCCCTAAACATTAGATACCAGATAGGGTTTAGGTACATGTCGCTCCGACCCTCCAGACTCTAGTCTCTGCTCCTAGCACAGAGTTCGTAGCCCCCAGCTTCTCCTAGTAACACGTCATTGCCAGTTTTCGCGCACCATTAGGTTAGAGGTCCCGGCTCCTTAGGTAGCCCCCTCCAATGTTTCCGCCCCATTTCATGACATATTCTGTTACGTTTGCATCACATGTCTATGTATACTCCCAGTTACACCTCTTTTTACTGTTATCTTTCGCGACTGCTACGCGTCACGCTTTCTGCTCCACCCACTGCTACGCCTACTGCAATGTAATGCTATGTGTTTGCGCTATGTATATAAGTCAATGCATTGTTATTAAAAGTTAGCGCGCTCATCCCAGACCAAGCCCCAGCAGCTGCTGGGTCATTCTATGCAGGTTGTCCTGATCCTGTCCTTATGCTGTAATAAACCTGCAGAAACTCCTACTACCTCGAATCTTGACTCTTATTTTATTGAGCTATCTGTTATTCATTCATTCATTTAAAAATAGATCCGGTATTATTTATTTATATACCACATAATGGCGCCCGAATAGGGACTTGCCCTTTCCCCACGCGTCGGTGAAGCCACGCCGACCCCCTGACCCTCTGCAGTCGTGACGGAACCATACCGTGCACTGGCAGATATTTCTGCTCCAAGTATCCCTCAGGCCCACGGAGGAGACGGAGGAGGCGGTCCAGCATCCGAACGAGACGGTGGAGGAACGCGGCGAGTCCCGACCAGAGCCCAAGCCGAGAGTCCAAGGTCCGAGGTATCCGGAGGCCCACCTGTAACTGAAGTCCGAAGTTCGTCGTCCGTCGTCCAGTCCAGTCCGAGGCCTTCCGTTCCGTGCTGCCCGGTGAGTACCATTGCTGGGGTAGTATCTAGACAGGACCAATCTAAATTGACTCCTGGTCTGTGGGTTGGTGGTACCCAGACTCACAAACGAAGTGTTCACCTAGGTGGATACGGGTCTTGATGCGTCCCTTTATGGGACCGGTATGTTCCGTACTGTTATAGCAGTGCATCTAGTAACTCTAGTCTGTTCCGTTCTCGAGAAAACCTGTTCTGTTTCTGTTCTCAGTATTCCAGGTAATATTCTGTTCGAACCGTTATTTATAATGTTCTTTATGTATTTTAATGTTGTGGTATGAGTGTGATGTGATTTCGTGTTTTTATTGTGTATTGTATTGTGTCCAGATTACAGTTCAGTCATGCCGCTCTTTTCCAAGTTACGTCAGTTAAAAACTAGAAAGGGTCTGTTAGAGGAAGCAGTTCCTGTCCCACCTAGGGACAGTCCAGGTCACTTTATGTATCAGAAACATGGCATAAGCGCCATAATGTATCTAGATTTATGGGTAGAGTATACCAAACAGTTAGAAGAAAAGTATAGATGGCCCGTATCGGGTACATGGGATGCCGAATGTATCATGCGAGTAGAAGAAGCATTATGGAAAAAGAAAGCCAGACAGTCACAGAAAGATGCCATCGAGTTATGGCGTAAAGAAGCGCATAGAAGAACCGAAAAGGAAGTCAGAAAGTCAGAGTTAAGTAGAGAATCCCAGGAACGAGCCCAAGAAAGAGAATTAATCGAGATAGGTGAACAAGTCAAAGCCGAACAGTCAGACAGACAGAGGCATGCCCTCATTAAGGGTATGTATCCTCTCCTTGCCGAAGGTTTGCCAAAAGCGACCCCAGAGGCATCCAGTAATTTCCCGCCGCCATTAGTTCCGACCAAGCTACGTCACAAACCGACCGCAGCTGATATTTTTATTTCGTCCTACTTGGACGACACAGTCCCCGAATATGCAAATCCTGTTCGCGCTCCGCCAGTCCCTGTAAATCAGGCACTTCCTGCTCCTCCAGACACCGGGGTGCCCTTAACAGCTCCCCCGGTCCAGTCCGCCATACAAGTCCAGCCCACGTTACAATTACCGACTCTGCCAGGACGAAGAATGTCAGTCGACGATTCCAGTTTAGGGGCCGCGGGAGGAGGTCTTCCTCAAACCCCGCCGCCACACAAGCGTTTATCAGCACTCGAATTACATGCTCAAGCATCACAGCGTACTCCTAAAAGTAATAAGTCTGTCACAGAAATCAGACAAGCCCTTGGCGAATGTGTCTATGACCCAGTCCCAGGCGAGTATAATATGGTTTTATATTCCGTACGTGTAAGGAGAGTGACCGAGTATCTAGTCACCTTACCGAATATGAAAGAAGATCTAGACAGAATATATCGTTTCATCCGTACAGGGGATGATCCAGAAAGTATTGGCGAGATTATGTCTCAAAGGAAAGCCGAGATCCAGCTCATGATATTAAAGTTCCTGATCAATTGTCTAATAAGAGAACAAGATTACCCGTCTAAAGATTCCGCCGAAATGAGAATCCTGACAAGGTGGAGTGATAATATAGCCGAGGGTAAGCACAAGACCGTCGGTGCCATGGAGAGTATGTACAAGAAAATTCGTAAAGAAATAATAAGGTTACACGAACAGCGTAAAGCAGCACAAGTAAGCGAGAAAGAAAGTATCTCTGATCCTGAAGAGGAAGACGAGAATCCCGCCAGAATAGCGTATGTAGGAAAACCTAGATTTCCAGATCGCCATTTACGCCTAGAACACAAGTCTATTTTTCATCATCCAGCACCAGAACAAGGTTCCCTAGAACAAGTATTTCAAGCTACCGATCACATTCTGAAATCACGAGTCGGTTACAGTGAATTAAGTACTATGCATGAACAAGAACTAGCCCGATCAGCAGTCCGATGGATTACTGATTCTACCACTTTTCCAGACGAAATAGTGGCACAAATGTTTCTGAAACTGCCCCCAGCCGAGCAACGACTGGTGGGTATGTATATGATCCAACACCTTATTACTCTGTATGAGGGTCAACATTCTGATCCAGGTCCGTTACACGATATCCTGAACGAGTTACTCCAGTATAGATGGAGAGGTCTAGGTACCGATTTAATTAGTGTCATTCTAGAACAGCGTCACAAATATAGAACGTTTCTGAACCCGCATTTTGTTCATGTCTCACCCCCAGAAAGTAAACCATTCTACATAGACAGACAGAATCCGTTACGAGAAGTCCACCCAGTCCAAGGGGCGGGTGGCGTAATGCAACGAGTGTTTGTATACACTCCAATATCAAAGATGGAACTCCTTGAAATGAAGAAATTAATTCCCTGTCATGACAAAGATCCAGCAGGGTTCCATAGAGAATTAAAAGACATGCTCCGTATGGGAGAATACACTTACCCAGATATCATTAAAATGTTAAAGGTCCTGCTACCCGCAGGGGTATATGAAAAGTTAAAAGAAAAAGAATGGGAGGTGGGAGAGAAAAAGATCGATTGGGCAGCTCTAGAAGCTGAAGACAAGGCACGAGTACCAGGTACCGGTCTTGGAGATAAATGTAAAGAATTACCAGAATTACTGATTCAAGTTTTACCCAGATTATTGACAACGAGAAAAGAAGACTGGGATGCAATCTCAGCCTGTAAACAGAAACAAGATGAAGATATTAGTGATTTTTATTCTAGATTCGAGAAATGTTTCAGTATTAATAGTGGTCTCAAGACAAGTAGTGAGTCATACCCTCATCTTTTCGTTACCAAATTAGTCGAGAATTCAAGCCCACAAATTAAAAATCGAGTTTTGAAAGTCGAAAGCACCTGGCAAGCTAATACTCCGTCCCAGATGCTCCAGATGCTCCAGTACCACCAGAATAGAATCAGAGAAGAGCAAGAACACGAGAGAAAACGTATGAAAGACACGAAAATGAAAGTGCTAGTTGCACAAACAGTTCCTCAAGACAGTCAGAAGAGGGGTCTGAATCAAGCCAGTCATCCTGCAGCTCCCGTTAAAGGGAACTGCAATTATTGTAAGCAGCCAGGTCATTTTATAAACGAGTGTGCAGTTCTGAAACATAACATAGCTACTGGTAAGACTAAAGAAAGACCACGTCCGCCTAGACAAGAACAAGTTTCACAGATTCCTCAGCCACAGAATGCACAACAGACAGTTCCAACACCGCAGCCTATCGCTGCAACACAGCACGTTACATCGCAGATGTACCAGTATGCACAGTCTGAGTATCCAGAGTACCAGCCATATTCATGAAACAGCCTAGAGAGGGAGGTAGGCTTGCCTCTCATCGAGATACCTGTAGATCAAGAAGGTCCCTATGTTCACAGTCAAGTATTAGGGAAAGATAGAAAGTTTTTGATCGATACAGGGGCAAGTAGGACCACAATTAATCATGCCGAAGTTCCAGGGGCTCCGCTCTCAGGCTCAAGAAATGTTTCCCTTGGATTTTCAGGAAAGCCAATAGTTAATGAGATATCAAAGCCAGTCACTCTAGAAGTAGGTCCATTGTCCCGTACTACTGATCTGTTACTTACTAAGTCATGTCCAGAAAACCTATTAGGCATTAAGACACTGAAAGAGTTAGGTGCAGTTATTTGCTGTTCCCCAGAGGGAATACGTCTGTTCCTACGTGACTTTAAGGGTCACTATGTATTACGAGATTTTGATTCAAGATTGTCTAATGTTCCGCAGCATTTATGGGCGCAAGGTCCAACTGATGTAGGTTACATGCAAATCACACCCCATCGTGTGACTCTCAAACCAGGTGTAGTGTTACCCCGAATCAGACAGTACAGATTGCCACCTGAGGCTGTAGCAGCCTTATCCAAAATTATTGACGAGCTCATGGCTCAAGGAGTAGTTGTAGAAACTGACTCCAATGTATGCAATTCTCCGATCATTCCAGTTATGAAACGTACTGATCCAAATGCACCCCCAGTATATCGACTAGTGATTGATTTACGAGAGCTTAATAAATGTATTATTCCTCAGTACCCAGTTGTCCCAGACATCTCTTCCCTGTTAACAGCCATTGATTCCGAAGCCATGTTTTTCACTGTCATAGACCTCAAGAATGCATTTTTTAGTGTTCCGATTCATCCGGACAGCCAGTTTCTTTTCGGATTTTGTTTAAATGGAAGGAGCTATATGTTCACACGCGCTCCTCAAGGTTTCACAGAAAGCCCTAGTATTTACAGTCAAGCACTCAAGAGACAACTAGACAACATTCACATGCCAACTGACACTGCCCTGCTCCAGTATGTTGATGATCTACTGATCACAGCCCGTTCTGAACGTGCTTGCGAGCGAGCATCACTTACAGTCCTGTATTTTCTAGCCGAGATGGGGCACAAGGTGTCACCTTCGAAGCTTCAATTCTGTGTCCAGCAAGTGGTATACTTAGGACACTTGCTGTCCAAGAGGGGTAGGCAGTTGACACCCGACCGTATCCAGTTAATAGCGAGTCTTCCCCAGCCCAGAACCCAGAAGGAGGTACGTGCCTTTATCGGCCTTACTTCTTATTGTAGACAATGGATTCCCCAGTATGCATTTCTAGCCAAGCCACTGATACAGTTAACGACACAGGAGGCAGCCGTATCGACTGTCCTCCCTTGGACATCTGAACATACACTTAGTTTCAATGAGTTAAAGAAAGCCCTATGTCAAGCTCCAGTTCTAGCTACACCGAACTACAGTAAGCCTTTTACACTTTTCGTTACTGAACGGGAAGGTACAGCATTATCTGTTCTCACACAAGATCAAGCAGGACAATACAAGCCCTGTGCTTATTTTTCGAGCACATTAGATCCAGTCGCCCAGGCGTTGCCTGCGTGCCTCAAGTCAGTTGCAGCCACAGCACTAGCTATCAGACAAAGTGATTCCATAGTTTTAGGACACTCCCTGACAGTACAAGTTCCACACTCCGTAGAAGTTCTTTTAAACCGAACACAAACACAACACTTGACAATTGCACGTTTAACAGGTTATGAATTGACACTGTTCCAGCCACACATAGAAATTAGACGCTGCAACGTCCTGAATCCTGCTACACTGTTACCATCAGTTAGTTCAAATCCAGACCCACATGATTGTGTGGAAGTAGTTAACATTACGACAAAGCCAAGACAAGACCTGACAGACATTCCGTTACCAGATCCTGACCTGACACTTTATGTGGATGGTTCATGTATGAGAACTAGTACAGGAGAACTAGTCGCCGCGTATGCAGTAACTACTGACACTGAAGTTATTGAAACACACCATATTGACACCCTGTCCGCTCAAGCAGCAGAGCTAGTCGCTCTGACACAAGCCTGTATACACGCCAAGAACCTGAAAGTTAATATTTACACAGATTCACGTTACGCATTCGGAGTTGTACACGACTTCGGAGTGCTCTGGCAGGAGAGAGGTTTCATGACTTCTCATGGAACCAAGATTCAGCACGGTCTCCTTATTCAAGCCCTGTTAGATGCCATACATTTACCGACATCTATTGCTATCATGAAATGTAAAGCACATACGAAAGTTACTGACATTATTTCCCAAGGTAATGATCTAGCAGATCGCACAGCCAAGCTTACAGCACAGACTCCAGACATTCCAGGTAACATGACACATACTCCAGATCCGATTACATGTATGACAGTTAAGGACCCTACACAAGATGTCATAGATATCCAGTTACATGCTACTCCCGATGAAATCAAGAAATGGTATGAACAAGGAGGGGTCCAGACAGATCAAGGGTGGTTAACGAAAGGTAGAGCCACATGGTTTCTCCCCGATTCTATGGTTCAAGTCATTATCAATACCACACATAGTCCAGCACATTTAGGAGAAAAAGCTATGTTAGACAGTATCCAGAACATTTGGTTCAACAAGCATTTACGAGCTGCAGCCAAGCAGAAAGTCCGTACCTGTATGATATGTTGTCAGTTTAATCCAGGTAAAAGTGTCCCGGTGGAACAAGGTGGTTTCCAGCCCCCTGACCACCCTTTTGAGGTCCTCCAGATGGATTATATTCAGATGGAGCGATGTCGAGGTTTCAAGTATGTCCTTGTAGTTGTATGCGCTTTGTCCAGGTGGACAGAAGCATATCCAGTCCCAGATTACACAGCCGCGACCACTGCCAAGCAGTTGGTTCGTGAATTCTTCCCTAGATATGGACTCCCTAGAGTCGTATATTCTGATAACGGCCAGCCATTCTCATCTGAACTCATGAAGCACGTTTCCCTTTTGTTAGGGTACCAGTGGAAGTTCCATTGTGTACGCCATCCTGAAGCAGCCGGTCTCGTAGAGAGACATAATCAGACCCTGAAAATCCGTATTGTTAAAGTCTGTAAAGAAAAAGGTGTGGACTGGCTAGTAGCTCTACCAGTCGCTCTGTTTTATATGCGCATGGTCGCACATTCCAGATCAGGTCTGTCCCCGTATGAGGTCGTATTCGGCCGCCCCCCTAACATGTGGGGTACTCCTAGACCCCGAAGTATTACCGATGTTTCATGTAATATGCTGACAGATTACCTAGCTTCCTTGATGTCTGCCCTCAACTCATGTCGTTCACAGGTTGCTGCCGCATTTCCAGACAATACCGAGGTGGCACCGCACGAGATCGTTCCAGGCTCCTTGGTGATGATCAGAAATTTTGACAGATCAAGTCCGCTGGAACCACGTTGGAAAGAGCCACGTCAGGTCCTCTTGACCACCCGTACTGCCGTCAAGTTGGAAGGCAGGAAGGGGTGGGTCCATCTTTCTCATGTAAAACTTTTCAATGGATTGAAACCAGTCTCCAAGAACATTTCCAAGGATTCCCAAGATTCTAAAGACTGCCAAAACATTGCTCTTAAGGACTGTCCCGCACAAGACTTTATTACAACCCCTCCCATGGTAGAGAAAACTCCGCAACAGGAGTATAAGTTAAAGCTCAGGTCTAGTAAAATAAGTCAGTCAGTTTGATTGTATAAGTCCTCCCCTAGGTGAAACGGTTAGACTGTTTCTGACATGTATAAAATAGACCCCCATAGTGAGAGAGTCAGTCGAAGTTCAATCAGATGTATCGTTTTTCTGAGTTTCGTATTATTCATCAGCATTATGATTTCCTGCACCAGCTATGCGTTCTATCTGTATTGTCCAGTTCCTCATGTAAATATGTCTGTTAATGCTACAGTAGAGCACACGTTAAGTGATCTGCCTCCTCACGAATATTCTTACCGCCTCGCTATGCGTAACAACACATTTATCCGTATGTTACATTACTCACACCAGACCAGCAATGCCACTAATTGTTGGGTGTGTGGTCGACTCCCCCCTTTCCAGACACCGAAAGGAGTTCTGCCACTGTTTCCTTATCCATTCTCACACAATGGTTCGTGTGGAGCATGGTCCACGTTAACGTCATCCTCAACAGATATGTCTTTTCTTAACAATACATGTTTCTCAGACAAGCAAGGTTTCCCCCACAGAACAGGTTTAGATCTAGAAAATGAAGTATATAATTTAGGTAATTATTCGTCAAATTTCATGGTCCTGAATGTTCAGTCTGATACTACTCCAGACTTACCTGCTATTTCAGTACTACCTGTCAAAGGCGAATTATGTGTCCGTAGTTATGGTTCCATACATGTAGGTCATAGTGAATGTACTACTATTGTCAAGTATAGTGACAGTGGGAAATCTGTTTTCAAAGCTTCACGTCATTCTTATTTTATTTGTGGTCAAACTGCATATGTCCGTCTGCCCCTCGATTGGGAGGGAACCTGTTACATTGCTTTCCTACTGCCACCTGTTTTTCTAGCCCCATCTGATTATCACAGAAACACACATCTAGTACACATTAGACATAGAAGGGAGTCCCCAATTGTCGATTATACTGAAACTACTCTAGAACAGTATACAGATTTCAATAAAGGTTTCTTCTTCTTTGTAGGACCTGTCCAGAATAGTAAACTGATCCGTAGGTTAACCAGAACCCTTGAAGCTGTAGTAAATGAGACTGCCTCTGCTCTAGGTAATCTAACTGAAGAACAATCTGCTATGAGATTTGTCGTTTTGCAAAATCGTCTCGTCCTTGACGTCATACTGGCCGATAGGGGCGGGGCCTGTAGAGTCATCGGATCTAGTTGCTGCATTTTCATTCCAAATAACGCGCCGTCTGTTTATTCAGCTATAACCAGACTCCAGAAAATTGCCCATCTGTTACATCAAGATCCAGGCACCTGGACATGGTCCGGTTGGTTCTGGAATATAATTTCCGCATGGGGATGGAAAGTCCTGTCCTTTCTAGGTATTGCAGTAGCGATCATATTTAGCTGCTGCCTCTGTATACAATGTGGCCCTGCGATTTGCAGCATGTGTGCTACCTCTTGTATTCCTAGTCCCAAGCCCCGTTCTAAATCCCGTTCCAAGACAATTCGAGACGAGCAAATGATACTGTATGAAATGATAGATGGTATCATGAAAATTGATGTTTCCTGATGGAAACGTAGTGACAAGGAGGGAATGTGGAAAAGTAAATTTTGCCATGTTCTGTGTCCCTACGCTTCATCCTTCATATGTTATGTGTGCATGACCAATATGCATATGTTATTCCCCATGTCCGATTAATGACGCAATTACAGTTGTGTCCACCTCTAGTATGTCAGTTTCCAGTCCTCGTGAATACTACGAATATTAGGCCTATGTAAAGTTATGTTGCCACGTTTCTCAGTGTGCACGTTATTCCATTATAAAGTCCCCGTTTCTAGGCCTCAACAGGGCCCGGACCACAGATTCAGCTCCTGTCTCCTGAAAGCCTCGCTGAGGAGCGATACAGCCCCCACCTGTATCCTCGACCCTTCACTTACTTCCTGCCTCGCAGTGCCCGGTGCAGCTTGGCTCTGCCTCTGAGTCTGCCAAGAGTATGTTATAGTTCCAGCTATCAGTTCAGTCCTCCTTCTCTGCATTCCTAAGCTACTGAACTGCATCAATAGTTTCCGTCATTGTCTAGCCTTCTCGTCTCCACGTTAGAGAAATACTGTATTAATGGTCATTTAATATTCTTCATCACGCACTACATGTAGAATAATGCATGGTCCAGTCTTAGAGTCAAGTTAGCTTTTCCCCTCATGACTTCTAGTTTATATCAACATGTTCCCTAAACATTAGATACCAGATAGGGTTTAGGTACATGTCGCTCCGACCCTCCAGACTCTAGTCTCTGCTCCTAGCACAGAGTTCGTAGCCCCCAGCTTCTCCTAGTAACACGTCATTGCCAGTTTTCGCGCACCATTAGGTTAGAGGTCCCGGCTCCTTAGGTAGCCCCCTCCAATGTTTCCGCCCCATTTCATGACATATTCTGTTACGTTTGCATCACATGTCTATGTATACTCCCAGTTACACCTCTTTTTACTGTTATCTTTCGCGACTGCTACGCGTCACGCTTTCTGCTCCACCCACTGCTACGCCTACTGCAATGTAATGCTATGTGTTTGCGCTATGTATATAAGTCAATGCATTGTTATTAAAAGTTAGCGCGCTCATCCCAGACCAAGCCCCAGCAGCTGCTGGGTCATTCTATGCAGGTTGTCCTGATCCTGTCCTTATGCTGTAATAAACCTGCAGAAACTCCTACTACCTCGAATCTTGACTCTTATTTTATTGAGCTATCTGTTATTCATTCATTCATTTAAAAATAGATCCGGTATTATTTATTTATATACCACAATGTGACAAAAGAAAAGATACTGATGGAAGGTCTTAAGGCAGGTTCATATACTAAAAATGAGTGGTCCTTCCGTATTCGGTCAGATATTGCTAGGAAGACACAGAATCGACATTGGGAGATGGGTAAGTATATACAAGACCTTAGATCATTTGGCACCACGGCTCAGCTGAAGTTCCCTGCCACTTTGAGAATAATGAGGAACAGCAAGATGTTTAACCCAAAAGATTCAGATGAAGTTTTGGATTTGATTAAAAAATATTAAAACTTAGGGCTTGACTTGGCGTCACTGTTAGATAATCACTTATATTCATGCCGGAGAGGTGAGGGCAAAGGATGTTAAGGAAACGCCCAGGTTGGTTTAAGGGAGGGTTCCTTGGGGGGCGGGGGGACATGATCACACTAATGTAAAGTAATTATTCTTTGTTTGTACTGGACGCACTGGCTTCAAAACCTATGCGGCTGAATGCATAAAGGAAGTGTTCTTTGTACTTTTGGGTCTGGCACTAACCGCTTTCCAATGTGGAAGGCCAGGATTGAGGGATTATCAATCAATCAGGATTTATAAAGTGTGCTGGAGTTGTTAGCTGCTTCGCGGTGCTCTATTCATTCGAACAACCACGTCTTGGGTCCCCCTGAAATTAGGGAAATACAAGGAGAAGCAGTGAAAAATTAGGGAAAAGCAGGAGAAAACGGGGCAAGAAAAGAGGAAACAGTAAATTACAAGGCAAAAACAAGAGAAAGCACTCAGAAAAACAAGTAAAAGGAGGAGAAAGCAGAACGAGGCAAAAGCAGGAGAAAGCACTTAGAAAAATAGGGGGAAAGGAATGAGAAAACAGTAAAAAAATATGCACAAAAGCAGGAGAAAGCCATCAGAAAAACAAGGGAAAGGAAGGAGAAAGCAGTAAAAAAAAAACGAGGCACAAGCATGAGAATGTACTCAGAAAAACGGGAGAAAGGTAGGAGAAAGCAGTGAAAAATGAAGCAAAAGCAGGAGAAAGTAATCTGGAAAACGGAGATAAGGGAGGAGAAAGCAGTGAAAATGGAGGTAAAAGCAGGAGAAAGCCCTTAGAAAAAACAGTGAAACGGAAGGACAACGCAGTAAAAAAACAAGCCAAAAGTAGAAGAAAGCACTCAGAAATCAAGGAGGAAGAAGAGCAGTACATCAGCACAGGAGAACTATGATCCACTGGCCTGCAGTAGATTGTTCATGGGCTATTTGAGTCCGAACAAAAATGAATGCCTATTATTTTTCACCTAAATCCTAATGGGGAATCTTTTGTCTCTTTTAGAACCTACTTGTAAAACAATGCTAGAATATTATATCCATAGTACTACTTTTACAATGTACATTGTATTTGGGCTGGTAATTCGCAGATTCAGAGAATTATTAACAGATTGGTATCTGTAGAAATCTGACTTGTCTGTTGTGCACTAATGATTAGGTGGGCTGAAAACATTTTGCTTCATTCCACACATGAAAGCTCATAATCCAATAGAAACTCATTATGTGTTTGATGTTATGCTCTTGGTAAATGGCCTTCCACTGATGAAGAGCACAACTGTTCATACCTGACATAGAATTTGCATTCAACTGTAGTTCTAGAAACATGCTTATCCACTTTCAGTCTATTACTTATCTCCCCTTTAGTCTTTTGGAGTGTGTAGTATATGTGCTGGATGTTCAGTTCTTCGATGCAGCCAAAATGACAGGTTTGTAACTCCGACCCTAGTAATAGTTTATAGTCAAATTTGCAAACCTGAATGTTTGACCATAAAAGTGTTTTTGAGGGCCTATATCTGATTGAGCAATATTTATTGACCTTTACTTTTCGATTGCTAATACAGCCTTAGAGCCCAACGTAGCGGGATCTAGCGATCATCAAGCCCTCTCCAGTGTTAAATGCCTGAGCCAAAATTGAGAACCTTTAACAAGGGAGCAGGCCATTTATTGGCTGGTAAAGCCCGCTTTGGAGGGCTCTAAGGGTAATAGAACATTCCTCCCCTAGAGGATAGATTGTTCTAATTTGTAAAACAAAGTCCTCACAGAGCCCTTGGTGGTTGAAATCCCCTCGCGCTCCGTAAGGCCTTTGTTCACAGCAACAGCTGTGAGCAAACATTGGAAGGTTGCTTCTCCAGACTGCTAACAAGCATTAGAAGCCTGGAGCTACTCCATTGTCTTCAATGGAGCTCCCAACATTCCAATGTTCTTATTCCTTACATAGACCTGATCAGAAATTGGCACACAGTATATAGGTAGGGTGATGGAACACCAATTATTGTAAATTCTTAATTTGTGGCCTCTGTCTCATATTTACTCCAATTTTTATAGCATGGTGTTTAGATTTGCCACCCTCTTGAACTCTGAATATTGCTTTAGTGCTTTGATTTCTGGCTCGCATTGACATTTTACACAGCTTTGAATTGGGGATACTTAGACATTAAAATCAAAATTTCTGTGGCAGTGGTCTTGTGTCTTGATAGGATGTCTTAGGTGATTGTTATTCAAGGAGACAATGAGATTCAAAAAATGCTCCAGGCACCTCCTTACATACTTAATATGTTTCACTACAATGATCCTTGTGTTTGATTGAAAACAGAGGTGTACAAAATGAGTTACATGAAGCTGAAAATGCATAATTGTGGCTTCAGGTGGCTTTTTACAAAAGCATATTAAATTGGCACCAGTAGGACAAACACAATTTGGGCTGATATTCATCTTTCAGTTCCGGAAAGGGGTAGGAAAATGGAGGTTTTCAGAGGCAGTTTTACATTGAAAATGTTTGTCACATTCATTAATTAGGACATTTGAAGGCAATCCGTATTTCTTTTTATATGTTTCCCTACTTTAAAAGCACTTGAACATCCACTTTAAAATGGTTGTAGTAGGTGAACCATGTGTTTGGGTAATATCTTAAAAAAGACAATATGCCGTTCCTCAGAAGGAATACATTGTTTTCCATTTTGTTTGAAATTGGGTGTCTAGTTGGCAGAGGCATTCACCCTGTCCAAACAGGGATCACAAGCCTTGTCATGATAAGTAAGATAAATACTAAATGATAATCTGTGGTCAACCTTTGGTAGCTTGGCACCGAGCAATCAGGTGTCCCTAAAGAGGCAATGTGTAAAGTATTTGTGCAAAATACACACACACAGTACCGCAATTAAAACATCACAAAACTACTTCACACAAGTTTAGGAAAACAGAGATGAAAAAATGTAAAACTACAAAAATCCAATAAGTAGAACCAGTGATAAATCAATAGCGCTAAGGGGTTACTTGGGGTCGTGATAGACCGTGGTGAATCAAAGTTTGAGGCCAGCGGCGATGGAGGGCAGGCTGGCTACAGGACTCACACAGGTCCCGCTGACGTAGTACTTTGGATGGAGCAAGCGTCGAAGTCAAAGGCTCAATGTGGAGAACAGAGGAGGCGGTGTCATCGTTGATTTTGTGGATGCAGGTGATGCATCTGTTCCAATTCACTCTAATGGAGAAGGCTTCAACGACGATCCCCTTATGATGCAGGCACAGTGTTGTTGTAGAATCTCGCAGTCGGGTCCCGCATAGTCATCGAGCCGTGCAGGTATGTTGTCAGATAGGAACTTCATATGTGTCGAAGGACGCTGTGTCGATTCCGATTGCTGCAAAGTCTTCCCTGCATCAATTTCGAAGCAAAACAGCTTCTTCTTAGTGTAAACCCATGAGTGGGTTGACACTAAGGATAGGCTGGAATAGTTGAGTGTTACTCCCGGGAATTCCGCAGAGTTACATTAATACTCTGCGAGACTACATGGAGTCCCCCCCCTTGGGAACCAGAGAATAGCATGAGGTGCTAATGGCGATACTGATGGAGAGTATGAATAGTCTATGCTAGCAGTGAGGAGAGAGTGTGACTGTTTCCATTGCTTCGCTTTCCTGTGCTGTGCTGTGCTTCACTCAAAGCACATCCTCTCTTCAAGGACATGAGCATGTATGAACACCTAAGACAAACATTCATTAAAAGTGTGAAGAACGCACACTTCACCGATGGAATGATCACACAGACATCATTCCTACGCTGCTTCTTACGCTACGGAGCTGTTATTGAAAGAAGTGAATGATACTTTAACCTGCAAGTGCAGCTCCTTCCTACGAATTATGTTTAGCAGCACCCATGCCAGCATGCCAGTGTAGAACTGCGACTATAACCTACATAGTACAGACTAGTTCAAACTAGCATTTTTTGGGGGGAGTACTGCTATGAGCTGACTCGCATCTAGACGCCGCCCGCTATATTAGGGCACCGACCTATAGTAAGAGTGGCAAAGGATTAAAAAACGTGTTTGAACATGAAACATCATCTGATGACCTTTTCTTCCTCAAGCCAGATTAGTCAGTTTATTAATAAAACATTACATGTACATTTACACAATCTGAACCTATGTAACTATGTGTTGCAAATGTCGGGTATTTTCTGCTAAACTTCGTTCACTATATACCAAACTTCTAAAATGAAAAATAAAAACTTGATCTCTTCCCTTAATTTCAAACTCTATACCTAACATTCTCAAACCATTACATAGCACCACAACCTATATGTCACAATATTTAACTTCGGTAAGATGTCACCACTTTTAAGATATGTCAGTTCTGTGTGTACCTGTAGCCGGAATCTGTGTGCACTGAGATATTATGAGACATAATGTAGTCCAGTGAGCTTTCTCATCTGCTCTCCAGATCCGAGAACATCCTACTGACTACGGGTTTGAATGTCCACAGGGACCACCCACCGTTTCACCTGAGGTCAATGAAATGAGTGATATTGAGTTAGCAACAGTGTCAAATGGCATTACCCTCAAATGCAGAAGCACTCTTTTTCGAGCATGAGACACTAGTAGAAAATATTATTATAGTATTTACCTGTCAGCACTGCAGGGACCAGGATCCCAGAACGGGTGAGGACCAGTAGCACCCCAGGGTAGGCCATGCTTCTCCGATAATGGTGAGAAGATGTAGTTGCCGGTGAAGCAAAAGGCACTCCAGTGGGTGTCTAACCAGGGGCAGAGGGTGGAAACTCTTGGTTACAATGGATACTCTGTGCACTGTGCAGACACCAGAGCCTAAAATACTCAAACATCACACAATCCTCCTCCGGCAGCATAAGGCTGGCTAGCGCCCCCTCCACTTTCTGCAAAAACACAGTACACACAGCTGAGGGTGCGAGAAGTGCATCCAGCCCCTTCTCATCTGACAGGTGCCGGTCTAGTTTGAACTTGGCCAGACATTTCACAATAGGTTTTGTGGCTAGGTCCCACCCTCCAAGTTATAAGGAAAAGAAGACGTTCAATTAATGTACCAAATGCAAGCCTCACTGAAATCCCATGGCTGTGCATGTTTAGTTATATTGGGGCATTTTGTTCTAGTTGTGCAAGGGCTCAGTTAAAAAAGTTTAAAGCGATGTGCACTGGTAAACTCTGCCACATGACTGTATGCAGAGTTTTTCCGAACTCAGCATTCCAAGTAGAGCGGGGAGTGGCAAACAACTGCACACTCCACCAGTGGAGTGGAGCTTACCACCTTCTCTAGTTTACTCCTCAGGCAGTGTTGGATTTACAAATGGCAGAGTTCAGCAGCAGCAGGGTTTTGATGGCCCTATGATTTCAGAAAGGGTGGACAAGCCGGCAAGCCTTTGGAGTCTCTCTGGGCTCAACTAAGATCTGTCCTGTCCTTGTCCTCAGCAGGGCAGAGGTAAGCAGTCAGCAGAGCATCTCAGCAAGCAGAAAGCAGTTCCTTCAGAGCAGCAATCAGGCAAAGTGGCAATCATTGCAGCATTGCAGTCTTTACTCCTTCATGTGTAAATGTCAGCCCCCCCTACCTCTTCCTTCCTAGGAAGAGCTATAAAAATTTAGATAAATGCAGATGTGTTCTCTGTCACACCCACACATCCAGTGTTTGTGGCTGTCTAGAAGGAAATGGACAAAGTGTAGTTGTCACCCATCCCACACATGTATTGGAGACAGCCTGCCAGGCACACAAAGCAGTAATAGAAGAGAAATGTCAACTTTCTAAAAGTGCCATTTTTAAACCAGTAATGCTAATTCCAATTTTACTAGCAGAGAGGATTTATTATTCCCATTCTAAAGATGTAAAACATGATGCACCTTCTCCTTTCTAATTAGAATTTAGAATGTGTTTATTGTACAGTTAATAAAAACTCACAATATTACACAATAGATAAAAAGTCATTGACTGTATAAAAAAAGCTTTTACAAAAAAAGATGCTGCACATTGATAAAATCAAAAGGAGTCTATGGTAAATTAACGAGTCTTTCCTGTTGGTCACGGCCTTAATACTTGTAGTTCTTATGGCTGTAAGGCCGTTGGAGAAATCACTGTTCTCCTGATATGATTAGTTGTTTCACCCAACTGTCTTTTCATTTAGTTTTGTGGGTGATTTCATATTTTATTATAATTACTGTGGCTTTAGTACTTGTGGGCCTTATAGTTTTTTAAGAGCGATTAGGGAAGACTGCTATTCTCCTGGTGCGGTTGGGTTTTCGCACCCAAGTGTTATTTCGTTTAGTTTTTGGGCCACTATTTCAAAGTATTTGACTGTTCTACAGTTTAACTGAGTCTCTTCGGGGTTGAAACAGAGCATTACTGCTTGCCTGCAGGTTTTTACGCACTTCTGGTTCCATAGGGGCCGAAGCATAGAACGCCTTACATCCACAAGAGCTTTACAAATACAAATGATGTGTATAAGATCCTCCTTCGCAGATTGGCAAAGGCGACATGCATTTGATGGATTAGGCCTTTTCCATGGTGCCAGATGATGTGCTATGGGTATGTTGCCTAAGCGCATGTTTAGAAACTTATTTTTTGTTTTTTGTGTAGGGCCCGTTGATAAGTACTCTTGTGGCTTTGTGGTTCTGTACCCTTCAAGCACAACCCATTCGTGCGCTCTCTTGGTTAGGGTGGCTCGGTCCTCAAGTGAGGAGACCAATTTGATGACTTTCGACACTGCTTTTTTAAAGGTCCCAAAATCCGTTCTTGTTTCCCAGAGCGTATTTAGTCCTAGGCTCTCCAGTGAGTTTGTTAGGTATGCCTTGCAGGTGAGATTTCTTTGGCGTTAAGCTCAATCCATAGGTTGGCGTTTAGGGATCCTTGCTCGGCGTCTTTAATTTTGCGCCAGCTTTTTATATATTGGCCTTTCCTCTCCACAGAGTGTTTCAGCAGTCCAAATTCGAGACGAATTTGAGCGGGCGAAGAATTTTTAGGGAGGTGGAAGATTGCCCTATATGCACGACTGATAGTATTGTCCAGAGTACTTGCATCTTTACCTCGCATTGATTCGCTGCCCTAGGAGAGCATAGGCTGTAGGCGAGCTTTTATTACCTGTAAGAGTGGCGCTAATGTCCTGTCAGGGAGAGCTTTCTGCAGGGGCCTTGTTGATAGTTGGAAAGTCATGCCCTTCCGGCGAATGGCCTCTAGTTGTTGCTTGAAGGAGCCGTTGCCCTCTATTATGACTCCTAGATATTTATATGAGGTCACCAGTTCTAATCTTTGATTGTCCAGGTACCATGCGGGTTTCCGTTTTTTGTTGTAGTTCATTGGCATGACTTTGGTTTTGTTCAGATTGATTGTTAAAGAATTTGCTTTTGAAAATGCATTGGTTCTGTACAGAAGGTTTTGGAGGCCAATAGGAGACCGGCTGATGAGGACCAGGTCATCTGCGTAAAGCAGGTTTGAGAGCGTAATATTTCCTAACCGAGGTGCGTGTGATGTAACTGTTTTTAGCTCTTCGGGCAGATCCGCGAGGAAGAGATTGAACAATGTTGGCCCTAGGACGCAGCCCTGTTTTAATCCTTTGCTGGTCTTTATTTTTCTCGATAGGTGTGTGCCAGATCCCAGTTTAATTTGGACCCATGTGTCGGTATGCAACATTTCCAGCTGCTGTAGAAGGGGGCCAGGGATTCCCAATGAGCTCAGCTTCCGCCATAGTTTGTGCCGATCTACATGGTCGAATGCGGCGCTGTAATCAATGAAGCACACGAACAGGGAGCTTTTTGCCGTTTTTACTGCGTCGAACAATAGGGTTAACGCCATGATGTTTGGTAGGGTACCCTGGCCCATCCGGAAGCCCGTCTGTGTAGCTGGGATGATGTTCTTTTTTGTTGCCCATGTTGTTAGATCCTTCAAGATGAGGCCTGCGTAGTACTTTGCCTCTACGTCTATCAGGGCAATCAGACGGTAGCTGCTTGGGTCGATCCTAGCGCCTTTTTTGTATATTGGGCTTATTATCGAGCCACTCCAAGATGTTGGTATTTTTCCTGTTTCCCTTACTTCATTGAACACTGGAGTCAATGTAGTGCACCAAAAAGCTGGATCCTGTTTGTATAATATCGGAGGGATCCCGTTTGGTCCTGGGGCCCCCTCAAGTTTTCCCTTCGAGATTTGTTTAAGAATAGTATCTGCTGTTTCCTGAGCCGATAGTTCATTTTCGATTATTCTAGGCTCAACTATCATAGGACTGGCTTCGTCCTCTGCTGGAGTGTGGGGCCCGGTTGTTTTCTTTTTGAGCGCTTGGTTTGCTTTTTTGGTGAGTGTGACAGTTTTGTCCAATTGGTGGAGAGCTCCCTCTTCCGAGTCTGCCCCTCCGGCTTTCTTCATTGCGGGGTCGTTTGTGTTAAAGTGAATTGTTAAATAGTTAGCCCAGTCGGATTCCGGTATTTCAGAGTTAATACCGTTGTGGTCTGGCTGTTGAACCGCCAAGGAGTATAGAGAGAAAAACAAAACTACGGCGCCCTCCACTCAATACATCATTACACAACCAATGCCGTAGTTTCTGAGGCAGTTCTCAAATCTTAATCTGTAGACAATACTGGATAAACCACAGGTGCTTCCAGGAAAACTCTAACCTTTAGAGACTTTCAAATTGTCTCAGTCTGATGCCTTAATAAAATAGCCCCTCTCTGATCCATATACATTGAAACAGCACATAACCCACAAACATTTAACACAAATGAAAAAAGGTGGAGAAAGCGAGATGGCACCTCACGGGCGCACCACCAATGGGACCCCTGGCTGGTACTCACCAGGATGGCCCTGTTCTCATCATTGGTGCCATCAAGCCTTAACGGAAACGTGTCTAAACCCAGGGTGGGGAGACAGTGAATGGTGCAATGGACACAACTTATATGTGACAAAACTTACGACATTAGACATGTAACATACAACATATAAGTTACTGTTCAACTAGAACCAAAAAAACCTTTACTCGTGTTCTATTCTTTGTTGCAAACAGTAAAAACTTAAACATAAAAAAGGGGGATGTGAATACTACCCATCGATTCACACCCTACTTACAGCCGACATGTTTCATTGCCTTGGTTTTTATCAGGCAATTTCCTCAGGGCAAACCAATAAATGCCACTGCACAAGCCACTGACTGTAGTGTGCCTTTAGTTGGCTATGACTCTTATACCAGCCACGAGGAATATAAAATCAGGGATGCAGCTTCCATAGGTAAGCATGCTCCAATCTCCCTTCGATTATGATACAGTGGAGAATACTCGTACGGCGTCTTCTCAGCACTCGGGATATCCTCCTTGAAAAGAAAGGCTATTTCGCTAGGAGGATAGAGGCTGCCTCTAATTCCTGCAAGGAGATTTTCTCGATTGTCAGGGAATTTACGGCTCCACGGTCTAATTCGACCCAGACCGCCCCTACCGAGGCGTGGGTTTCTGATCTTGCCAACTTTTTTACTACCAAGAGAAAGCTGATCCAGGACTCCTTCCCGCTGAGGCCGGTTGTACTCTCCCCCAGCTTTGAGGACGGACCAGTTCTATCGGCCCCTTTGGGGTCAGTCTTGGCAGATTTTCCGCCTATTTCAGTCCCTTCGTCATTGACACTTATGGCCAATATTAAATCTGGCTCGCCTCTTGACCCATGCCCGGCCAAGTTTTTGGCGAAGATGGCGGCAGTTGTTAATCCGTTGGCGAACCCACTTCTGAATCTCTCTTTGAGCCGGGGGGTGGTCCCGCAGGCTTGGAAGCAGGCGATGGTCATTCCCCTCCTCAAGAAGCCTGGTCTTGATCCCAAGGTCTTGGCCAATTATAGGCCCATCTCTCTCCTTCCTGCGCTGGTCAAGATCTTGGAGAAGCATATGCACATTGTGCTTTCCAACTTCTTGGAATCCCACCATTTGCTACACTCCACTCAATCTGGCTTCCGCCCTAACCTAAGCACCGAGACGGCGCTTCTGGAGGTGTCTGAAGCCATTAAAGAGGCTCTGGATTCGGGAGGCAAAGCCATGCTTTTGATGCTTGACTTGTCGGCGGCCTTTGACACCGTCCCCCACGAGGATCTGCTCGTCAGACTTTATGAGATCGGTCTGAGGGGGACGGTGCTCAGCTGGTTTAGATCGTTTCTGGCTGGCCGTCGACAAACGGTCTGGGCCTCACCTAGTTCTGCCGTGATCCCGCCTTTGGGAGTCGGAGTCCCGCAGGGCTCTGTGTTGAGTCCGACTCTTTTTAACATCTTTATGACGGCATTGGCTGAGTCTTGTGGGGCCCAGATCGTATCCTATGCCGACGATACCTACCTCCTCTTTACTTGCGGGAAAGGAGAGGATTTTGATGGAGAGAGTATCCGCGAGTGCCTTGGGGCTTTTTTTAAATGGTTCCAGCTGAACAGCCTCAGGTGCAACACAGATAAATCTGAGGTACTCTTCTTCGGCTGCCAATCCGACCCGGACTGGCAGGAATGGTGGCCTGCTGATATGTCTCCTCCAGTACGATCGTCCCAGCTGGCAAAGAACTTGGGGATCAAGATTGATAACGGTCTGACTTTAAGATCTCAGATCCTTGCTCTAACGGGCACCTGTTTTGGCCTCCTCAGGATGCTCCGGAAGTTTCTTCCTTTGCTTTATGAAGACCACAGGAAGACTACGGTACAGGCCTTAATTGTTTCAAGATTGGGCTATTCCAACGTCCTATACCTTGGCCTGCCGGAGTATCTCTTACAACGGCTGCAGGTGGTCCAGAACACGGCAGCGCGGGCCATTTTCAGCCTCCATAGGCTAGCCAGGGTCTCCGGCCTTTTGCAGTCTCTTCATTGGCTGCCTATCCGGAAGCGGATAGTTTTCAAGGCCCTGACCCTGGCACACAAGGCTCTTCACGCCTCGGGGGCTAAATACCTTCAAAGTAGGCTTGCCTTTTACCATCCGGCTCCATCTCTGAGATTGGAAGCGTTGTTCCTTGCTGTGGTTCCTCGTGTGAAGAAGGCCCGCATTGGAGGCCGTTCTTTTAGGCTGCGGGCTCCACAGCTTTGGAATACTTTGCCTTTGGCACTACGTAGCACCGCTAATTTGCTGACCTTCAGGAAGGGCCTTAAAACCTGGCTCTTTGCCCTTTAGTTTTCCCTCTTTTATCTGCTGGCTTTGTCTTTTTTATTCTTGTGTTGTGTTTGTCTTTCGCAGGCTGTCAAATAAAAGCGCCAGGACACTCTATCGGAGTATCCGTGCGCTATAAAAGACAAAATTAACATAACATAACATAACTCCAGAGAGTGCAACAGTAGGGAAAGCGGTGGATAGCATGGGGGTAAAAATTACTATTCCGAACTCCAGTGAGTGCAACAGTAGGGAAAGCATTGGATAGCATAGGGGAAAAAATTACTATTCCAACTCCAGTGAGTGCAACAGTCAGGAAAGCGTTGGATAGCGTAGGGGTAAAAATTTCTATTCCAACTCCAGAGAGTGCAACAGTAGGGAACGCGTTGGATAGCCTAGGTATAAAAATTACTATTCCTAATCCAGTGAGTGCAATAGCAGGAAAAGTGTTGGATAGCGTAGGAGTTAAATTAACATACTTATCAATTAAATATTTTTTATAAAATAAATAATATATTAATAATTATTAAACTAAATGTATTAATAAATACCTTTTAAATTAGATTAATATTTACTTAAATACCATTAAATTACTTCCCACCCTATTCCCCAATAAACACACAACACGCTACACATAAAAAAGAACACAATTAATTCAATTATCAATTAATCAATTAATGAAAAATAATTACCAATTAATAATTAATTAACAATACATTAATATTTAATAACAGTAAACGAAAACTCATTAATTGATTAATTATATTTAAATGACTTCCCACCCTATTTCCCTATACACCCACAACCCGCTACACATTAGAAATAACATAATTAATTTAATTATCAAATAATAAAAAATATTGACCAATGAATTATTTTAAATAAAATTGTTAACATTAACAATAACTAAAAATTAATATATGTTAATTATAATTAATGTAATTATAAATTAACCAATTAATAACAACCAATTACCAATTAATAATTAATTAACAATAAGTTAACAATCAATGACAATAAATAAAACATATTAATTAATCAATTATAATTAAATTACTTCCCACCTTATGCCCCTATAAGCCCACAACCCGCTCTGATACTAAAACGCAAAAAAAGATAAAAAAATTACGATTTTCTATACATTTATTACATATATTTAAAAATAATGAAAAAAGCATAAAAAAATGTTAAAGATACATATAAAATACATACTAAATACATGACACTAAAAAAAGTTGATAATATTTACAAAGATATTTTTGCTAACGATAATATTTACTTTGATATTACTTACTTCGATATTAAATAAATCGATATTACTTACCTTGCAGTCGATTTTCTGGTCAACGATATTCTTGACTTCGATATTCTGTCCCTACGATATTAAAAACTCGATATTAGTGCAGGTTGATATTAAAATTTCAATATTTTTGACTGCTCACGAATCTGATCATGAGAGAGCTCATGTTCAGTAATTGCTTTGCAGAACTGCTTGAACATCTGACCAGTTCAAAGATCACTGTACCCAGAGGGAAATAGGGAAAATGAAAAGGAGTTCTCTAAATGTCTCCAAAAGAGTTCTCAGTGGAAGGAATCCCAATCAAATCCTCAGCAGAAGAGGGATGAATGGAAAGGCGTCCCCAGGTTACCTCAGGCCCAAGTGCAATGCCTCTCACCAGTATCTGCACTTTAAGAGGGATGTCTTATATCTCCACAGGAAATAGCCCCTGACTGGTGGGCTCATCTTTGGAAATACCCAGTTAGCTCTTGGGGGTAGTGCAGAGTTTAAGCCAGTGCCTTAGTGTCCCCGGGTGACAAGGAGATGGTGCCAAAGGCTCACATGCTTGACAATACTAAAAGAATTAGCAGTAGGTCACCATCAATGTTAAGATGGTGGATGCTCTGAGACACACAGAAGCCAGTATGACTACTGTTTGGTGTCACCTGGTGTTCTCAGAGAAGGCAGTCCCTGATGTAGTCTACCATGTTCTTACATCAGACAACATAGTGATCCACTTTCCAACGGTTCTAATCCCATGGGGGGGGGTCTTAATTTCCTTAAAGGTAGCTGTGAGTACAACCATGCTTTTTGACTGTCTGTTGGGGATAAAGTCTCAGAAGGACATGTTGGATGGCCTGAGTGAGTGCGCCTAACCACACTGCCTATGGCATCCTGACAGAGGATTCAGAAGGACCTGGCGTCTTGAAAAATGGTCTTGGTGCCGGCAAATAAGAGGAAGAGCATGGGACGTGGGACACCTACTCCAGAAGATCCAATATTCTGGGTGGAGGCTGATCCAGAGGGTGATGCTCAGAATCTACAGGGGGAGTAATTGTTGCTCTGGGAGAACTCGCTGAGTTAGCTGGGTGGCAAATTAAAGAGAGGTCATCACAGATGGAGTTTTACAAAAGGAAGAGAATGTGTCCTACTCTTGAGGGCCTAGTGTGGTGGGCTAAGGCCTAGGCAGCTGGTGACACCTCTGGTTTGCTTAATTTTCAAGGAAAAGGTTTCTTATACAGTGAACCCAAAGTCCCTAAGTCTGGGTCTACCTGTGTGTTGGTGATCTCCCAGTGGTATTGGCCTTTTCAAATTGAGTTGGCTAACTATATCCCCTTGGTAGAACAACTGGGGCAGGCCAAAACTTTAAACCTTTGTCCAACTGGCCACCTTCTCGCGGTAAAGCAGAAGGCCCTCTTGCTTCCCTTCCGTGTAGTGGTAACACTATTTGAGAGGATGGCCATTAATGTTGTTGGGCCTCAGGACACCAAGACTGTCTTAAGAAACAGGTTCCTGCTGGTCTTGGTGGACAATGCAACACGTTATCCTGAGGCCATACACTTGAAATCGTGAATGCACCTACAGGGGCTAGGGCATTGATGAGGATATTTACCTGTATGAGGTTGAGATGGTACCTGCTGGTAAAACCCTTAAAACCCTTTTTTAAACCACCAAAGGTCAATTCTCAGACTGAACTCATGTTTAAGGTTCCCATCATGTAATCACTACATATTGTTATTTATCTGTCTCTTGATGTCACATTTTCTTTATTAGATCAACATGTCTGACCCAAAACACTATGAGGCTACCACATTGGCTTACAGTGCTACACTAACATTTGAATTAAAAAAAATTAAGCCTTTGTTGAGATGTTCATTGACATCTGATTTCTTGCGAAGGTAGCATCTGAAGGGAGAGGAAACACATAAACTGTAAATTCCATATTGCTTTGTCAGTTAATGTGTTCTGTTTGTACTCTGAGAGATGTATATATATGTGTCTCAGAACAAGTTCTGTGGACTCGAGCAGATGTTGATGACTAGAATGTAAGAGAGATCTTATTTATATGATCATTTCATGTGGCTGCATATTTTCTCTGGACACCATGTTCAGAGTTAATAAGCCCCTGCACCTATAGTGAATGAGTAAATGATCAGTGATGACAGCTCGCCATGCCAAGTAGTGGGGAAGCAATGCGTGAAACATAAAAAAGCATGGACTAAATAATTAAAAAATAGATAAAATAGTACTTACATGCCACTGCAGTTGACACCTTGCTCCTCTCCTAATCCTTATCTCTGGGAAGTCCACGGGCTAGTGCACACTGCATAGGGTCCCAGATGCCAAGCTAGAAGAATCCAGGAATACTATTAGCCATCATAAGAGAAGTGCTGGGATCAGTCTCAGTGGCCTGGTTTGGCGCTCAGACAGGGCTGGTGTCTGATCTTGTTCTGGCTGTGCAACAGAGCTCTGTTTTCAGAAATGCTAACAGCCTGAATATGATGTCGGTCGGAAACTAAACCACCCGAATCCTTGTCTGATTTGGTTCTGACCAACTCGCGGTTGGCAGGTCTGCCTGAATCAGTATGATGCTTCTGAACACTGTACGGAAGGACTCCCATTGACTTCAATGGAGCCTGTGTTCTGACCGACAACACAGGCTCCTATGGGGAAAATGGGTGTCTGCAGAAAACCTTGCACACTGTCGCAGGCACCCCATTGTGCCTGCCACGCTTTGCATGGTTTTACAGAGAGTTCCCTAGGGTACATCCTCGAATCCAAACCGGGGGACTCAGGGTGAAGGAGGGCCTTCTAGGGGCCCCCAAAGTCTGTTTCTGGCAGCCTTTCTGTGTAGGACAGACCGAGTCGGTAAGGATGCCAGAATCCGACATCATAATCGATTGGTCCGTAGAGCTGTACGAATTGGCTCTGACCGACTCAGATTCTTCGATTCCCCTTCCGACCACGAACATCATAATCTGTCAGTCGGAAACAATTCCAACGTACCGATTACGATGGGTTCCACACGGTCTAAGGGAATGCGACTGTCAGTCGGAGGCTTTACGACCAACAAAGTAATCAGGCCCTAATTGTGCATGTTGGTTCGGCCGTCCTAAGACAGCCGTCCAAACCGACATGCGCACTTACAGTGCCAATCACTCCTCTCTGAAGCTGAGGATGGCCCCGCCCTATGACTCAGCTGGCTCTGCGCAGCGTTTCACCGGGTTTCTTCACAACAGTCATCATCGAATGACTGTTGTGAAGAAACCCGGTGAAATGCTGCGCTCGTTGGAATAAAAAGCCACGAGCAAAGTACCTGATTGATTGAAAACCACGAAGGCAAACTTTTTTTTTAAAGGAATAAGAAACGGACGGTGCCGTAAAATTGATACCCCGCCGGACTAAACAATTGATGGTGGAGTGTTCACCAGAGGCAACCTGGGCGATACCGGCATATTAACCACCAACCCAATATTGAATATCAGAAAAGATTAAAGGTTCGATTTTGATCAGAATTCAGAAATTTAATTGTATCATACAAGGAGAGCAAAGTGTATGTCCTGAAGAAGATGGTATCATTAATAGATATGCCATCGAAACGCGTCAACGCCTGATGATAAAGGGGTGTTAAATTGGGCCGAAGCAGCATCAAACTAGAGACAGGAAAAAGAGATTGATGCTCTAGGCTGTCTATTGATTAGGCCAATTAACACAAGTAAATACAGAGTGTATTGTCTTTGTAGTTTCTCCTTTTTAAACTTTTTAATATTTGTGTATTTAATTGTATTGAAATGTGAAGTATAATGATGCATAATTTGTATTTTGTGAAACCATTTTTGATAAAATAAATTTGAGGAATACATGTTTTTATATAAAAACTTAGTTGTGGATTTATAAGTGCTTCATTTGGGTCCTCAATAAACGGTGGGGTGGAGTTGTGTGAGTAGTGTGATTGATTTAATTAGTATTCTACCCAAACGGAACCTTCTTTTTAACTTGATAGTTTCTGGGTGCTCCATCCCTTTGGATTAAAGAGCCCCCTATCCTTGAATTTCAAAGAGGTAGGTGATACACTAGTGAAAAAAGAATGTAGGAGATTTTGACTATCAGCACATGTAAAGCTTAAAAAAAGATGTCCTATGTTTTAAAAACCAAACACCCTTCCGTATGGGCCATCAAGGGCCTTCATTAACCCCTTGCATGCTCATGACGAGCCCACAGTGGAGGTGTGCTCATGATGAGCTGGGCTCGTCATAACGGCCACGGCCCGCCCACGCGGGATTGATTCCCTGCCTGTGCGGGAGAAATAATCAGTGGGCAGGGTTGTGACGAGCCCAGCTCCACTGTGACCCATGATGAGCTGGGCTCATCACGAGCACCCGCGCGCCACGGCCCCCCAACCTCGCCCCGCGCCGTGGGGGAATTACCCCTGCGGCGAAGGGGTTAAGGGTGATGTATATGTTTTAAAATGTAAGGTTTAGGCCTGGCAAAAAGTTTGCGTTTCCAGGTGGAATTGGCAGTTTTACTTTGTACTATGGACTGCATTGGCAGGCCTGAGACATGTTTTAAAGTGCTATTTTAGTTGGGGGGCAGTGAGATCTGCCGACTCACTAGCATTCATTGTACAGGTCCCGGGCAATTGTAGGTCCAGATACTAGGGACTTGTATGTAAAGTAAATGTGCCGAATAGGTGTACACCAATTTTACTGTGTTACTGGTTAGCAGGGGCAAAGTGCCCAGAGTCCTAATGGCAATAAAAAAATAATTTAAAAAAGCAGGAGGTGTGAAGGCAAAATATTTGGGTGTGACCCTGCACAGATGGCCAGGTTAAACACCCTTCAGTGTTTTTTCTAGAAATTAGAGGTTCAAATTTGATCCATCTAGAAATGAATAGGTTGAATTAGAGATATCTGTACCGTTAATCCAAGCAGCTCAGCAAACTCTTGTTCTTGCATCTCCTGCATACCCAAAATTAAAAACATATTCAAACTTGATAGTACAAGGGAGCTTTTTCTCCTGACGGCCGTTTCAGTACAATGAAATTCAAAGAAAGTTCCATTGACCTAAAGCTCTCTCATTGACTGGAAGTACAGAGAAGCATTGTGCTGCCCCTATTACAGGACTGGGTGCATCAGTCCCAAGTCCTGAAAAGAATTTGATTCAAAAGAGCCAAAAGAGGGTAGGAATTACATTTCCTGACCCTTTGGTTCAGGTGGGTTGTCCCCAAATGGCACAACATTGTTTTAACAAAATAGATTGGGCCACCCACAGACGATTGGGTGCAGGGCATGAAGGACCGGCCACTTAGACGAAGCCCTTTGGTCAGTCCCGTTGACCACACCCTGCTGAACATGGCCATGCGCAGGTGAGGGTTGACTGAAAATAGTGGATAATTGAATCGTACAGCTGAATGTAGCATATGATCAAAAAGCCCAAAAAATTATTTAAAATGATTTGGTTAAAATGAAGTTATAGTTATCTATGGTTATAACATAAACATACATATTTCTTTTAAACTTTCTAATTCACTATACAACCATAGTTAATCTGAATTCATAGATACAAAACAAAACCCAAAGCCCTGAATCGAATCGAAAAATCTTTATTCAGATTTATATACAAATCCTTAAAAGAATACAAATACAGTGATACAATAGTTTACAATTTGGTTTACAAGTAATGTCCACACGCCATCAAATAAAACCATATATTCTAAACAGTGCATTTTAAAATCGAATATAAGTCTACGTCTAGGTCAGACTGATCAAATTTAGACAATTAGGGAAATAAAAAGGAGTAAAAATTGATTTACATGAAATGTCCACACACTATCACGTGAAAGCAAATGTACTGAGAAGTGTGTTAGGAGATCGGGCAAACAAACAATGTACGCTAAAACATATATTTTACAATTTTAGAAAGGCTTGCCATAGTTAAACAAAAGACAAATAATGGGACTTTAAAGTGCTAGCAATAATATATCAGATCTGATCAAAGTATCTGTTAAAATCAATTCCAGGATTCAAGTAAATTAAGTTGGTTTTTATTATCCAGCACAGCATTCATAACCTCATTGCTTTAAGATCCAGATGCAACTGCCTTTTCTCTCCCAACCACTTTCCAGAATACAGAATGTTATTAGAATATAAACATGGCTCATGGACAGCAGCTCAGGAGCATCATGATGTCACTTACCAAGATGTTAGTGAACATAGAAAAAGTGTGATACAGAATGTAACATATCCCCCTTTTCCATAAACAAGCATGTTGTTCAGACATAATCACTAAACCTAGCTGGACTATTTCTTACACAAACATTTTGCTTGATTCTTGAAGCTACCGTGCCATTAACACTTTGTCCTAAAACTTGAGTGTTGGGTTTACATCTAGAACTAGAATCAGAAACAAAATTATTACACTTAGCAATTCTTCTTATATTCCACAATTTTCCATCTTGTGTAATTACAGAATTAGTAAACACTTTTTTGATCTGTATAGGTTTACCAAATTTACATGACCCCTTCATCATTAGACCTGGTCTCATATTTCTTACCCAATCTCCCACAACAAAATTATGAGTTCTAACTTTCCATTTCCTTTTGCACCAATTCACGGTCTTATTTTGCTTCACTTCCACTCTCTTAGCTGTATCATGTACACATTCTTTATTATCTATTTTACCTTGGCACTTGTTCTTGAGCCACCATGGACATATTTTTGAAGCAGGATCTCTTTATTTGAGTAGTTTAAAAGGACTAAGTTCGGTTGTTGTATGAGGTGTAATTCGATAAACCCACAATCTCTCTCTTAACTCATTCATCCATTCACCACGGGTTTTCACCACATCAGTTATATATGACTTCAACACTCTATTAAATCGTTCCACCTGGCCATTCTCATGTGGTTCATATAACGATGTACACTTGTGTGTTATGCCATGTTCCTTTAAATAATTCTCCATTTCTATTAATTTCAATTGCACTCCATTGTCTGTAATTAACACAGAAGGACAACCTTCTCGAGGAAAAATTTCTTTAAAAAACACAATCACTGCATTTGTAGTGGCATTAGGTACAAATTTTACTTCCGGCCATTTTGAGTGGAAATCAATCAAGACTAAGGCATATTGTGAATTTTCTGGTAGATTCTTAAATGGGCCTGAAATATCAAAAGCTAACTTTTGCCACAGCATGTCTGGCCACTTCACAACCTTTAAAGGTGGAACATAAGTCCTTAACATTCTCTCACTCGACACACACTCTTCACATTCCCTAACTACTCTATCTATAAATGCATCCATTCCAGGCCACCAAAAGAAAGCCCTAATCAACCTCTTCATAGAAGATATACCCAGATGTGTTTTATGAGCTAGCTTAAGTATGACCTCTTGTACACCTTGTGGTGGAACACATTTGCCTGACTTAAACAAAAAACCATTCTCCCATTCTAATTCGTCCGCTACCTTCGCAAATGGTAAAAGCTCCTCTTTAATTAACTCTTTTTTAGGCCATCCTTCCATAATGTACTTTTTAAGGGAACTCCACCTATCATCCATCCTTACACAACTGTCCCACTTCTCTTCTGTAAATTCCTGAAACTGATCTCCCATCACATCAGCTATAGTCACAATGAATTCTCCTTCCTTAACCACATCCACCTTGTCCTGCTCACAGGGCAAACGTGATAGGAAATCTGCAGTAACATTCTTCTTCCCTGGAACATACTCCGTGCTAAAATTGTACTCTTGTAATCCAGAAGATAACCTCGAGATCCTGGCAGTGGAATGCCAACCACCACCTGTAGACAGTATATTAACAAGAGGTTTATGATCAGTTCTGAGGATAAACCTGCAACCCCATACATACAACCTAAAATGTTCCACCGCCCACACACATGCAAGCAACTCTCTTTCAATTGCCGCATATTTCCGTTCACACTCGTTCAACGTGCGTGAAGCAAAAGCAATGTTCCACTCCTCTTTTCCTTCTCTCTGAGACAGAATGCCACCTAAACCATATAAACTGGCATCCACCGAGATAATACATCCTTTTTTCATCCTAAAAGGTTTCAATGTAGGAGAATTAATGATATCCTTCTTTATGCATTCAAAAGCCTCCTGTTGCTTATTTGACCACACATACTTTACATTCTGTCTTAATAAAACCCGCAATGGTTCCATTTTTGTAGCGAAATTTTCCACAAACTTACTGTAATATTCACACATGCCCGTGAATGATAACAATTGATCCTTATTAGTAGGTGATGGGGCTTTAACGATTGCATCTACATTAGTTTTTTTGGGAACAATTCCATCTCCAGACAATGTGTGACCCAAATACCCGACTGTACGTTTAAAAAGTTTACATTTATGTGCTTTCAATGTGAGGCCATGGCTCTCTAACCTTTTGCAAACTTCATTCAAATGAAAAACATGCTCCGTTTCATTCCTTGAGAAAATTAAGATGTCATCTTGGAAGCATTTGACATATTCATCCAAATCCCTAAATATTTGGAACATCACTCTCTGGAAAACTGCCGCCGCCGACGCCAGGCCAAATGGCATTCGTGTATATTGGTATAGGCCAAAAGGCGTAATGAACGCTGTCAGTTTTTTTGACTCTTCCTTAAGTTCTATTTGGTGATATGCAGATCGCAAATCTAATGTAGAAAATATTTGAGCTCCCACAAACATTGACACAACTTCATTAATATTTGGTAATGGGTGACAATCTATGACAATATTAGAGTTGAGAGCTCTAAGGTCTACACATACTCTCAATTTTTGGTCCGGCTTGCGGACCAAAACAATGGGAGAAACCCATTCAGCTGATTCAATGGTTTCAATGATTCCCTCATCTGATAACTCTTTTAACATATCTTTTAATTCTTGTCTTACACTTATTGGAACACCCCTAATTTTTTGTTTGAAAGGTGGGGTATTTTCCTTCAGAACAATTTTATGAGAGAAATTCTTTAATTTCCCTAACTTGTCACAAAACACATTCGTGTAACTGTTCCCCAAAACCTTCTCTTTATCATTACAGTTGTTATTGTTGCCAATGGTAGCAATCTGATTAAATAGTGTATCATCAAATAAAGTGACTGGCTCTTTGGCCCTTGGATTCAATATAATTCCATGTTTATACTGATCACGCCATCCTAGGACATTAACTCCTTTTTTTGCAATATACAGCTTAATTTCAGTACTCCTATACTTAAAGCAGATTTTTACTCCAAAGAAACCCTCAACTTCAATCTGATTGCCTTCAAAACTCTTAGTCAAAATATCGGAAGGTAGTAAATTCTCTAAACTCAATTGCTTGTTCAACTTCTCTAAAAAATATTGACATGTGATAATAGTCCATGGGGACCCTGAATCTACCATCAGAACTATGTCCACTCCACACACTTTAAAATCACTATTAGGTGATTTCTTAATATGATCAGGAACTCCATCAATAATGGAGACAACAAAGCCCCTATCAACTGTATCTGTTTCATGCGCCAGATTGGATGAGTTTACTTCATTATCCGCAACAAATGAGACTGCACCTCTGGATGGTGTGACACTACGTCTAATGTCCCTACACACACTTGTGAAGGGCCCTACTCTACCACAATTCCTACATTCCTTGTTAATTGCAGGATAACCCGGAAATGATGCTAAATGAGATTTATTGCCACATCTAAAACAAACTGCATTGTTTCGTGTTGGTACTTGGGCATACCTGTACATATTAGTGTTTAAATTTCCCTTATAGTTGTGTTGGAAACGTGTAGGTTGTTGTTGTTGGAACTTTGTGGGTTGCTGTTGCATTGTGTTCTCAATTTTAGGTTTAATATAACAAACTTCCTCCTCTGTAGATTTTTTATTAGAATTGTCTTTAACAACCTCCATCCATTTCTCCGACTGTTCTAGCGCCTTTGCTTCGGTAATTGCCTCAGTCAAGCTGGGATTTCCTAAAACCCACAATCTTTCTTGAATTTTTTTATTCCTAACGTGTACTATGATTTGATCTCTTATCATTTCATCTGTTAACGTTCCAAAATTACAATGCAATGATAAAGATCTTAATCCTGTGAGGAAATCATCAAAACTTTCATCATCTTTTTGCTCTCTGGTATAGAATTTGAATCTGTTTAAAGCAATACTTGTAACAGGCTTAAATCTTTTTTCTATTCTTAATAAAGCCTCATTATATACATTCAAATTATCACCGCTACCATCGCTCTGGGACGCGATTTGAGGCAAAGATCTAAAAATAACTTGCCCCTCCGAACCTAGACAATGCAACAAAATACATTTCTTTCTTTCTGCCCCCATACGTTCGCCATCTATAGCTTTCATATATGTAATAAATTCTTCCTTCCATCTTGCCCAAGGCATAGGAGGATCACCCTTGGACTGCAAAAACGTTGCTGGGAGATCAAACTGCATGTTTATACGTTGAATTAAGAAAAGAAAATAAGCAGGAATAGTTATGTTATATATGCATTAACTAAGTACCTTTGAAAAAAAAATATTGCGAAAGAATAAATAAATAATAACTATTATAATATAACTCTTAAGATATTAATATTATTTGAACATATTCTCATCGCCAAAATTGTTAAAATCAATCCCAGGATTCAAGTAAATTAAGTTGGTGTTTATTATCCAGCACAGCATTCATAACCTCATTGCTTTAAGATCCAGATGCAACTGCCTTTTCTCTCCCAACCACCTTCCAGAATACAGAATGTTATTAGAATATAAACATGGATCATGGACAGCAGCTCAGGAGCATCATGATGTCACTTACCAAGATGTTAATGAACATAGAAAAAGTGTGATACAGAATGTAACAGTATCTTCATAGCATAAGCCATCGAGATGGATTAAAGATGCACACCTACAAAGAGTTTTCTTAATGAAAGAAAAACATCTGCTTAATTGACAAATGTTTCGAATATATTTCTCCAGTTATAGTTAGGGGTTGTCAGAATTGACAAAATTGAACTCCTCGGAATTACCTAATATTTTTTTAGATTCCGCAGAATTTCACAATGGGGTGGAGCGGGCATTTTAAGGTATTTATTTTCTTAAAGGAAAATGCACCCTCGCTTTCAAAAATGGATGTGAGTATGCATTTTTCTCTAAGAAAATAGAGCAGCCAACCATCACTTGGCACCTGTACATACTCTGCAGTGCTTCCTGCAGAGTATGTATGTAAAGGCACCGCCACTGAGCAATGCAGTGGTTTCTAGATTTTAGGAACCACTGCATATCAATCTGTAGTGCATGCACCTTGGCACTCTTACATACTCAGCAGTAATTACTGCTGAGTATGTAATGGTGTTAAGACATATGCACTGCAGTGGTTTCTAACCAGGACGGCAGGATGGTGCAGCCCCTCTATGTCTAAAAAACACTGCAGATTAAACTTTAGTGTGCAGTGATTTTAAAACAGAGAGCGACTGCTCCGTCTTCCAGGTCTCTTTAGAAACAACGGAATTTACTGCTTAATTCCACCAGCGGAGCAGCAGAATTTATAAGTAATTTCATGTCGCAATAGAGACACTGATCTACCCAATTCCTCTGAATCTATCTGCTGTTGGAATTAATAATTCCACCCATGCTTAGATATAGTTAAGTGAACTGACCATAACTTGCATCCCTGGCATGCGTTGCTTGTGATTTTATTTATGAAATCAGTCATGACATGTTAAATGACATCCCTAATAACATCTCAAGTGATATCACTAATAAGGTCACTGATGACACCATCCATTGGTACTCCTGTTTACATTAGCTGCAAGGCTGAGGTCTTTCTTTAGTTAGTAAGACACTCTACTGTATAGAGGAATCAGACCCTGCCCATGCATTTAGCTCAACAGGGTGGTATTATAATTCCTAATCTAGTCATTAGAGCCATTTGGCAGCATTTATATAGTAAGATGCTTGAATTTATATATAGCACTTCACAGCCCAGATGAGGTGCCAAAGCATATTTGCTGAGGGTAGCACCATACTGTGTGGGATGGAAGAGTCTATGTCTCTCACAAAGGCTCAGTATTGTTCTGATGCCCATCATCAAAACCAGAATTGTGATCTGATCTTATTTTTGTCATTTCAACTTTGCATGTGCAGAGGCGAAAGGAGGAACTAGATAATACACAGGCTTCTTGAAGTTAGATTTTGGATTTATAGTACTTGCAGGAATGAATCTTGGCTGATGTAGGAAGTATGTTGGTGTTGTGTGTCTATGGATGAGTTACCTTATCTGGTAACAGCTAGCATGTCCCTGCGCTTTCGCATTAAGTGGAGCAAGAAGCAATGAGGGAGCCTGCTCATTTGGTTGTGATTTTTTGAGAGTGGTTCTGTGTCTTTTTGTCTTTCTAGCTATGGTGAGTGAAACTGTCCGCTCATAGTGGATCATTTTTGGAAAAGTCAAGTCTTTACTGCCAATTTAGGTAATCTTGGATGTTTAGTTTTCTTTGCAGAGAAGGAACGCCTAAGTGTTGCTGATTGTAGGGACTAAGGGATTCCGCTGATGTATTTCTTTCTCATTTGGGGGAATTGTCTGCTGGGGTGGCAATTTGAAGCAGACGATTATCTTCTGCACATATACTTTTTGTATGCTTGGTAAAACAAAGGTTCTTGGATCTGTAGGTGATGCAGGGTTTTAAGGCTTAGCATCTGACATTACGATACACTTGAATGACCAATGAGATATGAGAACATAGAGGGATACGCAGAAGTTGTCTTGCTGCTTTGTTTCAGAATCTTTGCAGTTGTCAGTGGCCTCTAAGTAGACTCCATTTGCACAATCAACACAAGGGGATAAGGAAGATGGTTGCCTAATATTCTGCTTGCAGCCTAGATGTTGAGAGATCCATCATATTAGTTATTCAGTGCACAATCCACTTCATGTTATTTAGGGCCTGATTTAGAGTTCAATGGACAGTATTCTGCCCCCGTATTGCAAGTGCATTATATCCAATGGCACTGGTAATGCGGCAGATGGGATATCCATCATGTTTGTGACAAACTCTAAATAAGGACCCTTAGTTCACATGCAGCACCAGGAATAGCCTGGAGTCTATGATTGGTCCAAAATGTCTTACCTCTGTGGTGATTGCTGGTGGTGCCCATTGTGTGGGTCAATATAGTCTTTGGGTTTATTTCTTTCATTCTCTGAAAGTTAGGATCTTGTTTTTGACAAGTTAAGTTTAAGATAATTTCTCAACATTCTTTAGTTGGTCTCTCAAATGTAATGTTTCTAAGCTCTCTAGGTCCTTCTGGTTGTCAACATTTCAGATGTTCCAAGTGTTGTCAGCATAGTATTACCATGCTAAAATGAAAGGCTTGATGAATCTCAGTATGGGTTGAGGTAGATATTGCACTGGTGATGTGATTTAGTCTTGAAGTACACTAATGTCAAGGCTAAGAAAAAGTGATATGAGCAGGTCTTCAGAATGATTGTGGGCCTGCCAGAAGGGCAGGATGAGATCCTGTCAAGAATAGTTTTCTTTGTGCCAGGTTTATCGAGTCTCACTAGAGAAAAATGGTTATTGATTGCAGACATTGCGTTAGACAGGTCCCGTAGTAGTCCTGCAACTCCATGTCTGTCTATGGTTGTCTTTAGTTCAACCAGTGCAGTTTCTTACCTCTTTGGGCATAACCAAATGTGTTCTATAAAAGTGGCTTGTTTTCTTACAAAATCTTACAGACCTAAGAAAATGCTACTCTATCAGTTTGAATAAGAACAGGGCATTCAAGCTTGGCCGGTAGGTGACACACCCGTCTTGATGATTACTCATGTGGAGTTTACTTTGAGATAAGAAGGAAAGGTTATGACATGATAGGAAGTAGTTGTTAATGGTCATAGCTGGATATGTAGAAATCATGATGAGCTAGATACTCTTGAATAGTTGTATCAGACAGCAGCAGATGGGAAGCTGCGAGGTCCTTAGCCCCGATAGTGGATTTGGGATATGAAGAGTTTCTTGGAGAAAGGCTAGGTTTTAATGTCTCTTGGTTGGAGAACACTTTTTAGTCCTGGGATTTGTGAGCTGAAGGGTGTGCTTTTTATTCTCAGGCATTGTTCGAGCAGCTTTGATTTCACTACAAGTTGGTCTGTGATGGAATTAAAGAAAACTGGAGACTGCGATTTGTACTCCACTTTACAGATTTTAGTATGGATCTTTTGAAGGGTCTTAGTAATGCATTTGGCATATGCGTTGTGATTTCATTGAAGAGTAATGTTTTTAGTGACTTCTGTTTTCAGTGTCTTGAAACTTTCATTGAGTCAAAGAGTTTTATGATGATGGTTTGAGTGTATGAACATATCAAAAAGAATGCACTGTTAAAAGCTTTGAAGAACAATTGCATAACTGATTAACTTCTGTTAATTGGTTAGGGTAAATCAACTAAGAGGTGAGCTTTCAGTGCAGAGACTTAGAGTCATATGCATGAACACATTTTCCCGCAGTCATAGAATGGGCAAGACCATTTGATGCATCTGGCCCTTAGAGTCTGTTGTACTGTATTTGTTGTGCAACAAGAAAATAGGGCACCACAATAGCCTACAGATAACAGGACATAGAAGTAACAGAAAAAGACTAATACTTGTCTCCCAAAAAAATCCTTGAGGAATATTGTTTTGCTGTCATATGCAATTGAGGTAAGTGCCACAGAATGGCAGGTGATGCGTGTGGGTTTAGTTCTGAGAATAGTGACATTAAGAGCCTTTGATTTTGATGTGATGATTCTTGAGAGTGGGACATTAGATTGCTTACACAGGATACCCTTATTGTCCAGGATGCTGAAATTAGGATTGTTCAAGGGGCTATCTCAAATGGCATCTAGCAATGCACCTGTAAAATCTCATTTGTTTGGAATTTCACTGTAGTTCAGCGGGAATGCAAAAACCAAGATTAGCAGCTGACTACGAGGGATTTGCAGTCTGTCATTACAATGCCTTTAACTAAATGGGTTTGTAACAATTGCTTAAAATAATGACTAGACCTTCTCTGGCTTTCATCATATGATTCCATGTCAGGTCTGTAAACCCAAGAAGAATGACTTCATGCACGACTGGTGAGGCCTTTTCTCCTAACAGGGAGTGAAAATGCTGAGTAGGTCTGGTTTTGTATCTGAATTCGGAGTGCAGTAGTTTAGGCGGGTTTTGTCCATTGAGCAACTGTAGATAAATTGGTGTCTTGGACTATATTGAATGTGGGGAAGGAGTAGGAGGGGTGCGGATGAGAAATAAAAGGTAGAGATAGAAAGGGTGGTAAAGAGTTTTGGAGAGTAGCATGGAACAGAGGTTGTGTAAGTGATAAGTTCAGGGACAAAGGGGGCCATTCTAGCTGCTGGAAGAGACAGAATATGGACTTTAGTAAGCTAAAAGAGGGTAGCAAGTCAGTATGGTGACCTAATTTTAGTAGAGGGGAAAGCATGTCAAGAATTGGTAAGGAAAAGGGTCCAGGATAAGAAGTAAGGGAATGAGTGATGGTAGTATCAGAAGACATGCAGTTTCAGTGATTCTGAAGAAGGTTGTATGGATGTTATAAGGTGACTGAGGAGGGATTCTTGAGGCTGGATGGGAAATATGAGGTACTGGGTTTTTCAGAACCGGTACCGAACCGGTAACCCAGTGGTGTCAGGGAACACACCCAAAAACCTCGAGTACTTTCCTGATTTAGACCACAGAAACTCAGAGTCTTCTAGGTGAAGTCAAGGATCGATTTTATTGGCTGCAACCAAGGTAACAGGCGTCCTAGAAGTACAACAGCACGGGATGTATATTCTCAGGAGACTGCTCAATCTTACAAAGTCAGGCTTCTCTTTTTATACAAAATATTGTGCTTTAGGCAAACATTCTTTGAATTTTAGTATACCATTCACATGTTCCCATTACAAAGAAAAAGCAGAGTTATGATGACAAGCCCACATTACAGTTCGTCCAGCCCATAATAAATCACCCGGCAAGGCCCAACAGTTTCATCAGATATCGGTGGACCCCCAATAAAAACGGGCACCTCCTCCTCGTAAAGCAAGTCAGAGAGAAAGGAGCAGGGACAGGTGGGAGCAAGATTAGGCAGGGTGTGTGTGCGATGAAAAGGGTTTATGACATGTTGTGCTTTGATGCTATCTCGTTCGGCCACTGGGAGAGGAACTGACCAAACAGGTTCGGCCTGAGGCAAAGGTTTCAGCTTGCCCAGGTCAGAGAAAAGTCAATCAAGGTGTACGTGTCCTTTGATATCGAATTTAGCTGTATTATAAGCCTATGTCAGGGCAACTCACAAAATGGCTGCCATACACAAAATGGAAGCCAAGGGTTCAAGACAAAAATTACGATTTCGAGGTGAAATCGTCACTCGAATATGACGAAAATGCTTTTACATAGTGTACTAGCCATTTCCGGTCTTTTGATATAAAAATCGTCATGCTACGACGAAGTTTTATTCACGAGTCCAGAATTGTCAGAACTGCAAACCCTCCTTTTGCCCTTACATAGGCAATTTAACCTAATCTCATGCTAATCTGAGTCCAGGTCTATATTCCTAAAGTCATTGAGATGTTGCTGTAACATCATTCTAGTACTTAGCTCGTCTCTTGATACAGGTTTCCTTACACATGATGTAGCACAGAGGCCACATATTGCAGGAGCACACTGCACGCACAGACAGAACAGGAAAAGAATGGCTAAGACCATGCCAATGACCATCAGAATTTTCCATCCCCAGGCGGATATCAGTTCCCAGAACCATCCCATTAAAGACCAATCTCCTTTATCCACATGAATAGATTCGGAAATCTTATGCAGTTTAGAGATGGCCTGGTACACTGTTGGAGCGTTATCTGGGATGAAAACACAGCAACTCAATTGGATCAATCTACATACCCCACCTCGGTCTGCAAGTATGACATCTAATGCGACCCTGTTCTGAAGGGTCATAAGACGATCCGACTGGAGCTCAGCAGTCAAGTTACCAAGGGCACCGGCAGTTTCAACCACGGTGGATTCAACTACCCTTGTCAATTGCCTTATGTTCCTGCTGTTAGCCATTGGTCCCCAGAACGGCAGAAAACCCTTTACGTAGTCCCCAAATTCTTGTCCTGCAGTGTCTTCTTCGCTGAAGACACCTCTAACTATCCTTGTCTTGTGGTAATCTGCTGCCGCTGTGTAGGTGGGAGGCAGCAGGAACAAAACAAAATATGTGCCCGAAAAGTCAGGGGGCAACCATGTATAGGCTCTGTCATGGCAGATGAAATAGGTACCCTTAGCTGCTAAAAACGAAGGGGAAGTCTGGGCTGCAAAAACATACGTTTTAGTGCAGATACTCTTCCCTAACTGAGCTCTGGGATTCTTGCCATTACCTTGCAGACACAGGTGACCCTGATGGGGTACAATCCAAATCGGGGAAGATCTCTTAGCTTGCTGTTTCTCACTCAGAGTAGCTCCATATCCGGTCACGTTCCATCCTACGTATACTAGTGTCTCATCTCTCGGGATAGTCTCATAAGAAATGTCTTCCTTTATCATATCTACTATACCCTTAACTAGAGCACTTTTCTTAGGATTGTCTTCCACAGAACGTAGGGGGTAGACTTCATGTGCATATATGAACATTGTTCTGTATGCCCACACAGAACCATTGTGGCTGAAAGGCAGGACCAGATAAGGGATACCTTTATCCGTTGTGTGAGGCATAAGACCACACACCCAACAGTTAGTCGTGTTCATTACAAGTTGGTGTTGGTGCAAAAGCTGAACAAAGGAGTTATTAATAAACTCTAATCTCCTAGCGGATTCATGTTCAGGAAGGGGTTGAAAAGAATGTGAGGAAACAGTGAAAGGAGGAGGTATAGACGATGTAGTGGGTGCAAATGTTACTCGAAAAGAGAATAAAACATAACTTATTAAAAATATAAACATACTGAATAACATGAAAATGCACAATATCAAAAAGCTTTTCTTTGTCAATATTTTACGTATCTTGGCTTTAAAGTTCGTTTTGGCAGGTCTCTCCATCTCGAAAAACTCCATCCTCTCTAAAGTGCTGCCCGCGATGGGAGGTTGTTTCTGCTAAGGAATGCTTCTGTCAGTCTAGGGCAACTCCCTTGGACCAACCAGAACTGTCGACCTAACGTCGTCAGCTGCACCCCAAAGACTTTGGGCAATCGCGGCCCTAGCAGCGGAACCCGGATGGCGGTTCGAAAAACAAAAATAGGCAAGTTTCTCAGATGGGAGAGCTGCGCTTTCAAAAATAGTACTTGGAGGAGAAAAAAAGAATTTTATTTGTCCATAGGTCTCGGCCTCAAATTATAGCGCTTTTTCCCAGGTACTGTCTGGTCCTGAAACAGGAGTTCAGGCTCTGTAGTGTCCAATCGAATTGACGGTGATACAGCTGGTTGCAAAATTGTATCACTCTCTTGTTCAGTAAGTGTTCCTTTTACACGTGCATCACTGAAAGGCAGAAAACGTGGCACGGTTTCAGTCTCTGAGTCGGCGACACCTTCCTGGACCCACCGGTCATATGGCAGAGGCAGAGGGATCCGCTTGCAGTGGATCCCGTGGATCCAGTTTTTCTTCCCCTCCACTCGAACAGCTGATCTTGTGGAAAGAAGAACGAGGTGCGGTCCGGTCCACCTTGGCTGGTCGTTCTTGGTCCGCTGGAAATTTTTCACAAGGACCCAAGATCCAGGGTCGATCTGATGACCTGGAGTTTCAGAGACCGGAGGCAGGGTGTCATGGACCTGTTGGTGTAAAACACGCAATGTAGCCATCAATTCGTACAAATAATCAAGCAGAACAGGGTGTTCTATTTCACTGAACTTAGTGGGCCTTGGCACTCCCCATATGTTGGCCGGGCGGACAAAAACTATTTCGTAGGGACTAAGTCCCACTCGCGAATGCACAGTCATTCTGGTGGATAGGAGTGCTAAGGGTAGGTCGTCAGGCCATTTAAGACCAGAGCTCGCTTGGATTTTGGCCACTTTAAGTTTTAAAGTGCCGTTGTAGCATTCTACTAATCCAGCTGATTGGGGGTGATTTGCAGCGTGGAACTTTTGCTGAATGCCTAGCCCTTCACATACTCTCTTCATCACACAACCCACAAATTCACTCCCATTGTCACTCCAGACCATTCTAGGCATTCCGAATCGGGGGAAGAACTCTTTCACAAGGGCTTTAGCTGTGGATAAGGCAGTGTTGTCTTTTAGGGGATAGGCTTCCACCCATCTTGAAAAGGCACAAACAACGACGAGCACGTATTTTAAATTGTTGCACCTCTCCATGTGGATGAAATCTAGCTGCAAAACCTCGAACGGATACGTAGGAGGTGCAAAATGACCAGCTGGAGGTGGGGTTCCCCTACCAGGATTGTGTTTCAGACACACCATGCAATTCTTGACCACATTCTCTGCACACTTAGGAATTCCTGCATTTTGCCATACTGGAGCCAACAACTTACAAATCCCTTTCACACTGATGTGAGCCATTCCATGAGCCATTGTAACTGTGGAAAAGTAAATTTTGCCATGTTCTGTGTCCCTACGTGTCATCCGTCATATGTTATGTGTGCATGATTAAATATGCATATGTACTCCCCATGTCTGATTAATGACGCAATTACAGTTGTGTCCACCTCTAGTATGCCAGTTTCCAGTCCTCGTGAATACTACGAATATCAGGCCTATGTAAAGTTACGTTGCCACGTTTCTCAGTGTGCACGTTATTCCATTATAAAGTCCCCGTTTCTAGGCCTCAAAAGGGCCTGGACACCAGATTCAGCTCCTGTCTCCTGAAGCCTCGCTGAGGAGCGATACAGCCCCCACCTGTATCCTCGACCCTTCACTTACTTCCTGCCTCGCAGTGCCCGGCCCAGCCTGGCTCAGTCTCTGAGTCTGCCAAGAGTATGTTATGAGTCCAGTTATCAGTTCAGTCCTCCTTCTCTGCATTCCTAAGCTACTGAACTGCATCAATAGTTTCCGTCATTGTCTAGCCTTCACGTCTCCACGTTAGAGAAATACTGCATTCAATGGTCATTTCATATTCTTCATCACGCACTACATGAAGAATAATGCATGGTCCAGTCTTAGAATCAAGTTAGCCTTTCCTCTCTTGACTTCTAGTTCATATCAACATGTTCCCTAAACATCAGATACTAGATAGGGTTTAGGTACATGTCGCTCCGACCCTCCAGACTTCAGTCTCTGCTCCTAGCACAGAGTTCATAGCCCCCAGCTTCTCCTAGTGATACATCATTGCCAGTTTGCGCGCACCATTAGGTTAGAGGTCCCGGCTCCTCAGGTAGCCCCCTCCATGGTTTCCGCCCCATTCATGACATATTCTGTTACGTTTGCATCACATGTCTATGTATACGCCCTGTTACACCTCTTTTCCCCCTTATCTTTCGCGACTGCTACGCGTCACGCCTTCTGCTCCACCCACTGCTACGCCTACTGCAATGTGATGCTATGTGTTTGCGTTATGTATATATGCTCATGTATTGTTATTGAAAGTCAGCGCGCTCATCCCAGATCCAGCCCCAGCAGCTGCTGGGCCCTGTCATCCTATTCCCATGCAGGTTGTCCTGTTCCTGTCCTTATGCTGTATTAAACCTGCGAAACTCCTACTACCTCGAATCTTGACTCTTATTTATTGAGCTATCTGTTATGATATATGTCTAGTCAAAAATAGGGTATTATTTATTTATTTACCACATAATGGCGCCCGAATAGGGACTTGCCCTTTCCCCACGCGTCGGTGAAGCCACGCCGACCCCCTGACCCTCTGCAGTCGTGACGGAACTCTTCTGCGCAGTGGCAGATATTTTTGCTCAAGTATCCCTCAGGCCCACGGAGGAGACGGAGGAGGCGGTCCAGCATCCAGACGAGACGGTGGAGGAACGCGGCGAGTCCCGACCAGAGCCCAAGCCAAGAGTCCAAGGTCCGAGGTATCCGGAGGTCCACCCGTAACTGAAGTCCGAAGTCCGAAGTTCGTCGTCCGTCGTCGTAGCAGTCCAGTCCAGTCTGAGGCCTTCCGTTCTTGCTGCCCGGTGAGTACCGTTACTGGGGTGGTATCTAGACAGGGTCAATTTAATTGACTCTGGTCTGTGGGTTGGTGGTACACAGTCCCACAAACGAAGTGTCCACTTCGGTGGATGCGGGTCCTGACGTGTCTCTTTACGAGACCGGTAAGTTTCGTACTGTTTCAGCAGTGCATCTAGTTTCTGTTCTAGTCAGTTTCTGTTCTCGAGAAAATTTATGTGTCTGTTCTCAGTATTTCCAGGTAGTATTCTGTTCGAACTGTTATTTTTTAAATGTTTTTCATGTATTTTAATGTCGTGGTATGAATGGGGTATAAGTATCGTGTTCATTGTGTATTGTATTGTGTCTAGATTACAGTTCAGTCATGCCCATATTTTCCAAGTTACGTCAGTTAAAAACTAGAAAGGGTCTGCTGGAAGCAGCAGTTCCCGTCCCGCCCAGGGACAGTCCAGGTCACTTTATGTATCAGAAACATGGCATAAGTGCCATATTGTATCTAGATTTATGGGTAGAGTATACCAAACAGTTAGAAGAAAAGTATAGATGGCCCGTATCGGGTACATGGGATGCCGAATGCATCATGCGAGTAGAAGAAGCATTATGGAAAAAGAAAGCCAGACAGTCACAGAAAGATGCCATCGAGTTATGGCGTAAAGAAGCTCATAAAAGAACTGAAAAAGAAATCAGAAAGTCAGAATTAAGTAGAGAATCCTTAGAGCGAGCCCAAGAAAAAGAATTAATCGAGATAGGTGAACAAGTCAAAGCCGAACAGTCAGACAGACAGAGGCATGCCCTTATTAAGGGTATGTATCCTCTTCTTGCCGAGGGCTTGCCAAAAGCGACCCCAGAGGCATCCAGTAATTTCCCGCCACCACTAGTTCCGACCAAGCTACGTCACAAACCGACCGCAGCTGATATTTTTATTTCGTCCTATCTGGACGACACAGTCCCTGTATATGCAGATCCTGTTCGCGCTCCGCCAGTCCCAGTAAATCAGGCACATCCTGCTTCTCCAGACACCGGGGCACCCCATGCAGTACCTGCTACGGTACCCCCGGTCCAGCCAGCATTTCAATTTCCCGCTCCGCCACGAAGAATATCAGTCGACGATTCTCGTCTAGGGGCCGCAGGAGGAGGTCCTCCTCAAACCCCGCCGCCACGCAAGCGTTTATCAGCACTCGAATTACATGCTCAAGCATCACAGCGTACTCCCAAGAGTAATAAGTCTGTTGCAGAAATCAGGCAAGCCCTTGGCGAATGTGCCTATGACCCAGTCCCAGGCGAGAATAATATGGTTTTATATTCAGTACGCGTAAGGAGGGTGACCGAGTATCTAGTCACCCTACCCAATATGAAAGAAGATCTAGACAGAATATATCGTTTCATCCGTACAGGGGATGATCCAGAAAGTATTAGTGATGCCATGTCTCAAAGGAAAGCTGAGATCCAGCGTATGATATTAAAGTTTTTAATTAACTGTCTAATAAGAGAACAAGATTACCCGTCTAAAGATCCGGCCGAAATGAAAACCCTGACAAAGTGGAGTGATAATATAGCCGAGGGTAAGCACAATACCATTAGTGCCATGGAGAGTATGTACAAGAAAATCCGTAGAGAGATAATAAAGATACACGAACAACGAAAAGCAGCACGAGTAAGCGAGAAAGAAAGTCACTCTGATCCTGAAGAGGAAGACGACGAGAATACCGCCAGAATAGCGTATGTAGGAAAATCTAGATTTCCAGATCGCCATTTACGCCTAGAACACAAGTCAGCTTTCCATCATTCAGCACCAGAATAAGGTTCCCTAGAACAAGTATTCCAAGCTACCGATCACATTCTGAAATCACGAATCGGTTACAGTGAGTTAAGTACCATGCATGAACAAGAACTAGTCCGATCAGCAGTCCGATGGATTACTGATTCTACCACTTTTCCAGACGAAATAGTGGCACAAATGTTTCTGAAATTGCCCCCAGCCGAGCAACGACTGGTGGGTATGTATATGATCCAGCACCTCATTACTCTGTATGAGGGTCAGCACTCTGATCCAGGTCCGTTACACGATGTCCTGAACGAGTTACTCCAGTATAGATGGAGAGGTTTAGGTACCGATTTAATTAGTGTCATTCTAGAACAGCGCCACAAATATAGAACGTTTCTGAACCCGCATTTTGTTCATGTCTCACCCCCAGAAGGTAAACCATTTTACATAGAAAGACAGAACCCGTTACGAGAAGTGCATCCAGTTAAGACAGAGGACGGGGAAATGCAACGAGTGTTTGTATACACCCCAATAACAAAGATGGAACTCCTCGAAATGAAGAAATTAATTCCCTGTCATGACAAAGATCCAGCAGGGTTCCATAGAGAATTAAAAGACATGCTCCGTATGGGAGAATACACTTACCCAGATATCATTAAAATGTTAAAGGTCCTGTTGCCCGCAGGGGTGTATGAAAAGCTAAAGGAAAAAGAATGGGAGGTGGGAGAGAAAAAGATAGATTGGGCAGTTCTAGAAGCTGAAGACAAGGCACGAGTACCAGGTACCGGTCTAGGAGAGAAATGTAAAGAATTACCAGAATTATTAATACAAGTTCTACCCAGATTATTGACAACTAGAAAAGAAGACTGGGATGCAATCTCAGCCTGTAAACAGAAGCAAGACGAGGATATTAGTGATTTTTATTCTAGATTTGAAAAATGTTTTAGTATCAACAGTGGCCTCAAGACAAGTAGCGAGTCATACCCTCACCTTTTTGTTACTAAATTAGTCGAGAATTCAAGCCCACAAGTTAAAAATCGAGTTTTGAAAGTCGAAAGCACCTGGCAAGCTAATACTCCGTCCCAGATGCTCCAGATGCTCCAGTACCACCAGAATAGAATCAGGGAAGAGCAAGAACACGAGAGAAAACGTATGAAAGACACGAAAATGAAAGTACTAGTTGCACAATCTGTTACTCAAGACAGTCAGAAGAGGGGTCCGAATCAAGCCAGTCATCCTGCAGCTCCCGTTAAAGGGAACTGCAACTATTGTAAACAGCCAGGTCATTTTATAAATGAGTGTGCAGTTCTGAAACACAACATAGCTACTGGTAAGACTAAAGAAAGACCACGTCCGCCTAGACAAGAGCAAGTTTCACAGACTCCTCAGCCACAGAATGCACAACAGACAGTTACAGCACCGCAGCCTATCGCTGCAACACAGCATGTTACATCGCAGATGTACCAGTATGCACAGTCTGAGTATCCAGAGTACCAGCAGTATTCATGAAACAGCCTAGAGAGGGAGGTAGGCTTGCCTCTCATCGAGATACCTGTAGATCAAGAAGGTCCCTATGTTCACAGTCAAGTATTAGGGAAAGACAGAAAGTTTTTGATTGATACAGGGGCAAGTAGGACCACAATTAGTCACGCCGAAGTTCCAGGGGCTCCGCTCTCAGGCTCAAGAAATGTTTCCCTTGGATTTTCAGGAAAACCTATCGTAAATGAGATTTCAAAGCCAGTTACTCTAGAAGTAGGTCCATTGTCCCGCACTACTGATCTGTTACTTACTAAGTCATGTCCAGAAAACCTATTAGGCATTAAGACACTGAAAGAGTTAGGTGCAGTTATATGCTGTTCCCCAGAGGGAATACGATTGTTCCTACGTGACTTTAAGGGTCACTATGTGTTACGAGATTTTGATTCAAGACTGTCTAATGTTCCGCAGCATCTATGGGCGCAAGGTCCAACTGATGTAGGTTATATGCAAATCACACCTTATCGTGTGACTCTCAAGTCAGGTGTAGTGTTACCACGAATCAGACAGTACAGATTGCCACCTGGGGCTGTAGCAGCCTTATCCAAAATTATTGACGAGCTCATCGCTCAAGGAGTGGTTGTAGAAACTGACTCCAATGTATGTAATTCTCCGATCATTCCAGTCATGAAACGTACTGATCCAAATGCACCCCCAGTATATCGATTAGTGATCGACCTACGAGAGCTTAATAAATGTATTATTCCGCAGTACCCAGTTGTCCCAGACATCTCTTCCCTATTGACAGCCATTGATTCCGAAGCCACGTTCTTCACTGTCATCGACCTCAAGAACGCATTTTTCAGTGTCCCTATTCATCCAGACAGCCAGTTCCTTTTCGGATTTTGTTTAAATGGAAGGAGCTATATGTTCACACGCGCTCCTCAAGGTTTCACAGAAAGTCCTAGTATTTACAGTCAAGCACTTAAGAGACAACTAGACAACATTCACATGCCAACTGACACTGCCCTGCTCCAGTATGTCGATGATCTACTGATCACAGCCCGTTCTGAACGTGCTTGCGAACGAGCATCCCTCACAGTTCTGTATTTCCTAGCCGAGATGGGGCACAAGGTGTCCCCTTCGAAGCTTCAATTCTGTGTCCAGCAAGTGATCTACTTAGGCCACTTACTGTCCAAGAGGGGTAGGCAGTTGACACCAGACCGTATCCAGTTAATAGCGAGTCTTCCTCAGCCCAAGACCCAGAAGGAGGTACGTGCTTTTATCGGCCTTACTTCTTATTGTAGACAATGGATTCCTCAGTATGCATTTCTAGCCAAGCCACTGATACAGTTAACGACACAGGAGGCAGCCGTATCGACTGTCCTCCCTTGGACATCTGAACATACACTTAGTTTCAATGAGTTAAAGAAAGCCCTATGCCAAGCTCCAGTTCTAGCGACACCGAACTACAGTAAGCCTTTTACACTTTTTGTTACTGAACGTGAAGGTACAGCATTATCTGTTCTCACACAAGATCAAGCAGGACAAAACAAGCCCTGTGCTTATTTTTCTAGCACATTAGATCCAGTCGCCCAGGCTTTGCCTGCGTGCCTCAAGTCAGTTGCAGCCACAGCACTAGCTATCAGACAAAGTGATTCCATAGTCTTAGGACATTCCTTGACAGTACAAGTTCCACATTCCGTGGAAGTTCTTCTGAACCGAACACAAACTCAGCACTTGTCAATTGCACGTTTAACAGGTTATGAATTGACACTGTTCCAGCCACACATAGAAATCAGACGCTGCAACGTCCTGAACCCTGCTACACTGTTACCATCAGTTACTTCGAATCCTGACCCACATGACTGTGTGGAAGTAGTTAACATTACGACAAAGCCAAGACAAGATCTGACAGATACTCCGTTACCAGACCCCGACCTGACACTTTATGTGGATGGTTCATGTATGAGAACAAGTACAGGAGAACTAGTCGCCGCGTATGCAGTGACTACTGACACCGAAGTTATTGAAACACACCGTATTGACACTCTGTCCGCTCAAGCAGCAGAGCTAGTTGCTCTGACACAAGCCTGTATACACGCCAAGAACCTGAAAGTTAACGTTTACACAGATTCACGCTACGCATTCGGAGTCGTACACGACTTCGGAGTGCTCTGGCAGGAGAGAGGTTTCATGACCTCTCATGGAACCAAGATTCAGCATGGTCTCCTTATTCAAGCTCTGTTAGATACCATACACTTACCGACATCCATTGCTATCATGAAGTGCAAAGCACATACGAAAGTCACTGATATTATTTCCCAAGGTAATGATCTAGCAGATCGCACAGCCAAGCTTACAGCACAGACTCCAGACATTCAAGTCAATCAGACACATACTCCAGATCCGATTACATGCATGACAGTTAAGGACCCTACACAAGATGTCATAGATATCCAGTTACATGCTACTCCTGAAGAAATCAAGAAATGGTCCGAACAAGGAGGGGTCCAGACAGATCAAGGAAGGTTAACAAAGGGTAGAGCCACATGGTTTCTCCCCGACTCTATGGTTCAAGTCATTATTAATACCGCACATAGTCCAGCACATTTAGGAGAAAAAGCTATGTTAGACAGTATCCAGAACATTTGGTTCAACAAGCATTTACGAGCTGCAGCTAAGCAGAAAGTCCGTACCTGTATGATATGTTGTCAGTTTAATCCAGGTAAAAGTGTCCCGGTGGAACAAGGTGGATTCCAGCCCCCTGACCACCCTTTTGAAGTCCTCCAGATGGATTATATTCAGATGGAGCGATGTCGAGGTTTCAAGTATGTCCTTGTAGTTTTATGCGCTTTGTCCAGGTGGACAGAAGCATATCCAGTCCCAGATTACACAGCCGCGACCACTGCCAAGCAGTTGGTTCGTGAATTCTTCCCTCGTTATGGACTCCCTAGAGTCGTATATTCTGATAACGGCCAGCCATTCTCCTCAGAGTTAATGAAGCACGTTTCCCTTTTGCTAGGGTACCAGTGGAAGTTCCATTGTGTACGCCATCCTGAAGCAGCCGGTCTCGTTGAGAGACATAATCAAACCCTGAAAATCCGCATCGCCAAAGTCTGTCAAGAAAAAGGTGTGGACTGGCTAGTAGCTCTGCCAGTTGCTCTATTTTACATGCGCATGGTCGCACATTCCAGATCAGGTCTGTCCCCGTATGAGGTCGTTTTCGGCCGCCCCCCAAACATGTGGGGTACTCCTAGACCCCGAAGTATTACCGATGTTTCAAGTAATATGCTGACAGATTACCTAGCTTCCTTGATGTCTGCCCTCAACTCATGTCGTTCACAGGTTGCCGCCGCATTTCCAGACAATACCGAGGTGGCACCGCATGAAATCGTCCCAGGATCCATGGTGATGGTCCGCAACTTTGACAGATCAAGTCCGCTGGAGCCTCGTTGGAAAGAGCCCCGACAGGTCCTCCTCACCACCCGTACAGCCGTGAAGTTGGAAGGACGCAAGGGCTGGGTGCACCTTTCTCATGTTAAACTTTTTAAAGGACTAAAACCCGCCTTAAAGAACATTTCTCAGGATTTGAAGGAAAATATTGTTTTCAAGGACTGTCCCGCAAAAGACATTGCTACAACCCCTCCCCTGTTAGAGAAAACTCCGCAGCAGGAGTATAAACAAAAACTACGGTCTAGTAAAATAAGTCAGCCAGTTTGATTGTCTAAGTCCTCCCCTAGGTGAAACGGTTAGACTGTTTCTGACATGTATAAAATAGACCCCCATAGTGAGAGAGTTAGTCAAAACTCAATCCGATGTATCGTTTTTCTATGTTTCATATTGTTTTCCAGCCTTATGATTTCCTGCACCAGTTATGCATTTTACCTATGTTTCCCAGTTTCACATGTAAATAAGTCTGCTAATGCTACAGTAGAGCACACGTTTAGTGATCTGCCCCCTCATGAACTGTCCTACCGCCTCGCTATGCGTAATAACTCATTTGTCCGCATGTTACATTATTCACACCAGACCAGCAATGCCACTAATTGTTGGGTGTGTGGTCGACTCCCCCCTTTCCAGACACCGAAGGGAGTTCTGCCACTTTTTCCTTATCCATTTTCACATAATGGTTCATGTGGAGCATGGTCCACGTTAACGTCATCCTCAACAGATATGTTTTTTCTTAACAATACATGTTTCCCAGACAAGCAAGGTCTCCCTCACCGAACAGGTTTAGATCTAGAAAATGAAGTGTATAATTTAGGTAATTATTCGTCGAATTTTATGGTCCTGAATGTTCAGTCTGATACTACTCCAGACTTACCTGCTATTTCAGTATTACCAGTCAAAGGCGAATTATGTGTCCGAAATAATGGTTCCGTACATGTAGGACATAGTGATTGTACTACTGTTGTCAAGTATAGTGACAGTGGGAAATCTATTTTCAAAGCTTCACGTCATTCATATTTTGTTTGTGGTCAAACCGCATATGTTCGTCTGCCCCTCGATTGGGAGGGAACCTGTTACATTGCCTTCCTACTGCCACCCGTTTTCCTAGCCCCACCTGATTATCATAGAAATACACATCTAGTACACATTAGACATAGAAGGGAGTCCCCAATTGTCGATTATACTGAAACTGCTCTAGAACAGTATACAGATTTCAATAAAGGTTTCTTCTTCTTTATAGGACCTGTCCAGAATAGTAAACTAATCCGTAGGTTAACCAGAACCCTTGAAGCTGTAGTAAATGAGACTGCCTCTGCTCTAGGTAACCTAACCGAAGAGCAATCTGCTATGAGATTTGTCGTTTTACAGAATCGTCTCGTCCTTGACGTCATACTGGCCGATAGGGGCGGGGCTTGTAGAGTCATCGGATCTAGTTGCTGCATTTTCATTCCAAATAACGCGCCGTCTGTTTATTCAGCTATAACCAGACTCCATAAAATTGCCCATCTGTTACACCAAGATCCAGGCACCTGGACATGGTCCGGTTGGTTCTGGAATATAATTTCCGCATGGGGATGGAAAATATTGTCCTTCCTAGGTATTGCAGTAGCGATCATATTCAGCTGCTGCCTCTGTATACAATGTGGCCCTGCGATTTGCGGCATTTGTGCTACCTCTTGTATTCCTAGTCCCAAGCCCAGTTCTAAATCCCGTTCCAGGATAATTCGAGACGAGCAAATGATACTGTATGAAATGATAGATGGTATCATGAATATTGATGTTTCCTGATGGAAACGTAGTGACAAGGAGGGAATGTGGAAAAGTAAATTTTGCCATGTTCTGTGTCCCTACGTGTCATCCGTCATATGTTATGTGTGCATGATTAAATATGCATATGTACTCCCCATGTCTGATTAATGACGCAATTACAGTTGTGTCCACCTCTAGTATGCCAGTTTCCAGTCCTCGTGAATACTACGAATATCAGGCCTATGTAAAGTTACGTTGCCACGTTTCTCAGTGTGCACGTTATTCCATTATAAAGTCCCCGTTTCTAGGCCTCAAAAGGGCCTGGACACCAGATTCAGCTCCTGTCTCCTGAAGCCTCGCTGAGGAGCGATACAGCCCCCACCTGTATCCTCGACCCTTCACTTACTTCCTGCCTCGCAGTGCCCGGCCCAGCCTGGCTCAGTCTCTGAGTCTGCCAAGAGTATGTTATGAGTCCAGTTATCAGTTCAGTCCTCCTTCTCTGCATTCCTAAGCTACTGAACTGCATCAATAGTTTCCGTCATTGTCTAGCCTTCACGTCTCCACGTTAGAGAAATACTGCATTCAATGGTCATTTCATATTCTTCATCACGCACTACATGAAGAATAATGCATGGTCCAGTCTTAGAATCAAGTTAGCCTTTCCTCTCTTGACTTCTAGTTCATATCAACATGTTCCCTAAACATCAGATACTAGATAGGGTTTAGGTACATGTCGCTCCGACCCTCCAGACTTCAGTCTCTGCTCCTAGCACAGAGTTCATAGCCCCCAGCTTCTCCTAGTGATACGTCATTGCCAGTTTGCGCGCACCATTAGGTTAGAGGTCCCGGCTCCTCAGGTAGCCCCCTCCATGGTTTCCGCCCCATTCATGACATATTCTGTTACGTTTGCATCACATGTCTATGTATACGCCCTGTTACACCTCTTTTCCCCCTTATCTTTCGCGACTGCTACGCGTCACGCCTTCTGCTCCACCCACTGCTACGCCTACTGCAATGTAATGCTATGTGTTTGCGTTATGTATATATGCTCATGTATTGTTATTGAAAGTCAGCGCGCTCATCCCAGATCCAGCCCCAGCAGCTGCTGGGCCCTGTCATCCTATTCCCATGCAGGTTGTCCTGTTCCTGTCCTTATGCTGTATTAAACCTGCGAAACTCCTACTACCTCGAATCTTGACTCTTATTTATTGAGCTATCTGTTATGATATATGTCTAGTCAAAAATAGGGTATTATTTATTTATTTACCACATAACCACTGCAAGCACATATGCATCGGGTAACAACCATCTCTGATGTTCTGACAATTCAATCCAACAACCATTTCCATCCATTCTACCCGTACTTTCTCTCCACATGTTCAACTCTTTCTTTGTGGCCTCAGCTTGAATAGACTTCACACTCTCTATCGTGTCTTCACACATTCCAACATCACCAACCCATCTTGCAGGGCCTGTAACATACATTCGGCTCATTACATTCCTTGCAGTTTCTTTCGCGATTTCGTCAGCAAATGCATTTCCACGACCAACATCATCAGTCACCTTCTTGTGAGCACTACATTTCACAATCGCCACTTGCAGAGGCAAGGTCAGTGATTCAAGAAGCTCATTCACCAACTGACCATGCTGAATCTTAGTCCCATGCGAAGTCAGGAACCCACGTTCTTTCCACAATCGTCCAAAACTGTGAGCCACACCAAATGCATACTGACTGTCGGTATAGACAGTCACTTTCATTCCTTTTGACGACACACATGCTCTCGTAAGTGCAATCAATTCTGCTGCTTGAGCTGAATTATGTGGGATACGTGCAGCTTCAACAATTGTATGCAAAGTCGTGACAACATATGCTGCAGTCGTGTCACCATTTGGGAGCTTGAAGCATGAACCATCTACCCATAAGGTACCATCACACTTTTCAAGAGGAGTATCTAGGAGATCTATTCTCCCTTTCGTTTCTTCTTCTGTTCTAAGAAAACAATCATGCTGTTCTGAATCATCTAGTTCCTCTACAATTGGCAACAACGTAGCTGGGTTGAGGGTGTTGCATCTTTTTATGTGCACATGACTTGCTAACAAGGTTAATTCGTAACCTGACAATCAAGCACTAGTTAAGTGCTGTGTCTTGGTTCTGTTTAACAACGTGTCTACTGCATGTGGAACCATAACAACTAACGTGTTATTCATCACTAGACCAGCAGACTGTCGAATAGAAACAGCTGCTGCCGCTGTTGCTCTTAAACAACTCGGCAATGCTTTAGCTACAGGATCCAAAGTCGACAAAAAATATGCACATGCACGCTGCTTGTCTCCAAACAACTGAGTCAACACTGATAATGCACAACCCTCTTTCTCATGGACATACAATGTAAAGGGCTTACTGTAGTTGGGTGTACCTAACACAGGAGCCGAACATAATGTTGTGCGCAATTCAAAAAAACTTTTCTGACACTCTTCAGACCAAGGAACGGGATTGGGTGTATCTTTACACGTTAATGCCACTAAAGGTTTGGCTAGTAACGAAAAATTTGGTATCCATTGCCTGCAATATGATGAAATGCCCAAGAAAGCACGTACTTCTCTCTGTGTTCTTGGCACACTCAATTTCGCAATTGCCTGAATTCTTTCTGGGGTCAGTTTCCTTCCCTCCTTCGACAAGAGATGACCTAAGTAGGTCACTTCTTGTCGACAATATTGCAATTTTGAGAGAGACACTTTGTGGTGCAAATCACACAAATGATGCAACAATGACAACGTGGCTTCTTTACAGATTTCCTCAGTATCTGCAGCAACAAGCAAATCATCAACATACTGAATGAGGGTAGCGCCATCAGGTAAAACAATCGTATCAAGCTGTGTTTTTAGAGCCTGACTATATATCGATGGACTTTCACAGTAGCCCTGTGGAGCGCGTTTAAAGCGGAAGCTGCGTCCTCCTAAACTGAAGCCAAAAATATCCCTGCTCTCCTCGGCAATCGGGATGCTGAAGAAAGCATTCTTCAAGTCAATCACCGAAAACCAGGTGGCAGAAGCTGGAATCATAGTCGATAGGGCAGTAATGTCAGGAACAACTGGAAATTGTGGCACAACTATTTTATTGACCTCTCTAAGATCAATCACAAATCGGTACACAGGTGGCTGAGAAGGGTCAGTTCGTTTCAAAACAGGCAGAACAGGACTATTGCAAACGTTGCCTCTTGTCTCTTCAATCACATATTTTTCAATCAAATCGTGAATAATCGCTAGCAAAGCTTTTTCACCTTCACTAGAAATTTTGTATTGGGGAATTCGTGGCATTTTAACAGTGGCTTTCAATGTTACAACATATGGCGGTATTTCCAAAAGGCCTACATCATTAGGACCAGTAGCCCAAAGAATATTAGGGAGAGATAACAATTCTGTTGGAAGTTTATCCCTTGACAAATACATTGGAGAAATCACTTTCTTACCCAGTGTAAGTTGTACTCCTGAAGGAGAACAATATAAAGTTGCATACAATCTTTTCAGCAAATCTAATCCTAGCAAGTTTTCACCACAACCTGTTGTCAGAATAAGGGGTGCTTCGAATTCACAAGGTCCAACAGAAAGGGACAAAGGGTCAGAAATCGGATTTCTAACTGGGGCGCCAGAAAAACCTACAGAAACATTCATTTCGCAAGACAAAGGTGTGCCAGCGAGTTTGGAGTGCATAATAGAACTCTTTGTAGCACCAGTATCCAACAGAAAAGGCTCTGACACACCTGATGTAATCACCTCAACGTAGGGTCCACTCTGATCTACTGGAACTGAAACAACTCCCTCTCTTTGTCTATGGCTGTCCTAGCAATCATTACCTTCCCAATGCTCATCTTCTGCATAGTAATCATCTGCGTAGTACTGAGCTGTCCTACCGGACGCGTTATTCTGCTGATCCAATTTATTCGTTGAATTTTGAGGCGGAAAAGAACGCGCGTTCTGGGGGAAATTTCCACGTCCTCTACCTCTAGGAGCTTGTTGAACACCTCTACCTCTTGAGCCAGAAACACCATTTGCGCGCTGTAACAAGATAGGGCAACTATACTTGAAATGACCCTCTTCCTTACAATACGAACATTGATTGGGACCTACAGGGACACGTGGTTGAGTATACTCGACTCTTTGCGAGTTCCTCTGATACTGTTGAGGCTGCTGATAATTATTCTGATAGTTAATCTGTGCACCACTATTTTGACCACCACCACGTGGCGGATATGCTTGCTGTAACAAAACCTTTGTTTTTAACTCTTTAGTTTTCTTGTCTGCTCTATCTTTCTCATCTTTGTCCCGATTTTCGTAATGTTGTGCAGTAGCCAATATCTGTGCTGAAGAGGAAACTGCCCAAGAACTCTCTGAATCTTTTAACTTTTTACACAACTCTGGAAGCAGATTGTGCACTAATTTATTGACGAACAGTCGCTGACCACCTTCTGTGCTCATATCTTGACCACTGTGGTCGACAAAAGTCTCTTCAAACCTGGTGAAGAAATCTGAGACCGTTTCATCTTTCTTCTGCTTACATGCAGACAATTTATCCCAATTTACTCGCATGGCAGGCATTAAAGTCTTCATGTAATTAATAATCCTACCAGGGAGGTCTGCTACTAAAGGCTCAGGTTTAGCACCACCAATTTGTAGGGCATCTGCGGCAGCAATATTAGCCCATGAGTCACCTAACTCTTGATCATGATCTGCATGACGAATCTTTCCCCATAAGGGCTGTGGAACAACGTTCCCAAACAACATATCTATATCCGCTAAATTCATGATACATGACCCAGCAGTCTGTGACAACTCTTTGTAATACCCTGCGGGATTTTTACAGGGATCAGGCAATGTCTGTTTAAGAGCCAAAACTTCAGCTTGCTTCCATGGGACATGTACCCACACACGCTGAAAGTGTGGCAGAATAGGTGAGACAGCATTCGCGTTCCCTTCCCTCCATTGTGGAGGAACTTCTTTCATGGGATACTGTCTCACCTTCTTTTTAACCGAGGAATCAGACTCAAACAATGACCTAGAAACACCTTCAGTCCTAAGCAACAACAACGTCGCAACTGCTTTCTTAACATCTGAACCCACAATTGCGCCTTTTGAAAACTCAAACCGTACGTGGCTCAACTCAGGAGGATTAGAGTCCAAATCATTTTCCTCTAAATCTTCACACAGGAAAACACACATTTTCTCAAAAACGTATCTCTGCTTTGATGCTTCCCACTGGGTGAAGACATCCATAACACATTCTAAATCATATCTTTCCGTATCAGCAACCCATTTATGTGCCAAATAATTCAACGTTTCCTTCTCCCTAGAGTCAGGCTGTTGACTACGTAACTGTTTGTGCTCTGTGTCAGGAGTTACACTCGTTGCACCAAAGAGAGGATGCAAAAAATTTGCGACAGTACTAGCCACTCTCTGATGAACAGAAGGAGAAGTCGATGAAAAGACAAGAGGGAAAGCAGGGTGAGACGAGGCAGATGCAGAGGCAGTGTCAGGAGAAGTACCAGGAGTGTTAGTCGATATAGTAGTTAAAGTTGCAGGAAGTAAAGGAGGAGCAGATGTAAAAGTCGGTGGCCCTTGAGGAGGCTGCACCGGAGGAGCAGGAGCCAGCTGAAGAGTAGCTGGTGGGTGCTGTGGAGGAGCAGGAGGCAATGCAATCACAGGTTGCGCAACTAAAGGTTGCGGAGGTGCCGTAGCATTTTGCGCATAGGGGGGTGGCGAACTTAACAAATGCGCCATTAATGGATCTTTTTCAAGCTCTTTTGCTGCATCTTGCTGAAGAGGCGGCAAAACTGGATAGCATTTATCTATTACCATTTTACGTTGCCTGTGCAACTGCTCACTCATCTGTTCTTCTTCATTGTCTTTAAACTGCATAGCAGCTTGCATTATCGAAATACCCCGTTCTCTCTTATTTTTCTTCTCTAATTTAATTTCCTTCTATTTGGCTTCCTTACGCCATAGGCGGAAAGAGTCATACATCGCCGGCCGGGCTTTCTTCTTAAAAAGTTTAACTTCGAGGTTATCTAAGATTTCTGTATCAAAGCTACCATATTGGGGCCATTTTAAAACACCATCTTTTCTGGTGTAGCGGAACCACACTTCATTATATGTGATGGGGCCTACTCCATGTTTCACATACAGTTCATAAGTTGGAGTTCGAAACCGGAGGAACTGGACATGAGTCCTCCAATCGGGAGTCCCTATTATTACAACCAAGACAAAACAAATTTCCAAGTCTGCTAAGACCAGGCATCTTCGCTCACTAGTCTAGCTTCAAACTTCAAAGGATTATCGATTACGATATTGCTCGTGAATGCACGAGTCCTTTGGCTTTGGCACTTGCAAGTTCCAAAAAAGTGATCCCAAAAGGGGATACTCAAACTAAGACCAACTAAGGACTGGGAGACGCTCCACTGATACTTAACTGAGATATCGATGACGTCACCAGAAGACTCGTCTTATCGTTTCGCTCTACCAAACTTCAAGGGTCCAAATCAGGGCGATAGCCAGGGCAGCAGTCCTTTGTAGCCGTCGGGAAGCGGGGAACCTCGCAGCAAAGACTTTCGGACCACGTCGACATGCAGGGGTCGATGAAGTGGTTGGCCTTCCTCCAGAATTTTCACACGAAGCTCCTCACGAACCTCTGGCTGGACCGGTACCGCTGGTATCACCCCACTTTGGGCACCAACTGAGGTACTGGGTTTTTCAGAACCGGTACCGAACCGGTAACCCAGTGGTGTCAGGGAACACACCCAAAGACCTCGAGTACTTTCCTGATTTAGACCACAGAAACTCAGAGTCTTCTAGGTGAAGTCAAGGATTCGATTTTATTGGCTGAAACTAAGGTAACAGGCGTCCTAGAAGTACAACAGCACGGGATGTATATTCTTAGGAGACTGCTCAAAGTCAGGCTTCTCTTTTTATACAAAATATTGTGCTTTAGGCAAACATTCTTCGAATTTTAGTATACCATTCACATGTTCCAATTACAAAGAAAAAGCAGAGTCATGATGACAAGCCCACATTACAGTTCGTCCAGCCCATAATAAATCACCCGGCAAGGCCCAACAGTTTCATCAGATATCGGTGGACCCCCAATAAAAACGGGCACCTCCTCCTCGTAAAGCAAGTCAGAGAGAAAGGAGCAGGGACAGGTGGGAGCAAGATTAGGCAGGGTGTGTGTGCGATGAAAAGGGTTTATGACATGTTGTGCCTTGATGCTACCTCGTTCGGCCACTGGGAGAGGAACTGACCAAACAGGTTCGGCCTGAGGCAAAGGTTTCAGCTTGCCCAGGTCAGAGAAAAGTCAATCAAGGTGTACGTGTCCTTTGATATCGAATTTAGCTGTATTATAAGCCTATGTCAGGGCAACTCACAAAATGGCTGCCGTACACAAAATGGAAGCCAAGGGTTCAAGACGAAAATGACGATTTCGAGGTGAAATCGTCACTCGAATATGACGAAAATGCTTGTTCATAGTGTACTAGCCATTTTCGGTCTTTTGATATAAAAATCGTCATGCTACGACGAAGTTTTATTCACGAGTCCAGAATTTTCAGAACTACAAATAGTGCTACAGTTAGAGAAAAGAGATATTGGAAAAACTAAAGATGTGTTAGTGGTGGACAGGTAAGGTACAGATGAGGTGAGGGAGGAAATGGCAGTGAAAGGAAAGGAAGGATATTAGAGGAAGATGGAACAGGATTAAAAAGAATATAGAAGTTGGAAAGATGGATGAGCAGAGGTTACAGAGAACGAGGGACAGAGAAGTTGGTGAAGAAATGAGGAGTAATATATAGTGGGGTTTGCGAGAATGGGAAGGGTAAAAGAATGGGAAATATATTAGGAAGTTTGAACAGAAGGGGAGTGCAATGGAAAGAAATTAGGATACAGGGCTGGTGATCCAGTGTTATGCTGGGGGAATGATCGAATGAGATTGAGGAAAAAGAAGCATAACTTGAGAAGCTATTAGAGAAAACTATGGCTAGCCTGCTGAGGGAAAAATTGTGAGTAGGGATGGCAGGTAGTTTGGAGGGGTAGTTGAAGTAAGAAAGGTACAGGACAGAAGGGAGAGTTAAATAAGTGAACCCTGACTAGGATGAAGGATAAGATTTATGAGCAGGAGTTTAAGTGTAAAATTGGGGTGAGGAAAATATTTAGTGACAATGACAAACAAGATCAGGCTGAACAGTCAAAGTGTGTAAGAAAGTAACCACTGAAGTGCATGGACTTAAATATAGAAAGAGAAAGAGCAGGTAAGAGGAGGGATGAGTCGTTGGAGTGAGGTGTAGTTCAAGGGAATATCCAGAGAAATATATCAGCCCCCACTTTGAACTATATTGCTGCTGTTGAGTGAGTAAGACCCTGCATGGAAGGCCTGCAGGAATTGTTCCCTCAAGGGAAGTTTACTTCTTCCCTCATTCTCTTTTCTACAGATGCTCCGTCCATCACCACCCCCTTTTATACCGCTTTGTTCGCCCTAAATTGGCAGGGTATGCTCAGGCGTGAGTCCCATGCTCTCCACACCACTGGAGTCAAGCTATCCTGGCTGAAGACGGCAGATAGCCAGAAACCAACCGCTCCTAGGATGCTTGATTCCGGTCCAGGAAAGACATGGCTTGCAGGTCGGGCTGGACTGTTCCCATGAGGCACAGGGTCAAGACTGATTTGCATATGGCCATGTCTGAACTGGGGTGGTGTGGAGTGCAAAAAAACAATGGATTTAGGCCCAGATCTCTGTACTGTGGTGAATGTAGGACATTGTTCTGCATTCTGTCCATCAACTGTTGGGTTTACCATTTTTAATAGAGCTGTCCGACCTGTCACAGACAGCGGGAGAGCAGCCCAAAAGGCCATGTTACCCTTCAATGCCCTCACGCACCTCCATACATTCGCTTCCAGCATATCAGTAGCGGTATGATAAACATGTACACCCAGGTATGCCAGCCAAGTCGGTTCCCATCGCACTTCTCTAGATGTAATGGGTGGCAGTCCCCCAGGCCTCGTCAGAAACAGACATGTTTTCGACCAATTCACCCGTAGGCCAGAAATATCTCTGAATTCTGAGAGCAAATTCGCAGCTCCAGCTAGTGCCCTCCCGGCATCTTCCAAAAACATCAATAAGTCATCCGCATATAGCGAAATATACTGCTGATCTCCCTGGCACCACAGACCATCATATTCCTCTCCCAATCTGGCCTTCGCCGCCAGTGGTTCTATGGCTAGGGCAAACAGTAAGGGGGAGAGCGAACACCCCTGTCTCGTCCCATGGGCCACTGGGTATTGAGATGATATCAGTGTCCCAACCCGCACCCTAGCCACTGCAGATGTATAGAGCACCTTCGTCCAGGCCACAAAGTCAGTTCCTACTCCAAAGCATCCCAGCGTCTCATACAGATATAGCCACTCTAAGCTGTCAAAGGCTTTCTCAATGTCCACTGATAGCACCACAGGTTGCTGTGCTCCCGGTGGTTCCTCTTCCAATATCCATACCAACCTCCGTATATTAGAGGATGTATTCCTAGTCCGGATAAACCCAGCCTGATCCACGTGGATCAGAGCGGTCATGTGCTGCAAGAGGCGAGTCGCCAATATCCTGCTCAAAATCTTGTGGTCGATAGTTAGCATTGATAGCGGCTGATAGGAGGCTGTGTCCGTCCCCCCTCGGCCAGTTTTCAGAAGCGGGATCACTAGTGCTTCCCGCATGGTGTTAGGGAGTTGACCCAATCCTTTTGCCTCTTTGTAGACTTCCAAGAGCCTCTGGGCTAATAGGTCCACATATTTCCAGTAGAACTCTACCGGTAATCCGTCAACTCCCGGTGTTTTATTTTGGGCCATGTGCTTGATAGCACTCCTAATTTCCTCCATCGTTATGTCCCGGCCCAAGAATTTTGCTTGTTCTTCCTCTGATTCTGGGAATATGATCTCGTCCAGAAAGGAGTCGATCTCGAATTCCCCCGCCACCAACGAGCTTTCATACAGTGCCTCATAATACAGCAGAAACCGGTGTAATGTCGCACTCGGTGAAAACAACCTCCCCATCTCTGTCCTCTAGTGCAAATATCAGTGACCCCCGTTTTGTTGGATTGGCCAGCCAAGCCAGCAATGCCCCCGCCTTATCTCCTTCAGCGTGTGCTTTCGTGAAATAAGTTTTATGGTCAAAGCAACGCATTCTCTCCATCTCCGCTGCCACCCCTTCTTTTGCTGCCATTAACTCCGCCTGAACTTCGGGATGCCCAGGCCTTGCTAGTTCCGCCTCTCTCAGCCTACTCTTGGCCCGGTCTACATCTTGCAATAGTACCTTCCGCATCTCTACATGTTTACCAATACAGAGCCCTCGTATGACCATCTCAAAGAGGCCGTGCCAGCATTCTCGGAAAAGTAATGTGTTATCCCTTCACTCACTTCCCTCTGAAAAACCGGGTCTTCTAGTGTTTCAGGTCGTAGACGCCAAGTGGGGATGGCAGATACTGGCATCATCCAATGCATATTAAATAGCAGTGGGTTATGATCCGACAGTGTTCTGGTGAGATATTCAGTGTGCACTATAGAGGACACCCGTGATGTTGAGCACAAGACTGCATTTAAGCGAACATGCAGATCATGCATCGCAGAGAAGTATGAATAATCACGGTCATGTGGATGGTGCGTGCGCCATACGTCCACCAAACTACACCTGTCCTGCCAATCCAGCCTACATTTAGTCAGTCTGTACACAGGAGAGTCCGCTAACGGAGGGTGTGATCTATCCAGTGACACATCTGCTATGGAATTGAAATCCCCTCCTAGCACTACAGGGCCTTTGAAGTAATGTGCTAATGAGCCAGATAAACGTTCCAAGAAGCGCGGTTAGTCAATGTTTGGAGCGTAAATGCTACAAAATGCTATATCCCTACCCCGGAGCCTCCCCACTACTGCCACAAACCTGCATTCAGGGTCTATTGTCTGCTTCGTCACCTGGAAAGGAACTCCAGCTCTAATCCATATCAGTGCTCCCAGTGCAAACGCAGAATATGTGGTGTTAAAAACCTGTCCTCTCCATCTCCTCTGTTAAACTATGCCTTCCGCCTTAGTGAGGTGAGTTTCTTGAAGCAGCGCTATGTGGATCCCTCGTCTGACTAAGTATGCATGGATCTTGTGGCGCCGTGTCATTGTGTGAAGCCCCCTCACATTCCAGGTTATACATCGCAGATCAGCTACAGCCCCCATAGCTAACGTGTAATATCCACATCTCAAGTCGTCTTTCAGCAACCCCACCGGCGAACCTCTTAACCCAACTTCACCCCCAACAGCCCGACCCCCCCCCAAGAACAGGACCTCCAGCAGTATCTGAGGGCATGCCTTATGGGCAACGAGGGGAGCTTGGTGCCGACGGGCCGCCGCCTATATTCTGTACTCCTCCCGCCTCGAAAACCCCAAATAAAAGAATGCACCATACCATTCCACCCCCCAATCACCACCTTGAGACTTAGTGAGCATCCACCAATAGTTCAATCATGCCCCAGACCCACTGGAGCGAAAGTTTACCCCCTCCCCACGCAACATTCAACATCGTTATACTCCCCCCCCGCTAGCCATGACCATAACACCTCTCACCATCCTCAGCCACAGCGCATGAACCTCGCCAAGTTCAAGTTTTCATTCGTCCAATATCCCATCCGCTGTCGCTGGTTTGATCGGCGGCATCCGTATGCTATCAAGTTCAAGTTCAAGTTTATTTGTTTGATTAATTAAAATCTTACAAAAAAGTACACTTTAAAATGTCTCAACAATAAAAAGTTAACGAACATCAAGCAAATAATTTTACTAAACTTCTAAAAAGCGGAACTCTAAATAGAATTTGCCTTAAGGCCTTTTACAATCACAGATAAAAATTTTACAAAAGCGGAATTCATTAATAGATCGTTCGAATTTAGGCACGCCATTAGTGCTTGTCTACAAGTTCTTACACCTCGAGCATTGAATAACCACCTGAGGATTACTTTCCTTTCTGCTTCTATTGTAGGACACAAACATAAAAGATGCAACATATCTTCTTGTCCCCCTTTACACAACCTACATATCGTATTGTTCTCAGTTAACTTCCACGGTGGCAGATGACACAAACCTGGCCATAGACCAAAGCGCACTCTAATAAATGTTCGCTTACTTTGGACAGACCAAGGAGTTTCTAGGTATTTTTGGACTTGTTTTTTCTTATAGTCATTTACAATTGGCCAAGAGTGTTTTCTTTTTACCAGTAGCTCTTTATTTTTTAGGAGCGATAGATGAATAACCAGTTTATTAATTGTCTTTTTAAAACTTTCCTGGGTGATAGTATTTTCCCAAATTGGTGTTAATCCAAGTTCTTCTTTTGCTTTGTTTAAGTATGCCCAGGCTTGAAGTTTCCTATTGTCTCTTACTTCTTTCCATAATATTTGAGACAATTGATTAACCTGGTCGTTTTTTACACGATTCCACACTTTTAGAATTTGGCCTTGCCGGGCATAAAGCTGATTATTTATCCCAAACTCCAGCCTTATTTGTGCCTGTGAGGCATTACATGGAAGGTTAAAAAGTATTTTGTACGTTTTTGCCACTGCTTTGTTAATTAGTTCCGCATCCTTCCCGTTTAGGACTTCGGCACCGTATGTTAAAGTTGGTATTAGTTTGGCAGATATGATTTTTAATAAAGGACCATATGTCAAGGCGGTTAGTTTCTTTTGTATGGTTCTAAATGCGGCAACAAGGCTATTGACTTTCCTGGTAATATCTTTCCTTTGAGGGAGAAAACTTCCACTCTCGTTGAATAGGACACCAAGATACCGATAGCTATTAACTTGTTCTAGTTGGGTTTGTCCCAGCATCCATTTATTTTTTTGTCTTCTGCTCCTTGTGACAACCATTATTTTTGTTTTTGTCTCATTTATTACCATTTGGTTATCCTTTGCATACCTAAGTGATCGATCAATCAGTCTTTGCAGACCTACCTTTGTGTGGCTCATCAACACCACATCGTCTGCATATAGCAAATTCGATATTTGTTTTCCCGCTAGCCTCGGTGTATGTGAATTAACTTCGTTCAGTGTTTCGGTGAGGTCGGCTATGAATAAGTTAAAAAGTAATGGTGCAAGGACACAACCCTGTTTGAGGCCGCGTGTCACCGGTATTTTATTCGATAATGATCGGCCGTCACCGACCCTCACCCTGACCCAGGTTTCAGAGTACAGTAGTTTGATAAGCTTCAGTAATGGGCCTGGGATACCAAAATCTACCAGTTTTCTCCATAGCAGGGTCCTATTAACAAGATCGAAGGCCGATCTAAAATCGACGAAACAAAAATAAAGGGACTGTTTAGCTAAAAGAGCTTTATCCTTTAAAACTGATAAGATTAAAATGTTAGTAGAAGTTCCTAAACCCTTAATGAACCCGGTTTGGTTTGGGGGTAGTATTAGCTTTTCTTTGACCCAATCTGAAAGAGTTAATAGTAAGAGACCCGCAAATAGTTTAGCGTCCGTATCTTGGAGAGTGATCAATCGATAGTTCTCAGGTAGTTGCCAATTACCCTTTTTGTAAACGGGTGATATTAGTGATCCTCTCCAGGATTCCGGTATGTGCCCTGTTTGGATAACTACATTAAATACCTTTGTCAAATAGGTAGCCCATAAGGCAGGGTCCTCTTTATAGACTGCAAATGGAATACCGTTTGGGCCCGGTGCTCCATCTTTTTGTTGCTTTATTAAATTGGCTACCTCGCTCTCTGAGAAGTTTTTCACCAGATCAATTTCCTGTTCCCTTTCAATGAACCCTGTATGATTGACGTCATTAGAGCGGAGATCATCTTCAACATATAAGGTCTTTTTGAGGAATTTTACCCAGTCCTCCTCTGTTATTGGCGACGCTATCACATGTTTATTGGGTCTGTTTATGGCATTAATTATTTTCCAAAATTCTCTGGAATTCGCTTGGTTACTTGCGTGGTAGATTTTTGCCCACAAGACCTGTTGAGTTTTGTTTTTTTCAGACCACAACAATTTCCTCAAGTTGCTGTTAGTACTTCTAAGTTGCTTTCTAATTTCCTCATTAACCGGTAACCTGGTTAGCTGTTTCCTCAGTCTGTTATGAGTCCGCCTTACTTTTTTAATGGTGTATGAAAGATTAATATTAGTATCTTGATTTATTTTCTGCTTTAGTTGGGATTTCCTACAAGTTGGAGTACCTTCATCCAATTCGACTACCTTCTGGGTGAACTGTTCCCAATGTATAAGTATAGACTGGCTCGGATGTTCATTAAAACATTCTTGTACCAATATTTGAGCTTTTTTTTCAACCACATATTTTTTATCCGGTTTCCAAATGAGTTTCCTATGGTTAATTGTACAGATCTGGCCTTGTGTAGTTAAATAATTTTGTTTTTTTGGCAGTTCGAAATAGATTTCCAATATTTGCTGACTGTGATCACTCTCAATAACTTTTTTTAGCCTATAGGAACCAATTTTATCAAAAATGTCTAATGACAATAATGTGAAGTCTATTCTAGATTTTGATTCATGATTATAAAATGACCAGCCGGCTGGCTGATCAGTTGGGAAACTGCCATTTAGTGCTCGGAGACCCATTGCTTCTAAATCCATTAATAGGTTTTTTCCGATTGGATTTTGTTTGGTATTTATGTTGAGATCTAGAAGTTGCTCAGGAATCGACCATTCGTAGTTTTGAGAGTTGATAAAATCGTCCCGTGCCATTTGAATCAGCAAGTTTATATTAAAGTCCCCTGTAGCTAGAATCTTAACGGACGGGTCAAATATTATTTGTTCCAATAGGTATGTTACTATTGCGATACTTATGTTCTTGCGAGATGACTGGTTTGGTGGGATATATATGTTAAGTATTATTAATGCGTTCCTGTTGTGTTTTGTTGCTCACCGGTTACAAATATTATCTTAACTGCTTGTATGTTTGCGTTATTTGTGTCCAGCTGTTCATGCTTAATTTCCAAGTCAGTCCCAATGAATATTGCCAGACCCCCACAAGGACGTCCAAATTTGGAGTGTCTGATGGCGGGTACATAATATCCTTTATAACTTTGCAGAAAGAAAGGATCCGTTTCCCATGTCTCCTGTAGACATATGATTTGGTAGTGAGTAGACAAGGAATCTATTTCCGCGTTTTTGATTTTTTTTCCTAATCCATTAATGTTCCAAGAACATATAGAGACTGGGGGTCGAGGGTACCCCCTTTCCTCCCAAAAATGTTTCCGTTTATTTTCTTGTCAGTGGTCGTGTAGAGCACTCTTTATCCAGTTTTCGTTTATTCGCTTAGATTCTACAATTTTTAGTTCCTCCGTATTCTCCTCTTTTGCCTCCTGTGTACTACCCTGGGTTTTTTTTAATATGGAGTATACCAAATTCTTCTTTGGTTCTCTCGGAGCTTTTCTTGGGTGTTCTTCCTTTTTCAACGGTGTCGGGTAAGGTTTGGGGAGAGGTTTACTAATTTTTATCCCCCAACTTTGAAAAACCTTTTGTTCTAGCATGATTTGATCCACTAAACCGGCTGTATTTAACGTTATAACTGTGAGTGGTAGAGTGCCCTCCGGATTTTGTGCAAAGGCCACACATTCAATGTCTTTTGTTGTTACTTTTTCTAATGAAGGTATTGATTTCATTAGTTGAAGAATATTACCTCTATTCAGGATGTCGTTGTTGCCTCTATACTCGTATAGTGGCGTCAGTATTATTTGTGACAACGTCTTCGGGAGTAGTGAGTCCGTATTATCTTCAGTTTCTTTTTGATGGGTTTTACAGATAATTAGTTTGCCTTGTCCCGTCTTTGTAATAGTTAATTCTTCTTTGTTACGTTGGTAATCTCCAATGACCGACATTTTATTTGTACATTGTAAGTTAGTCATGGTTACAACTGACTGTTTTTGAATAGGGACTATATTTTTGTTTTGTTGCAGGGAGTTTGTAGGTTCGTTCAGTGAGTTATTTTTTTCCTGACAAATTGTTCTCTGTATCCTTATATCTGAATGCTTTTTTTCCCCATTTAGCAGTGTAGTAGACTCTACTTCAGAAAACACAGACTTTGTTTCGTTCGAGTTACTTTGTATATCGCTTAGCTGGCCCCAAGAAATACATCCATTTCTTTTTTGAGCGCGTGTTACTTTACAATTCAGAGCCGTTTTTTGCCCCTCGTGATGCAGTTTTTTATTTTCCTTAGTATGTCTTTGCGCGAGCTGTTTTTGGTCTATAATGTCTTCTATTTTAGTTTCGTGGAATGCAAGTGGCTTATTATCCATATCATTTTTTGATGATTTGTTAAAGATGTCATAATATTTTTCATTCTTTTCCACTTTTTCGTGATGGGACGCCTCCACCTCACTTTTTTCTTACTCTATTTCTTCTTGTGATGATTCTTCCAGGTTCGTTTCCAGCGTTTTCTTTGAGGGTGGATATATTTTTACCATGTTATCATTTTTTTCCTTATTTCTAGCCTTACGAAGTTTTTTTCTTTGTCTCTTTGAAGTTTTATATCCTTGGGTATTATCCTTTCCCTTTTCTGTTTCAATACTTATTTTCCCGTGAGTTTTTTGCGTGATAGTTGGTGATAACTCTGTATCCCCATTCTGACCTATTGTATTTTCCGTTTGTTTTGGTTGAATGATTTCCACCGGCTCCCATTGCTTTTTTACTTCAGTATTAATATGTTCATATTTTGACTGCTGAGGTTGACATATTTCATCTTTGTTATTATTATATTTTTTGAGAACTAGATCTTTCACATCCTCTAGTATGGTGTTTACTACTTCAGGAATAGTAGACAGTTTTTTTATAATTGGTTCGCAAGTGCATTCGAATGTATTAGTTTCTGCATGTTTTTGGGCTTTAGTTATTAAGCGGTTTAGTTCAGTCAGTTTTTGGTCTATTCCGGTGACCGCATTAGCCATTACTCCCAGTATCTCAATTTGAGTATCCATTTTATTTGACTGATATGTCAGTGCTTCTAGCGTTAAAGTGGAAGTTTGGTAGAATATGTCCCATGTAGTTCCTGGGTCAATGTTAGTTGATTCTTGGAGTTTCCTCTTTTTTGTTATGTCCACTTTGACCTCTAATGGGAAAGGAATTTGCATTTCCTGTTCATTGTTTATGGTATTATTCGCAAGCTTTTTTAATGAAGTACATTCTGGTACATATGGTTTCATAGTGTCAATGTCATTATAACTTGCTTCTTGCGATTTCCTATTTTTTGTTATGTCAACTTCTAATGGATTAGCTTCACTGATTCAATAGATTTTTGTTGCAGAAGGTTGATTTGTGCCGAGTCTTCAATCCCTCTTACGCCCTTATTTGTTATCTCTGCATTTTTTAGCTGCAGTGGGGTGTGATGTGTTTGGTTCCTTCTTAGGTCAGAAATTTCGCATAGAGAGACCTTCTGGTTCATTTCGTTTATTGGATTTTTTTCCTCAGGTGATTCGGCTGGTACCTCTATGTCACTGTTTTTTCCCTTGAGGGTGAGAATGTTTAACGGTTCGATTGGTGTTTGTAATTGGTTTTTGGATGTGTCAGATTCCATTGACATTAATACTCCAGTTGGGTCAGCTAAGAAGTCGAATTTGTGCGGTATTTTAGTTGATCTTTCGAACATCCGAGCAATTGGTGAGATTAAGGTTTGGTTTGATCCGTTTGCTTTTATGTTTTGGACCTTAGATGCTTTGTTCTTCCGCACCTTCTTTGTCTGGGGGCCTGTTGATCTTTCCTTCCCAGAACGCATCCCCAATTGTCTTGGAATTGGAAAATTCACTTGAGTTGCAGCGACGTTGTTATCACAGTGCGGGCATCCGCGGTCACTCCTTCTTGCAAACTGTGTGTAACCTGCTGCCTTCAGAGTCCTCAGAATTTGGACTCGATCTCACACACGGGCAAGACTATAACGGCTGAACGTGTAGTGTTCACACCCTCAGCCTTCTGTCTAAGGCCCTGGCCCTTACTCTCACCCTCACCCTAACCCTCCCAGGCCTGTCTACCTTAAAAGGGACAGCTGCCGTTAGGGAGAGAGGGGGCGGAAGGGAGGAGTTGGTCAAAAAACTGTTATAGTGAGAAGAGCTCTCTTGAATTGAAAGGAGCAGGAATTGCGACCCTCCTCATAGATAGCTTGTAGGTAGCTCTTGAGGCGCCGGTCTGTGGTCTTTGCTATTGCTGTTCCTGTTGCTGCCGTGCCCCCCGGGCACCAGCCCCTCTCTCACTGCTCTGTGGGGGGTGTAAAGGGGCTTGCACTGCCAGGTGCCTCTGTCACATCTGCTACCGCACCTCCTGCTGCTCCTGCTTTCTCCTGTCCTGCTAGCGTGTGGCTAGGAGATGTGGAGTGTGGAGTGTGGACGGCAGATGGGCTGGCAGGCTGGCTGGCTGGCAGGCAGGACGGACAGGCAAAAATCATTTAAAGTCACCCCCTGCCCCGACCCCCCAGATAGCCGGGAAGCTCTGGTTCCTCCTGCTGAGCCGAGCCGAGCACGCTACTGATCAGCTCACACCAACCGTCTGCACAGCTCACGGCTCCTGGCTCCTGGTGCAAAGCTGTGGCTCCTAGTGCAAAGCTGTGGCCCGCGCTCGTTCCCCCGGGCACACGGTGCCGCCGCTGTAGCACCCGTCAGCCCGTCAGCCACGCACTTCACGGTGCTCTCTACATGGACCGCGGCATCAGCACAGGCTCGCGGGTTGCGGGTACAGTCCCCCCGAGATCCCGATACCTGATTCACACAGGCCCAGGTTGTTGCTGCCGTTCTGCGGTGCTCCGGGCTTTCCGCGATTCACTGCCGTTCTTCAGGTACCGGCAGCCGTCCTGCGCTCGCTCGCTCGCTCTCACTGCACTGCAATGGTCTGTGCTATCCGCAACTAAGGTCTTTGTTTCAGAGTGTTCCTTGTCCTTCTCCCAGTCAGTGACTTCCGGAGAATGCATCTTCTGACCCTCCGAAAGAGCAGATATCGCCTCCAACACCCCCTGCCGCTCCACCTCAGTTTGCGACGCAGAGGGCCTCCTCAAGCCTCGCCGTCTCTGTCAGAGTCTGTGCGATTTGGGCTGTGGCAGCCCCTCCGAGGTGTCGTGCTTCTGCCGTCCTTGGCCATCTTTCCCAGCTCTATAGGATTCCAGCCATGCGCATGCGTCATCTGGAGTGTCATGGAAGCAAGTCCCTTGCTCACTTTGCCACTGGAGTCAAGCAAGCCCGGCTGAAGACGGCTGTAATGCCAGAAACCGGTCCTGGGAAGCTTGATTCCGGTCCAGGGAAGACATGGCTTGGCAGTTCGGGCTGGACTGTTCCCATGAGGCACTGGGTCAGACTGATTTGCATATGGCCATGTCTGAACTGGGGTGACAGAGTGAGCTAAAGAACGGTGATGGATTAAACCCAGATCAGTTGACTGGGGGTGAGTGTTTGTATTGTCAACTCTCCGTCCATCACCACCTTTGGTTTTTCTATGGAAGCAAGCCTTGCCATCTACAATTATTCTTAATCCAGCCGGAAACAGCAAAGACTACTGGAGCCCCTCCACTCTCAGTACTTTTTTAATTGCCAAGAAGGATGATCGGCGATGCTGGGTCTCGGATTTATAGTCTGGGAATAGGTTGACCTTGCTGTTCCCCAATGTCACTTCCTTTGATGTCATTATGGTCAAAGAGCACATTTTGCCACTTCTGCAACCACTGACATTTTGTTTAATCGACGCCCACGCTCTTTTGCTGAACTATAGTCAGAGTCTCCTGCAACTAAGGGAGTGCTGTGGTAGGACCCTGCTACATTCCTCATCACAGGACATAGGTGGCTTGTTGAAGACTTGTTGTATACCTATGTTTACAAATATATATATAGCCTATCAGCAACCACTTCAGCAACATAGATGGACTTCATTAAAAAAGGCAATGCATGTGTTGTTGACATGCTTATCTTCAAATCACCGTATATAATTTTGATATTTTTTTCCTTTCACCCATGATTATATGAGCCCAATAGTACAGCACCTAGTTGGCTATCCCGCTACACAGATACAGGGACCTTTGTAATTTGGAAACCTCTTATTCAATGGTGCACCCTGTATCCCAGCTGGCACTCCATCTTTAGCCTACATGTCACTAGCAACCAGAGACCAACATGTGTGCTGTGTGCAAATCTGAATTATGAACCCCTTGGAAAAGCCACACCCTTTATGTTTCCCGACAGACATTTCATCAGGTAAAGCTTCTGAAATTGAAAAGAAACAGTTTCACACACAATGGGAGCTGTGACACTAATTCCTTTAAGAATACCCATTTCTCTGTGATTTCCACATCCTGACACTCTGATACACCTGTGTCAGTAATTCAAGTGCAGAATTATTGATGCAGGGTTAGCTCACCACTTGAAATGGAGCCCTTGGTGTCTTTCTTTAGATGGTCTATCTCCGAGTAGGTGAAGCCATGTGGTATAGTCTTTCTTGAGATAGGTGAAGCCATGCTGAGCGGTCTATCATGATGTAGGTGAAGCCATGCGGAATGGTCTATCTTGAGGTATGTGAAGCCATGAGGAATTGTCTGTATTGTGGTAGGTAAAGCCATGAGGAATGGTTTATCTTGAGGTAGGTGAAGCCGTGATGAATGGCCTATCTTCAGGTAGGTGAAGACATGAGGAGACTGTGGTAGGGATTGAAATTATGTTTGAACCTTATTAGGAAGAACTGGGCTGACTGTTGTGAAGAATATTTCTGAATCAGAATCAGAGTCTTCCAATGATTCTCCTACGGGTATGAATGGTATTGAATTTCACACCTGAGAAATTGTGTAACATTTAATTAAATTCAGGTAATGCAAATACCTGAATTTCACAGGCAAAAATTTTGAGATGCTATTGGTAGGAAGATGGTGCATAGTTCAGGTTAGAAAATGGCAACTCACAACCCATAGTGGTGTCCCTTAAGGATAAATATTGGCCTCCTTTCTTTTCAATTTACGTGCGAAACAGCTATGAAATTTCCAAGCATCCTTTGACCTCTGATAGCTCCAATATGCTTATGATGTCTGCCTATAAATAATACTTAAGAATGAACTAAACACTGAGGGCCATATTTATGAAGTTTTTGCGCAAGGGCACAAAGGCTTTAATGATATTACAAAGCCATGCAAGGTGTAATTTGCTTGGCCTTGGGTAGCTTTGCAAAGAAATGTAAAGAAAGGCAGCTACTTCCACTGCGTTACTTTACGCATCAACTTGGAAGGTGTTCCATGGGTGGAGCATGACCAATCTCATGCATCCAGATTTGGATTTTTACACATTCCCAGGTTCATAAAAATGTGTTAACCTGGGAATGCATCAGAATGCTTTGCCTTCCCAAGTGAAGCGCAACAAAGAGATATATATTTATTTCTCCTTGTTGTTTCCTCCTTCCACTTATGCAGCATTCTGCAGCATACACAGAAAGAGGAACATACCTCTAAGGAATTGTTTTTGAGCAGGAAGGTGTCCCTTCCTGTACAAAAACAATCCTGCCTGTAACTTAGACACCTTTGCACTGTGGTGCAAGAGTGTCTGTGTTGGCTCTACGCTGCACACACTGCACCAGCACATTTTGAGAGCAGAAATCTTTGAAAATATGGAGCATTTGTGCTCTCCCTCTTTCATGCAATGCAGCACAGCCACTTTGCTTTCTGCCCTGCATTGCATGAAGGTTTAGTAAATGTGACACTGAATGCATCTATGATTGTCGGTCAAAATTAAAAACTGTATTATTGTAAAACTAAGCCAAAACAAAACTGATTTTACCGTTATCAGGCAAGATGCAAACAGCAGTAATGCTAACAGTTGGAAAAATAATTTACAGCAAACTGCTCTAGTTTGATCCAAAAGGCCACATCACTTTGTTTCCTAATTGGGAACAATCTCAACCGAGAAACACACAGGACATGTTTTGGTGAACGAGTCTCATTCTCAGTCACTATTTCTCAAATCAATAAATAGGTTCATCCTAACTGAGAATCTAAAACAAGACATTAGATCATTAGTGTTTTCCTTTATGAAATGTGGGATATGCTGCTCACTGGCCTCCTTGCTAATCGAGTGCTCAGTGCAGCTGCAAGAATTACCACAGACTTGAAGAAATGTGACCAAATCACGCCTGTCATAAAGGAATTAAGATTGCTCCCCTTCCATCACAGATATATTTTCACGTCAGCAAGTTTATTCTTTATGGCTCTAAACTGAACAAACCCTGTGAAATGAAAGAGACAGGATCCCAAGAAGATAGAGACATCTTTATAGCTTTCCCTGCAGTGCAAACCACGCCTTACAAGAAACCTCCACACCAGACCGCTCTTTCGCAGGATTTTCTCGCAAAGTTTAGAAAAAATAGAGAGGATTCAGGGCCCTTGTTTCTGATCATTCAAGGCAACCTGAAAAGTAATGGAAGTTAGGCGCTGGTTTGCAGGTCAGCAGCGCGGCAGCGTATGAAAACTGCTGGTACCACATAGCATTTTTTATATATTTTGTTGCTGTTTGTTACCTGGTACCTGACCTTTGATCTGGTGATTCTCCTGTGGATCGTGCAGGTCGAGCTGGATTGGTGCCCCTGCGGTCCTGGTCTTGGTGGCTGCCTGGTCTTACTGCTGAGATCAGCTCGAGCTGATCTTTCAGATTTGGCAGAGGATTGTCCTGGTGTTTCTCTGTCTAGGTGTTTTCGATTATCCTGCAGCCAGTCTTCCCTCTGACCTAGGAGATTTCACAACTTTGCGCAGTGTCAGTTGGTACCTGGTTGGTGGGTCCACCTGAGACGTCCTAGTGCTGTCATGGGGAAGCATTGCAGGAAGTGCAAGCGTGTGGAGCACTCCTCTTCTTCATGTTCTTCATCTTCATTCCCCCTTTCTCCAGCGCAGTCTCAACGTCGCTGGGAGGGTTATGATGCTTGATTCAAGAGATTAATTAAAGAAACTCTGCGTGAGATGGGGGCGCGTTCCAAGGGTCCTCTTCATGTTCATACCTCTCATTCTTCTGATTCGGAGAAAGATTTGATAGGGATGCAGATAATAATGGAAAATATAGTGACAAGGATATGTTACCTGACTTACTTAAATATGTCAAATCCAACATGGGGTTTCTGTATGATGAAGTGCCCAGTATGTCTGGTGTTTCACTGCTGTGGCAGTTTCAGAGTTCGGCTGTCGTAGATGTGCCCATCCATGCTTGTGTCCGTGAGATTCTGAAGAGGAAATGGAAGGATCCTGATTGTATTATGCTTTTGGGGTTTATGGCTAAACCGTACCTGCTTCAGGATATGTCCAAGGAATTGACTGTGTGATTCCTTTGTGGCTAGTCTTGTGGGTTGTACTTCCTTGTCTGAGGATACTGTGATTAAAGATCCTGTGAAGAAAAAGAGGGGTGCCTGCCTTCGGAAGGTGTACTCTGGGTCACATCTGGCCCTAATAGCTGATATTTATTGCACTTATGCGGCTTAGTCTCTGATCTCTGATATCGAGGCTCTGTATCAGTCGATGGATGATACATCTGACTGCTCTGGGCTTTTGGATCACATTGAGCGGCAGGTGGAGTTTCTCTCTGATGTGTCCTTTGATGTGGTGAGGGCTTCGGCCCTTTCCGGTGGAACAGGTGAGGCCGCACGCCACAATCTGGTGTTGAAGGACTGGGAAACTGATTTTGCTCAAAAGGCTTGTGCCTTGCTCTTGCCTTTTCAGGGTACTAGCTGTTTTGGGAGGAATTGGAGGGCAAATTGCATAAATTGTATAAGGAGAAAAAGCACTGTTCTTCCTTTAGGCAGCCCTCCGCTGCATCTTTTTTTCCCCATATCTAAGTATTATTTTAAACCTCCTTCTCATCTGCAGTTTTCCATGGGCCATGGGAGGTGCTCTTCTGGTTGGGTTCGGGATAGGAAGACCAAGTACGCCCCATCAGAAACCTAGTTCCTGACTACATGGCTGTGGCTCCCAGATTCTTTGTAGGAGGCATGGCATCAGTACTCTTCCGATGTGTGGATTCTGGACATTGTGCGTCAGGGATATCTAATTGAATTTACGGAGCCGCCTCAGGATTCAGGGATTCGTCTGACTCCTTGGCCATCCTATCAGGCAAATTGGTCAGAGCTGTCTCTGAGGATCGAGTCTCTCTTTAAGAAGTTGATGATTCAGGCCTTTCCTCCTCTGGAAGCAGGGAGGGGGTTTTACTCCCCGATTTTTAGGGTGTGACTGGGAGGTTCCGACTGGTCCTCGACTTGTAAGCTCTGAACAAGTTTGTGGTTCATCTGCCCTTCTGGATGGAAACTCTTCAGTGAGTGATCCCGTTGGTACTCCCAGTCCATTTCTTGTGCACCCTAAGGCCTAGATGTAGGTAAATGTGAATTACCGATTCATAAATACCGAATTTTACCGATTCGGTATTCATGAATCGGTAATTCAAATGTAGGTAGAAATTCGGTAACAAATACAGAATCAGTATGATTCGATATTTACCGATTCTGTAATTACAGAATCGGTATTTGCCATTGATTCCTATGGGCCTTGAAGCCCTTAGGATTCAATGGCAGTTACTGATTCGGTAATTACCGAATCGGTAAAAATACCGAATTTACAAGGGGGACAGGGTGTCACTTTGACACCCTGTTGCACCCCTGTAACTGGCTTGTGTGCCATGTGGCACACAGACATGCCCTTAGGGCATGTCTGTGTGCCACATGGCACAGGTGTACATGCACAGATGTGCTTGTACACAAGAATTCGTTATTTACCATGCAATTGTATTACATGGTAAATAACGAATTCTAAAGGCCCTGTAGCACTGTTAGAAGTGCTACCTACATAGGAAAATACAGATTCGGTAATTTTACCGATCGGTAATTTTACCGATTTGGTAAAATTACCGATTCGGTAAAATTACCGAATCTGTATGTTTTCAGTGCCCCTACATGCCAATGTCAAAATACCGGTCAGAAACGGCCGAAAATCTGTATTTTCGGCCGATTCCGACCGGTATTTTGACACCTACATCTGGCCCTAAATCTCCAGGACACATATTATCATGCTCTCATATGTCCCTGAGGTTTTGCCTTCAGGATCGTCCTTTCTAGTTTCAGGTCCGGCCTTTTGGCCTGAGGTCAGCCCCATGGGTGTTCACCAAGGTGATGGCACAGTCGGTGGCTTCCTTGCATCTTCATGGGGTCCAAGTTTATCCATACCTGGACAATTGGTTGACCCATGCTCCCTCTCGAGATCAATTGTTGGTGGATCTGGAAGTGGTATTTTCTGCGTTGCAAGGTCATGGGTTTCTCCGGAATATTCCCAAATGTCAACTGGAGCCCTTGCATGACTTGAATTTCATCAAGGTGCTTCTGCTCCAATTTGAACAAGTGTTCCTGCCTCTTTCTCGGGCTGTGACCTTGGTTTTACTTGCTTGGATGTTCTTGGCAGGGGGGCGCTTTTCCGGTCCGTCTCTGGTCCGTCTCTGGTTTAATCTTCTGGGTCTCATGGATGCAACAGTGTTTACAGCAGCATGGACTCAGTTGCATCTCAGGCCTCTGTGGCTGTATCTGTCAGCCCGTTGGAATCTATTGTCCCGCAATCTGGTTCCTCTGGTTCAAGTGTCTCCATCCATCCTCCCTACCCTGGTGGATGGTGTAGGACTATCTTTCTAATGGTCTGCAGTTGCAGCTCTTTCCACCAGCAGTCCACATGGCAGATGCCAGTGCTTTGAGGTGCGGAGAGACATTGGATTCCAGATCACTTAATGGTCATAGGTCCCTTCAGGAAGGTCGGCGTTCATAAATTGGAGGCAGTTGACTGCAGTGTCACAGGCTGTGATGGGTTTCAGCTCTCTGTTGTTGGGGGGCAATGTGGTGGTCTGTTCGGACAACATGGTGTCATGGCCTACCTGAATCATCGTGGGGGCTCCAGGTCCAAGTCTCTGAACGCAGTTGTGATTCCACTGTTTTGTTGTGTGGAAGGGCATCTATTGTTTCTCTCGGCTGTTCATATTCGGAATGTGGACAATGGTGTAGCAGATGCCCTCAGTCATTATTTCCCCACCTCCCATGAGTTGACCCTGACTCCAGTGGCTTTTCAGCATGTGTGCAGGAGGTTTGGTCTTCCCTATCTCAACATCTTTGCTCCCCGGAAGAATGCTCAGCTGTCCTGGTTCTGCTTCTTGTTTTGACAGTGTGTTGGTACTCTGACCATTCCTTCACCATCACACCTGCAGTATGCTTTTCCTCCATTGGCACTGATCCCCTGGATTGTGGCTCACCTGGGTTGGGAGTGCCCGGAGGTGGTGGTTCCCTTTTGGCCACGTCCTTCTTGGTTTCCAACTGTGAAGCTGTTGGCTGTGCAGGGTCCCTGGTTACTTCCTTGCTTTCTGTCTCCCCTGTGGTCATCTCAGATGTTTCCAGGGCTGCAGCTGTCAGTGTGGAAGTTGAGAGGCAGGGGTGGTAGCATAGAGGTTTCCCTGAACATTTAGCTTTGGCCCTGCAACAGTCTCATAAGCGTTCTACTTTCCTGTGGGCGTCATTGGGGGAATTTCCAGCACTGGTGTCCGGCTCTGAAGTTGTCCCCTCTGGATTGCTCTTTGCCAGAGGTGCTTCAGTTTCTCTAGGAGGGCTTTGAGAAGCGGTTTTCTGTTTACACTTTGCAGGCTCAGTGGGCTGCAATTAAGGTTTTCGTTCCCATTCTGGGAATTTGTCTGATGTGGAAGGTTTGGTGCCTTGATTGTTGTGGAGTTTCTCTATAGCCCACCTTGTGGTACGGCCGCCCATTACCTTTTGGGACCTTCACCTGGTTTTGCGAGCTCTTGTGGCTCCTACATTTGAGCCTTTGTCTGAGGTGGACATCAAATTTAGGACCTTGAAGGTGTTTTTTCTGGAGGCCATTACTTCAGCTCGGCACCTTGGGGAAATGAAGGCTCTGATGGCTCAGGAGCTGTTTTTGTCTTTTTCGGGTGATGGGGTAGTCCTCCGGTTGGATTTGGCCTATGTCACCAAGGTTTCTTCTCAGTTCCATTGCTCCTAGGAATTGGTGTTACCTACTTTGTGCGCATATCAGGAGTTTGCCAATGATCCTCCTTAAACTTTACTTGATGTCTGCAGGGCTTTGCGTGTATATCTTGATCGTACATGTTCCTTTAGGAAGTCAGATTCCCTGTTTGTCTCCTTTGAGGTGGACACTCGAGGGGGGAAGGTTTCTTCTTCTTCCATTGGTCGCTGGTTAAAGCAGGTCATTATGTTTGCTTATTCTCTTTTGGGTGCCCCTCCTTCGGTAGGTGTTCACGGCCCTTCTACCCAGGGGGTGGCAGCTTCCTGGGCTGAGGTTTGGGGTGTCCCTGTCCGAGATATATAGGGAATCACTTGGGCTTCCTCTAATACTTTTGTGAGGCATTATTGGATCCAAAATTTGCTGGTGGATGATGCTAATTTCCGTTTGGGGGTACTGCGTGCTGTGTGCTCCTGAATTCTTGTTCTGATTGTTTCAATAAATCACTGGGTTTTGCTGTCTGTTTGTGTTCTGGTGGTTTGTTGTTGATGAATGCCAATGTTTGCTTCGGTATTCTCGCTTCGTCATGAATGGGGCGAGGACAATGGGACCATGAGTAATGAAGATTACCAGTAAGTAATAGGGAATTATACATTAGTTGCTGATGCAGTAGTTAGGAATGTATATTTTCTATTGATCATTCATCGCTGGTATAATAGAGGGAAATGTATGTTTTCTATATCATATCATTGTGGAAACAGTAATGCATAAATGCATCTAGTCGCTTTCTTTGTGGGGGCAGCAATGGAGAATTGGACAGTAAAAGTTCAGAGACCCAGGATTACCTAGCAGTGTCGAGTTATCTGTATTCAGATAGTCAGTATCAGTTCAGCCTGTTGCAGAGCTATATTTTTCAAAAAAGTGCCAGGCAGAGAGATCCAAGGCACAATTATGTTGTGCTACAATTTTACTGTGCTATCTCTGTTGCCTTCTGTTCCTACTGATTTCTGTTGTGCTCTGTTATATTATTTGAGGGGTCATTGCGTTTTTATTTTTGAAAAATAGCCTAATCTGAGATTTAGTTTTTAAAAATAAAAATAAAACATGGAAAGCTTGCCGCAAGTCTCTGTCATATTGATGGAGCCAAACGTCAAACTTTCAGTACATTAACAGGAACATCTGTAAATTTATTGGGCATGGCCTCCATCAGGCGAAATGAGTACTCTACTTTAAATCATTTGACTTGTGAAGAAAGTGCTAAATCCCAAGGGGAACATGCAAACAGAACTTCCTCTACCATAACAATATTATGGATAACATTTATGTTGCGTAGTCTGTTGATACAGCCTTTTCTCAAGCAAACAGAGAATTTTATGTTACCATACAATGCGATAACTAGCCACAACCCTGGTTCAGATTTCTACTGTTCTCTGCACGGGTAGCGCAATAGCCGTGACTATCTCTGTAAAGGGTTCAGATTTACAGCACTTTTGCAAGTGGGGCGGCAGTCTGTCTAGGCTGCTGTTCTGAATGAAAGGGTCCTAATACAGTTGTCTGGTACTCTCAGGAAGCACAATCAAGTGCACAGGTGTACGGCCATTTTGCTGTGATTTATGTAATATCTCGTTTTGATGTTCATTCTTGCTTATATAAAAATTGGCTTAATTACATTTCAAAGTAGTTCAGAGGAAAAATAGGAGCATTTAGTTGAGAAACTGCATGTATCTTGATGTTATAATCAACGGCAGTAATATGCAATACTTTCCCTCCTAATAGGTACTCTGCACTCGACAGCCAAACCCCCCGGTAAGTGCAGCACCTAGAGAATGAATCATGTCAAGATCATATGTAAGTTTTCTTTGACCTTAAATATAAGGGAAGTAAAGTACATAATCTAGAATTCTGGGTTGACAGGCCATTAGAAAAGTTTTAACAAAGCCACCTTTGCAGGGGTCTTCGGATACTCTACAGGCACAACATGCGGTCTGTGCATGAGCAAACTTTGATGGTTAACTCTGTAATCGTAGGCAGGGTTTGTGCATATATTCCTCTGACTTAGCTTAAGAAGGGGATCATGATCATAGCACACTGACACACTTGCCTGCTCTACAGGCCAAGATAACACTCTGCCAGTAGGTGGGCAGAAAGAGAAACACATGCCCACTCTCAGAATAAATCCCTGGGGTTGGACTAATGCTACCCAATGAGTGGTCGACATTAAGCAGCTCCTGCCTGCTCTGGATTTCTCTCTGTGTACTTGCACAATACAAGGAATGAGGGAAAGCTCAATGTTTAATGTATTGACAGTAGAAGAGAACATGCACATTTGTTTGTGTAAATCTGCACCCCACACTAAAAATGTTATCTTTGCAAAGGAAGAGCACCTGGTATGTTATGTTATGTTATTTTATGTTAGTAACTTTTATTCAGCGCACAGCTGCCCCAGCGAAGGGGCGTCCTGGCGCCTGATCCAGTACCACAACACAACAAATCACCGCTGAAAAGAAACACTATCAATCAACAGAGGTGAACAAATAGGTTTTAATCGCGCGTCTGAAAAGAGTCAGGCTATTAAGGGCACGGATGTGGACAGGAAGGGAGTTCCATAATCCAGCCGCCATGACTCGAAATGAACGGCCACCCATCCTACTCAGTCTGAATCTAGGCGCACTCACTAGATGAAGAGATTCCGACCTGAGAGACCGCCTGGGAACATACGGGGAGACAAGACCCACCAAGGCAGGAGGTGACGAAAATTTCAAGATCTTGAATGTCAGACAGAGTGCCTTGAATTTAATTCTCTGTCTGACCGGCAGCCAATGAAGGGAGGTTAAAACTGCAGATACAGAGCACCGTCTCGGGAGGCCCACAATGGCCCGCGCAGCGGCATTCTGCACCCTCTGCAGTCTGGTGGCCTCGGCCTGGTTGACACCAAGCAACAGAGCACTCCCATAGTCCAGCCGAGAGAGAATCGCGGCTTGGACCACCAGTTGCCGAGTTGGGGGGTTGAAGAATTTGAGGACTGCTCTCAGTCCTCGCAGAATACCATAGCAGGTAGCTGCTATGGTATAACATGTCACAGGATAATAATGCCAATATCTGCAATGGAGTGCCATCAGTTATGATCTATATTTTCATACTAAGCAGTAACAATATAATGTTAATTTACTTCCTAACAAGTTTGTTAGGTTCAACGCCCAAACCCTCTAGTAAGTGCCGCTTGCAGTGAATACATCAATTCAATCGCATTTAAAGATATCCCAGGACTGAACTTTAAGTAAAGATAAGCACAGGCTGTTGACAGGATTGCTTCTCTGAAATCTGATTGGGTATATACATTTAGCACTTTCAGACATGATAGTTCATGTCTATAAGTTGGTTCGGCAAGCTGACAATGTACACAATTGTAGAAGGAGGAGGGGAACCACTCCCTGGCATACCAGCACACAATTGGGCAACAAGCATTATCAGGGATGCAATGTATACTAACACTCATTTGAGCTGTAAGTATTGTGTTGTCACCATTCCTGGTTCAGCCTCTGTTGTGTATTTCTCGACACGTGTTGCAGAATATTCGTTCTATTCAGTAGAGAAGTAAAACTGTGGGGTGCTGGAAATGCTGCTCACACCCTTAGCGAGGTTAAAAGTCTTCAGCTTTCACCACTGTTGAAGGACAAGGGCAAGCATCCTGGAAAAAGTGTCTAGAGATACACAGCACTGACTGCGTCAACAATTCTGAAAACTAAAGCCGTTCAAATGAAGTTAATATTATGAAGCAATGCAATTACTACAATGCATTTGGGAAAATTGTGTGCTGGTATACAGTGGCATAGCGTAACTTGAGGCCCCACCCACAATGTACATGGACGGGGCAACAATGCTCTGAACCCAGTCAAGAACTCTCGAGCCAGGGACCCTCCATCTGTGCACAGTACCTGAGGGGCCTATTGTTACACCACTGATGGTACACCAGCCAGTGTGATTCCTCCTACCTTGTTTTGACTGTACACAGTTGTGCTCTGCCATACTTGGGGGTTGATACTTTCACCCTACTTTGACTGTAGACCACATTGGGGATTTGGAGTTGGTGCATGCCCACTGTACAAATCAGAGGCAGTGGGCCTGATTCCAGATATACAGAACTGACACTCAGTGATATTGTGTGCATCCGCAAGGGAGGATCTGCACAACAAACCCAGCCTGCTTTGTCATTTTATAACAGACCTCAAGTCCTTTAAATAGAAGAGAGAAGGGGGTGAGTTAATGTGAAATTAGGTGAGGAGGGAATCAGCGATTGAGATAAGCCAGTGTAGTTTATGTCATGGCAAGAGACTTATTTAGCCGTCTCCCAGCCTTATGTAACCAATAAAATATCTTTCTCCCCAGGTTTATGTAATTAGCAAAATATCTAATAGAGTTAATTTTTGTTATGATGTTTACAGAGCCATCCTTCTAACTTTTAATGGATTTACAGGAACCACTGTGACGGTAAATCCTGCCAATACAAAGGATGCCATCTTGCCAGAGGGCATCTCTAATACGGTGGGCAGGTACTCCCTCAGGCCAGTGGAATGCTTTACTTTGCTCATAGCTGGCATGTTCAAGAACATAGCAAGGGCCACTGCACTATGTGATTCTGAGGTAGCTGTATTTTCTGCGTAATCAAAATTAGGGATCTAACACACTTATTATTTATTCCACTATATATTGTATAATTGACAAAAGTCAAAAACAATCCAGTGCCATTTATATCGAACTGCAATTCTATGCAGGCATAAACACTGAATAACCGAAATACAGAAGGAATGAAAAATTATTTGACTTTTGGAGAAAGTGATACTCCCAGCGGAGAATACATAAACAAAAGTAAACTACCATACTAATATTATGGATAACATTTGTGTTGTGTAGTCTCTTGATATATCATTTCTGTAGCAAACAGAGATTTAGATTTTACCATACAATGCTACAACCAGCCACCTCCCGGTTCAAAGCTCTACGAATATGTGCCAGGGTAGCGCAATAGCAGTGTCTATGTTTGTAGAGGGTTCTTATTTACAATCCTTTTGCAGGGGATACAGGGATCTGTCTATGCTGCTGTTCTGAACAAAAGCGACCTAATACAGTTGTCTCCTACTCCCAGTAAGCATGATCAAGTGCATAGGTGTACTTCCGTATTGCAGTGATTCATATAAAATCTCGTTTTGATGCTCATTCTTATCTAACATTGGTGTTATTATATTACAAAGTAGTACAAAGGCAAGATAGGAGAATTTAGTTGATGAACTGCATTTATCTTGATTTTATAATACATGACAGTAATAAGTAATACTTTCCCTCCTAATAGGTACTCTGCACTCGACAGCCAAAACCACTGGTAAGTGCAGCACCTAGAGAATGACTCATATCAAAAACAGATGTAAGTTCTCTTTGGGCTTAAAGCTAAGGAATGTTGAGTGCATAATCTAGAATACTGATTTGACAAGCCATTCAAAATACTTTGATAAAGACAAGTGAAGTTCCTGGCTGTAGCCACCTTTGTAGGGGTTGTCAGATACTCCACAGACACAAGGTGTGGTCTGTGAATGAGAAAACCTTGATGGTTATCTCTTTAATCGCATGCAAAGTTTGTGCATACGTTTCCTTGACTTAGCTTAAGAAGGGGATCGTGATCATAGAACACTACCACACTTGCCTGGCCTACAGTACAAGAGAACACTCTATCTTTAGGTGGGCAAGAAGAGGGACATATGCCCACTCTCAAATTAGCCCCCTGGTGTTGTACTAATGCTACCCCTTGTGCGGTAGATCTTAAGCACCTCCTACCTGCTCTGGTTTTCTCTATCTGTACCTACTACTTCCACCCTAAGGAAATCCAGAAGGCCAAAAGAAAACTCCTCATTTCTATGGGGCGTCACGCGAGTCACTATGAATGAGGATAAGCTAATTGTTTAATGCATTCTCAGTAGAAGGGAACATGCACATTTGTTTGTACAAAAGGGATTTGTGATGGAAAATTCCACCCCACACAAAATGTGTTATCTTTGCATAGGATTAGCACCTGGTATAACAAGATAATATTGACAATGTCTGCAATAGATTGCAATCTGTTATAATTGATATTTTCATACAAATCAGTAACAGAATAATGTCACTTTACTTCCTAACAGGTTTGTTACGCTCAACGCTCAAACTCTCCGGTAAGAGAATAAAACAGTTCAAAAACATTTTAAAGATGTCAAAGGACTGAACTTTAAGTAAGGAGAAGCACCAGCTGTCGATAGCATTGAGTCTCTGAAATCTGACTGGTTATAATCATTTAGTACTTGAAGAAATGATAGTGTATGTCTATAAGTTGGTTTGGCAAGCTAACACTTTACACAGTTGTAGAAGGAGGAGGGGGCACACTGCCTGGCTGACCAACAGAAAATTAGCCCAAAAGCATTATGGGAAATGCAGTGTATGCTAACACTCACTTAAGTTGAAAGTCTTTAGTTCTCACCATTCCTGGTGCTGCCAGCATTGTGTATCTCTGAATATTTGTCCTACTTCAGTAGACAAGTTAAACGGAGGTGCTGGAAATGCTGCTCAAACACTTCTCTGGGTTTTGCACCACTCACACAGCATAGGTCAGCACAAACAAACACACCAAACATCCAAACACAGAAGGAGGAGGAAGCACACTGCCTGACATTCCAGCTGTCTGACATTCCAGCACACAACTCACCCAGATGCTTTGTGGTAAAATCAGTAAATGCTTACACTCACTTGATTTAAAAGTCATCAGCTTTCACCATTGTTGAAGGGCAAGCATCCCAAAAAACGTGTCTTGAGACACACAGCACAGACTGCATCAGCAATAGTAAACACTAAATTCGCTCAATTATATAATCAGTGAAATATCTAATAGAGTTCATTTATTGTTCTAAAAACCTATATCATTTAGAACAGAATATAGAGAATGAGTAAAATCTGATTAAAATGAAAAGAGATTACAACAATGAACCCAAAACCGTAGTGTAGACTATGAGCTCAATTTAGAGTACAGCAGTGAGAGTATTCTGTCGTAAAGGTAACAAAGTTCCGTCTCCACCAAGCTGAAAGTCCTCCCGCCTCATTTAGCAGGACCTTCAGTATGTAGACAATGGAGACCACTCCATCTCTGTTGCCAACATGAACCTCAGATGGCTTGACATAGTAAGGGCTATAAGAAGTTTAGCCAATTGTTCATCCACTCAATTTACAGTATACAATGAAATACCAATATTTCACTGTCAGTCACCACCAGGTAAATCATGGCGATAAAAGGCAGTGAATACTGCTAAATGTCCCTTATGCTGTGGGAGAACATTTCCATTTTGAGGGGGTCATTGTTTTTTTTTATTTATTTGGAAAACAAAGCCTATTTTAGGATTTAATATTTGAAAATGAAAAAAATAATGAAAGTTTGCAGGAAGGCTATGTCATGTTTACAGAGTCATCCATCAAACTTTTAATGATTTAATAGGAACGACTGTGACGATAAACCATGCCAATGCAAAAAAAAGGGCAACTTAATCCATCATATACTGAATGATTGGCAGATGTCAGCAAAAACAATCTAGTGCCCTGAATATAGAACTGCTGTTCCACACAGGCATGGAGCCTTAATTACGGAAATTCTGAAGGAATTAAAAATGATTAGACTTGTGAAAAAAGTGCTAAATCCTATGGAGAATATCCAAACAAAATGTCCTCTACCATACCGATATTATGGATAACATATATGTTGTGTAGTCTCTTGATATAGCCTATCCAGCAAACATTTCATTTGATTTCACCATAGAGTGCTATAGCATGCCACATCTATGGTTCAGATCTCTACTGTTCTGAACAAGGGTTGCGCAATAGACATGATCATCTTCATCAAGTGTTCTTATTTACAGTTCTTTTCTTTGTGTGTGTCGGCGGGGGTCTGTTTTGGCTGCCTTTATAAACAAAAGGGACCAATCATGATAAAGTCACTAACTTCACTGTCATACTGCTGAGATTCATATGAAATATTATTGTGATGTTCATTCTTCCTTAACTGAAAAATGTCTCAATTACATTACAAAGTAGCACAAAGGGAAGATGAGAACATTTAGTTGGTGAACTGTATTTTTCTTGATTTTATAATTATTGTTAGTAATAAGCAATATTTTTCGTCCTAACAGGTACTTTACCCCCGACAGCCAAAACCCCTGGTAAGTGCATCACATAGAGAGTAAATCATGTCAAGAACAGATTTATGTTCTCATTAGGCTTAAATATAAGAAGAGTAGAGTGCATAATCTAGAACACTTCTGATTTTGACAGGCAATGAGAAAAACTTGAACAAAGACAAGTGAGGTTCCTAACTGTAGTCTTATTTGTAGGGGTCTCCAGATACTCCAGAGACACAGGGTATGGTCTGTGTGTGAGAAAACTTCATAGATTTGACTTGGAATTACAAGAAGGGTTTGTGCATATAATCCCCTGACTTCACTTTAGCCGGGATCATGGTCATAACACACTTACACAGTTTACCCTTCAGGACAAAAGAACAATCTGTGGGTAGGTGGGGAGGAAGAGGGACACATCAAGCCCCCTCACAGAGTAACCCCCTACATTTGGAGTAATGCTACCCAATGTGTGGTAAACATAACCCCTTTGGTGCTAAGGCAATTCCAGATATTTAATGTAATTTCCATTGAAATGAATGGGCACTGCATGACGAGCTGACCTTGTCATTAGCATGGAAGTGGTTCCACTTCCATGCTAATGACAAGATCAGCTCATCATGCAGTGCCCATTCATTTCAATGGAAATTACATTAAATATCTCCTGCATAGCTAGGTTGTCTCTGCATGTACTTCAACAATAAGGAAACACAAAGGCTGAAAGTGAACTCCTATTTACACAGTGGCATCTGGTGACATATGAAAGTGGTGTGGGGTAAAATTTGTGGCTGAGTGCACTGTGATGAGCAAGCCTAACTAGTGCGCCAAACCAGCATACGGGGAAATCAGGTGGATTCTCGCTCTGAGAATGTTTTTAAAATACAGTGGGCTCGTTTGAGAAAGCAAGAAGGTCAATAAAGTAATTGTGAAAGTGTAGTTATGACATCAATAAAGAGATTTCATATGATAATAACGTCAGCAGCAGCTTATTCAGTAACATCACAGGACTTCATAACAGACTTCAAAATACCAATGCTAAGCACCTCACAGATTTCTTTATTTATTGATATAACTTTAGAAATTATATCTTCTGAAGAAATACAAGCAATAGTCATTTGTCGGACCGGACACAGTATGACAGCATGGAATAAACATTTAAAAGTAGTAGGGCACTCTACAAGACACTGTACGTTTCATTGAGATCATCCAATGTAAAGTAAACAGGCACATTGAAGTCAGGCATACACCAGGGATTTCAGTGACTCGAATATCCGTACAGCAGATGATGAACAATTGAGCAGGTCACCAACTATCAGTATTCAAGAATTGGTAGGATTGACATATTGTTCACTTTTTGTAGACAACATCAGCACGTCTGTCTATATTGGCTGCAAGCATCACGATCACTTGAACATTAAGTCTGGGATTCTCCTAATAAGGTATTTTCTATAGAGAGCATTGCTAAAGCATTCTGTCTTTCCTCAATCATGGCGATCATCAGGAATGCCTTGATTATGTTTAAAGTGGAAAAACATTGTTCTGACTCTGCTGTTGTCATAGAAGTGGTACTTAATATTTTTAGTAAAGCCACTGTCTCTGTGAGTGACTTTTCCATATTAAGTTTCTGAATTAAAGCGAGCAAAACATGGCAACAGTGGCCTCTCAATACACTTGCATTGCATACAGTACATTTAATTCAGTTCTTAGATCCTCTTTTTTGATCATAGGATAAGCTTCCACAGCCTCATTCAGATGCATGGTCAAGGGAGTAAGTATAACATTTAGAAAAGTGATCACTTTGCAGTTATCTCACACTCACCAAATGCTTTGTAAAAGAAAAATATTCCTTAGCATGCACAACTATAGTGTCCCATATCTCCTTTTTAATTCAGATAAGACTTTTGATGTGTTTTCTGCAGTTTGAGAAACCAGAATCATTTGACAGTCTTCTGTCTAAATTGACCGTCCCTTCTCTGACTTTGCTTATGCCGGTGACCAATTGACTGGTAGCTCTTTGCACAAAGACAGTATCTATTTCGCGTTTTTGTAACTGGATGTATTAGATGTTGACAAAAGGATTTTTTTCATGAAACAAAAACAGACTGAACTGAAACTCTCTGTCTTCTAGCAAAGCCACAGGCCTCATTCCGACATTTTGATTCAATCACACCATTGCCTTCTAGGGCGTCGAAACATTTCTCAAGATCAACCCTATATTAGAATACTAGGTTGATTATACATTCAAACAAGTTGGGGATCCCTTTACACGCCTTCTGGCCACAATGTCCTTAAGCACTTCCATTCTTTTGGGGGTATGTGAGAAGAATAAAGCCTCCCTCCGACATCCAAAATGAAAATTTGTACCTCGGAGATCTTTGCTACTGCTTGTTGCATAATAGGATTACATTGATGGGCATAACAATGTCATAATGGACATTAGGGTGCAAATCTCTAATTCTTTTTATACTGCACCAAATATTCCACTGTTTACCAAAGCACCATCATAGCTTTGTGCAATAAGTTTTTGTTTATGAGGCTGCTCTGGAAAAATCAAGTTCAGTTTAAATAGTATAGCTGAAGCTATGGTTTCAGTTTGAATAGCAGCAACGTCTGTGTTTTTCAACTGTTGGACAATATAGCTTCTTGTAATCTAGCATGCATTTAAGGAGTTAATTTTTTATCGTTTTAGAGGTGCCCTTCAAAACTGTAGCACGTGCTAAATGTGTTTCCATTTACCTGTATATGCTTGCTATTAAATGTACAAGGCCTCTGAATATACCTACATTTTTGGGACGTTCAGATTCATCATGTCCCTGTAAAGCCAGTTAAAAACCACCACACAATGGAATACAAACACTTATTTTTGATAGTAAGTGTCTATTCCTATCGACTGCTTCATTGTGTTTCTTTATTGATTTGCGGTGTGCATCGTTAATGTGGGCTTCAATAGGTGTGTCGCCCAAAATTCCCAGTTACGTCAGGTTTTTAAATACTCTCTGCAAGCCAATCAAATTTGTGTACTAGGTGTGTGAAAATGTACATTTGTATGTCTTCCCCCTCTCAGGGGCAGTTGTTTTTGTACTTTTGGGTCTGGCCAGTCAGGTCCTAATAGTTTCATAATTAGTTTCCCTTCACGTTTCATTCCAATGCTCTACAGTATTCATGGTATTTTACCAATAATAAAGTTAACTGTTAATAGTCAACGTACAATGTATATGGTTTGATGCAAAAACATAATTAATATTTTGGCATACATGCATATCTTGGACATTATCACACTACATCTCCACAGCGCCCATTTGCACAACATGACTGTTAAAAATGTAGCCTTAAAGACTTCTGCCTCAGTGAGCCATACATACTAGTTGCCGAAGGCCTGAAGCAGACATATAACTTATTGCTATATTTGGGTATTAAAATGGTACTAATGAGGTGCAACAAATGCACAGACAGTATTACCAAGTTTAACAAAGACAAAATAATTAAGTACTACTGTTTCAAAATGTGCCTTATCATGCTGCATAGTTTGTCTTGTCTTGCCGCATAATTTGGCCCTCTCCTGCCGCATAATTCCAGTGTCCCTGATTATGTTTTATTGACAAAAGAAAAGTATTTATTCTGCCACATTAAAAGCAGTGACAGCATTTCCTGCAGCTCAAGCAAGCTAATTGCTGCATTGTACAGTCAATAGTTGCTGTGACACAGCATACATACCTGCTAACTCCCTGGTGCCATTGCATGGAACCTGTTAACATTCTGTAAGACCCCAACAGAATCATACTGTGGGTTAGGAGCATAGTCATTCCAAAGCCTCTGAAGCTAGAACTGGTTTACCTTGCAGATGAAATACACAGAGGTGTAGTAGCTCAAACAAAAGAACTGCAGGAAAGGGAGAATGTTCATGGCTCCCCACTGTGTGGAGAGTGACATCAGAAAGTGCAAACAAGCTGATTCTGGCACTACAGGAAGTCTTTTCTACATGTAGAATTCTCAAAATCATCAAGAAAGACAATAGACCTGCATTCAACAGCCATGAATTTGAAATACTCAGGGACTAAATGAACATTAGCTATCAGAAGATAACACAGCTGGTATGCCACTAGGAAGTGGTAAAGGAGGAAAGTCTGCTTGTGGATTTTTAATCTTTATTCCCCCTGGCCAAACACTTCTCTAAGAGCTCCCTGAAAGAAGGTTGAGCGGTTAAGTTTCAGGGAGACCCGATGATGAAGCATGACATCACTAGGGTTTGTGAGGGTATATAAAACAAAAGGACTGGTCTCCTTTCCCACTTCCTAGTGGCATACCATTCAAAGCTTCACATAGGGACTTCCCATCACTGGTTAGTCAGGATCCATCCGTTCGATCGTTCAAAAACTTTATTGCGGTTGGGTATAACCATAAAAGCACATACATTAAAAAAAAATGCAGTTTTCAAACATAGCAATAATCTTATAAAATCAATTGATCTAATTTAAATCCATCATCAATAAAAATCATCAAAGTGGGAAGAAAAAAGTTTGAAAATTGTAAAAATTTAAGTTAAGTCTACTAATTCTTAAAAATAATAAAAAACCTTTTAATGTACACATTCACTTCCTACATCTCCACAGTTTAAGCTTGGTCCAAATATAATTCTGAGTTAAGTAGTCAAATTCCTACAAATTAACCACATTGAGAACAGGAACTTTGCTACAGCAGCCACTATCACTGCGTTGGTATCAGTTTTTAAAATACTGAAGAAAGCGAGATAATTCCTGATGCCCAGATTGTTACATAGCTGAATGTTATGTTAAAAGCACTTTTATAGCGCACAGCTGCCCCAGCCAAGGGGCGTCCCGGCGCTTCATAGAGAATAACAAACACAACACAGCAGCTACGGATAAAAAGTGCACAGAAAAAAAGGCTAAGCTGAATGAAGGAAAAGATGCGTTTTAATGGCCCTCCTAAACTTCAGGAGCTCATCCATTTCACAGATATGGAGCGGAAGAGAATTCAACAATTTTGCGGCCAACACCTTGAAGGACCGACCTCCAGCCCTACACAGCCTAAACCGAGGAACTACTACCAAATTTTGTCCCAAGGATCTCAAGGTTCGGGCAGGCACATAAGGCACCAAAAGATTGTGAAGATTCTGGGTGGAGGCCAACTTGAGGATCTTAAAAGAGAGGCACAGGGTCTTAAAATGAATTCTCTGTGCCATCGGCAACCAGTGCAGCGAACGGATGGTACTTTCCGCAGAGCAGAATCTAGGTAAGCCCACCAGGTCTCTGGCTGCGGCGTTCTGGACACGTTGCATCCGAGCAATCTCTGCCTGATTAGCTCCCAATAGGAGCACGCTGGCATAATCAATCCGGGATAAAATGGAAGCCTGTATGACCAGCTGCCTGGTGGAAGGATCGAAGAACCTCAGAATAGGTCTTAACCCTCGTAAGATGCCAAAACAAGTGGCCGCCACTTTTTTAGTGTGACCACAAAAACTAAGGGCAGGATCTAGCCATACCCCCAAGTTTTTTAACTCCAGAACAGGGATGGGAGTCACACCCAGCTCAGGGGGACACCATGTATCACCCCAGAGGTCAGTCCGCTTGCCCACAATCATGACCTCAGTTTTTTTGGCATTTAACTGGAGACAGTTGGCATTCATCCTGCTGGCCACCGCAGAAAGTCCATTCCGGAATCTGGGGGCGTCAAGGTCGGAGTCACCACTCAGGACGACCGCCAACTTATTGTTGTCGGCATACGAGACCATAGTAATGCCCCATTGCTTGACGACACCCGCCAGCGGTCTCACATAAATATTGAATAATGTGGGACTCAACAACGAACCCTGCGGCACACCCAGCTGCAACGGATAGGACTTGGACTCAAAAGGTGGGGTGATTACTTTAAAGGTCCGGTCAGCAAGAAAGGATCTGAACCAATCGAGTGCAGTGCCCGATACTCCCGCCTCACCAAGACGTTGAAGTAAAATCCTATGTGAGACCGTGTCGAACGCAGGCACTGAGATCCAATAGTATCAGTGCCGCAGTCTGACCAGAATCAAGCACGGAACAAAGGTGTTCTGTCATAGAGAGCAGTGCAGTCTCAGTGCTGTGACCAGCATGGAAACCGTTCTGGGATGGATCCAGAATACCTGCCCTAGTAAGGTGTTCAGACAGCACCCCGTTCACAAAGGCCTCAGTGATTTTAGCAGCCCAGGGAAGGAGTGAAATCGGGCGATAGCTCTCAAGTTTGCGAGGGTCCAAGGTAGCCTTCTTCAGTATAGGTGTCACCACAGCCTGTTTCCATTTAATTGGAACGACACCAGAGGCAAGGGAAAGATTAATAAGGTGGCGCAGAGGAGGGAGACAGAGATCCGCAGAGTCTTTGAACTGAGCTGGACGCAGAGCATCAGTAGGCGAGCCAGATTTTACCTTGCTGACCAGCGTAAGAAATGTCTCAGATGATAGATTAGGAAGGGGGACTAGAGCATGACCTCTGGTCAGTATAAGGTTAGTGGGCTCAGCAACCGGCTCAGTACTAGGGAAAGCACGGTAAATAGCTTGGACCTTTTCAATAAAGAACACGGCCAAGTCTTCACAGTGGGCCGCTGAGCAAATTTCTGCCGTAGCGGCTCTATTGGCCGTCAGGTCCTTAAGGACCTTAAAAATAAGTTTGGATGGTTTGGGGCTATTACTAAATTCCTGAGAGTAGTAGGCAGCACGGGCTCTACACACTGCTCTGTGGTAAATTTTGACTTTCGCCAAATTGAGCGTTTTTTTCTCAGCCTCATAGAATTTCCGCCAGTCCCTTTCTGCCAGTTTACAAACTTTTTTTAACGGCAGCAGGGAACTGTCGTACCATGGGCTGGAAGCTCTAGAACGGCGTTTAGTCCAGACAGCAGGAATCAGTGCGTCCAATGCCCGGGAAAACCCAATCAGAAAAAAGGTTATAACCAGAATCGACATTAAGAAGAGGGCCTAATGGATTGAGCTCCAAGAGATGATGGAAGTCCTCCAGATTGAGTTTCTTCCAGTGACGTTTAAGCACTACTCTGTCCACAGGCATAAAAGGGGGCTCTCTAATCAGGAAGGAGATTTTCACTAGAAAATGATCAGTCCACGCAACCGGACAAGGTCTAGCCACTTTAACCCCAGTCAGGTTGGAATATAGCGTATCAAGAATATGACCACCGAAATGGGTGGGGAAAGTAACCAGTTGAGTAAGCTGAAATGCCTCCAGATCTGCCAGAGTACTGCTAATAGCTGGCATATGACTACAGTCAAAATGGAGATTAAGGTCTCCAATTATGCTAAAGTTAGCACAGCCTATTGCCAAGGAGCTAATACACTCCGGGAGAGCCTTTCTAAAAGCCGTGTCACAACCAGGAGGACGATAGATAAGGAGGCCAGAAAAGGTGAAATGATGGCTGAAAGAGATTTTAAAAAAAGCACTTTCACATCCTGCCAGGTCAATTATCTTCCAGACACAAGGATAACTGGATTTCACAGCCAGAGCAATACCGCCTCCCCTGGAGGCCCGATTGTGAGTAAAAATGGAGTACTCAGGGGGGAGAGCAAGATTAACAGCTGTCGTATCCATGTCCTGAAGCCATGTTTCAGTCATAACAAAATACATCTGGTGTCTCGTCTTTTATAAGGTCATGGACTTCTAAGTAGTGTTTCCGAAGAGATCAAATATTAAGATTCCAAATAGAAATATCTCGGGAGACCAAAGGTCTGATGCAAGATGGATTGGCCGAGGGAGAGCCCACCAAGGCCGCAGGCAGAGAGGGGGCATCAATAAACCAAGTGCCGCAGGCACAAACAAACGGGCCGCACAAAGGGCTGACAGGTCCATGCAAACAGTCGGGGACCGACCGCCTAATGCCCAACAGCTCATAGCTGAGACATTACCTCAAGACAGACAGATGTCTCATGCGTAGCGTAGAGCCCCGCCAACGCCTCCTTAGCGCTGACGGGCGCAGACGGGCAGGACTCTGGCACGGCTCAGGCGCAGCGAAGGCGCGCCCACTGCGCGAGACCGCTGCGCGCTCGAGGACTGGCTAAAGTAGGGCCACCACGTGTAGTCCGCCCCACTAGGACGCTCAAGATGGCGCTCAAAAGCGTCACTACCCCTCCCAAGATGGCGGCCGATATTCAAGTAAATACTAAGCTCCCAGGACCGGACCCGCTAAAACAGCGGTGGAACAGCAGTTTAAATGCAGGTAAGAGGGCAGCTACCCACAGTTAAAAACAGGGAATAATAAAACTAAAAATAACAGAGATACACAACAGGTAATTAAAATGCACAGCGTGCTTTCAACACAGCGCTATTAAGCGCGAATCCGCAATGCACTGAAAAGCGAGTGTACCTTCTCCAGGCAGAGCCAGAAAACGAGCCGCCTTAAGTAGGGCCACCAAGTGTAGTCCGCCCCACTAGGACGCTCAAGATGGCGCCCAAAAGCGTCACTATCCCTCCCAAGATGGCGGCCGATATTCAAGTAAATACTAAGCCCCCAGGACCGGACCCGCTAAAGCAGCGGTGGAACAGCAGTTTAAATGCAGGTAAGAGGGCAGCTACCCACAGCTAAAAACAGGGAATAATAAAAATAACAAAGATACAGCACAGGTAATTAAAATGCACAGCGCGCTTTCAACACAGCGCTATTAAGCGCGAATCCGCAATGCACTGAAAACCGAGTGTACCTTCTTCCGGATATTACCATATGCAGGACAGAAGAGGATAACATGTACAGGAGTTTCCTCCTCCTTTCGACATTCTGGGGAGGGATGGACTGGGCCCCCCGTCCGCCTATCGGTGGTTGCATATAAGGGCAGGGTTCCATATCTAAATTGTAAATAAAGCTTCTTTGCTAGGGTAGGTTGTATGACATCGATGTCCTGTTCAAAGCCATAATATGGCTTAGAGTCCAAGAAACCATATGTTAGACTTGAGGTTTTCACTGAACGAAATACATTCCTTAGGTTAGACCTTGGGGTTGTTCCAGAGATTCCCCAGCCCAATCGAGATGAAAGACTGCCTTACAAATGATAACCAAGGAATCCTGCCTGCGACTAGAGATGCCATTACCACCTTTAGTTCCTCCTTGTAGCTCGCCAACTCAGGAGTACTCCCCAGCCTCCTCCAATAAAGCAGTGGCCGTGAGGCAATGGCATTTGCAATCGGGCAGATGTTTAGGTCCAGCCTTAGCGGCGCTAACGGAGTATTTCTTGGTAGAGTCATAGTTTGCCTAATAAAGTTGTTTTCTGTAATGGTTAGCTCATTTGAGAGTGTATGGCCCCAAAGTACCGCCCCATATAGGGATGACGACCTAGCTTGGACTTTAAAAATTTGAAGCGGGACACTTACTATTTTTAAGACACAGTTTTTTTGCACTTTTAAAATCCCCCCTACAGCCTGAGTTAATTTTAGGTTGGCCTTGGCCATTTGGGGACCCCACCCCATTGTGTCGTTCAGAGATAGACCCAAATAATCAAAAATGGGGACCCTTTCCAGGGTCTGCCCTCCATCGATGGGTGGGGGCAGTTAATAGTACTGGCATTAAATACCATGTACTTGGTCTGGTTAATGTTAACCACCAGGTTTCTTTTTTTGCAGAAGTTGGTGAAATGGTTGAACACCCGCTGCATGCCCATTGGTGATTTAGAGAGCAGCAGGGTGTCATACGCAAACGGTGTACAGTCTTAATATCGAGTCATTTATTTCGACTGGACATAATATCGACTAGAGAATATCGAGATGGCATTAATATCGAGGTAAGTAATATCGATTTTTTTTTAATCGATTGTTATGTATGTAAAAAATATCGACATAAAAAATATCGAGTAAGTAATATCGTCAGTAAAAAATATCGATATGTTTATTAGTTTAAAAATATCGAAAGTTGTGTTATCGACTGTCACAATATCGACTCTCATGATATCGAATTTTAATATGTATATATATAATATGTAATAGTTCAATGTACATTGTTTTAATGTTTTATAATAGCATTTTGTGTTAAAATGTATTAATTTTATTTATTTATTTATATAGAATTAATGTTAAAAATAATTAATAAATTTAAAAAAATTTATATTACTATAATAATTTCTAGGAGCGGGTAGTGGGTTTTTAGGGGAATAGGGTGGGAAGTATTTTAAATATAATTAATTAATTATGTAAATATATTAATTGGTATTAATTAATTAATTATGTAAATATAGTAATTGGTATTAATTAATTAAATATGTAAATATATTAATTGGTATTAATTAATTAAATATGTAAATATATTAATTGGTATTAATTAATTAAATATGTAAATATAATTATTAGTATTAATATGTAATTAATTGTTAAATTACTATTTAATTAAATATATAATATGTAATTGGTAAATATGTTATTTTAATAGCTTATTTGAGAATTATGCTTATTTAAATAATTTTTTTCATGTAGCCGGTTGTGGGATTATAGGGGATTAGGGTGGGAAGTAATTTAATAGTAAGTAATTAAATCTGTTAATTAATTAATTGGTAAGAATAAGTAAATACTTGTTATTTATCTAAAATATGTTAATTATATATAATTTAATAGTTAATTTATTTAAATAAATGGAATTATTGTTGAATATGTAAAATCAAACTTTTTTAGGATATGTAGTGGGTTGTGGGATTATAGGGGAATAGGGTGGGAAGTAATTTAATTGTAAGTAATTAATTATGTTAATTAGTTAATTGTTATGAATAATTAAATATTTGTAAAATAAATTAAATATGTTAATTATATTTTATGTAATTGTAAATTTATTAACATTAATGCTATTATAGTAAATAATGTTACATATCACATTTTTATGTTATGTAGTGGGTTGTGTGTTAATAGGGGTATAGGGTGGGAAGTTAATTAATTATAAGTAATGACATATGTTAATTAATTAATTGGTATTCATAATGAAATAATTGTTAAAGACTTAAAATATGTTAATTATATAGATATAAATAGATATAACTAATATTATAATAATTAAATATAAAATATATATATATGAAATATAATTGTCTAATTACATTTAATTACATATATATAATATATTTATAATTAGATATATAAAGATATATATAACATATATATATATAATTATAGATATTCTCATATATATATTATTTTGTATTTGGGGAAAGAGGTTGGTTTAGTCTTCTGGGTTACTTTTCTGTTTGGTTATTAAGGGGTATATGTTGTGTGGAGAGTCAGTTGTCAGTTTTTTGGTAAAGGTGTATTTGTAGGGGTCAGGGTCAGTTTTCATTTAGTGGGTAAAGGGGTATTTTTAGGGGTCAGGGTCAGTTTTCAGTTAGTGGGTAAAGGGGTATTTGTAGGGTTCAGGGTCAGTTTTCAGTATTTGGGTAAAGGGTAATTTTTTTCTTTCAGAGTCAGTTTTCAGTTTGTGGATAAAGGTGTTTTTAGGGGTCAGGGTCAGTTTTCAGTTTTTGGGTAAAGGGGTATTTGTAGGGGTGAGGGTCAGTTTTCAGTTAGTGGGTAAAGGGGTATTTGTAGGGGTCAGGGTCAGTTTTCAGTTAGTGGGTAAAGGGGTATTTTTAGGGGTCAGGGTCAGTTTTCAGTTAGTGGGTAAAGGGGTATTTTTAGGGTTAAGGGTCAGTTTTCAGTATTTGGGTAAAGGGTATTTTTTTGGTTGCAGGGTCAGTTTTCAGTTTGTGGGTAAAGGGGTATTTTTAGAGGTCAGGGTCAGTTTTCAGTTTTTGGGTAAAGGGGTATTTTTAGGGGTTAGGGTCAGTTTTCAGTTAGTGGGTAAAGGGGTATTAGTAGGGGTCAGTGTCAGTTTTCAGTTAGTGGCTAAAGGGGTATTTTTAGGGGTTAGGGTCAGTTTTCAGTTAGTGGGTAAAGGGTTATTTTTAGGGTTAAGGGTCAGTTTTCAGTATTTGGGTAAAGGGTCTTTCTTTGGTTGCAGGGTTAGTTTTCAGTTTGTGGGTAAAGGGGTATTTTTAGAGGTCAGGGTCAGTTTTTAGTTAGTGGGTAAAGGGGTATTTGTAGGGGTCAGGGTCAGTTTTCAGTTAGTGGGTAAAGGGGTATTTTTAGGGGTCAGGGTCAGTTTTCAGTTAGTGGGTAAAGGGCTATTTTTAGGGTTAAGGGTCAGTTTTCAGTATTTGGGTAAAGGGTATTTTTTTGGTTGCAGGGTTAGTTTTCAGTTTGTGGGAAAAGGGGTATTTTTAGAGGTCAGGGTCAGTTTTCAGTTTTTGGGTAAAGGGGTATTTTTAGGGGTCAGGGTCAGTTTTCAGTTAGTGGGTAAAGGGGTATTTTTAGGGGTCAGGGTCAGTTTTCAGTTAGTGGGTAAAGGGTTATTGTTAGGGGTCAGGGTCAGTTTTCAGTTAGTGGGTAAAGGGGTATTTTGTGGGTTCTGGGTCAGTTTTTAGTTTGTGGGTAAAGGGGTGTTTTTAGGGCTTTGGGTCAGTTTAGGGTTTTAGGTTAGAGGGATACAGGGTAAAAATATGGTCAATTTAAATGTCTATTAAATTAGTTACTTTTTCATATATTTTATATAAAATATTTGAATTAATATACATTAAAACAATTATTGGTATTGTAGGACTTTAAATATTAATACATTTTTAAACATATTTAAATGTATAAGGTATTTTTTAATAGATTATTTAATATGCAAATAATATTTATATACAATAATAAAGAAGGAAACATAGACAGGGTTAAATGCCATAAATGAAAAATTGTTTATTCACATATAAACATTTATTTGTAAGTAGAGAATCATTTTTTATTTATAATCAAAAATTTTCATTCAATGTTTTTATTAACATAACAAAAATATGAAGTACATGTATATGTTTTTAACACATAAATTATATTTACATAATTTTTTTATCTTTTACATATATTAACATTTAAATAGTTTCTGAAACAAATTGGTAATATGTACTTTTTATTTAATAACAAAATATTTATTCAGATACACATTGAATTTATTGTGATTGCAAATTATGTACATTTTTTTGTAATTGTAACATTTTTGTTTATTACCAAGTCATGTTATATTTTTGGAAATAATTATTATGAATATTGAACATATTTATAATATTCATTTTTAAATACATAAACACAAAAAACATTTATTATATACATACATAATGTTTTACATAATATTTGCAAATTAAAAAAAAACATTTCTTGTAACAAACTTATATATGCAATTTATTTTTACATTAACATTATTTACTAAATGTATTTATAAATCAAAAATTAATTTTTTAACTATAACATAACAGTTGAATAATTATTTCAAACTTATGAATATTTATGAAATAATTTTATACACTTTAAAAAAATATTTACACTTAATATAATACTCTGTGTATTTTTTAAAGTGTTGGAATATAGAAATTAAATAGCATTTAGCTGTATACAGGGACTACTTTTTAACCGCGTAATGTTACTTAGGCGTATTTGGTGCTTCAACAGATCGCGGTTGGGTGCTGCTTCGCGTTAGAGAGGGTAAGTTTGTTTTAATTGTGTTTTATAAGTTTCTGAACTTATTGCTAGTGTATGTGTGCTGTGTTTATGTTTATGTAGGTAGAGTTAATTAGAGAAGATTGTGTGTTCGGTGTTAGGTAGAGTGTACGATATTGGATTTTTACCGCGTTTTTGTTGTAGGTGTGTGAGGTGAGGTAATATGTTTAAATGTTACTAAGATAATATGTTTGATGTATAAATATGTGTTTTTATATATGTATGGGTGTTTTTATGTGGGTGGGTATGTTATTTATTTTTTCTAGGTTATCGTCGCGTTTCGCTGTTTTGGAGGACTCCCTTCTTTTTTGATCACAGCTGTGTAACGAGTATTATATACTCTTATTTTTGCACACTATTTTTTGGGTTTTTACATTTTCTTGGAGCGTTTATTTTTCGCCATTACGGATTTTTGGGTTTTCTATGGTATCTGGTGTCTACTGAAGTGGAAAGGAGTCGCTATGCATTTGCTTGTATTTTTGCATTTTTTTTGGCCTTTCATGGATTGTATGGGTTTTTGGAATGGTGTCCTATGGATTGCTTGGAATTGGATTACGTTTGAAGCTGCATCAGAAATATAAGTATTTTCTGGATTTTTAATGGGTGGGAAAACTGTTTTTAATTTTGCTTTACTTACGTTGTATGTAACATTTTGTAAATACATTATCTAAATACATTTTATATATGTTAATATTATGTATTTGATAATTTAATTGCAATTTGTTACATATTATAATGAAGAATTTTAGGAAAAATATGTTTAGTTTTACGTGTATAGTTATGTAATGTTTTAAAGAATAGTTTTGGCAATCATTGATAGATATTCTAGTCCTTTGCTAGTTGGATAGAGGGTAACTTGACTTTGGAGTGTGTTATACATTTTTTTAGTTTCTTTGGTGAGTTTAGGTCCAATCAAAGTTACTGATTGCTCCATTCGGAGCTCCTGGTAACTTTGTTCTTTTTGTAAGGATTGTATTAATTTGTGAAGGGTAGGCGTTCCTCGGCCTGTAGTTGCTTGGAAGGCATTGTGCCATCCTTCAACTGCATTGTTTGTTTTTGCTTCCTTATTTAGTGTGCTAAGGTAGACATTCCACCAAGCTATTTGGTATTTGGGTTGTCTTCTGTGGCCTGATCTGTGTAGCCTTCCTACCCATGTGTCTTCGAAGTAGTCAAGCATAGGGCTTAGTTTATCTTCGTTTCTTTTATAGTAGGGGCTGTCTATTAATAAGTTATAGTGCTCAGTTACATCTGTTAGTGGAACATAGGCTAGGGCGATGAGTTTTTTGATTTGATAAGCAAATGTGCTATCAGTGGCGTATTGGATACTCAAGGTTGATTTTTGTAGATGTCGCCAGATACATTGATTAAAGTGGTAATAGCAACCTTGTATTGCTGTGTGTGGGTATGTTTTAAGGATGCTGTTTATCATAGCTTTTTCAAAGTCAATGATAATTTTTTGTGGAAAATAGTTGTTAGTATGTTGCTTGACTTCAGTTAGTATTTCTTGATAGGTAGTTTGCTGTTTGTTTGGTAGAAGGGCATAAAGGAATGGAATATTTGCATTTTGGAAATGACCATGGATGGTGTATAATTGATAAAAAGGTTTGGGGCATACAGAAAAAGTACCGTCCATCATCCAAGTTTGGCATTGGGTACGTTTTGTCATGATGTTTGCTGTGGCAAACAGTATAATTCTTTTATCTTTAGATTTGTTGTCATAGAGTATAAAATTTTCTTTATTGTGAGTTACAGAGAGTTCAGGTGGAATTTGGACTTCTTCTAAAGTTTTTGGTGTGGGAGGAGTAGTGCATGTTGCTCTTTTTTGTCTAGCTACTGTTCTTTTAAGGGATTCTATAGATGGTAATTGGCTAGAAGCATGTTGGGGAAGTACACTTAAATGGTGTTTCAGAATAGCAGTTGTTGGTTGATCAGTGCTAGTACTAGCTTCTTTAAGGGAATCTAGCATTTGTCTAATCTCTATTTCTGTTACATTGGGTGGGTGATTATGTTCTTTAGTATAAGTAACAGTAGTTTCCTGAGTTATAGCTCTACCATAACATTTGTTGGCATAATATTTCGTACACTTCCAAAACACTTTCAAATCTTTTTGTTTCTCTTGAGTGTAGACATATCCCATGTAACAAAGAAGCATTTTCCCTTTTTGTGAATAAATGAATTTAGCTCCTTCAGTCATGATAGTATTGTAGTGCTAGGAGGTAATTAAAAGAGAATGTAAATATTTTTTAAGGAAAATAAATGTTCTAATCACATTATACAGTTTCACACATTTGTATTTTACCTGTAAATGTTTTGATGCTTTCAAGTCATTATTTTCAGCTGTTGATGTTCTTCAAACTGTTATTTTCTGTGTATATCTTTTTGTACCTGTGGAAGTTGAGAAAATGTGTAGATATATTTTATTACTATTTATGATAATTTGTTCGACGTTTTTTGCTAGTTTAGATTTAGTTACCTATCTATTAATTCTCGATTTTACATTTCTAATATATACTTACTTTTTTATATGTAACTTTTGATGTCCAGGTGTTGTGTAGGTCTTCTGTTTTTTTTTTTCATCTGTAGGATGAGTGCTAAAAAAAAAAGATATATTTGATGTATTTTGCTTTAAAATATAGGTGTGAGCTTTGAGAGTTACATTTTCGCTGACTAATAATGTAGTAGTACTTACTTTAGATATGTGTAGGTCTCTTTCTGTTGAAGTCCATCAGTTTTCTTCCAGAAATCCAGCAGAGTTTCGTCTTCCTTTACTTAGGAGATGTATACTGCGTTTTTAGTTACTTATTATTTCATTTATATAGTATTAGGTTAATTGTTTCAGAAATAGGATTGGTTGTTTAAATGGATAGTCTGTTTTTATTTGTTGATTTGAATTTTTTTTTCTGTTATGCTAATTGTTTTCCTTATATGGGTGACGCCAATTAACGTTTATTGAATGTGTAAGGATTTATTTTGTATAGGTAATGTTCTAGGTAATGTTATTTTGATATTTGTAAAGTGGAGGAATATATATAATTAGTTGTAAAAAATGTGTAGAAGGTCGAAACATTGTTTATGTATTATAAAATGTATGTTAGTATTTATTGTGTGTTGTAAATGTTATGAAAATAAATAATATATGTCATCTATTTATATTAACTAAATCTGGTTTTTTATGATCAGTATGACTTAATTATTAAATAATAAAGTCATTTATTTTAGGATCTATTAATGTCGATTTTTTTACAATCGATAAATTTGCTATCTATGTTTGTGTAATCGATATTTTGACTGTTGTTATATAAATATTTAATAATCGGTGTTTTAGAAATCGATAATGTTGTGAGTCGATATTGTTGTAGTCGTTGTTTTTAGTAGTCGATATTGTGTAGTCGATATTTTTGATGTTTGTTGTGTAAGTATAGTAAATCGATAATTTTGTTGTCGATAATTAGTCATCGATATTTTGTCCAGTCGATATTCGGTCTGTCGAGGTTATGTCAGTGATCCACGCAAACATAAGTGCGGGGAATCTCTGGGAGGCCAGTTTTGGGGAGTCTATATCTTTGATAACGAAGAGATCTTCTATGAGCCCGTTAAGAAAGAGGGAAAAGAGGTTTGGGGCTAGCACACAGCCCTGCCGAACCCCCTTCTCAACTGGAAACGGGCCCGTTAGTTGTCCATGCTTACCGAATCGATCTCTGGCAAAAGTACCTTCGTGGAGAAGTTTGAATTGGTAGCATAAGTATGGCGGTACCCCCATTGTTAGTAGTATATTCCAGAGCTGGTTACGGTCCACCATATCAAATGCGGACTTCAAATCCACGAAGGTTAAATATAGACTACCCCCTTCCAGGACAACATGCTTCCAATAAAGGACCTGGAGCCTAAATAGTTGGTCGATTGTTGAAGTTTTGGCCCTGAAACCCGCTTGTAGCGGAGTCAGAATATTATTATCATTAATCCAGTCCTGCAGACGTTGTAAAAGGAGCCTAGCATACATTTTCTCGCTCACATCAATAGGCTTGATAGAGCGCGCGGGTCACCCGACCAATAATTTCGCCACTTCTGGCTTCGGGCCCATATATTTCAAATCACCATATACATTGATTAGATGACCTCACGCTCTGCTATCAGGTATTTGTGAGTTCCCTTCGTTATTCTTCAGCGTACCCGACTTACCATCCACCGACACGGGCACCTATGACCACAATGGATCAGGGAGCTAGCTGTAAAGGAAAAGGCAGCAAAATACAAACCCAATCGAATAATATTCAATACCTTTTGTAAAATGACCACGGACAACTGGAAGTTTTAAAATCTTTATCTAATTTAGTAAATTTCAGAAATAATCAAATTCACAGTAATTAAACAATCGATAATCAGAATAACAGAAAGTACATAGCTGAATAGCAAATAAGTCAGAGCAACCCTTTATAGGTTAGGGGAATCAGGACACACTTAATATGCAGGATCAGGAATTAGAACGTTTCAGATGAATCACTAAAGATGGGATAGGCTTTGATTAGGACTGGTTTTCTAGAATTATTTCAAGGGAATAGGACAGGAGTTCGGGACATTTATATAGCTATAGGAGAATCTATGAAGAGAGACACGCTATGCTTTAAGGCAAAAGTTCTTTAGACAGTTTAAGTAAGGAGGTTCTAGACCATATGAGAAAATGACAAACTGAAATGCAAAATATAATTTCTAACAGGTAGGGCAACATAGGAACACGTTTGTAAAATAAATGCAAATGACTTTATGATTCAATGGTTGCGGCAAAAGTATGGAAAATTAACATATGCAAAGGTATGTCTTTATTAAAGCAAAAGACAGAAATATAGAAAGGTGCAGTTTCAGGAGATTCGGAGTAATATTTACCTAGACTGGTGTGAAAACCAAACCCTGGCCACGGGTCAGTTAAGGACAGGAAACCCTCAAGGAAGGATACCCCTCAAAGAACAGCAGGTGCAGAATGGACACCCAGGACAGGACAGGAAACCCTCAGATTAGGAATCAGGACAGGACCTCTCGGACAGGACCCTCAGGACAGGACCAGCACCCGCAGTTCGGAAGCAACGCCTGCGCTCCACCCTCTCTGCAGCTATCGATCAAGACCCCGATTGGATCAGCGAACTCCCAGCAAAGTGCTCCGCCAGCACTTTAAGGTTTAGTAAAACCTTAGTCTATGGTCAATTTCGGACAGAGTGCTCCGCAGTACTCTGTATATTCAGTCACCTATTGAGTGCGTTGGGTCAGTGACAGGTCAGCTAAACCAGACAAGTCGGACAATTTCCCTAGGTAAACCCAGGGTAGTTATACTGTTCTGGGACGGTGTTCCACCCCCCAATGTTGCAAAGTGTCAGAATCCCTCAATTTGGATTGGTCCTAAGGTAGGCTTTGGGTAACACACCAATCAGAGTAGACTATTTGGAGGCCTACTTTGCATTTCTGGGTACCGCCTAGCGAGATTGGGGTTCTCATGAGAAAGTCCAGTGGAATACAATGAAGAGAATACAATTGTTTCAATATGGGCACACATGACTCCGTCCTGCTGGGTCGCAGGTCATTTTCTCAGGAGCATCTTGTCCATCTCTGCCAGCTGGCTGAGTTCCACTGTTCGAGGTTGAACTTCCCCAGGCTTCATGACCTGCGCAGAAGGGACCTTCAAGATGGTTCCCGGCTCAGTCAGACCCCCATTTCCCGCGGTATATGAAAAGTAAGCGAGAACAAATTAATACATAGAAATAAATGTATGTAAACACATCATTGGTCTTGTACTTCAAACTTATCATTATAAAAATATACTATGCAGTTTAAATGTTAGCAACATATACACACTCACAAGAGCAACTGCACGAGTAGTACCACGTTATTGCAAAAGCTGTGTATTACGCATGCGCACCCTTTCCCTCCAAAATGTATAACTACGTCAGGACACGTGAGTGTGACTGACGCATGCGCAGAAGCCATCTACTAAGCAGCGGCCATTTTAAAGACATTTATTAGTTGTATTAGAAATACACGTATGCAAGCTTCCTCTACCTTGTTCGAATATGAAAATAAAAGATTAGTAAGACGTACAATTTATTAATTTATTACACACGGGCGAGGTTCTTGACTCGAGCAAGTCGCGATGCGATGCTTGCTCTATCAATCCCCTCTTTGATGATATTTACTATCATCACAAAAATAATGGAACCAGATGCCAACTTCTTCACACTTTATACAGCTCTATCTCTTCCAACAAACGATCCAGCTTCTCTTTTTCATTTTTAGTAGGGTGAGAATTTTTCACCTTTTTGTATATCTGATTATTCATTTCCTCTAATTCAAGCTCATCCACACTTCGTTTCACTCCTCTGGCATTCACTTGATGCTTTCCGGTGTGTTTACGACACTTGCAACAGACAAATATGAAAAATAGGATAAGACCTATAATTCCAATTGGCATCAGTACCTTAAACAATAAGCTTTTACCTAAGCTAGCAAACCAATGACCTACATTTGAGAGACCATCTACCAGTCTCTTCCAGGCACTGTCAACCTCGAGTGGTTTGAGTTCCCTTTCCAAATTAGTAATGTTTTTCACGTATCTTTTGAGCTGCACACTTTTGTCCGGAATATAAGTGCAACAATGTTGCGCCTTCAACATCCGGCAGACTCCGCCCTCTTTTGCTAATAAGGTATCAAGAGCAAGTCTGTTCTGCAAAACCATTGATCTGATCGCAACCATTTCGGTATTGACCAGCAGAAATCCATGAGCTGTGTCAGTAGACAACACATCCACTATAGTGGACAATTTGCAAATTCTGTGAGTGTTCAGAACCACTCCCACTCTAGGTATCAGTGCACTGAAAATACTACCCATTATTTCACCTACGCTTTCTCTTTTACTACGCACTAAGCCATTAGTATTTTCACTGCTTCCAGCAACTTTGTTCACATGGTATATTTTCGGGAAGACAATGCCAAAGTAGCAGCTTCCATACCAGTGATCCGGCAATTTAAAATAAGCCTTGTCCCCACATATATAATAAATTCCAGGAAACACAGGCTCTGACCCATTTTTGAAACCCCAACCTCCAATTACCTTGTAATTATGTTCACATTCACTGGAACCAATGAAAATGTTATTATAGTAGCTAGTCTTCTCGCGGTGAAGACATAGCTTTCCTTTCTTTTCAAAATCCAGCAACAGAGCAGGACCCGCCCCACCATTTGAGGTGCCTTCCATGTTCTCAGCCCATTTTGGCCTTTTCTGTGTTTCGTCATCTGCCTTTCTTTTTATTTTTATTCTCCTTTTCTCTGCCATGTTCAGGAACATCTTTTCCTGCTCACGCAAAGAACAGGTCAAGTTATCTCTGTGTGCGTCACCTATGTCTATATTACCTATAGTCAGGAAGTATTCGCCCATATAGCGAGTAACGTCACTTTTAGTATGTACAGTATTCAAGTTCCCACGTATAGGGAGTTCAGAAAAGATCACGTCATTGTTTGAGTAATAGTACTGTAACGGTCCTCTTTTGTAAAACAAGCTAGCTAAAATGCTACAGGAAATTCCATAGGTCAGGGGCAGGTGATGGTATGTCACGCCTTCAGCTACAGAGGTAGGTAGCTTCATGCAGACATAGCAATCTTCAATTTCCATAGTCTCTACATAGTGTATTAACAAGTTTGCGAAAACATTTAAATGCGTTCTATTCTTTACTCCATGATAATGTAGTCCTCCCTCATCTGATGCTTCTAGGTCTCGTTTTGTTTGTCTGAGTGCTCTCTCGTGTATTGCTACACTTTGTGTTGTTAGTTCTTCAGTCTCAGTATTTACAATCTCAGTAGGGTCAATATTAGTATTTTTGCTCACCGCAAAAGGAATGAAAACTGTTAGTCCTATCCAAATTAATATCAGTATAACTATACTACATACACATACCTTGCAGCATGTTTTGCAACGACTGCAACTAGGTCTACCATTCACGTTTGAATCAGACATTTTGGCTCAGAAGAAGTTTCTCGACCCCTCTTTGTGTCTTTACACCAGTAGCTTACTTTGTGCAAATTCACGGTGGCTCGTCTTCTTCTTCGGCAGAGTACTCAGCGACTGGTTCTCCGTCGCTCTCGTCAGTTATATCAAGATCTTCAAATTCTTCTAACACGAGCGTCCATTCAGGAGACTTGTACTTTTTGTTTTGTCTTTTTATTCGATCACTCCTTCTCTTGGAAGTATCTTCTGGTTGTTCTGCTATGCGAGCACTTCTTATTTCTTCTGCACGTTTTTCTCCTACTGTTTTTATTCTCAGTCTCAATTTCTTTATGTATCCAGGCTCAATGTGCTTTCTTTTCTTAAGTCTTTTAGTTGGTACCGAGACCTCGTTCTCTTCTCTTGCCCTTTTATTTTCATTAGTTTGTGGCAATTCTGCTTCTTCTATTTCCCTTCCTGTCTCACTAGTTCCAGGACTTGCATCTATTTCTTCTGCCTGGTTACTAATCTGGCCTTGTTCAGGAGAATTTTGTTTTTGCTTTTCAAATGTCTCTGTTTCTGTTTCCTGAACACTTTCTCCTAATCCTATTTGATCCTGTTCGAGCACTTCGTTCTCTTGTGTTTCTTCCGCTCGAATCTCTTTACTAGGTCTGATCTGTCCCTTTTCGATATCAGGAGTTAGTGGAGGAGTATCGATCACTTGTTCTGTCCCTGTCTGACCTTCTCCTTCCTCAGTTTTGATGTGAATCTCAAGAGTCTGAGGTTCTTCGCCTGTGCCTTGCTTTTCCTCTCTATTCCACTCTCTACCTTTCAAAATTCGTTCGCTGGTTCTGATTGGGTCTTCGGTAAGGTCAATCAATGGTATCCACTCATCTGGCCATATGCTTGTCAGCTCGTCATCAGCTACTTCTGGACCAACCTTTGGGAAACCTTCAGCAGTCTGGACTCTTGGTAGCTCGTCATCAACTACTCCTGGACCAACGCCTGCGGACCCCTCAGCTTGACTGGTACTGGGCTGTACGTCGTCAGTTACTTCTGGTCTTGCTTCTGCAGGCCCCTCTGCTGGACCGTCTTCTTCTCCAGGCGCTTTGTCGGGTTGTACCTTCTGAGTGTGGCTGGCGTGGATCCAATGGGGAACACCGGTACACTTTACTGCTGTGGTCGTTACCAGGATCACTTGTCGCTTCTCTCCCCACCTCGGTTCCAGGCAGCTCGACCGAGTATGCTTCTTTATTTTGACCCAGTCTCTGGGAACCAGTTTGTGGAGAGGAGTCGTTGGATTGGCGACGGCGTCTACTCCGATCTGGCGAGAGATATAACGCACTTGGTCACCTAATCTCTTGCAGTATTCAAGCACCAAATCATCAGTAATACTCAACAGTTTGCTTCCTGGTACCCATGCTTGTCTCATCACTCTTCCCATCAAGATTTCATGAGGGCTCAGGCCTGTCTTTCGGTCGGGAATACTTCGGAGTCCCATCAGAACCAGAGGCAGGGCCTTTACCCAGGTCATGCCAGATGCATCACACAATTTCGCTAGTCTTGTTTTGATAGTCCCGTTTATTTGTTCCACCACTCCAGAAGCCTCTGGATGATATGCACAGTGGAGTTTTTGCGAGATCCCAAATGCCTTACAGAGTTGGTCGATCACATCCTTCTGAAAATGTCGGCCTCTATCTGATTCAATAGTGACTGGAACCCCGAACCTAGGTATCAGTTCTTTCAGTAAACACTTTGCTACTGTCAGTGCGTCACTTTGGGGAGTAGGGTAAGCTTCCACCCACTTTGAAAATAGGCAGACAATGACAAGGACATAACGCTTCCCTTCACAACGTGGCATGGTGATGAAATCAACTTGTACTTTCACAAAGGGACCCGCTGACCTCCCAATTTTCCCTAGTTCCACTATTGTTCTCTTGCCTGGGTTCATCTTTTGACATGACAGGCACCTCTGGCAGAGGGACTCTGCTACTTTCCTGAACTTCCTGCTATACCAAGTCTGTTGGAATACCAGAATCATGGCATCCCTACCAATGTGTGATCCCTCATGTATCAATCTCGCCATTGCGCCAAGCAAGTGTCTGGGTAACACAGGCATACCATTTGGGCCCAAGATGACACCATCCTCTCGTCTTGGTCTACACCCTTCTTCCTTCCACTTCTCTCTCTCTTGCCAGGGTGCCGCCTGCTGCCATTCTCTCACTTCATCCCATGTAGGCACTTCTTCAAACACTCGAAGTTGGCAGCTGGTTCCAGGCCCCCCCCGTTTTGGATTTATGATATATCGATCTCTGGCGCATAATTTTGCCACTCGATCCGCGAAATCATTTCCCAAAGATACAGGGTCAAAGTCCTGCTTATGGGCAGCACACTTGACCACTGCCAGTTCCTTTGGTAACTGGATTGCCTCTAAAAGGTCTTGAACAACTTTCCCATTTCGAATAGGGGTACCTGATGAGGTCAGGAACTCCCTCTGTAGCCATAATTGGCCAAAGTCATGCACAACCCCAAAACATTACTGACTGTCAGTATACACTGTTAGGCGTACGTTTTTCCCCAATTTGCAAGCCTTTATCATCGCGATCAATTCGGCTACTTGTGCTGACTTTACTTCAAATAAATAACCTGCTTCTTCAATTTTGGTTAAGGAGACTACCGCATAGGCAGCACTCAGGCCTCCTTGTTCATGTCTTAGGCATGAACCATCCACAAAAAATTCCAAGTCATGTTTAGGCAAAGGTGTTTCTTTAATGTCTGGGCGTGGCTTTGTGCTAAATTCTGTTAAATCAATGCAGTTATGCTAATTTTCCTCCCCATCTTCCATATCCATTGAATTGGGAAGCAGAGTGGCGGGGTTCAGAATGTTGCACCTGACAATTGTTATATTTGCAGCACACACGAGAATCCTCTCGTATTTAGTCAGCCGACTAGGGGTGAGATGCTGAGTTTTCGTTCTTGTTATCAAAATTACCACTCCATGTGGAACATACACAGTTATAGGATGTCCCATGACAATGGATTCACTCTGCTCTAAACTTGTGCAAGTAGCAGCTACTGCTTTCAGACATCCTGGTAATCCAGCAGCCACTGGATCCAGGGTGGCAGAGAAATATGCCACAGGCCTTCTGGTTGTGCCATGTTCTTGTGTTAGGACTGACAACGCGCAATTATCGCGAGTGTCACAGAACAGGGCAAATTCCTTGGAATAGTCTGGCATTCCCAACGCAGGGGCTGTACACAGACAATCTCACAATTTGGTGAAGGCTGTTAAGCTTTCCTCATCCCATTCTACGACATCCGGTGTTCCTCTCTTGGTCATTTTTATCAAGGGCCTAGCTAGGACTGCAAATCCCAGAATCCATTGCTTGCAGTATCCTATCACTCCAAGGAACATTCTGATTTCTTTCTGAGTACGGGGTAACTGCATCTTTTGAATTATTCTCACTCTTTCTGACGTTACTTTCCTGATGCCTTTCTCTATCTGGTGCCCCAGATATTTCACTGATTTTGCACAGAACTGTAATTTTTCAGGGGCCACTTTATGTCCCTTTTCACTCAGGTGATTCAGTAGGGCAATGGTGTCAATCACACAGTCCCTATGACTTTTGGACGCCACCAAGAAGTCGTCAATGTATTGCACCAAGACAGAATTTCCAGGTAAGACCAAAGTTTCCAAGCATTTTTTCAAGATCTGATTAAAGATAGAGGGGCTCTCTGTGTACCCTTGGGGGACCCTGTTCCAGACATACACGTGACTGTTGAAGGCAAATGAGAAAATAAATTTGCTGTCTGGATGCAAGGGAATGGAAAAGAATGCATGACATAGGTCTATCACAGTGAACCACTCAGCATCCCAGGGAATCTGGTACAGAATCACTGCTGGGTTCGGGACAATTGGGCAGCAAGGAATCACTATCGATGATGAAAAAGCTTTATTCGAGTTATACACTCATAAAAGCACACACATATAAATTTATACATTTAAAACTTTAACATTCAATAACAATAGATTTTCAATTAAAAATACATATACACACACATAAAATGGTTACCAATAGAGGTTAAAATAAGCTTTCTCATAAAGTGCTGGGACTAAATGCATGTTGAGGTGTAGAATCCTCCGCGTTGTGGGCCATTCCCAAGTTCATACAATCAAAAAAAGCTCTTAACATACATATTTAGCAGCATTTTTGTAGTTAAAATTCATATCTTTCTCCCAGTAGGTACTAGCAAGGATAAATCAAACAAGCGGAAGAGGTAAAATTCAAAGCACATTAGGGGATAGAGCCCTCCTCCTTATGGACCATGCCCACCCCAGATATTTTGCCGTTCCAACTACAATGGACAATTCAGTGGAGGAACAAATAATTCTCAACCCCTCAACACCACTTAGCACACCAAGGTTCCTACAAACAGGAGGCAACCAAGATTTTCTTGGATTTGCATAAGCCTCGCATAAAAATAGGAAATGTGCGATACTTTCGTTGGGGGCCCCACATGACGGGCAGCACGAGCTACTACTAGTTCTCCAACTGGACGTCAAACACCTCAAGGGGAGAGAACCTGCCCTTAACTGGAAAAATAATTTCCTGTCTAATGGAACAGTTATATTGTCCCAATACTTTTCTAGGGCTGGTCTTGTTTTAATTTCCATAAATCTACCCCCCATGGATTCCGAGGTTACGCTCCTCCAAAGCTTCTGATCAATGTAATCCCAATATATTTCTTTAATACTGGTTTTACTAGGGAACACTTCCCCGAGGGGATTTTCCCGGAGTTTGGAGAGACCAAGCTCAGCAAGGACGTCCCTCAGCATTTTTAGCCATGTAATTTTACGAAAGACATCTGATTTGGCTAGTGCTAAGTACCCCTCAGCGTAGTGTCTTATTTCCATGGTTGTCCATAGCCGTCTCCAATAGAGGATAGGCCTCAGTCGGGCACGATCACTAAGCGATCTCCTGCCTAAATCAAAGCCAAGCGGTATTAATGGGGTGCTTTGGGGGAGACTAGTTATCCCTCTCAAAAACCTGTTCTCGGATCTTTGAAGGGTGGTTAGACTCTCAAAGCCCCAGACTTCAGCCCCATAAAGGGTTGCGCCCAAGGCTTTTGCGTCATATACCATGAGAACAGGTTTTATAGGCCTAGATTTGGATTTTACTTGCTCTACCCGGAGGGCTCCTGAAATCTGCTGGTGTTTCAGCACCGCCTTCTCAATGTGTCTCGCCCAGCCAAGTTTACTTGAAATCTCCACCCCAAGGTATGTAAAAACATTTAGTAACTCTAGTTTGATGTTGTTCAAAGATACCCTCGGTTGGGATTGGCGCTTTTGCCCAAAGGCCATCAACTTGGTTTTATTTACATTAACTTCGAGACCCCTTTCTTTACAGAACATGTCAAATATGTTCAGCGCTCGATGGAGACCCGACGGGGTCTTGGACACGATCAAGGTATCGTCAGCGAACATCAGGATTGGGACCCTGATGCCCGCTAGCGAAGGTGCGTCTACCGCTGCGTCCGATATCCTATCCACTATGCCATTGATGAACAGGGAGAACAGCAGGGGTGCCATAGCACATCCCTGCCGTACCCCCCGCTCAACTGGGAAGTTGGTAGTAGATTCCCCATTCCTCCCCCACTGAACCTTGGCATAATTGCTTTCATGGAGACGCATTATCAATGTAAGCAAGTCAAGTGGAACCCCTATCTTGGACAAAACCGCCCACAGCTTGCTCCTAGGCACCAGATCGAAGGCAGCCCTTAGATCTACAAATGCTACATAAAGGCTGCCTTTGCCCAGGAGTACAGTCCCCCACCGTAGCATGGTGAAGCGAAAAATTTGATCGACCGTACTGGTTGCCTGTCTAAATCCTGCCTGGAAGGGGGATAAAGCATTATTGTCATCTACCCAGGCCATAAGTTTGTCAACCACCATCTTCCCCACCACTTTTTGCATAGTGGCCAGCAAACTTATCGGTCTATAATTTGCCGGGAGTGACCGATCACCTTTCTTAAAGATCGGTATTATTATTGCCCCCTTCCATATATTGGGGATTTTTGCCCCTTTGGCAAAGCCATTTCCCAGCAAGGTCGCATATTTTGCCCACCGAACCTTGTCGTGTTTGAAAATGTCTGAGGGGATTCCATCTATCTTGTTTACCTTTCTCAGGTCCTTCACTACTCGGTACTTGCCACTAGGCTTTTTGATGCCCATAATCGGTGAGTTGCATGGGCTACTCATTACTTCCTGTATGATGTTTCCTTCTAATAATTTCTGTATTTCCAGGGCAACCCCTGCTCTCACTTCTGCATTCATTCTGTAGGGTTTAGTATTAGGGTATACTGCATTGTCCTTGATGGCTATCTGTATGGGGTCTACGTTTTTCATTAATCCTACATCTTTTCTTGGCGTTCTTTGGGCAAATCCTGCATAGTCATTCGTTTAATTTCTGAGTCCGGTCTGATTAACATTAATTTATAAATGCCATCTTCATCTGGGGTCTGAATTTCGACGCCCTTTGGTGTGCAAAAGATGGTACAATTCATTTTGCACAGCAAATCACGTCCCAGTAAGTTTACTGGACTGGTGTCACAAACGACAAATCTATGCATTTCCTTAAAGTTTCCAATTGAGATCTCCATGGGCTCGGTAACAGGAGTACTAATCAATTGATTAGATACACCCACTACTTGGATGGCTTCTCCCGAGAGGGGTAGGTTTGGAACGTCCACTGTTCTCACAGTAGAACGGGTAGCGCCAGTGTCCAACAGAAAAGTGACATCATTTCCGTCAACCTTTCCTTCAATGTATGGTCCGGACTGGTCTACCGGCAAGGAGGCGCCAAGTACGCACTCCTCGTCCTCCCCTCTCAGGCCCCGTCAGTACTGGTCATCACAAAGGAAGGTATCGTTTAGTAAATACTGTGAAGTTGCTGTATTTCTGTTCTCATTGCTTTCCCAGACCTCTACGTCATCACCCTGCGTGGACTTTCCCTTAAATACTTGCTTTGGTGCTCGGGGCAACTGAATCGTTTTTACCTGTGTTTGGGTCTTTCTTGGTCTTTCTTTCTGCGTCTGTGGAATTAAATCAGGTGTTTGGGTGTTATCATCCTGCAAATAGGGACACTCGTTTCGCCAGTGTCCAATTTCCCCGCACTGGTGGCAGGGAAATTTCTTCATTGCCTCCTCCCTGCTCATTTTGGGCCGGGGCTTGCCTCCTCCCCCACCCCCAGGACCTTGGTTCTGAGTAGTTTTGGCCATTTTACTCAATTGTTTTTCCTGCTGTTCTGCGAGCTTCACTTGAGCCCACATAACCTTCTCCTTGAGAGCCTTTTTCTTTTCTGCCATCTCGTCCTCGCAGTACTTTGCGTACCGCAGGACCTCATCCATCTTTTTAGTATGCCAACAGATTTTGTTATCTTTTATCCACTGACAAATTTCGGGTCTTAAACCATTTACAAACCTGTAAATAAAATGTGTCATATCCTTCATCTCGATGTTGTATATCCCGCTGTATGTTTTGAACACCTGCAACAGCCTTTCATAAAAGGAGTGCACTGTCTCTTCTCTTTCCTGTGTTGTTCTATCTATCTTGGTCCAATCAGTTTCCTTTGCTGGCACTTTTACTTTCAAATGCTGTATTACTTGTTCATATTTTTTCATCACTTCTCTCGATGGTTCCCCTGTGTTGCCATCTCTCGGGTATTCCTCACTAGGCCAAGCTATGGCTATTTTACACTCGGTCCACAGATCTACCGGGACCACAATGTCGAAAAACCCATCCAGGTCTTTCCACAGGCATTTTTGTACCTTTACGAACCTTTCCACCTGCCTGTACCAGTCTACTGGTTTTTCGCGCAATTTGGGGAAATCGTTGGTAAAGGACACAATATCCTGTCTGGACCATGGAACGTGCACATACTTCCCACCTGGTACTTCGCGCATAGGGCATAACTACTCCGGTTTTTCAGCTTCTTTTAGCAAAAATTCGGGAGTTGCCTGCCTAGACCTGGCCTCGTACTTTTTCTTGACCCATCTAGCTTTCCACCTTTCCACATCTCCCCATTTTTGCAATACTGACAATAGTTCCTTGACCTGTGCTTTCTTTCCTGAAGCATTCAAGTTTTCCAAATCTTTGTCTGAGAAATCTGCTCTATAGGGTTTTTGCAGTGGTTTCGATCTTGAAATATCTATACCCATGCTAGCAGCAGTGTCTGTCAGTTTTTCATGAAGTACTCGGGTATTTCGGGTGAGACTTTTGCAGATAAACAGCATTTCGTCTTCGGAGTAGGTATTTAATCTGTCTAATCCTACGTTTCCTGCCATCAATTCCTCTATTTCTATTCTCAGCTTGTAAAGATCTAAAGGTTTCGTTGGGGACGTTTGCTTTTCCAATTCCTGACCCCATCTTTCGATTTCTTCCGGAGTCACCAATGTGACACTCCTAGTACCCGAGGTCGATTCCATCTGAATTGCCCTCGTACTAAACGTGTGCGGCTTCGGGATCCTTTTCTCAGTCTTTCTAATGGGCAGGTCTAGCAGCGAGACCTCCGACTCGCACTCACTGGTCTGATCATCTATAATTAAGGGTTCTGGTCTGGTCGGTGCAATGACAGGGGTAATTACGGGAGTTTTTGGAGTCCCTTGACGGTCCCCGTACAGCGGAACCACCGGTCCGATTGTTACTGGGATCGTCAAGGCTTCAGGACCTGCATTTAGCTGTGACATTTTCCGTATTATTTCAGCTCGCTGATTCCCCAGCGCTTCTCGCTCTTTCTCTTCTAATAACCTGTCCAAGGAGTTTCCATGTAACACCTGCGGGGTCAGAATGGGAGCATAACTCGGGGCTGTGGGATGAGTCTCACTCGGCCCTCCTCCATAGTTAGGCTTCGGAAACCGACTTCCTGTGCCTAGGATTCTTGGATCTTCCTCATTCTGGGGCTGTAATAACGGCATTCCTGAACCTACGGACCTCACCTCTCCTCCATAAGGGGGACGAGGGAAAAACTCTCCTTCACGTGAATATCCTGTCTCTCCACCTACCGGTCTCCTGGGGTAAATACTTCTGGGTTCTATGGGTCCTAGATTCTCAGTATAAGGAGGAATTATGTAATCCCCTCCTACACTTGCGGACCTGACCTCTTGCCTTTGTAGGGGTCTCCGGGGAATATCTCCTGCACTCGAAGGTCGGTGTCCCTCATTATAAGGAGGCAGACTTCTCATGCACATGTCATCTAACAATTCGTCATCTGACTCTCCCAGGGGCCCCCAATGTTTAGTCTTTTCTGTTCTTTCCCCCCCCCCAGGAGGATCTTCTGCTGGGATCATGGGAAACAGTCCTTCAACAATCATGCTCTGTCTCCATTGTTTCATCTTTTTATCTCGGGATTCTTGCCTCAGTTTTGGGTAATACTTTGTCAGCCCTTTGTCCATTCGGGGCTTCTCTCTTTGGAAAGCCTCAATCTCCCACTCCTCTAATGCCTCATACTGCGTTAGTCTTGGTCTGGGATGTAATTCATTCATTCGGGTTCTTAAATTGAATAGGATTCTACCATTAAAGGTACCTTCTAACGGAAAGGCCATTATTCCGTCGTCTTCCGTGTACTTCACCCAATTTTCTAACCACACACACGTATTGTACCCTCTGTCAAACATCATGAAAGAGGCGGGAGTATTTGGTGGTGGAATAACAATGCCCTCTCTAGTTTTAATCGGCTTGTCCTTTTTAAAGTAATTCTTTACCTTCTTTACAATGGACATTTTTCTCTTAGTTCCGTACATAATATCGTATCTATTAGCTTTCCACTGATCCCTTTCAAACCCTTGGTTTCTTGGATCGGGTCTAGTTTCTGGAGAATACGAGTGCCACATACGATTTATACGCTTAACTTTGTTTACAAATTACCTCCAATCAGAATGCGTTTTGCAATTCCGTGCGACCAATGGGTGCACGCGTTCAAATATTTTCGGCCAATGGGTGCGCGGCCTTTTTCGCGAGACAGTTCTCACGCTTCAGCGCTCACCCCTCCTTCACAATTCCAGCCCCGCTACCCGCCCGCTGTATCTACCAATCCCAGCGCGGCACGGAGTGACGTCAGAGACGCTTCGCGACTGACTCCCTCCCTTCACAAGGTAACGGAAACTTTCTTTCTTTCTAAAGTGCTAGTGCTTGGTATATTTAACAACGAATACACATTCGCCACAGTGCTCAAGTGTCTAAACAGGAAAGATTTCTTTTACTGCAAGTAAACTACTTCCATTTACTTTTCACACGCTGCGGGTAGATCTCTTCCGCCTACCCTTCACTCTAGCATCAGTGAACCTGTTACTTCCCTAGACCCATCCACTCTTTTCCGGGATATATCCGAGTCTAAGGTTTCCCAACGGACCCCTTTGCTTTCACCCAAGCTCCGATGAACCTGCTACTCTTCCGATGTGACCCTTATTAGGTTACGCCACTATGGGAATTTTGCCAATGAACCTCGTTACTAACATTTATTCACACATGTATTCAGAAAAACCCTAGTTAGTGCTTCCTGGTTTTACCTAACCTGCACCTAACTTTGCTTGAGCCTGCGACCTCAAGGCAATGGATTCTATTCACCACTTGCCTATTCAATTCCCCGGGGAGTTCTGACAACACTGAACAGCACGTTTTACGTACGCATGGATTAATACATATAACAATATAAGAACAAGAATAACAATTTTGAAACAATTCATAAATTTCAAACACAGCGCATTCTCAAGAGATTGATCAGGTCCCTCGAAATGGCCGCTCTTATAGCAGCATCAATATACTAGCAGCTACCGACTTGACTTAGCCTAACTAGTCCTACCTAACCTTTAACTATTCCCTAACCATCCTCTGCTACCAGAAAATACTGATAGAGCGCGCGGGTCACCCGACCAATAATTTCGCCACTTCTGGCTTCGGGCCCATATATTTCAAATCACCATATACATTGATGAGATGACCTCACTCTCTGCTATCAGGTATTTGTGAGTTCCCTTCGTTATTCTTCAGCGTACCCGACTTACCATCCACCGACACGGGCACCTATGACCACAATGGATCAGGGAGCTAGCTGTAAAGGAAAAGGCAGCAAAATACAAACCCAATCGAATAATATTCAATACCTTTTGTAAAATGACCACGGACAACTGGAAGTTTTAAAATCTTTATCTAATTTAGTAAATTTCAGAAATAATCAAATTCACAGTAATTAAACAATCGATAATCAGAATAACAGAAAGTACATAGCTGAATAGCAAATAAGTCAGAGCAACCATTTATAGGTTAGGGGAATCAGGACACACTTAATATGCAGGATCAGGAATTAGAACGTTTCAGATGAATCACTAAAGATGGGATAGGCTTTGATTAGGACTGGTTTTATAGAATTATTTCAAGGGAATAGGACAGGAGTTCGGGACATTTATATAGCTATAGGAGAATCTATGAAGAGAGACACGCTATGCTTTAAGGCAAAAGTTCTTTAGACAGTTTAAGTAAGGAGGTTCTAGACCATATGAGAAAATGACAAACTGAAATGCAAAATATAATTTCTAACAGGTAGGGCAACATAGGAACACGTTTGTAAAATAAATGCAAATGACTTTATGATTCAATGGTTGCGGCAAAAGTATGGAAAATTAACATATGCAAAGGTATGTCTTTATTAAAGCAAAAGACAGAAATATAGAAAGGTGCAGTTTCATGAGATTCGGAGTAATATTTACCTAGACTGGTGTGAAAACCAAACCCTGGCCACGGGTCAGTTAAGGACAGGAAACCCTCAAGGAAGGATACCCCTCAAAGAACAGCAGGTGCAGAATGGACACCCAGGACAGGACAGGAAACCCTCAGATTAGGAATCAGGACAGGACCTCTCGGACAGGACCCTCAGGACAGGACCAGCACCCGCAGTTCGGAAGCAACGCCTGCGCTCCACCCTCTCTGCAGCTATCGATCAAGACCCCGATTGGATCAGCGAACTCCCAGCAAAGTGCTCCGCCAGCACTTTAAGGTTTAGTAAAACCTTAGTCTATGGTCAATTTCGGACAGAGTGCTCCGCAGTACTCTGTATCTACAGTCACCTATTGAGTGCGTTGGGTCAGTGACAGGTCAGCTAAACCAGACAAGTCGGACAATTTCCCTAGGTAAACCCAGGGTAGTTATACTGTTCTGGGACGGTGTACCACCCCCCAATGTTGCAAAGTGTCAGAATCCCTCAATTTGGATTGGTCCTAAGGTAGGCTTTGGGTAACACACCAATCAGAGTAGACTATTTGGAGGCCTACTTTGCATTTCTGGGTACCGCCTAGCGAGATTGGGGTTCTCATGAGAAAGTCCAGTGGAATACAATGAAGAGAATACAATTGTTTCAATATGGGCACACATGACTCCGTCCTGCTGGGTCGCAGGTCATTTTCTCAGGAGCATCTTGCCCATCTCTGCCAGCTGGCTGAGTTCCACTGTTCGAGGCTGAACTTCCCCAGGCTTCATGACCTGCGCAGAAGGGACCTTCAAGATGGTTCCCGGCTCAGTCAGACCCCCATTTCCCGCGGTATATGAAAAGTAAGTGAGAACAAATTAATACATAGAAATAAATGTATGTAAACACATCATTGGTCTTGTACTTCAAACTTATCATTATAAAAATATACTATGCAGTTTAAATGTTAGCAACATATACACACTCACAAGAGCAACTGCACGAGCAGTACCACGTTATTGCAAAAGCTGTGTATTACGCATGCGCACCCTTTCCCTCCAAAATTTATAACTACGTCAGGACACGTGAATGTGACTGACGCATGCGCAGAAGCCATCTACTAAGCAGCGGCCATTTTAAAGACATTTATTAGTTGTATTAGAAATACACGTATGCAAGCTTCCTCTACCTTGTTCGAATATGAAAATAAAAGATTAGTAAGACGTACAATTTATTAATTTATTACACACGGGCGAGGTTCTTGACTCGAGCAAGTCGCGATGCGATGCTTGCTCTATCAGGCTAATAGGCCTATAGTTGGATGGTTCGAGTGGGGAGCCCTTTTTGTACATAGGGATTATCCCCTCCCCATCCACGTACATGGAAGTGGTAAATCCTGGAGAATAGCATTGTATAATAGTAAGAGATAGGGTACCCATAATGTCTGTTCGTCTCTGTAGAGGTCGCCAGGAATCCTGTCCAACCCTGGAGCTTTATTCTGTTGCAGGCTTGTGACAGCCATTTGGACCTCTCCCAACGTACAAAGTGGTGTACACCACGTGGGGTCAGGGGCCAAAAGACTTGGTGGGGCTTCACTTCTATTGGTTGGGGAATAGAATAAAGCTCTTTAAAATGTAGAGACCATGCTTCTTCGGGAATGTTTGGGTCAATCATAGTCTTACCGTCTGGTTTTCCAGAAGGTCCTTGAGTCTTTCGCAACGAGTGCAGACCTAATGGCTTGCCATCGTTCTGCTTCCCACTCTGATTTTGCATTAAAAATGATTTTCTGGTATGCCTGCCTAGCTCAGTGACACATACCTTATTGCCTTGTTTGAGGGCCCGGTGTCAGTGTACACTTCGCATCCCTGCAGCCCCTGCTAAACCAGGGATTTCTATCACCCTGCAGTTTCGGCTTGGTAGGTCCTAATTTATAAGAAAAGTCCGCCAATGTTGCAGCTAATTCCTTGTGAATTCCGCCAAGGTCTGTTCCCACACCATTCTCCGTAGGGTTATCATTAGTATGGTTAGCCCTTTCGAGCAGTGGGATTATACTGTAATACATTTTGGCCATATTTTCGCTGGACTGCTTAATGGTTGCCCAGCGAATTCGCCTCCCTCCTTGCACTACTCAGATATCACTGCTTGGAGAGATTTCCTTGTCATGATCCTCGTTGACCAAGCGAAAATCCATCTCAATGGCCAAGGGATTGTGATCGCTTTCCATACGCCAGATTATGTTAAAATCAAGGACTTTATGCCACAGTTCCAGACTAACCAAGAAATAGTCTATTACAGATGCGTGACCCATTCCTCTGTAGGTTGGTTGCCCTGGAGTATCCCCCTGAAAACTCCCATTACAGGCTCTTATAGAGAACGAATAGGTGAGGGAGGTCAGCTGGAGGACAAGGGGAGTCCATCCTTTGACTGATTACATATTTGGAGGAGGAACTAGCCATGTTTCATCTTCCTCCTGTTGAAATCGGGGGGACACCATTAAGTCGTTCATAATGGCAGTTAAAATCTCCGCTGATCAGCAGGACAGCATCGCCCGGAAGAGAATTCAGTAGAGCGTTCAAAGAGTCTATAGTATGGGAGGTTCCTTCTTGCCGTACTGGCCATGAATAAATGTTAATGAGTGCCAATTTTGGTGTTTTACTGTGGATCATTAGAATACACGTCAGATCAGGACTATTTGTGTCAATTCTTTTCAACGTAAAACCGAGATGTATGCCTATCCTTGTACACAACCCCCCCGATGGTCTACCTTTCGGGCCCTTGATGGCTGGCTCCATGAAAGTGACATACCCCATTCTATTCAAGGGGTTTACAGCCCAGGTTTCCTTGAATAGGCAGAACCCCTAATGATCTTCAAATGCGCACCAATCAGGGATATCTATGTTGGCGGCGAGATCTTTAATATTCCAGGACAAGATTTCCAGGGACCCGTTAGGGGGCGTCGACCTAGTCCCCATGTTCACCCGGAACCTCGGGCTCTCAGATCCACCCACTTGATTACTAGACACATGTTGGGCTAATTCTGCCTGTACAATCGGACTACAGACAGGAGGTATAACAGTTTGACCCGTAGGTGTTGTTTGTGTATTTAGACCGACCACTATCTCCCTCGTGACTAAAGGCAGATTTCCCCCATCGCTCACACCTTCTTTAATAATTGACGGATGTTCTATTAGCCCCGCAAACACCCCAGGGCTTTTGGACCTGTGGTGTACTGATGGGGGCAGAGATCGAGACAGAGAGGGCGTTAGTAGTCAGTCTACCTGGTCCAGTACACTGAACCTGTTGTTTACTGGGAAGCCTAAAACATCCTCACTGACCCACCATCCCCACATGCCCTCTTCATGGCACCGGTTATCACGTTGGGGTTGCCATTGAACAGAGTTCCTGGGGCAATGGGTAGGGGGAGAATTAGCTGGTGGATAGAAATAACTTAGCTTCATTGTTTTGATAGTTGAGACTACACTATTAGGATAGCTTCTACACACATGATCAACTACCCTACAGTCTTGGAAGTTTGTTACTACACAATCCCCGTCCACATCTTTCAGTTTGTGACCCACCCAACCTACTCTTTTAACACACAGAATTTGACTTCGCACATTACTAGGCAAAGGTCTATGGGTGTTCAACCAGTGCATCGATTTATTTTTAAGTTCCATATATGTTTCCGTTCTATTGGGGGCCAACTTAGGAACCCCGGTCAGAACGACCACATAGGGGACACTTTCCGGAGGTAGGTCAATACGCGGTGGGTCCAGAGAGAAGTAATCGTTTTTGGCTGTACCATTCCTGGGGATCGGGCATTTCCAACAGTTTTAGTCCCAATGTGGCTTAATCGTGCGCTGGGTCGTTGATCTGAGGTAGCAGCCAAGGAGTTTGTGGGGCAGTTAGTTGAAGGCTGCGAGTTTGTTTGCAAAAGCCCATCTACGGTTGTTGGCGCTCGAATTTGGGCTGTGATAACAGTTAATTCCTTTACAAGGTCCATATTTTTTCCAGTTAGGTCCTCCATTTTCGCCAACCTTTCTTCAATTAACTTTAGTCTTTGCTCGAGGGGCTGTAATATTGATAGTATAACCGTACTCAATTTTTCCAGCAGCAAATCTGCATTGGGAAGGCTTATGGGTGTAGGGTTATTTAGTTCCTCATGGAGGCTTACTGGGAGGCTTACTGGGAGCACCACTGACTCACTTTGCTCACCTAGCTCCACAATGGGCGCTTCGTTATAGTTGTTGGGTTTTGGCTGCTTAGGTTTCCTGCCCCGAAGTGGTGCACCCGTCCGTTTCCGTTTGGGGAGGGCTCCTTCTTGGTGTGTATGAGATTCAGGGGAGATTATGGAGACTTCTACAGGTATGGCCGCCTTGTTTAATTCCTGATCGGGCGGCAGTCGTTTGGTCAATCTACCGTATTTAGTGCTTTACTAAAGGGAGAGTTTGGTCCTCCGAGTGGCCCTTCAGTATCAGTTATTTGTTGGGGATAGACCAGTGAGCACACCTGTGTTAAAAGGCCCAGTGATGATCTCCTAGAGAAAGCCTGGTCCAGTGACAAGCGGCGTTCCGTTATAACTATCTCACGTTCTAGCACCGATGATGCCCTCAGAATGAATTGGTCCAAAGTCCCGGCTATGTGCCCTGTAGTTGTAGGTTTCATGCCCCTACGGGCCGCCATAATCCCCAGAAAATATGGACAATAAGGGCAAACAGTACTCACGGGCTTCCAGTGGATGTTAGAGAGTGAGCCCGGTCCGGTCTCCTCCGGTCTATAACGGGCTAAAACGGGCCCGCCCTTGGCCCGGGCTTTGCCCGGCGCGCGTCCCGCGCAGCGGGGTCAGGTTACGTTGATGTGGCTGTGTGACGTCAGGGGGAGGAGCGCGGTAGTGGTGGCAGGAGCGGAGACTCCTGGTCCTAGGAGTCCCGCTTAATCCTTCTCTCCTCTCCAGTGGCAGCAACAGTCAAGCAGGCAAAGGCTCCGCTGCGAGCGGCGCCCGCGAAGCGGGGGGCGCGAGCGGTTAAGAGGCAGGCAGTGGCTGGGGGAGGGGCGCGGGAGTGGCAGCAACAGTGGAGACTCCTGGTCCTAGGTGTCCCGCTTAATCCTTCTCTCCCCTCCAGTGGCAGCAACAGTCAAGCAGGCAAAGTCTCCGCTGGATCCATCCAATACATTATTCGTTAAAAACTATTAAGATATCGGGGGAGTACTTCTTGTGATAAAGTACTATAACACAGGAGGGTGTACTCCCTCTTTTCAGTTCCTCTAGGCCCTCTTGGTAATACTGGTGTTCTTCTCGTTTACCGTTATGTATTACGAGCTAAATAAAGAGACATCTAGGTAACATTCTGACATTGGTGCATCAACTGCAGAGGATGAGGACAGATTTCCCATTGGACACTCTTCATGTCTCTAAAACAGAACACACCCTGCATACTTAAAACAGACGGGATCCCAAGGAGATTCAGACATCCTTATAGCTTCGCCTGCAGTGCAAACCCCTTGTTACAGCAAACCACCACACAACCACTCTTTCTAAGGATTTTATCACAAATGTTTGAAAAAATACAACTAGATATGAGTCAGGGCCCGCGTTTCGTATCTTTCAAGACAAATTGAAAACTAAATTTCCCATTAATAAATTCTAACTCACCCTGACAGGGAATTTCGTTACCATGCTACTGTGAGTGATACCAGACTCTGATGTCTTAGGCCTGGTTATGAGTTGGGCAGTTAACTCCAATCCGTGGATAAACACCATTTACGCACTGGTTGGAATTATGAAATGTTAGGAGCTTAACAGATTTGATAATTATCAGATGTGTTAAAAAGCAAATTCTTAGATTGATTTCGGCAGATCAAATCTGCCAAAATTTAACAGGGAACACCTTACAGTATTAACCATATCATGATATTGAAATGAAATGAAATGAAATGAAATGAAATGAAATTTGTACTTGTAAAGCGCACTTATACCCCAACTGGGGTGTCCTGGCGCTGTAACGCATACCGCTGTGGAACCCTTCCTGACTTTTCCCTGTGTAATGTACACACCTGGGCACCCCCAAGGTGAAGCCAGGCATCCCAGCGCTGTGTGGCCTTTGTGGAGATTAAGCAAGCTATTGCCCAGAGTTTTCAGAGTGGGACCCATGATTAGAATAGGCACTGAGGCGAAATTGAGCCCAAGACCCGCCGAGGTGCAAATTTAACCCTGGTCCCGGGCCAGGCCTCAGCATCAGGGTCTGCCGCTCTAACCATTGAACCACACTTCTCCATCATGTGGATTTTAAACACCAGTATCCGCATGTTATTCCCCAACAACTCTTAAGAGGTGCTATTTATTCAGCTCAATTAATAATACAACCCTTAGTATCGTTATTTATCATGTAAATAAATAACACATATACTCGTAATCAGAACCTTAGTGGTTGTTTTCATCCTCGCCTTATTACTTTCCCCTACCCCATTGAAATCACTTTGCATCATGAATCTACTAACTTTTTACTTCTTCCTAAAATGTCAAGTTAGAACTCTATCAATGCTAACTCAGTGCAGAACAGCTTTACTGATGAGTGTCTCTGATTTCAATGATGTAAATGTTTTTTTGTTTGTAGATGTGGAACTGAAATATGATAGAGTTGTATTTATTCATAACATTGAGGACTCTAAAATCCTTTGGGATAATGTCTGTACCATAGGAAAAAAACTAAATATACGTTTAAAACTGTGTTGAGCTTCATTGCTAAAGCTGTAGAATTACACACACTCTCCGGAATGAACACCGAAAGACCATCATCCATTATACACTCAATGCTGATTTAGTAGTAGAGAATGTGTATTTTCCGCTGACCATTCATCGCTGGTATAATAGAGGAAAATATATGTTTTCTATAGCACATTCATTGTGAAAACAGTAATGCATAAATGAATCTAGTCACTTTATTTGTGGGGGCAGCAATGGGGAATTGGGCAGTAAAGGTACAGAGACACAAGATTGTCTAGTGATGTGAAGGTCATCTGTACTTAGATTTTCAGTAACAGTATATTTTCCCAACCTCTGAGACAGGACACACTTTTTAGGAAACCTTTGGCCAATTACTGGTTAAGCCTGTTACAGAGATATATTCTTCAAATCTGTGCCAGAGAGAGAGATCCACGGCACGATTATGTTGTGCTACAGTTTTATTGTGCTTTCTGTGCTGCCTTCTGTTTTTGACTGATTTTTGTTGTGCACTATTATTTTATTTTACTATTGTGATTTTCTTTGTGGTTTGTTATTGTGTTGTGTTCCTTTGTGCTCTGTATTCACTTTAGAAAGTTATCAAAAGTTGCTACATTTCTAGGCAAACATAGCATATTCCTCTAAATTTCCAGTGCCTCACAACCATGTATCACTATCTATGAAGGTAAAATACTGCTGTTCCTGTTCTTCCACTGTGCAAGACAACAGTTAACCCAAAACTTTGGCAGAGACTACGGGCCTGATTTAGAGTTTGACAGATAGGGAACTCTGTCATTAAGGTGATGGAGTACCCTCTCCGCCAAACTTAATATCCACTCACCTCATTTAGAGAAGCCTTCTGTATATAGACAACGGAGATCACTCTGTCTCTGTTGCCGATATAGACCTCAGATAGCCTGACAGAGTAAGGGCTGTTGGAGGTTTTGCCATTGTTTATCCACCCTATTTACAGTAAGGTATGAAATAGCAAGATTTCACTGCCAGTCAACGGCAGTAATAGGCAATGAAAACTGCAAAATGCCTCATAGAAAGGGTCATTGCTTTTTTGCTTTTGAAAACTAAAACCTACTCTTGGATTTCGTTTTAAAAATGGAAAGAAAACATTGAAATCTTGCTGTAAGGCTCTATCATGTTGAAGGAGCCACCTGTCAAAATTTCAATGCATTAAAAGTTACCACTGTGACAGTAAATCCTGCCAATGCAAGAGGCCAGCGGACATCTATAAATTCGGTGGTCATGGCCTGCATCAGGCCAAAGGAGTTCTTCACTTTGCTCAGAGTTGGCATGTTCTACGACATAGCATGGGCCACTGCACTATGTAGTTCAGTGTGATCTGCAGTTTATACATATTTGCCGCTTTTGACCTGCCACAATTGTAAAGGACCCTTGATTTGCCAATACTAGCCTGGGAGCCCGTGTGCTCGGCTACTTGAATCACCGGGAGACGCTGTGGGGAGAGCCTGTGTTGCCGACGCCGGGAGCGGGACTGCGAGGACCAGAGGTGCTTGTGCCAGGAGACCGCGCGCACCTGGTGCCTCTTCCCGCCCCCTCCTCCCTGAGTGCCTTATAACGACTCGCGGCCCCCGCTTCGCGGGAGCCGCTCGCTAGCCGCTTTTGACCTGCCACAATTGTAAAGGACCCTTGATTTGCCAATACTAGCCTGGGAGCCCGTGTGCTCGGCTACTTGAATCACCGGGAGACGCTGTGGGGAGAGCCTGTGTTAGCGACGCCGGGAGCGGGACTGCGAGGACCAGAGGTGCTTGCGCCAGGAGACCGCGCGCACCTGGTGCCTCTTCCCGCCCCCTCCTCCCTGAGTGCCTTATAACGACTCGCGGCCCCCGCTTCGCGGGAGCCGCTCGCTAGCCGCTTTTGACCTGCCACAATTGTAAAGGACCCTTGATTTGCCAATACTAGCCTGGGAGCCCGTGTGCTCGGCTACTTGAATCACCGGGAGACGCTGTGGGGAGAGCCTGTGTTGCCGACGCCGGGAGCGGGACTGCGAGGACCAGAGGTGCTTGCGCCAGGAGACCGCGCGCACCTGGTGCCTCTTCCCGCCCCCTACTCCTATTTAGATCAGCCCCCTGACGCGAACGCGGGCCGCGCGCGGACGGAAGCGCGGACGAAGCCCGGGCAAAGGGCGGGCCTTCTGAGGCCCTCAGAGGCCGAAGCAGGCCGTGCTGTGCCTACCTCTCTTTTAAGCATAGTATATAAATTACTAGTTTTTGTTAGGTTTGTTACTGATTTATTGTGATCCGTCCACTATTGTATTACGCTTGCAAACTCCTAAGAGTTTTTTAGAAAATAATGACGGCCAAAAAGCTTAGGTCTGGTAGAGTTTTGGTCGGTAAGTCGTGTTCCAAAACAAAATCTAATCCCCTTCGAAATAAGAATAATCATGCAAAACAACTGAAAGGTACCTGTCAGTTATTTAATCTTTGGGAACGGGGGAAAACTAAAGCGCTCAATGTTGATTTTGCACACACTCCTCTGGTAAATGCTCCATCTGCTCCAATGGGTTTGAGTTTTATGGGTTCAGGGTTTGAAAAAAGTATGGAGAAGGAAGTAATTACCGAAGTTGCAGGTTCTGACCCTACCCATACTCCTTTCCCATTACAAATTCCCTTTGAAGTTGGTCTCCATGTTGCGAGAGTTCGGGAGCAAATCTCTTTCTCCAAAACTTGTGAGTCCCTTTCTGAAAAACATGAACCAATCCCTCCCTCTTCTAGAGAAGTTTATAACAACGATTATGTTCTCTCTGACTCGGATTTGGAAGTCTGTAAAAGATATATCGAGGTTGATACTGTTAAGACCAGGGAGTTTGTAAAAACACCATTAACATCAATACCACCGGTTCTTCATCTTTATAACAGCACACCCTCGAATATCTCTCAGTCACACATCTCAATGAGTCCCACTCTCAATATATCAGGTATTGATTCTTTGCTTCCGCCTAGGGTGGATAAATCGGATAAACCAGTCTCTGACTTCTTATCCTCCTTAGAACATTTGCTCTCATCCATCTTAGTATTACTAGAGAAATTTGTTGGAGGTTCGGATTGTGTAATGGATACAGTAACCCAAATATTAAAGGTCTTAGTACATGGTAAACCAGAGAAGGAATCCGGCTCCAACTTAGAGGTGGTTGTAGAAAATTTTTCAGAGCAGAAAACGGCTGAGTCAAAGACTGGGATCCCCAATACGCTCCATTCCATTAATGTTAGAGAACAATCAGCTCACTGTACGAAACCTCTCATTTCTAACTGTGCAGTAGATTTAGTTCCAATGGTGGAGGTGTTACAAGAAGGGGTGGTAAAGGAAGATATAGTTCCGCCCCCATTGCTAACGGACTCAATAATAATGGATCCAATGTTAGTGGTCCCATATGTAACGGATTCTAAGGAAGATATGGAACTTTTTCCTATTTTTAATAAACAGCAGGGTGTGGGTGATAAGGAGGCCCCTGAATCAGATGGTGTTAGAAATAAGGAGAATTTAGGGAAAGTTAAAAAAACTTGGGGCAAAAAAGAAGCAATTAATCAGAAGAATTGAAAAAAATAGACGGCGGAAAATTCGTTGGAAGGAAAATTCGGAATCAGTTTGTGATCAAGAACTTCATCAGACCTCCTTGATGGTACAAAAAGATGAAATACAGAATCGGGTTCCCCTGTTATTGAATCCTTGCCCCCTAGAGGGGCTTTTGTAACACTAAAGTGGTCTTGTTAAATTCTAAGCCCAAAAAAAACGAAACTACCTCTATAAGTTCAGGATCCCCTAAGCTTAATCCCCTGGCCAACCCCAGAGCTCTTCAACCCCAACGCCGGAAACAACGACATCACCCCGTCGCAAGACCTCTGCAACTCCCTCGCCTCCTACTTCCACAACAAGATCGCGGACATACACAACAGCTTCAGCATCCAACCGACGCACGCCACAACCGCAGCAACGCCACCCACCACCACCCTCCGCGCCTGGACTCCGAGCACCGAAGACACCGTCCGCACAATGAACTCCGTCCACTCCGGATCTCCGACCGACCCCTGCCCTCACCACGTCTTCAACAAGGCCGACGTTGTCATCGCACCCCACCTGCGGGACATTATCAACACCTCCTTCGACACCGCCACCTTCCCTGAGAGCTGGAAGCACGCAGAACTCAGCGCTCTACTCAAGAAACCTACAGCGGACCCCACCGAACTCAAGAATTACCGCCCCATCTCGCTCCTCCCGTTCCCGGCCAAAGTCATCGAAAAGACCGTCAACAAACAGCTGGCCGCCTTCCTCGAGACGAATGGATCCCTCGACCCCTCACAGTCTGGCTTCCGAGCCAACCACAGCACCGAGACCGCCCTCATCGCTGCCACCGATGACATCCGAACCCTGATGGACAACGGAGAAACAGCGGCCCTCATCCTCCTGGACCTCTCCGCGGCATTCGACACTGTCTGCCACCGCACCCTAGTGCAGCGCCTCGGCAACATCGGAATCCAAGAGAAGGCACTGGAATGGATCACCTCCTTCCTCGACGGAAGAACACAGAGAGTCCGCCTACCACCGTACAAGTCAGAGGCCACCGAAGTCATCTGCGGCGTCCCTCAAGGATCCTCGTTGAGTCCCACCCTCTTCAACGTCTACATGAGCCCCCTCGCGGCCATCGCACGCCAACACAACCTCAACATAATCTCCTACGCCGACGACACCCAGCTGATCCTCTCCCTGACCAACGATCCCGCCGCCGCCAGAGCCAACCTGCACGAAGGGATGAGAGATGTAGCCGAGTCGATGACGACCAGCCGCCTGAAACTGAACTCAGACAAGACGGAGGTCCTCATCCTGGGCTCCTCGCCCTCCGCCTGGGACGACTCTTGGTGGCCCCCCGCCCTGGGCACCGCACCCAAACCGACGGACCACGCACGCAACCTGGGCTTCATCCTGGACTCCTCCCTCTCCATGACCAGACAAGTCAACGCCGTCTCCTCGTCATGCTTCAACATCCTGCGCATGCTACGGAAGATCTTCTGGTGGATCCCCACCGAAACCAGGAAGACTGTCACCCAGGCCCTCGTCACCAGCCGACTGGACTACGGCAACGCCCTCTACGCCGGAACCACCGCCAAGCTCCAGAAGAGACTCCAGCGGATCCAGAACGCCTCAGCCAGACTCATCCTCGACATCCCACGAAACAGCCACATCTCCGGACATCTGAGAGACCTGCACTGGCTCCCCGTCAACAAAAGAATCACCTTCCGTCTCCTCACCCACGCACACAAAGCCCTACACGACCAAGGCCCGAGCTACCTCAACAACCGAATCAACTTCTACGCTCCCAAGCGCCACCTCAGATCAACCAGCCACGCCCTCGCCGCCGTCCCCCGCATCCGAAGAGCGACAACAGGAGGAAGGTCCTTCTCCTACCTGGCCGCAAAGACCTGGAACTCCCTCCCGACCGACCTGCGCCTGACCCAAGACCACCTCTCCTTCAGGAAGAAGCTCAAGACCTGGCTGTTCGAGCAGTAACGGCACCCCCCCCTCCTAGCGCCTTGAGACCCTACGGGTGAGAAGTGCGCTCTATAAATGTCTTGATTGATTGATTGATTGGCCAGTCCCTTCACCGTCAAAAGGGAAGCAGCAGCAGTTTGTCTAAATCCACCTGAATGCCTTTTGGATGAGAGTGTAGACACTCTTATCCTAGATTTTCTACCTTTGTTTGATGCAGACTGCATTTTAAATAGATCACTGCTTCTTAAATACTTTCAAGAGTCTGCAAATTTGAAATTGTTACAAACCTCGGACATAGATTTGGTACGGATCTTGAAGATTGAGGGTGGTAGTTTAACGAGGGTAAGATTTTATTCGAAATTAGTGGTGAACCTTATTTTACAACGGTCGGAATACTTTCAGAGTAGAGGGATTGATGTGATGCCCTTTTGGGGAAATTTCTCTTTTGATAAACCCTCTAAACCTTTAGGGCCCTTAAGACCCTCTATTCCCCTCCTGAAGGTAGTACTTGGAAATAAAGAACAAGTTAGTGGTTTTGATGAGCTTAAAATTCATCTATCAAAAGATCTTTGCTCTGTATCTTACCCCAATCCATCTATATCCCTCTTACTTGATAAGGCAGAAGATGACTCTGTCCGTTGGGATTGGTTACCCGGCGTTCTTTCAAAGAAATTGACAATCACATACCCACCTAATCCTCATCTTTAGCGAGAATATAACGTTATTATCTTAGAACTGTGCAGGGATAAAGAATTGTCCGGAAAAAATTAATTTCCTTATGTCTTTAAAAGCCAGTGTGATTTGTCTCCAAGAGACTTGGTGCTCTGAGAAACTTCGGTTTAGAAGGGATTATTTTATTCTTGATGGTCAAGCCGTCTCTTCCAGGAGAGGACACGCTAAGGGGGGAATTGCCTGTCTCCTATCCACTGAGATAAAATGGAATTTCTCCCATTATATGGATTCTAGCAATCTCTTTCAAGCTATAACGCTGTTTAGTCACGATAATGTTAATGTATCTAAACCTCTGGTATTGATTAACATATACATTCCCCCTGAAGTTAGCTTTAATGTAATTTTAAGAAGAGTTTTTGCCTATATTCAAAGTATAAGGGAGAAATCTTCTTCCCCCAATATAATCTTAGTAGGGGATTTGAATTGTAAAATTTCTAATTCAAGTACGACTCTGTTTCGCGATAAAGACAAAGAAGAATCATGTCATATCCCACAAGCTATCCTTCCCGAGAAAATTAAAACAAATAAGCGCGGAAGTTGCTTCTCAAAGAACTTTCTGAAATGGATGGGATTATATCAAACGGAAGACTCCCCTCCGACTCCCCTGCTAATTTTACTCACAAATCTCATCAGGGAGAATCAATATTAGATTATGTGATAGTTCAGAACTCTTCTTTTTTCCTAGTAAAGGATCTCAGGGTCATTGAAACGGTCTTTAGTGACCATAAAATACTTCTTTCCGTTTTGAATATAAATCCTCAGAGTCCCGATCAATGGCCACTTAATAGTGATCAGGTAAATTTTGGAGTGAAATCAGGAAGGTGCTATTGGAACCCACAAGCTGAACAAGACCTGGAGAGCGTCTTGGATGCTGCAATTGATGATCTTGCCAATTGGCAGGGTTCTGAAATAACGTCCTTCCAAGATTTTATGACGTCAGTAATTTCACTCGCTAAAAAACCTAACAAGAAAAGACACTTTACAACTCCCTCTTGGCCCTTACGTTCTATTAATATAGAAATAAATAAACTTGTAAGGAAACAATATTTGCATAAATCCGTAGAAGGAGCTTGTAAAATAAACCTATTAAAAAGAAGGAGGAAAAGGTTGCAGGAAAAACTACGGAAAGAAAGGGAGGATGCAACTTGGATTAAATTAAGAGAGGCTGCTTTTAATGGGGATATGAGACAGTTTTGGTCTCTTATAGGAGAGGGGTGTGGATCAAGAACACGTCCACTTCCTATTCCCATAGATGAACACATATGGGTGGAATATGTTACATCCCTTTATGCAATAAATGGAATGTCGTTTCCTCATGTTGGTGTTAATGAAAAGGATCAGCCTCTGATTCCCCTATCTGAAAAGGACATTATAATAGCCATAAGGGAAATGCGCTTATCCGGGGCAATGGGGCCAGACGAACTTCCAATTTCGGTTTTAAAACACAACAGTGAAAAATGGAGTAAGTTGTTATGTCCAGTGTTTAATGTTTGTTTCTGTAGCGCAAAGATAGTTCCCTCGTGGAAAGGAAGCATTTTAGTGCCCCTTTTTAAAAAGGGTGATCGATTAGCTCCTCAAAATTATCGCCAAATTGCTTTGTTAGACGCAATTGGAAAGGTTTTTTCTAGATGCCTTCTGAAACAAGTTAATGACTGGGTAGTCCAGGCAAATATTCTTCCTCTAGAACAGACGGGATTCCGAAGAAATCACGGTACCTTGGATAATTTAACTGCTCTCCAGGTAATAACGGATAAATATGTCAAGGTCAGAGGTGGGGGAGTCTATGCTGCCTTCAAAGACTTCTCCACGGCCTTTGACAAAGTTGACCGTCCATTATTATGGAAAAAATTGTTTGCCTTGGGTATGCCAGCCAGGCTATTAAATTTAGTCCAGGAACTCCACTCTGAGACCTGGTGTAGAGTATTATTGGGGGGGAGAGAGGCCTTTCCCAAGCAATTCCTACAGCCAATGGTCTTAAACAGGGCTGCTTTTTAGCACCCTTACTATTTTCCCTTTTTGTTTGTGATCTCCCACAGATTCTTTCCCTGAGTGATGGAATTGCCCCCACTTTAGGGGACAAACAGGTAGCATGTTTAATGTATGCAGATGACATACTTCTTCTTGACCTTACGCCTAAGGGTCTTAATAGTCGTCTGCATGCTTTGCATTTATTTTCTAAAGATCATCATTTGAAAATTAACATGTCTAAAAGCAAAGTAATGTGCTTCACGGGAAAGAAAAAAACAAAATTGTGTTACTTCTGCTGGTTTTTAGGGAATGAGAAATTGGAAGTTGTAAAAACTTATGTTTTTTTGGGAAAAATAGTTTGTGGTAATTTGAGTAACAAGGCACACATAGATGGTAACATCAGGAAAGCCCTGACCCAGGGAAAGGGACTGAGCGCTCTTTATAAAGCCACAGGTAGAAGACATTTTGCCATTCTCCTGGAGGCCTTTCGTGCAAAAATTCCTGCTTCCCTGCTCTATGGCACTGAGCTAATAGACTTAAGTCAATGGGGTTTTTTGGATACCATTGAGGGTAGACTTTTGCGTTGTTTATTGTCAGTCAATAATGCGTGTACAGTAGAAACCCTTAGACTTGAATTGGGATTACGAAGCAGTTGAGTTCAGGCCCTGGCAGGAGTAATACGCTGGGTTTTTCACCTAGCCAAGGGCAACCCGGCTACATTAAGATGCCTAATTAAAAAAGAATTACTGGGTCCTATGAAAGAATATTCTTTACTTATAAACAATTTTAGAAGGGCTGTTTTACTATTAGAATTGGAGGAATCATCGCTCTTTCAATTATCCTTGCATCAGCTTAAGCTGTCTTTAAAACGGGCTATATGGGAGCTAAGTTTTAAGAGGGATAGAGATGTTTTCTGTATAAAGAAAGGTGTTACCGAGGTTGTTAATTCCTATTCATTTAAAAAGATACAACCCTATGCATCTTGGTCCCTCCCTCACGGCTTACGCCGTTTTTGGTTTCTTTTGAGATATGACCTTCCTCCTTTAAATACATTATTAGCTAGATGGCATGGTTGTTCTGATAAATGTAATCTATGTAGCATTGATTCTTCAATTCAGGATAACTCCCATATCCTTTTTATATGCCCTGCTCTAAGGGCCCATCGTCAAAAGTGGTTGAGACCAATATGCTTAAAGTTAGGTATTTTTTCTGCAAAATCTCTACTGGACGCTTTGTGCAACCTGCCTAATGAAATGTTTTGTTACAGAATTTTTAATTTCTTTAAATGTTTTTTGGATTTATATTAATAGATATGATTTTATGCCTTTTGTATTACGTAAATGTATTACACGGATAGGATACTCTGTAACTTTTGTTGTAACTTAGCTGTGACTATATTTGTAGAGGGTTCAGCTTTACGGTACTTTTGCATGTGGGGCGGGGGTCTGTCTCGGCAGCTGTTCTGAACAAAAGGGTCCTAATACAGTCGTCTGCTACTGTCAGCAAGCATGATCAAGTGCACAGGTGTACTTCCATACTGAAGTGATTCATGTCGAATCTCGTCTTGATGTTCATTCTTCCATATCTAAAATTGGCTTGATTACATTACAAAGTAGTACAAATGCAAGATAAGAGCATTTAGTTGAGGAGCTGCAGTTATCTTGATTTTATAATCAATATCAGTAATAAGTAATACTTTTTCTCCTGATAGGTACTCTGCCCCCGACAGCCAAAGCACCTGGTAAGTCCAGCACCTAGAGAATGAATCATATTAGAAAATGAATCATATTAAGAACAGATGCAAGTTCTCCTTGGGCTTAATTCAAAGGAGAGTAGAGTGCATAATCTAGAATTTTGATTTTGACAGGCCATTAGAAAAACGTGAAGAAAGACAGGTAAAGTTCCGGGCTGCACCACCTTTGTAGGGTCTTCAGATACTCCACACACACAAGGTGTGGTCTATGCAGGAGAAAACCTTGATGGTTAAGTTTGTAATCATAGGCAAGGTTTGTGAATATATTCCCCTGACTTTGCTTTAGAAGGGGATCCTGATCATATATATATATATATATATATATATATATATATATATATATATATATATATATATATATATATATATATATATATATATATCTGATTTTGTAGAGCGCTCAGCTACCCGTAGGTTTCCCGGCGCTAAACGAACAGAAGTAAGAGAGGACAACGGAAGATAAGGAATCGGTTACAGAGAAAATAACCAGGTTTTCACACCTTTGCGGAATTTGACGTAAGATGTTTCAGACCGCAGAGGGATAGGAAGTGAGTTCCAGAGCGCAGGTGCCAGGTGGGAGAACGAACGTCCGCCGACTCTGGCACGCTTAAAGCGGGGAACAGAGAATCTGCAATGAGTGGAAGACCTAAGGGTGCGAGAGGGACAATATTGCTGGACTAAGGTGGAGAGATAGTGGGGGGCTTTTCCAGCTTTGATGCGGTGCATAAAGCAAAGTGCTTTAAATTTGGTCCTAGATTCTATGCGCAACCAGTGAAGGCTGCGCAGGGAAGAAGAGACTGAGGTTGTTCTCGGGAGATTGCAGAGTAGACGGGCAGCCATGTTCTGAACTACTTGGAGCTTCCTGGTAACCTCCTTACAGGCACCCAGAAGAAGTACGTTGCCGTAGTCCAGCCGCGATGTCACTAGGGCCTGGACCACTGACTTCTGGGTATCTGGAGGCAGCATCCATGTGATCTTCCTCAGCCACCTGATGATGGTGGTACAGGTGGCCGAGACCTTGACCACATGTTGTCTCATGGATAACTGATTATCAAAGAGGACCCCCAGATTGCGTGCTGACGTTACTGGGACCGGTAAAGGTCCCATTTGCTGAGGCCAATGTTGCGGGCCCCAGAGAGCGGAATCCGGCCCAAACAGGAGAAGCTCTGTTTTATCGCCGTTCAGCTTAAGCTTGTTAGTCAGCATCCAGTTGGCGATATCAGTGAGTCCAGCACAGAGAGAAGAGGAAGGGGAGTGTTGATTAGAGGAGAGAGAAAAAATAATCTGGGTATCATCAGCATAAGAAAAAATAGAAAGTCCCGCCTGTTCCGCAAGAAAAGCAAGAGGTCTAACATAAAGGTTAAAGAATAAAGGACTAAGAATAGAACCTTGGGGAACACCATATGGAGAGTTGTGAACAGTGGACACAGAAGAGGGGGAAAAAACCTGGAAAGTGCGATGAGAAAGAAAGTCAGAAATCCAGGCAAGGGCGGGGCCGCAGATACCCACAGACTTCAGGGCAGACAAAAGGATGCTATGGGAGACGGTGTCGAAAGCGGCACTCAAATCCAAAAGGATGAGTGCCACTGTCTCCCCTTTGTCTACCTGGCACCTAACTGTCTCCGAGACTCCCAAAAGGGTGGACTCCGTAGAGAAGCCTGCACGGAAACCAGACTGGGAAGGGTGGAGGACGTTTGCTGATTCAATGTAGGTGGTGAGATGACGGTTGATATGTTTCTCCAACACCTTTGAGAGGCAGGGGAGCAAGGAAATGGGCCGGAAGTTGGCAGGATTGCTGACATCCGCATTGGCTTTTTTCAGCAATGGAACCACCATCGCATGCTTCCAGATATTAGGAACCACTGCCTCAGTGAGGGATGCATTCAGAAGAGCCAAGATGCAATCCAAAGGGGCAGTGTCCAGAGTACAAAGAATCTGGGGAGGCATGGGATCCAATGGAGAGCCGGATTTAATCTCTGCCAACAATTTCTGGAAGACGGGCATGGAGATACATTCCCATTTATCTAGTCGAGGAGAAGAGAGTCGTTCAGGATCATCCTGTGAGAAGAGTTGGTCCTGTGGCTGGAATGGTGGCCTAATTGAGACGGAAGGAGAAACGCCAAAGCCTGCGTAGATGTTATCAATTTTAGATGTAAAGAACTCTGCCAGGGAATTGCATTGATTGCTATTTAGGCAGGGGGCTTTGGGGGCACATGACATACCCGATAGTTCCTGAACTGCCTTAAAGAGGGCTTTAGGACGATTCTGGGCTTTCAGTATCGTGTCGTTAACATGATTAGCCCGGGCAGTGTTACATAGAGTGTGGTATTTATGTAATGCAAGTTTGTAGTTCTCTTTATCTGCCAACAGGTAGTTGGATCTCCAAATGCGCTCCAGTCTTTTGCAGCGTGACTTTTCCACTTTGAGTTCTTCATTGAACCAAGGGGCAGGAGGGTGCAGGAACTTTTGTGTACATTTACGTACTGGAAGGCAGGACTCAATGGCAGAAGTAAGCCAGGTACTGATCTTGCCCACGTCATCCATGGTGATATTAGCCGAAAGGGGCAGAGTTTCTTTTAAGGAAAAATTAAGTTGCTCCAAATTCAGTTTATGCCAATTCCTTCTTGTTCCAAGGGAAGGTGGGCTGCCAGGGGGGCCAGGTGCAGCCGTTGTCTTGATGTGAAACTCTACAATGAAGTGATCCGACCAAATAATCGGTTTTGGGGGTAGGCAGGTAACATTATCTAAATTAGCAAAAATTGGATCAAGTAAGTTACCGCCTTTATGCGTAGGACCAGAGTTTAGGAGATTTAGATTGAGGGCGGCCAGGTCCTGTGTGAGATGGGTGCTGGTAGGGCATAGGGTGTCATTAAAATGTATATTTAGATCACCTAATAACAAAAAATTGTTGGATTCCAGCACAAGGGGAGAAATGTATTCCGGAAGAGCGGCAGCCCAAGCGCCGGCAGCGCCAGGTGGGCGATATAAAAGGGCACCGGACAAAGTAAAATTAGGTGATAATAGGAGTTTAAAACTGCCAGCTTCGCAGTTAGGGATGACAAGATCATCCCACTTGCAAGAGTAGGTCCTTTTAAAAATAATAGCAATGCCTCCTCCATCTTTAAGAGGTCTGTTACGACCCACGAAGGCGTAATTATCAGGGAGGGCAGTAGCGATGTCTGGACCAGAGCAGTCCTTTAGCCAAGTTTCGGTAAGAAACAGGGCCGACGGACTATATGAAGTGAGAAGGTCAAATATGTCCCTTTTGTGCTTAGGTAAAGAGCGACAATTTAAACTGATAAAACTAAACACAGGAGAGGGATTCGGCAAATGAGCTTTCACAGGGAAGGGGGAATCGGCCCAGAAAGGGAGTGAGGGAATGCGCAGCTCAGATAGGTGGGACGTGATAGCCAATGCGCAAGCAGGACAGGACAGAGGTGCATCCTGACAACACATGCGAGAGCAGTACTTGCCAGGCGACGGACGTAAGCCAAGCAGAGTACAGCGAGAGTAAGTATGTCTAGGGTAAATGATGCCAGGAGCAAGGGGAGTGGCCCCAGGTCCCAACAGGTCGCGGACGGGCGCAGACGGGCTTAACTCAGGCGCAACTCCGGCGCGCCTACGTCGCGCCCGCTGCGCTCGTCCGCTGCGCTTCCTAGGGAGGGGGACCATTTTAAAGGGCTGAGGGCGGGAGGGGCCGAGCGCTAGTCCGCTCGCGTCTGCTCCACTCCAGGCTCCTCACCCAAAATGGCGGCCAAAGTCGGGTCCCGGGCAGTGTTTTAATCACCTGCCAAGGGATGAATGAGGGCAAGAGCACGAGTGTGCAAAGTAAGTTTTAAAATATTCGCCTGTATAACAAAAGAGTCAACACAAAATGTGCAGGATAAAATACAATTTTCACAAATCCGTTTTTAAAATCACCACATCGCCTCTAAAGTATCCACGGAGCCCGATGTGACCTTGGGCAACCGTGAACTTCTATCAATTGGCCTGTGGACACGAAGGGCTTTTGAAGGGCTGAGGGCGGGAGGGGCCGAGCGCTAGTCCGCTCGCGTCTGCTCCACTCCAGGCTCCTCACCCAAAATGGCGGCCAAAGTCGGGTCCCGGGCAGTGTTTTAATCACCTGCCAAGGGATGAATGAGGGCAAGAGCACGAGTGTGCAAAGTAAGTTTTAAAATATTCGCCTGTATAACAAAAGAGTCAACACAAAATGTGCAGGATAAAATACAATTTTCACAATTCCGTTTTTAAAATCACCACATCGCCTCTAAAGTATCCACGGAGCCCGATGTGACCTTGGGCAACCGTGAACTTCTATCAATTGGCCTGTGGACACGAAGGGCTTTTGAAGGGCTGAGGGCGGGAGGGGCCGAGCGCTAGTCCGCTCGCGTCTGCTCCACTCCAGGCTCCTCACCCAAAATGGCGGCCAAAGTCGGGTCCCGGGCAGTGTTTTAATCACCTGCCAAGGGATGAATGAGGGCAAGAGCACGAGTGTGCAAAGTAAGTTTTAAAATATTCGCCTGTATAACAAAAGAGTCAACACAAAATGTGCAGGATAAAATACAATTTTCACAATTCCGTTTTTAAAATCACCACATCGCCTCTAAAGTATCCACGGAGCCCGATGTGACCTTGGGCAACCGTGAACTTCTATCAATTGGCCTGTGGACACGAAGGGCTTTTGAAGGGCTGAGGGCGGGAGGGGCCGAGCGCTAGTCCGCTCGCGTCTGCTCCACTCCAGGCTCCTCACCCAAAATGGCGGCCAAAGTCGGGTCCCGGGCAGTGTTTTAATCACCTGCCAAGGGATGAATGAGGGCAAGAGCACGAGTGTGCAAAGTAAGTTTTAAAATATTCGCCTGTATAACAAAAGAGTCAACACAAAATGTGCAGGATAAAATACAATTTTCACAATTCCGTTTTTAAAATCACCACATCGCCTCTAAAGTATCCACGGAGCCCGATGTGACCTTGGGCAACCGTGAACTTGATCATAGCACACTAACATACCTGCCTGCCCTACGGGACAAGGGAACAGTCTGTGGGTGGGTAGGAAGAGGGACACATGCCCACTCTACCCTCTGTGGTTGGACAAATGGCACCCAGGTGCGGCCCGTGCAGGCAAGAGCGGTGGGACAGGGACTCGACAGATAAGGACGAAGGAAATTAAATATGTATTTAATTTTCCCTCATCGTCATCTGTCGAGTCCCCCTCCACCTCGCCCCGCCGATCTTACTTGCATGGACCGCTCCTGCTGCTACCTCACGTGTGATAGACATTAGGCACCTTCTGCCTTGCATGGTTTTCTCTTGGTGTTCTTCCACAATAAGGAAACACAGAAGGCTGAAAGAAAGCTCCTTATTTCTAAGGGGCATCACACAAACACTACAAGTGAAGAAAAGCTAATGCACATTTGTTTGCACAAGAGTTTTGTGATAGAAAATTTCACCCACACTAAAAATGTTATCTTTACATAGGACGAGCACCTGGTATAGAAAGTTACAGGATAATAAGCGCAATGTCTGCAATGGAGTGCCATCTGTTATCATTTATCTTTTCATGTAAATCATTAACGATATAATGTTCCTTTACTCCCAAACTGGTTTGATAGGTTCAATACCCAAACCCTCTGGTAAGTGATGCATACAGTGAATACATCAATCCAAGAACATTTGTCCAAGGAATTAACTTTAAGTAGAGACTAGCACAGGCGGTGGACAGGATTGAGTCTCTGAAAGTTGATTGAGTATATTAATTTAGCACTTGTAGGCATGATAGTGCATATCTATAAATTGGTTCAGCAAGCTGATGCTGTACACAGTAGTGGAAGGGTGAGGGGGCAACAGCCTGGCATCCCAGCACACAATTGTCCCAAAGCATTATGGCAAATGTAGTGTATACTAACACTCACTTGAGTTGAAAGTCTTTAGCTTTCACTATTCCAGGTGCAGCCAGTGTTGTGTATCTTTCAACACGTCTCAGGACATTTATACAATTAAATATGGGGATACTAGAAATGCAGCTCACACCCTTCTCAGGTTCCTGCACCACTCACACAGTGTAGGTCAGACCCAGCAACTTACCAAGCAGCCAACCACAGAAGGAGGAAGGGAGCAAACTGTCTTGCAAACTCACCCAGATTCATTGTGGTAAATGCAGTATAAGATTACACTAATTTGAGTTGAAAGTCTTCAGTTTTCACCATTGTTGAAGGACAAGCATCCTGCAAATGTGTCTAGAGAAACACAGCACTGACTGCACCAACAATGATGAACACTAAAGACGTTCTATTAAAGTGAATGTTATGAAGCAAAGCACTTAACACAATGCATTTGGGCAATTTGTGTGCTGGCATGCAGTGGCATAACATAATTTGAGGGACTGTGGTCGTGTAAGTCTTAGATACGAGCCCATAGCCCCCCTACAAGATCCGAGCATGCAGCGGGTACTTGCCTGCTGCCACGACCCTCCTGGGCCGTGGTGTTGGAAGAGTGCACTGGTCCCGAGCGCGGTGCTCCTGGAGCTGCTTTCCCTCGTCGTCTCCTCCTTGCTGTCTTCGGGCTCCTCGTTTGTTCCGCTGCTGCACAGCGCCTGTGTGTCCTCCGCTGCTTCCCTCCAGGCTGTGCTCCGCTGCTTGTCCTCCAGTCCGGTGGCGTCTTCCTCCTCTTGCTCCGAAAACGCGGAACGATATTCTCCGTGCCCGTCGCTCTTTTCAGGCATTCCAGCTGCTACTTCCTTATCGGGCGCTAGAGCGTCAACCGCACTTCCGGTTTTGGCGGCGGTGGCCATGTTGGGTAGGTCGGCGTCGCCCGGGAGTGGGTACTGATCACAGGGACCTCCGTGCAATGTACAAGGAAGAGCCTCAAAAGGTCAGGACCCTGTCAAGAGCACTCAGACCAGGGGCCCTCCACCCCTGCACTGTGGCAGAGGGGGCTGCGGGGGCTATAGTTACGCCACTGCTGATATTCAAGGCAGTGTAATCCCTCCTACCTTGATTTGGCTGTACACAGTTGTGTTCAGCCATATTTGTTGGTCGATACAATCATCCTACTTTTACTGTAGTCCACATTGGGCATTTGGTGTGGGTGCATGCCCACTGTACAAATCAGAGGCCATGGGCCTAAATCCAGATATACAGCACTGACACTCAGCGCCATTGTGTGTATCTGCAAGGGAGGATCTGCACAACAAACCCAGCCTGCTCTGTCATTTTATATCAGACCATAAGTCATTTGAATAGAAGCGAGAAAGGGAGTGAGGTGATGTTAAATGAGGTGAGAGGGAATCAGTGATTAAAAGAAGTCTGTGCAGTTTACATCATGATAGGAGACATATTTAGCCGTCTCTCCAGGTTTATGTAATCAGTAAAATATCTGTCTCCTGAGGCTTATTTAGTTAGTAAAATATCTAATAGAGTTAATTTATTCTATTGAAAAAACCTATATCTTTTAGAATGGAATGTAAAGAATTACTAAAATCAGGTCATAATAAAAAAGGAGTACAACAATAAACCCAAAACTATGGTGTAGACTATGGGCTCAATTTAGAGTTTGACAGAGAAGGTACTCTATCGTAAAGGTGACGAGGTACCCTCTCCGCCAACGGAAGGGTTTGCCAATTGCCTATCCACCCTATTTACAGTGTGCAATGAAATAGCAAGATTTCACTGTCAGTCACCACCAGGCAGAACCTAGTGGAAAGAGGCAGTGAAGACTGCAAAATGTCCCATACTCAGAGGGAGAATATTTCCATAGTGATGGACATTGCTTTTTTATTTTTGAAAACAAAAGCCTTCTTTAGAATTTAATTTTTGAAAATTAAAAAAACCAATGAAAGTTTACAGGAAGGCCATGTCGTGTTTACAGAGCCATCCATCAAACTTTCAATGAATTACAGGAACCACTGTGACAATGAATCCTGCCAATGCAAGATATGCCCACTGGCCAGAGTGCAGCTCTAAATTCAGCTGGCATGCCAGTGGAGTACTTAACCTAGCTCAGAGCTGGCATGCTCATGAACATAGCAAGGGCCACTGCACCATGTGATTCTGAGTTAGCTGTATTGTCTACATAATGAAAGATCTACCACACTTACTACTTAATCCACCATATACTGAATATTTGGCAGATGTCAGCAAAATCAATCCTGTGCCCTGAATATAGAACTGCTGTTCAATGCAGGCTAGGGCCTGAATTACGGAAATACAGAGGGAATGAAAAATAAATTGACTTGTTGAAAAAGTGCTAAATCCCTAGAATACCCAAACAAAATTTCATCCACCACACCAATATTATGGATAACATTTATGTTGTGTAGTCTCTTGATATAGCCAGTCTCTAGCAAACAGAGAATTTGATTTTACCATCTAATGCTATACCCAGCCATGGCCCTGTTTCAGATCTCTACTGTTTGTTGGAAGGGTAGCGCAATAGGTGTGATCATCTTTGTAGAGTGTTCTGGTTTACAGTTTTTGTGTGTGTGTGGGGGGTCTGTCTAGGCTGCTATTCTGAACAAAAGGGACCTAATACAGTTGTCTGCTTCTCTCAGTAAGCATGATCAAGTGCATAAGTGTACTTCCATTTTGCAGTGATTCATGAAAAATCTTGTTTTAATGTTCATTCTTGCTTATCTAAAAATTGGCTTAATTACATTACATAGTAGTACAAAGGCAAGATAAAAGCATTCAGTTGAGGAACTGCATTTATCTTGGTTTTATAATCAGTACAGTAATAAGTAATACTTTCCCTCCTAATAGGTACTCTGCCCCCGACAGCAAAAAACTCTGGTAAGTGCCGCACCTAGAGAATGAATCATGTCAAGACAGATGTAAGTTCTCTTTGGGCTTAAATCTAGAGGAATGTAAAATACATAATCTAGAATACTGATTTGACATGCCATCAGAAAGACTTGAACAAAGTCACCTTTGTGGGGGTCTTAAGCTCACTCACAGACATAAAGTGCATTCTGTGCATGAGCAAACCTTGACGGTTAACTCTGTAATTGCTTGCAGGGTCTGTGCATATATTCCCCTGACAGCTTTAGAAGAGGATCATGATCATAACATACTAACACACTTACCTGCCCTACAGGGCAAGAGAACATTCCGTTGGTAGGTTGGCAGGAAGAGGGACATATGCCCACTCTCAGACTAACCCCACGGGGTTGGACTAATGTTACCCCAGTTTGGTAGACAATAAGCACCTCCTGCCTGTTCTGGTTTTCTCTGTGTGTATTTCCACCAAAAACAAATGCAGCAGGCCAAAATAAAACTGCTCATTTCTATGAGGCATCATAAGAGTCACTACCAATGAGGGAAAGATAATTTTAATGTATTGTCAGTAGAAGAGAGCATGCACATTTGTTTGGACTAAAGAGATTTACGAAAGAAAGTTGCACCCAACACTAAAAATGTTATCTTTGCATAGGAAGAGCACTTGGTATAACATGTCATGGGATTTTAATGGCAATGTCTGCTACGGAGTGCCATGGGTTATAATTAATGTGTTCATTCAAAGCAGTAATGATGCAATTTTACTTTACTTCTTAACAGATTTGTTAGCTTCAACGCCCAAACCCTCTGGTAAGTGCTGTATATAGAAAATAAATCAATTCAAGAACGTTTAAAAGATGTCCCAGGCAAGAACTTTAAGTAGAGACAACCACAGGCTGTTGACAGGATTGAGTCTCTGAAAGCTGATTTAGTATATACATTTAGCACTTGCAGACACGGTAGTGCACGTCTAAAGGTTGGTTCCGAAAGCTGACACTGTATGCAGTTGTAAAAGGAGGAGTTGGCACACTGCCTGCCATACAGCACACACGTGTGCCAGAAGAATTATGGTAAATGCAGTGTATATTAACACTCAATTTAGTCTTTAGTTTTCACTGTGCTGGTGCAGCCAATGTTGTGTATCTCTAAACACGTTTTCCAGGATATTTGTCCCACTTTAGTGGACAAGTAAAACTGAGGGGTGCTAGAAATGCTACTTACACCCTTCTCTGGGCTCTGCCCCACTCACAGAGCATTGGTAGCCCTAACAACTCACCAACTAGCCAATCAGAGAAGGAGAAGGGAGTAAACTGCCTGGCATATCAGCACACAACTAACTCTGATGCAGTGTGGTAAATGCAGTATATAATTACACTCACTTGAATTGAAAGTCTTCGCCCTTACCATTGTTGAAGGACAAACATCCTGAAAAACGTGTTTAGAGATACACAGCAGTGACTTCACCAACAATGGTGAACATTAAAGACGTTCAATTGTAGTGAATGTCAGGAAGAAATGCATTTAACTCCTTTGCTACCAGGCCTATACACCCACCTGTGTCATGACTTTTTTGGGCTATATGGCATAGGTTGCGTTGAGGCCCTTATAACTTTTTGTCTACATAAGATATCCAAGATAAATGTTTTTCCTTTTTTCCAATATTCCAAGAAATCTAAAGCTACTCAGGGTTTGTGGATTCCCCTAGAGAGGACCGAGGAATTAGCCTAAACACAATCAATCAATCAATTAATCAAGATATTTATATAGCGTGCTACTCACCCGGAGGGTCTCAAGGCACTTGGGGGGGAGGAGGGGGGGGGGGGGATCCGCTACTGCTCGAACAGCCAGGTCTTGAGTTGCCTCCTGAAGGAGAGGTGGTCTTGGGTCAGACGGAGGTGGATGGGGAGGGAGTTCCAAGTCTTGCCTGCCAGGTAGGAGAAGGATCTTCCTCCCATGGTGGCTCTTCGAATGCGTGGAACGGCGGCGAGGGCGTGGCTGGTTGATCGTAGCTGGCGGGTGGGAGTGTAGAAGGTCAGGCGGTTGTTGAGGTACCTGGGGCCCAGGTCGTGGAGGGCCTTGTGTGCGTGGGTTAGGAGTCGGAACGTGATTCTCTTGCTGACGGGGAGTCAGTGCAGGTCTCTCAGGTGTCCGGAGATGTGGCTGTGTCGGGGGATGCCCAGGATGAGATGAGACACAGCCACATTTTGTGTTTTTTGGGAAAAGATGTGTAAAATATGCTGCAGAGGAAAGTGTCTGTTTTGTTTACCTGCGACCGGTATCAACAAAGGGTATGTGGTGATAAAATCACCATCTTCCAAGGCAGGCATTTCTCAGAAAACTAAACTGTTAGACACATTCTTCGCATTTTACTGAGAATTGGCCTATTTCTCCTATTTTTTGTACTTTCAAACTCCTTCCAGTTAATGGTAAAATTTGGTATGAAAACATTAATGGATCCTAGAAAGCTATCTATGTCTAAAAAGTATGCAAAATTATAAATAGAGCAAAGTGTTGTATGTGTTGATCCTGCAAGGTTTTCCTATATAAAGTAACAGTTGAAATAAACCAATATTGAAATTGAGTTGGAAAAAACAGCTATCTGTGCCTCCATTTTCACCTGTACCATTTTCTAACTATGGCATATTTATTAAAGCAATATACCCTTCTATTCACTGGACCCTTCTGGTTGTGGGGATATATAGGGCATGTGGATTCACCATGAACCTGAGGTATGCAGAGACAATAACTTAGATGCGTTTTGCAATGTTTTTTCATTGTATACCAGGTATAAAGCAAATCCTTTAGAAAAATATAAAAAGTGAAAATTAGGTATCAAGGAAACCTATGTATTTCTGAATTGGGAACAAGATATGGAGTTTAGAAGCACTGGTTATCTGCATATATCTAAATTTGTAGGTACCCATACTACCATGTGAATTAGAGGGCATTTTTCAAGATGACTTTTTTTTACACACTTTCTTACATTTGGAAGGCAGAAATACATAGTAAGACAATTGGTAATACCATGTGTTCTACTATTCTGTGTTTCCTCAAGTCTACAGAAAAAATTGATACCAAGCTTGTGAGGTTATGCCTATGCCCACATAACAAAATGGCCAAAATGCAACATAAACGCATCACATTTTTCCACTGAAAACTGATCCTTTTTTTGCAATGTGATTAGCTGTGGATTATCGGCCCTAGCTCAGCTGGTATCTAGTGAAACCTTGCAACCCTGTACATTTTTAAAATCTGAACATGTAGTGGAATCCAGGATGGTGTGATTTGTGTGGCCTCACTAGGTTATATTACCTAAAATCCCTTGCAAACCTCAATATTGTCAAAAAAACACATTTTTCCTACATTTCTGTGATGGAAAGTTCTGGAGGAATCTTTGGGGAGCCACTAACTTCCACCCTCCCAGCATTGTCTCAAGTCTACCAATAAAAATGGTACCTCAGTTGTTTAAGTAGGCCAAGTGACTGCGAGAGGAAACAGCCCAAAACGCAACATGGAAACACTAGGGGGCATATTACCAACGTTAAGCGATATTTATCGCTAACGATGCTTAGCAACGAATTTTTTACCGCTAAGCATTGTCAGAAATTATCGCAGATAAACCTTGGTATTACCAAGGTTTATCGCAAATGCGATAAAAAACGGCCGCAATGCATGAATATCGCTGAAAAGTCAGCGATATTCATTCATTACCGAGCTAATGCTCTTAGCCATGTTATCCACCTCCCATTGCATAACATGGCTAAGAACTGCTCAGGGCAGGTGTTAGTTTTTGGAGATATTCGCGCTTAGCGCGAATATCTCCAAAAGTTGGTAATAGGAGATAGCGATGTTAGCGACTGGTTCCAGTTGCTAACATCTTGGCACGCCCACTTTGCATGTCATTAGTGATAAATATCACTGACATGCAAAGTGGGGCCCAAGATGGTCGCTATCTCCTACTAGCTGTCACTAACTGGTGTTAGCGACAGCTAGGTAATAGGGAGATAATTTTATCTCCGCTTTCTTGGCTTTTAAAGCCAAAAAAGCGGAGATAAACCCCCTTGATAATATGCCCCTAGATTTTTCGAGTGAAAACTAACCCTTTTTTTGCAGTGTGCCTAGCTGTGAATTTTGGGCCCTACCTCAGCCGGCACCAAGGCAAACCTAGAAAACCTGTAAATTTTTTAAAACTAGACTCCGAGGGTAACTCCAGATTTTTGTGATTTATTTAGCTACATTTGAGATTTGCTGGGGATTCTTGGTAGGAAAATGTTGAGGGATCAATGTCAGCCACACCTCCATGGATTCCCCTGGGTGTCTAGTTTTCAGAAATGTTTGGGTTTCTTAGCTTTCCATAGATGCCTGCAGAGCCGGAGACCAAAAACCCATGTGACTCTGTTGGAAAACCAGGATGTTTTGTGATGGATTATTTTGAAGTCTCCACAATAGGTTTAGGGCCCTTCCCTGATGCGGGCACTTGGCCCACTCACACAAGTGAGGTAGGATTTTATTGGGAGACCTCAGGGAACACTGGGTGGTAGGAAATCTGTGGTTCTTTTCTGGAAGAATATGGCACAGTAATACAAGGAAAATGTGTGACTTTAGTCGAATTTTGAGGTTTGCTGCGCATTGTGGTTGGAAAACTTGTTGGGATCAATGAGTGCAGACCATCTTGTACTCCCCTGGGTTATTCGTTTATGAAAATAACTAGAATTTGTAGATTTTACCTAGACACAATATAAACCTTGGCAGAGAAAGACAAAAAAGACAAATACTACTTCCCATCCATCTATTTGTCACATACATCCACATACTGTTTGGATTTGGCACAAGGGTGAGTGAAATGTTCAAAATGCATATTTGTTTGACAATGGATTTCACAAAAATTAAATACACAGTTAATAACTGAAAGTTCTAAGATCTGAACCAATGACTCACAGTTTGTGAGCTGCAAAAGCAGGGCAAGGCACCAACCTCTTTACAGGCCATTCACACTCCTTTCATACATGACACAAACAAGATGATTCACACTGCAGCACATTACAACACTCACATTAATAGACAATGTAGAGATAATGTACACCCTGGCAGAAAAAAGACAGAAAAGACAACTATTACTTCATACTCATCTATTACTCAAGTACACACACATACTAGTTGGATTTGCCACGAGGGTGAGTGACGGCTCAGAGCCTAAAATGTTAATAAGAAAAGATTTCACAGAAATGAAATGTACTGTTAATAATTGAAAGGTCGAAAACCTGAAACATTGATTCAGAGCTCATGAGCTGTAAAGCTGCGGCAAGGCAACAAAATCTTTACAGGCCATTCAGTCACCTTTCATATGTGATACATACATGATCATTCACACTGCCAGCCGTGGGCCCAGCACATTACAACACTTATATCAACAGACTGACAAGCAATCACATTGGCTGGTGGTTGACAGAGTGTGGGCTTTGGCGTTTGGCTAGAAGGGACCAACAGCAAGTCACTACGTACACGCTGCCAGCCAAACGCCAGTCTATGCACACTGTCAGCCAAGAAGCAGTACATATACACTGCCAGCCAAGTGCTAGTCCACACACACATCCAGCCAAACACCAGTCCATGCCCACAGCCAGCCAAGCGCTAGTCCATGCACAACACCAGCCAAACATCAGTCCACTCACACAGCCAGCCAAGCACCAATCCACACGCACCACCATCACATTTTTTATATAAAAAAAGAAAACACAAATCAATTGGCAATAGAAACAAAACTATAACTCCAGACAGAACAGCTCGCACTAAATACATCATACTAATGCCAACCATAAAATCTGAACAAAAAATGTAAAATGATACAGACTAGTCAGTTGACTTTTAGACTTCCGACTGCAACCAAAAACTCTGCTCTGTGTGGTACAATATTAAACATGCGGGCACACACAGCCCAGGCTTAGAAGAACAATAGGGCAGTACATAAAAGTTTCCTTCCATATACCTTTTCGGTAACAGACTCTTCATTTCTTAGTTGGAAAGTTTTTTTGTACTATGGGAAGAATGTAATCAGGAAAGTGGCGATCTTTCAATCTAGCCACATCCTTCACCACTGCTACTGTAGGAACTCGTGCCTAACCCACTACAGCAAGGCTGTCTATCCGAGACAGCTGAAACTGAACAAATGTCTTTTTTTGACGCTGGTGAACAATCCATAAATACAACAGAAGCAGTGAAGATTGCTAAATGGAACAAATAGATAGCCAACTCCTTATACCAAACATACGCCTTACAAAGAGCAGTCTAAGGTTCCAACCTCTGATCTGCTATATCTACACCACCCATGTGCCTTTTGGAACCTAAAATGCACACAAGTGTGTCTCTTCAGCAACCTGACCCCAAACATTCACAGGTATAGTACTTTCATTATGGAAGGGTCAGCTTATAGACATCTTTCCTGTCAGATCTAGACATTCATCACTACTCACGGAACTGCACTGCCCCTTGTCAAGTTTTTTTTACAAACAAGCTCTTTTGGGTAGCCATAAAGGTTGGAGCGGATTGTGCCACAAGCAACAGTCTCCACTTTGAACAATTCCCAGAACAATGGCACACCAGCATAAAAGTAATCTACGTATAAAAAGTGACCTTTGTTAAAAAGCTTTTTACCAGGTTCCTACATAATTTTTTCAGCAACTCCAAAAGTGGACGGAACCCAGAGGGGTCAATACTTGAATTGCTACCCATTTAGACCGTGAAATTATAGACAGTCCAGTACTACTCTCAGACAGCATATACATGCCCTCTAGGTAGGAATGTACTGCTTAAAAACAGCCAGCCCTTAAACAGGACCAAAGACTCATCCACAGATACTTCTTTCCCTGGCACATAGATCTCTGAAAATCAATCTACAAAGAGATCATGGACAGGCCAAACTTTATAAAGATGGGCCCAATCAGTGCAATCTCGTGGCAGCGCTAAAGAATTACCAACAATATGCAATGTCCGAAGAAGAAGCAAATTCTGATTATGACTCATGGTTGCAGGTAATATAGCCTTTGCCACGAGGGAATTAGCAGACCAATATTTAGACAGCAACAGCTTCCTTTTCAGGCCCATCAAACAGAACTTCTTCAACACTTCCAGATTTGTGGAAGTTCATCAGGTAGCTCTAGAGTGAGACTTTAGTCTGGCACTGTTGTCCCTCAAGTACTGTTCAGAATAAAAATTAGTCTGCACAACATTCTCATTCAAAAAATACACCATCCATTAACAACTGAAATGAATGTATAGGCAAAATGTTTTCACAATGTTCTCTACACCCCGCGCCACCACTAAAAGCAGGCAACACCGACTGCACCATGTTTGGGTCAACCAATAGTCCAGCACATCCAATGGGACTTCCTTCAACCCCAGGCTGCAATCCAGATGTAGCTTGCTGTACTATTGGCACACCTTAAGCACACCAGTGTCTTCTTCTAAAAAAGGCACTCCATCTTCACTGAGAATGGCTTCCTCATCAGACAATTCCTCTCTAATAGAAAATTGCTGTCAGAATGCTGGCCTTCCACCTCTGCCTCAGATGCAGAGTCAGCCTCAAAATCATGGTCAAAAGAAGACTGGAAAAGCATGCAAACAACCTGCTAAGAAGTCATCCTGCAGTTAGCCATAATCCTTACAAAGAAAAGTAACTTGACAAACAATTGAAGAATACCCAACACTGTATACAATAAGTAATAAACAAAGAGGGGCTTTATCAAGTGGAAATTAAAACTACTGGGATACAGTAAAATCTAGAAGGATAAGTCAATCAAAACAAAAGAAAACAAATGCGTACAATACCACACACTTGCCAGAAACAGCACACATGAGGATCAATTGCACCTACTCTGCATAGTCACAGCAAGCACTAAAGAAGCCTCACTGTAAAGAAAGGGAAAACACATTGACACACAAGGCAGTAAACAACGTGCACAAATCAGTATGTTACTTTGAAAGGCAATCACACAAAAAGCTAACAAAGCAAATTATAAAAGGATACACAAAAGATGAAAAGAGTATGAAATTAATAGCTTACTAACCACAGCTCCACAAACTGCAGATCTGCCAAAGCTGCACCCTGCAACAAGGATTTACCAACAAGACAAAAGAAACAATTGGCTTTACAAAAACAAAAATTGAAAAAAATGATACACAAATAAACATGGTAACAAAATATCAAAACACACTAATATTCCCCTGAAAGGAGGCATTGTACCACCAGATGACAGTAAAAATTTTCCAGAAGCAGAGCTCCCACCACATACATAACCTTATTCCCAGGAAACTCAAGTGTTACCATCCACCATGAGGCTCAATCCACTTAAATATCTCTTAAAGGAACAAAAAAACATCCCAGGGAGCAGATCGGCCTAACAATGTGCAATCTGCCCTCAGGGGAGGGCATCATAAAATAAATATGGCCCCCAAACGGGTTGTTTCCCTTTAAAAATACCTCCCTGGTGCCTAGTAGGTTTCCGTCTCCACGAAGGGCAAGTAGGCCTAAAACCAGCCGATCTGACCTCTGGAGTGGTGAAACTATCAAAACAATTATCCCACAAGGGGAGAATCCTTCCTCACAGGAAATCGCAATTCAAGAAATGCAAAGCCAAGCATGAGTCTGGGTTTAAGGCACCCATGGAGGCACCCCAAATTTCTTAGTTCACATGAAAGTGCACATGTGCCCTGGGGGCATATGTGCATTTCATGCTACAATAACAATATGCATTTTAATGGCTTTTTTTGCACATAGTTACCATCCACTTGAAGTTGATGGTTATTGCTTTTTCTAAATGCCCAAATTATATCTAGGAAATGCTTTGTACATGTGCATTAGGAATAACGAAAACATAATCCCTATTTGTGATTCCTTAAATCACTGTCGCAATTTGCGATTTCTACAGTGTAGAAATCGTATACTGCGACCGGTTTTGGTTCTTTTTACATCTGGAAAGGGCACTTATCATTTCTTAGCAGGCAAAATAGGGATTCCGCTCATTAAGAAGTGCTAAATGGCTTTGTACATCTGGCCCTTACTACTTAATCCACCATATACTGAATAATTGGCAAATATCAGCAAAAACAATCCAGTCAGCTGAATATAGAACAGCAGGCATAGGACATACATTACAAAATACAGAAGGAATGAGAAATATTTGGACTTGTGGAGAAAGTGCTAAATCTCCCAAACAAAATTTAATCTACTATACCAATATTGTGGGAGCAGTTATGTCATGTAGTCTCTTGATATAACCTTTCTCTAGCAAATAGAGAATTAGATGTTACCATACAATGCTTTAAGCAGTCACAGCCCTGGTTTAGATCTCTACTGTACTGATGAAGGATATCGCTATAGCCGTGATCCTACTTGTAGAGTGTTCTGATTTACAGGTCTTTACTGGGTGTGGGGTGTTCTGTCTAGGCTGCTGTTCTAAACAAAAGTGACTTAATAAAGGTGTCTACTACTCTCAGTAATCATGATCAAGTATAACTACACTTTCATATTGCCGAGATTCATATACAATCTTGTTTTGATGTTTATTCTTCCTTAACTGAAAAATGTCTCAATTACATTACAAATTTGCACAAAGGGAAAATGGGAGTTTATAATTAATGGCAGTAATAAGCAATATTTTTTCTCCTACTAGGTACTCTACCCCCGACAGCCAAAACTCCTGGTAAGTGCGGCACATATAAGAATAAATCATAACAATAACTGATTTATGTTTTTGTTGGGCTTAAATCTAAGGAGAGTAGTGTGCATCATATACAATAATTCTAACTAAGACAAGTGAGTTTCCTGACTGTAGCGGTCTTCAGAAACTCCAGAGACACAGGGCATGGTTTGTGCATGAGCAAACATTGTAGGTTGATCCCGGAATCGTAGACAGGGTTTGTACATATGTTCCCCTGACTTCGCTTTAGAAGGGGATGAAGATCATAACACACTAACACTCTTGCTTACCCTACAGGACAAAAGAACAGTCTGTGGGTAGGTAGGATAGAAGAGAGATGTGATGCCCCACCCAGAGTGACCCCCTGGTGTTGGACTAATGATACCCCAAGTGTGGTAGACATAAAGCAACTGCTACGTGGCCTAGTTTTCTCTGTGTGCGACAATAAGGAAACAATGAAGGCCAAAAGTAAGCTCCTCATTTATATGCAGTAGAGGCTGGTGACATTTGATAGTGGTGGAGTGTAAAAGTTGTGGCTGAGTGCACTGTGGCGCGCAAGCGTAGTGAGCACAGCTGATCCAATATATGGTGGGTTCGGGCGGTTTAAGTCTCAAGGAAAATTTTGAAAAAAAAATGGGCAAATGGTGCATTTTCAAGGGAATTTGAGAAGCAGGATGGTTAATAAAATAATTTTGAAAGTGTAGTTGTGCCATTAATAAATAGATATCATATGATAATAATGTAGGTAGTGGCTTATTCAGTATAACCAAAGAACTTCATATAAAACTTCGAGCACATTTCTTTATTTATTGATATACCTTTAGAAATTAAAGCTACTGAGAAAATAAAATGTAAAGTGATTTGTTGGACTGGATACAGTGAGACAGCAAGTAATAAACATTTAAAGGTAGTAGGGCAACCTACAAGGCACTGTATTCTCATTGAGAGCAACCAGCAGTAAAATATACATTGAAGTCTGGCATACACCAGTGATTTCAGAGTCTTCAATATCTGTAGAGCAGATTAGGAACAATTGAGCAGGTCACAAACTAGTAGCATTCAAGAAATGTTAGGATTAACATATTGTTCACTTTTTTAGACAAAATAGCTGCTAATGTCTCAATGACTTGAACATTAAAGTCTGGCATTCTCTTAAAATGGTCTCTGACTATATTGCATTGCTAAAGCATCAGTCCTTCCTCAATCATGGTGATCATCAGGAATGTTTTGATTCTGTTCAAAGTCGTAAAACATTGTTCTGACTCTGCTGTTCTCATAAGAGTTGTACATACTGTTTCAGTAAAGCCACAGTCTCTGTAAGTGACTTTTCCATATTAAGGGGCAGATTTACAAGTCCCTTGCATCACTTTTGCGCCGTAGCGGCGGCGTAAAAGTTGTGGCCCATTTACAACGTGACGGATCTAGGGAGATGCGTCACGTTGTAAAGCCCTGCATCACATTATACCTGTGCCAGGTATAATGTATGCATGGTAGGCGTTCCAATGCAAAAAGCCACGTAGAACTGGTGCAGTGAAATTTACAAGATTTCTCTGCGTCACTCTACGCCTTCACTGCGTCAAAATCCCTACGCCTGCTCAGACCAGGTGTAAGGATTGACGTAGGGCATTTTACATGGGACCTACCTATGTTTTCTGGCACATTGCTGGAGTTGTGTCACTTTTGTGACAAACCCCAAAAATGCGTCATTTTTTCTCCAACAGATGCATCAGAATTTCTGACGCATCTGTAATTCCTTGCGCCATGGTGCACTGTATTGTAAATACAGCGCCTCCATTGTGGCGCAAGGACATTTGAAGGTGAGGCAAGGAAACTGACACATCTATATAGATGCGTCAGTTCCTTGTAACTCTGCCACATAGTTTCTGAATTCAAGCGAGCAAAGGCATGGCACCAGTGGCCTCCCGATACACATGCTTTGCATACCGTACAGTTAATTCAGTTCTTAGATTCTCTTGTTGAGCATAGGATAAGCTTCCAAAGCCTTATTCAGTGCTCGCTCATGGAAGAAAGTGTAATATTTTGAAAACTGGCTGCTTTGCAGTAGAAGAACTCAAAATATTCCTTTGCATGCACAACTATAGTGTCACATATCTCCTTTGCAATTGGGACCAGAATGCTGATGTTTTATCTATGGTTTGAGAAACTAGAATCGTTTGGCAGTCTGCTGTCTAAACTGTCGGATTCTATGACTTTCTTCATGTTGTTGTTGGTAACAAACTGACTGGTAGCTTTTTGCACAAAGACAATATCTTCTTTGTGTAACTGGACGTACAATATGTTGACATGAGGCATTTTTTCGTTAAACAAAAACAGAAAGCACTGAAACTCTCAGTCTTGTAGTGTTCTAGCAAAGCCTCATTCTGACTTTTGGATTGAAAGTTGCCATTGGCTTCTATGGTGTTGAAACATTTCTCGAGATCAACCTGATATTGGAATCTTAGGTTGATTATACTTATGTGAAAGTTCTAATGAGTTAGCCATCACTTTGGAAGCCTTCTGGCCACAATGTCCTGAAGTACTTGCATTATTTTCGGGGAACGTGAGAAGAAAGTTGCCATGCCTCTTACATCCAAAAAGAAAACTTGTACCTCTTAGATCATTGCTACTGCTTGTTGCATAATAAGATTAGGTTGGTGGGCATAACAATGCACATAATGGTTTTTATGGTACACATCTCTAATTCTTTTTTGTACTCCACCAAAGATTCCAATCATTACTGAAGCACCTTCATTGCTTTGTGCATTAAGTTTTAGTTTCTTAGGCAGCTCTGGGAATATCAAGTTCAGTGCATGTAGTATTGCTGAAGCTATGGTTTCTGCACTACAGTCTCTTAAATATGTGAAACCATAGAACCACTCAAGGCACCGAAAGATTAATATGGACTGTGTTTTAGTGGCCACATCAGTAGTGTCATCAGCCTGAATAGCCACAAAGTCTGTGTTTTTCAACTGTTGGACAATACAGCTTCTTATAACCTCTAGCATACACTCAAGGAGTTCCTTTTGTATAATTTTGGAGGTGTCCTTAGAGATAAGAGCACTTACTAAATGCAGTAGAGGTCGGTGGTGGGAGTGCTGCTGGGCGGTGACGTGGGGCGGGGAGGGGCAGGGTGGGGGGTAGTAAACTATAGAATACTGCCAAATACCGGTAAGTAAACATATAAACGAATTACGTTGTGCGTACTGCATCGCCAAATGCAATGCAGTGCAGGCAACTAAATCAGTTTTATTTATTTATATGTTTACTTACCTGTATTTTGCCATATTCTGTACTTTACTACCCCTCACCCCATGTCACCGCCCGGCAGAAGTCCCACCACCGACCGCTACTGGCTAAATGTTCTTGCATTTCACTGTCTATGCTTGCTATTACATCTACAGGGCCTCTGAATAAACCTGGATTTGAGTAACTTTAGGATTCATCATGCTGGCAAAAGGCCAGTTCAAAAGCACCACAGAAACTAATTCAAATAATTATTGTCGATAGTATGTGCCTATTCCTATCAACTGCTTCATTGTGCTTCTTTCTTGATTTGCCGTATGCATCGCTTAAGTGGGCTTCAACCGGTGTGTCACCCACCATTCCCAGTCTCAACAGGTTTTCCATATGGATTCTCCTGCTGCTTTATTTTATCCCAAAAGAAACAAAAATGATGGGTCAATGAAGAACAAATCAAACATTCACCCCAGTTAAGAGATCTGGGTAAATTGGTTGTTCTTTTACTCCCCATGCCACTCCAGTTTAGACCCAGCCATATGCAAATCAGTCTTGATCCTGCCCCTCTTGGAAATAGTCCAGCCTGAATTGCCAAGACAGGTCCTCCTTAAACCAGAAAACAAGCATCCTGGGATACGGTTTTGGGCTATCACCCCTCATCAGTTAGACCTAACTTGAATCCAGGGGCACAGACATCCATCGACCCACGTCTAGGCATAACCCAGTGCAGTTAGGGTAAGTAAGCAAAAGACACACAAACGATGGACAAATTGCAGAATAAATCAAACATTCACCCCCATTCCAGAGATCTGGGATAAATCCATATATCTCTTTATTGCTCACCATGCCACCCAAGGTTAGACCCAGCCATTTGCAAAATCGGTCTTGACCCTGCCCCTCATGGGAACAGTCCAGCCCAAGCTGCAGAAACAAGCATCCTGGGACCGGTTCAGGGGCATCCCCATCTTCAACCAGGCTCACTGTCCCAGACTCACCATGTCACTGGATTCAAGTAAGCCTGGCTGATGAGGTGTAATACCCCGCAACCGGTCCCAGGATGCTTGTTTTTTGTGTATTTTTTGCTCTTTATTATATCCGACCAATGCATCTGTTCTATTACTCCTTTTTCAGTCCAAAGAATGTAACCACCAAACAGCAAGCAGTGGAAGCATAACAGAGAATTTGTTGACGTACTCCCTGTGAGCAATCAACTTTTGTGTACTAGAAGTTTGAAAATGTACATTTGTTGTAGGTTTGAGTCTGGATGATCAGGTTCTAATTGTTTCAATGAATGGTTTTGCAAGCATCTTCTCTACAGAGTGTATGGTGTCTTACCAATATTAAAGTTACCTGTCAATAATCAAAGTACAATGTATAACGTTTGGTGCAAAAACAGAATTCATATTTCTGCATATATGCATATCTTGTGCATTATCACAATATATCTCCAACAGCTCTCATTTGCACAACATGACTGATAAAAATATAGCCTTATAGCCTCCTGCCTTAGTGTGCCATACATACTGGTTGTTGTAGGCCCTGAAGCAGACATACATTTCAAGACACAGGTGACGGCCTATAACAAGGCAAATGAGAGGGACTTCAGCAACCAATATAGCCAGAGGCAGCTGGGCTAAACAGCTGTTACTAACTTCATCCATTGAGGGTAGAATGTTCTAAATTAAAAAGGGAGAAACAGAAAGACAAACATTTTACTGTTGGAGCAGAGCGCTTACATCAGCCATTGTTATACCTGAGCAGATTCATTATTTAAACTCTCAACAGTCCAATCTTTTAATATTATTTAAACAGTTCCCTGACTCAAATTGATTCTGATGTGTATGCACGCCACCCACCATGTAGACAACATACATCACTTAAGTAAAATGTAAAAATATTATAGCATCAATTTTCTTACTTGGGGTTGTTGAGTTGTGGGGGTGCAAGTGCAGCAAAGGAGGTTGGGTTCTGTACTATTTGGTCTTAGTCCAAAAATGATGTAGTAACGTTTATCAGACTTTACCAGATTCTAAAAATAAAAGTATAACATACTGTAGTAGTGGCAACAAAAGACGAGGCCGGCTGATCTGAGGTTTCTCTTGGGGGCGTTGAATGAGATTCAGATGCTGAGGTATTGGGGTGCGGTGTTGTGGAGGGCTTTGTAGGTGTGTGTGAGCAGTCTGAAGGTTATTCATCTTTCAATGGGGAGCCAGTGGAGGTCGCGGAGATGTTTGATGATGTGATCCTGACGTGGGATATCAGGGATACGTCCGTCTGCGGCATTCTGAACGGTCTGTAGTTTGCAGAAGAGTTTTTAGTTGATCCCGGCTTATAGAGCATTGCCATAGTCCATTCTGCTGGTGATGACTACAACGTGGGTGCCAATTTTCCTATAGTCTGTAGGATCTACTTGAACAACTTGCTAAGTATGCGAGGATGTAGAAGTATACGCAGGATACAGTGTAGTGGTGCACGACCTTTATTCAATTAAAGCGTAGACTGCAGCAACGGATCACCGTTGCGCACTGCTGCACTGGTGCTACCTGCTTTCAAAATGGCCGCCCTCTTGACCTAACCCTATAGATACTAGGCTACCCACAATGGAGATGGCTTAAAAACCACCAGAACCTCGTCGAGGGGAGATGACCCCTGCGGTGGTCTAGAGGGGCGCCAAAAACAAGAAACCCCCTGAGGAGTCTTAGCCCCAGCTCGCAATACTGCGAGGGGACTGCCTGACCCTAACATGGCCGCCAACAAAGACGCTAGCTCATAAATTAAGGAGATGACCCAAAGACCATCACATTATGGTCAAGGGGGCTCTAGTTTAAGTACCCTGGTGCGTTTAGTCAGTTAATTCAAGAGAAAATGAAAACTTACATTTTAATTCCTTTCACATCCTTGGGTACAAGCTTCATAAACCAACCTTTGTTCTGCTCCTTAAGTGGTTAAGTGGTTGAACACAACTGGTGCAATCTTCACGTAGATCATCGTGGGGCTGCCTGACCCCAACTTGACCGCCCACTAAGCTGCCAGCTCATAGCTCAAGGAGGTCTGTGCCCCTGTCTGATTCAACCAGAAGACCTCACTCCTGAATGAAACCCCCCAGGAAGAACGCACGGAAGGAAATGCCCGGCTGAGTTCCCGGCCTGGAAGTACTGCGCAAGACTGGGATTGCCCACACAAAACAGATACCCTTTGCCCCAGCAACTCCAGGTTAGTGGGGACCCTCATCTTGTTACACATCCACAATTGAGGGAGCCTAAGGCTTCATCACCCTAGGAACACCAACGTCCCACCCCTAGAGGGGTCTCCAGACCTCACCTCTAACTCCCCCACCCTCCACCCCGCCAATCAGCTCCCCCACGGCACAACACTCTCCCTCTTTCACACAAGTGGGTTGCACATGAGGACCCCTTGTCGCCTAGCTAATAGCCCACTCCCCTAGAGAGACTTCACCGCTAATTACCCCACCATCCACCTCGACTAGCAGCTCTCCCTCCCCCGGCACGGCACTCTCCCCCCCAACTCACAAGAGGAACACCTCCTCTTCCATCCTAGCTAAGATGCCTCCGGCCTTGCAATTGGACACCTATCCGCGCCCTTCACCTAACTACCTGACACCCCATGGTCAGAACGCCTTCGCTATAACTTTCCCCCACAGACTCTTCTTTAAAGCGAAAAAACACTTTAAACACAAAGTAATCAGGCAACATCCCGAAACGCTAGTTGTAGATACATACCACTGCCCATCTAGAGGGCAGCGTAAAATGGACTTCATCTTCCACGCCGACAGGCTCGACCTTTGGGTCAACATCTTCAACTCACACCTTCTTGTCTCCAAAACCACTATCACAAGTCACAGCCGCAAACTAACTATCTCTCTCCCAAAACACCAGACCCTTACCAGCTGCATCTCCATTACCATTTTCGAGAATGGCACCATCCTAATACAGGCAAAAAATGAGAACCTCCAGTTCTTCGACTCCCTTTTCCCCTCGCTAAAGAAGGCAACATCTCACAACACACACCATACCAGGACCCCCCCTGGGAGCCTCCTACAATCATCAAGTCATCAGACCCCGCCTGCACCCTCTCCCCGAGCCCATCCCCCGACGTCCAATGAAACCGCCCACCCCTTGTCCCCCTCAACTATGGTCCCACCCACCGTCCAACCCTGCCCCCCATCTATTTCAGCCAGCCTCCCAGAGCGGAGCCCTTCTCCCAACCACAACTGATCCACAGCCACCCTCTCCACCAGTCTCAATGCAGCCAGAGCTCAGTCATCCTCCCAAAGAGAAGCTCTACTCCCAATCACAACTGATTCACATCCCCTCCCTCCGCCAGCCCCAACGCAGCAAGAGCACAGCCACCCTCCTAGCAAGGAGCACTACTTCCAATCACAACTGGGCCACAGCCCCCCCCACCAGCCCTAACGCAGCTGGACAATAGACCAGAGACAGAGCCCCCTCTTCCCCTGAACCCCTTTTCAAACAACATGTCGTGCAACTCAGACAGGACCGTGCAGCTCCCCCCCCCAGGACATAGCTCCACCTATCCTCCCCTTCTCACCCCCACAAATAATCTGACGCGATGCCTCAACATTCTGGAAGCTACGCTAGAAACCTTGGTTCGAGGCCTGAACGAAACCCTCTCCTCCTGTCAGGATCCCTACTACTTTGGAATCAGATTCCAGACCAGTTTGCCATAAAATGAGTCTTTACTGGCCAAAAGGAAAGAAGAGATGCTCTTCCTGGTCCCGTTTGTGGCACTTGTGGAATCTTAAGATGGCCGTTAAGAAGCTGGAGTTGGCGGTCTAGTTGATCTGCCAGCTCCTGAGAAGGTTCCAGGTGACGCGCGCGCTACCGTAGTAGTGCGCACTTCACCAAGGTATTCAGCTGAGGTAGTCAGTATTTAGAAGCGCTCGTAAGTTTAGGCCAAAGAAAGTATAATTTCAAAGACAGTTTTTTTCAGAGCATGTAATTTAGCAGCAGAATACAGAAGCACATTGACGGACTTCAATTCTGGAGTTCATCTACCAAGCAGCATTCTTGTAACCCTCCGTGTGGAGGAGAGCAGAGACGTCAGAAGACAGACAACGCGTAAGAGCAGACCCGACGGAAAGAAAAGCTAAGTTTTGCGCAATAGCTAAAGATTAAATACTGTAATTTGATAATAGTTATGAAAGACGTGAACAAGTAAATAACATTCGAGGTACCTGAGTTGTGCAGCAATCTGCGTTTATTCTGTGGTAGGTCACAAGAGAGAGCAAGAGTTAATTAATAGTTAAAAGAAGAAGGAGTTGCTAGTAATAACCGTGTTAATATTTTGCAGAAGTGAGACAATCGCAGCAGCATTGTAATTAAACAAGAAGGCGAAATAAAGACATAGTGCAGGAAGTATTTGGTAGGTTGTCAGTGAATCAAAATAATAAATTTGAGGCAGGTAGACCAATCACAGAAAATAAGAATCCGATATTTTACAGGAGAAGACGAACAAGTAACTTAAATACCACCCAAGAGGTACTCTTCAGGTGAAAGAAGAGAGGCAGGTCTACATAGGACATTGGGTAGGTTAAGTAGTGGAGTAAGAGTTAAAGAAAGCTTAGAGCAGAGTAGAGAAAGAAAACGTATTATATTTGCATATGCTTAGTTTTCCTAGGAATCTTCGATAGGCTGATTGATAGCAGATTGAAGAACCAGACAGAAGACCAGAGAGTCCAGACCAGTCTCTTCTGTTTCTCTTTGTTATTTTATCCAATTTCCCCCTTCCCCCTTTCTGATTAATGGGAGTCACAATGTCATTCTGACTCCTCCCTAGCGAAAATCCGTCGGCCCACCCAACATTCCGTAGCTTCCCCATCCCATCTCACCCTAGAAGGAGCCAATCAGCGCCCCCCCAACCGGACCCTTCCCCCCAGATCCCGTCCTTCAGTCACTAAAACTTTGACTGGGACATGAGTAGACAGACCTAGAAGAACACAACCCACCCTCTTCCCTAAGGAAGCGACCACACTCGCCTCATCATACGACCTACCCACAGACCCCTACCCTAAGTCCGCACTTCGCTCACAGAAAGTGATTCCACTTACCCTATCATAGGTCCCCCCCGCTGATCTCCACCTCCAAATCCTCGATTCAAGTAATTACTGGAGGGGGTAGGGGCCATCCCCCCCGTAGAGCCCCTAGACCCCAGCGCACCTAACCTCCCTGCCCAGAGTCCACCTCAGCAAATCGAAGCCTGAAGAAGAACCCTCCATTATTTGCATGCTCATCAACAGCATATCTGGTTCTGAACATGCGACTGAAATGGCAGAAGCCATCCTCTCCCATGACCTAGATGTAGCTTTCATCACGGAAACCTGGCTCAACACCCTGTCCTACCCCAACATGGACTTGCTGGTGCCGCCCGGTTTTCAATAATCCACAAAGATAGACACGAGCAGAGAGGCGGCAGCATAGCAATCATTCATAAAAGTGAGCTCTCCATCTCGGAAAGCTCCTGGTGCCTAAATAGCTCCTTTGAATGCCTGTCAGTCAACATCAAATCATGCACGAACAGATCGCTTCGTAGCCATCTCCTGTACCACCCTCCAGGCAACTCCAACGAATTTGGAGCGCAGCTCTCTGACCTGATCATCCAATGCGCACTCAGCAACGCCAACAGTATAATTCTGGGCGACCTCAACTTAAGATGGAATGAAACAAAAAACCCACTCATTCAATCTCTCAACAGCCTCCTGCTAGACAATGGTATGATCCAACACTGCTCAAAAGAAACACACACAGAGGAGCGATCCTTGACGCAATCATTTCGGACAGAAACACAATCACTATGGACAATATCATTCCCGTGGACTGGTCAGACCACCACATTATTCTTTTCCATATCAACCAACCGGCCTTAACTCAACCCCCTAAACAGGCCCCTCCCAAATGGGTCAGGAACACAGTCCTAGTCCCCCGGGACAAACTAGAAGGGCTAAGCACGCTCCTCCCTAGCACGACGGAGCACCTCTCAACCACCGAACTCACCTCTCTGTACCACTCCAACATGACGCTCACCTTGCACCTTCTGGCACTCCTGAAACTAAAAATACCCAGAAGCACCCCCTCCAGGTCCTGGTTCACCACCAACATCAATGATGAAAGAAGACAGCTCAGAACCTTAGAAAGAATCTGGAGGAACAATCCCTCCTCCCTCCATCGTGATCAACTCAAGGCAGCACGCAGAAACAACAATAAACACATTACGAACAAAAAGACAACTTTCTTCTGCTCCGCCTTAGACAATGCAAAAAACCACCCCAAAGAACTCTTTAATATCATTAGGAGCCAAACATCCAAACCGATGACATCCAACATAGTGGCATCCAAAGATCAATGCGACAACTTTGCCAGCTTTTTCAACGATAAAATTGCCAAAATCGATCTCTCTCTCAGCACAAACCCCTCCCCTCATAAGGAGACCAAGAGGCCAGCAATAAACAACAGCACCCCAGTGAACATACCTATTCACTGGTCCTCCTTCTCCCCCATCCAGGAAGCAGAGATAGTCAATCTGATCACCCCCGCCAAACCCTCATCCCACTCCCTAGATCAGCTGCCCACGAGCCTGGCTAAAGATCTGAAGCTTACCTTAGCGCCAATTTGGTGCAAGATCATCAATAGCTCACTGAGCTTGGTAATCATTCCAGATTCCCTCAAAGTAGGGCAAGTCACGCTGCTACTAAAAAAACCAGGGCTAGACACTGAGGATATGAACAACTTTAGACCTGTATCGAACCCTCCTCTTTTATCCAAAATTCTGGAAAGATGTGTTCTTCCACAGCTAACCCAACACCTGGAGAATATCAAGCTCCTATACCCACACCAATCGGGATTCAGAAAGGGATGCAGCACCCAAAACGCAATCCTAAATGTCATAGACGATCTACACAAGTAACTTGACTCAGACCAATGCAGCCTTCTCATTCTCCTAGACTTATCAGTCGCTTTCGATACAGTTGATCACGCCCTGCTCCTCAAAGTCCTCCATGAAAGAGCGGGCATTGAAATGACAGTACTAAACTGGTTCTACTCTTTTCTTCACAACCGCATGCAAAGAATATAAATCAATAACTTTGAATCTGATCCCCGTCCCGTCAACAGAGGAGTTCCACAAGGGTCAGTACTTTCTCCCCAACTTTTCAACATTTACATGGAACCCCTCACCACACTTCTCAGGAACTCCAACATACCCTTCCACCTCTATGCGGATGACACACAACTTTATCTGGAAACCACCTCAATTAAAGACATACACAGACTAAATGTCACGCTCAAAGAGGTCCAACATTGGCTCACATTGAACCACCTTCAACTCAACCAAGAGAAAACAGAGGTTCTCCTCATCTCCAACAAAGCCGAAAACCCCCAAATCGAAGCCCTCAATGGTGCCCTCACGCCAACGGACTCCGTGAAATCCCTAGGTATTACCCTTGACCCCAAATTGGATATGAAAACATCTCAAAATCCGCCAAAAGTGCGTTTCTAAATCTGAAACTTCTATACAAAATAAAACCCTTCCTCCCCCCGAAAGATCTTCAACAGGATACCCAGGCACTGGTGCTCTCTAGAATTGATTATGAATCGCAGCCCTGACCGGCACAGCAAAATCTCACCTAGGTCCCCTGATTACTACCTTCAATGCCGCAGCAAGAATGGTCACCGGAACTAAATAATTCGACCACATATCGCGGGCACTCAAGGATTTTAAGTGTCTCCCTATTGAACAACGAGCCAGCTTCCGAACAGCATGTCTCACGCACAAAGCCCTGCACACAGGTAAACCAGAATACCTGGCTGCCAAACTCAAAAGGGCCGGCCAGTCAAGTCCAGGAACCTCAGAAGTTCCAACACTCTTCTACTCATCCCAATGAAATCGTGGAAACACAAAACCACAAATAAATCCTTTGCGGGAAATGCACCCAAGATCTGGAACTCCATCCCCCCCACATCAGAACGACTACCTCCTTCCTGAAATTTAAAATCCTACTCAAAGCCCTCTTCCTAGAGCACTCTCAAACATAACGAGAAATCCACAAGATACTCTGGAAAGTGTTACTAACTCCTCTTCTTGAAACCACTCAGCCTCGCCCCTCTTGCTCGACCAAAAGATCTGTATTGTAACTATGTCTATAATGCTCTTAAGTTTGTAAGTGGCATATTTTGTCTTTGCCAAAAATTGCTCATTGTTGTACCTTCGGGGAAGTGCTCTGATACCCTCAGGTCCAGCTAGCACCATACAAAACTTCTAAATAAATAAATACATATGATGCAGAGGTTGCGTGCATGGTCTATTGGGGTGGGAGAGTTTCCGAGGGTGGGAGTCCACCAGGTGTTGTCCCATGCAGAGGGGATGAAGATGAGGTTGAGGACTTCTGTTTTCTCTGAGTTTAGCTTCAGGCAGCTGTTGCTTATCCAGGTTGCGATAGCCTTTATCCGTTCTTGGAAATTGCACCTGGTGATGTCGGGTTCCTCGGTGAGGGAGAGGTTGAGATGGGTGTCATCATCATAGGAAACAATTATTGAGCCCATGATTTCTGATGATATTTGCGAGGGGGGGCATGTAAAAGTTGAAGAGTGTGGGGCTGAGGGAGGACCATTGGGGTACTCTGAATCTGACCTCTGTCAGTTCTGAGAGGAAGGGAGGCAGTCTTATTCTCTGTGTTCTGCCTGATAGAAAAGATTGTATCCAGTCTAAGGCTTTGCCAGTGTCGTGGAGTCTGATGGCTAGTGTGCAGTGGGAGACAATGTCAAAGGCTGCTGATAGGTCCAGGAGGATGAGGGCTGCCATGTGACCTTGGATGAGAAGGGCACGGATGTCGTTGGTGGCGGCAAGGAGGGCAGTCTCTATGCTGTGGTTGCTCCTTAATCTATATTGAGAGGTGTCTAGGATTCTGCTGGTTTCTATGAAGTGTGGTAGCTGGGTGTTGACAGTCTTTTCAATGACTTTGGCGGCAAAAGGAAGCAGTTAGATGGGCCTGATGTTCTTGAGCTCCTTGGGTTCTGCGGAGGGCTCTTTTAGGTGAAGGTTGACTTCAGCATGCTTCCAGTTGTCTGCAAATGTGGTGGTCTCGAGGGAGCAGTTGATAGTTTGGCATAGCTCTGGTGCAATGGTGGTGGCTGCCCTGTGGAAGATGTGTGGTGGGCATGGGTCAGAAGGTGCTCCGGAGTGGATGCTCTTCAGTGTCTTTAAGGTGTCTTCTGTAGTGAGAGTGGTCCAGGTGAGGAGGGTCTGTTGGGTGCCATCGTTGGAGGTAGGAATAGAGGTGGTTCTGTGGTCATGGTCATTGAAGTTTTGCTGTTGGGTTTGGAAAATGTCTGTATAATGGGGAAGAGTTCATTGGAGTTGTGGGCATTGGAGAGGATTCTGTCTTGGGTGAAGTTTTTCTTCATTGCTTTGATTAGTTGGTGGTGTACTGTGGTGGCGGTTTTGGAGGCAGATCATGCTTCCTGGGTTTTGCTGTTTCTCCGCGTCTTCTCCAGTCATCTGCAGGAGCTCTTGGATTCTCGGAGATCCACGGTGAGACAGTTGGCTTTCTTGCTGTGTTGTCTCCTGGTGTTCGGGAGTAGGTTGAAAATGTTGGCGCAGTTGGTGATCCATTGGTGGAGGTTGTTTGCTGCTGTGTTGTGGTTAGTCGTAGTTATGGGTGGAGTGTAGGTGAGGACGGAGGTGACATGCTGTTAAAGGGAGTGTTAAGAGAAAAGCTGTAGGATGCAAACAGATGTATAACTCAATAAAATGTAAATACCTGCTAATACACAGTACAAATATTTCAAAATATAGCAGATGTTAGGAAAGAACATAAGAAAAGCTTTCCACATGTTTGTGTGCTTTAAAAATGTATCCGTAGAAATGAGTGTACAATTGTCAATGCAAATGTAGGGGATATTGCTATGGAAATGGGGTCTATATTTTAATGACTACTGCAGCATTCATTAGGAAAATATTTGGGACAATATGCCCAAAATGCACCTGCAGTTACATACTGCACTCTTACCATTTTCACGCTGAATGGGTGTAGGCTGTTGCATATTTGCAAAACTTGTTCTTTTTTGCTCTGACACTGGTGCATCACCTGCAGAGGAAGAAGACAGAAATCCCATTGCACTCTTTATGGCTCTTAAACTGAACACACCCTGCATACTAAAAAGAAACAGGATCCCAAGGAGATAGAGACATCTTTATGGCTTCACCTGCAGTGCAAACGCCTTGTTACAACAGCCACACGAAACCACTCTTACTCAGGATTTTCTCGCACATTTTGGAAAAATTACAACTAGAGATGAGTCAGGGTCTTCGTTTCTCATCTTTCAAGGCAACCTGAAAATTAAAATTCCCCCAAATAAATTCTAAGCCACCGTGACGGTGAATTTCCTTGTCATGCCCCTGTGCGAGATATAAGATTCTGATATCCTAGGGCGGACTATGAGTTGGGTGGTTAATTCCAACCTCTGAATAAAACCCACGTTCATGCACTGGTTGGAATTACGAATTCTTAGGTGATTAACACATCTGACAATTATCGGATGTGTTAAAACACTCATTCTCTGTTAAATTTCATCAGGTCGAACCTGCAGAAATTTAACAGAGGGCAACCATACAGTGTTTACCATACAATTTGGATTTTCTGGCCTTAAACCCAAAAATCTGCATGTTAGTCCCCAAAAACTCGTGCTATTTATCACACTCGATAAATAATGTAACCCTTGGGATCGTTAACACCTATGCTCGTAATCAGGCCCTTAGTACATCCTTGCCTTATTGCTTTCCTCTGCCACATTGAAAGCACTTTGCATGATGAATCTACTAACTTTCTCCTTTTTCCTAAGATATCAAGTTGCCATTCTATCATGTAATTGTTTTGTATATGTAGATGTGAAACTGAAAGATTAAAGAATTGTAGTTTGTCATAAAATTAAGGACTCTAAAATCCTTTGTGATAATGTCTGCAAAAGCCGTGTTAAGCGTCATTACTAAAGCTGTAGCATTACACACACTCTGGAATGAATACCGAAAGGCTCTCATCCATTATGCATACATTCATTGCTGATGCAATAGTAGAGAATGTGTATTTTCTGTTCACCATTCATCGCTGGTAAAAAAAAAGGAGATGTATGGTTTCTATATATAGCACATTCTTTGTGGAAACAGTAATGCATAAATGCATCTAGTCACTTTCTTTGTGGGGGCAGCAAAGGGGAAATGGGAAGTAAAGGTTCAGAGACATAGGATTGCCCAATGGTATGAAGTTCATCTGTACTTAGATTTTCAGTATCAGTATATTTTCCTGACCTCTTAGGCTGCTCAAACATTTTAGGAGATCTGTTGCCATTTACATGTTAAACCTGTTGCAGAGCTATATTTTTCTAAACTGTGGCAGACAGAGCGATCTGAGGCGCTATTATGTTGTACTGCAATTTTACTGGGCTTTTTGTGCTGCCTTAAGTTTGACTCATTTTTGTTGTGCACTGTAATTTTATTTGACTATTGTTATTTTTCATTGTGGTTTGTTATTGTGTTGTTTTCCATTGTGCTCTGTATTCACTTTACAAAGTCAAACGTTGCTACATTTCTAGGCAAACATAACATAGTCCTCTAAACTTCCAGTGCCTCACAACCATATATAACTATCTATGAAGGTAAAATACTGCTGCTCCAGTTCTTCCACTTTGTAAGACAGCAGTTAACACAAAACTATGGCAGAGACTATGGGCCTGATTTAGAGTGTGACAGATAGGGAAGGAGCCATCTGTCAAAATGTCAGTGCATTAAAAGGTACCACTTAGACATGAATCCTGCCAATCCAAGAGGCCAGCGGACATCTGTAAATTCAGGGACATGGCCTGCATCAGGCCAAAAGAGTACTTTACTTTGATCATAGCTGGCATGTTCTGGAACATGGACGGGGTAAGTGCACTATTTGGTTCAGCGCGATCTGTTTTTTTCTACATCAGTAAGTATTTAACACACTTACTACTTAATCCACCAACTACTGAAATGGCAGATGTCAGCAAAAAAAACTCGGGGCCTTATTTATGAAGGCCTTGCGCCGCCGGTGCGTCACTTTTTCCCATTTTAAAAGTGGCACATCGGCGGCGCAAGGCCTTCATAAATAAGGCCCTCAGTGCCCTGAATATAACGCTGCCGATTTGTGGAGGTGAAAAGTCTGAATGACAGATATACAGATGGAATGAACAATCATTTGACTTGTTTGAGAAAGTAGTATATTTCAAGGAGAATACACAAACAGAACTTCCTTCATCATATTATTATTATGGATAACATTTGTGTTGTGTAGTCTCTTGATATAGCTTATCTCTAGCAAACAGAGAATTAGATGTTACCATCCAATGCTATAACCAGCCACAGCCCAGTTTCAGAGCTCTACTGTTCTGTGCCAGGGTAGCACAATAGCCATGTTTATCTTTTTACAGTACTTTTGCAGGTGTACGGGGGTCTGTCTAGGCTGCTGTCTGAACAAAAGGGTCCTAATACAGTTACTCTCATCAAGCATGATCAAGTGCATAAGTGTACTGCCATATTGCAGTGATTCGTGTAAAATCTCTTTTTGATGTTTATTCTTCTTACTTTCATTACAAAGTAGTGCAGAGGCAAGATAAGAGCATTTAGTTGTGGACTGCATTTTTCTTAATGTTATAATCAATGACAAAACCCCTGGTAAGTGTAGCACCTAGAGAATGAATCATGTCAAGAACAGATGTGAGTTCTCTTTGGGCTTTAATCTAAGGAAAGTAGAGTACATAATTTAGAATTCTGATTGAACAGGCCATTAAAAAACCTGAACAAGCCACCTTTGTAGGGGTGTTCAGATGCTCTACAGACACAAGATGTGGTCTGTGCATGAGAAAACCTTGATGGTTTTCTCTTTAAACACAGGCAGGGTTTGTGCATAAATTCCACTGACCGAGCTTTGGAAGGGGATCATGATTAACCCTGGACAAAGCACTACGCTACGCTTGCGTAGTTTGCGCTACTTTGCACTACGCAAATTGCATGTAGAACAGTGCAAACATGCGTAGCATAGCATAGCGTAGCGTAGTGCGGCGGTCATTCTTTGCTTGCTCGTGGTCTGCTAAGTCAAGCTAACAAAATGAAATCCCGGTGAGACTTTTTCCTCGTTCCTGATCAGCAACATCAAGTTGCCGATCGCGAGCGTGGAAAATAAACCTCCCGGCGAGATTCTCAACGCGGGGTGATCAGGTTTCTCATTGCGAGTGGTCGTGTATGCTCGTGACTGCTCGCAATGAGAAAGCTGCCGCTCAAGTATAAATCTACTAGAGCGGCAGATGACAACCGCTTGCAGTGTGCAAGATGCAGTTTGCACTGATTGCACAGTGCGGACAGGCATCCGGCACTGTGCAATCAGTGCAAACAGCATTTTGCACAGTACACTACGCACCTCACGTAGCTTGCGTAGTGCGAAGTGCACTTCGCGTAGCTACGCGTAGCGCTACTTCGCAAACTACGCCCAGGGTTAATCATGATCATAGCACATTTACACTCTGCTCTGCCCTACAGGACAAGAGAACCTTCTGTTGGTAGGTGGGCAGGAAGAGATACATATGCTCACTCTCAAAGTAAACCCCTGGAGTTGGACTAATGCTACCCTATATGTGGTCGACATTAAGCATCTTCTGCCTGCACTGGTTTACTCTGTGAGTACATTCACAGCAAGGAAATGCAGAAGGCCGAACGAAAGCACCTCGTTACTATGGGGCATCCCACGGTTCACTACAAATGAGGACAAACTAAGTTCTGAATGCATTGTCAGTAAAAAAGGACATGCAGATTTTTTTGTACAAAAGGGTTTTGTGATAGAAAATTGCACTCACACTAAAAATGTTATCTTACATAGAAAGAGCACCTGGTGTATACAGGATAATAATGGCAATGTCTGCAATGAAATGCCATTTTTTATAATTTATATTTTCATTCAAAGTAGTAACTATATATTGTTACTTTACTTCCTTACAGGTTTGATAGGTTCAACTCCCAAACCATCTGGTAAGTGCTGCATACAGTGAATAAATCAATCCAATTTTTTTTTAAAGATGTCCCAAGACTGAACTTTAAGTTGAGACAAACATAGGCTGGCGACAGAATTGAGTCTCTGAAATCTGATTGGGTATATCCATTTAGCCCTTGCAGACACAATAGTGCATGTCTATAAGATGGTTCGACAAGCTCACACTGTACACAGTTGCAGGAGAAGGAGGGAGTACACTGCCTGGTATACCAGCACACAATTGTACCAGAAGAATTATGGGAGCTGTTGTATATACTAACACTCACTTGAGTTGAAAGTCTTTCGTTTTCACCATTCCTGGTGCTGACAGTGTTGCGTATCTCTTGACACGTGTTTCAGGATATTAGTCTTAATACAGTAGACAAGTAAAACTGGGGGGTGCTAGAAATGTTGCTCACACCCTTCTCAGGTTTCTGCACCACTTGTGAAACATAGGTCAGCCCCAACAAATCACCAAGCAGCTAATCACAGAAGGGGGAGGGAGCACACTGCCTGCCATACCAGCACATAATTCACACAAATACATTGTGGTAAATGCAGTATATGATTACACTCACTTGAGTTGAAAGACTTCAGCTTTCACCATTGTTTAAGGACAAGCATCCTGAAAAACGTGTCTAGCTATACACAGTACTGAATGCACTAGCAATGGTGAACACTAAAGACGTTCAATTGAAGTGAATGTTATAAAGCAAAGCATTGAACACAAGACATTTGGGCAAACTGTGTGCTGCTATGCAGTGCAATAGCATAACTTGAAGATCATCCCTGCAACGTACATAGCACCGAGTCAAGTGTTCTCAGGCCAGGGCCCCTCTGTCCATGCAGAGTGCCGGAGGGGGCCACTGCAACGTGTGTGCTGCAGGGGCTATTCTTAGGCCACTGCTGATATGCTGGACATTGTGACCCCTCATCCCTTGGTTTGACTCTGAACAGGTGTGCTCAGCCATATTTTCTGGTTAATACTTTCACCCTAGTTTGACTATGGTGCACATTGGGGATTTTGTGTCCGTGCATGCCCACTGTACAAATCAGAGGCAGTGGGCCTGAATCTATATATATCTATCTATATATATATATATATATATATATATATATATATATATATATATATATATATAGATTCAGGCCCACTGCCTCTGATTTGTACAGTGGGCATGCACGGACACAAAATCCCCAATGTGCACCATAGTCAAACTATATATATAACTATATATATACAGCACTGCCACTCAGTGCTATTGTGTGCATCTTCAAGGGAGGATCTGCACAACAAACCCAACCTGCTCTGTCATTTTATATCAGACCTGAAGTCCTTTAAATAGAAGTGAGAAAGGGGGAGAGTTGAAGTCAAATTTGGTGAGAAGGGAATCAGTGATTGAGACAAGCCTGTGTAGTTTAGAACATGGCAAGAGACATATTTAGCCGTCTCCCCATGCTTATGTGATCAGTAAAATATCTGTCTCCTCAGGCTTATATAATTAGCAAAATATCTAATAGAGTTAATTTATTATTTCGAAAAACCAATATCATTCAGAACAGAATGTAAACAATAAGTAAAATGAGATCAAAATGAAAATAGAGTACAACAATTAACTGTGGTGTAGACCATGGACCCAAATTTGAGGGTATCCTGTTGTAATGGTGACGAAGTACCATCTCCACCACTGTGTCCGTAAATGCTGCCAATGCAAGAGATGCCAACTGGCCAGAATGCATTTCTCAATTTGATGGGCAGGTACTCCTTCAGGCCAGTGGGGAGCTTTACTTTGCTCACAGCTGGCAGGTTCAGGAACACAGTAAGGGCCACTGCACTATGTGATTTTGAGGTAGCTGCATTTTCTACATTATTAAGGATCTACCACACTTACTACTTAATCCACCATATGCTGAATAATTGGCCGATGTCAGCAGTGCCCTGAATATAGAACTGATGTTCTATGCAGGCTCATAGCCTGAATTACGGAAATACAGAAGAAATTAAAAATAATTTGACTTGTGGAGAAAGTGCTAAATCCAGAGGAGAAACCCACCAAAATGACCTCTACCATACCAATATTATGGATAACATTAATGTTGTGTAGGTTCTTGATACAGCCTATCTCTAGCAAACAGAGAATTTGATTTTTACCACACAATGCTATAACCAGAGACATCCCTCGTTTAGATCTTTACTGTTCTAGGCAAAGGGCAGTGCAATGCCCCTGATCTTCTTTGTAGAGTGTTCTGAGTTTCAGTTCTTTTTTGAGTGTGGGGGAGGTGGTCTGTCTAGGCTGCTGTTCTAAACGAAAGGGAAGTAATGCAATGTTCTACTACTCCTCGCAATCATGTTTAAGTACATAATTACACTTTTGTATTGCAGAGATTAATTTAACCCCTTGGCTGTGGCGGTAATTCTGCCACGGCGCTGGGGGGGGGAACCACGCCCTCATGAGCCATGGGTGCGCTGTGCTCATGACTGCGTGGTTCCGTCACAACTCCGCCCACTCACTAATTTGCCCGCACAGGCGGGGAATCAGTGCTGGGTGGGCGTAGCGGCCGCAACATGATGGAACCACGCCGTCATGAGCAAACGGCGCCCGTGGCTCATGACGGCGTGGTTCCATCATGATGAGGGAAGGGGTTCAATTCTTATTTTGATGTTCATTCTTGCTTAACTGAAATTGGCTCAATTACATTACAAAGTAGCACAGAGGCAGGATAAGAGCATTCGGTTGATAATTAATGGCAGTAATAAGCAATATTTTTCCTCCTAATAGGTGATCTACCACCGACAGCCAAAGCCCCTGGTAAGTGCAGCACAAAGAAAAGAAAAGAAAGAATGTGGCACAATGGCTAGGGCGGTTGAACCCAGAGCTTGAGAACCGGTTTTGAGTGTCAGCAGGGATCTCAACATCACCTTATCTTCCCGTGCCTAACAAAATGAATGTCTGTCTGTAACATAACTGGCGCCCAGGTAAAGAACTTGGATTCCTTTTGGTCGAGTGTGAGCTAAATCAAGTTAAGTACAGATTTATTTTCTAATTCGGGTTAAGTCTAAGGAGAGTAGAGAGCATAATCTAGAGTAATTCTGATTTTGACAGCCCATTAGAAAAACTTGAACAAGGACAAGTGAAGTTCCTGACTGTAACCATTCCGGGAGGGGTCTTAAGATACTCCACAAACACAGGGCGTGGTGTGTGCATGAGCAAACCGTATAGGTTGGCCATGGGATCATGGGTAGGGCAAGAGAACAGACTGTGGGTAGGTGGGAGGAAGAGGGATACACCATGCCCCCTCACAGACCAACTCCTTGTGTTGGAATAATGCTACGCCATGTGTTACAGACAGTAAGCTTCTCCTGCCTGATCTCGTTTTCTCTGTGTGTACTTGTTTATTAAGAAAACACAGAAGGCTGAAAGAAAGCTTCTCATTTCTATGGGGCATCCCACGAGTCACTGCAAATGAGGAAAAGCAAATTTGTATGTATGCATTGTCAGTAGAAGAGTACACGCACTTTTGTTTGTACGACAGGGATTTGTGAGAGTAAATTGTACCCGACACTAAAAATGCTATCTTTACATAAAAAGAGCACCTGGTATAACATGTCACAGGCGAATAATGTCAGTGTCTGCAATGGAGTGCCACCTGTTATAATTTATATTTTCATACAAAGCTGTAATAATATAATGTTACTTTAATTCCTAACAGGTTTGTTAGGTTCAATGCCTAAACCCTCTTGTAAGTGCCGCATTCAGTGAATAAATGAATTCAGGAACATTTTGAAGATGTCCCAGGACTTAACTTTCAGTAGAGACTAGCACAGACTGTGGACAGGATTGAGTCTCTGAAATCTGTTTGGGTATATTCATTTAGCATTTGCAAACATGATAGTGTATGTCTATCAGTTGGTTCGGCAAGTTGACACCGTACACAGTTGTAGACGGAGGAGGGGGCACACTGCCTGGAATACCAGTACACAACTGGCCCAGAAGCATTCAGGGAAATACATTGTATACTAACACTCACTTTAGTTGAAAGTGTTTAGTTTATCACTATTCCTGGTGCAGCCAGTGTTGGGTATCTCTCAACAAGTGTTTCTGGATATTTGTCCTACTGATGTAGACAAGAAAAACTAGGGGGTGCGGGAGGGATGCTGCTTACGCCCTTCTCAGATTCCTGCACCATTCACAGAGTGTAGGTGCATCCCAGATTTTGTCGGCCCAACAACTCACCAAGGAGTCAGTCACATAAGGAGAAGGGATCACCCTTCCTGACATACCAACTCACAATTCACGCGGATGTATTGTGGTAAATGCAGTATATGATTACACTCACTTGAGTCGAAAATCTTCAGCTTTCACCATTGTTGAAGGGCAAGCATACTGATACACATCCCTGACTGGGGAAACGGCCACTGCAATGCGGCCATTTCCACGCATAACCATAACCACGCATGCATTACAACGCATGCGTGGTTACAACAAATAGCCTTTACCACCCATACCTTTAGTACGAGATACATAGGAAAAGCATATGTGTTAAAGGAAAACAAATAATAAGGGGGGACATTGAGGGGTCTCCCCCCCCAAAAAAAAAAATAAGTATAAGAAAGGGGATTTGGGGGCACCCCCCAAAAAACGCCCCTCTTCCGTCATTTTAAGATAAAGAAAAAAAAGATGTGGAGGCAATTGGCGTTGTTAGAGGAAATGGAAAGACACTTCCGCTCCTCTTAACGACATGCAACGTCACCTCGGAAGATCATGGAGAGGCGAGGTAAGGGGGAATGAGGGGGTGGTGTTGCACAGGAGGTAAATTTAAAGTGTACATTTTTAGGGTTATTTTGAAGGTATCTGAGATATCCTTTAACATGAAAATGCCATTAACATGCATAGTTTAACAACGAAAATAATTGTAAAAGTATGCATGCAAAAGGCATTTTCGTGGTAAAGAAAATGCGTGGTGGTGGCCTTCGCATTGTAACGCATGCATGGTAAAGGCCTGCGTTACAATGGAATGCATTGTAAAGTCATTCAATCCACTGACTGCCTTTACAATGGTGAACACTAAAGATATACAATTGAAGTGAATGTTATGAATCACTGCATTTAATGCAATACATTTGGGCAAATTGTGGCTGGTATGCCAGACAGTGTGATCTCTCTTCCCTTGTTTTACTGTACACAGTTGTGTTCAGCTATATTTGGATTTAGGGTGCATCCCACAACATGGGGACTGCAAGCCTAGTGTTACGCCACTGCTTTTATGCAAGGCAGTGGGATCCCTCCTCGCCTGTTCTAACTGTACAAAGTTGTGTTCAGCCATATTTGTTGGTCATACTTTCACTCTATTTTGACTGTAGTCCATATTGGGTGTTTGGAGTTGGTGCATGCCTACTGTACAAATCTGAGAAAGTGGGGCTGAATCCAGATATCCAGCACTGACAATCAATGTGCATCTTCAAGGAAGGATCTGCACAACAACCCCAGCTTGCTCTGTCATTTTATATCAGACCTCAAGTCCTTTAAATAGAAGCTGGAAGTGGGGTGAGTTGATGTGAAATTAGGTAAGGAGGGAATCAGCGATCGAGAGAAGCCAGTGTAGTTTACGTCCTGGGAAGAGACATATTTATTTATCTCCCCAGGCTTATGTAATCTGTAAAATATCTGTCTTCCAAGGCTTATGTGATTAGCAAAATATCTGTCGCCCCAGGTTTATGTAATTAGTAAAATATCTAAAAGAGTTCTTTTATTGTATTGAAAAACCTATATCATATAGAACAGAATGTTAAGAATAAGTAAAATCAGATCATAATGAAAATAGAGTACAACATTTAACCCACAACTGTGGTGTAGGCTATGATCCTAGTTTAAAGTTTGGCAGGGGGTACCCCGTCATGAAGGTGACAAAGTGCTCTATCCGCCAATCTAAAGGTCCGCTTGCCTCATTTAGAGACAGTAGGAATTCAAAATATTGACAACCGTGACCTCTCCATCTCTGCTCCCAACATATACCACAGATGGCCTAACAGGCTAAGGGCTAGTGGAGGTTTTGCCAATTCTTGTGTGCGATGAAATAGCAAGATTTCACTGCCAGTCACCACCAGGTAAAACCTGGTGTTAAAGACTCATTAAAGACTGCAAAATGCCCTGTAAGCCATGGGAGACAATTTCCGTGGTAAGGGGGCATTGCATTTTTATTTTTGACAACAAAAGCATACTTTATAATTTAATTCTGGATAATGGAAAACATTAATGAATGTTTTCAGGAAAGCTATGTCATATTGACAGAGCCTTCCTTCAAACATTCATTGAATTGACAGGAACCACTGTGACGGTGAATCATGCCAAATGCAGGAGATGCCCAATGGCTTAACGGCATCTATAAATTTGGTGGGAAAATACTCCCTCAGGCCAGTGGAGTACTTTACTTTGCTTAGAGCTGGCATGTTCATGAAAATAGCAAGGGCAAGGACACTGAGGTCGCTGTATTTTCTTCATAATTAAGGATCTACCCCACTTACGACTTAATCCACCATATACTTAACAATTGACAAATGTCATAAAAAAACAATCCAGTTCCCTGAATATGGAACTTCTTTTCATGCAGACTAGGGCCTGAATTGCAGAAATAGAGAACAAATTAAGAAAAATATGACTTGTGGAAAAAGTGCTAAATCCTGAAGCGAATACCCAAACATAATTTCATTTACCATACCAATATTATGGATAACATCTATGTCATGTGGTCTCTTGCTAGAGCCTTTTTTCTAGCAAACAGAGAATTAGATTTTACCATACAATGCTATAACCAGTCACAGTCCTGTTTCATACCTCTACTGCTCTGGTCAAGGGTTTCACAATAGCCATGATCATCTTTGTGGAGTGTTCCGATTTACTGGTAATTTTTGCAAGTGTATGGGGAGTGTCTGTCTAGGCTGCTGTTCTAAACAAAAGGGACAACATATGATTTTCCATTACTCTTAGCAATCATGATCAAGTACATAATTGCACTTTCATATTGCAGAGATTCATAATAAATCTTAATTTGATGATTATTCTTGCTTAACTGAAAAAAATGTCTCAATGACATTACAAAGTAGAACAAAGGCAAGATGAGAGCATTAAGTTGATTAACTGATTTTTTCTTAATTTTATAATTAGTGGCTTTAATAGGCAATATGTTTCTTTCTAATAGGTACTCTACCCCCAACACCTAAAAACCCAGGTAAGTGCAGAACATAGAGATTAATTCATATCAAGAACAGATTTATTTTTGCATTGGGGTTAAATCTAAGGAGAGTAGATTGCATAATCCAGAATAATTCCGATTTTAACAAGTCATTATAAATACCTGAACAAAGGGAGGTTCATGACTATAGCCATCTTTGTAGGGGTCTTCAGATACTTTACAGAAACAAGGCATGGTCTTTGTGTGAGCAAACCTTGTCATTTGTTAGCCCTGGAATTGCAGCAAGGTTTGTGCATATATTTCCGTTGCTTCGCTTTAGAAGGGGATTATGCTAATAACACACAAGCACACTAGCCTACCCTAAAGGACAAGAGAACAGTCTGTGGGTAGGTGGGGAAAAAGAGGGACACATCATACCTACTCCCAGAGTAAACCCCTCGCGTTGGGCTAAGGCTACCCCATGTCTTCTAGACTTTAAGTATCTCCTGCCTGTCCTGGTTTTTTCTGTGTGTACTCGGCAATAAGGAAACATAGAAGTCCAAAGGGACACTCCTCATTTATAGACAGTGGTGGCTGGTGACATTTGAAAGTGGTGAGGGGTAAAGGTTGTGGCTGAGTGCATTGTGGTGAGCGAGTGCGCATGAATGGCATAAGGGGAGTTCAGGGGGGGTTTCCCCCCCAACAACATTTTGAAAAAAGCATGGGCAAATGGTGCATTTTCAAGCAAATTTGAGAAAGCAAGAAGGTTAAAGTAATTGTGAAAGTGTAGTTATGACATCAATAAGGATATCACATATGATAATAACATAGCCAGCTGCTCATTCAAAATAACCACAGAACCTCATAATAGACTTTGAGATAACAATGTGAGCACCTCACAGCTTTATTTATTGATACACCTTTATGAAGTAAATCTACTGAGGAAATACAAGCTATAGTGATTTGTCGGATTGGACACAGTGACATAGCAAAGAATAAACATTAAAGGGTAGTAGGGCATCCTACAAGGCACTGTTTGTCTCCTTGAGAGCAACTAATGGCAAAGTAAACATTAGACAGATTGAAATCAGGCATACACCAGTGATTTCAGTGTCTCCAATATCTGTGCAGCAGAGGAGGAACAGCTGAGCAGGTCACAAACTAAAAGCATTCAAGAAATATTAGGATTAACATAGTGTTCTCTTTTTGTGACAAAATCAGCATATCTGTCTTTAATAGCTGCAAAACATTTCAATGAATACAGTGTAGTATTCTCTTAACAATGTCTCTCTATATAGAAAGCATTGCTAAAGAATTCAGCTTTTCCTCAGTCATGGTGTTCCTCAGGAATGTCTTAATTCTGTTTAAAGTGGAAAAACATTGTTCTGACTCTGCTTTTGTCAATCAAGTGGTAATTACTATTTTAAAAAAAGCCACTCTCTCTTTAGGTAACTTTTCCATATCAGGATTTTTAATTAAACCAAGCAAAAAACATGGCACCAGTGGTCTCCTGATACACATGCATTATGTACAGTACAGTAAATTCAGTTGTTTGATCCTCTTTTTTTACCGTAGGATAAGCTTCCACATTCAGGGCTTGCTCAATGAAGCAAGTGTCATATTTTGAAAAACGATCCCTCTTTAGTGATGTGGTACTCCCCAAATGCTTTGGAAAGCAAAAACTTTATTTTGCATGCACAACTATAGTGTCACATATCTCCTATGCAATTTGGACCAGACTGCTGATGTTTTTTCTGTGTTTTGAGAAACTAGAATTGTTTAGCAGTCTCTGGTCAATCACTTCCCTGACTTCATGCTGGTGACAAACTGACTGGTAACTCTTTGCACAAAGAAAGTATATTTTTTGTAGTCTTGTAACTAGATGTATAATGTCAACATGAGGCATTACTAAAGCACCATCATAGCTTTGTTCAATACGTTTTTGTTTTTAAGGCTGCTCAGAAATAATCAAATTCATTTTATGATGTATAGCTTCAGTAATGGTTTCTGCACTAGTCTCTTAAATTTGTAAAACCATAGAACCTCTCCAAAACTTTACTTGCATGGTCAAGGCACTGAAAGATTAATTTGGTCTGTGTTATTGGCCATGTCAGTGGTGTCACCAGTCTAAATAGTCACATTGTCTGTGTTTTTCAACTGTTGGAGTTCATTTTGATTCATTTTAGAGGTACCCATAAGACTGTAGCATTTGTTAAAATGTGCTTCCTTTTCACTGTGCTTGCTGTTAAATCTACAAGGCCTCTGAATATACCTGAATTTAAGGAACTTTCAGATTTATCATGCCCTAGTAAGGGCAGTACAAAAGCACCACAGAAATTAATACAATCAATTATTTTTGACAGTATGTGCCTATTCCTCTTATCTGCTTGATTATGTTTCTTTATTAATTTGCAGTATGTGTTACTTATGTGGGCTTCAATCAGTGTGTCCCCCAACATTCTCAGTCTTGTCAGGTTTTCCATATGGAGTCTCGTGTGTGCATGCTTCTTTATTTTATCCCAAAAGACACACACATGATGCAATGCAGAACTAATCAAACACCCCCCTACACCGTCAAGTTATCTGGGTTAAAATCCATCGTCAGGTCCTCTCTCAAGCAGAAACAAGTATCCTTGTACTGGTTTCATGGTATCATCCCTCATCAGTTAGGCTAGTTTGAATCCAGTGGCACAGTGAGAATAGGACAGGCTGAATAAGAAAAATATATTGTTGAGTGTTGACAGCGTTTACATTTATTATGTTTACATTTAATAGAGGGCCAAATTATTACTGGAGCAACGCCCAATCACCCTAAGACAGAAACCTCTCCTGTTTATATGGAGCATCATACAAATCACTACAAGTGTGGAAAATCTCCTTTTTTAATGCATGGGCAGAAGAAGGAATTATGCACATTTGTTTGTACAAAAGGATTCTGTAAATGAAAATTGCTCGCCACGCCAAAAATGTTATCATTGGGTAGGAAGAGAACCTGGTATAACATGTCATGGGATAATAATGACAATTTCTGCGATGGGGTGCCATGTGTTATAATTTATATCTTTATAGGAAGGCGTAACAATATAATGTTGTTTTTCTTCTTCACAGGTGTGTTAGGCTCAACGCCCAAACCCTCAGGTAAGTTCATCATACAGGAATTAAATAAATACAAGAACCTTTTAAAAATGTTCCAAGACTGAACTTTAAGTAGAGACAAGCACAGGCTGTCGACATAAAGGGTCTCTGAAATCTCATTATCTATATTCATTTAACAATTACAAATAAATCCGTGCATGTCTATACGTTGGTTCATAAGCTGAGACTGAACACTGTTGTATATGGAGGAGGAAGAACACTGCCTGGCATACCAGCACACGACTGGCCCAGAAGCATTATGGAGAATGCTGTGTATAATAACACTCACTTGTGATGAAAGGCTTTAGTTTTCACTATTGCTTGTGCTGCTAGTGCTGTGCATCTCTCGACATGTGTTTCAGTATATTTGACCTACTTTAGTAGACAAGAAAAGCTGGTGGGTGCTGGAAATGCTGCTTATGTCCTTCTCATATTTCCACACCACTTGCAGAGCGTAGGTGAATCCCAGATCTTGTCAGCCCAACAGCTCACCAAGGAGCCAATCACACAAGGAAGAGGCATGACCCTGCCAGTCATACCATTACACAATACACCCACATGCTTTGCTGCAAATGCAGTATAATATTACACTCACTTGAGTTGAAAGTTTTCAGTTTTTAACATTGTTGAATAACAAGCATCCTGAAAAATGTGTCTTGAGATACACAGTACTGACTGCACCAAAAATGGTGAACATTAAAGGCTTTAAATTGAAGTGAGTGTTATGAATCCATGCATTTAACACAATGCCAGGCAGTGTGATCCCTCTTCCATTGTTTTTACTTTACACAGTTGTGTTCAGCCATATTTGGAATTAGGGGGCTCCTGCACAGCGGGCACTGTGGGGCCTATTGTCATGCCACTGCTAGTATGCCAGGCAGTGTGATTCCTCCTCCCTTGTTTTGACTGTACACAGTTGTGTTCAGCCATATTTGTTGGTCGATACCATCAACCTACTTTAACTTCAGTCAATATTGGTGATTTGTTGCTGGTGCCTGCCCAGTGTACAATTCTGAGGCCGGGGAATTGAATCCAGATTTACTTCATTGACACTTAGTGCCATTGTGCACATCTGCAAGGGGAGGATCTGTACAACAAACCTAGTCTGCTCTGTCATTTTATATCAGACCTCATGTCATCCAAATAGAACAAGAGGGGGTTGAGTTGATGTGAAGTTAGGTGAGGAGGTAATCAGTGATTGAAATAAGCCTGTGTAGTTTATGTCATGGTAAGAGACATATTTAGCCATCTACAAAGGCTTATGTAATCAGTAAACTATCTTTGTCTCCAAGCTTATATAATCAGAAAAATATCCAATAGAGTTAATTTGTTATATTGAAAAACCTATATCATCAAAACAAATTGTAGAGAACAAGTAAAATCAGATCATAATTAAAATGGAGTACAACAATCAACCGAAAACTGTGGTGTAGACTATGGGACCAATGTAAAGTTTGAAAGAGAGGGTACTCCATTGTGTGGGTGACGAAGTACCCTATCAGCCAAACTGAAGGCCCACTCACCTCATTTATAGACAAAAGGGCATTCAGTATGTTGACAATGGGGACCACTCCACCACTCCATCTGTGCTGCTGACATACACCTCAAACGGCCTGACAGAGTTAGGGATGTCAGAGGTTTGGCCAATTTTCCATCCAGTTTATTTACAGTAGGCAAGGAAATATCAAGATTTACCACAGTCACCACCAGGTGAAACCTGGGTGTGAAGGGTAGTGAAACTGAAAAATGCCTTGCATGCTGTACGAGAAAATTCCCATGGTGAAGTGGTCATTGCTCTTTTTATTTTACTTCCCACTTCCCACTTTGGGATTTAGTTTTTGAAAAGAAAAAGAAAACATTGAATGTTTGCTGGAAGTCTCTTTCATGTTGACAGAGCCGCCCATTAACTTTCAGTCCATTAACAGGAACCAACATAACGTGAACCTGCCAATTCAATAGATGTCTGTTGGCCATCAGACATCTCTAAATCCTGTGGGCATGAACTCCCTCAGGCATTCTACCTGGCCTGATCTTTTTTGTGTGTACTTGCACAATTCTGAAAAGCTGAACGCCGAATGGAAGCTCATTTTTATTCTGGGGAATTGCACAAGACACTACAAAGTAGGAAATCTGCCTTCTGAATGTATAGGCAGAAGAAGAGAACATTCCACATGTTTGTACAAAAGAACTCTTTGATATAAAATATTTTTTATGTACTATTGAAATTTTCTTTAAGGGACTGTTTATTTCTTGACCTCAATCCCTCTTCGATTCTATCTATAGTATTAGGATTTTTCTGTGACCCACCTGTTTTAGGTTAATATTATCATTAGGACTACATTAATGCCCCTTTGTTATCCTACTTATGATTCGTCCACTGTCCTGGTACCCTTTCTCCTCTATTTACTATTTATCTTATCACTCTCCCTTACTATTCAAATTCTGATTTAAGCCTCTCCTCTCCCTCCTCTCCCTCCTCCCGTCCCCTGTTTCTACGCATCCTTATTACACAGGTCTTTTCCCCTCTTTCCCGGTTTCACTACTCTCATAATGGAACCTACAGGCACTCACACCTAAAAAATCATCTACCCTCCCAAACTCACCAAAAAATCAGCCAAACGCTTCAAACACAACTTTTTAAATCTCACCCAGAAACGCCCTTTGCTGACCCTTACTTCACACCACATAATGGAATTACGACCACTGATATCATTTTCCTCACTAGACGTAGATCCCAATGGAGGAAAGCTTTCCTAGCCTTATTCTCAATCTCCTCATCGAAGAAATCAGCGCACAGTCTCATGATCTACACTGCTTCATCACAGTTCTTCCACGCCACAGCCACCTTCACAATCTACAACAACGGAATTATTTTCATTCAATCCACAGACCGCAGTCTAAATCTGTTTGATAACATCTTCTCCACTATAAAAGATTATGTGTCTAATCCTCCTACCTCCTCCCAACTTACCCAACTGACCCAATCTCCCAACATTCCGGCCACCACCTCCCCTAACCTCCTTGCTACCTTCCCATCCCCTACCCCCCTTCCATCCTTGAGCGCTGCTCCTCACTCCTCCCTCAACCTCTCTCTATCACCTTCCAGCACCCCCCACTCTCTTCCCCTAACCCTCTCACGCCTCCAACCTACTCTACCTTATCTTCTAATTCACCTCTTGCACAATTTCTCAGGCTTCCCACTATGTCCACAGCCCCTTTCACTTCTTGTCCCTCTTCCCCCACCATCCCTCCCCCTACCGCCCCCCTATCTCATAACAACCCCTTAGTCCTCCCTCTACCCTGTATCACTTCCGTTCACGCTCCCTATACAGTAGTCGTCCCATCTCTGGCTCTGAACGGTGACCATTCCCCTCCTATTGAAACCCCCCAAGAACCCTGCACAGTAGTTGTCCCTCCTCTGGCTCCAAACAGAGACCATTCCCCTCCCATTAATTCCCCCCAAGAACCCTCCACAGCTGTCGATCCCTCTCTTGCTCCAAACAGAAACCATTCCCCTCCCACTGAATCCCCTCACGCACCCGGCACAGTAGTCGTTCCACCTCTGACTCCAAGTTGTGACCTCTCTCTTCCCAATAATATTCCAACCATCATACCTCTCCTCCCTTCATTAGCCATTTCCAGTTCCCTTACACCTTTGCCTTCAATGTGCACTACTTTCCATTCATCACCGCCCCCCCTTCCCCACCTGTACCTTCATCTGATCTCACTCCTAACCGAGTCACTCAGCCCCAATCCCAACCCTCTTGTCACTCCAACACCAACGCCTCTTCTGTTCCAATCTTCACCTTGAATAAGATTAGGATTACTCTACCTCAAATCAAAGATGATCTCCATTCCTTCAAAGTTATTTTTTAAACAACTCAGGAACCCTTTACCCCCTAAAGCTTCGTCACCCTACAAACCCCTCACCCATCCCCCTCCTCCTTGCAAACAGAACCCTCCCTATTGGACATCTATCCCCTCACGTAACTCTATCACCCGTCCTCATCTCAGCGTCAACCCTCTCTCTTCGTACGACATAAGCTCTCTCCTACACTCATATGATATTGCACCCCTGACCCATGCAGCCCCCACATATCTTCCCTTCCCTACTATTCCTCTCAATCCCCACAGGTCCTCCAAACAGAATGATAGAGGTATCGTTCCTGATAATCTAAAAAAGTCTCACTCACTCCCGACCCCTCTTCCTCCCTCATCACTCCTCGGCTTAAATGCACTTTTCTGAACTGCAGATCGGCCCCCAGACATGCCTCAGACATTGCAGACCTCATCATCGCACATGACCTAGACTTGATCATACTCACCAAAACTTGGTTATCAGACTCCTCCTCACCACTCATTGACATTCTAGTTCCCCCTAACTACCATATCATTAGGCTAGACGGGATTGGCAAAACAGGGGGTGGACTTGTGTGTATTCACCGTAGCAATCTTGCAATCAATAGAGCCAGTTCACCTCTATTCTCCTCCTGTGAGTACCTTTGTCTTGATATCATCAGCGAAGCTAACCCTGTTTGCTCCCTACATATTCTCTACCATCCTCCAGGAGACAACCTCACCTTTTCTGAGCACCTCATGGATCTGATCACAACGAACACTGGACGTCATCATACACAGATTTTCCTGGGGGATTTCAACCTTCATTGGAACGACCACAACAACTCTTTAGTCAATTGTCTCAAAAACATCCTCATTGACCTAGACCTCACACACATTTGCAACAGCCCCACCCACGACAAAAGCTCTATCCTGGATCTTATCATCTCCAAAGCTGACGCTATCCAACTCGAGTCAATCCAACCCTGTGACTGGTCTGACCACTTCATTATCAATTACTTCATTATTGAAAAAATCAAGCTCATTCCTGCTCAATTCCCAGACCTAAGGTCTGGAAGAGAGATCTGAAGAAACTCAACCCCAACTCTCTACCCTCCCTCAACCACAATCTTCTCTTACCTCCCATTGGCGTTGTTGACGTACAGGTCCTTACCGATCACTACCTCAATTCGATGTCCTCTATTATCAACGCAGCTGCCCCCCTTCAATTAAAGGATGTTTCTTCAAAAATCTCTAAACCATGGTATGACGGATTTCTGAATGATGACAGACGAGCGATGAGACAGGCAGAACGTAATTGGAGATCTGTCCCATCTGCTTTGCACCTCAAAACACTTAAGAAAAAAAGAAACGCTTACTTCAGAAAAATGAAACGCTTGAAAACTGCTTTCTTTAGCCTCCAGCTTGATCAAGCAAAAAAAACGACCAAAAAAACTGTTCGAGTTAATAAAAACCCAATCCAGAGATGTCCCTCAATCTCTTTCAAACACCTCTAATGCACTGCCGTCATGTGAAGAATTCTCTTCCTTCTTTAACTTAAAGACAGACAACATTGAGAATGACCTCCTTATTGATCTAAATCTCTACTCTACCGCACATAATAAAATGCCCATTGAGTTAAAAAACAATGCTTCGTGGTAATCCTTTGAAATGTATTCAGAAGAAAATATTGCCAAGATTCTCAGCACACTGAAGCCCTCCAATCACCTCAATGACCCTCTACCCGCAAACGCCGTAAAGGACTTTATACCATTACTTCTCCCCCTTTGGACCAAAATCATTAATAGCTCACTTCAACAAGGATGCATCCCGGATTCCCTCAAAGTGGGACAGGTTTCGCCCATTTTAAAGAAACCCGCAGCTGACCCCTCTGAACTTAACAACTATCGCCCTATCACCAATATCCCTACACTAGCCAAACTACTAGAAAAATGCGTGCACCTTCAACTGACTAAACACATCAAGCACTTTCACCTCCTCAACCCATACCAATCAGGCTTCCGAGCAGGCCACAGTACTGAATCTGCCATGACCCACATTATTGATGATGCACTTCAAATACTGGATCAGAATGGTTCCTGCCTCCTCATACTACTCGATCTCTCCTCAGCCTTCGATACGGTCAAACATGAGAATCTTCTTGATCTGTTGAATCTCAGAATGGGTATCTCAGGGACAGTTCTCAATTGGTTCACCTACTTTCTGCACAACAGGACCCAAAAACTCAAAATTAACAACACTATGTCCTCTCCAGTTCCTGTCACTCTGGGTGTCCCTCAAGGATCCTCCCTCTCGGATGTATGACGTTACAACGCATGCTTTTACCACGCATGCTGTTACAACGCAGGTTTTACTACGCATACCATTACAACGCATAGCGCTTTGGGGTGCTGGATAGGGTTTAATTTACTATTCCAACTCCAGTCCCCGTGGATACTAGGGTAGGTGTTGGATAGTAAATTTAATCTATTCCCTATCCTAGAGAGCCCCCCAGCGCAATGCGTTGTAATGGTTTTCGTTGTAAAGCCTGCGTTGTAATAGCACTGCATGGTAAAAGTTGCGTTGTAAAGGATGTTTCCCTCCCTCTCCCCTACTATGTTTAATCTAGTCATGGAACCACTTACCGCACTACTCCAAGCATCCAATGTCCAATTCCACATGTACGCTGATGACACCCAACTCTACCTCAAAATAAACACCGTCGACGACATCAAATTACTCAACACAACGCTTAGGAACACACAGACCTGGCTAGCAGAGAATCACCTCAAACTTAACGCGTTAAAAACAGAATTCCTCCTAATAGCACCTCCCACCAAAGTCCACATCATTCAGCCCTGGCTCAATCATCTCACTGCTCTCAACGTTCAACCTACTATTGTGGACTCCGTGAAATCTTTAGGCATAACCCTCGACTGTAATCTCAACATGCAACATCACAT